>NC_052148.1:173676454-174947183 GCF_902713615.1 Scyliorhinus canicula | reverse complement strand
AAACGGCGCTGTCTCGACGAATCCCGGTGGGGGAAGGTGTCTAGAGGAGCATTCCCCATAATTTATGGTGCTCACCCGGAGTGGGGCAAAGGAAAAAGCTGCAGCAGCTCCCCAAGAAAAGCGGGGGAAGAAGGACAAAATGGCGGCCGGCGGAACACCCGAGGACTGGTGGAAGTGGGCGCAGGAGCAGCAAGCTTCTCTTCTGCGCTGTTTTGCGGAGCTGAAGGCTGAGTTGCTGGACTTCCTGAATGTGACTACCAACAGGCTGCTTGAGACCCAGGCGGCCCAGGAGGTGTCCATTCGGGAGTTGCAGCAGCAGGCCGCTGAGCATGAGGAGGAGGCCGTGGTCCTCATGGGGAAAGTAGAGTTGCACGAGGCACTTCACAAAAAGTGGCAAGACCGCTTGAAGGAGCTGGATGTTCGCACGAGGCGAAAGAATTTGAGGATCCTGGGCCTGGCGGAGGGGCTGGAGGGGTCGGATCTCCCGTTGTATGTGACCACGATGTTGAGCTCGTTGATGGGAGCGGGGTCCTTCCATTTGCCCCTGGAGCTTGAGGGAGCTCACAGAGTGCTGACCAGGAGGCCTAAGGCAAATGAACCCCCGCGGGCGGTGCTGGTGCGGTTCCATCGATTCAGCGACCGGGAGTGTGTGCTGCGCTGGGCCAAGAAAGAGAGGAGCAGCAAGTGGGAGAATTCGGTAGTACGAATCTACCAGGACTGGAGTGCGGAGGTGGCAAAGCGGCGGGCCGGGTTCAACCGGACGAAGGCGGTGCTGCATGCCAAGCAGGTCACATTTGGAATTCTGCAGCCTGTGCGTCTGTGGGTGACATATAAGGACCGGCACCACTACTTTGAGTCCCCGGAGGAGGCGTGGGCCTTTGTACAGGCGGTGAAGCTGGACTCGAACTAGGGTCTGGGGACACACTATGGCCGTTGCTGTTTTCGCTGTTGCTGTTCTGCAATTTTGACATGTGTTTTTTTATGCTGGTTTTCTTTTTGCTCTGTTTCCAGGTGGGTCTGTCTGTTGGGTATGGTTGTGGGTTATGTGGGGAATGTTGGGGGTTTGTGTTTTACATGTTCTCTTCTGTACGGGGCTGGGGGTTGGGGTGAAACTGGATTTTGGGGAGCTGCGTCAGTAGGGTGGTAGTAGGAAAGCGCGGGCTTTCCTCTGGTTTCCCGCGCTGCGGGGCGGGGGGGGCGGAGCTGGCGGTGGGGGCGTGGCCTCTACTGGTTTTCTTTCCCGCGCTGAAGCGGTGCCAAGGAGGTGTGGCAAGAGGGGGATGACCCCATGCCGGGAGGGGATGGGTTTTGGCGGGAGCTGCCGGGGTCAGCAGAAGTCAGCTGGGGGGGGGGGGGCGGTGGGGGGATACCGGCTTGCTGCTGGAATGGCCAGGAAGGAGCTGGTGTGGGCCGGGGGGGGTAGAGGAGAGGCGTTATCGCCATGGGGAACGGGTCGGCGCTGGCCTGAGGCGAGCAGCCGATAAGCTATGGCTAGCCGGCGGGGGAGGGGGGCGGGTTGCCCTCTGATCCGGCTGATTACCTGGAACGTGAGGGGGCTGAATGGGCCGGTTAAGAGAATTAGGGTATTTTCTCATCTGAAGGCGGACGTGGCTATGCTCCAGGAGACCCACTTGAAGGTGGCGGACCAGGTTCGTCTGAGGAAGGGGTGGGTGGGGCAGGTTTTTCACTCAGGATTGGGTGCGAAGAACCGGGGGGTGGTGATTCTGGTGGGGAAGAGGGTGGCGTTCGAGGCGGCTGAGGTGGTGTCGGACAAGGAGGGCAGATATATTATGGTGAAGGGTAGGCTGCAGGGAGAGAAGGTGGTGCTGGTTAATCTGTATGCCCCGAATTGGGATGATGCTGGCTTCATGAGGCGCTTGTTGGGCCGCATTCCGGACCTGGGGGTAGGGGGCCTGATCATGGGGGGAGACTTTAACACAGTGCTGGATCCCCCACTGGACTGGTCCAGTTCAAGGACGGGTAGGAGACCGGCGGCGGCCAAAGTGCTGAGGGGGTTTATGGACCAGATGGGAGGGGTGGATCCCTGGAGGTTTGGGAGGCCGAGAGCGTGGGAGTATTCCTTTTTCTCTCATGTCCGTAGGGTTTATTCCTGAATAGATTTTTTCGTCCTGAGCAGGGGATTGATCCCGAAGGTGCAGGATGCCGAGTATTCGGCCATAGCAATTTCAGACCATGCTCCGCACTGGGTTGATCTGGAGATGGGGGAGGCGCGGGACCAGCGCCCGCTCTGGCGCCTGGATGTGGGGATGCTGGCTGATGAGGAGTCCGGGGAAGTATTGAGGGGTATCTTGATACCAACGACACGGGGGAGGTCCGGGTGGGGATGGTCTGGGAGGCTCTGAAAGCAGTGATCCGGGGGGAGCTGATCTCCATCCGGGCCCATAGGGAAAGGAGGGAGAGGAAGGAGAGGGAGAGACTGGTGGGGGAGCTCCTGGATGTGGACAGGAGATATGCGGAGGCACCGGAGGAGGGATTGCTGGGGGAACGCCGTAGTTTGCAGGCCAAATTTGACTTGTTGACCACCAGAAAGGCGGAGACACAGTGGAGGAGGGCGCAGGGCGCGGTATATGAGTATGGGGAGAAGGCGAGCACGATGTTGGCACATCAGCTCCGTAGGCGGGATGCGGCTAGGGAAATTGGTGGAGTGACGGATAAGGGTGGGAATGTAGTGCAGAAGGAGGCAGAAGTAAATGGGGTCTTTAGGGACTTCTACAAGGAACTGTACCGGTCGGAACCTCCGATGGGGAGAGGGGGGATGGAGAGCTTCATGAACAGGCTATGTTTCCCAAAGGTTCAAGAGGAGCTGGTAGAGGGGCTGGGGGTGCCGATAGAGTTAGAGGAGCTAGTCAGGGGGATTGGACAAATGCAGTCAGGTAAGGCGCCGGGGCCGGATGGGTTCCCGGTGGAATTTTATAAAAAGTATGCGGATCTGGTGGGCCCCCTGTTGGTGCTGTAGCCATGCTGGCCACGCAAAATGGACACTGAGCCAAACTAAAATGGAAGACAGAAGGAAAAGCCTGTTTAGTGAGAACAGACAGCCTGCTCTCAACTAATTAGCATTTTGCAAGCAGCAAACCAGTTTTCTGGCCAGGTGCAAGATCTCCAAGCCAAAGGTGTTAATGGCAAAGCGCTTAACATTCCGATGAGGCAGCCCAGATCCAGGCACAAACAATGGCAACATTTCCATCTCAATGTAACACTTAATTGGTGGAGCAGACAGGATGGCACCAGAGTAAAGAATATCGAAACCACCCCCCAACATCGAGGGAAACCCCCGCATTGGAGGATTTCGAAGGTAGCCGTTTGGAAACGCTCCAATCGGTACCGAAAGGTAGAGCCCGCCTAGAAGGGGGCAAGGACATTAGAGAGGGGTATAAAAGCAAATTCCCCACAGAGCCCGGTCTGTTAAACTCGTGCTCCGGCTCTGACTGACATCTTGCATCCTGACTCCAGCCGTTGAGCACCAGCCGCCGAAACCGTAAGTTCAACGCTCGCTACGCGATCCAAGCCCACTAGACTCCCAAGTACCAGAACGCTTGCTGAAGGCTGCAGTACAAGACCAGGACGAAGGCCTCGTTCTCTGACCTTGCCTGTTCCTGTTAGATAAGTATTCTGTTCACTTAAGTTTAGTTATAGCTTAGTCTCTTAGTGTGTGCATGAGTATTTATTATAACTGTATAATAAATATTGATCATTTGAACCTTACTAATCGGTGTATCGTCTTTATTACTTTGAACTTGACCTTGGAATACTTGTGACGTTGTCTATACGGCAACTGGCGACTCCAGAGCTAAATAATTACATACAACAGAGCCTAGTAGTGTTAAGCACACGTCGAACTCGGAGGCGTGTTAATACACTCCAATAAACGCGTTTTACGCCCATAGTAAAACGTGCAACATTTAGTGGCGACTCCGCCGGGACGCGGTTGTAAGTGGAAACCCCACACCGTCCAGGACCCTGAAATTTGAATTAGAACTCCAAATTGCAGAGAAAGAAAGAGATCACAAGTATTCAAGGTGTTCAAAATAATAAGCGTAATTCGGAAGTGTGTTTAGTGCATGCGTACTAACAGGGCTGTAAGGTAAAACTGAAAGCTTTTTTGTTGCGACAAACTTTCGGTAGTTTTGTTAACGGAAAATAGCGTAAGCCGTACCCGTTTCTTGAAACACAACCCCAACAACCCCCTGTTCCAAATTATAAAAAGAGAGTCAGAGGAAATGGCCATGCAGGCAATGGAACGTCTGATGGATCCAGCAAAGTTTGTGGTCGCAGCGACCAGCAGCAGTAGCAGAGTAGGCCAGTGTCCCACGTGGGAGCTGGAACTCCGCAAATATTTGCAGGGAAAGGGATGGCCCCTTTGGAAAGAGTTTTGTGCAAATGAGGAGACAGGTCCCGGGAGTATAGGTCATACTTGGTGGGAGAACCTCTCTCAAATACACAAAAAGAATCTAGGTAAAGCACGCAAGCCGATGGCGATTGTGTCCTGTTTGGCACAGTTGCGAGGCGCAGAGGAGGTCATCAGGACGCTCCGGACAGATTTAGAAGAGAGGAATAGGATGAGTAAGGTCGATGTCAGGGACATCGAGAAGGAGAATCTGGATCTCAAAGGGAAGTTGGCAGAGAAGGATAGAGAGGTGGATGATGCCAAAAGGGCTCATCAGTCTTGTCTAGCTCATCTGAGCAGTTCCCAGACCCAGTATGAGAAAGCCTATCAGGACGTGCAACGTGCCGTTCTGATAAGACAGGAATCGGAAAAGCAGGTGGAGGCATTGCAGAGGCAATGTTCTGATCTCAAAGCAGCTTTGAGAGCACTCCATGCTGCAACGACCGAACAAAGACAAAGCACAGTTGACCACGCGAAATGCAGGAAACAGATTGCGGAACTGCAATCTCTGCTTTCGGTGCAGAATGGCTTCCAAAGCACCTTTGGAGCACAGTTAGATGGGGAAAACGCCCCAGATTGGCAGGAATTGAGTGAGACAGCGCAGCGTTATGTTCAGGGAACATGTGCGCCAGCAGCTCAGCAGAAACGACAGGCACCCCAACCCCCCACAGCTCAGACCATAACCGCACCCATGAATCCCGTAACCACGCAGAGAAAAGCCGAATCAGAAGGCACCCCAGACATAACCTACACCACCCCCTTAACTGTAACCCAGCTCAGGGACGCATGTGAAAAGATCACTCCGTTCCTCCCCACCGCAGACCCCCACCAGTTTTTCGCTAAAGTAAAGCAGCAGGCTACCATGTACGGCCTGGATGAGAGAGAGCAGGTTAAGCTCACCGTGCTGAGTTTAGACCAGAGCGTAGTAGCAGCCCTCCCCGACCCACAGAACGTGGCAGGAGGCAGCCTAGAGGAGATGCACACCGCCATTTTAGATGCCATCGGGTACAATAGAGGTGACCCCGTAGAAGGATTGAATAAGTGCAGGCAGAAAAGATCCGAACACCCCACAGCATTCGCAGGAAGGCTGTGGATTCATTTCAGCGCAGTTTTCGGACAGTTAGATAGAGCGCATTTAACCCGCGAAAACATGGTTAAGTGTACGCGCACAATTATCTCACACGCAACAGAAGCAGGACAGAGCGCTTGCAATAGCTATGACCCCTCAGAAGAGGCCCATAACGAGAAATGGGTCCTGAAAAGATTGTCCCGCGCTTGGGAGCAATCGCTTCAGGCAAAAGGCAAAGTTAGATCCCCAGAAGAGGCTCAGGCTGCTGCAGATATCCAAGCAGTCAGAGAGCACCAGAAGCCCGCATGGGTAAATGAAGGCAAGAGCAGCCCACAACAGAAAGGACAGGAATGCTATAACTGTGGACAGTTAGGGCATTGGGCTAAAGAGTGCAATGCACCCCAGCGATCTCAGAGAGGCCAGCAGACAGGCACTCTGAACCGCAATAAGTCAAAACCGATCCATAATGTTACAGTACAGTCAGGACCCACCAATGTGGACGAGACGAACTGACGGTGTTCGGGCTCCCCCACTTGGGTCTGTGACACACTATGGGACTCATCAGGGAGGCCCGTAGTCACAGCAAAAGTCAAAGGGACGCCCATAGAGTTACTGTGGGACACAGGAGGATCCCGCACCACCATTAACTCCACAACCACGGCACACGCAGACACGTGGCCGACCACCTCCACCATTACACATAGACATAGAACAGTACAGCACAGAACAGGCCCTTCGGCCCTCGATGTTGTGCCGAGCAATGATCACCCTACCTAAACCCACGTAACCCGTATACCCGTAACCCAACAATCCCCCCCATTAACCTTACACTACGGGCAATTTAGCATGGCCAATCCACCTAACCCGCACATCTTTGGACTGTGGGAGGAAACCGGAGCACCCGGAGGAAACCCACGCACACACGGGGAGGACGTGCAGACTCCACACAGACAGTGACCCAGCTGGGAATCGAACCTGGGACCCTGGAGCTGTGAAGCATTGATGCTAACCACCATGCTACCGTGAGGCCCATAAACGGGTCATAAACGGAACACTTAGCGGGTTCACCGGACACTCGCAGCAGGGACATATCACAGCACCCGTAGCGATCCAGCTAGGGAACATTAGCACAAGGCACCCCGTAGTTCTAGTAAATCTTCCCCGGACGGCAGAACACATCCTGGGGATAGATTTTATGAACGCTCATAGCTTGTCGTTCGACCCAGTGAACCAGTGTGTCTGGCGAATGGCTAGATCAGACAGAGCACCAGCCACCCTCACAGTAGGAGACTACGCTAATCGGATTAGCGCAGTGGGAGAGTACTCATTCGACCTGACTACACTCCACACCGACCGACAAATTAAGGCCCTACTAAACAAACGCAGGACAGCATTTGCAAGTCACCGTCATGACTGTGGCAGAATGACTGGACAAGTTCATGTTACCGGACAGGACCCCCGACCGCAAAAGCAATATAGATTTCCCCTTGAAGCAGAGGTGGAAATAGAAAAAGTTATAGGTAGCTTGTTGGACCAAGGTGTACTGAGAACGGTAGCCTCCACCAACAATGCCCCTATTTGGCCAGTGAGGAAGCCCGATGGATCATGGCGTCTGACCATCGATTATCGGGAACTCAACAAAGTAACCCCCGCAGTAGCCCCAACGGTAGCTACTAGTCCCGAGACCATGCTCAAGCAGGGTCTCAACGCCAAGTACTTCACGGTATTGGATATCAGTAACGGATTCTGGTCCATACCATTGGCAAAAGCGTGCCAATACAAATTCGCATTCACTTTTAAAACTCAGCAGTACACGTGGACATGCCTCCCACAAGGATTCCACAATTCCCCCTCCATTTTCCACCGACAGCTGGCAAGTGGATTAGAGAAATTTTCCCGACCCGAATGTCTGGTACAGTATGTAGACGACCTACTACTGCAGACAGACACAAAGGCAGAGCACATTACGCTTCTGGCAGAACTCCTGGAACTCTTGACTGAAATTGGCTGTAAAGTTAACCCGAAAAAGGCCCAGATTTTGGCAGATAAAGTGATGTATTTGGGAACAGTCATCACGCACGGCAAACGCGAGATCGAATTCAAAAGAATTGATTCGATCGTCAAATTGCCCCTTCCCCAAAATGTATCAGCCCTCCGGTCGTTTTTAGGACTGGTTGGTTATTGTCGGAACCACATCGACGGATTCGCGACAAAAGCCGCCCCACTTTCAGACCTCCTTAAGAAAGGAGCCCCCTGGGAATGGCTTCCGCAGCATACAGAGGCTGTGGAGGAGTTAAAACGAGCCCTTAGTGCAGCACCCGCGCTGCTAGTCCCAGACCCACTTTCCCCTTTCGCAATAGAGGTAGCGAGCACCGATCTGACCCTCTCGGCCGTGTTGCTTCAGGAACGGCACGAGCAGCTAAGACCAGTGGCTTATGCCTCCCGACTGTTGGACCCGGTTGAACAAGGATTTTCAGCCTGTGAGAGGCACCTCCTTGCTGTCTTCTGGGCAGTACAGTATTTTTCATACATAACCGGACTAAACCCCATCACCATTCTAACCGAACACACACCCACACAGCTACTACTAGACGGTCGACTGAAGGACGGTTCAGTTAGCCAGATTAGGGCAGCTAGGTGGACCCTACTTTTACAAGGACGGGACATTACAGTAAAACGGACACGCACACACACATATTTAGCAGACAACCTCCAATACCCCGGACAGCCCCATGACTGTGAAATTGTAGCTCCCCTGCATAACACAGGACCCTTTTTAGCAAAAACACCCCCCAGGAAGCTAGGAAACCCCGCACAAGGCCCCCAGCCCACAGACACGTGTGGACCCTTGAGGATTTATGTAGACGGTTCCTCCACAGTTTTAAACGGTGAGCGTATCACTGGATGCGGCATCTATGTAGAGGACGCGCAGGGGCGCGCTCTCGAAGAGATAGCTCTTAAGTTACCAGGTCACTTAGGCGCGCAGGCAGCAGAGCTAGCAGCCATAGCGTATATAGTGGACCACCCCGATTCTTTCCCCAGCCCAGCAGACATATATTCAGACAGCTTATATGTCTGCAATAGCCTAACAGATTTTCTGCCCCTGTGAAGGACACGAGGTTTTGTCTCCGCAGACGGAAAACCCCTTCCATCAGCCCCCTTACTCCAGCACATCCTAGACAAAGCGAAGGACAGGACCTTCGGCATTATAAAAGTTCGCAGCCACCATAGGTCATCACCCCCTGGGAATGTAAAAGCCGACGCATTGGCTAAGGCAGGTTCCAGGAGAGGACACTTATGGACCCCCCCAGCTAGCGCACCAGCTAGCGCCACTGTGAGTGCAGTACAAGTCTCACAAACAGAGGTTAAAGATCTCGTAGCAGCACAGAAACAGGACAGAGACCTCAGGGAGGTTTTCAAGGGAAACTTTGTGCCTGCGTACGAGCACTTTAAACACACACTGACCACACATGAGGGTGTGATCATTAAGGACCAACTTTATGTGGTCCCGAAGCAGGACAGGAATCAGATGATTGCCTTGTTCCATGACGGACACGGGCATCAGGGAATTGATGCAACAACGAGGCACCTCAGGCAACTCTGTTGGTGGCCTAATCTCAGGACTGATGTCACACATTACATAGAGAATTGCCTTATTTGTGCACAGAATAACCCGGAGAGGTATTCTAAGAAAGCACAACTTCGGCATACTCGCCCAGTTAACGGCCCTTGGACAAACCTCCAGATCGATTTTATAGGTCCATTGCCCCCTTGTAGGAATGGCTATAAATACGTTCTGGTGGTCATCGACACCTTTACCAAATGGGTAGAGGCATTTCCCTCACGAACAAATACAGCAAAGACAGCTGCAAAGATCCTGACCCACCACATCTTCACGAGATGGGGTTTACCCGAAGTATCGATTCGGACCAGGGATCTCACTTTACAGGACGGGTCATGAGGAACGTCCTGACAATATTCGGTATAAAACAAAACTTCCATATTGCGTACCATCCACAGTCCAGCGGGATTGTGGAGCGCATGAATCGGACCCTAAAAACGACCCTTAGGAAAATGGTTCAACAGAATAATTCCACTTGGGATTCAGTGCTCCCATTTGCACTTATGTTCATAAGGAACACTGTCTCCACATCGACAGGATACACACCACACACACTCATGACCGGACGCCCTATGAAAGGTACAGAATTCCTTTTAGGACTGGACATGACAAGCCCCGAAGTGACGGCCCTCACACATGAAAAGGCAGTTAAAGATCTAGTTGAGACTGTGAGGTCTGCACAGATCGTGGCCGCAGTCCAGCTAGGGAAACGCCAACAGCAACGCACTGCCTGTTTCAATAAGACCGTCCACACCACAGAATTCCAGGTTGGGCAACAGGTAATGTTATCTGTTTATAACCCCAGCAGTTTTTTGGCTCCAAAATATTCCGGTCCCTACTCAATTTCGGACAAAATTAGCCCCTCCGTTTACAGGATAAAATATCCTAATGGGAAGACCGCGTGGTTCCATATAAACCAGTTAAAGGCATATGGAACACAGGCCAACCATGCTCACCATGTCCTGCTGGATGCAGCAGAACACTTCACCCCGCCCACCAGAGACACTTTTCCACCATCCCCCTCACAGACCAGTTCATCCACGGACTCGCCCACGACTCCGCCCCCAGACCACAACAGACCACGCCCCGACACGCCCACAAGCTGCCACAGCCGAGACAGCAGGACTGACACTGACTCTGAAGACAGCGACAGCACACAGCCATACAGCCCACACTGCACCAACTACGACCCCGACTCCAGTGACCCCATGGAAGTCACTTACCTTAAAAACCCAGAACCACCACCCGACCCCGACTACCCCGACAACACACTCGACACTACACAATGGCACAGGGACAACTCATACAGACTTGTCCGCAATGACGAGAGTGACCCCCGGTCACACAATTCCAAAGTTTCATGCCTGATCCACACAAGGGTGTGGGATCCGGGAGAGCAGGACGACGCAATGTCTGAATCCCGACACGGCAACCCCTTTGTGACCCTGTTCACAGAGGCAGAATCAAAGTGAGGTGTCCAGATGATGTAAGATAGGAATTGTTTGAGGGAAACGATGTCCTTTCTGATGGAACCTGCACGTATGTTTGTCTTCATTTATGTTTGTTTGTCTCAGGATTGTACATTGTTCAGCTGGAGGATGGACATCTTCTTTTCAGCTGAAAAGATTGTGACCACCTCACATACACGTTAGCTTGTCTGCCGAAACTTTTGAGAACTTCGGTTTGATTGGAGATCTTTTCCAAAGTTGTAAGGCTACACGCCAAATAGCTTGTCCGCAGATATCTCTGAGAACTTCAGTGATGTCCTCAGTTGGAGCATCTTGGCTCCCTTGGTTTTTTTTGGTGCCCCTCTATTCGGCGGAATAGAGGCTGCAAGTCATGGTAAATACATTCATACCCGTTTTTCTTTCCAGGTTACTCAGGCAGTGGACAAACGGCACTGAGGACCCGCCCGGTCTGAGAACCAACCCTTGGTCAGCCAAGCTCGGGTATGGCACAGCACGCCCTACCCGGGGATTCCATCCAACTCGTACCCGTAGCGGCCCATACGCAACTCATTCGGATGTTTGTTTCAAAGTTTGTTTTCATTTTACGTTAGGTAGCCCTTCGGCCAACATCCCACATGCTATTTACATCCGGGAACATTCGGATGGTAAATCAGCAAAGCCTGCGAGATGGCTCGCAGAAGGAAGGATTGTTAGGTGTATGCTGGTCTTTAAATTCGCTTTTTGAAAAAAAAAAAATGAGGGGAGTCACAGGGTGTGACTTAGCCAGTCATTTTAAAGGGTCAATTGGGTTTTGAAAGACAGATGCACTAACAAGTAAAGGTCTTAAACTGTGTATTGACAGATACTGTGCTTGATCCCAAAGGTTTCAAAGGACGAGACAGAGGTCGAAGCCAGGATTGTCAATACCGGAGGAAGAAGGAAGAGAAAGAAGAAGAACAGCAAAATGATGGAAACCCACCTATTGTTTCTAAATGTTATATGTATATGTGTGGAAACAAGACACGTTTCCCCCACAACCCCCACCGTAAATGTTTCAATTACAGCAAACCCCCAGTGCTCAGCTCTGATCAGCGAGGTTCAGACCTGGTGTACTAAATTCATGACGTGGTACTCCATGTCCTATATAATCGAATCACTGTTGGTGATCGCGATCCTCATCATACTAGTGCAGACCCTCAGGTTGAGGAAATGGAAGAGGAGAGCCTCTCGTTCCAGCACCTCACCCATCTATAGAGTTCAATCCCCCATCTTCGGATTCCACCAAACCCCTCAACCCCTCACTGATTACAACACTCTGTAAATAAAAAGTTCAGCCATGTATTATATTGTTCCATACTCGACTGCCGAGTTGGGAAGTGTGATGTTGTGGTGTGAATGGTTAAGATTTTAGAGTGATGAAATGTTAAGTTAAGGTTAAGGTTAATAGTGATAGGTAGAGGTTCCCAGTTGTAGTAATGCATGTCCCTTTAACATAGGGCCAAGTAGAGATGTTAGTTAAAATTTTTTTCTTCTTCCCATAGTTTAAGATAGAGTAGAACAGGAACTGGCAAGAGGTCAGAACACAAGGAAGGCAACGTACATAGGTGATCCTTCACAATAGTATGATTGTGAGGATCACAAGGAGGGAATGTAGCCATGCTGGCCACGCAAAATGGACACTGAGCCAAACTAAAATGGAAGACAGAAGGAAAAGCCTGTTTAGTGAGAACAGACAGCCTGCTCTCAACTAATTAGCATTTTGCAAGCAGCAAACCAGTTTTCTGGCCAGGTGCAAGATCTCCAAGCCAAAGGTGTTAATGGCAAAGCGCTTAACATTCTGATGAGGCAGCCCAGATCCAGGCACAAACAATGGCAACATTTCCATCTCAATGTAACACTTAATTGGTGGAGCAGACAGGATGGCACCAGAGTAAAGAATATCGAAACCACCCCCCAACATCGAGGGAAACCCCCGCATTGGAGGATTTCGAAGGTAGCCGTTTGGAAACGCTCCAATCGGTACCGAAAGGTAGAGCCCGCCTAGAAGGGGGCAAGGACATTAGAGAGGGGTATAAAAGCAAATTCCCCACAGAGCCCGGTCTGTTAAACTCGTGCTCCGGCTCTGACTGACATCTTGCATCCTGACTCCAGCCGTTGAGCACCAGCCGCCGAAACCGTAAGTTCAACGCTCGCTACGCGATCCAAGCCCACTAGACTCCCAAGTACCAGAACGCTTGCTGAAGGCTGCAGTACAAGACCAGGACGAAGGCCTCGTTCTCTGACCTTGCCTGTTCCTGTTAGATAAGTATTCTGTTCACTTAAGTTTAGTTATAGCTTAGTCTCTTAGTGTGTGCATGAGTATTTATTATAACTGTATAATAAATATTGATCGTTTGAACCTTACTAATCGGTGTATCGTCTTTATTACTTTGAACTTGACCTTGGAATACTTGTGACGTTGTCTATACGGCAACTGGCGACTCCAGAGCTAAATAATTACATACAACAGAGCCTAGTAGTGTTAAGCACACGTCGAACTCGGAGGCGTGTTAATACACTCCAATAAACGCGTTTTACGCCCATAGTAAAACGTGCAACAGTGCGAGCCTTCAATGAGGCATGGGAGGGGGGGGCTTTGCCCCCGACGATGTCGCGGGCACTGATCTCTCTGATCCTGAAGCGGGATAAGGACCCCTTACGGTGTGGATCATACAGGCCTATCTTGCTCCTCAATGTTGACGCTAAGTTGCTGGCGAAGATCCTGGCCACCAGGATAGAGGACTGTGTGCCAGGGGTGATACACGAGGATCAGACAGGATTTGTCAAGGGACGGCAGCTCAACACGAATGTGCGGAGATTGCTAAATGTTATTATGATGCTGGCAGTGGAGGGGGAGGCGGAGATAGTGGTGGCGCTGGATGCAGAGAAAGCGTTTGATAGAGTTGAGTGGGAGTACCTGTGGGAGGTGCTGAAGCGGTTCGGATTCGGGGTGGGATTCATCAAATGGGTGAGGCTGCTCTACGCGGCTCCGATGGCGAGTGTAGTCACCAATGGAAGGAGATCGGAGTACTTTAGGCTCTACCGTGGGACGAGGCAGGGGTGCCCCCTGTCCCCCTTGCTCTTTGCATTGGCGATTGAGCCTCTGGCTATGGCGTTGAGGGAGTCAGGGAGGTGGAGGGGTCTGGTGCGGGGTGGGGAGGAACATCGGGTATCGCTGTATGCGGACAGCCTGCTGTTGTATGTGGCGGACCCAGAAGGGGGAATGCCGGGGGTGATGGAGCTGTTAGCGGAATTTGGGGGCTTCTCGGGCTATAAGTTAAATTTAGGCAAGAGCGAGGTATTTGTAGTACACCCGGGTGATCAGGAGGAGGGAATTGAGAGGCTCCCGTTTAAGAGGGCAGTGGAGATTCAGATACCTGTGGGGTGCAGGTGGCCAGGAATTGGGGGACTCTCCATAAGCTTAATTTTACCAGGCTGGTGGAGCAGATGGAGGAGGAATTTAAAAGGTGGGACATGGTGCCGCTATCGTTGGTGGGTAGAGTGCAGTCCGTCAAAATGACGGTTCTCCCAAGGTTCTTGTTCCTCTTTCAGTGTTTGCCCATCTTTATCCCTAGGGCCTTTTTTAGAAGGGTGACTAGCAGCATCATGAGCTTTGTTTGGGCGCATGGGACCCCAAGGGTGAAGAGGGTCTTCTTGGAGCGGGGTAGAGATGGGGGGGGGGGGGGGGCTGGCGTTACCCAATCTCTCGGGGTATTATTGGGCGGCTAATGTGTCGATGGTGCGCAAGTGGGTGATGGAGGGGGAGGGGGCAGCATGGAAACGGATGGAGAGGGCGTCCTGTGGAGATACAAGCCTGGGGGCCCTGGTAACGGCGCCGTGGCCGCTCCCTCCCATGAGGTATACCACGGGTCCGGTGGTGGCGGCTACCCTCAAGATTTGGAGGCAGTGGAGGCGACAAAGGGGAGAAGTGGGGGGCTCGATGGAGGTTCCGTTAAGGGGGACCATCGATTTGTCCCGGGGAACATTGATGGGGGATTTCAGGGTTGGCACAGAGCGGGCATCAGACAGCTGAGGGACCTGTTTATCGATGGGAGGTTTGCGAGCCTGGGGGAGTTCGAGGAGAAATTTGGGCTCCCCCCGGAGAACATGTTTAGGTATCTGCAGGTAAAGGCGTTTGCTAGGCGGCAGGTGGAGGGATTCCCTTCGCTTCCGGCGAGGGGGGTGAGTGACAGGGTGCTTTCGGGGGTCTGGGTCGGAGAGGGGAAGATATCTGATATCTACAAGGTTATGCAGGAGGTGGAGGAGGCGTCAGTAGAGGAGCTGAAAGCTAAGTGGGAGGGGGAACTGGGGGAACAGATCGAAGACGGGACATGGGCTGATGCCCTGGAGAGGGTTAACTCTTCCTCCTCATGTGCGCGGCTTAGCCTCATCCAATTCAAGGTGCTGCACCGGGTCCACATGTCCGGGTCTAGGATGAGTAGGTTCTTTGGGGGCGAAGACAGGTGTGTCAGGTGTTCGGAGAGTCCAGCGAACCATGCCCACATGTTCTGGGCATGCCCGGCACTGGAGGAGTTTTGGAAGGGGGTGGCGAGGACAATGTCGAGGGTGGTGGGATCCAGGGTCAAGCCAGGATGGGGACTCGCGATTTTTGGGGTTGGGGTGGAGCCGGGAGTGCAGGAGGCGAAAGAGGCCGGTGTGCTGGCCTTTGCGTCCCTAGTAGCCCGGCGAAGGATCTTGCTACAATGGAAGGATGCGATGCCCCCAAGCGTGGAGACCTGGATCAACGACATGGCGGGTTTTATCAAGCTAGAGAAGGTCAAATTCACCCTGTGAGGATCGGTACAAGGGTTCTTTAGGCGGTGGCAACCTTTCCTCGACTTTCTGGCTCAACGATAGGGTACTGGGACAGCAGCAGCAGCAACCCGGGGGGAAGGGGGAGGAAAGGGGAGACGATGACTATGTTTGTTTATTTAATTTTAATTTATTTTTAAGTTCTCTTGTTGTTCATTGGGGTTGGGGGGTGGGGGGGATGTAATACATGCGTTGATACAGTCTGGGGGGTGTTACAGTTATTATGGGTTATTTTGTTGCATATCATTCTTTGTTGTTATATTTTCTGTAAAAAATTCCAATAAAAATTATTATTTTTTTAAATTGTTCAAAAAGGTTACGTGGGGTTACAGGGTTGTGTGGATAAGATGGAGGTGTGGGCTTTGGAGTGTTGGTCTTTCCGGTGTGGACCCGATGGGCCAAATGGCCTCTTTCTGCACTGTAAATTCTATGTGTTCTTAATTTTCTGAGGTGCAATTTTGACCCTATTTAAAACACAAATAACATGGCACGTGAATTTTGCAACTTGGTGTTCAGCCCCGTGAGCAATAGCCTAAATAACCTATTAAATTAGTACGAGAGAGAAATGAGTCTGACTCTGAAAGCAATGTTGCTGTTGTTTGCAGTCAGAAAAAAAATACTTTATTTGTGCATTGAATATCTTACATGCTTTGTGTTTTTATGGAAACTGTCAATTTGTTAAGGCCCTCTACCTGGAGTCTTGACAATCGTTGTTGCAGTATTGGTTTCTGCCAAGAAAGCTGGAAGATAGGAAGCACTGAGACTACCCCATGGTGCTCCATGAGTTAGATGAGGACCAACTTATGGGGACGAAGTACATTCACATTCAACAATGCCTCAGGATTATCAGTGTCCAGACAGTCATGATTAAAGAGCTGGTCATCGATTTCAGGAAGCAAGGTATCGTACACACCCCTGTCAGCATCAACGGGGCCGAGGTGGAGATGATTGGCAGCTTCAATTCCTCGGCGTGCACATCACCAACAATCTGTCCTGGCCCACCCATGTCGACGCTACGACCAAGAAAGCACAACAGTGCCTATACTTCCTCAGCAAACTAAGGAAGTTCGGCATGTCCATATTGACTTTTACCAACTTTTACAGATGCACCATAGAAAAAATCCTATCTGGCTGCATCACAGCCTGGGGTGGCAACTGCTCGGCCCAAGACCGTAAGAAACTAGAGAGTCGTGAACATAGCCCAGTCCATCACGCAAACCCGCCTCCCATCCATTGACTCTATCTACACCTCTCGCTGCTTTTGGAAAGCGGGTGACATAATCAAAGACCCCTCTCACCCGTGTTATTCTCTCTTCCAACCTCTTCTATCGGGCATGAGATACAAAAGTTTGAGAACACATATTAACAGTTTCAAAAGCAGCCTCTTCTCCGCTGTTACCAGACTCCTGAATGACCCTCATATGGACTGATCTGATCTCTTCAAACATCTTCTCTACTGAGTATGCTTCACCGGATGTCTGCGTCTATGTCCTTACATCTTCTATTTATGTACATAGAACATACAGTGCAGAAGGAGGCCATTCGGTCCATCGACTCTGCACCGACTCACTTAAGTCCTCACTTCCACCCTATCCCCGTAACCCAATAACCCCTCCCAACCTTTTTGGTCACTAAGGGCAATTTATCATGGCCAATCCACCTAACCTGCACGTCTTTGGACTGTGGGAGGAAACAGGAGCATCCGGAGGAAACCCACGCGGACAAGGGGAGAACATGCAGACTCCGCACAGACAGTAACCCAGTGGGGAATCGAACCTGGGATCCTGGCGCTGTGAAGCCACAGTGCTATCCACTTGTGCTACCGTGCTACCCACTGTAAACGCTATGTTTTTTTAAATGTATGGAATGATCTGTCTGGACTGTATGCAGTAAAATACTTGTCACTGTACCAAGTATACGTGACAATAAAACAAATCCAAAATCCAATCCAAACTAACCGTACTGCTTGTACCAGGCTGCATCACCGCTTTCAGCCCTTCTGCTTCATTGCAGAGGCAGTGACTGAGCTAAGATGCCTGCTGCAGACTGATCTGCAATTTAAGGATTGAGGTAGCTGTGAAAGTCACTAGAGCATATTAAACTTCTCTGCAGCAGGATCATTTAAGGGCATCATAAGGACACCTGCCAAATCAGAAATTTGCTGCTCGTTCCTGCAACAAAATAAGCAACTCACTAATGCTTCGGCAGGATCACTTTCTCAGCAGAGAGAGTACAGAATCATTATTTTGTGGTCAGCTACCCAGGAGTCCAGGGCATTACAAATGGAACCTGTGTGCCCATCAATGCCACACACATCAATTAATATATGGACCAAACATTTCAGTGTGCATACCCATCAGTCTTCGTCTTCAAACCGAACCATCAAACTCCTCACCTGAGTCCGCTGCAGCAGAATCCGAGTGCAGCATCTCTCCCACCACGTAACCAGAGAGATGGTTGAAACGTGTCCACTAAAACTGGATGCTATCTCCTTGATAACAATGTGCTTGGCTGATGATTCATTACATCCAAGTGGGACTGGGGACTAGAGTGATTCGATGCTGGTGTCAGTTGTGATTCATGCCAGAAAGGTAAAACTCAGTGCATTAGTATTGTAACCTTCGGGGGTCAGCATTAAATTGTCTTTAAATTGCCTGCGCAGTCAGGACAGGGACTTTCTGGCATGAATCACAACTGACACCAGCATCGAATCACTCTCGTCCCCAGTCCCACTTGGATGTAACGAATGTCAGGACAGGGAGCCATTGGCAGAGCCCTTGGAAATATTCTTGTGGACTCCGAGGAGATTATGGACAACAAATTGCGAACCTCCATTTTAATAGATAGCTTAGAGATGATTTTAGCACATATAACAATCTTTATTAGTGTCACAAGTAGGCTTACATTAACACTGCAATGAAGTTACTGTGAAAATACCCTAGTCACCACAGTCCGACACCTGTTAGTTGCACTGAGGGAGAATTCAGAATGTCAAATTCACCTAACAAGCACGTCTTTCGGGACTTGTGGGAGGACCTGGAGGAAACTCACACAGACACGGGGAGTGCGTGCATATTCCTCACACAGTGACCCAAGTTGGGAATCGAACCCGGGTCCCTAGTGCTGTGAAGCAATAGTGCTAACCACTGTGCTATGGTGAGACACTGGGTTTGAGTGGCCTGTAGCCAGGGCAGTGAATAAGGGTAGGACAGGTGCTCAGCGAACGGCCACAATATATTCAATTGTGTAACTCATTTTTAATTTTTGACAGTCACCATTCAGTACAGGTGTGGCTGCAATTTCCTATTTAAAATGTTTATGAAACTTATGATCTGAAACCAGATAGCGCCTTATGCCTGTCACACACCTGTAAATCTTTCCAATCAGTAAAACATGGTCAATATCATGTTCAGTCAATTTTGCAATAATTAAAGAACTAACATTGGATTCTTTTTGCATTTAATGAATCTCAAACCTGCTGACATTTCAAATTAATGTTCTGCAGGAGTCGTAGTGCAGTATTTGATGTCACACTACTTCATAGCTATTCACACCAATTGAATAGACATGTAGTAAATCAGCTACCAGGATAGCAGATTTCGATCTCCCTGTGACAGCGATGCATCCTTAAAACATCAGACTTCAAGAAAAAGCTGAATGCAAAGTGCTTTTTCCCAATTGGGTTTTGAACGGATGAAAGATATCTGATCTAATTGTATATTTATTTCTGATCTGAATATCCAAGAATCAATTTCACATTGCAATACTGTTGGAATCCGGCTTTGTTAATACAATGACCTGACTAAGTTGTGTGAAATTTCTGATATGTTAATTTGTGCACTATTTCTATTTCCAGCAGTGATTCAGAAGTTGTCCGGCATGATTGGTTTTCATGTCTCCACTGGTCATATAGACCAATGTCTTGATGGTACAATTATTGATATGGTTTCCCCTCATGAAACTCATTTATTACATCCACTTTAAATAACAAAAGGGTTTTATTTCTGAATGTTTCTAGCTGTTTCATTAAAACAAATGCAGATAAATACAAATTCTCATATTATACAGTTATAATTGATTTTATACATGTACGTATGTAACGAATAAAAATATATAGCATATACCGAAATGCATTTCCAATAAAGTGTAAAAAACAATATTCATATCCACTATTTGAAAATTCCATAGTTTTGGTGAAAGATTTTGACACACATCTTTAGTTGTGTTGACTCTTGATTGTATAGCATCTTGAGATTCTAATCTGTCTCGCCTCTTCTCTCTCTTTCTTTCAACACCCCAAAACCTGACTCTTTGTTGATGTCTTTTTTTAACCAGTCCTCATCTTCTTCGGTTCGGCTTCAAATTTTGTCTGATTAGGCTGCTGTAAAGTGACTTGAGGCAAATATGTTTTCGGACATAAATCAATTTTTAACAATTTATTAGCCAGCATCTCGTTCAGCATCGATACAGATGTAAAGTTACCATGACATCATCATACGATTAAGCTTTGAAAGGACATTTCGTATTTGAATCATTTTTAACCTCTTTTAAAATCCTCCTTGATGAAGTGAAACTTCCTATAAATCGAACTTCAGTTCCTGGGTCTGCTTTCTGAATTAGTGAATTCCTATAATTCTTTTTATCATGGAAATTTTTTTTAATGAAAACCATTTCTGTCTGAAGAATCATTGGGCTTTGTGCATTAATCATGCGTGTTCCAAATATACATTGTTTATTAGATGAAGTAGTCAATCACCCGCACCCTCATTTCCTTCCGGAGTTAGTTTCTGAGTTTCATTCCTTCCTCGCCCTTCTACTCTCTTTTGTCTCTAGTAAGGAACAGCTGCTCAACGCTGTAGAAGTGTGCTGAACTCTGATGTTCTAACTGCAAAAGTTAGAAAATACTGATCCTCAGATATTTGTCTTTTTTCAAAATAATTTTAAAATAATCTTATTATCAGACAATATTTGTTTGCTGGGGTAAGCAAATCAATTTGTTGTTTGACTCACTTAATCCAATCTATTAGAAGATAATTCCTGCCTCAAACAGCATGAAATAAGTTTTAACCTAGTTTTATATACAAAGACAACAATAATTTACTTAGTTTTCCCTCTTTCTGACAAGCAGTATAGTCTTCAGCCTTGCCATCACAGTTTCTAATTGTTGATGTCCAGAAATGGCTTTCGATAGATATCTCTTTTGTTCATATAGAGAGGATAGGAGAAGTAGCTAACTTTCATTCCTATCATTTTTATGTTTTGTTTGTTTTTATAAATGTAGAGTACCCAATTCATTTTTTCCAATTAAGGGGCAATTTAGCATAGCCAATCCACCTACCCTGCATATCTTTGGGTTGTGGGGGCGAAACCCACACAAACACGGGGAGAATGTGCAAACTCCACATGGACAGTGACCCTGTGCCGAGATCGAACCTGGGACCTTGGCGCCGTGAGACAGCAGCGCTGTAATGTTCTATGTTCTATGTACTAACCACTGCACCATCGTGCTGCCCTCCTTTAATTCCTATCATAAATATACTTTGTTTCCTTAATCCTTTTGATCGCAAGGGCAACCTTATAGACCAAAAATCCTTAAGTGTGATTATTTGGGACAATTTAAACTCTCTTTCTCTCTGTGGCAGAAATAGAATTGAAAGCTCCCTCTCTTCAACTTTAGTTCTATCCTGAGATCTGGCTTTTTTTCTATATATATATATATATTATGTATATTTATAAAATTAATGTCCTCATTGCATTGTGATAGTCTAAAAAAGACCATGTCATCCACAATTCCCAATGATTACCAAGCTGTGCAGAAATGTAGTTTTGAAAGTTTACTATATCTTTGGGACCAACTCTATGTGTCTTGTTTTTAAGTTCTATATTCAATTCTATATAATTAATATGTTTCTACTTATGTATATTTCTCAACCTGTAAAAAAATCTGAGTATTAATTTTGGCTGAAAGGCTTTGTCTGATGATATGGTATATTTTGCCTTGCAGTGATAGGAAAATGCATTGGGAACCATCATCAGGGGTCATTGTAAATCCCATTGAAGATGATCTGATCCTATTTCGGGTCATTGGACATTAAATATGCTTATGCAAAGCTATCTTTTTTGCAAAGCGCTGAAAACTCAAGTGTTGAGAGACAATCTGAGCTATGACAGGAAATTAAATTGTGACATAAGAAAACAAGAAATCTTACAACACCAGGTTAAAGTCCAACCGATTTATTTGGAATCACAAACTTTCGGAGTGCAGCTCCTTCATCAGGTGAGTCACCTGATGAAGGAGCTGCGCTCTGAAAGCTCGTGATTCCAAATAAACCTGTTGGACTTTAACCTGGTGTTGTAAGACTTCTTACTGTGCCCACCCAAGTCCAATGCTGGCATCTCCATAAGACCATAAGACCATAAGACATAGGAGCGGAAGTAAGGCCATTCGGCCCATCGAGTCCACTCCACCATTCAATCATGGTTGATTTCAACTCCATTTACCCGCTCTCTCCCCATAGCCCTTAATTCCTCGAGAAATCAAGAATTTATCAATTTCTGTCTTAAAGACACTCAATGTCCCGGCCTCCACCGCCCTCTGTGGCAATGAATTCCACAGACCTACCACTCTCTGGCTAAAGAAATTTCTCCTCATCTCTGTTCTAAAGTGACTCCCTTTTATTCTAAGGCTGTGCCCCCGCGTCCTAGTCTCCCCTGCTAATGGAAACAACTTCCCTACGTCCATCCTATCCAAGCCATTCATTATCTTGTAAGTTTCTATTAGATCTCCCCATAACCTCCTAAACTCCAATGAATATAATCCCACGATCCTCAGACGTTCATCGTATGTTAGGCCTACCATTCCTGGGATCATCCGTGTGAATCTCCGCTGGACCCGCTCCAGTGCCAGTATGTCCTTCCTGAGGTGTGGGGCCCAAAATTGCTCACAGTATTCTAAATGGGGCCTAACTAGTGCTTTGTAAAGCCTCAGAAGTACATCCCTGCTTTTATATTCCAAGCCTCTTGAGATAAATGACAACATTACATTTGCTTTCTTAATTACGGACTCAACCTGCAAGTTTACCTTTAGAGAATCCTGGACTAGGACTCCCAAGTCCCTTTGCACTTTAGCATTATGAATTTTGTCACCGTTTAGAAAATAGTCCATGCCTCTATTCTTTTTTCCAAAGTGCAAGACCTCGCACTTGCCCACGTTGAATTTCATCAGCCACTTCTTGGACCATTCTCCTAAACTGTCTAAATCTTTCTGCAGCCTCCCCACCTCCTCAATACTACCTGCCCCTCCATCTATCTTTGTATCATCGGCAAACTTGGCCAGAATGCCCCCAGTCCCGTCATCTAGATGGTTAATATATAAAGAGAACAGCTGTGGCCCCAATACTGAACCCTGCGGGACACCACTTGTCACCGGTTGCCATTCCGAAAAAGAACCTTTTATCCCAACTCTCTGCCTTCTGTCTGACAGCCATCTCCGCATCATAAGAAAACAAGTAAAGGGACTAGGTACATTGAGAGATAATGAAGAGTATTTTGTGATGTATTCATCATGCAGATGTTTCTGGATAGTAGGAAATCTTTGGAGAAAAATCAGTCAGAAAGAAGAAACAGGGAGAAAACAAACAAATGAGTTCAAGAGACTCAGAACCACATCAGGCAACTGAAAAGAGAGTACAGCATCTGAGAATCTGGGGGCCATGACAGCTGCTGTTTCAGGCATGTCTCTGCCTGACCTGTCAACAGCAGGTCTCTGCCTGACCTGTCAACGGCAGGTCTCTGCCTGACCTGTCAACAGCAGGTCCCAGTGCCCAGCAGCCGAAGTGTACCTCATGTTTAAGACTACCTTTAAATAACATTATGAGCACCTTACTTTCAGAGTTCCAGTTAGGTGAACTGACAATGAGAAGCATACGCAGTGCTGGGAAACTACCTCATCATTGTTAATACAGCACAAGGACCAACGAATTCCGTTACTTGACAGTGTCCCCATCTTCAGATGTGGGCTGTTTGCACATGCTGCATTGGGGCCCCGAAAAAGACCGATTCCTACCCTATGGACCTCTCAGGAAAAATTACAATAAATATTGATGAGGGAGATCTGCCCAATACCTTGCCATGGTTGGGTGATCTAATGGAGTTCCGAAATCTAGAGACGGTCAAGTACACCATTAGAGGGTTGGTAGAAGGGTTCCACTCGAGATGGCAGCCATTGATTTCCTTTTTCAGAGAGTTAGTCACCGTCAGTTGTTGGGGGGATGTGGTTATTAGTCTTTTTTTAGTTATGTGTTGAAGGTGTGGGATTAATGGGGTTGATCATTCTTGATTGTGTTGTTCATGTATTGTACCTTTATGCAGATGTTGTTTCGTGTGGATTTATTTTGTAATCATGAAAGAAAATTTGCAGTGAGAATATTTAGTAAAAAAATAGTGATTAGAAGCAGGAATTTTGGATGGCTTTTCCCAACTTTAACTAGGAGTGTAAAGCCAATTGTGTGCTTGTCCATAGCATCCTAACTACTGATTTGAGCAGTGGCCTTTTGTATGAATATGGTCAGGTGAAGAGTAACTTTGGTAGGTAAAGTATCCACTTTCCATCTGTAATTGGCTTCTGTATCTGAAATATTTGATGATAGAACTGATGAATTATGGCAATGCAACAAAATAGTTATGTCTCTAGTGATCCCACAGATAACACTGACTAAATCATCTTAAGCTATATTCGATAGAGACTTACATGTCTGTGAGAGAGCATGTGGTCAACTGTTTATTTTCCCTGTAAAATGAGAAGAAATGGGTTTTGAAATAAATACTATGAATTGGAAAAAAGCCAAAAGAGGTTTTATGGACTGCCATGATTTAGATAATATAGATGTCAAAGGAAAGATATATTAAGGGGATGCTCGGTATCAATTTGCAGTCAGAAAAAACAATGTTGTGTGAGACTTCATTTTTTTAAATGGTCTTTTGTTTAACCAAAGTTTGTGAATAAGTACAAAGAATGGACAGTGTATTATTCACAGAACACCTGTGAGGCTCTAATTTCTGGATCCTGCGTTCAGGGTTAAGTGTCAATAACTCCTCCTCACATAGCAAACTGCAATGTAACAGTCCGATAGATTCTTCAAGTATAGAATCTGTAAGACAATCGTCGGGTGAACTGTGACAGATTTCTCATTTTAATTCTAAAATCATAAATACTAAACTTATGTAGTGGAAACAATGTCCCAGGTAATAAAGAAGATTAAGGAGTGAAGCCACCTCAAAGGAGTAGCCTGCTTGACACCATGTGGTGTATCTGGAACCATGACAAAGCACCAGGATTTAAGAAAACATCATGCAATTTTTGAAACTTATTTCTTGCAATAACGTATACATGCAAAAGGGGAAAAAGAGTGCGATCCAGCCAAAATAAACCAGAGTCTGTTCTGGGTGAGATGACCCCGCTATCTAATGGCACTCAATTTTTTTTCTGCGCCTCAATGGGGAATACCCCAACAAGGCTATGCTTAGTCGCATTTCCTGACTGAGGAGCTCTGCAAGAAGTGTTTGACAATGGAACCCCGATCTCTCGACCCCTTGATGCGACCCCTGGACACCCCTAACTCACCTGTTTGGGGGATCCTCAAGCCCCCCGCACCCACCTCATATGGACAGCGCGCCACGGACCCAATTACCGGCACAGACAAAATGCCACCTGGCAGTACCAGGCTGACACCCAGGTGGACTGTCAGGGTTCCCAGGTGACACTGCCAGGGTGACAGGCTGGCAGTGCCAAGGTGCCTGAATGGCATTAACAGTGCCAAGATGCCATTGTGCACAGATACCAACCACTTTGGGAGCTTCCGATCACCTGGGAGACTCCCCCAAGTGTCGCTTCACCATGTCCTCATTTGTTTTTTTTTTAAATAATTTTTATTGAAATTTTTCGATACAAACATTTACCCCTATT
This sequence comes from Scyliorhinus canicula, assembly GCF_902713615.1. Classification (NCBI taxonomy): domain Eukaryota; kingdom Metazoa; phylum Chordata; class Chondrichthyes; order Carcharhiniformes; family Scyliorhinidae; genus Scyliorhinus; species Scyliorhinus canicula. The sequence goes on along the minus strand of NC_052148.1, from coordinate 174,921,821 downwards.
ACATTTTAAATTATAACACCACAAATCCCCCCTGGAAAATCCTCCCCACGCCCTCCCCCGCGCGCACCCCCCCACCCTCCCTCCCCCCCCCCCCCCCCCCCCCCCCGCGCTATCAGTCTAGCAACCAAACCGTTTTCCCCCTTTCTGCCGATGGCCTCGGGCAGTCATTGCCCGCGACCCCCCGCTGACGTGCTCCCTTCGTTGCTATCCCCCCCCCCCTCCCTTCCCCCCCCCCCCCTTTCTCCCCGGGTTGCTGCTGTTTCGGCCTCCAGTTCCTATCTCTGATCCAGAAAGTCAAGGAAGGGCTGCCACCGCCGGAAGAACCCCTGTACCGACCCTCTCAGGGCGAATTTGATTCTTTCCAATTGGATGAAGCTTGCCATGTCGTTTAACCAGGTGTTAACACTTGGTGGCCTTGTGTCCCTCCACTGAATCAAGATCCTTCTCCGAGCTACCAAGGACGCAAAGGCCAATATTCCGGCCTCCCTTGCCTCCTGTACTCCTGGCTCCACCCCAACCCCAAAAAATCGCTAGCCCCCACCCTGGTTTGACCCTGGTTCCCACCACTCTCGATACCGTCCCCGCCACCCCCTCCCAGAACTCTTCCAGTGCCGGACACATCCAGAACATATGTACATGGTTCGCAGGGCTTCCCGAACACCTAACACACCTGTCCTCCCCCCCGAAGAACCGACTCATCCTAGTCCCTGTCATATGGGCTCTGTGCAGCACCTTAAATTGGATGAGGCCCAACCTTGCGCACGACGACGACGAATTGACCCTCTCTAGGGCATCCGCCCATGTCCCATCTTCTATCTGCTCTCCCAGCTCCGCTTCCCACTTGTCTTTCAGCTCCTCTATCGGTACCTCCTCCACCTCCTGCATTATTTTGTAGATGTCCGAGATCCTCCCTTCCCCGACCCAGACCCCTGACAGCACCCTATCACTCGCCCCTCTATCGGGAAGCAAGGGAAATCCTTCCACCTGTCGTCTGGCAAATGCCTTCACCTGCAGGTATCTAAACGTGTTCCCCGGGGGGAGCTCAAATTTCTCCTCCAGCTCTCCCAGGCTCGCAAACCTCCCCTCTATGAACATGTCCCTCAGTTGCCTGATGCCCGCCCTGTGCCAGCTCTGGAATCCCCCGCCAGTGTTCCCCGGGACAAATCTGTGGTTCCCTCTCAGTGGCGCCGCCATCAGACCCCCCACTTCCCCCCTGTGTCGCCTCCACTGCCCCAGATTTTAAGGGTGGCCGCCACTACCGGACTCGTGGTATACCTTGTGGGGGGGAGCGGCCATGGTGCTGTTACTAGCGCCCCCAGGCTTGTATTGCCGCAGGACGCCCTCTCCATACGTTTTCAAGCTGCCCCCTCCCCCTCCATCACCCACTTGCGCACCATCGATGCGTTCGCCGCCCAGTAGTATCCGGAAAGATTGGGTAGCGCTAATCCTCCACTGTCCCTACTCCGTTCCAAGAAAATCCTTCTCACTCTAGGGGTGCCATGTGCCCACACATAGCCCATAATGCTGCTAGTTACCTTCTTGAAGAAGGCCCTGGGGAGGAAGATGGGCAAGCACTGGAACAGAAACAAGAACCTCGGGAGGACCGTCATTTTGACTGACTGCACCCTCCCTGCTAGCGACAGCGGTACCATGTCCCACCTCTTGAACTCCTCCTCCATCTGCTCCACCAGCCTTGAAAAGTTCAGCTTGTGGAGGGTCCCCCAGTTCCTTGCCACCTGCACCCCCAAGTACCTGAAGCTCTTTACTGCTCTCTTAAAGGGGAGCCGCCCAATTCCCTCCCCCTGATCTCCCGGGTGTATCACAAAGACCTCACTTTTACCCACATTTAATTTATATCCCGAAAAGTCCCCAAACTCCGCTAGTATTTCCATTACCTCCGGCATTCCCCCTTCCGGATCCGCCACATACAACAACAAATCATCCGCATAGAGTGATACCCGATGCTCCTCCCCTCCCCTTGTCAGTCCTCTCCACCCCCCTGAACCCCTCAGTGCCATCGCCAACGGTTCGATCGCTAATGCAAATAGTAAGGGGGATAGGGGGCATCCCTGCCTGGTACCTCGATGGAGCCCAAAATACTCCGACCTCCTCCCGTTTGTAACCACACTCGCCATCGGGGCCGAATACAGCAGCTTCACCCACTTGATAAATCCCTCCCCAAACCCAAAACCGTTCCAGCGTCTCCCACAGGTATTCCCACTCCACCCTATCGAATGCCTTCTCCGCATCCAGTGCTACCACTATCTCAGCCTCCCCCTCCACTGCTGGCATCATAATTACATTCAACAGTCTCCGGACATTTGTGTTAAGTTGTCGTCCCTTTACGAAACCCGTCTGGTCCTCATGGATTACCCCTGGCACACAATCCTCTATTCTGGTTGCCAGGACCTTTGCCAACAGTTTGGCATCTACATTCAAGAGGGAGATAGGCCTGTAGGACCCGCACTGTACAGGGTCTTTGTCCCGCTTCAGGATCAAGGAGATCAGGGCCTGTGACATTGTCGGGGGCAGAGCCCCCCCCTCTCGCGCCTCATTGAAGGCTCGCACCAGCACTGGACCCACCAAGTCCACATACTTCTTATAAAATTCCACCGGGAACCCATCCGGCCCCGGCGCCTTCCCCGCCTGCATCTGGCCTATCCCTTTAACTAGTTCCTGCAGCTCTATCGGCGCCCCCAGCCCCTCCACCCGTTCCTCCTGGACCTTTGGGAACCTCAATCTATCGAGGAAGTTCTCCATTCCCCCCCTCCTCCTGGGCGGCTCAGACCGGTACAATTCCCTGTAGAAATCCCTGAAGACCCCGTTCACCTCTTGCCCCTTCTGCACCACGTTCCCTCCCTTCTCTCTCACTCCCCCAATCTCTCTGGCTGCATCTCGCTTGCGCAGCTGGTGTGCTAGCATCCTGCTCGCCTTTTCCCCGTACTCATAGACCGCACCCTGTGCCCTTCTCCATTGCGTCTCCGCCTTCCTAGTGGTCAGTAGGTCAAACTGGGCCTGTAAACTGCGCCGCTCCCTCAACAGCCCCTCCTCTGGTGTCTCCGCATATCTCCTGTCCACTTCTATAAGTTCCCCCACCAGTCTCTCCCTCTCCTGCCTCTCCTTCCTTTCTCTGTGTGCCCTTATGGAGATCAGCTCTCCTCTGATCACTGCTTTCAGGGCCTCCCAGACTACCCCCACCTTCACCTCGCCCGTGTCGTTCGTGCCCAGATATCTCTCAATGCCCTTCCGGACCCTTCCGCACACCTCATCGTCCGCCAGCAGCCCCACATCCAGGCGCCACAACGGGCGCTGGTCCCGTGCTTCCCCCAGTTCTACCTCTACCCAGTGTGGTGCATGGTCCGAAATCACAATGGCCGAGTACTCCGTGTCCTGCACTCTCGAAATCAGCCCCCTGCTCAGTACAAAAAAGTCTATCCTGGAGTACACCCTGTGGACGTGGGAGAAAAAAGAATACTTCCTCGCCCTTGGCCTGCCAAATCTCCAAGGGTCTACCCCCCCCATCTGCTCCATGAACCCCCTTAGCACCTCCGCCGCTGCCGGCCTCCTATTCGTCCTGGAACTCGATCTGTCCAGCCCAGGGTCGAGCACTGTGTTGAAGTCCCCCCCCATGATCAGGCCTCCTGCCTCCAGACCCGGAATGAGGCCCAACAGGCGCCTCATAAAACCCGCGTCATCCCAATTCGGGGCATATACATTTACCAGCACCACATTCTCTCCCTGCAGCCTACCCTTCACCATCGCGTACCGCGTACCTACCCTCCTTATCTGCTACCACCTGCGCCGCCACGAACGACACCCTCTTTCCCACCAAAATCGCCACCCCCCGGTTCTTTGCGTCCAAGCCTGAGTGGAACACCTGTCCCACCCACCCCCTTCTCAGGCGCACCTGGTCTACTACTCTCAAGTGAGTCTCCTGCAACATTGCCACATCCGCCTGCAGTCCCTTTAGGTGTGAAAAAACCCTTGATCTCTTGACCGGTCCGTTCAGCCCCCTCACATTCCAAGTAATCAACCGGGTCGCGGAGCGACCCGTCCCTTTCCCCTGTCTATTAGCCATGTCCTGTCCCCTGTTCGCCCCGGGTCGACCCTCCCCTTCTGACCCGTTCCCCATGGCGATGGCCCCCCCCCCCTCTCTCCTCCCGTTCTTCCCTTCCCGTCCTCAGCCTTTCCAGCAGCAACCCGGTATCCCCCCCAACCCCCCTCCCCCACCCCCCCCCCCCCCCCCCCCCCCCTGGCTAGGACCCCTCCTAGCCGCAGTGTATCCACCATCGTACTCCCGAGAGTCAGCTGGTTATCGCTGACCCGGCTGCCCCTGCCACACTCCGACTCCTCCCGATGTGGGGGGGGAGGGCCCCCCCCCCCCCCCTTGCCATCCCTCTCTGACCCCGCTTCAGCGCAGGAAAAGCCGCCATTGCTGGCCACACCCCACTCTTCTCTCCTCCCCCTTCCTCCGTCCCGCGCGCGGGAAACAGGGGAGAGCCCGCGCTTTCGCCCGGCCACACCCTACCCCGCCATCTTCAATTCCACCCCCGTCCCCATCCACGCCAATAACAAAGCCCCCTTAAAACGAGAGGAAGAAAAAAGAGAAAAAGAAAACACGCATAACCAACTTGCTCCCCCCCCGTCCCGCCTCCCCAACTTAACAATATAACAATATAAATAACAAATCGCAAATAAATACATAAATACATAACTATGCCTGCATAACTAAATAACTACCCAATAATAACGTACTTAACCATCACCCTCCATCGAACAGAACAGTAACCATAACCCTTAAAGAACAGATCAAAAAACAGTAAAAAAGCCCCCCCTACAACAACAATAATTAAGGGAAGTTGGCAACGGGAAGAGACACACAAAAAGGAACAAAGAAACCCCCCATAACACAAGTTTCAAAGAAACCAAACGATCCATCAACTTTAACCAAGTTCCGACCTGGCCTAAGAAAGACATGGGCCACTTGATCAGTCAAGGGTACTCGGGCGGCCTCGACCGCCGGCGTTCCCAAGTTCTAGTTCAGGTCCAGCTTTTCCTCCCGAACAAAAGTCCATGCCTCCTCTGGGGTCTCAAAGTAATGGTGCTGGTCCTTGTAGGTGACCCACAAGCGCGCTGGCTGCAGCATTCCAAACTTGATCCTTTTTGCGTGCAGCACCGCCTTCGTTCGGTTAAACCGGGCCCGCCGCTTTGCCACCTCCGCACTCCAGTCCTGATATATCCGCACCGTCGAATTCTCCCATTTGCTGCTTTTCTCCCTCTTGGCCCACCTCAGCACTTTCTCCCGATCGCAGAGACGCTGGAACCGCACCAGCACCGCCCTCGGGGGCTCGTTTGCCCTAGGCCGCCTAGCCATGACCCGATATGCTTCTTCCAGCTCCAGGGGCGATGGACCGGCCCCCTCTCCCATCAGGGAGCTCAGCATCTCCGCTACATATTTCGGGAGATCAGGCCCCTCCAGGCCTTCTGCTTGGCCCAGGATCCTCAAGTTCTTCCGCCTCATTCGCGTGTCCAGCTCCTCAAAGCGGCTCTGCCATTTCAGGTGGAGTGCCTCGTGCACCTCCACCTTTCCCACGAGGACCGTGGCTTCCTCCTCCCTCACCGCCATCTCCTGCTGCAGCTCTCTTATCGACGCCTCTTGGGTCGCCTGGGCCCCCATCAGCCTTGTGGTCGTCGCGTTCATGGACTCTAAGAGTTCCACTTTCAGCTCCGTAAAACACCGGAGGAGAGCGGCCTGCTGCTCCTCCGCCCATTTTCTCCAATCTTCTAGTGCGCCACCGGCCGCCATTTTGGTCCTCTTCCCCCGCTTTTTTTGGGGAGCTGCTGCCGCTTTTTTTGTTGCCCCACTCCGAGTACCGACCATAAAGTTGGTCTCACTCTCCTCAGGGAGCCTTCCCCCACCGGGATTCGTCTTTACAGTACCGTCGGGGCCCTCCAATCGGCCCTTAAACACCTTTGTCGCAGGAGCTGCCAAATGTGCGACTTAGCTGGTCATAGCCGCAACCGGAAGTTTCATGTCCTCATTTGTGGGGAGCAGTGCTGCACGGTGCCCGGCTGGGATCTTCTCGCCGAGGCCAGCAGATCTCGGGAGCCAGTTAGATCTGGCATCGGCGGAGCTCTGCAAGTCTGGGTCCTGCCAATTGTCGACGGGGTTCAGACCGCGACATCCCATGAGACCTCGTTAGTTCTCGCGAGGCATAACGATCGTCGGGAATCCCGGAAGAGGCGTCGGCCTGGATCTACTGGCCACATCTTGTCCAGCAGGATGTGGCTGGTAAACCGTGTTCAAAGAAGATTGAAAAAAGGTGGAGAACAGACAATATAAGGAGTGGGGTTCTCCGTCAGCCGACGCCGGAATCTGGAAACGTGATTGGGTGCAGAATCAGTTCCGACACCAAAATCGTGGCCGGCACCGGTTTCATACCAAATTGTAATTCTTGTTGCCTCAAAAGCGGCGTCAATGCATTCCAGAATGCACATACCGTAAACACCGCTGACATAACATTAGTGGGCCTGATTCTCCAGGGCCTCTGCGATTTCCTGCTTCCACTGGAGCGAATTTTCGGTGGTGAGGTTCACTTGTGCTTTTAAAAATTGTGAAAGAGAAGCGGTGACTGCGGAGGGGGAGAGAGGGGATATGGAAAGTGTCCAACATCGCCATAGTTTGCTCACAGTTGTGCCGCTGGCTGGGGACTTCTGCCCGGGCGGGAGTAGGGGGAGTGGTCAGGAGGTGGGCTGTGGGTTCTGGGTGGGCTGGCATGGAGCACCATTGCCACAACCTGAAAGGCAGCCATGCAGCTGCGCACGTCGCTGACTGCGCACTGTGAACTTTGGGCCACAGGTCATTTTGGTATCCCCCCAGGACATCTCCTGAGGTGCCCTCTGACCCCAGCCGACCCATCAGTGGGATGGGCGCACTCCAGCGCAACCAGTGCCATCTTGTAGGCTGGGGTGGTGTGAGATGTGTATACGCAGCCACAGCTTGTCAATCTCCCAAGTGTCAATCACAGACCCGGCGAATTTGGCACCGTTTCCCATTTGAATCGTTTGCGTTCCACGTGCTGCTGGTGCTAGCCCCTCAACAGTCGCTCAATTAGTCCATACAGTACCAGTTTTCCTGTCATGTAAGTCGACTAATTCTGCCCTGGCGTTAACACTTACGGTTGGATTTTCTGATTTTGCGGCTATGTCCGGACGATGCGTCTGGTCTTACGATCAAAAAGTTGGTGCCACACTCACACCGATGCTCCACCAGGCGGGGGGCTAGCAGTAGCGCCACGTAAAGACCCAGGTTGTACCTACATACATGGACAGAGAATGGCCGGGTCTGTAGCCGCGCATGCGCACCAGACCACCCCCTGCCAAAGACCCCCCCACCAGCGGATCAGCCCCCCCCCTCCCCCCGACTGTGGTGGCGCTTGACACAGTCCGCAGCCGCCACCGAGGACCCTGAAAACTGAGAGGACACGTGTCCCACACCGTCGGGAAGTCGGCCCATGGGGGGCAGAACATCGGGGGAGGGGGGGATCCTCAGATGACGTTCTGAGGCTATCCCAACGGCGTGCGCCATATTCCTCAATTAAGCCGTTTTTGAGGGGGCGGAGCATCTGAGTAACAGCGCCGCCCCCAATTTCGGTGTAAAAATGGATTCTCCGGCCAAACGGCGAACGCGATTTCGAAGTTGGAAATCGGAGAAGCCAGCCCTTAGTCTCAGGAATGGAAAATTCCGCCCAAGATACATCATGAAACTACAATATTGCAAAGATGAGGCGAGTAAATATAAGTTTAAATAGTGATGCTCCTGAATTCTCATTTTCAATGAATTAACATTGCAAAGGACTATGCAGTTGAACATAGGCATTTGGAGGATGGGAGATTCTAACCTTCCCAAAAATGGGTTAGTTTGCGTTTTCATAGAATTTACAGTGCAGAAGGAGGCCATTCGGCCCATCGAGTCTGCACCGGCTCTTGGAAAGAGCACCCTACACAAGCCCATACCTCCACCCTATCCCCATAACCCAGTAACCCCACCCAACACGAAGGGCAATTTGGACCCTAAGGGCAATTTATCACGGCCAATCCACCTAACCTGCACATCTTTGGACTGTGGGAGGAAACCGGAGCACCCGGAGGAAGCCCACGCACACACGGGGAGAACATGCAGACTCCACACAGACAGTGACCCAAGCCGGGATTCGAACCTGGGACCCTGGAGCTGTGAAGCATTTGTGCTATCCACGATGCTACCGTGCGTGGATGAAATGTTAAAAAATTTGAAAATGTGAAACCCAAAACCACCCGCTTGACCCCATCTACTTTCATTCTGAAGGAAGGCTGGAAGAGGGAGTGGGCACCCAACCCCTTCCCAGGAGACAGCTTGCTCATTTAGAGATTTTTAATGAGGCTTGAGTGCCTTAGATTTAATCGCTTTTCGAGGTTTAATCCTTGCTGGCAGGTTTCACAGACCTCAGGAAGTACAGCAGCTAAAAAAAGAAAGACTTGCATTTACACAGTGACTTTCATGTCGTCTTGATATTCCAAAGCAATTTACAGCTAATAAGGTGCTTTTGAAATTTTGGGCTAAATTTTCCCATATTTGTTCAGAGTGTCAGGCTTTGACTGAAATAGTGAGCTGTATAGCTCTCCAGCTGACATAGCTGAGATTTTAGTCCAGATCCTTTTTTTCTAAGTTTTCCAATGAAGGGGCAATTTAGCATGGCCAATCCACCTACCCTGTACATCTTCGGGTTATAGGGGTGAGACCTACGCAGACAGGGGAAGAATGTGCAAATTATACATGGGCAATTGCCCAGGGCCAGGATCAAATCCAGGTCTTCAGCGCTGTCAGGCAGCATGCTAATTAATGTGCTACCGTACCGCCTCTTAGTGCCGGCGCGGTAGCACAGTGGTTAGCACTGTTGCTTCACAGCTCCAGGGTCCCAGGTTCGATTCCGGCTTGGATCATTGTCTGTGTGGAGTTTGCCTGTTCTCCCCATGTCTGCGTGGGTTTCATCTGGGTGCTTCGGTTTTTCCTCCCACAGCGAATATGTGCAGGTTAGGTGGATTGGCCATGCTAAATTGCCCTCAGTGTCCAAAAAGGTTAGTTGGTGTTTCTGGGTCACAGGGATAGATGTCGGCTTAAGTGGGGTGCTCTTTTCAAGGGTCGGTGCAGACTCAATGGGCCGAATGACTTCCTTCTGCACTGTAAATTCTATGATTCAATGATTCTATTTCAGATCTTGAACTTCTCTGAAAAAATAATTCAGGGGGTGTGATTTACGTCAACACTTTGGCAGGCCTGGACCTGGAAGAGATGGCAAGGCTGGTTCCACAGAAAACGGCACCCCAATGAGCACAGCCCTTTCTCCCCTTTCCCATGGACACCAGGGACCCACACTCCCCCACAAGCATGGAGGCTTCCACTTCCTGCCCTCACCACCATCAGCATCAGAGCTCTCACTCACCCCAACCACCACAATCTGCACTGGGGCTCGCAACCCCACCCCACAAGCATCAGCAGGGGATTTTCCCCTTTAACAAACATAATGCAAACCCTGCTCCCAGTGGGGCTCTCCGGAGGATCCACCTCTGGCATTACCCCTGGCATAGGTTGACACTGCCAGATTAGCATTGCCAAGTTGGCACTAGCAGCCTGTGCCAGGGGGCAGTGCCAGGACACTCCCCTGAGGGCTATTCTTACCTTTGCGCCTCTGAGGGGATCCCCTTAACTATGCATGTTTTTCCGAGCCTCATGTAAACCCCACCGACATGACAGAAGGGGTTGGGCACCATCCAGGGGGCCATGGCAAAGATCAGCGTAGACCCATCAGCAAGCTATGTTATTTTCGTGCCCACCCGATTCCATATGCACTGTGGCCGAAGGTGCATGCTGAGCTTGACTGCTTGGAGAGTTTGGGCTTCATCCCATTTCATACAATTCACGTATTGGGCAGTGTTGGTCGTACCCGTGCTAAACGCCGCAGGCACCGTACACTTTTGCAGGGGATTACAAAATGGCGGTCAACCTAGATTCCCAGTTAGGCTGTTACCCATTCCAAGGATAGAGGATCTTTACGCAAAATTGTGGTGGAGGTCGTTCCTTCACGAAACTTGACATGAGCCAACCTTTGGTTGATTTTGGGCCCAGATTCCAGGAAATCCGTGACAGCGAATACATACCGTGGCTTGTATGAATGTACCAGATTGCTTTTCACGGTATCATCGACCTGCATGATATTCCAGCGAGTGATGGAAAACATACTGCGAAATTTACCGCATGTCGCACACTGATATCTGGGTCGTCAGACCAAGAGTACTTGAGGAACCACAGGTGCTCCCCTGTATTTTAGCGGCTAGCGTTAGACTCTGAAGGGAGAAATGCATGTTTCACACACGGGAGGTTACGTACCTCAGTTACCCCATGGACCGAAAAGGCCTTCACCTGGTCGAAGACACATTGTGGGTAATTCAGCAGGCCTCCATTCCGGATAGCCCCACGGACCTCTGTTCATTCCTCACCCTCATAAACTATTACGAGAGGTTAATTCCAAACGTTGCGACCCTGTTGACTACCCTGCCCCATTTGCTGAAGAAAAGCTAAATATGGACATGGGGTCTGCCACAGCAGGCGGCCTTTACCAAGATAAAGAAGCAACTCTCGTCTTCACAACTGCTTCACCACTTCGACCCCGCCAGACCACTGATAGTCACCTGTGACTCCTTGCGTTACGGCGTCGGAGCAGGTTTGGCCAACCGAATGGATGACAGCACGGAACAGCCCATCGCATCCGACTCTCAGATTCCCACTGCGGCTGAGCAAAATTATGCCCAGATCGAGAAGAAGGGTTTGGCTGTGGTTAAAAAGTTCCATCAATACATCTGCAGCATGCTTTCGCGGGATTGATGGATCACAAACCCTTGCTGGCGTTGTTCAAGGAAGATAGGGCAATCACTCCCGTTGCGTCGCACGGATCCAGCGATGGGCCTTACTGTTGGCGACTTATGAGTATGTTATAACACCGCCCAGGACGAAGATCCTTTATGCGCACGCTCTGAGTCGGCTTCCAGTGCCAACTACGCGGCAGGTGTCTCCTTGAACCGACGAGATCATTGCAGCTTTACGTTTTATGGACACGTTACCCATTACAGTATCCCAAATCCGTGCTTGGACCCAGACGGGGCACCAGCCAGCCCTTGTCTGCCACACGTTTTGTACGGGGCCCAACACTGCGCTTTGCATGACGACCTGAAAACCTTCACATCGAAGGTCGCAGAACTCAGTATAGAAGACGGTATCCTTCTATAGGGGACGCATGTCGTGGTCCCGATAAAGGAACATGGCCCCATTTTGGGGGATTTGCATAACAGCCAGCCTGGGGTATCTAAAATGAAAATGCTGGCTCATAGCTACAGCTACCAGAAGCATCAGCCAGCAGCATGCCTCCATTCTTGGGAATGACCAGGGCAACCTTGGTCTCAGCCTTACATCGATTCGCCACGCCTGCACCACACCGTAACAGTCAGCATCAAAGGGGTTGGTCAGGCGGTCCGGACGTTCAAGCGGTGGATGGGGGCACAGACTACGAGTTCCCTCGAGGCATGTCTGGCCCTCTTCTGTTACCGGAACATGCGGGTGGCGCCATCAGAGCTGCTCATGGAGCAGCGCCTGTGCACATGCCTGAGCCTCGCATTGGCGGGAAGGTCCAAGGCAGACAGGAATGGTCAGAATTGGAATCTGGCAGGCATATACCCCTTCGATGTTTTTTGCCCAGCGGCGTGGTGTATGCCCGAAATTTCAGCGACAGAGTAATGTGGGTTCCAGATTAATTTAAGCAGCCGGGGCCGGTGTCATACATGGTATGGGCTCAGCGGTGTGAATCGAATCGACATGTAGATCACCTCCTCAGCAATGCTCCAGCATTGGCCGACACTCGTTTGGATGAACCAGCACTGTTGTTGCTATCTCCACCTGCGTTGGCACTGGTATGGCCACCATGGGCCCCAGAACCCCAGGACACTGAGATATTACATGTGGAGGACTTGAATTCTGACCCCAATATGGTGATGCAGCCACCTGTGGCTGCTGAGGACCAGAGCATGGATACCGGTCAACTGCAGGTGGCACCGCTCAGTTCACAAACGGTGGTCTCCTGTGCGCTACATGTCTCCAGGAACCGCACAGACAAGGCCGAGCACCAACCCAGGGAAAAGAGGACCAGAGGTCCTGCCTGACAAGTCATCGCAGCGGACACCATCCCGGACTTGGTGGTGGAGGAATGTTGTAACCCTCCCGAGAGTAATGGGGTGTGGACTGTCATGTCTCCCATGACCTCGGAAGAATACAAGCTTCCCCATTAAGAGGGCAGGACTTTCCCTTAACAGGGTAGGCAAATCGGACATAAAAACCCTGAACCGGATGTGGGCGGGAGACTTTTGGGAAGTGGAGTTATATATTGTAGTTTATCGTGTGATTAAAATCTTTGTCTGCTTTTATCATCGCTTCCTTGTGGTTGCCCTCTCTGGATCTAACACCATATGATTGGATGGATATCCTCTGCAATTGGACACCCACCACCCATTGCAATTGTAATTCCATCCCCACGATCACAAACCACTCCTTCCCCCAATGTTTTCTCCCTCCCTGTGATCACTGACCCTCCAACCCATCTCTGTCTGACTCCTCTGATCAGCCCCTGGCTTCCAACGCCTACTCCTTGCATTGACTCTACCAGTAATAGGGTGCCTACTGGCTTCTGAATGTACTCCAACTAACATGGAGCCATGTTGTCAATCAAGAAGGCAACCAGCTGGGGATCCTGTTGATAAAAAAACCACACACTCTGCTGAGTTCAAAGTCCACAGCACATTTGTTCTACTCTGAACTTTTCTTCTCTCTCACTTGGAAATTCCACCTAAGTAAAAATTGGGGTCTTAGACATTTAATAAAATATCAAAATATTTCATATTTGTTAATATCATATTTAATAGCAGAATTATGGCAAAAGGGACTGTTCAGCTAAGTTAGCTGGATAGCTGGTTCATGATGAAGTGCAAGACCAGCAGCGCAAGTTCAGTTCCCGTATCAGCTGAGGTTATTCTCGACCTTGGCAGAATTTGGCTCCAACTCCATCTACATGTTTGCTGCTGATATGACCGTAGTGGGTCGGATCTCAAACAACGATGAGTCAGAGTACAGGAGGGAGATAGAGAACCTAGTGGCATGGTGCAATGACAACAATCTCTTCCTCAATGTCAGAAAAATAAGGAGCTGGTCAATGACTTCAGGAGCAAAGTGTCGTACACACTCCTGTTTGCATCAATGATGTTGAGGTGGAGATGGTTGACAGCTTCAAATTCCGAGGTGTAAACATCACCAACAATCTGTCCTGGCCTCCCCACAACAGCGCCTATACTTCCTCAGGAAATTCAGCAAGTCTGTAATGACTCTTACCACTTTTTATAGATGTACCATAGAAAGCATCCTATCTGGCTGCATCACAGCCTGGTATGGCAACTGCTCGGCCCAGGACCATAAGAATTACAGAACACAGCCCAGTCCATTACGCGAGCTCACCTCCCATCAATTGACTCTGCCTTGGGAAAGCAGGCAGCATAATCAAAGACCCCTCCCACCCAGGTTATTCTCTCTTCCAACCTTTCATCGGGCAGAAGATACAAAAGTTTGAGAACACGCACCTGTAGATTCAAAAACAGCTTCTTCCCCACTGAATTCAATGAACTGAACTGATTGTTCTATGCATCTCCTCTACAGTTGTAGCATTATATTTTGTATGCTTCCCCTGATGTCATTGTTTATGTATTTACATTGTGTATTTATCATAGATCCTGTGTTTCCATATATGGAGTGAAACGCAGAATTTTACTTTTCACTGTACCTCGGTACACGTGACAATAACTCCAAATCTAGGCTGATATTCTGATTCATGGTTCCATTATGAAAATAGACTCCTTTTTGTTTATTGACAGCTTTCTCCACTGCAGAAATACTTAACAGCAAATCTAATCCCAGATTAATTTCCTCCATTTGCTACTCTAAGGCTAAAGTCTGATTTAGACTGAGCATGGTGGATGGAAGACCCGAAAATACCATCAAAGTAAAGAAATGTCACTTCTCATTTCAGTTTGGCTGATGGACAGTATTTCCAATGACCTAGAAATTGGACAGGCACCTAGGTGAGGTTGCAATGTACAACACACATTCCAAGGCCTGTTTAATGCAGGGTGTAACACTTCTTGCAGCGAGTTTACATTCCTTACTTGAAGGACTCTTCAAAATATTTTGGCAGCGCAGATGAGTAGAATGTCTGCCCCCTGATTTTCTAATACCACCCTGGAGGTCCTTGTAGAGAAAGGCAAAACTGAAAAGGAGGTACTGATCCCCAGCAGCTGTTGAAACATTCCCAAGATCATAATAAAGTAGAAATAAAACCAAAATGTGCTGGAAAAGCCCTGCAGGTCTGGCAGCAACCGTGGAGTGACAAACCGAGTTAATGGGCATGATTCAGCAGACAAAAGTTAAAGTCCACTTTTGGGCGCATTTGAGTGGGGTGTTTTGCATCGGCTGCATTGGGGAGATCGCGGCTTGTATTCAACTTCACTTACAGCCACAAATGAGCCACCGTGTGAATCTCGCCAATCCTGGCTTCCTCGCCGTCTGATTTACCTGCCTCAGCTGCTCACCACTAACAAGGGGGTGCTGCTTTTAAATGCTTCCTCACCATTCACTCTCAGTCAACACACAAGCATAATGTTGTGCAAACCTGCACCCCACTTTGGCAATGCCGACCTGACCAGGCTTCATGTGCCGTCGATGAGAGGCGGGGCATGAGGGGGGTCGGAGAACCAGCAGCAGGGTCAGCAATGCCATCTGGGAGGCAATCGCAGGGGCTGTCCGTGCAGACATCACGACAAGGAGGACCGCCGTCCAATGTAGGAAGAAGACAAACAATCTCCTCCGATCCGCAAGGGTGAGTTATCACCTCCCTGCCATCAAATAAGCCTGCCATCCCTCAATTTCAAAACACACCCTCAGTGGAGAGATCAGTTCAGTCCATAAGAGGGCCATTCAGGAGTCTGGTAACAGCGGGGAAGAAGCTGTTTTTGAACCTGTTAGTGGGTGTTCTCAGGCTTTTGTATCTCCTGTCCGATAGAAGAAGTTGGAAGAGTGAATAACCCGGGTGGGAGGGGTCTTTGATTATGCTGCCCGCTTTCCCCAAGCAGTGGGAGGTGTACACAGAGTCAGTGGATGGGAGGTGGGTTCCTGTGATGGACTGAGCTGAGTTCATGACTCTCTGAAGTTTCTTACGGTCTTGGGCCGGGCAGTTGCCATACCAGGCTGTGATGCAGCCAGATAGGATGCTTTCTATGGTGCGGTGCCCATGCATGCCATCTGCTATAGACACCCAGTGACCCATCAAGCATGGGGCTCACAATGCTCTATCTTTGTCCCCACAGGAGAAGATAGCCTATAATAAGCAGGAAAGGGCGAAGGCAGGAGGAGGAGTCCCAGAGATTTGAATCCTCACCCCCTTGTGTTATGAGCCTGGCGATCATGGGACTGCTCGAGAAAAGAGCAGTCACTGACAGTGAGGTCGGCCTGCGTCAGAGAGGTGAGGATCCACTACCACTTCGCCCAGATGACTTGCCCTCAAGTAAGTTCATGTTGGACAAATAAATCCTTTCCTCTCACTGATCACATGTCCATTGTCTCACAGGATCACCATCTGTTGATGACAGGCCATTCAGCGTCGTACCCCACTCTTTCTCCCAAACCCAAGAGAACACCTTGGAGGCGAGCTCTGACAATAACACAGACAATGCATTGTAGCTATCACTCGCACCTTGCACCAATGCAGAGATACACACCTCAGTGGGTGATACTAGTGGACAAGCTTTGGGTCACAATCTGGTGAGCACCACACAACTGCTGATGCACATCCAGTGGAAGTAGGATGATCCAAGGAAGGCAGCAGTCAGAGGTCTGCTGGATTCCAGGACACAGCTGAGTCCAAGCCAGATGCCAAACCTCTGGACAAGGTTCTCCCTGACCTGATGCAAATGATAGGATACAGCTTTGAGGTTCAGGAGAATTTGGCAGCGACAATCCAGCAACTGCAAGGTCGATTAGAGGAGTCCCAAAGCTTTCAGGCGCAGGAAATAGTGCTGGCAATACATGGCACCAAAGTCAACATTGCTAGGGTGGAAACTGCAGTGGAAATCCTGGAGCACGACGCCTGCACCTTGAGTGGTGGTGTCCAAGGTATGGCTCAATCTGTGACGACTGTGGCTAGTGCCTCGACATCATGTGCCAGTCGATGTGGCAATGCAGAGCATGGCCCAGTCACTGAGGACCATGGCTGAGGGCGTTGACATCATGGTGCAGATAATGGGGAGCCTCCAGGACTGGCAGCGCCACATGACTCAGAGGCTTCTGATGCTCCCTTCCTGTGCCCCTCTGTCGCATAGAGTCCCCAGGGTCTACGGGCACCCTCAGGGAGGAGGAAAGTCTGCAGGCCAACACATGGCCTGCCACCAATGTGGCTACAGTGGTTGTCATAATATATACCAGTATATCATGGTGCAGACACACACTGATGGACACACACAGGTACCAATCAACATGCACAAACACCGCAGCCAATCACCAGTTAGAATACACACACTATAAAGGCAGAGAGCACCATGGTTCCCGCTCATTCTGGGTGCTGCCTCTGAGTGTAATAAGAACTCATCCAGCCCAGCACTGACTCACAACATGTTCTGAGAGGATCAACTGGTTCGGACAAGGCTTAGGTCTCTAGTTTAAGTTAGTATCATTTAGACCCACAGTCATTGTGTGTTAGTTAGTTAGAAATAGTTAATAAAATTGAGTTGAACCTTCATCAGTGTTGGAAGTGTCTGTTCATCTCTCAAGTCTACACGAGCCAACACTTTAGCGGTCTCCAGTTCTTCTGAATCCCCCCGCTTCTGACACTGGCACATGTCACGGGCAGCAGGCAGAGCAGAGTGGCACGGCAACACCTATGACCCGGAAAACCGGCCGGGGCCTCCGACTCCAGGCTCTCCAGAGGATGTCCGCCAAGTGCATCAAAGGCCACAGGGAATGCAAAGCAGCAGGCTGCATCCACCTCTGATGTGCATCCTGGGGACACACAGAGACGTAAAGTAGGTAAAGTAGACCACAGAAGATCAAGAAGAGCGAGGAGCACTGATTGGGCACACGGGGCGGGGGGGGGGGGGGGGGGGGGGGGGGGGGGGGGGGGGGGGGGGGGGAGTCACTATCTGTAGCTAGGGGGAATGGAAATCTGTCATGTTAAAATTTTCACTGTTAAAACATCTCACACCTGATACATGTGAAGCCTCTATCACATTAATCCGCTGACAGCGCCGACACAGGCCCATCAGCTTGGAGCGATGTTACAGAGACCCTTGGAGGGGAGAACAGGTGGTCGGGGAGGGGGCGGCATGATGGCTTGAGGAGAGTTTGGGGGGAAGGGATTGGCGGCGGCGAAACAACATTGGGGGTGTTGAGCTGACGAACACAGCCTCACCCTGGGAGAATCTGGAGATGTTGAGGGCCCCTCTGGTCCTTCTCGCATGTCTGACCCTCGCTGCAGTCTGTCCTCCATCCTCCGACTCCTCTTTGGGCTCCTCCTCCAACCCCTCCTGCCTCTCTCCCCCTACTCAGTCGAGGCTGCATGTCCCTCCACCTCTGCCTCCTCTTCAGTGTTGGCAGCTGCCTCTATGATGCTGATGCTCCTAGAGTTCAGACACACAGTTCAGACATTAAGTGTTGCTGGATATGCAATGCACTAATCATCCTCTGAGACATGGCTTCTTCGGGGATGTGCTATCACAACTAACAAGGCTAATTCTTCATTTGAAATAGCCGTCAGCTATGAAGTTAGAGGCTGCTCACAGTCGAAGGGAGTGAAATTGAATTTCAGGAGAGAAGCTGCAGCAGGGCTCTGTCCTGGAAGAGTTTGGTAGGAAAGACAGGCTGCAGCTGTGGTTGCCCCTGTTATGGGTCTCCACAATATTTAAAGATGTCTTGAAGGCCTCACTGACACACATCCCTTCACCTCCCTGACCCAGGGGTGACCCTGACCTGGAACGCTCCAGCCCCCCAGCCATATCTAACCCCATGAGGTTCCCCCTCCCCCGAGCACTGGGCAGCAGGATCAGTGCCCTTGTGCACTGATAAGCAGGAGACCTCCTCAGAAGACAAACACGGGACACACCCGACAGAGTATCATTCGTCGTCCAGTATTTCCCCGGAGCGGAGAAACTACGACATCGTCTACGCAGCCTTCAACACGTCATCGATGAAGATGAACATCTTGCCAAGGTCATCACCACACCCCCATGACTTGCCTTCAAACAACCACGCAATCTCAAACAAACCATTATTTGCAACAAACTACCCAGCCTTCAGAACAGCAACCACGACACCACACCACCCTGCCATGGCAATCTCTGCAAGTTGTGCCCCATCATCGATTTGGGTACCACTATTACGCGTGAGAGCACCACCCACCAGGTATGTGGTACATACTTGTGCGACTCGGCCAGCGTTGTTTAGCTCATGCACTGCAGGAAAGGATGTCCCGAAGCGTGGTACATTGGCGAGACCATGCAGACGCTGCAACACGGATGAACGGACATCGCGCGACAATCGCCAGGCAGGAATGTTCCCTTCCAGTCCACTGATCCACCACTGATGCACGGGTGTAGCAGTGCGTACCATCAGCACTCATTAAGGCACCTCCGAGAGCATCTTCCAAACCAGCGATCTCTACCACCTAGCAGGACAAAGGACAACAGATGCATGGGAACACCAGCACCTCCAAATATCCTTCCAACCCCACACTATCCTGATTTAGAACTATATTGCTGTTCCTTCAATGCCACCCGATCAAAATCTTGGGACCCCTTCCGAACAACACTACGGGTGTACCTACACCGCATGGTGAAGGCAGCTCACCTCCAACCTCTCAAAGGTAATTAAGGATGAGAAACAATTGCTGGCATTGACAGCAACACCTACATCCCATGAAGTATTTTTTTTAAATCACGTGTGCAAGAAATGAATGAATTAATGAATTTTGTTTGCCATTAAATTAACTGGGCGGGATTCTCTGTTGCCCGACGCCAATATCGTAATCGGCGATTGGGCGGAGAATGGGCTCCGACGCCCAAATCCGGTCCGGTGGCTGTTTGACGCTGTCAGCCATGCGCCGCCCCCTCGGAAACGGTCCATCGCATTGCGCGCCTTTGCAACCGCGTTGGCGCATCATCAGAAGGCCCTCCCACGATGCTCCACCCCCGATGGGCCGAGTTCCTGACCGCGTGGGACATATGTGGTCTTAGTGGTCAGGAACACAGCGTGGCGGCTGCAGACTGTGTTGAGCCGCCAAACTCGGCCGCGATCCGTGCCGCTGGCCGGGGCTTCCGTAAGGGCTGTGGGGATTGGTGGGGGGTGGCTAGGGGGTGGCCTATGGGGTCACAGATGGCGGGTCTGGTTCGCACATGGCCGGCGCCATGATGTACAGCACGACTGCTGCAGGTCATCGCCGTGTGCATGCACAGCCAGGGACCCAGCCATTATCCGGAATTGGTGAGAGTTCGCCGCCGATTCTGCCGTCGGAAAGCACCCGCGAGTTCTCTGTTCGAGCCGGCACTTAGCTGCTGAAACGGAGAATCCAACCCATCATCTTTATCACATATGCCATTTTGGTATGCAGCGTGGTTTAATCAAAGCTTTCAAAACTGTATTATCAGCGGATCATAGGAAGGATACACAAAGAGATAAGAAGGAAGTTCTGGACAGGATCGTATTAGATTGAGAAGACATATTAAAACATTAGCATTACGGCAAGTTATTACGTTACCTGGTCCAGATGAAATGCATCATGGGTTGCTGAAAGAAGCAAAGATCAAAACCGCAGAGGCATTGGTTATAATCTTTCAAGTTCATTGGATGCAGGAGTAGTGGCAGAGGACTAGGGGTTACTAATACTATGTTCAAGAAAAGGGTGGGTGAACCAGGAAACTACAGACCAACTGGCCGAATATCAGTGATGGAGAAGTTATTGGAAACCATTATGAAGAATCCTGCTTTGAACTCCATGAAATGGGCTTCCCATCTGGAGTATGTTAATGGAGTATTTATTAATAAATCATAACTAAGTACATATTTACAGTAGCAGGTACAGGTATAGAACTGACACAATTCGAGAGGTGGAATTTTATGGCCCTGTCGTGACGAGGGAGTGGGTCGGAAAATGCGACCAACTGTTCAAACATCCATTGATGCGACGGGACCGGGAAGTCCCTCTGGTGGGAGAGGCTGTAATATTCTATCCTCGGTCTTCCTAACCTAACAGTATCCATCTGTAGGCTGACCCTGGCTCTGGTTCAGGTGTCTTCTTACATCACTGTGCAGGGGGTATTGTACCCAGTCCCACATTGATCTCCTATGTGCCAAACCCTTCTACTTTACCTTCTCTCCCCCTTTCCCCAGCCTTTACCCCTGAATACAAAGTAACCTTAGTTTTACTTCCAAGTCTTGCATTGCTACAAGTCTTGTGCTTTAACCTTATTGTTACAACCTTGATTCCATTCGACCTTATTGCTATTACAGTATTAACATCACAAATAAAAAGTGGGGTTTGGGTCCAAGCAAATTACTCTTTCAAAGAGCCAGTACAGACACTATAGTCAAATGGCTTCCTTCTAAGCTGTAAGTTTCTATGACTCCATCATGTCGTGCTGAATTTCATGCGGAGGCGTTTAGATGACCCCACCCTCTGCAAGAGTTGGCCGACAGCTGATGGACCGAAAGAAAATTGGCCTGGCAGCAACAACGTGCTGCCGACAGGCTAAAGAGGCTGAGAGTGGGATTTCCACCCCTCAATGAGAGAAACTGGAAACTCTCTTGAAAAACCAGACCGCAAAAGGATCCTATGATTCACTTCGCTGTAGCTGAGTGCCCATTTGTGTGCTCATTTCTTGGCTCTGAGACACTAATCCTGATTTTCAGTTAAAATGGCATTCCGCTCTTAGTCGCTTCAAAGGACTCTAATTTTAATATATTCAATGTTTGGGGTCTGCCCTGAATCCAAAAACTGCATGTTAAAATTGCGGCAGGTGAGTTCATAGTGTTAGTACACCAACCAATTTAACCATT
Organism: Scyliorhinus canicula; assembly: GCF_902713615.1. Taxonomy (NCBI): domain Eukaryota; kingdom Metazoa; phylum Chordata; class Chondrichthyes; order Carcharhiniformes; family Scyliorhinidae; genus Scyliorhinus; species Scyliorhinus canicula. Next base: position 174,900,595 of record NC_052148.1, on the reverse strand, counting down.
GACCTCCCTTATTCCTGTCAGGCAGATATGGTTAAAATTAAGCCTTCAGGTTCTACCCAGGGCTCACTGAAACACTTGTAGACAAGTTGTAATTGAAATTGTTGTTTATATTTCAGCTGCACTTTCACATCTGCGCTCAGGATTTAACTAGCACTATGTAGTCTATTATACCGAACACATTGTAAACGTACTCGTGCAGATTTCTTCCCGTCAGTGCCAAAATTGTCAATTTATTTGTGAAAAAGTGCATTTATAATTTTGTCAGAAACATTAATTCGAGGCAATCCTTATGAATGTACTGACCATGTATTTGAAGTAAATTTCTATTTTCTTAACCTCTCAGCTGGCTTGGTTTATGAAGCAGAGGCTGCAACATGTATTTTTATCAGCCTGATGGGAATTTTTTTGTGGTTTCTGTGGAAAAGAAAAACTATGATGTGTTAGGATTGTAGTTTATGTCATTTTTTGGAATTTATTGACCACTTTCCACTGAAAGGATACGGTAAAAATGTTACTTTTGAGTGTTGGGTTTTAAAGCAAAGTGGATTGACACACAGGGCTGGATTTTTCAGATGGCACTTCCCTGCCGGCCGATCACAACAGCGCAACGACCATTTAACGCTCAGAGGAGTGTTAATGGCTGGAGATAGAACCTGTGGCCCTCACTCGGGCACTCATAGGCCTTTCCCACCCCACATAAAATTGTGGACAGGTCCAGGGTGGGCAGGCAGGCCATTCGAAGAATTTTATGGGTGCCAATCCCCTACCCTCAACTGTTTGTAATATTCTGCCCATGAGAACATAAATATATGCTATAAAAGACCATTCATTCTGTCGAACCTGTTCTACGTTCAGTATGATCATGGCTGATCTTGGGCTTGAGCCCCACTTTCCTGCCTGATTCCCATCCCTTAATTCCCACGGTAAATTGTAGCACACTTCTGTAATTGGAGGATCATGGAATACTCTAGTCTAATTTATGCCATTCTTTTCCAATATCATCATTACACTGACTATCAGGCCAATGTTGTGTAATATGAAACAATATTAATAACAATATAATTAGTAACAAAATGTTAAAAGAAAACCATTGCATAATTTAAGATATTTAATGTAGCCAGCAAAGTAAGATTTTGTTTGTTATTTTATTAAACTTCCACCAGAGTGACATTCCTGTCTTGTCTATCATGGAGCCATTTTCTCACCATAAGAACATAAAGCCGGAGCGATTTAGTGACCACATTGCGCCCCGTGCAGATCAGGGCACGGCAGGTAGAGGGCAAAATCATGATTTGCGCCAGCCGTGAACTATTTTGCGATTCATCTGGCCTGCTCCCAATGTCAAGTTTCATATCTCGCACAAAAATTGGCAAGAATGGCAATTACCCTAATTGATGTCGAATGCGGCGACCTCCTAGGAATTACCAGGCTCCCAGTGGGAAGTCAGGCGGATGTCGTTTAGTGCTGCTTTTCAAAAACTTGAAGCTGGTGCAATGGCTACTGAGGGCAAATAAGGAGGTGAGTAGCCATTTTCATTTTCTGGTATGCAGCTCAAGGGCACCAGAGCCGCTACCCCAGAGCTTGGGTGGGGGCATGGGGCAGAAAAAGGGGCCCCTTAATGGGGTTGGGGTTGGACAGGGGGCTGAAGCGTTCCAGGTCTGCAGTCGCTGTTGGGCCGTGTGGGTGAGAGGCTTTGAGTCTGTCAGGCCTTTAGCCATTTTTAAATATGTGGAGACCCCTACCAGGGGCAACCACAGCTTCAACCTGTCTGTCCTACCAAACTCTTCCAGGACAGAGCCCTGCTGCAGCTTCTATCCTTAAAGTCAATTTAACCCCCCTTCGACTGTGAGCAGCCTCTGGCATCACATCTGAAGGCATTTTCAAATGAGGAATTAGCCTTGATAGTTGTGAGGGCACTTCATGCTCCTGAACTCTCAAGTGTCTCCTCAAAGGCACAGGTGCCAAATCTCAGAGGATGATTAGTGCACTCATGACCAACCAACTTTGATGAGTGCTGGACTCCAGGAGCATTAGCACCATCGAGGCAACTGCCAACAATCAAATTTAATCAAAGAGCAGGCTTCACCACTGAAGGTCCTCTTGCGGCCAAAGGGTAATGCCTGGATGAGCAGAGGGCAGCTGAGCACGGATTCCCTAATGTTGCTGGTTGAGGTCTGGGGTATAGGCACTCCTGATGTTGCCAGAGGTGAATGACCAGAGCAAGATTTGCCAGTACAACTGGATCGGTGGATGGCACTCTTGAGAGAAGGCAGGACAATCATGGTAAGGGTGGGGGAGGCTTGGGGAATTTGGCGTCCTGCATGGAAGCCCGCACAGATTGTCGGCCATTCTCCTTCTCCAATTCCTTTCATATAAAACTGTGTTTGCTGGTGTGGATCACATGGAGTCTGCCCTCACAATGCTTGTGGCAGCCGTGGAGGGCAGATACCATAGATGAATTGGGGAAAGGCTGGGCTCCAACCTTCATTGGCTATTCAATGTAAGGACTGTGCAAATTTGGTTTCTATAAGTTTTCAAGAACAGTGACAATGCAGGCTCGAGGTTGCAACCCATGTGGAGGGGACCGTCGAACAACAAGAAGGGGAGGCCAATGACAACCCAAGGTGTATCGACGTTGTTGGTCATTCCATGAGCTGCAGGACACCATGTGTCGCAGGTGACTGGGTCTCAGCAGAGAGACAGTGCGGCACCTGTGCCTCGTCATCATGGGCGTGGCACCCCGTGGAGGAAAAGGATATCTGACCCTGGTGGCCGTGATGGTCACTGCAGCCTTCAACCTCTATGCCACTGGGTCATTCCAAGGTCGGGTTGGGGACCTGTGGCAGATACCAATCTTCCGCACACAGGTGCATTCTGGAGGTGACAGATGCTCAGTAAGTCTGGGCATCAGACTATATCAACTTTGACCTGGAACAGCCCAACAAGATGCCTGGGCTGCATGATTTTCCGCCATCGCCAGGATATCCCAGATCCATTGGGAGATTAATGGCACGCACCAGGGCCTCAAGGACTGCCCTACACTACCAGGAAGGGCTTCCACTCCCTGAATATTCAATCCATGTGTGACAGCCACCTCAGAATCATGCACGTTTATGCCCCATACCTTGGGGGCGTGCATGAGTGCTAAATCCTGGGACACCTGGAGATCCAGGTTGTCTTTGAGGACTACTGCAGAATGACGGCTTGACTCGTGGGTGACAAAGGGTACCTGCTGATGGCATAGCTGATGATGCCGGTGCGGAGGCCTGAGGCCAAGGTGGTGACCCACTACATTGAGGTCCACATTGCCACCCGTGCTGTTCTTGAGCGGTGCATCAGGCTGCTGACAGTACGGTTCTGATGCCTTTATCACTCTGGCGGTGCCCTGCAGGACACCCTCCAGAGGGTCTCCCTCTTTGTGGTGGTCTGTTGTGCCCTCCATAATCCGGTACAGTAGTGGGGTGACATGCTGGATGAGGAGGAGTAGGTGGAGGGACATGCGGCCTTACCTGAGGAGGAGGCAAACCAGGAGAGGCTGAAGGCCGAGCCCGAGAGGTTGGAGGACAGTCTGCGGCAAGAATCCGACATGCAAGGATGACCAGGGAGGCCCTATCATCTCCAGGTTCTCCTAGGTCAACAACGTGTCCATCAGCTGAACATCCTCCCACACTCCCAATTTTGTTCCACCCCACCCAATCTTCATCCTCCTGCATTTCCTCCTCATGCTCCCATCCCACTTCCTAATGCCACCCCCACCCCGATGACCTTGTTCCCCCCTCTAGGCTGATGGGTCTGTGTCGGCACTGTCAGCGGGTCACCATACAAGGCAGGACAGTGATGACCACTCACTGTGAGGTAAGCTCTGGTGCTCCTCAGTTTCTGCTAAAATCTGAGTCCTGTCTTCCTGCTGACAGTATGCTCACACCCATCCTCTGAACGGGGTCTGCATAAGAGGCTTTTGATCACCATACCGGGTGGTGGGGGGGAGTGGAGGGCAACATGGGGTGGAGTATGGCAGGCCCGCTGTGAAGTTTAACAGGACAGAGGTTTGCATGTATCAAGTGTTACATGTTTTAAAAGTGAACATTTTACTCTGACAGAGTTCCTTTCCCCCTTGCTAGAGATAGTGTCCCCACCAACCCAGTCAGTAGTGCTCCTCGCTCTTTTTGATCTATCGTGATCTAGTCCTATGTCCAAATGCGTCTCCAGGATGCACATCTGTGGAGGCAGCCTGCTGCTTTCCATGCCCTGTGGCCTTTGATGGCTTTGGCGGACATCCTCTGTCGGACATGGACCCGGGAGTCCTCTGGCCTAATTACGAGTGTCACTGGCATCGCCATGCCATCCTGTTATGCCCGCTGCTCTTGGGTTGCACCAGTGGGGGAGTGGGGAGTCAATGTACTCTGTTGATTTTCCCTTTGTCTACTACATGCGTACTGTTTACGTTCCCTTGGCTGCAAAACAATACTTTTCACTGTACTTCGGTACATATGACAATAAATATCAACTAATCAATCAATCAGACTGCCACAGTCTTCTTGGTGGCAGGCTCTGGATTGGCCTCCAGACATTTACCCTCTGCGACAGTGCCCTTGGGGCCCTGGGGGACTCCATGGCTAAGAGGGACAGCTGGAGTGAGCTCCAGAGGCCTCTGAGATATCTGGTGCTGCCAGTCCTGGAGGCTCCCCATTGGCTGTACCACCTCAGTAACTCGGCCATGCTCTGGTGTGCCTTGACAATGTCCACCTGTGTCTGGGTTACGTCCATCAGTGGCTGGGATATAGAACATAGAACATACAGTGCAGAAGGAGGCCATTCGGCCCATCGAGTCTGCACTGACCCACTTAAGCCCTCACTTCCACCCTATCCCTGTAACCCAATAACCCAATAAATGTATTAATAGAAAGCAAAGACTGGGGATTAATGGGTGTTTCTCCAGTTGGCAATCAGTAGCTAGTTGTGTCCCTCAGGGATCAGTGTTGGGCCCACAATCGTTCACAATTTACATAGATGATTTGGAGTTGGGGACCAAGTGCAATGTGTCCAAGTTTGCAGACAACACTAAGATGAGTGGTAAAGCAAAAAGTGCAGAGGATACTGGAAGTCTGCAGAGGGATTTGGATAGGTTACGTGAATGGGCTAGGACCTGGCATATGGAATACAATGTTGACAAATGTGAGGTTATCCATTTTGGTAGGAATAATAGCAAAAGGGATTATTATTTAAATGATAAAATATTAAAACATGCCGCTGTGCAGAGAGACCTGGGTGTGCCAGTGCATGAGTCGCAAAAAGTTGGTTTACAGGTGCAACAGGTGTTTAAGAAGGCAAATTGAATTTTGTCCTTCATTGCTAGAGGAGGTTAGGGAGGTTATGCTGCAATTGTATAAGGTGTTAGTGAGGCCACACCTGGAGTATTGTGTTCAGTTTTGGTCTCCTTACTTGAGAAAGGACGGACTGGCGCTGGGGGGTGTGCAGAGGAGATTCACTAGGTTAATCCCAGAGCTGAAGGGGTTGGATTACGAAGAGAGGTTGAGTAGACTGGGACTGTACTCGTTCGAATTTAGAAGGATGAGGGGGTTCTTATAGAAACATATACAATTATGAAGGGAATAGATAGGATAGATGCGGGCAGGTTGTTTTCACTGGCGGGTGAAAGCAGAACTAGAGGGCATAGCCTCAAAATAAGGGGAAGTAGATTTAGGACTGAGTTTAGGAGGAACCTCTTCACCCAAAGTGTTGTGAATATATGGAATTCCTTGCCCAGTGAAGAAGTTGAGGCTCCTTCATTAAATGTTTTTAAGATAAAGATAGATAGTTTTTTGAAGAATAAAGGGATTAAGGGTTATGGTGTTTGGGCCGGAAAGTGAGCTGAGTCCACAAAAGATCAGCCATGATCTCATTGAATGGCGGAGCAGGCTCGTGGGGCCAGATGGCCTACTCCTGCTCCTAGTTCGTATGTTCTTATGTTCTAAATCTTCTGGCCCCGAACTAATTAATTATCCTCTGGGATTTTGCACCCAATTCCGCGTTGGAATAGGCTTGATGTTGTGTAGACCGCCATCCTACCAGGGCGCCAAATTGAAAAGGCAGCCAACACTACTGACCCACTATTGAAGAAAGAAGGTGGACAACTTGAAAATGAGGTTAGATCTTTGGGATCACTCTGAGGCTGAAAGATGGACATCCTGAGAAAGAAGATGGATCTCGAGGAACATTCTAAGGCTGGAAGATGGAGCCCCTAGAGGACACCAAATCTGGAGAACCCACCTGTAGATGCTCCACCCCCCACACTGCTGTGGTGTTCCAGGGTTCAGTGTTGCCGTCGATCTCCATCCTGAACTCCAGAGGCAGCACCAGGCATTATTCAGGTGAGTCCTGCCATCTGTACGCTTTGTTATTCCAAACGTGTTTCTCACCAGTGTGCTTTCCACTGGTGCCATGGAGATTTGGTGTGGGTGGTTGGGCCTTCACCTGCATCCCATTAACGGAATGTAATGAGGTTCATGCTGGCCTCCAGCGGGTTTTCTGATCCACCTTGGTGGGCACCAGAAGAAGATGACCAGAGGGCAGCACGGTAGCATTGTGGATAGCACATTCGCTTCACAGCTCCAGGGTTCCAGGTTCGATTGCGGCTTGGGTCACTGTCTGTGCGGAGTCTGCACATCCTCCCCGTGTGTGCGTGGGTTTCCTCCGGGTGCTCCGGTTTCCTCTCACAGTCCAAAGATGTGAAGGTTAGGTGGATTGGCCATGATAAACTTAGTGTCCAAAATTGCCCTTAGCGTTGGGTGGGATTACTGGGTTATGGGGATAGGGTGGCGGTGTTAACCTTGGGTAGGGTGCTCTTTCCAGGAGCCGGTGCAGACTCGATGGGCCGAATGACCTCCTTCTGCACTGTAAATTCTATGAAATCCCACTGTAAATTTATACCAGCAGATGTAGACGCCTGATAATTATATGCAAATAGAAACATAGAATTCGTACAGTGCAGAAGGAGGTCATTCTGCTCATCAAATCTGCACTGACCATCTGAAAGAGGGTCACTTCCCCAGCCTATCCCCGTAACCTCATAACCCCACCTAACCTTCACATCTTTGGACACTGAAAGGCAATTTAGCATGGCCAATGTACTAACCTGCACTGCGTTGGACTGTGTGATGAAACCGGAGCACCGGGAGGAAACCCATGCAGAAAGTGCAAACTCCTCAAAGGCAGCCACCCAAGGCCTGAGGTGAACCCAAATCCCTGGCATTGAAAGGCAGCAGCGCTAACCACCCATGATGTTTTTGAGCTGGCCAGGGCCAACTAAGCAAATGCACAGCAGGGTAAAATTGTCAGGCTGGGAAGCCTTTCATAAATGAAATTGAAAGGGTCCAATTGTGGCCAGGTGAGAGGATGATGCTCACAGCAATCCTTCTCAGAGGTGCTTTTAGTGCATAACAGGTGATTGCTAAATTTTGTGAAACCATTTCCACTGTTTTGCACTGTAATTCTCTACTGCCAGCCTTCACCATGGCTTGGGAGCAGCTTTTTCTGCCCCCCCCCCACCCCCCAACCACTGCACTTCTAACGAAAATCAAGAGAAGTAGCAACACTATCAATAACAGCAGTCGAAATAACATTGGCTCCAGCACTAGCTGCCTTCTACTCAGTTACAAGCCAATCCACAGGGCAGAGGAGATGGACACCAGTTCGAGCTCTAACGTGAGACCTCCGACAACACTGGGTCTACAGGCAGAGAATCAGCTTTCCTGACACGTGTTAGCACCAATGTGTCATGAAGTTCAGGTTTTCACAGCAGGCTATTGCTCACATCTGCAGCTTCCTGAAACAAGACAATCTTCCTCCCGTGGACATAAATTGCTCGTGGCATCAAGGTGTTTGCAAAGCAGAGTTATGAGTGTTGAAATTATTTGTGTAGGTGGGAGGGAAGGACATTTGTGGATGGTGACTGTGAGGCATGGGTGTGGGATGGCAAACAAATGGGAGTAGTGTGTAGGTTAGCTGTTCAGATGGGGATGTTGGATGCCTGCAGAGAGAGCAATGAGTGGAGCTACAAGGTGTGTTATCCTGAGGAGTGCTGTGCAGACAATGCTAGGAAAGTCAAGAGTGTTTCCCATCTTCCAAGGTCCCAGATTCTGTTGATTCACTGTCTCCCGGTTAGAGGGCCCACACTCCTCCATTTTCCTCCATTTCCTCGATCACCTCCATCCATAGCTGCTTGGTTGGAGAGGCTGGCTTCTTCCTGAGGAAAGATCACCTCATTGCAGTTTTTCAGATCTTACAGTAAAACCTCCAAATAAGAGTCAGAGACCCAGAGGCAGCCCTCTCCATTCCTCTGGTTGTTGCAGCCTCAAAAATCCATTTGCTACTGAACCATTCTCACCCTATAGAATTCCTGTAATTAGAAATCCTTTCTCAGATCCAGCGCTTGTTCTCATCGGGCCTCTCTGATTAGCCGGGATTTCCGGAAGTGTGAGTCTAATGCCTTGGCTCAGTTAAAGAGCCATGGAAATGCCCACTCTTTCACCATTTGGGCTTCTGGCTGCTCCCACACCTTCCAGCCTGCAACCACTACTATCTAGAAGGGCAAAGGCAGCAGTTGCATAGAATTACCACCATCTGCAAGTACGCCTCCAAGCCACACACCATCCTGACTTGGAAATACATCGTCATTCCTTGACTGCCGCTCAATCAAAATCCTAGCACTCCCTCCCTAACAGCACTTTGGGTGTACCTACACCACACGGCTCAAGAAAATAGCTCTCCACCACCTTTTTCAAGGGCAATTAGAGATGGGCAATAAATGCTGGCCTAGCCAGCAACACCCACATCCCATGAATTAATTTTTAAAAATGTAATCAGTAACTAAGAGTTGACAATACCACCAAACACATCACTTTTCAGTAGTTGCATTTCAATAGCACCTTTAACATAGTTGCTATCATTGTCATTCAAATAATGTGCTGAATAAATACCTTTCTTAATTCTGACTTAATAGTTTAGGAATCAAACATTTACAATGTTGAATACAGCTCTATTTGAACCAAATTTTCATTTACAGTCAGCAGTTTATTAAAAAAAATATACAAAATAGCTGTTCAATAAAATCCAAGTTGATCAATTTTGACAACAGCACATTGGGGACAGGATTTAGCAGGCCCGTTAGCCACAGGTGCAAATCCCATCATGGCCACAGAATATCACGAGTGACCAAAAATGGGATTTGCGCCAGTGAGATTTACAATCATGATACATCCAGGCACTCCCTGATGATGTAGTCAGGTTCATGCCCAGAAAGGTGCAAATCTGATTTGCATCAATTTGAATGCATCATAATGTTCTTCGCGAGGTTAAAGTCGAACTTTAAACCTCATTGAATCTCCCATCCAAAAAGCATGGTGTCACACAGGCGCAAATTACTACTGATTTTTAACAACAGGAACCAGGCGCTATGACCTCCCAAGAGGAAGGAAAGAGGTGAGCACCACTGTCTTCGACTAGTATCAGGGTGTACAAGCAGACACAGCCCGCTGTCCAGCTCCAGAGTGGGGTTCAAGGGGTTTGGGATGGGAGGGGGTGTCTGGGCCCTCCAGGATGGGGATTGTAGCTTGAGTATGTTGCCTGAAGCCTGCTGCCTGTTTTGTTTAAACATTCTAAGAGCACTGTGTCAGTCTGCAGCCTGTGTAGTCCGACTACTGTTATTGATCATGGGGTGGTGGGGGGAAATAAAAATTAATAAAGTGGCTGCCCAAGAGTCTTAAGTGGAAAGGCCTTACAGCAGTGAGATCTCAGGATGTTGCAGCCTGAGGTGGTAGGGTGCCTATTAGCCTTACCTATCCCTGATGCAGAAAATAATTGTGCCGTTTAACGTTCCTGAGATTCATGCCCGTCAAACTAATTGGTCCTCAAGAGTTAACCCGAAACAATGTCAGCTGCACATATTTTCAAAGTCAAAGAAAGGGGTGATAACTTACGGTTAAACGCTTGGGTGCACTGGACCAAGAGGGACTACATCTGCATAAGTGCTGAATCCCAGCGCCTGCCTTGCCAGTAAGGATAGATTAACCCTCAATGAGGACAGAACTCCCAGTTAACTCTGCCCATGAGAGATGGGCGACTGTTGAAAACTCCTGTCACAACCCCCAGTCATGTAGATTATGGGAGGGAATAATCAGATGGGAGGCCGGAGGGGACTCTGAAGGAGCGAGGGCATTGACTGGGGCCGGTCAAGCGATGGAGATGGAAGGAAACCTGAGATGTGAGTGAGTGGTAGCTGTAGGGATAGGGTTAGGCCTGACTGAAGGGCGGACAATGGCCAAGGGGAGGGACTGAAGTGAAGCGGGTACGTCACCAACCTGACTGTCTTTCTCACTCTCTCTCATCCTCGCAGCTTACCTATTGTGGGACTGAAAACAGGCTGAGAAGGTACACGTAGGTCAGGAACAGACGCTGTCTAATGAGACCCTGGTTGGAATTGATACTGGCCATCTGCAAAAGCACTCAAGTCAAGGCATAAACTAAATGTTATTGCTCTATGGACTTTGTGATTACCCAAATCACTCCAAAGAACAAGACCATGCTATGAATACGTAACAAACTTCCAGACACAGATGATCAACTGGCAGATGATTACGGGCAGCACAATAGCATAGTGGTTAGCACAGTTTCTTCACAGCTCAAGGGTCCCAGGTTCGATTCCCGGCTTGGGTCACCGTCTGTGCGGAGTCTGCACGTTCTCCCCGTGTGTGCGTGGGTTTCCTCCGGGTGCTCCGGTTTCCTCCCACAGTCCAAATATGTGCAGGTTAGAGGGATTGGCCATGCTAAATTGCCCTTGGTGTCCAAAATTGCCCTCAGTGTTGGGTGGGGTTACTGGGTTATGGGGATAGGTGGGCTTGGATAGGGTGATCTTTCCAAGAGCCGGTGCAAACCCAATGGGCTGAATGGCTTCCTTCTGCACTGTAAATTTTATGATTCTATGAACTTTACAGCAGGACGAAGAACAGGCAAAAGAAGCCATCACAGACTCCTTAATGAGCTGATGGCTGGCCAGACAAGGGGAGTTTCAGAGGACAATAGGTCGTGATTGAATCGCCATGGATAAACAGGAATATCCTGTCTTTCCCATGAACAAGTTGGGGCCTGGCTAGGACAATGGCCAGTCGTGGGCGTATACATGTGACTCAATTCCCAATATAAAGAAAGCAACCATCGCAAGAAGAAGGACCCTGGGTTTCGAACCCAGAGAAGACATCCACATTGAGTGATCAGAGCCTGCCAGCGTCCTTTACTAAGTGCTGGTAAAACTCAAAGCTCAGCTGGAGTCTGAGTCATATTTTCTGGAGTAATAGAATTGTGAATAAAATTGTGTTAAACTGTGAACCAGTTTTGCCCTTGGTTCATCTTGCAAATAAGGGCACCTGAGTAAAACGTTTAAGTAAACTGGTCGAACATATCAGAGGTTTTAACGGTACAACACGATTCGTATAGAGCCAGTAGAACTGGAAATTCTGCTATTTACACTGCCGGAGAAGCACAGAATCCAGCAGCAATGAGCAACAGCACTCAGGGAACACCAAACGGCAGGAAACCAGGGAATCACAGAGGCTCAAGGGCAGGAGGCAGCAGCAGCTGAATAGGGAACTCTAAAGCAAAAAGGAGACCGAAGGTTTACAGGACCTGTGTGTCCTTCATGGAGCTGTTAGACAACGTGTGTTGGAGGAGACTCTGCCTCACCAGACATTTTAGTACATGTGCCACATGCTGTCCAACTTGGCGCCAATTTGAGGCGGTGGGCACCTCCTCCCTGCGGCTGTGAAGGTTGTGGAAGCCCTCAAGGGGCTGGTTTAGCACAGGGCTAGAGAGTTGGCTTTTAAAGCAGACTAAGGCAGGCCAGCAGCATGGTTCAATTCCCGTACCAGCCACCCCGAACAGGCGCCGGAATGTGGCGACTAGGGGCTTTTCACGGTAACTTCATTTGAAGCCTATTTGTGACAATAAGCGATTTTCATTTTCATTTCGTTTCATTTTTTCAACCTCTATGCAATGGGTTCGTCCCAGTGCTCCATGGGTAACCTGTGTGGCATTTCGCAGTTATCTACCCATAAATGCATCCGTGAGGTCAGACGCACTCTATACGACAGCATTGGACTTCATCCATTTCGACCTGGACCTGACCTAGCAGAATGAGAGGGTTGATGATTTGTCACCATAGTTTGACTGCCACAGGTTCAGGGGGTAATCAACTGAACTCGCGTCAGTCTACATGCCCTGTGGCATCAGAGAGTCACATTCATCAACAGGAAGGGGTTGCACTCCCTTAATGTCTAGCTCGTGTGTGACCTCCAAATCAGGTTCATGCACGTGTGAGCATGTTTTCCAGGGAATGTGCATGGTAACTATATCCTTGGGCAATTGCAAATCCCTGGAATTTTCAAGGGTCAGCCAAGGCTGCGAGGATGGCTTGCTGGGGACAAAGGATACCCACCGAGGTCTTGCCTGATAACTCTAGTGCAGAGGCCTGAGACCGAAGCACAGGCCTGATACAACGAGGCTCATTGTGCCATCCGGTCTGTGATTGAGCAATACATCAAGCTCCTTAAGGTATGCTTCCACTGCCTCGACAGGTCTGGTAGGGGCCTACAGTACTGTCCACAGAGGGTCTCCCGCATCGTAGTGGTCTTCTGTGTCTTACATAACTTGGCACAGCAGCGGGGTGACCAACTTATTGATGAAGGCCTGGAGGAGCATAACATCTCCTTTGATGAGAAAGAAGTCCAGGAGGGAGTGGATGAAGAGGCCGGAGAGGAGTCGCAGCATGGAGGGCTGGTGGGAGCAAAGTTTTGCAAAGGCAGAAGGACCAGGACTGCCCACTTCAAAATAGAGGAACACCATGTTGGCCCACAGGTGAAGAAGCCACCGCACTCCCCACAAGACCATGCTGACTCCTCCAGGAGGAAGGTCGCAATAAACCTTAGTCATCAGGGTGCTAAGCCTGGGGAGTCCTTGTGCCTGCTGATCCGAAAATGCAGGAGGGTGATGATGACTCACAGTGAGGAAAGCGGTGTGATCCACCTCCTGTCTGTCCGTTCCCAGCATGCTGACTACCTGGTTCATGTGCAAGTGAGTTTTAGCCTGAGATCCCATTTTTGCATAGCATTTGAGGGGAATGCCACCACCTGGAGGTTCCCCTCAAAGTCACTCACCACCCTGACTTGGAAATATAACGCCGTTTCTTCACTGTTGCTGGTGCAACATCCTGCAACTCCCTCCCTAACAGCACAGTGGATGTACCTTCATCTCGAGGACTGCAGCGGTTCAAGAAGGCAACTCACCACCACCTTCTGACGGGCTAGTAGGGATGGGCAATAAATGCTGGCCTAACCAGCGACGCCCATACACCGCAAATGAATTGAAAGAAAACTGAGGTGAGGGTCTAGGTCTGATTAATGGTGGAATCCTTTCAGGAATTATGCTATTTTCACTTTGACTGGGTCTAACCATCTGCTTGACTTTGAGGGTCTGTGAGAAGAGCTATGTCCAGATGGGGTGAAGTGTTCCACTGTGGCAGTCACCCTTGCAGTGTTTGCCTGGGTGGCATGCATCACTGGCAACATCTCCTGTGACAGAAGACCTTGTACTCCTCCATTCAGCCTTGCAGTCGCAGGGATGTCACAGGCAATTCCTTTTCTTATTCCCCAGCTTTGAATTGATACTTTTCCATTTTGGGTGAAATTCCGCCGCTGGATTTTAAAGCCATAAATGATACAGCTTCTGCTCTGCATATGTTATAAGTAATAGTTTTAAATCACAAGCTGGTAGCTAACACGATGTTGATGGACTACATGGGGACTCTCCTTATCTCTGGCTGTGACCTGATAGTGGAAATTAATTTACACTGGAGAACTCAAAGTAACATATGGGATGCATTCTTTGAAATCTCCTGCTTTATCACTTGAAACCAGACAACAGCAAATTTATATTATTGCACCTGAATAAATACTGCACCACATTTCACCCATCTCAGTCAGTACATGTGTTTTGCAAGGCATCTTCCTGTACTTTCCCCTGACAAAATAACAATGTCTACACACTCATGCCATCTGACCGGATATCAAGCAATGCATGTTTTTGATTCCAACCCTGAGAACCCAGCTGCCGACCACCAGTAGTTCTGTATACAGCAATCAGCAGGAGGAAGGGGATAGCCAGTACCCATACTCCTACTCACAATTTCAACTTCCAGCATAGTTTCGAGTCTGGAACTTGCCAAATTCTCCAAATATTTTAATCACATTGTAATGCATAATAGCAGGTGTACAGTTTGGTTGCCAGCCTTTGGGGTCTGGAATCGGGGAAAGAAACTGTTTGCCAAAAGGGAAATGTATGTTATTGATACTTCAGGAGAGAAACTGATCATAGCATATGTCTGAAAACACACTCAGTTTTAAAAGAAGAGATTTGATTTTATATATATTTTCCTTTTTGGGCTTCCTTTCCAGACATCCTGAAAGCCTGTTTTCTTCAGTGTTACTTAAGGAAATCATTTGGACAGATTTTCATTTATTTCCCATTATTGCAACATGTTTTTTCTCTTCTTCCCTTTTTCTTTCGATGAACCTGTTTGAATTAGGTTAACAGCAGGATATTGTTCCTCTGTCAGCCCATGCACATCGTCGACATATCTGTGTAGTACATTTATCACATTGTAAATCTGTAACGATTTCAGCTTCTAGAATTTCAAATCAAATGTTATCAAGGGGCTGGTTTAGCACAGTGGGCTAAACAGCTGGCTTGAAATACAGAACAAGGCCAGCAGCGCGGGTTCAATTCCTGTACCGGCCTCCCCGAACAGGTGCCGGAATGTGGCGACTCGGGGCTTTTCACAGTAACTTCATTTGAAGCCTACTTGTGACAATAAGCGATTATTATATTATTATTATCATACTGTATAAAAATACAGTGTAGATAGTTGGCAGGTGCCTTGTAAAAATTTTGTAATCTAATAACAGGAACAGGTATGTAATAATTAAACGTTAGGACTGGTAGTTTAGCAAATGATGGACTAAAAAGCATATATGATAATAGTGCTTTCATGATTGTAATGGAGCATTTCCATCCAGCTAGCTGACTGCCCAATGTAAAGAGGTGACGATTGACCAACCTGGAAGCCACCTATTTGTGCACAGGTTAATTGCAGACAGTGGTTTCAGCAGGATTTTGTGAGAGAGAAAGCCAAGGTTAGGGCCAAGGTGTGACAAAGGGATGGGGCTCAAGGCGGAGGTTCACATTTTCCTTATGGACTTTGCAGCAGCATTCCTGCTCTTCCTGTACTCTCCTCCCTGACAAAGACACATTTAAAAACTTATCTTTTCGGGGCTCCACCTCTTCCTGCTAGATTTAGCAGAGCGAGACAGCTTTATCAGGCACTCAACTCAATCAGCTGTTAATAAGTCTTTGGGATCTTACATGGGTACATTATGTTAATGGTAATCTTACTGGATTAGTGATCTGAAGGCCTGGACTAACAATTCCGTGAATATGAGTCCCAATCTCACCATTGTAATTTTAGAATTTGGATTGCATTTAAAAAGCCTAAATAAAAAGCTGGAATTGGTATAAGTGACCCTGGAGCTATCAGATTGCTGTTAAACCCCAATAAATTCTTTAATGTCCGTTAGAGAAGGTAACCAGCAACCATTATCTAGCCGTGCCTACATGTGACTCCAGTCGCAAGCAAATGATTCTTAAACTGAACTCTGAAGTGGCTCAACACAATCTTCTCTGGGCAAATACGACAGCAACAGAGCAACAGGAGTAAGCCGTTTAGCCCTTTGATCGTGATTGGCCTGTGTCCGAACTCCATATGGACTTTTGCTCCATAGTCTTTAATATCTTTCGTTAGATTTAGATTTATTGTCACGTGTACCGAGGTACAGCGAAAAGCATTGTTCTGTGTACAGTCCAGGCAGACCATTCCATACATATAAAACATAGAACATACGATAAATACACAATGTAAATACATAGATATAGACATCGGGTGAAGCCTTATAGAGTGCAGTGTTACTCAGTGGAGAAGATGCGTGGAGAGATCAGTTCAGTCCATAAGAAGGTCATTCAGCGGGGAAGCAGCTGTTTTGAATCTGTTAGTGTGTGTGTGTGTGTGTGTGTGTGTGTGTTCTCAGACTTTAGTATCTCCTGCCTGATGGAAGAGGTTGGAAGAGAGAATAATCCGGGTGGGAGGGGTCTTTGGTTGTGCTGTCTGCTTTCCCAAGGCAGCGGTCAATGGACAGAGTCAATGGATGGGTGGCGGGTTCACGTGATGGACTGGGCTGTGTTAACGACTCTCGGAGGTTTCTTGCGGTCTTGGGCCGAGCAGTTGCCATACCGGGCTTTGATGCAGCCAGATAGGATGATTTCTATGGTGCATCTATTAAAATTGGTAAGAGTCAATATGGGCATGCTGAATTTCCTTAGTCTTCCTGAGGAAGTATAGACGCTGTTGTGCTTTCTTGATTGTAGCATTGACGTGGGTGAACCAGGACAGATTGTTGGTGATGTGCACACCTAGAAATGTGAAGCTGTTAACCATCTCCACCTCTACACCATTGATGTATACAAGGGAGCGTACAGAAATTTGATCTCAGAGTCAGTATTGACTCGGCATTGCCATTTATGGACGAGAGTTCAAAACATCTGCCACACTTTGCATGGAAAAGTATTTCCTAACTTTACTATGGCAATGGTGTTCTGTGCCCATCCATCCCGACCCCACAGCCCACCTCCTGGCTACCCCTTGCTATTCCCCCGGTCCTGGCAGAAGTCCCCCGGCCAGCGGCACAACTGGTAGCAAACTATGGAGATGTTTGACACTTTCTGTACCTCTTTCTCTCTCGCTCAGCAGCCACGACGCTGGTTTCACGATTTTTAAAGCACAGGGGAAACGAGTCGTTGGAACTCAGTCCATCGGAGGTGGAAATCGCGGAGGCCCCGGAGAATACCGCGTTGGGCCCGCTAATGACATGCAAACGGTGTTTACTGTGTGTGCGTTCTGGACTGCATTGACGCCCCTGTTGGGGTGACAGAGAATTGCGATTTGCCATCCAATCGCCGATCGGTATTGTTTTGGCATCAGAACCGATTCTCGGCCCAGTCACGCTTCCCGATTTCAGCGTCAGCCGACGGTTAAAGATACTACATAACAATATGGGGCGCGATTCTCCAGAAAAATTTCTTCGTGTGGTAGCGAGCACAAATTGCTGCTCACAATATGGCATCCAGGAGCCTGGCCCCAAAATTCAGAGATGCTGACCTGGAGAGGCTCCTGTACGCCATGGAGGGATGTCCTGTCCCCCCAAGGGTCCCGGAGAGTCAGCCACAAGGCAGCCAGTGCTGCCTGGGATGAGGTGGCAGCAGCTGGCAGTTCGGGGAGTGTGACCAAGTGGACTGGCCAGCAGTGCAGGAAGAAGGTCAGTGACCTACACTGGGCAGCACGAGTGAGTAGACACCAACGCCCCCCACCTCCCCCACCCAAGTGAGCATCCACCCCCAAACTCTTCATCCGACCCCCAGCCCTTCTTCAACCCCCCTCTCTCTTCAATCCCCCCCCACCCCTCCTCACACCACCTCTCCACTGTGAACCCCTCTCTGTGTCGCCTCAGGAAAAGCTCTCCCATAATCGGCGGGAGAGGATCCAGACTGGTGGTGAGGTGTAAGATATAAGAATCCTCAACTCCTTTGAGGAACGGGCCCTGGAGTGACTGGGGTGGCCGGGAACAGATCGGTCATCCACACGGAGGCTGGCGGATGCTGCAGAGATGAGCGACCACCGGGATCCACCCGAGGGACCTGTCAAACATGTGTAGTGGTTACCTTACTGACTGACTCAACCCTCCCACTGACCACATGTCCATTCTCCTGCAGGCCCTCCAGCCGACGGTGCCGGCCCACCCCGGGCGGCCCCCTCTCCTGACTCCGAGGAGAACATCTCGGAGCAGACCTCCCAGGATGCAACCGTAGTCATGGCACAACTGTCATCCCCACCCTCCCCCAGCGCAGATACCCACACTTCGGTGGGACATGATCGTTGACAGGCTTCGGGTGCACAGTCAGGTGAGCACCTCTGATGATGCTCATCAGGTGAAGGCAGGAACCGCCAGACGAGACAGCAGTCAGAGAACTGCTTGATTCTAGGACCCAGCTGGGTCCCAGCCTGATGCTAAGCCTGTGGTACAGAGGTACTCGGATTGATGGAGACGATAGGGAACAATCTGTGCATTCAGGGGGAGATGTGATCATTACTCCAGCAGATCCATAGCTGCCTGGAGGAGTCCCAGAGGTTAGAGGCGCAGGAGATGCCACCGGCAATGAGTGGCACTGAGGCCAGCACTGCAAGCGTGGCGACCGCAGTGGAAACCCTGGTGCATGCCACCAGAACCATTAGTGAAGATGTCCAAGGCGTTGCGCAGTCGGTGATAGCCATGGCCGGGGTCTTGGTAGAATGCCCAACATGCTGGGGGATAGGGCCAGTACCAGGCTGACCTTGATGAGTGCTGCAGGATATATCCCGCTCTCAGAGGGGAATGGCCAAGGCGCTGCAGAGCCTGTCCCAGTCACAGTTGGGTATTGCTGAGGCATTGCAGAGCATGGCCCAGTGACAGTTGGGTATTGCTGAGGCACTGCAGAGCATGGCCCAGTCATTAAGGAGCATCGTTGAGGGCGTCGACACTGTGGTGCAGACCATGGGGGACCGCCAGAGCTAGCAGAGTCAGATGATACAGGGGCAGTCGGGGCTTGAAACTGTCGCTCCATCTCAAGGTGGACCCTAGTGCCCTATAGGCGCCAATCGGGAGGAGGGGGTGCTGGGTGCCAAGCCGGAACCATCCTATGGTGTGGCTATGGTGGCCACCAGCTCCCCGAGTTCCACTCCTCTGATGAAGCCGCATCTCGCAGCCAGCACATGGGACAGAGCTGCATGGCTGTGCATGTGCCGCCAACAAGTGTGACGGGGTCCTCCGACCCCAGAGGCCGCCCGCCAGAGTCATCGAAGGCCCTGGGACGAGATAAGCAGCTGGCAGCCTCCATCTCAGATGTGCATCCTGAGGACACACCAAGATGTAGTGGGCGAGCTAGGAGGACAAGCACATTGAGGATCATGGAGGGCACCAGGGGAGGGGATTGGAGGTCGGGGTGGGGGGTAGGGTGTGGGGAGGGGGCAGTGGGGATTGGGGCCTGGGGGGGGCGGCACCATAGAGAGTGGAGTTCGTACAACATATTAAACACCTTTTAGATCAACCATTATGATGGCTCTGTCACTTCCTTCCACGATGTGGGCAGACCCTTTGCCCATCTCTCCAGGCATCCCCCTGCCCCCACCCCCACCCTGCCCCTCCAGCCGTTCGCGTTTCCCAGGAGCTGTGTCCCATCCCCTTGGTGTTCAGATGTTGCGTGTGTGGTGCTGCCTCCCGCAGTGTTCAAGCACAGTGTCCAGCCATCAGGGTGTGATTGGGATGCTAGGCAATGACTCCCACATGCTACATGGCCCACCCACGGGAATCCACTTGGCATGTGTCAAGTGCTCACTTAACCATAATTGTCAGTTCCCTTTTAGCAATCGCTTTCAGCTGCTCAGCCAGAGGCTTCAGCAGTCATTGAGGGTTATGACTGGTCATTGGGGAAGACGGGCAGGGACAGAAGTTGTCCCCGGAATGGGTACGTGCAATCCAGGAGTTGTGCCATAAGCGGTTGCCCGCCCCCTGCGCATCCCCCTCCCCCAACCCATGGCAGCCCACCCCTGCGGATGGTCCCCCACCCCCAGCCAATGGTCCTCCACAAGCACAGGGGTGGCAATCCACATGCCCCCAGGCTCCTTGCCTGTGAGCAAAGATGGCTACTCGCCTCCTTGACTCCCCACAGAAGCTCTTCTGCAGGTTCACATTTTTCAAAAGGAGTACGAATCGGCGCCCTTGTTGGGGAGGCCGTTAGATATGGGATGGCTCTCGTTAATTGTATGGAAATGGGGCTGAGGTGGTGATAATTAGTTTCTCGCCTCTCTATGGCGAAACCCTGATTTCACCTAAGGGAGCAGGCCAGTTGCATCTCAAACTGTTTGGCACCTGCCGCAGATCTCGTTTTTGGCCTCTCCCGCTATTCACCGGCCTTGTTACGCTTGAGCGAGAGCGTAACAAGGCCGGAGAATTGTGCCCATGTTTCTGCTGTTGTTCCCTAAATGTATGAGGTATAATGGTCACATTTTGGACCATCTCTTCCCCAACCCCCTCCCCAAAACAATCCTTCTGCTCTAATGTTGTTTACGCATGCATTTCTTATTTCTCTCTGTTTAGCTGCTTTGCATCTTTTGATTTTCTCTTTACCTTGTTTGACTAATGCATAATCTCTGACTATTACTGAACTCTGTTCCTTCTCATCTGCTTCAGAACTTTTCTTTATAAACCTTTTCCACCCAAGCTCTCCTTTCATTGAGCTTCCCCCTCCCCACATACTGTCCTCAAGTCTCTGCAAAAACTCTGTCTTGTGCACTGGGATCCTGGTTCTCAGCCCAGTTCATGTGGAACCTGTTCCAATGGAACAGTTACTTCTTGTCCTATGTCATGGCCAGCGTACATGAAATTAAACCATGGCTTTCCATGCCACCCTTTATTTATTTTTTATAAATTTAGAGTACCCAATTTTTTTTTCAATTAAGAGGCAATTTAGCGTGGCCAATTTCCCCTAATCTGCACATCTTTTGGTTGTGGGGATGAGACCCACCCAGGCATGGGGAGAATGGGCAAACCCCACAGTGACAATGACCCAGGGCTGGAATTGAACCCGGGTCCTCGGCACCATGAAGCAGTAGTCCTAACAACTGTGCCACCGTGCTGCCCATCACACCACCTTTAAACATATTCAACTGCCTCTTCTGCTAATCCTTACATGCCAATTTGTATGTGGCTCAGGTAATAATTCAGAAATTATAACCATTGTGTTCCTTTTTCTCTAAATTGTTACTGAGTTCCAGGTGCTCTCTGAATAGGAGCTCTTGCCTACTACTTCTTACATTGTTGATCCCCAAATGGAGCACACTGAGTGAATCCTTCCACCCTTTCTCTAACTGTAATTGTCTCATTCCCACAAGGCAATGTGGTTTAAAACTGTCATGAGTTTGTTGATGGAAGGGGAGATTAGACTTTCCTCTTCGTCGAACTTGGTAGAAATCTTTAATAGTGAGACATTTTGTGAGGATGTGAGGAGAGGAGAGACAGCTACGAAGTGACTTTAGTTGGCAAGTCAGCCTTCATTTATTGAAAATATTGGGTGATCAGTTGTAACCTTTCTCTCAATGCAGGCTGACTTGTCACATGTTCTCCCCTTCATGTCGAACTTCTTTGTTTCTTTTATTCTCTTGTGCGATGTGAGCATTGCTAGCAAGGCCATTTTCTTTTGTTGCTCGTCCCTACTTGCCCTTGAAAAGGCAATGGTGATTTTCCATCTTGAACAGCAACAGTTCATCCAATGTAGGCACACCTACAGTGCTGTTAGGAGGGTAGTATCAGTATTTTGACTGAGCAAGATTGAAGAAGTCAAGGTTCCAATTCAAAAGGCTGTTAGACAGGAGACTGTCCTCTCACCATATTTATTCAATATCCTAGCAGAAATGCTTATGAGAGATCGATATAAAGAGATACCGATTGGAGAGAGATGGATTTGAAATCTTAATAATAATCTTTATTAGTGTCACAAGTAGGCTTACATTAACACTGCCATGAAGTTACTGCGAAAAGCCTCTAGTCGCCACACTCCGGCGCCTGTTTGGGTACACAGAGGGAGAATTCAGAATGTCCAATTCACCTACAAGCACGTCTTTCAGGACTTGTAGGAGGAAACCGGAGCACCCGGAAGAATCCTAAGCAGGCACGAGGATAACACGCACAAGCGTGTTAACAAGCCGGGAATCGAACTTGGGTCCTTGGTGCTGTGAAACAACAGAGCTAACTACTGTGTTACCGTGCCGCCCACATACCTTCGATATGTTGGTAATATTATTCTATTGACTAACTTAATGGAGGAGCTACAGGAGTTGGTGGATTAGGTAAACCGGAATTATAATCTCCTGATCAATGTTGACAATTTAAATGTGATGGAGGTGGGAGGAAAGACATGCAAGATTCTGATTAAAGGAATTCAGTTTGAATAGCTCTTGGGTCACTCATCACAAAACATGCAGAGTCTACTGAAGATGTTCGACTCAACATGGATCACGACATTGTGAACTCACATGTCTGGAGTAACCACAGCATCTCAATTATGACAGAAGCTCTTGTGTGGCCGGTGACAATGTACAGCTTTGAAAGCTGGACCATCAACAAGAGTGACGAGACTCAAATAAGAACATTTGAAATGAAAAGATTCAGACGGATATTTTGTGTGTCATGAACGGCCAAGTAGACAACAAGTGGGTGTTTGAGAAAACAGGAGTTCAGAGGAAATTGTTTGAGGCAAAGATGTCAAGGAAGTTCACATATTTTGGACATGTGATTCAAACAAGGGGGAAATATTTGGAAAAAGAGATGATGCAAGGTAAAATATCTGGAAAGCACACTGGAAAGACCCAGGATGGCGTGGATGGATAATATCAGAACTTGGACTTGCCTCTCTCTGGGACAGGCAATGAGGGCAGCAGAAAAGTGGGGCTGGATTCTCTGCTCCCCAACGGCGAAATTGCGTTCGGTGACGGAGCGGAGAATTGTTTTGGCACCAAAATCGGGAGCGGTGCCAGTTTTTGTATTCTCCGCCTCCTGAAAAACGGGGTACAACTAGTAGTGCGCCACACTGATTATTGACTGCCTTAGGCCATTTCCTGAGGCCCGCCCCGCGATGCTCCGTCCCCGACTGGCTGGGTTTCCAACGGCGTGGATTACGTGTGCTCACACCGTTCATAAACTCAGTGTGGCGGCTGCGAACTCCGTTTTGGAGACTAAGTCCCCACACCAGTCATCAATTACCCGTTTTGCTGGGGGCTAGCAGGGAGGCAGTGTAGAGCTCGCAGCTCTAGCTGCCGATACGGCCCTGAGCACTTTCGGTTCAGAGGCTGCACATGCGCACGCCAGCGGCCTGCAGCGGCCGCGCCGTGCTCCATAGCGGACTCAGCCCGCGGACCCAGACTGCAAAAGTAGTGCCCCCTTCAGCCACTCGAGTACCCCGGACCGTCTGCCCACAGTGGCCCCAGCCCTGAATGAAGCCCCTCCTGCCCGCGAATCGGCCCTCCCCCAACTGTGGCGTTGCTGGACTGAGTCCACAGCCGCCATGCGAGGTTCCCGAATGGCTGAGGCTGTGAGAGTCACACACCATCGAGAACCCGGCCGATTGGCAACAGACCATTGCGGGGCCTGAGGCCGTGAATAATCGGCGCGGCATACTCCTGATGAAGGAGCTGCGCTCCAAAAGCTAGTGATTCCAAACAAACCTGTTGGACATTAACCTGGTATTGTAAGACTCCTTACTGTACTCACTCCAGGCCAATGCCGGCATCTCCACATCATTGTTATTCAATGGCATTTCCCATAATCAACAACCTGGGGGGTTACCATTGACCAGAAACTCAACTGGACTAGCTAGTTATGTTAATACTGTGGCTACCAGAGCAGGCTAGATGCTCGGAATCCTGTGGTGAATATCTCACCTCCTGACCTCCCCAAAGACTGTCCACAATCTACAAGGCACATGTCAGGAGTGGAATGCAATACTCTCCAGTTGCCTGGATGAGTTCAGCTCCACCAACACTCAAGAAGCTCAATTCCATGCAGGACAAAGCAGTCCACTTGATTGACACCCCTTCCACAAACATTTACCCCTTTCACTACCAACATATAGCTGTGTGTAACATCTACAAGATGCACTGCAGACCTTACTCAGGATCCTTTGGCAACACTTTTAGAAACCCTTGATCTCTACCACCAAGAAATACAAGGGCAACAAATGCACAGGACACCACCACCTGCAAGCCACCCTTCCAAGCTATGCACCGTCCACTTGGAACTATATCACTGTTCCTTCACTGTCAGTCGGTCAAATCCTTGAAGTCCCTTCCTAACAGCACTGAGTGGTCCTGCGCCACATGGATTGCAGCAGTTCCTGAAAGTGCTTGTCAAGGGCAATTAGGGATGGTGACGCCCATATCCTGTGAAAGAATATTTTTTCAAAGTTCAATACCATCAAGTACAAAGTAGCCAATTTGTGTTTCAATTCACCCACCAACTTGAATATTCAGTCCCTCCATCACTGGTCCACCATGGCTACATTGTATACACCGCAGCAACTCACCAAAGATTTTTCGGCAGCATCTTCCAGGAGCCTGCGCCTCTCACAGGAAAAAGGGTAGCAGGCACTTGGAAATGTCGTAATCTGTAAGATTCACTTCTTTTTTTTTTTATAAATTTAGTGTACCCAATCATTTTTCCAATTAAGGGGCAATTTAGAGTGGCCAATCCACCTAGCTTGCACCTTTTTGGGGTTGTGGGGGCGAAACCCACGCAAACACGGGGAGAATGTGCAAACTCCACACGGGCAGTGACCCAGAGCCGGGATCGAACCTGGGACCTCGGCGCCTTGAGGCAGCAGTGCTACTCACTGCGCCACCGTGCTGCCCTAAGATTCACTTCTAGTCACAAACTACCCTGACTTGAATATACACCACAGTTTCTTGTCGCTGGGTCCAAGTCCTGTAATTGCCTCACTAACAACAGCATTTGTGTATCTACACGACACAGACTGCAGCTGTTCACGAAGGCGGTTTCATTACCATCTTTTCAAGGGGAATTTGGGATAGGCTATAAATGGCAGTGGTGCCAGAATTTTATAAATGAATTTAAAAAAACAATTTAGATAATTACAGCTCATTCTCTGTTGTTAACTGTTGGTTTAATGTGTAGCAAATGGCAAGTACTTTTCATAGTTGATTGGAATGTGGATTGTATCCTAGAAATATGAATTTTGAAACCACTGATTAATAATAGCATCAGTAAGCTCCGTGGTTTGCTTGTCCTTCTTCATCTGGTTTCTCCGGGCTTGAATGAGTTAAAAAGTGTTGGAAACCTTTTAAACCTCTTCAGTTTGGTGCTAAATGTTTCCTCTTTGACGACCTGTAATGATGGTTTCATTCCTTGTTTATTTCACCATTAGTTAATATTTTTCAACTGAGCAGGGTAAAGCTGACCGCTGAGAAAGATTGAATCAGTAATAATTGCCTTTACTTTTCTGTTGCTGGAACTTAAAGGCATCCGAGAGATTGAAGCACCAGCTCAGGAGGGAGACTGATAAGGGTAGAGGAATTTGACGGAAGAGTCTCGTGCTTGGACGATCACCATCCGTGGTTGTGAATCAGAATGATTCCCGTATGCACTCATTCTGCCAATGTCAAGCCAAGCTCAAATTTGTGCAGATCTTATGAGAATGCGGCCAAATGTTCAATGGGCATAAACAATTGGGGCAGAAGCAAAGCATAAAATTCATACAATATACTTATTTAAGCACAAAAATTAAAGTTTTATCTCATTCGACCATCTTCCATGCATGGTGGGAACAGCAAGTATGAAACTGATTTCTGAAACACTGGCACTATGAAGCCCAAGGCAGGAATATGACATTGGTGACACATCCAGCCAATTCCAATGTGCCCTGCTCGGTGCTGGGAAGGGCACTAGCTAGCCCAAGTGTGCTGTGTATGCACTTGTAGAAGCAGGATTGGTGCGATCAGGACTTCAAAAAGCCGTTCTGGTCAACTTTACTAAAATATTACAGAAATTTGGATTAAAAATAGAAAATGCTGGATAAACTCAGTAGGGCTGGCAGCATCTGAGGAGAGAGTAACAAAGTTAATGCTTGGAGTCCATATGACTCGCACTTGAGCCACATGCAGACCTAAGCATGAAGAAAGGTTGTGAAAACCAAACCACCCTCCCCACCAGGTTTGAAGGTGAATAAACTAACCTTCTGAGTCAATCAAAGCAGGGGTTTTGTGTAAGTTATTTTTAAATTGGTCATGCAAATCCAGGGATTGCGGAAACACACAACAGATTACTTTAAAAATAATTCAAAATCACCTCTGCTTATGGACAGATGGAAAAAGGAGAAAGAAGTTCATTTTTTTGTCACTCCTGCTTGTAACACCATCCAGACAAGGGCAGCACTGTGGTATAAAGGCCTAGCTAAAATGGACCTGAGTATAGTCCTGCCCACACAGTAATTAATGTAAGAGAACACTTGACCCACACCTAGGGTCAGTGCAGTATTGACCAGAACTGCATGCAGACTGAAGCATGGAGACAGCTCCTAGCTTGTAGCCTTTACCGTGTTATTTTTAAATAATAATAATAATCACTTATTGTCACAAGTAGGCTTCGATGAAGTTACTGTGAAAAGCCCCTAGTCACCACATTCCGGCGCCTGTTTGGGGAGGCTGTTACGGGAATTCAACCTACCGAGATGTAACCAAACTTCACACCAAGTACATCACCTTCTCAATCATTCTGTGCCAGCCAGCCATACCTACAATCTTCAGGCCTCCACAGAGAGCCAGAGGCTGACTGGTCGAAGACCAATGCTACACCCTATACATGTGGCCGATCACCCACCTCCGCCACCCAACCATGCATGCTTAGCAGTCATATAAGCAAGGTCACAAGAAACATCTTGAAGTAGACATTGGGCCTGCTCAATCCACATTCCTTTGCATTGACTACTCAGGAAGAGCCCTACAGTAATTACTAGAGCAAATTTTGAAGTTCATGTTGGCCATCTGATGCATCTCCAGCATGCAGCCTTTGCCTCCAGGAGTCTGGAGACCACCATGGGAGGAGAATGAGGAGGGGGAGCAGAAGAGAGAGAAAGAGGCAGGGAAGATCCATCCTTTCACTCCAGATGAGCTGTCAGAGAGCACCTTTTCAGACTCTGTTTTAAATAAAACTACTTTGAACATCATGGATCTACCATTTTTCACCACTAATACCTCGTCACAGCATCTCCTTGACCATCATCCAACAATAAAGGCCACGAATATCTTATCATTATCATAATGCAACCTAATTATACAAACAGAAATGAACAATTCACGCTTGTGCAGTGCCCTTGCCTATCCTTACGTTCCTACCCAAGCAGCTGCAGCATAGCAATTGGAGGGCTACTGCCGCTCATGAGGCTGTACGCTGATATCATTTAAATGTGGAACCAGTATGAAGTTTGTACTGTGCCCACCTAAAAGGAACCAAATGTGGTGTAATCATACATTGCGACTTCTGTGTCTGATGAAAAACCTTGATAGATTTCTCCCGCATTATCTTTTCACTATCACATTGGTTGTGGGACATTTCTGTGCACAAATTGGCTGCAGTGTGTCTTACAATTATAATTGCAATTCCATTACCGCAGTGACTACACCTCAAAAGTATTTAAGACCATAAGACCATAAGACATAGGAGTGGAAGTAAGGCCATTCGGCCCATCGAGTCCACTCCACCATTCAATCATGGTTGATTTCAACTCCATTTACCCGCTCTCTCCCCATAGCCCTTAATTCCTCGAGAATTTCCTTGTTTGCAAAGCACTTTTGGACATCCTGCATAGTTAAAGGTGCTAAATGACTGCAAGCTCAATCAAAATTCCAGCATCATGATGTTGAAATCCACAAGAAATTAATTAAGCAAGCTGATTGATTTAAAAAAAAATTTAAAGCACCCAGTTCTCTTTTTTTCCAATTAAGGGGCAATTTGGCATGGCTAATCCAGCTGCCCGGCACATCTTTGGATTGTGGGGGTTAGATCTACGCAGACACGGGAAGAATGTGAAAACTCCACACAGACAGTGACCCGGGGTTTGGGATCAAACTTGGGTCCTTGGTGCTGTGAGGCAGCAGTGCGAACCACTGCGCCACCATGCCACCTGCTAATTGATCATTTTTAATACAGTTCTGCATCTATCACACAAATAAAATACATTTAATGCAACTTGCTGGACTTTTTACATGTTGCACATTAACATGAGTGTTGACACAAATTGTACATATATTTTTTTAAATATAAATTTAGAGTGCCCAATTCATTTTTTCCAATTAAGGGGCAATTTAGCGTGCCAATCTTTGCACATCTTTGGGTTGTGGGGGCGAAACCCAAGCAAACATGGGGAGAATGTGCAAACTCCCATGGAGAGTGACCCAGAGCTGAGATCGAACCTGGGACCTCGGGACCGTGAGGCAACAGGGCAAATTGTACATATATGAAATTAATAATTCAATGTTCTGTTTTAAACATTTGAAGTGATAATTTTAGGAAGATGGTACAATAAATTAGATGGTGGCCCTCTAACGCTAGGACCTAGGTTCAAATTAAGTCCCGACTGGTGGGATAATTGTCTTTTACGGATTGCCGGCAAGGAAAAGTTAAAAGTTAAGCTTCCTTCAAAGAAATCAGTGAAAATGCTCTAAATTGCAGCTGTTTTGTTAAATGACTCTCCTTTATCTAAAAGGAATTATCATAGAATTTACAGTGCAGAAGGAGTCCATTCAGCTCATCGAGTCTGCACGACCCTTGGAAAGAGCACCCTACCCAAACCCACACTTCCACCCTATCCCCATAATCCAGTTACCCCACCTAACCTTTTTGGATACCAAAGGCAATTTAGCATGGCCAATCCACCTACCTGCACATCCTTGGACTGTGGGAGGAAACCGGAGCACCCAGAGGAAACCGACGCAGATACGGGGAGATAGTGCAAACTCCACAGTCACCCAAGGCCGGAATTGAACCTGGATCCCTGGAGCTGTGAGACAGTCATGCTAACCACTGTGCCACCGTGCCGCCCTATGATGATCCTCACTGAAAGATTTTCATCGTCAATGTACAATTGAAATCTGAATGATTCGGATACTTTCCCTTTTGTATTGGTTCTTATTACATTTTAATAAATTCGATCGGACTTCAGTTGAGGCTTTTGACTTTTTTTAAAATTGTCTCATTATCTTATATAATTGTCTTATATGTTTTCAGGTTTGAAATTGGGGATTGACAATTACAAATCTAAGTAAAAGGGAGGGGCTAATATGAAGTTCACTGTCAAAATAATATAGTAGAGACAGGGAAACATTGCTGTACCATGCGAGCATTTAAAAAACACTGTTGGGAATATTTTCTAACATTTCATATGTCTGGGATGAACATATTGGGAATTACAAGCTGTTTTCCAACCAGGTTTTTACTATGATTTTACACTGTTACATTGTTAGCCAAGTAAAAGTACCGTCCCAGATTTATTCATGTTGTCAACACTACTTTACCTCCTTCGAAGTTCACCCATAAATCAGAAGTAAGGACTGCTTTTACTTTGACCTTACTGCTGTTAACATTAACAGATGTGGTGATAGTTGGAAGTTTAACCTATGGTTCACGGAAGCTCAAAGAAATGGCATTTATTTCATAATGTGTTTTTATATTTAAAACGCTTTTCTTTTTCGGCCTCCATGCCAGTTATTTCTGGTTCGAGGCTTACCCCCACCATCTCCTTAACTTAGCAGCCGTGTCATATTGTTGGAATGGAATTTAGAAATGTTGTGGCAATGCTAAGTACATCATTTTTTATCAGTCACCTGCATGCAGCTAGCTGAGATGGTCCTTGAACCGCAACCTGTTAGACAGTACATTACCATTAGACAGGCACTCAGTGAACATATTAGACCAGGCCAGATTACTGTTTGGTTAGTGTTTGCCTTTCAAATCTTCCCTTAACTTTGCTTTCATCGTAAAGTCGATTGAACTGACATGCAGAGATCTGTGTGGCATGCTTTTAATGAAAATTTTACAACTAATAAATTAGGTGATGTATGTTTTAAGCTTTAGCTCCCAGCATGTCATTGAGTGACCTTTCAATCCCAGTAGGAAAGGAATTTGTCATTAGGGAGGGGAATATTTCTCAGTACTGACAACAATAAGGTAGCAGCGGAGTTTAACTGCTAGTTCTTTATATACAGATGCTTCACAGGCTTTCTTTACCATATGTTTCCACACTGCTATGAAACACCTTTGTTTGTTCTACATTAAAGGCACTATGTAAATGCAAGTTGTTGTACATGTATTCCTTAATAAATGTCCAAGTTCATATGATCTGGTTATTTTATGTGCACTTTAGTTATTGGTCGGAATTCTCCAGCCGTTAACGCCAGCTGGATTCTCTGGTTCCCGCCGGCAACACACCCCCTTTTGTTGGATTCCCGGAGGCATAGAGTGACTTCAATGGGAATTCTCATTAACAGTGGCGGGAGCAGAGAATTCCGCTAGCAGCAAATGGCGAGCCGCCTCCCACCGCTGAGAATCACATGGCTGGGAGGCCGGAGAATCATGTCCAATTTCAAAGGAAAAATTCTGCTGGGGTGAAATTTCGCTAATCAGCACCTGACCATTGTCAGGGTGCTGAAAAGAAAGGAATTTACATTGTGCCTTTCATGATCTCAGGACATCCCAGAGTGTTTTCAGTCAGTGAAATATTTCTTAAGTTTAGTCAATGTTGTAATATAAGGAATTGTGAGAACAATTTGTGCACAGCGTTTTTCCATAAAAAGCAAAGAAATACATGACCAGATAAACAGTGGCATGGGATTTTCTATGTCTAGCTGGGAGGACAGAAGGAACTTTGGTTTAATTTCTCATCCAAAGACAGACATACACCAATAGTTTCTTTCTATTTTCATTTCAGCAACTATAAATTGCAACATAAGTCATGGTTTAGAAATTTCACCATTCACAATATTTAGAATATTGCAATTTCACTTGGAAAATTAGAGACCTTTACAGAAATTGGCCATTCAGTCCAAAAGGTCTGTGCTCAAACAAGCTTCCATACCTTATGCTCCTAAGGCAGCACGGTAGCATTGTGGATAGCACAATGGCTTCACAGCTCCAGGGTCCCAGGTTCGATTCCGGCTTGGGTCACTGTCTGTGCGGAGTCTGCACATCCTCCCCGTGTGTGCGTGAGTTTCCTCCGGGTGCTCCGGTTTCCTCCCACAGTCCAAAGATGTGCAGGTTAGGTGGATTGGCCATGATAAATTGCCCTAAGTGTCCAAAATTGCCCTTAGTGTTGGGTGGGGATACTGGGTTATTGGGATAGGGTGGAGGTGTTGACCTTGGGTAGGGTTCTCTTTCCAAGAGCCGGTGAAGACTCGATGGGCCGAATGGCCTCCTTCTGCACTGTAAATTCTTTGATAATATCCTCCCAGTCATTTCTCCTTGTACTTATGTAGTTTTCCCTTAAATGTATCTATGCAAATAGTCTCTACTGTTCCATGTGCTAGTGAGTTCCAGATTCTAAATGCTCTCTGAATAAAAAGGGTGGAAGCATCTTCAGCCAACAGTGCCTCGTGAATGATCCATCGCGGCTTCCTCCTGAGGTCCAAAGCAGCACAAACACCAGACTTAGATACTCAGTTCACTCCACATGATATAAACAAAAGGTTTGCAAAGATTAAGGATCTCAACCACAAATTCAGCTGTAGTGCTGAAGACTTGTGCTCCAGAACTAGCCGCAGCCTTTGTCAAGCAGTTCTAGTCCAGCTACAACACTGACATTTCCCCAACAATGTGGAAAACTGCCCATATCCTGTTCGCAAAAATCAGAACAAATCTAATCCAGAAAATTACCATCCCACCAGTTTACTCCCAGTCAAGCGATAGAAGGTGTTATCAACAGTTTGGCCCAAGCATTGAAAAAGGAACTCAACTCTGGAGCTGAGGTAAAAGTGACTGCCCTTGACATCAATAAAGCACTGACCAAGTGTGGCATCAAAGCCCTAGTAAAATCAAAGTCAATAGGAATCAGGGGGACAAGTTCCACTGGTTGTAGTCATACTTCATCAAAGGAGTATGGTTGTGGTTTTTGGAGATCAGTCACCTGAGCCCCAGGACATTACTATAATAGTTCCTCAGGGAAGTGTTCTATACCCAAATATCCATAGCTTCTTCATCAATGACACTGTTTCCACCGTAATTTCAGAAGGGGGGATCTCCACTGATCTCCACATAGTGTTCAGTTCCAATCAGAACTCCTCAGATAAGGAAGCAGTAATGTCTGAATGCAACAAGACCTGGACAGTCTTTGGCTGATAATGGCAAGTGTTGGTGCTTCACAAGATCCAGGCAATTTGACCATCTGCAGCAAAAGAGAACCAGATCATGCCCCCTTGACATGAAATGGCATTGCCATCACTGTATCCCTGACTATCAACATCCTGGGGGTTACCTTTGACCAGAAATTTAACTGGATCAGCCACTTAAATACTGTGGTCACAAGAGCTGGTCAGTGGCTGGGAATTCTGCATCGAGTAATGCACTTCCTGACTGCCCAAAGTCTGTCCACCATCTACAAGGCACAGTTACGTCAGGAGTTTAATGGAATACTTAAAAGCAGCAACAACTTATATTAAGATAGCATCTTTAACGTAAGGCATTTCACAGGAGCATTATAAAACAAAGTAAGACAGCAAGCTCATAAGGATATACTCTTCACTTGCCTGGATGATTGTAGCCCCAACATTCGAGAAGCTCGGTACTCTTGTTATGGGCCAGGGTTTAGAAAACACCAAAGTATATAATGGAGTTCACCTGACCGACAACCTTTAATAGATTGTGGTTATGGGGAGCACAAGGGCCCACTTTACAGGTGTGATGCAACAGAGATCTAAAGTACTTTTAAAACAAAACCATGTTTATTTATGAGTCCAGTTAACGCTTTATAAACACACAGTAAACATCTTAACAACTATCAACAACAATAACCCCCCATAGATACAATATTCTATAAGTAACCCTTCATAACTTTCCTAGCAACATCCATAAGTCCAAAATACCCTTTTTATAGAAAGACAGCAGGTTTAAATTCTCTACAGAAACAGGTATCACTTTGAAATCACCGAAATGAACATTCTTTAACTTGTTGAGGTATCCATATACACCTGCTTGCTTTCACTGCAGCTCTTCACTCTGAAAACGAAACTAAAACATACAGGCACACACCAGATTTTTGCTCAGAACGAAAGTAAAAACAGAGTCACAGCTTAGATCCACCCACTCACTGACAACACCCATTTCTTAAAGGTACAGCTACTACAGTTATTTGATCCATTTCTTAAAGGTACTCTCACATGACACTGTCCAGGGCTAAGCACCTTTTTGATTAGCACCCACCTACAATGTTAAACATTCACCCCCTCCTTCACTGGCACACTATGGCTGCCGTATGTGCCATCTACAAGATGCACTGCAGCAATAGAACATAGAACAGTACAGCACAGAACAGGCCCTTCGGCCCTCAATGTTGTGCCGAGCCATGATCACCCTACTCAAACCCACGCATCCACCCTATACCCGTAACCCAACAACCCCCCCCTTAACCTTACTTTAATTAGGACACTACGGGCAATTTAGCATGTCCAATCCACCTAACCCGCACATCTTTGGACTGTGGGAGGAAACCGGAGCACCCGGAGGAAACCCACGCACACAGGGGGAGGACGTGCAGACTCCACACAGACAGTGACCCAGCCGGGAATCGAACCTGGGACCCTGGAGCTGTGAAGCATTTATGCTAACCACCATGCTACCCTGCTGCCCCAAATATCCATAAACTACCACCTAGAAGAACAAGGGCAGCAGGGGAATGTGAACACCCCCTCCTGCAAGTTTCCTTCCAAGTCACACACTGTTCTGATTCAGAAATATATTGCCCTTCCTTTCCTGCCACTAGGCCAGGCCTTTCTTTTTTTCCAATTGAGGGGCAGTTTAGTGTGGCTAATTCACTGACCCTGCAACCCTTTGGTTTTTTGGGGTGAGACCCACATAGACACGTGGAGAATGTGTAAACTCCTCACGGACAGTGACCCAGGGCCGGGATCGAACCAAGGTCGTTGGTGCCTTGAGGCAGCAGTGCTAGCCACTGCACCACCATGCTGCCCCGGTAGGCCTTTCAATGTGGAATCTATTGATCCTCTTTATAATTTTTACAGACATCAGACATGTAACTTCTACGCCTTCTCGTTTCTATGGAAAAGAATCCTAGCATGTTCAGTTGTCTTCCTAATGACTGTCCTTTTCATTCTATGGAGACTGGATTCTCCAAAGATGGGGCTATGTCCTCAAACCAGCGTCAAAACGCTGGAGTTTTACTCTGGAGATTCTTTAGCAGCTATTCACCTACCTGCAGGGGGCTGGCAGGGCCACGGAGTGCTTCTCGCAGCTTCAGCTGCGAATACCAGCCCTCGCACTTCCGGTTCGAGTCCACGCATGCATACAGTGGCGGCCTCAAGCGGGCGCACCGAACGCGATGGCGGACTCAGCTGGCAGACCTGGACGAGGAAAGAAGGTCCCAACGATCGCCACCGCGCCGCTACATATAAAATGCCCGATCGCCGGCCTGGCTGCCCATAAGGCCACCCCACCAATACTTGATCCCCCCGACCCACATCAGGGCAGCCGCGGACTGAGTCCGCAGCCGCCACCCAAGGTTCCCGACCAGCCAGACACGCCTTCGGGAACTCGGCCTGTTTTGCCCGGAGAATCGTGGGGGGAAGCTCTGTCAATGGCCTCCTAGCCGCGCCGCGTAATCCAGACGCGAGCCATTCTACGGTAACCAGCCATGATTCCCACGTGAACATCGATTCTCTGCCCCCGCACCAAACGGAATTTCGGCGCAGGGAAGTGGAGAATCCCGCCCCAGAACGGTAGAAAGTATTATTAACTATGGTCTAACCAAGTTTATTAATACAAGTTCAACGTAGCTTCTCAGCTTTTGAATTATATTACTCTTGAAATAAGTTCTACTTTTGTTACACTTTTTATAGCCTTGTTAACCTGCTTTGCTATTTTTAATGATTTGTGTTTCTTTTCCCGTGGATCCCTTTGACTTTCATTTTTCAAGGGGTAGGTGATTTCCTTATAACTCCTATTAAAATGCACTATTAAAAGACATGTGCCTTTCACAGCCTCAGGATGTCCCAAATACTTTACAGCCAATAGTTTTGAAATGTAGTCACTATTGTAATGTAGGAAACATAGCATCCAACTTGCACACAGCAGCAAATGATAATAAACTCCTCTACTCTTCCTTGAAATAGTATCATAAAATATTTTCATCCATCTGAGAGAGAAAATGGGCCTTAGTTTAACATTTCATTTGAGGGGCAGCATGGTGGCGCAGTGGGTTAGCCCTGTTGCCTCACGGCGCCGAGGTCCCAGGTTCGATCCCCCTTCATGCACTCACCCCCCCCTTCATGCACTCACCCCCCCTTCATGCACTCACCCCTCCTTCATGCACTCACCCCCCAATCATGCACTCACCCCCCCTCATCCCGTGTGGAGTTTGCACATTCTCCCCGTGTTTGCGTGGGTTTCGCCCCCACAACCCAAAGATGTGCAAGTAGGTTGATTGGCCATGCTAAATTGCCCCTTAATTGGAAAAAATGAATTGGGCACTCTAAATTTATTAAAAAAAACATTTCATTTGAAAGTTGGCACCTGTAGAATTATGGAATGGTTGTGCCCATACGAGCATTCTGCAAGTGCAACTCACCAACTCCCACTGTCTTTTCCCTGCCGGCCTGCAGAAGTTTTTTCTTTTCAGATAATTATCCAATTCCCTTTCGAAAGCCTCAGTTGAATCTGCCTCTACCACCTCCTTCACAGACCGATGCTTACCAGATCGTAACCACATGCTACATAACGGGCGGTATTCTCCCTTCTGTGGACTAAGTCCCCACGCCGGCATGAAAACTGGCGCCAACCATTCCAGCATCAACAGCCCCTGAAAGTGAGGAATTCTCCAAGTTTTTGGGGGCTAGTTTGACGCCGGAGAGGTTGGCATCGGCGTGACCTCGCACATGCGCGGAATGGGCCGGCGTATTTCCGCGCATGCACAGACTAGCTGGCATATTTCCGCGCATGCGCGGGGGTTCTCTTCACCGCACTGGCCCACAGGCGGAGCCCTGAGGGACTTGGCGAGGAGGAAAGAGGGCCCCCATGGAAACAGCCTGCCCGCAGGATTGATGGGTCCCAATCGTAGGCCAGGGCACCGTGGCCACCCCCCCCCCCCCCCCAGAGTGGAATCCCCCCCCCCAGGACCGCCCCGGCACACTTACCTGCCAGGTCCCGTCGTGCGTGAAATGAGTAATTCACACTGGCGGGGCTGGCCAAAACTGGATGGCCATGCAGCCCATCGGGGCCCGGAGAATCGCAGGGCGGGGGGGGGGGGGGGAGCACTGTCAACAGCCCCTGACATGCCGGCCCCCAAAAAATGGCGCCGGAGAATAGGGAAGCCGGCAGTGGGTGGGATTCGCGCCTCCCCCCAGGGATTCTCCGACCCGGCGGGCGGTTGAAGAATCCCGGCCAATAAATATTTTCCTCATTTCACCATTCATTCTTTTTTCCCATCACCTTAAATCATCCGCTGGTTCTTGATCTGTCTGAAAGCAGTAAGATGCTTTACAACACCAGGTTAAAGTCCAACAGATTTGTTTTGAATCACGAGCTTTCAAAGCGCAACTCCTTCCTCAGGTGACATCACCGAGGTGAGTGTCTCTGGGATGGTGGAGGATGTTGGTGACAGCTGTGACCGGAAATCAGTGTCACCCAAGACTTGAGCTCCGTGGTGTCCTGCGTTTCGGGTGGAGGGCTGGCGTCCGAGCTTCTCTCAGCGTCACTGCTCGGCTCACGGGAGGGGGGGGCACTGGCTGTGGCCCGCCCCATCTCCAGCAGGTCCTGCAAGACCCATGACATGACACATGATTAGACCGCGGGCTGGGTGGGGGGGGGGGAGTGCTGTTGGTGGGGATCGACGTGTGGGTGGGGTTGAGGGGTGTTGAGGGTGGAGGTAGGGTAGGGTGGGGGTGAGGGGTGGGGTGGAGGTGAGGGTGATGTGGGGATGAGGGTAGGGGGTGAGGGTGATGGGGTGCGAGGGTGGTGTGGGGATGGCACAGGAAACCGTAACTCAGCAGGGTCTCACTTCCTCGCCCGGAGCCGAACTCCACCCCGGCGACCTCCCTTTACTTCAGGCCACTGACCACATCCAGGGTCCTCTGCCCTGCCATGGTGAGGGGCCTAAAATCCAGAGGTACCCTTCCAGTCTTCACCCACTCCCGACAGTATTGGGCAGCCTTCTCCTGGAGGGGGGCAACACACAGAAAACGATAGTGTTCGACAGTCCGATGCATGCAGCCCAGGAGGTGGGTAGGTGGTGGCCTCAGTGGCCAGGGTACCCAGCCATGGAGGCCGGTATGGGTACCGACATGTGGTGCAGGATGGGGATTCTGCTTCCCTCTGGGTTGGGGGTGGGATGGTAGGCTTACTAGTGTGTGGTACGGGATTGGTATTAGGGGCACAGTGCTGCCTATTCATCCTGACGTCCCTGAGGAGTTCATGCAGTTTTTTCCACCACTGCTGGCTGGTCCAGACAGTGTTACGCATGGTGCTCACCGCCTTCACCTGCGACCAGGCATGGCGAATGGTGGCGACTGGCAGCATTCCCACCCCGGTGTACAGCGACATTCGCCTCTCCTCTACCGCGTCCAGGAGGGTCTCCAGCTCGGCATCAGTGAAGCATGGTGCCGCAAGTCTTATTGACATCTTGTTGGCCGGGATGGTGTGTGTGGGGAGTGAAGTGTGTAAATGCGGCTGAAGTCTGTTAGCCTCCTGAGTGTCAATCGCGAAACTAGTGAATCCCGCACTGTTTCTCATTGGAATCGATTGTGTTCCATGTGGCGCCGATGCTAGCCCCTTAACAGTAGTAGAATCCGTCCAGGTGCTGCGTCAGTTTTGCTGTCGTGGAACTCCACGAATTTCTGCACCGGCGTCTCAGAAATGAAGAATCCAGCCCTGTATGTTTTCAAGAAGGTGTTAAATATAGCTCTTGGGTCAAAAGGGATCAAAGGATATGGGGGGAAAGTGGGAGCAGGTTACTGATTTGTATGATCAGCCATGACCATAATGAATGGTGGAGCAGGCTCGAAATGCTGAATGCCCTTCTCCTGCTCCTATTTTCAATGTTTCTGTGTTAAGTAAAATCTGAAGACTAAATGATGGGCAAAAACCTAGCATAGCCAAATGCTGCCCCAAATTCTGTCTCCCAACAGAATCATGAACTAGAACAAAGAACAAAGAAAATTACAGCACAGGAACAGGCCCTTCGGTCCTCCCAGCCTGCGTCGATCCAGATCCATTAGTAAACTACTTTAGTAAGCCACAGTTCCCTCGCTCGACCACTTCCTCCCTGCCTGACATGTACATATTTATCAAGGACACGCAGTAGCTGTTCCTTGAACGAGCTCCACATTTCAATTGTGCCCATCCCTTGCAGTTTCCTTCCCCATCCGATGCATCCTAAGTCTTGCCTCATTGCATCATAATTGCCTTTCCCCCAGCTATAACTCTTGCCCTGCGGTATATACCTATCCCTTTCCATCGCTAAAGTAAATGTAACTGAATTGTGGTCACTATCACCAAAGTGCTCACGTACCTCCAAGTCTAGCACCTGTCCTGGTTCATTACCCAGTACCAAATCCAATGTGGCCTCGCCTCTTGTTGTCCTATCAACATACTGTGTCAGGAAACCCTCCTGCACACATTGGACAAAAACGGATCCATCTTAAGTACTCGATCTATAGCGTTTCCAGTCAATATTTGGAAAGTTAAAGTCCCCCATAACAACTACCCTGTTACTTTCGCTCCTATCCAGAATCATCTTTGCAATCCTTTCCTCTACATCTTTGCAACTTTTCGGAGGCCTACAGAAAACTCCCAACAGGGTGACCTCTCCTTTCCTGTTTCGAACCTCAGCCCATACTACCTCAGTCGACGAGTCCTCATCAAATGTCCTTTCTGCCACCATAATACTGTCCTTGACGAACAATGCCACCCTCCCCCTCTTTTACCACCTTCCCTGAGCTTACTGAAATATCTAAACCCCGGAACGTGCAACAACCATTCCTGTCCCTGCTCTATCCATGTCTCCGAAATGGCCACAACATCGAAGTCCCAGGTACCAACCCATGCTGCAAGTTCACCCACCTTATTCCAGATTCTCCTGGCGTTGAAGTAGACACACTTTAAACCACCTTCTTGCCTGCCGGTACACTCCTGCAACTTAGAAACCTTACTCATGACCTCACTACTCTCAACCTCCTGTATACTGGAGCTACAATTCAGGTTCCCAATCCCCTGCTGAACTAGTTTAAACCCTCCTGAAGAGCATTAGCAAATTCCCCCCCCCCCCCCCCCCCCCCCCCCCCAGGATATTGGTACCCCTCTGGTCCGGGTGTAGACCATCCCGTTTGTAGAGGTCCCACCTATCCCAGAATGAGCCCCAATTATCCAGGTCTCTGAAACCCTCCCTCCTGCACCATCCCTGTAGCCACGTGTTCAACTGCTCTCTCTCCCTATTCCTCGTCTCGCAAGCACGTGGCATGGGTAACAACCCAGAGATAGTAACTCTGTTTGTTCTAGCTCTAAGTTTCCACCCTAGCTCCCTGAATTCCTGCCTTACATCCCTATCCCTTTTCCTACCTATGTCATTGCCGCCTATGTAGACCACGGCCTGGGGCTCCTCCCCCTCCCCCTTAAGGATCCCGAAAACACGATCCGAGACATCACGGACCCTGGCACCTGGGGGGCAACACATCAACCGCGAATCTCTCTCATTCCCACAGAATCTCCTATCTATCCCCCTAACTATGGAGTCTCCAATGACTAATGCTCTACTCCCCTCCCTTCTGAGCAACAGGGACAGACTCTGTGCCAGAGACCTGTACCCCATGGCTTATCCCTGATAAGTCATCCCCCCACCAGTATCCAAGTGGTATACTTGTTACTAAGGGGAACGACCACAGGGGATCCCTGTACTGACTGCTTCCTTCCAGCCCCTCTCACCGTCACCCATCTATCTTGATTCTTCGGAGTAACTACATCCCTGAAGCTTCTATCTATGACCACCTCTGCCTCCTGAATGATCCGAAGTTCATATAACTCCAGCTCCAGTTCCCTAACACGGTTTCTGAGGAGCTAGAGATGGGTGCACTTCCCACAGGTGAAATCACCAGGGACACTGATGGCGTCCCTCACCTCAAACATTCTGCAGGAGGAACATTGTACTGCCTTCCCTGCCAGCCCTTGTAGATAAAACAAGAAAAAGAAAGGAAGAGCTTACCTGATATTCACTCAACTCCTCAGGTTAGAGGAGGTGGAAGGGTGGGGGACACTACAAGTGTAGTGTCTTGGGTTTATCAACCCAACTTATATACAGGTACTACACACCTTCCCAGAAATCCCCACAGCCGACCTCCGGGTTCCTGCTGCTCTGAAACAAAAAAAACTCTGGAAAAAAAAAAGTTAGTTAAAAAACAAAGGCCGCTTCTCCTGTAAGGTAAGTTTTTAAAGCGGGAAACTTACCTTCCCGACAGCCCCCTGGTTTCTGCTCTCACTGCTACCGCTGAACAACTGAAGGCCGCAAGATGCCTTTGATAAGCCTGTACATCAGACCTCAAATCTCTGGTACCTCTATCATCTCATCACAAATACTACTTACCAGTGATCCTCCCCAAGTCATTCCATGCTTTCTTCCCCAACTATGGAGAGCACTTCTGCCTTCCCCCTTACAGGCCTGCAGATGGTTGTGTAAAGACTTACAATGTTAGGTAGGAGAAAAAGTTAATATCATACAGTATAGAGGGTTAATCAACACTATTTAGTGGTGCACAATCATGAAACATTATGTAAGGTTGATCACCTCTGCCCCTCTGATGCACCTGCATCGTTCTTCGCATGTCTTTCTAAATTCTGAGAAGTGATACGACGCCAACAGCTGTAGTTGAGGTGAAGGTTGCATGAATTCTATGCGATATCCCTGAGATGACCTGAGAAGTCATCCTCCAGTGGTTCAACGCCTGTAGGATCTAGGCGTGCTGAGGGAGTCCGGCACAGGTTCAGTTGCATTCTCTGT
This sequence comes from Scyliorhinus canicula, assembly GCF_902713615.1. Taxonomy (NCBI): domain Eukaryota; kingdom Metazoa; phylum Chordata; class Chondrichthyes; order Carcharhiniformes; family Scyliorhinidae; genus Scyliorhinus; species Scyliorhinus canicula. The sequence continues at coordinate 174,859,579 of NC_052148.1, read as the reverse complement.
AGCCACAGCTACCGGAGGAACTGTGGTCACTGGCAGAGGGGCTACGCAGCAGCTGTTCACCCTTGGAGTGCCTTGAGGGGAGCCCTCAGGAGCAGCTGGTGCTTCTCTACCCTCTCGTAACACAATGGCATCTCTCAATCTGAAGGAGGAGGAGCAGTACCTTGAAGGAAGTCCAGGCACTTTTCCTCCTCTCACCTAACCACTGTTGCACAGAGCACATGTCCAAAGTGATGGGTAGACAGGTCCCGGCGCATATCTGATGTCATGTGAGAAATGTCACTTCAGAAATCCAGTAATGTCAGAGAGTGGGTGGAGCTGGGCTTTAGCTCAGCCATTTTGAAGTTTTTAGTTTCAGTTTTTGGGAGAGAGCCTGGCTGGTGTGCTGTGAGCTGCTTGAAAGGAGAAAACCAGTTTGAGGAGAAAGCTGGGAGTGTCTGTATGTTTTGCTGAGAGCTGCTTGAAAGGAGAAAGCCAGTCCTGAGAAAGCATTTTGAGAAGTGCCTGTGTTGGCTGTGTGCTGCATGAAAACGTGCTGGGACTGCAGGCTGATATATCTTTCCCATCCAGCAGAAAATATATATTAACTGTAACCTGGTGTTACTGTTTTTGTGAAGGTGAAGTCTTTTGGGATGTGTATAGGAACAGGGTGCAGGATTGGGTAGTGTTGTATTATTTTCGGGGTTATCTTTGAAGTAAAGGGTGTTAAGAGATCCAATGTTTATTTAAAAGGTTAATTTGAGTTCATGGAATAAACATTGTTTTGTTTTAAAAACCACGTTTCCATAATTCTAATACCACACCTGGGGACAAGCTGTGTGCTGAAAAAGCTAACAATCCATTAAAGGGGGAGGTTGGTTGAACTCCATGATACATTTTGGGGTTCTGAAAACACCGCTCCCATAACACTGATAGCCATTGAGTGGTTGGCTGAATCTGGCACTCCATGATGTTCACCAATTTCTCCATAGAGGAAGCCATGCACTTGCACACCTGAGACATGGCAGAACCCATCACCTGGATGGACTCCTCCATTATTTGCATATGGCTGTACACATATTAGTCCTGCCAGATATTCCCATGCCTGACGCTGCATCTCCAGTAGGTTACATGTGGCCATGACCAGAGGCCAGTCATCAACCTGCGGCTGAGCATGGGCCTTGCCACCAATAGCCTTCCAAATATCAGAGCCCTCGCCTGTCACAGCCTTCATCAGCACGTCTGGATGTTCTCACCAGATTCTTAAGGCGATCCAATGTCCACGGAGGTGAATGTATTTGTGATGGTGGAGGATGCAGGAAAAAGATGTGATGTTGTGCCCTCTTGAATTTTCCATGACCTCTTCCTCAGAGGTGGAGTGCGGGGTCCCGGTCAGCTTCTTCTCCGCTGTTACCAGATTCCTAAATGACCCTCTTATAGACTGACCTCATTAACACTACACCCTGTATGCTTCATCCGATGCCGGTGCTTATGTAGTTACATTGTATACCTTGTGTTGCCCTATTCTGTATTTTCTTTTATTCCCTTTTCTTCCCATGTACTTAATGATCTGTTAAGCTGCTCGCAGAAAAATACTTTTCACTGTACCTCGGTACACGTGACAATAAACAAATCCAATCCAATGCAAAGAAGTAGACTATCCCCCCAGAATGCAAAGACTTCCATTTGGAAACACAAACTCAATTAGGTTTATAGCTTCCATGTTCCCTCTCCCCATCTCTCTCTGATATGTGTCTCCTTTTACCAAGTTTAAAGTCTGTTTAGTCTTTCTGCAGTCGTGCTTCGCTGTCCACAATTCCCCAACCACCCTGCTCCCTGACTAATTCCACAGCTTCCTCCTCTGATTTCCTAAGGAATCGAATGTCAGGTGTTCCTCACTACTCTTTGTCTGGTATTTGACAATATAGGTAATTTTCTGCTGCAGATAGAAGGAGGAGAATAAATCTTCGCAAAACAGATCAGCTGACACATAATGGAATCTCTCGGTTCTCTTGCCCATACTTTCACTCTCAGTTGATTTGGAAAATGCTGGCACTGAGAGGCTGATACCTATTGCCCGCATGGACAGCACAGTAGCACAGTGGTCAGCACAGTAGCACAGTGGTTATCACAGTTGCTTCACAGCTCCAGGGCCCAAGTTTCGATTCCTGACTTGGGTCACTGTCTGTGTGGAGTCTACATGTTCTTCTCGTGTCTGCGTGGGTTTCCTCCGGGTGCTCCGGTTTCCTCCCACAGTCCAAAGATGTGCAGGTTAGGTGGATTGGCCATGCTAAATTGCCCTTAGTGTCCAAAAAGGTTAGGTGAGTTTCCTGGGTTATGGGTGTGGGCTTAAGTGGGATGCTATTTCCAAGGGCCGGTGCAGACTCGCTGGGCCGAATGGCCTCCTTCTGCACTGTAAATTCTATGATTCTGTGACATCCAGCCATTCCTCAGGATGCATCTGCTGCTGTGACATACAATTCTATTGTCCATCTACCCATTCCCTCCCTTTTGAGACCCATTGCCTGGTGCCCATAGGAGAGCCATAGCATTCTAAACATTTGGTATATTCACTTTGGAGCTATGGGGGAGGTCATTGACACTCTTTAAACACTGGACCCAGGTGCACTTGTGGACCCCATGGATGCCAACATCCACTGCAATCTCCACCCAGACTTCCTTGGTCTAGCGGGAGGGCTGTCTGATGCCATCCTTATGGAAGAGCACCTCCCTCTATTCCCAAGCGGCCTGGAGGAGAACCTGGGCAGAGGCATCAGTGAACATCCTTGGCTTCTCAGAACCATTTTCTTCTTTGCAGCACCCTGCTCCATGCTGTTGACAGAACCCAACCGTCACGGTGGATGAGGTTGAAGGTCTGGAGGATGAGACTACGTTTGTTCAGGAAGGTGCTTCTTTGCAGCATCTGAATTAACGATGCTGTTAGCTTGGAGGCACTGCAGGCAGGCCTGGGTGCTTATTAAAATTGGCGCTCAGATCTGTGACTCCATCAGTTAGCTTTGATCTTGGTTTCTTCCTGCCGGTCCTGACTACATAATTCGCAAGGACTCGTGCCTCTGCTTCATTAATTGGCCGGCCACCATGTAATTGCATTCTCACCGCATCCGGCAATCGTGCCCACTTCCAGGTCCACCGCTGGAACTTGGGCCAGTAACATTAAATTCTGCCCAATGAGCCTACACCCTTGCAAAGTGTTCCAAAGAAGCACACGCTGCATGATTCCCATTTCATATTGCACTACACATCAGTTATCTCAGAATTGCCCCATTCCTGGTTTTCCATCATTCTAACACCAAATTCAGTTCACCCTATCAATTTCAGTTTTCCTCTTTATGACTGCCAAAAGCTAATTCGTAATGTGGTGTTTATAATCTCAATAGATTAAGATATAATTACAAGTGGTTGCATAGTCTCTCTGCCAGCGAACAAAAAAATAATCAGTGATAGTTTCATTAACTGCACCCTCAGCAACAGCAAAATAAATTGCTGCAAATTAAATACAAGACTTTGACATAAGATTATCCTTTTTATGTTTTGTGAAGGCAAACTCTATTTATAATACTGTACATCATCATCACCATGCCCACTGTTTCACGAACATTTGAATTACTTGAATTCTGAATTGTGTTCAATGCTGAAGTACTTATGTATTCCGTCGTACAACTGCACAATGTTTTTCCGTGACATTTGAAAATTACATTTAAAAGTAAAATCAGAGGAATCTGTTGAAGCACTGAGAATTGAGGCAAGTGTATGAAATACAGAAATTGATTGTTTTATTTTGTATTGTGGACAAATGCAGAAAGGTTTACAAAGTTCAGAAGCTTTATCAAGAATTGAACAATTTATTTTCTATTTCCTAAACTTAGAGACATTTTCCGAGGCAAAAGAAAGTGTGGTAAAATATTTTTTATTCCATTTTGCACAAGAGAACGAAATCAAATTAGAGTATGTGTTTTGTTCTTCAGATTCAGTTTTGGTGTGAGGGACAGTACGTTAGCAATATTAAACTTCATCAGTCAGAATGTTATTGGTCCCTACTCAGCTTTTGGTGGGATACTACTTTTGAGGAATGTAAATCACAGAGGAGGGGACAAGACAAAGAAAAGTGGACAAAAAGAACATGAACTAACTACTCAGCAACTGCTCCGTATTCTTCATGCGAGTTAAGTTTGAGGAATGGAACTGAATTTTCCCAGTACAGTGCTGATGGGCTTCAAGGCAGGGAGCTGCGAAAATCAGGAAGGAGTGTGTCGGGGCAGCTCCTTCGCACATTTCCACCATCAGCAAACATTCCCAGGGCTCGACTGCCCATGCCAGAGAGGTGAACAGCCAATTATGCTGTTTAAGACCCTGATTAAGGGTGATTTTGCAGCCTCACTGCCAATTTGCCCCACCACATGTTGATGCCACCAGCTCAATGAAGTTGGCCTTCCTGCTGCAGGCTGGGATTCATCGGAGTCACATGTCTCATTGATGGAGCTGTGAGCATGAAAGGCTGTAATATTGACCGAGCTTGGCGTTCCCCTCCATCCTGATGAACCAGCTGGCCTAGATTTTGTTCATTTATTCACTGCTATGCACCCCAGCATGGGCGCCTCCATGTTGAGGAGCCCCCGTGGTCATAACCAACCTGACTCTGCAGCACCCAGGTCTCCCTGTGGAACTGCCAACACTCCAGAGCTGCCGGTCTTTTAATTAGGCCTGCACAGGAGACATTGATTTTACACCTTGTAAAATTCAAATTCACAGGCATTTGAGAGATTGGCTAACACAAAATGCATATTGTGTCATAGAGTCATAGATGTTTACAGCATGGAAACAGGCCCTTCGGCCCAGCTTGTCCATGCCGCCCAGTTTCTATCACTAAATAGTCCCACTTGCCCGCATTTGGCCCATATCCCTCCATACCCCTCCTGCCCATGTAACTATCTAACTGCTTTTTAAAGGAAAACATTGTACCTGCCTCTACCATAGCCTCTGCAGCCCGTTCCAGATGCTCACCACCCTCTGTATGAAGAATTTCCCCTCTGGTCTCTTTTGTATCTCTCCCCTCTCACCTTAAACCTATGCACTCTAGTTCTAGACTCCTCCATCTTTGGGAAAAGATGTTGACTATCTACCTTATCTATGCCCCTCATTATTTTATAGTCCTCTATGAGATCACTCCTAAGCCTCCTATGCTCCAGGGAAAATGGGCCTAGCCTCTCCTTATAACTCAGACCATCAAGTCCTGGTAGCATCCTCGTAGTTCTCTTCTGCACTCTTCCTAGTTTAACAATATCCTTCCTATAATAGGGTGACCAGAACTGAACACAGTATTCCATGTGTGGTCTTACTAATGTCTTATACAACTTCAGCAAGACGTTCCAACTCCTGCATTCAATATTGGATTGGATTGGATTTGTTTATTGTCACGTGTACCGAGGTACAATGAAAAGTATTTTTCTGCAAGCAGCTCAGCAGATCATTAAGTACATGGAAAGAAAATGGAATAAAAGAAAATACATAATAGGGCAACACCAGGTATTCAATGTGACTACATAAGCACCAACATCGGATGAAGCATACAGGGGTGTAATGTTAATGAGCTCAGTCCATAAGAGGGTCATTTAGGTGTCTGGTAACAGCGGGGAAGAAGCTGTTTTTGAGTCTGTTCTTGCATGTTCTCAGACTTCTGTATCTCCTGCCCGATGGAAGATGTTAGAAGAGTGAATAAGCCGGGTGGGAGGGGTCTTTGATTATGCTGCCCGCTTTCCCCAGGCAGCGGGAGGTGTAGATGGAGTCAATGGATGTGAGGCAGGTTTGTGTGATGGACTGGGCTGTGTTCACGACTCTGAAGTTTCTTGCGGTCCTGGGCCGAATAGTTGCCAAACCAGGCTGTGATGCAGCCAGATAGGATGCTTCCTATGGTGCATCTGTAAAAGTTGGTAAGAGTTAACGTGGACATGCCGAATGCCTTAGTTTCCTGAGGAAATATAGGCGCCGTTGTACTTCCTTGGTGATAGCGTCAACGTGGGTGGACCAGGACAGATTTTTGGAGATGTGCACCCCTAGGAATTTGAAACTGCTAACCATCTCCACCTTGGCCTCCATGATGCTGACAGGGGTGTGTACAGTACTTTGCTTCCTGAAGTCAATGACCAGCTCTTTAGTTTTGCTGGCATTGAGGGAGAGATTTTTGTCACTGCACTACTCCACTCCACCTTTGGCTTTGGTCGCCAAGCCTATTTTGTATCCCATTGGCTACCTCACCCTGGATTCCGTGAGATTTAACCTTTTGCAACAACCTACCGTGCGCTACCTTATCAAAGGCCTTGCTAAAGTCCATGTAGACAACGTCGACTGCACTTCCCTTATCTACCTTCTTGGTTACCCCTTCAAAAAACTCAATCAAATTGGTGAGACATGACATTCCCCTTACAAAAGCCATGCTGACTTTCCCTAATTAGCCCTTGCCTGTCTAAATGCCAGTAGATCCCTTCCTTTCTAACAATTTATTAGCTTTAGATGTAAGGCTAACCGGTCTGTAGTTCCCAGGCTTATCCCTACAGCCCTTCTTAAACAAGGGCACAACATTTGCTACCCTCCAATCTTCAGGCACCTCTCCCGTGGTTGTCGATGATTCAAATATCTCAGCAATTTCCTCCCTCGCATCCCACAATGTCCTGAGATACATTTCATCAGGTCCCGGGGATTTATCTATCTTGATGCGCTTTAATAACTCCAGCACCTCCTTCTCTGTAATATTTACACTCCTCAAGGCATCACTTTTTATTTCCCCAATTTCCCTAACATTTGTACCTTTCTCAACAGTAAATAATGACGAGAAATATTCATTTAGGACCTCTTCCATCCCTTGTGGATCTGTACATAGCTAACCTTGTTTATCCTTAAGAGGCCCTACCCTCTCCCTAGTCACCCTTTTACCCTTTATGTATCTGTAAAGCTTTTTGGATTTTCCTTTGCCTTATCTGCCAAGACAATCTCATTTACCCTTTTTGCCCTCCTGGTTTCTCCCTTAACTCTACTCCGACAAGCCCTATATTCTTCAAGGGATCAATTTGATCCCAGCTGCCTATGCATGTCATATGTTTCCTTTTGACCATGGCCTCAATATCCCGATTCATCCAGGGTTCCTTCTTTGTACGAGCCTTACCCTTCACTCTATGAGGAATGTTCTCACCTTGAACCTTAGTTAATACCTTTTTGAAAGATTCCCACTTACCAGCTGTCCCCGTGCCTGCAAATAGGCACCTCCAATCAACTTTTGAAAGTTTCCGCCTAAAGCCTCCAAATTGGCCTTGCACCAATTTAAAGTTTTAACTTCTAGGCCAGAAATATAATTCTCTGTAGCTATCTGAAAACTAATGGAATTATGGTCACTGGTCCCAAAGTGATCCCTCACTAACACTTCTGTCACCTTCTCTTCCTTATTCCCCAAAAGGAGGTCAAGTTTTGCCCCCTCTCTGGTCGGGCCATCCACATATTGAATGAGGAATTCTTCCTGAATACATTCGACAAATTTCTCTCCATCCAAACCCCGAGTGCTATGGCTGTCCCAGTTAATGTTGGGAAAGTTAAAGTCCCCATCTATTACCACCCTATTTTTCCGGCAGCTATCTGTAATCTCTTTACCTATTTCCTCCTCAATATCCCGCTGACTATTTGGGGGCCTATAGTAAATTCTATCAAAGTGATTTTTCAGTTCTACCTATATAGACTCAGTGGGCGACCCCTCGGATATATCCTCTCTCTTTACTATGTGTACTAAGTGAGGGCAGCACAGTAGCACAAGTGGATAACACTGTGGCTTCACAGCTCCAGGATCCCTGGTTCGATTCCCCGCTGGGTCACTGTCTGTGCGGAGTCTGCACGTTCTCCCCGTGTCTGCGTGGGTTTCCTCCGGGTGTTCCAGTATCCTCCCACAATCAAAAGACTTGCAGGTTTGGTGGATTGGCTATGATAAATTGCCCTTAGTGACCAAAAAGGTTTGGAGGGGTTATTGGGTTACAGGGGATAGGGCGGAAGTGAGGGCTTAAGTGGGTCAGTGCAGACTCGATGGGCCTAATGGCCTCCTGCATTGTATGTTCTGTACTGTCTCTCATCAAAAACCCAATTCCCCCCCCCCCCTTCTCTTCCCTCCTGGTCTATCTTTCCTCTAGCCTCTGTACCCCGGACCATTGAGCTGCCAGTCCTACCCCTCCTTTAGCCAAGTTTCAGTAATAGCTATAATATTCCAGTCCCATGGACCCATCCATGCCTTGAGTTCATCTGCCTTGCCTCTTGCATTGAAGTACACACAGTTCAATCTGTTTCTCTGCCTTCCAGTTTTCTCCTTGCTGACATTTGTTTCTATCCTCTCTTTACAACCCTCCGACTTCTTGCATTGGTTCCCGTCCCTCTGTCACATAGGTTTAAACCCTCCCCAACAGCGCTAGCAAACACTCATTTGGACCTTGGACATTCGTTCCAGTCCTGCCCAGGTGTAGACCATCTGATTTGTAATGGTCTCACTTCTCCCAGAACCGGTTCCAATGTCCCAATAATCTGAATCCCTCCCTCCTGCTCCATCTCTCAAGCCACGCATTCATCCTGTCTATCCTGTCATTCCTACTCTGACTAGCACATGACACTGGTAGCAATCCTGAGATTATTCCCTTTGAGGTCCTACTTTTTAGTTTATCTCCTAACTCCCTAAATTCAGAATGTAGGGCCTCATCCCGTTTTATTCCTATATCATTGGTGCCAACATGCAGCATGACAGCTGGCTGTTCACCCTCCCTCTTTACAATGTCAATATTATCAACTCCGCAACATCAAATGCAAAAAGAAACTTCAAATATGTGAACGATCCTTGAAAATGTGGAGGGCTGATTTTAACACCAGGCAGCCATTGACCTAGTGTTATACAGATAATACGATCATGCTGTTCACCTCAAAATAAGACTTGAGCCATTTGAGTGCAAAGGTTCATTAACTTTTGATTGGCAAGCTGTAAGTGCTGAACAATCATTGGCAGGTAACCTGCCAATAGGGGTGAGTGGCAAATCCATCGGAATTTCCATCGTGCCAATCTGGAAATGCAGTTAAAGTAGGGGAATAAGAATTCCCAATGGAGGAGGTGCTGAACATTGACAGTTCTACTAGGGCCCACAATATCTCAAATAAAAAGCTATCACCAGTCATTTAGATTTTCTGTAGCATTCAACCGTGATCTCGCTAAGAACTACATATGATTTTTCAGCTGATGACCCTGTCGATGCTGTGCCATCACCAGGTTTGGTGAAGCGAGATTCAACCGGATTATTGCAGGCAGCAGGTTTTGTTCACCCCCGAAAATGAATGTTTCTCTCCTTTTCATCATTAAGTGTTTGAATTCCAGCACCTTTAGTGACAACCTGGAATTTTGAACTGATTGAGTGATTACAATTTCTTAAAGGGACCAAGCAACAATTAATTCATGTTAATTCATTTATATCATTGGGTGACAAAACTTCAGCAGTTCAATGTGTGCACTTCACAAATCTAGTGCACCATTATCACACCAGCCAAGCACCAAAATAACTACATTTGGAACAGTGATAAAGCGCAATCTGAAAATTGTCAAACCTCTTAACACAGAAAAACTGTCTCTATGTTTACATATATACCTAATTATTGCTGTATTATTAAAACTGTAGTCCAGAAAAAATAAATTGGTACTTATAAATCTGTCATTATTGTCACTTCAATATTGATACAGATTCATCATAGCATTTCCCTATCTTTATAGATTTCAATTAAACCTCGAGAGACCAGAAACGAGTTTTATTGATAATATAAATACAAGTGTAAGGCATGATTTGACTGCATCCTATTTCACAAATTTCTATCAGTGATCATAAAACTTAAAAATGAGTGTTGGTTTACTTTATACATTAAATTGCTCAGAAATGACAATACCAAGCAAGTATGCCTTCGGAATCCAAGTAGGTGTTTACCCTTTGCAGGAGTTTAAATACCCACCTTGTTCTTGTATCCCTGAATCTCCTCAATTATTAGTAGATGGGGAGAATGCAATAGAAAGGCATTGATAGGGTGTGTTGAAGAGGGGTAGCTGAAGACCTGTGCGGAGCATAGGCATAGATTCTATTTATACCCATTTCTTTCATCCACCTACCCAACCTAATATTGCACTGGCTCGGAATTTCGACAGAGTTTCCCAAGTGCCTTGCTGTAACTTGGCCGGCAGCTTGGAGCAAACCTTGTTTATTCATGTAATGCTTTCCTGTGCCTAGTTCACGCTAGCCAGTCAGATGCTAGGCCACGATTCCTTCAGAAATTGCCTGGACTTGGTTTGGCTGGGATATTACTTGTTCCATGATCAATTGTAACCGCTAATAAGACTGATTATATGTTACAGTTCATGTTGGCTTGGCATCAGACATTCCTGAAATTGTACCAGCTACTCTTCTTTTCTCAAGTCTTTAATTTCACAGAAAGTAATTGCCAGTACAGTTATCTTCCAGTTTAAAACATTATTAGGTTCCAAGCTTTTTATTTTGAAAGGTCATGCATTCTTTTGCAAGGTTTCCAGCTTCCTTCTGTTTACTGTGTGAACTCTGATTTATTACTGCAATTAGTTTGCTGGTTTTTAAAAAAGTGATACAAGTCCATTGTATATACTTTTAATAAATGAGACACTGTTTAATAATTCTTGTCAGATCATAATTCCTTCATTTAGGTAGACCCACAGTAGGCTGTAATTACTGTTTATTACTGAGATTTATGAACAATTGTATTGGTCTGACATGTAGAACTAAAATGTTTTGATGTACATCTTGTGCTTTATCATTCCTGTCATATCTGTAATTTGAAGAACAGAACTAGATGAATACTTTGCTTTGATTAAACTAAGACTTGAGGACTGAAGGTTTGTGGGATCGGGGGGAGGGGGGGGGTGTTTCAATTCTTCTGTCGTAACTTCACAAGGGGCAGACCCCCTGAAGAATTTTACTCCCATGATATTTAACCCTTGCTGAGCACCGAAAAGCCTTGTAAGAGTTGTCAACTTGGTTGTCAGAAGACTAGGAACTCCAGAATTTCAAAACTTAAACTAGACTGCTCCTGGAAGTGTACTTGAGTCATTGAATTGTAAATGAAGGGCTGGATTCTCCGATTCTGGGGCTATGTCCCCACGCATGCGTGGGGATGGTGCTGTTTGACGGCAAAACAACTGGTGCAAAACGGTCACCGATTCCCCGTTTTGCTGGGGGCTAGGAGGACAGCAGCGGAGAGCACCCGGCTCTAGCTGCAGATACGCCCCGGAGAATTGCTGGGTTCATGGCCGCGCACATGCATGGTGGCAGCCTGCTGCGGCCGCGCCTTGCACCGTGGCGACAGACGCTCGTGGACCCGGCCCACGAAATAGTCCTCTCCCCGCCGGCTCGTGCGCCCTGGACTGCCCCACCACAGTGCCACCAGCCCTAATTAACGTCTTCCCCAAGCCGCAGATCAGCCTTCTCCCAACTGTCCGTAGCTGTCACGCTGAGTTTCCGACGGATGAGACCACACGTGGCCCACGGAGCCGGAAACGCGGCCAGTCGGGGGCGGAGCATCAGGGGGCGGGCCTCAGGCAATGTCCTGAGGCCCTTGATACGTGGTGCGGTGTACACCTAGAGTACGCCACTTTGGAGGGGGCGGAGCATCGTGAAAGCGGCGCCTCCCCCATTTTGGGCAGGAACTTGGATTCTCCGGCCGTTCACCGAACGCGATTTCGGCATCGCCGACCGGAGAATCCAGCCCAAAGTGTTTTAAAATATTTTGAGAGGTGTGATAAGAAGATACTTAAATTCAAATCTCTTTTATTATGGGTAAATTTAAGTTATTGAAATTAGTTGTTACCTGCATAACTTTGGCTGAATTCCATAAACTTTGGAAAAGTGCCATAAACTCCCATCACAATTGTTTTTCAGTCCCTGTGGCTCCACTGCTGAAGTTATGATGGAAAAATAGAAAGCCCCCTTTTAGATTTAGTCCTCAAAATTTGGACGATGGCAAGATGCTGGTCCCAATGTCACAATTTATTTCTGTTTCTTCCTCAAAAACCTCTGAATGTTAGGTTCTCCCTAACTTCACTCCTTATTCTTAACTTCCTATTTTTTAACAGTTTCTCCTGGTATTTGAACTCTTTGGGTAGGATTTCCTGGGGTGCATATAATTTGGAGTGATGGCAAAAGTCCTTCTCTGCCTGCGGGAAAATAAGTTGGAAGTTTCCCCCAGGCTTTCATGGCGGATTGAATTTCCCACAATTCCTTGTCAGGAATGTCATTTGCATGCTTTTGCATCTCATGATTTGCTCACTAAAAATCCATCTTGCCGGAATCACATTCTCACTTACGATCCCAGTTGATCATATAACTGGACAGGGAGATTCCTGAATGGCTCAAAAGACCAATTTTAATTTTTTAAAACATGGAGAAACAGAGTCACAACAGCTAATTAGTTTTAACATGAAGGAAAAAGTATTTATTAAACATGAAAAATTGGACTATGACACAATACTCCTTTACTCCCCTCTTAGGTTAACAATTATACACAGATTTTAAGATTAAGACGGAATATATTTTAGGCTACAATGGTCTCATTAACACACAAAGTGGGCGGGATTCTCTGTTCCGCCACACCCTTTTTTGGTGCAGCGGGATTCTCCGTCACGGCAGCCAGCCAATGGGATTTCCCATTGTGGGAATTCCCACGCCGTCAGGAAATCCGCCGGCATGGTTACGCTGCCAGCGAAGCGGAGGATCCCGCTGACAGAGAGTTGAGCACACAAGATGACCGTGGTGAGACACACACCTCTCTGAACCCAATGAATGTCTGTGGATTTCTCCTCAAAATCCCCCAGATGACTCCTAATCCCCCCCCCCCCCCAACCCCGCCACTTGCCTCCCTGAACCCCGGTTTCCGTGCAAGTGATTTCAAATTCCACTTTCAAAAGTCACACTTTCAAATCTTTGTTTAAATTATGATTTCCCTCCACTGCTTTCATCAAGGTTTCACCTTCAGGTTTTACACCTCTCCCGATTTCCTTTGTCTCAAAGCTTTCAGACAAACTTTGAGCTCCAGCCAGCGATTTCCACAATTATTTCAAATAATGTCTCCCAAACGGCAATAATTTCTCACAACCATTAGCACGACTGCAGATATCTTTCTGTCCTCTCACAATCCAATGTCTTTTCAACTCTCTGTGACTTGACTGAACAGGAATATGTCTTGGTTCCCGGTTTCCTCTGTTTCGTCAACTCCAGACTTATTGGAAACTTCTGTTCATTTCTCTGATTTCAAAGAACAAAGAAAAGAACAAAGAAAAATTACAGCACAGGTACAGGCCCTTTGGCCTTCCAAGCCTGCGCCGATCCACATCCTCTATCTAAAACTGTCGCCTATTTTCAAAGGATCTGTTTCCCTCTGCTCCCTGCCCATTCATGTATCTGTCGAGATACATCTTAAATTACTGTATCATGCCCGCCTCTACCACCTCCGCTGGCACCTTTCCTTAACTAACTGGACTTTAGGTTTCCAGCATCTGTTTTCTTAACCGTTTCTCCATGGTATGGCTTTTCTTTAAACAAGGCTGAGAGAGATGTTCCCTCTTTTACCTTCTAAAACCAATTGCTTCTACCAGAGCTGTGAGAGCTGCCTTGTCTTTCACTACCTATCTCCAACTGCAATCAAATTAGCTAAACTAAAACTTAAAAGCTTTTCTATCTTACAAGGCCCCAGTTGCTAAGCAACACCCACTTGCTTATGCCTTTTATTTATTCTTCACACTGTAGCCCTCCCTAAGCACAATAGAAACACAGCTGGAACTTAACCAACCCTCACACAGAGAAACACTGACTACAGTGTTGGGGTCAGCTTACAGCGAATGTTTACCACACTCTGATTCTTGGGATGGCAGGACTGATATATGAGGAGAGTTTAAGTTTGTTCGGATTATATTAGCTGGGGTTTAGAAGAATGAGGTTGGATCTCATAGAAACCTAGAAAATTATAACAGGACTAGGCAGAGTAGACGCAGGAAGGATGTTCCGGATGGCGGATGAGTCCAGAACCATGACAGGCATTGGATTGACGCCAAATCGTAATTCTCCGGTGCCTCGATAGCAGCTTCAATACGTTCTACTGCGCACATACAGTAAACACCATTTGCATATCATTAATGGGCCTGACCCGGTATTCTCCGGGGCCTCCGTGATTCTTTGCTGCCAATGGGGGGAATTTCTGACAGCGAGGTTCACTTATGCTTCTAAAAGTCGGGAAACAGTCACTGTGGCTAATGACGGAGAGAACAGAGGTAGGACATGCAGAGGTACGTAGGTGGGCTGCCGGTCCTGACGCTGAACGGACTGGTTAGGGTGGTGGGGGGAAGGCCCTCTAGGGATGGAGAGAGTGATGGGGGGACGGGCTGTGGGGCTGGGGTGACTCCCCCATGGGACTGTTGCTGCTCGTGTCCCAGGTGGCGTGGTGCTGCCCTGTTCTGCCTGCTGCCCATTTGATGCGCCAGGAACAAGAGGAGGGAGTCCGAGTTGCTGCAATGTTCCAGCACCTCCTCTGCGGGAGTCACTGGCATGGGCCCCATCATCTCCTCCTCCCTCGGGGTGCCCGATGGTCTCCCCCGGGCCAGTCCATGGACGCAGGTGTGAGCAGAGCTGAAGCCTGAGGCTCCCCCACCACCTGGCGCTGCCAGTCCTCGAGGCCTCCTGCCATTTCGTCCAGGGTCTGCATGCACGTGGGCATGGAGCACAGTGCGTGGACCACCACCTTCGGGATCTGCACCACGTCAGCCAGTGACTGCACCATCTCCATTTGGGACTGGGCATCCTCCCTCTGGGTCTGTGCCACATCGGGCTCACCTGGGCAATGCCACCGATGGTCTCAGCCTGTGACTGGGCCACACTCAGGAGCACCGCTGCAATATTCAGTTAACCCTGGCACATGGTTGCCTGTGATAGGATAGCCCTGTCCTGGACCTCGGCCACCCCCTGCACAGATTGTCCAGGCCTTTGACATGTTGATCCATGGCCGAAACCTTCGCCCCCAAGGCCTCCACAACGGATGCCACCCGGGCAGTGTTGGCCTGGGTGGCATGCATGGTCGGCACCACCTCCTGCTCCTGCGTGGTTGGACTCCTCCACCTGCAAGTGCTGGATGCTGGATGCTCGCCGCCAACCCCTCATGTAGTCCCATGCTCTGCGACTGCATCTCCACGATCAATGGGACCGTTCCCATTGAAACCTGCCTGGATGGCAGCTAGTCCCTGAGGTTGGTCTGCCCTCCAACCGTCCGGCCCATGGGAGTTCCTGCCTCCACCTGCTCTACCAGATCATGTGTGTGATGCGCACCAGGTAGTGCTCAAGGAGCCTCTTCACTAAAGTGCCCAACCGAGGTGAGTGTCTCTGGGTGGCGGAAGATGTTGGAGACAGCTGTGATGGGTAATCAGTGTCATCCCTCAACTAGAGCCCCGGGGTGTCCTGGTCGAGGGATTCCGTCTGTGTCAGTGTCGTCCTCGTCGCTGGTCAGCACCTGGGGTTGTGGTTGGGGTCGAGGGTGGGGGCATCAAAAGGGCACTTCCTCCCACCCGATGCCGACCTCCGCCCCGGCGACTGCCTTTTCTTCGGGCCCGCCAACCACGTCCAGTGCCCTCTGCTCTGCTGCCGTGAGGGGCCGCAGGTCCATGTGGGAAGAGGGTTAGTGCCAGGAGCACAGTGCTGCCGACTCACCTTGGCTGCCCTGAGGAGGTTGTGTCTTTTTTTCCAGCACTGGTCTGGTCTGGACGGTGTTTTCTATGGCACTGCCCACCTCTGCCACCTGCTTCCAGGCCCGGCGAACAGCGGTAGCTGGCAACCTCCTTCCCACCCTGGGATATGGGGTCACACCTCTCCTCCATGGTGTCTTGGAAGGTCTCCTGTTCCGCGTTGGTGAACCTCGCGGCCGTACGTCTTGGTGCCATCTTGTTGGCTAGGACAGTATGTGCGGGGAGTGAAGTGTGTTTATGCGGCTGCAGCTTGTCAGCTTCCTGAATGTCAATCTCGGACCCGGCGAATCAGACGCCATTTTTCATTGGAATCAGTCGTGTTCTACATGGCGCCGGTGCCATGGTCGCTGAATGGGTTCAGGTTCAACATCAGTTTTCCTGTTGTAGAAATTCGCAAATCCTGCCCCGGAGTCGACATTTCGTCTCACGTACGAAGAATCCGGTCTATTATCTTTTCAAGCAGGAGTTAGCTCTTGGGGCTAAAAAGATATGGTGGGAAAGTGGGAACAGGCTATTGAGTTAGATGATCAGCCATGACCATAATGAATGGCAGAGCAGGCTCGAAGGGCCAAATAGCCTTCTCCTGCTCCTGTTTTCTCTGTTTCTATGCCTGGCAAGAATCTAACTATAGCTTTTACCCTTCCTGGCACAGAAACATTAAATTAAACCCACTTCAAACTACACTGTATTTCAAATGGTTGCCAATGCAAATATAGATCCCTTAAAAGTAACTTTATTTTGCTGATAGCCCCCACGAGCGGATAATTACACTAGTCTGATTCATGACTGGATGTAGGTAGCTTGCACTTGATGACCTCCATTTCACTTGCGACTTTGTGTATTGTACACCTACCGTTTGGCTACCTTTCACTGTGCTGCTCCGACTTCGTGCCAACGCTGGCCAGGCAGGACCAGTGGGAAGGGAAGGGGATGGCAGGCTGATGCCTTCCTGAGCCTTTTGGGGGCATGGGGTGGCTGGAGAGGGGGGGGAAGGCAGGCACCTGATTTTGGGGGGGAGGGGGGGGTGTGACTAAAGCATGGGAGGGAATGGGTGGGCGGAAACATATGAATGGGGGTGGAAAGGAAGCGGGGGTTAACTGTAAGCCAGGGCAGCACGGTGGCACAATGGTTAGCACTGCTGCCTCACAGTGCCAGGGGCCGGGGTTCAATTCTGACCTTTGGGTGACTGTATGGATTTTGCACATTCTCCTTGTCTGTGTGGGTTTCCTCCGGGTGCTCCAGTTTCGTCCCACATTCCAAAGCTGTGCAGGTTAGGTGGATCGGCCATGATAAATTGCCCACTAGTGTCCAAAAGGTTAGGTGGGGTTACAGGGATAGGGTGAGTGCGTGGGTCTAGGTGGGATGCTCTTTTGGAGGATCAGTGCAGACTTGATGGGCCGAATGGCCTCCTTCTGCACTATCGTGATTCTATGATTCTATGAGCTATTGGGCAGTGTGGACCAGAGTGCTGGGGCCATAATTTAAAGCCAGTGCTGGTATAGTGTAGAGCACAGTGTTTGGGGCAGAATTTAGCATTATAGCTGAAAGCACATTGTGGTGGTCCCTATCAGAGGGATTGAAAGGTATAGGAGCATAGTTGCATGGACAATTGCAGTTTTCTTCACTGGTACAACAGTCGGATGATCCATCTCCTCCTACTCTCCAGCTGCTGACTGTATGCTGGGTAGCAAGATAGTTGTACAGGATGCTCAGAGATGAATAACCAGTCATGGTACACTGGAGAGAACGCCAGGACTCCAGAGTGGCCCAGACAGTGGGCACATTTTGTAAGAACCTCAGTGGTCTGCTGAATTAAATTTCAAGCATTTGCTCGGCCCTTATTATATGCATGCTACCCACATGGATGGGGGTTGTGCACTATATGAACCAGAGTTATCACCCAGTAGCCACTTCTGGTCTCTTGTGGTGGCACAAAGGCTGATGCTACAGCAAATTAGTGTAGAATAAAAGCATCATGGTTCCTGTTGATGTACGGGTATTAACAAGTATAATGTACTCAGTCGATTCACACATCAACTTCATGTTGAGGGAATGAAAACCTTTGTGATTGTGGTATTTAAATTCCTCTGACATCCATAAAGGAAACTGTATGGAGTTAATGGCCCCCTAAACCATGAAGCATCTGACCCTGGCAATGCCATGTACTTGCTGTGCCTGCTTCTCTCTCAAAGAGAGATGGCGACATGTTCCTTTTGCTTCATACAGTGTGTCAGTCACCTCCCATACACAGCATTGGGCAGACAACTATGGGATACTGACTATCTCTTGCTCCAAGCTGGAAGGTGTCAGACATGAAGAATGTCCCGGCCATATGATCATTTTTACAGTCACTGACAATGCTCTCCTCAACCTGCTCTGAAGCTGAGAGTCTGTCTGCAACAGATAGTAGCCTCCCAGGGGGCACTCTGCAGTGAAATGGAGGTGCCCCACACACAGTTCCTGGGTTAGGGTGAGGTGGGAGAAATGCTTTTGAAGACCTAAGAGCTCTTCGTCCTTCTTCCTCTATGAACAGCTTGTCCTCCTCTGTGTGATGTCTGCTCATTCTCACTGGGAAGAGAAACTGTAGCACTCATAATAGACAGCGAGTGATCTGAGCCAAATTCTCAAAGTGAGAACCAAGGCCCACATCACATATCACACCATTTTCTGTCAGCTTCACCAACTTTTAAGAGCAATGCCAACCACCAAACACTTGGTTACAGTTGTCACAGTGTTGCAAATCTAATCGCATTGGTGTGGAAATGCATTTAGAATGACAGCTCCATTGGCAAGGATGAACTACTCTTTATTGAACAAACATTACATGATAGTTACAGCATTGCAAAGGCCAATCACAGCATCCTCTATAGACATAAGAGGGTTTGGAAAAGAGTTTGTTCGGAGTTTTGAAAATATTTTGAATGGAATGTTGGAATTCACTCAACAGGTGAAAGAATCTTGTTTTACGGTTTTAAATTTTTTTTCCCGTGTTTTGGGACATTTCCCCTTTAAGTGGGCATGGCCTGGGGCCTCTGACATCATGACACGTGTGATGTTGGTCGTAGGAAGCGATTGGGCATGCTCGGATCGCTGTTCCTTTACTTGGGGCCTTTTTCACCACTGCGCATGTGCAGCATCTTTACCAAGATGGCTGCAATTGAAAACTGCAGATTTCTGCTGCAAGCCTACCTCATGGTGAGTTTTGGTGCTTCTTTTACCGTTTTTTCTTGTATTCACCTCGCAGAATTCTTGGAATTTGTCCAGGACTGCCTGGAAATCGGTCTTGTTTTGCCCCTTTGTGTATTTGAAGGTCTGGAAGATTTCAGCTGCTCTTGGACCCACGATGGTAAGTAGAAGCTTTATTTTCTCTGCATCCGCCACGCCATCTAGGTCGGACACTACCAGGTAGATCTCAAATCTCTGCCTGAACCAATGGCAGTTTTCACTGAGATTCCCTTGGTACCTGAGCTGCTGCGGAACTGGAATCCTGAACATCGTCTTGCCTGGCTGTTGTTGCTGGTTGTAACTATATGGATTGAAACAGTCACTCACTGGTACAATGTCTTGTTATGCTCTTGGCGTAGCATAAGCGGCTTCCTTGATGTTCACTCTGACAAAGGAAGGTTCAGACGTGGAGATAACTTCAACAAGTTTATTAAACTATTTACAATTCTCCTACTTGGATTCGCCACTACTGTTAATCCTTCTATAGCTACTCAGACTGACAAACCAGTCTGCTACAATCCAGGTGGTTGGATTGGATTGGATTGGATTTGTTTATTGTCACGTGTACCGAGGTACAGTGAAAAGTATTTTTCTGCAAGCAGCTCAACAGATCATTAGAAAAGGGAATTAAACAAAATTCAAGAAAATACATGAGAATACATGAGAATACATAATAGAAATGAAAATCGCTTATTTTCACGAGTAGGCTTCAATTAAGTTACTGTGAAAAGCCCCTAGTCGCCACATTCCGGCACCTGTCCCGGGAGGCTGGTACGGGAATTGAACCGTGCTGCTGGTCTGCTTGGTCTGCTTTACAAGCCAGCGATTTAGCCTGGTGAGTGATGTTGAATCAACCCTGTGTCTGTACTCACTGAGTGTCTCCACTGGAAAGAGGAGAACTTTAAAATGTTCTTCTCATGCTTTCCTTTATATAGTTATAATATCTTTGCTCCAGGTGGCACTCTGAGGTAGAATGTAAGGTCCACTGGATCCAATAAGCTCATTTATGTCACAGTGATATTTGCTCAACATGCAGAAAGTGGTAATCAGTCGCCAATGTTCGAGCACCAGGGTGGATTATATCAGAGACCTTCCACGTTCCATAATGATTGGCTAAAAATGGACTGCCGAGGATTACTGATCCAGATAAATGAATATCAGTTATGAGAAATCTTGATTCTAAACGTCAGGGGCAGGATTCTCCATCCCTCCGGATCAGATTTCTGGTGTGGCGCCCCTCTGGGATTCTCAGTCTTGCCAGCTGGCCAATGGGGTTTCCCATTGTGGGCAGCCCCACGCTGCCTGGAAAGCCCCGGGCTGCCAGCGCAATGGAGAATCCCAACAGCGGAGAACCCAGCCCCACAAGTCTGAAGGCTACAAATTCTAAATCGAGATCTTTAATTTGCTGTTGCTGATTTTGCTGCTGTAGTAGCTCCTTCTTAATCGCTGTGGTTTTATTGATAGATGATATCATCATGAACCGAGTGCAAATTCATTGCATCTTGGGCACAATTCTCCCAATAAATTTCTAAGTCTGGTCTTGGGCGCTGCCTGTTGCATCGGCGCGATACAGATCACTATCGAACCACAATTTGAATTTCTTTTGTAGGGGGGCGAGTTTTGCCCAGCACTGATACGCCCAAACATGCCGGCAAGCTAGACTTCACAGAGAACCCCCCAACCATTACTGGCATCGGTCTTCAGTGCCCACCATCCTCGCTGGCATCGGGGTGTAAGTGCACCCCCCCAACATCCTCACCAGCATTAACCCTTCCCCCCAAAAAAATCACTGAGATCAGGGCATCAGAGCCCTCTCAATGGGTCTCCAAAAAGGCATCCCGTCCCCTTCTTGATGACAACAGCACCCCCCTTCAATTGCTGGTACCAACGCTCTTCACCCCCCTCACCCCCCCCCCCCCCCACCCCAGTTGAGCGACACCCCGCTATGGGGTGGTCCGATATCCCCCTTCATACTCCCTGCTTCATGGCCCGTCCCCTCATGGGCCCTCCCTTTCATGGTCCCTTCCCTTCGTGGCCCTCCCTTCCTTCTTTCCTGCCACCTCCTTATTGCCTCCCCCTTTATGGAAAAGTACCTCCAGTGCAGGTATGCTATTCAGGCATCAGAGTTGAAAAAGATCCAATGTAAAAAATTGCTGTCAAACAGAGCACCTGGGACCAGATTGTCCAATCTGAGGCTAAGTGCGGAGCATCTATGGGGCGCGATTCTCCGCAAATGCGGCGAGTCGTAAAGGCTGCCGTGAAACTGGCCGTGTTTCACGGCAGCCTCCGCGCCCCCTCCCGGGACCCCATTCTCCCCCCCCGGGCGGGGCTAGCAGCGGGGGCCCGTGAAGCACGGCATCGCGGGCTTAGCGACCGTCGCTAAGTCCGCGTGCCAAGCGTCACGCCGGCTGACGCGCACGATGACGTCATCCGCGCATGCGCGGATTGGACGGCTCCAACCCGCGCATGCGCGGGGCTGTCATCTCCTTCGGTTGCCCCGCGGACTGATCCTGCGTGGCGGCGGAGGGAGAAAGAGTGCGTCCGTTACGGACCCACTGCCCGCTATTGGTGGGCACCGATCGCGGGCCCATGCCCCCCTTGGCACGGCCATGGTACTGCCGTGCCAATCGGGGCCCTGGATGCCCAGAACGAGCATGTTGCGGCCGTTTTTACGATGGCAGCAAGCAGGTGTGTTTGCTGCCGTAAAAACGGCCGTAAAGGCCTGGGAACTCGGCCCATCGGCCTGGGGAGAATCGCCTGTTCGCCGTAAAAAACGGCGAGCAGCGATTCACGTCGTGGGGCGGCCGTGGGGGGGGGGGAGAATAGCGAGAGGGCGTGAAAAATGTCGGGGACGCCCTCCCGCTATTCTCCGACCCGTCGTGGGCAGCGGAGAATCGCGCCCGTGGTGTTTCACAAGGAAACAATTGGCACCGTCGCCTCATTGATGCTGCGACCGGTGAGGGGCTAGCAACCGCACCAGGTAAAACACCCAGCCTCCACACGGCTGGGGAATGGCCAGGTCTGTGGCTGCGCGTGCGCACGGCAACCACCTGCAGCGGTTGTGCCGTAAAAAATGGCTGCGGCCATACGCAGACCCAACCTGCCACATAGTGCTCCTCTGGCCACCCGCTCACCACCTCCCACCAGTCACTCCAGCCCTTTCGGAACCCCACTCCCCGGGCCAGCAGCTCAGCTCCCACCTGACTGTGGCGGCACTGGACACAGTCCGCAGCCGCCACACCAGGTTCCCGCACGGGGTGGTGCGTGCCACGATGATGCCGTTTTTGAGGGGGCGGAGTATACAAAACCTGCGTCAAACAGGCGCTGCCCCCGATTTCGGCGTCAAAAGTGCTTCTCTGCCCGATCGGCAATTACCAAATTCGGCGTCGGGGAACGGAGAATCCGCCCTTGGTCTTTGTAAGAAACACTTCAGGAGAAATAAATCCACTATGTAAAAGCACTCAGACAGAGCACCTGGTCTTTTTACAAAGCACATCAGAGCAGAAAGAAATCTACGATAAAAACAATAAAGTCAAACAGAACTCAAAAGAGGAAGTACCTCAGAATTAATAGACTGTGAAGGGCTATAAAAACAATCAAAGCTAAACCCCCCTTTGAGCTAGCCTTCAGCTGTCATCAAGAGGTGTGTAAAAGTCAATGAGGAGTGAAATTCAATGTAAACAACCAGGTACAAAAGAATAAAAGGCATACCGCAACATTGAAACCACAGAGCTTTTTGAAACTTCATGGAGAGTAAAATGCTTCTCCAAGGAACAAGCTGCAGAATGGTTCTGTCCTGTGAGAGGATTTTAGGGCAGGCAGGCTGCAGCTGTGCTTTGCTCTGTTATGGGGTGTTCAACATGAAAGAAAACAGGCTCGAAGGCTTCACAATACAAAGCGATTCGAATCCTGTTGGAAACCCCCCGAACCTTGTCCCCTCCAGCCCAGCTCGATTTTCTAATCCCAAATTCCCTTGAAGTACCCCCCCCCCCCCCCAACAAGGCACCTGGCCAATGGCTGCTGTGCCCTTGTGCTCCCTGGAGATAAGTGGAGAGGGGTACTCATTGTTATATTACCTTACGCAATATATAAATTACTCTCTTGAACCAGCCGAGTTGTTTAAATGAGTAATAGTCTTCTTTTAAATATAAACTAATTTATTGAGTAATGAAAATGAAAATTATTGAGTAATGAAAATAAATATTGTGAGTTATTTTATTTAATACGCAACTAGTTAGTAAGGAAACAATTGTAAAGATAACTAATTAAATTATACAATACAATGCTTTGATAACAAATAACTTCTCTCTCGAGCTTTACTATGTCTGTTCTCTCTGCACTCCTGGTACACACTGCTATCAGAAAGAGCGGGAAAACCATTAATATAGGTTCTGATAGTGAGACCTCTAGAGTTCAATTGCCTGTACTAGCGTTACATATATTGATCATGTATACAGTATTGATATACAGAGATCACTACACTCACCTCGGAATCCATGGCACCTAGTCCCCACTTTTAAGGACCAGTAGTGATATGTGCCTGGGTGACTTCCCACTGGAGGGATGGGAGAATTCCAGGCAGCTGCTGCATTCAACTCTAATCTCACAAATGAGGTTAAAATGAATGCAAGTTCGCTGTGGTCAGTTTGTCACCAGCTGTGGGCAAGTTCCTGATCATGTCAGCTGGAGTGGGCCAGGAGAATCAGAATCAGCAAATGTAAAGGAGATCTTTAAAATACTTGTTTCAGAAATGGGGGGATTTTCTGGCTGCGTTGCGCCCAAAGCAAATCCCGTTTCAGAGCTCTCCCGTAATTCTTACAATGTAGCGGGATTTGTGCCTGGCACGACGCAGCTGGAGAATCTCGCCCCATTTCTGAAACAAATATTTTAAAGATCTTCTTTACATTTGCTGATATATGCTCATGTCCCTGGGATATTAAGTTTGTTAATTTGAATTACAAATACAAAGAAGCCAAATGTTTATATTTGTCTGAATCAGTCAATTGCTCCAGTTACAGAGAACTATCTATCTGCATTCCCCGACTGTGTTGTAACTTGCATAAACTCTGCTCTGGCTATCAGGTAACTAGGTTGAAGTTATAGTTCATTGTAAGAGCTTACATATGATGAAGATAAGATTGTGAGGTGGATACTCTAGAAAGAAGTATCACATTTGTATTTTTATCCTGTACAGACTTTTAGTTATGAGTTATAATAGTTCATTACATGGCTCTGTATGAATTCCTGGTTGATAACGTCCCTGTGATATTCTACTACATTAAGAGTTATATAAATGAAAATTGTCATTTTAATAAGCATGCAATTATATAAGCTATTTTCAGCACAGTTATATTATGAACAAGTGACAGTTGAAATAATGCTACTGTGCTGTGTGTCTGTTTAAAAGTAATTTAAGCATTCCCCCCACCACCCTCCCCCAGCAGTTTAGCAAGACTATAGTGCGTGTCCAAGTACTTTTGAACAATGAAGAATCCAAAAATTGAATATCAGTACCTAATGTATCAGTTTTGTTCATAGTTAATAGTTATAGCAACATAACTTAATTTTTCTATTCTCCCATGAGAACGTTCCGAACTTCCCACTTATAGAACATAGAACATAGAACATAGAACAGTACAGCACAGAACAGGCCCTTCGGCCCTCAATGTTGTGCCGAGCCATGATCACCCTACTCAAACCCACATATCCACCCTATACCCGTAACCCAACAACCCCCCCCTTAACCTTACTTTTATTAGGACACTACGGGCAATTTAGCATGGCCAATCCACCTAACCCGCACATCTTTGGACTGTGGAAGGAAACCGGAGCACCCGGAGGAAACCCACGCACACAGGGGGAGGACGTGCAGACTCCACACAGACAGTGACCCAGCCGGGAATCGAACCTGGGACCCTGGAGCTGTGAATTAAAAGCAGGATAATTGATGCCTGTATTTTTCTGCTTGTATTCAAATACAAATCGTTGCTTTCTCAAGTACATGTATATCAGCAAATATTAACTGCCTTACTTTTAAACGTGTCTTCGTTTAGTTACGGATCTAGAAAGGCATTTTCCAAATGAATTATATTTGAAAAAGGTTTTACTTTACTTTTCTGAAAAGTGCATGAGAAAGCTCATTTTCATCACTGTGGTTCCATACCCAGATGCCACAACAACAAATTGTAAATGAAATTCAAGTGTGTGTTTGTAAAACCAAAAGTTTCTCTCTGCCACTTTGTCACAAAGACGATGTACCTTTAAGCAACTCAAAGTGATGTCCTTTGATTGTTATAGTCTAAAAAGCTGCTGAAGGATTTTTAAGCTCAGCATCAGTCACTTTGATCTTACTTTACATAGGGGACATCACCTGCCTGACTAATAATGGTAGATAACAATGAAACCATCGAATTTAGTACAATGTCTGCGGCTGGAAAGAGTATCTATCTGACATGCTGGTTCTGGGTGGCATGCCGATTTTTCTTTTCCTTATGCGGAAAGATTGGGTCTTTCTAATTTCCTAGATATTTTCATTCACACCCAACATCATGTGAGAGTTTGACCTTTCAGCTGGGCAGATTGCTGCTTTAATTGTCATGTTATTTATGTAGGCGACATGGAGGACACTGTTTTACTTGAAGAAATGATCTCGGCAGGCTGGGCAAGAAACAAACCACCTAGTTAAGAGTGACAGACAGGTGTCACGATGAGGGCAGGAAAGCATTATGCTTGCCAGCAAAAACCAGTAAGCTGCAGTTACATGCTGGGATGAATTCTCCGCCTCTCCATTTGCATGTTTCGCGGCGGTCTGCTGTCGCTGGCAGCAGAATTTAGCCAATGGGATTTTCCATTGTAGCCACCCCAGTCCAACAGGAAAGCCGGCGGAGTGGAGAATCCTGCCAGCAGAGAATTAACCCCAATATAATGAAACAAGTCAAAGGCATGGGGCTGGATTCTTCGGCTATGTCCGCAGGATCTGTCTGGCCTTACGCCCAGAATGTCGGCGCCGCCCCCGCACCGATCCTCTGCCTGGTGGGGGGGGGGGGGGGGGGGGGGGGGGGGGGGCTAGCAGCTACGCCACGTAAAGCGCCTTACCTGCGGGATACGGCTTCAGAATGGCCGGGTCTGAGGGCGCACATACACACGGCGGCTGCCCGTACAGCATGGCACAGCCGCGTGCGGACCCGGCCTGCCAAAAACCGCCCCCATGTAACCCCCTCGCCACCCCCGGACCACTGACCACCAGTCCCCCCAGCCCCCGCCAAATCCCCCTGCCAGCGGCCCAACTTTGGCGGCGTTGGACTCAGTCCGCAGCCGCCATGCGAGGTCCCCGAAAGTTGTGAGGACATGTGTCTCACGCCGTCGGGAACTCAGCCCATCGGGGGCAGGACATCGGGGGAGGGCCTT
Source organism: Scyliorhinus canicula (assembly GCF_902713615.1). Classification (NCBI taxonomy): domain Eukaryota; kingdom Metazoa; phylum Chordata; class Chondrichthyes; order Carcharhiniformes; family Scyliorhinidae; genus Scyliorhinus; species Scyliorhinus canicula. The sequence continues at coordinate 174,833,151 of NC_052148.1, read as the reverse complement.
AGGTGACGTTTTTGAGGGGGCGGAGCATCGGAAAAACGGCGCTGCCCGATTCCAGCGTACAAGTGGATTCTCCGGCCTAACGCAATATCGTCATCGGCGATCAGAGAATCCAGCCCATGTACTTTCTCTGAGGAATATGGATCGTAAACTGATAGTGGAAAGATGCAAGGTGATATTTATGATAATGAGTTCTAAAATGTCTTCCATGTTGCAGGAATAATCTTGATTTATGGTTTCTGCCAAGGCACCACATTGGTTAGCCATTTTACAGCGTGCAGCTCTCAACACTGTTTTAGTTACTTGATATTCATGTGTATATGAAGTGATTGTTACTAGCAGAAAATTTACTGTCTTTTCCTGTGTGCTGACGTGTCACGGTCCACCTCGTCAGTGAGAGTGACAGATTTCACGCTGATTAAGTCCAAATGACAGTCATCAAAGTGAAGATCGTTGATTCTGAAGAATTTATTGCAGAATGTCCATCACGTACACGGCAAAGGCTTTTTCCTTTCAGAGTCTTTGTTTTCCTATCTGAAAGTATACTTTTGTAGAAATAATGCCAGTGCAAAACATGCACTTTATGAATTCTATTATAAGTTTGACCCCACCCTCTCCCCAAATTGTATTTTATGTGCTGCTGTTTAATTTCAGTCACTTGCAATAGGACTAACTGTAGGAAGTACTAGCTTTTACTGTGATGTTCAGTGTGGTAATAATTTTCTTGTAATTTGATGATTTGAGAGCAGTTGAAACCAATAATACTGAGTTTTTTTTTAAAATTAAAGACTTTTGCCTTCAGGTAGAGCTTTTGGAGGTGTACTTAAAACAGGTGGCATTTGTAATGTTTGCGCAGGGTCACTTTGGTCCCTGTAAAGAAGTGTTGTTGCACTGGATACAGTTCTGCTGCAACTGATGTGATACAAGAGTACTACTTCATACCATTTCTCCAGAATTTTGATCATACTCAGATCAGTGACAAGAGGCACATGTACTCCATATACCTGTACAGCATGAAAACTGTAATGGGTGTTATAATATTCAGTGTGAACTAAGCGGTAGACAGAAAATTGCTCCTCCATGTATTGCTTCCTAAAATCATTGTACTTTGGGTCAAATTGAAGCAACTCAATGCCAAACAATGGTTTTTACGAGTGGCTGGGCCTTTTATTATCAAGTAACTGAATGATGCATCTCCATCGAATCTCGAGAAATCAAAAGAGGAACGAAGGAAAACTCAAGTCAATGTCAACTTGTTCTTAGGACTTGTTTTAACAATATAAGCAGCAGGAAAACCCACTGTTGGCTCACCATAACAGGACTCAAAATTACGAAGCGGCTGTACAACACCTGTCCAGTTAAGGAAGTAGTGTGAGTGGCTGAGAACTTACTGACAATATGCAAGATACTCATATGGAGCAGAAAATAGCATTGGGGATAGGAGTTTGCCCATTTCAAATTTAGCTTGAGATCCACTTCAGCTGTGAGGTAGGGGTGAACATGCATGAAACAAACAATACTCCTGGGATGGAGAAACTGTTTTATTGCCAGGTATTGACTTCCTTCAAATTGATGAATGCATGAAAAATAACTAATTCTATAAAATATGGCCCAGGCCACATTGCTGCTTGACCTCTTGATTGGGAAAAGATACAGAGACCTTATAAAGGAGCAAGAAGAAGAAAATACCATGGAAGAAAAATATAACAATAAAAACTATACACCAAATGAAATTGATACAGCTGGGATTTTAAAAAGTCCTGGGGCTGGATTCTCCACAGCCCCACGCCAAAATCACATTTGGCGCGGGGGCGGAGAATCCAATTTCACACCAAAATCGGAGAATCGGTGTTCACTGAGTACTCTGCGTGGCTGGGGGGCCAGCGATCCTCCACTCCCAACTGGCCGGGTTCCCGATGGTGTGGTTCTATCCACCTATCGCCGTTCAGGAAGCTTGCATGGTGGCTGCGGACTCTGGTGGGGCGCGGAGTGATCAGCCACCAGTGGGGAGGGGGGCCTTATTATGGGCAGCCTTAGGGACAGATCGGGCAGGTCAGATATTCGGGTGCGTGGCCGATCGGGGGAGGCCGGCATTTTGCAGCTGCCCCCGTGGCCTGAGTCTGCCATGGCGCTCGGCGCGGCCGCTGGAGGCCACCACCGTGCGCATGGGCGGACTCATAACCAGAAATGTGGGGGCCCATACACGCAGCTAAAGTTGCGTGAAATACTCTGGGTCCCTGCTAGCCCTCTGCAGGTGAGTGAAGTGGAGGTTCATTTTTTTCAGAAATTCGGGAGTGAAACGGCTGTATTTTTACGCTGGCGTGGGGACACAGCCCCATTTTGGGAGAATCCAGCCCCAGATATGGCGGAATGTTGTCTATGATATAGCGTCATCTCTGAGTGCTAATAGTAAATAATTTGCATATTTATTCATGTTTGTATATTGGTCAGTACATAAAAATAACAAATGCGCACAGAGGTCCACATAAACTGCCACTTACCTGAATGCCGAGGATATTCACAAATTGCACTTCACATTGAATTAAACCATTTAAAAATACTCCTGGCTATCCATTATTCATTCTAAAACCTACCTACCCATTTACTCATTCACCCATCCACTCACCCATCTACCCACTCATACCCCCACGTCCTCATTCATCTATTCACCCACCTATACCTCTACTAACTCACCCAGGAGTTGGGCCCAGAGGATGCACCAGTGAGGAGACCAGTGCCCGGTCCAGGTAACATTACGTGTGGGTATCTGGGTTTCAGGGTGTGGGGTCCCGTGTTAAGGCTGTGGTTGGGGGTCCATAGGCTGGGCGTGTCGGATAGCAGGGGATGTGGAGGAGCCCTGTGGCTGACCCTCCTAGCCTCTCATGGAAACAGGGCATCCCATCTGGTCTTGACCATGTCCAACAATCGGGCCAGATCGGTATCCCCGAACCCTGGGGCTTGTCTCCTCAGTGGCATAGCTGCGAGCTGTGTGGGATTTGCACTGTAGGATTGGTTTAACTGCTGCCATCTCTTGTTAGTGGAGAGCTGGCGGGCGTGGTTCCGTGAATCAGCCAGTGCAGGACCATGTTTTGCAGCGAGAAGCATGTAGGGCCTTGTTAATTGGACCAAATAATGTTTGATACCGGTGGCAGCCTCACCGGGCCGAATGTTGGTAAACTCGCGGCAGATTCCACTCGCTACCACACTTAGAAACTTTTCCATTAAATCACGCCCTCGGTGGGAATCTGTCTTATATTTCCTGGGTGACTATCCACGTAAGTGTCAGGGACCTGGCTCAGAGAAGGAGATATTTTCAGAAGGTCCCAGGGAGTAGGAAACTGTCCATTGGAAGTTTGAACGAAATTCCCACATCAGTCCACGTCTCAGGACTTCTGACACACATGTCCTGACACATATCTTCAGTCATAGCTCTGGCCTCCGACAATTGGATGACCAGACGATTTGGGCCAATATCAAAAATAAAGAGGTCGTTGATGGTAAGGACTTCGGAGTGAATGGGATTTGTTATAGTTGTAGATGCAGCCTTTTATCCCTGCAGCCTAGTCATTGGGACACATTGGGACTCCATCCTTCTCTTCAGCCTCTTTGTGACATTGTTGGCTACCTGTTGTTACCAGGGGTTAGCCTCTGCGATGCTTACCCACCTCCACCAAAAATGTCTTATCTCCTATCTTGCTTCTGGTACCATCTTCAAATCCATCTCCACGGGATTAGGAAGATTCTAACTCTATTTCACTCCCCACAGAAGCTTTCGGACTTGCTGAGTATTTCGAGCACTTTCTGCATTTATTTTAGGTATTTTAAATTACATTGCCTGCCTATTGCTAATGTGCTCTTGTTGTTATCAATCTCCAGTTTTCATTGAGTAGTTCTAACATACACCAAAAGACCTTCTGGGAATTTTGTGTTATGCTAAAATGTAGTTTGGATATTTTGAAGTGACTGTGGACCCAAACAAAAGGAGTATCATAATTTTATATGGAATGGCCTGTTGGTAGCTGCTGTTTATTTTTTGACGGTTCATTGGTTCAGGTTGTGTGATTGAAGATAAGTCGGACTGCCAGTACCAACAAAACGTCCATAACCCAACAGGAAGCAGTGTCCTTGTATACATATTCTGTCTGCATCAGACAAGAAAGTTACGTTGGGGAAAACATTTGTGACCTACAATAAAGTTCAGAAAAAGCTGCAAGTGAGCCCATTTTACAGTGTTTTCCAGCTGCTCAGTTGGATATCAGCACAGTATGTGTGCTGCAATTTCTGTGATTGATGGCGGCACTGAAAAACTGCCAATGAAAGCCTTTAGCATTGTCAACCCTTTGAAAATGAGGGGTGGGTCTAGATTCCAGAATTCCTAACTCAAATCCTGGGTTGCCTGACCTTTGGGAGTGCCTTTAAAGGCTGTAGGCTGGTTCCTATCAAAACCCCTCATCTGGCAGTCCTTTCTGGCCAACTCCATTACAAAGCAATGCATCTCCTACTCCTCCGTAACTTTCATGGAGTTGGCCAAATTTTTTAAGAATTGTGGTCCATGACCCCTCAGAGGAGACATAAACCCTAGTCCAATTGGAGTGGGCTATTAAGAGGAAAGTTCAAAAGATCCTCCTCATGCTTTGGCCCGCATGTTGCTCTGCCATTGACCCACTATACACTGTCTAGAACTAATGAATTCTATAGTATACAGTGGTATGTATTTTAAAAAGTTTTTAAAAAAGTAATTCATTCATAACTTTCCTGTGTTGAAGAGAAAAATAGTTTCACTACTAGCTAATGAAATGTCAATCATCCAGACCTGTGAAAATATCAATTTTTTAAAAAGTCACAAACCTTTGAAACCACTTAACATGTGCAAACAAACATTGTGAATTTGACAGCAGAGATCAGAGCGCCTAATTTGTCAATCAAGTAACATTTTATCTGGGATGCAGGTGTTTTAGTTCTCTGATAGTTGACTGGTCTCTCTGCTAAGCGTCATTATATATGCTTGTATTTATGTATCAGTGGGCATGGAAGTACCATTGGAATGAGGGCATAAGAGGTCATAGGGGGTAGGAGGGGGCATGGGTGGGGCTTAGCGAATGTTTGGAGGATGAAAGGGTATGAGAGGTGAGGGCTGGAGGGCCTTTGTATTTTTAATTCAACTGGGACAAAGGTCAATGTCATGGAAATGATAGAAGTGGGTACTCTTTGTGACAGAAACAATATAAGATTGTAAACACAGCTTGAGGCCAAGTAGGACATCAATTTTGTGAAAAATCCACTTCAGCCTCAGAGTGGCCTGATAGAGGAGTGGGGGAAACAGCTAGATTATTGAGTTTGTGGCATGGCACGTTGGCACAGTCGCTCGATTCTGGCCTTTGCTGAATGTTTGTGAGGAGTTTTCATATTCTCCCCATGTCTGTGTGGATGTCCTGTGGGTACTCAAGTTTCCTCTCACAGTCCAAAGATGCGCAGGTTAGGTGGAGTTAAGGGGTTACAGGAATAAGGGGCAGTGGGCCTAGCTCGTGCTAATTTGGAGGATAGTTGTCGACTCGATGGGCTGAATGGCCTTCTTCTGCACTGTAGGGCTTCTATTAATTAGTCACATAAGAAAATATGGAACAAGAAAACCTTTCATAAAGATCAAGCATGCAATTTCATTTTTTCAGACAATCTATTACAGAATGCACATTATGGGCGCGATTCTCCTAACGGGGGACTAAGTGCCAACGCTGGAGTGAAACCCGGAGTGTTTCACTCTGGCGTCGGAGGCCGCTCCTCGCCCCCTATTCTCCCCCCCCCACCCCCCCTGGGGGGGGGCAGGAGCGGCGGCGCGTGAATTCCGAGCGCCCGGCATTGACGCGGCCGGCGGCGCCGAAGTGACGTCAGCCGCGCAGGTTGCCGTCTTCCCCTCTGCTGCCCCGCAAGACATGGCAGCTTGCTCTTGCGGGGCGGCGGAGAGAAAAGAGTGCATCTTTCAGAGACGCCGGCCCGACGATCGGTGGGCACCAATCGCGGGCCAGTCATCTGCTGAGCACGCCCGTGGTGCTCGATCCTCCCTCCGCCCCCCACAGGCCCCACACTCACCGGTCGCGCTCTGTTCACGCCGGCAGCGATCAGGTGTGGTTGTCGCCGGCGTGAACTGGTCGGGTACGGCATCCGGGCCGGAGAATCGCCGGTCGCAGTGAGAAACGGCAAGTGCCGATTCTCCGAGCGGGCTGTCGAAAAACGCGACACGCCATTTTTGGGGGGGGTGGGAGAATCGCGGGGGGGGTGCCAGGGCAGCGTGGCGTGATTCGCCCGGCCCTCCCGCGATTCTCCCACCAGCATGGGGTGCGGAGAATCGCGCCCTATGACCCCATTCTCATTTAATTTGCACGCCAGTTCAAAGACTATCTCCCTGATCCATGTCTCCACCTAGCTCAGTCCAATGTTTCTACACAAACTCAACAAAGGAAGTCAAAATTAGAATGAAATTATAATAAGTACACAAATTAATAGGTATCCACTTGTATAAAAAATGCTACGACGTGACATTTTTGCAAATTTGCTTCACACTGGTGTCCCATATTATGAGGGCAATCTGCCGCACTACAGGCATGAGCAGACTAACTGAAGCCTCCGCACTTTGTTTTGAGTAAAATCCTATTGAATTAAAGATTATTTAAACATTTTTGGAAGCTACAACATTTGCAAGATTTAGTTTTATGTTTTCTCTGAACTAAGCTTAGGCTTGGATTACCAGAAATATTGCCTGTTTTATAGTATAAAAATGTACTTCAGAAAGAACATCTCTGAAAATTGCTGTTACAAAATGAAGGATAAATGTTTGAACGTTTAATACATTTTATTTGTGCTTTGATGAATATTTTAAATCCAGAGGGAAAAAAACACTTTTAACATTATCATAATTTGTAAAATTATATTGTAGTCTGAAACCTATTATTACTAGGGTTGGGCATAAAACCTTTCAAGTCTTTAATTTTATCCAGCGGGGAATTTTTCACTGTAACCTAAATTAATACCTTAGGTTAAAATTGAAACGAACAGTGCTGCTATTGTACATCTACATAAACTGTACTTAACTCATCTCGGGAGCTTAATGTTGCATTTCTGTTTTTATCATGAAATGCATATTATATGGGGTGAATTAAAAGAATGATGATGCTGCAAAATAATTGACTGCCATTGGATTTTGGCCCCAGTTAAAACTGCAGAATTTTTGTGATTTATTAGTGTGAGAATTATGTAGAATTCTTTTAAACACCAGCAGAAATTATTCTGAATCAGAAAACCAGGAGGAAATGTCAGCATTTTCTAAACACTGAATTCTTGTAAAGGTGCCTTTGTACTGCCACTTTTGTATCGGTGCAAAGTAATTTAGTTACATTTTAATTTTAAAAAAGTAACAGTACAATTTGGTTTTAGGTCCATACATGATATCACAACACAGTCAAGACCCTAGGGGCACGATTCAGCGACCTCGTTGTACCCGGCACGGATCTATGGCGAGGAGGGGGGCGGTGCCGGGGAGATCAGGGCTGATGCCTAAAATGGCATCCCAATCTGTGAACAGCCATTCCTGCTGGTGAGATCAACTCGCCAGCATGCAATCTCTGTCAGTGCAGTCTCGGTGGCGAGACTTCAGGATGCACTTGTGGGCTGCAGGTTGGGAAATGCCACATATGTCCCCGCTTGAGCCATGGGATGAATTCAAAGCATAAAAGATCAAGGGTGCAATTCTCCCATCGGGAGACTAAGGGCGCGGATTCTCCGCAAATGCGGAGAGTATTAAAGGCTGCCGTGAAACTGGCCATGTTTCACGGCAGCCTCCGTGCCCCCTCCCGGGACCCGATTCTCCCCCCCGGGCGGGGCTAGCAGCGCGGCCCCGTGAAGCACGGCATCGCGGGCTTAGCGACCGTCGCTAAGCCCGCGCGCCAAGCGTCACAGAGGCTGATGCGCACCATGACGTCACCCGGGCATGCGCGGGTTGGACGGCTACAACCCGCGCATGCGCGGATGACGTCATCGCGCATATGCGTCAAACCCGCGCATGCGCGGGCCGTCATGCCCCTCAGCTGATCCTGCGGAGCGGCGGAGTAACAAATAGTGCGCGGGTATCGGACCCGCTGCCCGCGATCGGTGGGCACCGATCGCGGGCCCATGCCACCCTTGGCATGGCCGTTGTGCGGCCGTGCCAATCGGTGCCATGGTTGTCCGGGACGGCACTTTGCGGCCGTTTTCACGAACGGTGAGAGCAGGTGTGTTTGCGTTCGTGTAAACGGCCGTAAAGGCCTGGGAACTCGGCCCATCGGCCAGGGGAGAATCGCTGTTCGCCGTAAAAAACGGCGAGCAGCGATTCGTGTCGTGGGGCGGCCGTGGGGGGGGGGGGGGGGGGGGGGGGGGGAGAATAGCGGGAGAGCAGGAAAAATGTCGGGAAGGCCCTCCCGCTATTCTCCGACCCGTCGTGGGCAGCGGAGAATCGCGCCCTAAGTCCAGATGCCGGAGTGAAAACCGGAGTGTTTCACTCCGGCATGGGAGGCCGCTCCCTGCCCCCTATTCTCACGCCCCCGGGGGGCTCGGAGCGACGTCGCATCATTTACGCACGGTGGGCCTTGGCGCCGCGTAAATTAAGCAGCCAGCGCTGCGTGATTGACATCACCCGCGCATGCGCAGGTTGGCCGGCACCAACCTGCGCATGCACGGTTGCCGTCCTCCCCGCAAGAAGATGTCGGATGGATCTTGCGGGGCGGCGGAGGAATGGAGGTCCTCCTTCAGAGAGGCCGGCCCGCTGATCGGTCGGCACCAATCGCGGGCCAGACCCCTTTTGAGGCCCCGCCCGGTGCAAGAACCCCCCTCCCCCTCCCACAGGCCGCCCCCCAGCATTCCCGCACTGTTCCCTCTGGCAGCGACCAGGTGTGGACTGTGCCGGCGGGAACCTGTCGTGTTGGGCAGGCCGCTCGGACCATCCGGGCTGGAGAATCGTCATTCTCCCATTACAAACGGTGAGTGCCGATTCTCCCAGTGGCCAGCTGTGAATCTCACCGCGCCGGTTTGGGGGTGGTGGGAGAATCGGGTGCCGGGGCGGCGTGGCGGGACTCGCTCGGCGCCCCGGCGATTCTCCTACCCGGCGTGGGGGGGGGGGGGGGGGGGGGGGGAGAATACCGCCACAGGGCTTTGATGACTTTGACGGCCACTTGGAGCGGATATCCTACTCCACATGGTGCCAAGTCCGCAAGGATGTGGCACAGTGCCGCACCATCCCCTTGTTGAGACGGAACATCCTCCGGTACATGGTGTCCAACATCTCCTCAAACGACCAGCGATGCCTGTACACCTGTGGGCACTTGCTGGCCTTCCCTCTTGGTCCCTCCCGGGTCTGATGGGGGCCGGGTCCTCAGGGTGTGGGGAGAGTATCTGCACATGGGCTGCTGCCTCGAGCCTCCATTGCCGCTGCTTTGCCTGCCATCAGAACTGCGAGAGCAACTGTTGCAGGGTCCCTGATCTCTTCCATAATGTGATATGTGTAAAGAATTGCAGAGGGTGAGAGACCGATAATCAGTTGGGGCATCCACCCCGAGGCTCTTGGGTCCCCCAATCCCCCCCCCCCCCCCCCCCCCCCTTACATTCTCTGCCATTTCTCAGTGTGCCATCCAACAAACCGGTTGTGCTGAGGGAACCCACCCTGCACACGCACCATCGGCAGTGACCCCTGGGTACAGGATCCAGACACCCTTCAGGAGCATTATTGGGACAGGGCTCAGGTTCCCTCCCCAATCCACACATCCACCCTTTGGACGTGGGGATATCCCGTGTTGGAGCCCAGTTCTTGGGGTTTGGTTGTTGCCTCTGTGGTGTTGACACCTCTGGTGTTCAGGTGAAGAGTCCAGGCCTCACAGTCTGATTGGGGTGCTAGGCAGTAGCACTCACCTGCGATAGGGCACGTTTACCGACAATCCTCTTGGGATCTATGGAGTGCTCATGTAACTAACAAGCCAATTTCCTATTAGCAATAGCCTTCAGCTGTGCAGCCAGAGACACAGTGTGTGGGAGTTAAAGTGATCTTCACCGTATTACCACTGATAAGGCTCTGTCCTAGGGGTGTTTGATGGATCAGACAGGCAGCAGCTGAAGTTGGCCATCATGGGTATACACTATCCAGGGCGCTGGCATGTTGGACCAATAGGCGCTGAGCTCCTCACCCCCCTCCAGCCCTGGGGTGACCGCCCACTGATGGTAGCTGAGCAACCCTCCCTCCCCGACCAGGGTTCTCTCCCCCCCGGACTAATTGCCCGGTTTCAAAGATGACTACTCACCTCCTCCAATCCTCACAGCAGCCATTGCGCTAACTTCACTTTTTAATTGGTGTGCTAAAGGATGCACGCGTGACCGCTCGCTGGGGAGCCGGTTAGATCATGGGAACCGGTTAGATGGGGTTCCATCCAGTTAACAATATGGGGATTGGCCTTCATTGATGATTATTGATTTCTCGCCAAGTCTAGGTGGGACTTGGATCCCACCAACAGGAGTGGGCTGGTTAGATCGGGAACCTATCGCCGCCTGGGGCAGATTCCGATTTTAGCCTGTCCCGCAATTTAACCGGCTCGCACAGATCTACGCCGGGCACAATGCGGCCGTTAGATCAGGCCCCAAGTTTTGAGTTTAACACACCTCCCTAATTTAAAGAGCAAAAAACAAACTGCAAAACTTAGCAAATAATCACCTACCTGCTTCTCTGTAACACCACTTCTTGATTATTTTTCTTGTGTTGATATTTATATATCATCTCCCACTGCCATAGCTGTGTTGCTTTATTCCCGTTTCCGTTCTCACTGCTTAATCCCAGCTCTCCTCTTGTTGTTTAATCCCAGGTCCCCTTTTATAGGAATATCGAAAATAGGAGCAGGTGGAAGCCATTCTGCCCTTTGGGATGGTCCGCTATTCTACATGATCATGACTGATCCTCTATCTCAACACTACACACACACACCCCCCCCCCCCCCCGCCCCCACACCCCTGCTCTCCCTTAACACCTTGAGAGTCTAGAAATCTAGCTTTTTTTTCTGAAATATATTCAATGATTTGGCCTCCACAGCCTTCTGTGGTAAAGAATTCCACAGGTTTATTACCTTCTGAGTGAAGAAACTTCTCCTCATTTCAATCTTAAATGTCTGACCCCCATATCCTGAAACTGTGACTCCTTGATCCAGACCCCCTCAGCCAAAGGAAACGATTGTCAGAATTTTATGTGATTCAATGAGATCCCCTCTCACTATTGTAAATTCCAGTGAATACCAGTTGACTCAATCTCTCCTTGTGCAACAATCCCACCATCCCAGGACTCAGTCTGGTGAACCTTAGCTGCAATCCCTCTTTGGCAAGTATGCCCTTTTTTAGACACAGTGAGAAGTCTTACAACACCAGGTTAAAGTCCAACAGGTTTGTTTCGAATCACTAGCCTTCAGAGCACGGCTCCTTCATCAGGTGCTGTGCTCCTTAGATAAGGAGACCAAAACTGTACAGAGTATTCCAGGTGTGGCCTCACCAAGGCCCTGTACACCTGCAGCAAGATATCCTTGCTCCTATACACAAGTCCTCTTGCAATGATGACCACATACTATTTGCCTTCTTAACTGCTTGCTCCACCTGCATGCTTGCTTTCAGTGACTGGTGAAGTAGGACACCCAGGTCCCTTTGTATGTTGACATTTCCCAATCTGTCACTATTTAAATAATACTCTGCCATTGTGTTTCTCCATCTGAAGTGGATAACTTCATTTATCCACGGTATACGTACTGCATTTTCCATGTTTTTGCCCACTTACTCAACTTGTCTAAGTTACATTGAAGCCTCTTACCATCCTCCGAACTCACTCGCATGCTCACTTGACATCAGCAAACCTGGAAATATTACATTTGATTTTCTCATCCAAACCATTGCAGTATTTTGAATCGTTGGTGCCTGAGCAATGATCCCTGCAGGACTCCACTAGTCACCACCTGCCACTTTGGGAAAAAAACATTTATTCCTACTCTGTTTCCTGTCTGCTGACCAATTTTCAATCCATGCCAATACATTACCCCCAATCTCATGTGCTTCTCATTGCTTTATCCCGGGTGCAACTCAGTGGTAATAGTTATTTTTCTACAGAGGGCAAATCTGGAGAGTTATGTTGTATGTTAGTTGGACTAGCTGAGGAACGATTGCTGAGATACTGATATGTCTAAACAATAAGTGGTTTGTTAAATATAACTGAAATATATACAGATATACATGAATCGGTGTTATGATGCTGAAGAGAACATTTGCCCTCTCGACTTTAGGTCATGTGCCTTTTACATCATTATTATGGACTGTGTTGTTTACACACGCTCACACATTAACCCTTACAACCCTAGTCCGACAAATTAGCCATCGATAAAAACTTCCAAGAGGCTGTTGATAAAGGAATAATGATAGAGGTTTGTTCAGCTCCCCAGTCTGTGTGGCAGATTGAGGAGAAGTGCAAAATCATGATTTTATTTTTTTGATTGTGCTTCCATCATGGTTCTAATTACTTGCAAAATAAGTGATTGGAATTCTCCCTATATAAAAGTATAGATAAGTGTCCAAAAAATTAGCACAGCAGGCGAAAGAAGCAAAGAATAGAATTAAATTCAAAAAATAAAAAATGTGCTTCCAGGGAAAGAGGTGATTACATATATGGTGTAAAGGTCAGGTCAGAGCAATAAGAAGTCAATCATTGAATCAAATTATTTTTTTCCCTTCTCAGAATGTCCTGTGTTCCTGAAATTCCCTGTGTTCCTGAAATTACACTGGCTTTCTGGCCTTTCCTCTTACATATGGATTGCAGACTATGGTAATCGTGCTTACAAGCAGACTGGAAAATCAGTGTATAAACTTTTGATTTCCGCACGAACTGCGTGAAAGCAAACACAGAAAATTGGCTTTCCTGTTGGCTCAAAGAAGAAAATGGGTCAGAAGAATCCACATTTCAAAGTAGTGGTGACACTGTTGGGGATTAAACTAGACACTGTTCTCTAGATTCTAAAAGCTCTACTGGTAAACACTGGAACTTCATTATGTACTGCTTCTGAAGTTAGCTTTAGATTTTGATGCAATCTCTCGGTGTTTAGTGAAAAACATAAATCCAGAAATTGTTGTCAGTGCAACTTTGGAAAATGCTCAACGTGTTTGTGTGAGATTCCTTTGTCTACTCATTTAGTGGACCCAGTAGTCTGTGGCCAAAATTTTCCAGCCCTTCCTCTGGCGAGATCTTCTGGTCCCACCAATGGTGACCACCGACGGCGCATTTCCCAGTGGCGGAGGGTGTGATCACAAATCCCTGCAGACATTGGCGGGACCAGAAGATCCCATTGTCAGTCAGTGATGTGCTCCCGCCACCACCAGCAAATACACCACGGGTGGGCCGGAAAATCATACCCTGTGTAAAATATCAAAGGACGTCATCAACAAGGATTTCCAGTTGATACTTTTTAAAATTCATTTATGGGATGTGGACATCACTGATTAGGCCAACATTTATTGCCCATCCCTAATTGACCTTGAGAAGGTGGTGGTAAGCTGCCTTCTTGAACCGCTGCAGTCCCTATGGTGTAGGTACATCCACTGTGCTGTTAGAGATGGAGTTCCATGATTTTGAGCCAGCGGCAGTGATGGAATGATGATATATTTCCAAGTCAGGGTGGTGAGTGACTTGGAAGGGAACTTCCAGGTATCTGCTGCCCTTGTCCTTCTACATGATAGTGGTCATGGGTTTGGGAGGTGCTGCCGAAGGAGCTTTGATGAATTCCTGTACTGCATCTTGTAGATGGTACACATTCCTGTCGGTGGTAGAGTGAGTGAATGTTTGTGGAAAGGGAGAGCTGCCAGCAGGTTGACTGATTTGTTCTGGGTGGTATTGCGCTTCTTGAGTGTTGTTGGCGCTGCACTCATCCAGGCAAGTGGAGAGTATTCTGTCAGTCTCCTGACTTATGGCTGCAAGCATGCTTAGCAGAGAGGATCCAAGAAAGTGACTTAACAGGAACCTACGAGGTTCAAAATGGCAGATTGGGTGGCAAGTCAGTATTAAACGCTCTTAATGACATTGTTATCTGTCTGTTCTGCAAACATCTGGTGCACGTACAACACACCCGTGCGAACACTATTATAAGCATAACACGGTGGGCGAAATCTAATGGCAGCGTCGTGCCCGAACTGGGTCATGGCTCATTCAGTAAATCCCGCGAGAGACCACTCACGGGATTTATCCAGCTCACCACGCCTCACAGGATCCAACAGGATCTCGTGAGATGTCGCAATCTGGATATCCGTACTTGTCAGCTCTGCATATTAAAGTGGGCAGCTTTAATATGCACCTGCCTGATCAGGTCCCTTCACCATGGAGACCCCAGGCGATCACCGGTTAGTACTGGTCTTCACAAATGGGGGCCAGGTGTGCCGGCACTTGGGAGGGATCGCGGGCACCTGGGTGACTAGGCTCTGGGCGGAGTGATATCCTGTCACCCCGATGCCTCCCAGGAAACCTGGCAATGCCACCTGGGCACTCTTGCACTGCTGGCTGGGTGCCACCTTGGCACTGTCAGGGTGTCCAACTGGCACAGGCAGGGGTGGTGTTCGGCTGGCAGTACCGAGGTGTCTGGGTGGCACTTTCCAAGCTGGGGATCAGGCCCGCGGGTGCCCTTATTAGGTGGGGTGGGGGGGTTTCGGCATCGGGGCGCCATTAAAAAATGGCGGAGCTCCTCAGTGTAGGAAATAGACTACGTGTGGCCTCGGTGGGGTGTCCCCACTGAGGCCTCGAAGTAAAACAGAGTTCCGTTAAATAGCTGTAAGCGCCTGGAAACACCCAGCGAAATGTATTCAACACAGGATTCTGTTTCATTTCAGTTAAATCACACCTGATGTGCTAGCCAGACCAGAGGCAGTTTGACCGCCATTTACTAATGTTTGGGTTTTCAGAGCTTCAACACTAACAACACTACAGAGCTAAAGCTTTTTACCATTGTACTCTTTTGGTATTGGGATGCCATCTGAAATCTCTGGGGAATTTGGTTTTGGATCACCTGTCAACATCCCTAGTTTATGTCACATTAATTGTGTACTCGTCATGAACTGTAGATGATATTGCAGTGTGCCAGTTCCACAAGACACAGAAATCAACATTAATTTATTTGCATCAATCACAACAAATCAATATAGACACAGGGCATAGCACAAGTGATGTACTGAACTTGAGATGTTATTGGCAAACCAAATACAGAAGACATTGGCCCAGGCTTTGAAGTCAGCAGCGATCAAACAGTGCTCGTTGCTCATCACGCTTACAGCTGTTCACAGACTTTTTGAGGGCTTATGCACGGCATTTGTCAGTCATTGGGAGTCCGATACAGCACAGTGCCCTCTGCAGGGGATCTGCGACCTCTGTGAAGAGGAGAAGCAACAACTTGTTTCCTCAAGCATTCAGATTGAAGAATCATAGAATAGTTACAGCACAGAAAGAGGTCATTTGGTCTGTCAGGTCCACACCTGCTCTCAGCTCATTCCAATCCTCCACTTTTTCCTCGCAACCCTGCAATTTTTTTAATGTTCAGGTGCTTATCCAATTCCCTTTTGAAAGCCATTGTTGAATCTGCCTCCTCCACACTTTTAGATAGTGTACTTTGGAACCTAACCACTCCCTGCATAAAAATAATGTTTTCTCATGTCACCTTTCGTCCTTTTGCCAACCACTAATCTGTGTCCATTTGTTCTCAAACTCTCTGCCAAAGGGAAAAGTTTCACTTATTAGTTTGTCCAGACCCCTCAAGATGTTGAACGCATCTATAAAATCTCCTCCCAACCTTCTCTTCTCTACAGAGAACAATCCCAGCTTCTCCAATTTATCCACGTAACAGAAATGCCTCAACGCAGAATTGTGATTCCTTTGGTGCACCCTCTTTAAAGCAGTCACATTCTTCCTAAAGTGTGCTGCTCATAATTGGATACAATATTCCAGTTCAGGCTGAACCAGTGTTTTATAATGATTCATCATAAACCTTTCATACTTTATGCCTCAATTTATAATGCCGACAGTCCTATATGCCCTTACACTTCCTCAACCTGCCCTGCCAACTTCATTGATTTGTGTTTCTATTCCTCCAGGTCTCTGTTCTTGAAATCTCTTTAGAATTGTATTCTTTATTTTATACCACCTCATCTTGTTCTTCCTACCAAAATGGATCACTTCATATGTTTCTGCATTAAACTCACCTGCCACTTGTCAGGCCATTTCACCAGAATATCTCTGTCCTCTTAAAGTCTGGCAGTATCTTCCTAATACTTTGGTTGAGAAATTAGACCTTTTCGGACATTTTATTCATTTATGGGATGTAGGCATTGTGGGCTAGGCCAACATTTATTGCGCATCCCTAATTGTCCTTTGGAAAGTGGTGGTGGGCCATCATCTTGAACCACTCCACTCCCTGTGGCATAGGTACTTTTAGGATGGGAGTTCAGGATTTTGACCCAGCAGCAGTGAAGGTATGATAATATATTCCCAAGTCAGGATGGTGTATGGCTTGAAGGGGATCTTGCAGGTGCTGTGTTCTCATGCATCTGCTGCTTCTAGGTGACAAAGATCACAGGCATGGAAGATGCTGTTTAAGGAGCTGTGGTAAGCTGCTGCAGTGCACCTTGAAGATGGTATAACACTGCTGTCACTACATGTCTGTGGTGAAGGGAATGAATGTTTACAACATTGGGAATAGTTTCACGGTAACCAGTTTGGGAGGAGTAGACAACTGATCAGCAACTATAATTTCCACATTTAACTATACACGCTTGGATATTTGAAACTGTTGTCTAATCTATTCTTTAATGATGATATAATGGTGAGCACTAACAGCTTCATCATTATTCCTACCATAGCATCTGAGCCATTATGAACATTGTGACTAATTTTAACTTAACTCATTGACCAAGAAACAATGGGATTGAGTGGAATGTTTGTCACCTCCCCCCCCCCCCCCCCCCCCACCCCAATTCTACTCTCCATTTCCTTCAATGGATAGTAAAATCACATGGCTATATAACCAGTCTATCACCCAGTCCTGTGGATTTACTGCCTATTGGGTCAGATTAGTATTTCCTGCATAATTTCCTATTTAGAAATTAGTTTTTTGTGACTAACTTGGGATCACATGATGTTATTTGTCACCAGCAAAAAAAATCTATTTTGTTTTGTCATTCTCATTCCTTCAATATTTTGTCTTTATTTTGCTGAAGGCATGCATGGGTCTAGTTCCCCAAGCACCCCTTACCATCTGATCCTCATCCAAGTGGCCTCCATTCATATGTGAGCTTAAACAGTGGGTAGGACCTGAGGGAATGTGCAATGAGGAAGTATTGCAGGAAAGCCTATTTTCTCTCCACCCAGAGTCCACATGTTTTAGTTTTTATATTTAGTATTGGATAAAAAAATCACTTCGGAACCCAGGGTATTTTCTCTTTCTCTCAAAGGAGCCAATTGTAATACTCACCCTCACTGAGATCAACAAACTCAACACAGATATGAATCAAACTGGGAAGCACAAGTCTCATTGACTCCGCTGCGCATTGTTTTTCCCATTGGATTCACTAATCCAATCTTTTTGACAGCTTTCTGTTGTAGGTGATGCTATTTATGTATGAAGAGAATAGGTTCATGTTTACATTTGATGCACTTTTTAAGAAGTACGAACAGTTCAGCTTTAATGGTGGAAACATCTGCTTCGGAATTCCACAGATTATCTGAACCTCTCTGGAACCCTCAAGGAAATCAAGATGAGGACACAGGGACCTATACCTTTAGAGTGGAGGATAGTGAATTATTTTCCAATATTCAAAAAAAGGAACAAGATAATACTTCAATGTACAGTATAGTTATTGTAATGTTGAAGAAAATATTTGAGAAGTAGTTTATAAAATGCTCTCAATATTCTCCTAATCTATTTAGCGGCTGTAAGGAACCTCGAGTATAGCTTTAGAAACAACATTATGACTTTCACATAGACTGGATTTCTTTGAGGAGATAACTATATTAATGGATGAGTGCTACTAAATATAATTTGCCCGGATTTGCAGACGGTTTTCTGATGAGGTTGCATACGTACATTTTTGAAATCAGAGAAAGATCATTGTTTTTTTTTAAAAGTATATTTATTGGAATTTTACATTTTGGAAACAGATGCAACAAAGTTACAAAATCATACCATATATAATGATAGCAGCAAAAAGAAAGGCTCATCAAACATGGACACAAGATGGACAGGACATCGACATAACAACTGGGTCAGTACTGGACAAAACCATATATTCCCACGACCCCACCAAAGACCAAGGGCACGATTCAGTGGACTCAAGTTAAAGTTCGCTAATCGGCGCGTTTAGCAGGGTGTTTCTCGGTGGCTGTAGTGCCAAGAAACAACTCGTTATTCGACAGCACTTGGCCATTGGTTTTGACCTCGGTGAGGAAATCCCTGTCGAGGCCACTCTTTAAATCACATCCTGCACTCGCGAGCTGAACTCACCAGTGTAGCAAGGCTACTCCCGGATCGGGGCACCATTTTTAAAGGCAGTCCCGAAGCTGGATTCTCCCAAATTGGGGATATGCCCCCATACTGGCATAATAATGCAGGCGTTGCAGTCCCGAGTTTCCTGAAAAAAATACAAACAGATTCACTTACCTTCAGGGGACTGGCAAGGATCCAGAGTGAATCACGCAGCTTCGGCTATTGATACAGGCCCCGCACGGCCGTTTCCAAGTCCACGCATGCGCGCCGCGGCGGCCTCCTGCGGCCAGGCTGAACACCATGGAGGACAATACTGCGGAGGCTTCTGGAAGATATAGGCCCCCTGATTGACCGCACACCCGAGGATCCGTCGGGCCCGATCTCTCCAATGGCCGCCATAAGGTGCTCGATCCCCCCCCTGGTGCTCGATCCCCCCACACCACCCACCAGAGTGGCTACGGACTCGCGAGAGTTCCGACCAGCCATAGCATATTAGTTCCATGCCGTCGGGAACTCAGCCAGTCGGGAGCAGAGGATCACTGGGCGGGCCTCTGGAAATGGCCCCCCAGCACGCGGAGTAATTCGCGAATGTGGGAATATTCGGGGCCTGGAGAATCGCCGGAACGATGGTAGACACATCGCTGGCGAGGCCGGTGAATCCCGGGCCCCGGGCGAATTTGGCGAATGCATATTTAAATGAGACTAAAGTATCATTTGAATATGCACGCCTGGATCTCGGACAGCGAGAGGAAGATTAAGATTGGGACTTGCCATGAGATGCCATTGAACCTTGCAAGACGTTTCGAGCATTGCGAATTTTGATCCAGGCTGTAGCTGCCGATACGCCCCGGAGAATTGCCGGGTCCGTTACCGCGCATGCGCACGATGGCGGTCTGCAGCAGCCGCGCCGTGCTACATGGGGGACGCAGCCCGCAGATCCCACCCGTAAAATAGTGCCCCCCTTTGGCCGGCTCGCATGGCCCGGACCATCCCCCCACAGTGCTCACAGCCCCAAATAATGTCCCCCTGCTCGTGGATCGGCCCTCCCCGACTTTGGGGGTGCTGGTCTGGGTCTGCAGCCGCCACACTGAGTTCCCGATGGATGAGACCACACGTGACCGATGCAGTCAGGAAGTCGGCCTGTCGGGGGCGGAGCATCGGGGGGGGGTGGGCCTCAGGCAATGTCCTGAGGCATTTGAAGTGTGTAGCATCGCAAAAGCGGCGCTGCCCTCGATTTGTTTGGAAACTTGGATTCTCTCGATGAACACGATTTCGGCGTCGGTGACTCCAGCCCACTGTATTTGATCATACTTTTGCCTGTAGAAGAGGATATTGATTCTACTGTTGATAACAAAGTGCATGGTTGTAAAGGAATGGTGAAATATGTGACCAAAATGAATAAATGTCCATTGGTAATATTGGGAAAGGATTTAGATATAATAATGGATCATTTACTGCGTGTCCAATCAGTGTAAAACCTGGATTAACAAGACTAATTAACTGTAACACAAAGGGATTTGTCCTAAATTGAATTAAATTATTTTCATTTGTATGTCTCATTAGCAAAGTCACATTTAAAATATTGTCTGCAATTTGATATATTCTACTTAAAAAGAAGATATGGTAGAGGGAGCTGAGAGAAGGACAACGAGGTTGAACCTTAGACGTAGTATTTTGAGAAAGGTCTCAGAAACTGAATTCAGAAAGAAAACTGAAAGGTGACATAACCCAACATTTAAAAATGTCAACACTGTTAATGAGAAGCTATTTAACTTTGAAAATGGTTGCCAAAGTACAGGACTTGAATACAAAATAAAACCTCTGAGAGTGGAGAATAGGACCCCAACATTCAGGGGACAGGGGAAGACAATTTTAAGGCACGGGGGCCGGGATTCTCCGACCCTGTGCCGAGTCGGAGAATCCCCGGGGGGGAGGCGCGAGTTCCACCCTGTCGCCCCAACGCCGGCTTCCCTATTCTCCAGCACCGTTTTTCAGGGGCCGGCGGGAATCCCGCCACGCGATCGGGGGCCGTCGGCAGCGGCCCCCCAGGCGATTCTCCAGACCCCGATGGGCCGAATCCCACCGGCGTGGATTACTCACCTCCCACAGGAGTGTGCGGGTGCCGTCCTGGGAGGCGGTGGGGGGCGGGGGCGGGGGGATCCGACCCCGGGGGGGGCCCCACGGTGGCCTGGCCCGCAATTGGGGCCAACCGATCAGCGGGTGGACTGGTTCTGTGGGTGCCTTCTTTGCTCCGCGCAGGGCCCCTGTAGGGCTCCGCCATATTGCCCGGGTGCCGGAGTGGAGAAGGGAACACCCACGCATGTGCGGAAATACGCCGGCCGTTCTGCGCATGCGCGAAGTCGCGCCTGCCCTTTGGTGCCGGCAAAACCATGCCAATCACTCCGGCATCAACCTAGCCCTCTAGAAAGGTGAGAGTTCCTCACTTTCGGGGGCCGTTGACACCGGAGTGGTTGGCGCCGGTTTTCACGCCGGCATGGGGACATAGCCCCATTATTGGAGAATCCCGCCCAGTGTTTGTTGAAGACTGTTCATTTGGTAACGTCCTATTCTTTTCTGACACTATGGTAAATTCCATCTCAATCGAGAGTAGATCTGACCATTTGTTAGGTGAGGAGTCACTTCGTAATGCAATGAAAATGAGGAAAACGCATCATACAATGTATTTCCCTCATTTATACTATTAGCAAGATGTCTGCAAGGAATGCCTTTGAGTCTTTGATACCCAGTGTTCTGAGAACCAGGGCAAGTTCAGTTTTATCATGCAACTGATGACAGAACATACATAGAATTTACAGTGCAGACGGAGGCCATTCGGCCCATCGAGTCTGCACCGTCTCTTGGAAAGAGCATCCTACCCAAGGTCAACACTTCTACCCTATCCCCATAACCCAGTAACCCCACCCAACACTAAGGGCAATTTTGGACACTAAGGGCAATTTAGCATGGCCAATCCACCTAACCTGCACATCTTTGGACTATGGGAGGAAACCGGAGTACCCGGAGGAAACCCACGCACACACGGGGAGGATGTGCAGACTCCGCACAGACAGTGACCCAAGCCGGAATCGAACCTGGGACCCTGGAGCTGTGAAGCGATTGTGCTATCCACAATGCTACATGTATCACAGCAAGAAACCCTGCTCCCAATTTGTCCTCATCCCACAAAGCAGCAATTCCAGCAATGCCAGGATTGATGCAGGTTTCCAGGTTCGATCACAGGGCTTCCAATGGAGTTAGAATCCTCTTGACTAAGTAGATGGAAGTTCAACTGTGCCGAGGGATTTCAGGACTTTGAAGAATTGCTGTTGTCCTATGGAGTAGTAGTTAAGTGATATTGGCTCACTGCAAAATGTTTTTGTGCTATGTTAACTCCTTTAAAAAGAGCAGTATAAATATCTGGATAAGAACAATACAGTTTGAAATGAAATTGTTCCTGAGTTGCTGAATATAAATGTGTCATTCATTCTTGGAATCCTAGTTGTATACACCAGGGTTTGGAGAGAAATTGCACCTTGTTCCTTTAGGGTTTTACGTGCTGAAACTCTCAGCCTTTGATGTTATGATGGGGAAAACACCACGTAATAGCCTTAATTGGGCCAGTGCATGTTTACTTATTTTTTTTATGAAAGGCAAGGCCCAGGAATAATAGAAAGAGGAACAGGTTAAGAAGTAGACTCTCACCATTTATTGGAACAAATCAGGAAGAAAAGCAAGAACAATGAAATGAACATCTTAGAGAGGGATGTTTGCAAATGAGGGGACAGGCAAAGGGAGGAATTATAATGAATTGGATAGGTCGAGAAGGAGAGAAATGATGGGTACAAGAGATAGGAACAATGAGATAACTAATAGATCTAACAAAGCCACATTCAGAATTAATAGCAAAATAATCCATAGGTTTCCAATTCACATTTGAATATGAAATAAGCTTAATTCCTCAATTACAAAAAATACATTATTTAAGTTCATTTTCATGGTCGTTCTAATTTTTGAAAGATTTATGTTTACCATAGTGGGGACTTAAGAGTTAAACATCTGAACAAATCTGAACATTGCTAAGAAACCCTTTCTGATCTTACATGAACTTCAGTCGAGACTGGCAATTTGCTTTGGGAATGTACTCTCAGCCGCACAGACACCTGTTTCTTACGCAATGTTAAATCAACTTGTTTTCAATGATCATTGCCTCACTATTCATGTGGATTTGGAATGGCTGTTTAAATTCAGAGAGCTAAATGTAGCCTTTAGCATGTCTGCTCATGTCAACAATTAAGTTCCACAGTCCACGAATGACACTGGCAAAAGTCTGTGGTTTGTGAATACTGCGGCTGGCAATGGAGGTTTGCATAACATTTGAGCCTCAAAAAGTGGCTCATCAGTGATTCCAAGATCTGATCGGCGACAGGGAAAATAACTTTACGAAGGTTATTGGTTTTAAACTCTCACCCCTGGAGGGTGATATGTGAATAACAAACAATCCGGGTGGGAAGTGGAAAGCCGACATAATCCAATTCATCAGAGGATATTGGATGCCTCTTACTCTCCACTGAAGAAGGGAGCTAAAGACTTAAAATATTCAGCTGTTGCTTCTCAACAATAACTTGACCGTTTGCCATTAGGAACTTGATGCCAGCAAAAACATCCGCTGTATTAGCTTCATTGCCAGCCTTCTCGTCCTTGCCTGAAATCCCTTCTCTCATCAAAATAGACTGCAGAGGGCACTTTACTGTCCCACCTCATACTGCAATACATTAGACTATGGCTCCTCTTCTTTTTTGATGTCAGTCTCCACTGCAAATTTAATTTGGCACAATAAGTAACTGCAGTCATTTTTGCTGCTTTCAATCAGTATTTCACCTCAGAAAAAAAACGGCGACTTGTATTAACTCAGCTTTCACATTGTGCTGCAATTTTCTTGTTGAATTAACATTTTTCTGGTATCCTTATAATCAGTACAGGATACAATATGATTTGAGAATTTTGTGTTCAGTTACAGAAATCAATCTGAGAATAATCAAATGCAATTTTAAAACAACATCCTTAATTATATGATGAGGAAAGGAATCAATTAAATTGAAACACAATGCCAGATGAAAACATACTGCTTTCGTGTCAAAAAAGCTGAGTTCACAACTCCACACGTTACTTAGTTCATTTTTAGCTTAGTTTGGTTTGGCTTGCTTTCGTCTGATTTGGTATAGGATCAACTTCTGTGAGCAATTAACATTTGCAGCATGGTTTAAATTTCTAGACACTATTGGACCTGCCTTTTGATTTTTAATGCTATGTATTGGAGATGCCACTGAGTCACTAATCTAATTGACCTGACAGATTACAACTAGTCCCTCACTGTGCATCACAAGCAGAATTCAACATGACAACAACTGGGGATTTCCTCAGAGATGCTCCCAATTTGCTGCTGTAACTTCACCAAAAGTTCAGCAAAAACCTAATTTGCTCATATAAATAGGGCTACTGCTTTGTGTATGGTAGTGACAAAGCAGGAGCAGCTCCAAGGAAATCTCTGAACCAACGTCACTCCCTCATATGAAGAACAATGTGCAATTGTGTGATCATCAAAGTAATAATCTTGTTCCTGTTGCAACGGCATTCAGCTCCACAGATGCATCCATATAACTATCAATTTTAATTTTAAAACAATTAAAATACTTGGCCGAAAGAAGTTGATAGCCACTATTTAAATATACTAACTTAAAGAAAACAGCATACTCTATGATATAAATAGAAAATGTGTTGAAGTCCAATTGGATGAAATATTGATCCAATAAGAAGCCCAGCAGTAAAATAGATGTGTATACTTTACAGTCAGATCCATGCTTCAAATAAATACCAATAGAATCCCAGATTTTCTCTCCTTATTTGTTCTCTAATTATATAGGGGTCCAGGTAACAATGCACATGATGAGCAATGATTGGATCTGATTTTAAACTAAGTGTGTGGGGGTGACAGGAATGGTGACCCCCCCCCCCCCCCGCCCCCCACTGGACTAGGGCAGTGTCCAGGCACGAAGCGTGAAAGGCAGCCATCTTACTGCACACCCCACTGACCACTCACCTTGACCCCTGGTTCTGCAGAGTGACACCGGCCGTATGGGTGCCACCACCCCACCACCCACCGCATCCCACACCCGCATACTAACCCCCCCCCCCCCCCCCCCCACACCCCCACACCCCAATTGGCCGCCATCCACCGGCAGAGCATCACACGGCCTGCCCAAGGACAAGGGCCACAGTACCCTCTACAGCGGGGTGCCGGCCAGGGGCCGTGGAGCGGACTGTTGGCATGGGCAGTGCTAGCCAACGGTACCCTGGAAGCAGGTACGGACGCCAGGGCTAGAGGCCCCCTTGGTGCTGCGCACCCACGGGACCAAGGGTCCGGGATCGAGGAGGGGGAGAACATGTGGAGTTTGCAGTGCAAACTGGGCCGCCTTTGAACCTGGTTGGTCACGGGTCTACGCACCATGCCAACATATCGGCCTTTCACTCCCTGCAGAAATTGGATATTGGAAATCAGCCAACAATGGGGCTTTCCTCCTAGATGCCGCAGACGTGCGAGACTGGAGCTGCTCGAGGAGGAGGAAGCTGCAGCAGCGGAGTCTGCCCCAGAGGAACAGGAGGCAGTCACTGAGGATGGAGAACTGGCCACCCAACATGTCAAGGAGGTGCAAAGGAGGCGCCCTATGAGGCGTGTACCTGTTGCGCCTGTCAATTGAGGACCTGTTGGACCGGACATGCCGTCAAAGACTCTGGCTAAGCAGGGGGACAGTGCAACATATCTGCCAGATCACCTGGCATTTCAGGGAATGGGGGAGGATGCCCGCTCCCGGTAACCATCAAGGTTATGGTCACCCTGAACTTCTATCCAACGGGGTCCTTCCAGGCTCCGAGTGGGGACCTATCCAGAATCTTCCAGAGCCCAGTGTCCAGGTGCACCCACGGCATCACGGAGGGCCTTTTTGCCCAGTCAGTACAATACATCCATTTCAATGTGGACCGAGCCCACCAGGATGTCCAGGCAGCGGGGTTCGTCACCATCGTGGAGATGGGTCGCGTCCAGTTGGTGATCGGCAGGATGCATGTCGCCCTACAAGCACCTGCAGACGACAGGCCAGTCTTCATGTGCATCGTGCACGTTCGGGCCCGATACCCTGGCAGTCTGGACGACACCTTCATCCTGACACACTGGACGGTTCCCGGCCTCTTCAAGGTGCACCCTCGGCTGGGGAGTTGGCTCCTGGGCAACAGATGTTATCTGCTGAGGGCGTGGCTAATGACACCTATCTGGAGGCCACAGACTGACGCAGAGAGCTGCTGCAGTGACGCCCATGCAACGACCAGGGGCATGATCGAGTGGTGCATCGGCACCCTGAAGATGCGATTCAGGTGCCTGGACCGCTCTGAAGGGACCGTCCAGCATAGCACTGGAAGGGTCACCCACATCGTGATGTCCTGCTGCGTCCTCCACAACATCGCGCAGCAGAGGGCAATGTGCTGGAGGAGGAGGATGAATGCCAGTCCTTGTCCAATGAGGACAATGCAGGGGAGGTTGGCGATGGGCAGGACATGGGTTGCAGGCAGGCAAGTAAGGCTGCACAACGTGGGCGCCGGGCTGATGCGCACGGGACGCTCTGATCGCCTCCAGGTTCACCGACTGGGGGGGTACTGGCCAGGGGCATGGACACCGCCTGCAATCCCGTCCATGACACATACCTGCAGCACTAAAGGATGCAGTTCCTGGGTTGGTAGCAACAGCGGGTACGATCTATAGGTTAGTGGATGCTGACAACCCGCCCTGCGATGAGCTCTGATGCTCCGCATCGCTGGTCAACGTCTGACTCCTGTCCACGGTAACATGTTCCACTGTCCACCTGGGTGATCCCTGCATGTGACCATTTCATGACACGGTCCCATCGAATCCCTGGGGTGGCGGAGGTGGGAACAGCGTTGAGGGGGGGGATGGAATTGGGAGGGGCACAGAAGCGGTGAGTGCTGGCTGAATTCCAGTCCCTGAGCCAAACCCACCCCCAATACCCGCCCATTCCCCCTCCTGCACACTCCCTGCGGCCGCCTAGTCCAACCCACCCCTCACACACTTCTGACAGAGCATCGAGGTAGGTTGCAATGTTGTAAACAGGTGTTTAATGTGAAAACTTATGTACGGGTTTGTGCCCGAGTCCCTATTGCTAAACTGTGCCCTGTATCTGTGCAAACTTAACTGGTGTCGATCTTTCTGGCCTTCGGGCCCGAACGCTACTTCTAAGTGGATCCCCAGGCGGTACATCAGGAGTGGAGGCGGCCTGCTATGATTCCCGCCCTGTGACCTGTGTCACCTTTGGCGGCTGTCTTCTGGGATGACCAGGCCTGGATGGGCCCGGCTGCTGCTCAGGTATCCCAGGTAGCGTGGTGCCACCCTGTTCTGCCCGCTTGTCATGTGATGCTCCAGGGACAGGAGGGCGGGTGTCACAGGTGCTGCGGTGTTCTGGCACCACCCCTGCGTGAGTCAACGGCACGGCCCCATCATCTCCACCTTCCTCAGGATGCCCGATGGCCCTTGGCCTCCTGCTGCTCCCAGTCCTGGAGGCCTGTTGCCGTCTCGACCAGGGTCAGCATGCTCGCAGCCATGGAGCACGTGGACTGAACCACCTCCATCTGGGATTGCGCCACATGACGCTGTGACTGTGCCACCATCTTCTGGGTCTGTGCCACATCTGCCAGTGACTGCGCCATCTGCCCCTGGGACTGGGTCATCTTCCTCTGTGTCTGTGCTACATCGGGAAGCTCTGACGCTCTCATTCATGGCCCGCTGTGACTGTGCCACACTCAGGAGCACCGCTGCAATGTCCAGATGGCTGCCTTTGATAGGGCAGGTCTGTCCTGGGCCTCAGCCACCGCCTGCACAGAGTGCCTCAGGCCTGGGACATGCTGATTCAAGGCCAAAACCCTCACCTCCAAGCCTCCAGCATGGTATTGGCCTGGGTGGCATGCATGGCCAGTACCACCTACTGCTCCTGTATGTGTTTGGACTCGTTCACCTGCAGGTGCTGGATGCTCGCCAACAACGCCTCACTTAGTCCCTGGCTCTGCAGCTATACCTCTACAGTCAGAGGGACTGTCCGTTCCAGAAGCCTGAAACCCATCTGGACAGCAGCTAGTCCCTTGGGTCAGCCTGCCCCTGACCGTCCACCCCCTCGGGAGTTCCTACCTCCACTTCCTGTACCAGAGCATGTGTGTGGTGTACGCCAGAGTGTTCAGGAGTCTCTTCACTAAAGTGCCCAGCCGAGGTTAATGTCTCGGGGATGGTGGAGACAGCTGTGACGGGAAATTAGTGTCATCCTCGGAATCGAACTGAAGGGTGTCCTGGGTCTCGGTTCAATGGCTCCCATCCATGTCGGTGTCATCCTCATCGCTGCTCGACACCCGGGGTTCTGGCTGAGGCTGGGGTCGGGAGCACCAGAAGGGCCTGCCCAATCACCAGCAGCTCCTGCAAGATACAAGACACAAGACAAGACGCATAATTGGACCGCAGGGTGGGGTGGGGGTAGGGGGGGTGTGCAGAGAGTATGTTTGGAAGGGGGCAGTAGGAGTGGTGGTGGTGGTGGAGCAGGGGTGTAGCATGGGGGTGATGGTTGGTTTGAGGGTGGTGTTGGACGGTTCAGGCACCTGAACCGCATCTTCAGGGTGGCGAAGCACCACTCGATAATGCCCCTAGTTGTGGCATGAACGTCATTGTAGCGGGTCCCCACGTTGGTCTGTGGCCTCCGCATCGGTGTCATCAGTCACGACCGCAGCAGATAACCCCTGTTACCCAGGAGCTAACTCCCCAGCCAGGGGTGCGCCTCGAAGTGGCCAGGAATCGGCGAGTGCCAGGATGAAGGCGTCTTGTACACTGTCCGGGCAGCGGTGCAGACATGCATGATGGTCACATATCAGCTGCACGTTCATTGAGTGGAACCCCTTTAGGTTTGTGTGGAGCAGCCTGTAATCTGCAGGTGCTCGTAGGGGGATCGGCATCCCGTCGATCATCCCCTGGACCTGGGACATCACATCGATGATGGCGAACCCCGCTGCCCAGGCACTGTGGTGGGCTCAGTCCACATTGAAGTGGATTTATTGAGCCAACTGGACACATAGGGCCTCCATGACGGCGCAGATGCACCTGTGCAACGAGCTTTGCGAGATCCTGGACAGGTCCTCACTCAGCGCCTGGAAGGACCCCGTGGTGTAAACGTTCAGGGCGACCATCACCTTGACGGCCACCGGGACCAGCTGTCCACACCTTTCCCCGCGGTGCCAGGTCCGCCATGATCTGGCAGCTATGTCACACTGTCCCCCTGCTCAGCCGGAGTCTTCAACAGCATGCCCGGTATGACAAGTCCTTGAATGACTGGTGCTGCCAGTACACACAAGCCTCATGCAGCACCTCGTTTGCACCTCCTCCTCCTCCTATTGGGCGGCTGCCTCCTGTTCCACTGCTGCAGCTTCTTCCTCCTCATGCAGCTCCAGCTCATAGAGCCGCAGGGCGTCCACCAACATCCATTGTCTGCAGGGGGTGAAAGACTGACATGGTGCATAATCCCGTGCTCAACCAGGTCCAACGGCCTACACAGTGCCCCCAGTTGGCACTGCGGGCTCTGCCTCTGCATGTGCCCCCCCTCCGCACCCCTGGGGTGCCGAGGGTGGTGAGGTGGTGCGGGGGTGGGGGGCATCCATCGGCCGGTGTCACTCTGCAGAACCTGGGGCCAAGGTGGATGGTCAGTGGGGCACAGCAAGATGGCTGCCTTGCAGGCTAAGGCAGTGGAGGTCGTGCTTGTACACCACCGCAGTACCGTAGGGGGTCGCACCAGCCACATGGCCTGTTTCTCCCTCCGCCACCCGAGTCCTGGCAGGGCCCCCCACTCCAACCAGCCCGGCCATGTCAGCGCCGGCAGCCCATGGTCGCACCACTCCGTGTCCCACCTCTTCTCCCTCATCAGCCACGACGCCAGTCTCACGATTTTTAAAAATCAAGTGAACCTTGCAGCCAGGAATTCTCCCGCCCATTATTTATCAAAGTCTCTGGAGATTTGGGCTTTGTTGAAATTCTCTGCTTGGTAGTAAGCTGAAAACCAGTTATTGTATCTAGATTATTTAATGAATTTTCCTGACTGTATTTTGAATCCAGTTTGAGAATGTCACTTTGAGAAATTGCCTGTTCTCAGCTGACCTCTCTGCTAGGAGACCTTGTTGAAGAAATTGGGAGCTTCTGCCACAATTCTGCACATTTACAGCAAACTAAATTACACTGTAATCTGCAAGACCAAATAAACTTAAAAAAATGTATCAGCAAACACCAACACAAAACAAGTGCAACCGCAGTACTAAAATAAAACATGGTGAAAGGTTGTCAACTTGAAACATTGGGCAAAATTTTACGTTTCAAGTCAGGGACCCAAAGTCAAACGCGAACCCGGGTCTAAAACACAGTCGGGAGGATGGTACGGCTTTCACCTTAATTTTACCGGAAGCAGCTCATGATTAACCCTGTACTTGTCCTGTGTCCCTGAGAGCTGCTGGTGCAATCAGAAAGCCAACAGCTCAGCAGCGCCACCAGGAGCAGTGGCCTTTGCTGAGGTGTACAAGGACTCTGGTGCCTACACAAGATGGGCAGAAGAAATGTTTTCCCACCCTTTAAAAAGATATCAAGGGAGGGGAAACCCCTGTAATTTAAAATAGAGCAGCAAACAATTACAGGAAGCATGTGCAATCATAGTGCAAACATAAAAATGATGAAGGGGCATCAACCTGAAACATTGGGCAGAATGCTGACAGCCTGGTAGAATGGCCACGAGGAGGCGATTTGAAAAATAAAATTTGCATCCTGCCTTCATGTGGAGGGAATCCTGTCAGAAGACCGTCACACTGTTAGTACAATGCCCCGATGGTGGGGGAGCTTTGGGGAACCAATCTAACCCGGCTTCCCATAATTTTGCCAGTGCCTCCATTCACCCCGCTCCCCCTACTAAGCCTGGCATAACATCTCTCCTGGGACTGGTAAATTTATTTGATTACTCTGTTCCTCTCTTCACAAATGCTGCCTGATCTGCTGAGTATTTCCAGCATTTTATTTTTTTATTTCAGATTTCCAGCATTTGCAGCATTTTGGTTTTGTAGCAATACAAAAGAGATGTAGAAAGGAATGTTTTTTGGTGCATCTTGGCTTAGTGATAATATAGACAATCATAAGACCACAAGATACAGGAGCAGAATTAGGCCATTCGGAGTCTGCTCTGCCATTCGATCATGGCTGATATGTTTCTCAACACCATTCGCCTGCGTTCTCTCTATAACCCCTGATCTCTTTATTAATCAAGAACCTATTTATCTGTCTTGAAAATACTCGGTGACTTGACCTCCACAGATTCACCACCCTCTGGCTGAATAAATTCCTCCTCATCTCAGTTTTAAAGGATCATCCCTTCAGTCTGTGGCTGTGCCCTCAGATTCTAGTCTCTTCTACTAGTGGAAACATTTTCTTCACGTGTACGCTATCTAGACTTCTCAGTATTCTGTAAGTTCCAATGAGAGACCCCCCTCTTCCTTCTCAACTCCATCAAGTGCAGACCCAGAGTCTTCAACCGCTCCTCGTATGACAAGTCCTTCATTCCCGGGATCATTCTTGTGAACCTCCTCTGGAGTATTTCCAAGGCCAGCACATTCTTCCTTAGTCCAAAGATGTGCAGGTTAGGTGGATTAGCCATGATAAATTACCCTTAGTGTCCAAAGAGATTAGGAGGGGTTATTGGGTTACAGGGATATAGAACATAGAACAGTACAGCACAGAACAGGCCCTTCGGCCCTCGATGTTGTGCCGAGCAATCATCACTCTACTCAAACCCACGTATCCACCCTATACCCGTAACCCAACAACCCCCCCTTAACCTTACTTTTTAAGGACACTACAGGCAATTTAGCATGGCCAATCCACCTAACCCGCACATCTTTGGACTGTGGGAGGAAACTGGAGCACCCGGAGGAAACCCACGCACACTCACACATGGGGTGGAAGTGAGGGCTTAAGTGGGTCGGTGCAGACTCGATGGGCCGAATGGCCTCCTTCTGCACTGTATGTTCTATGTATGTTCATACGGGGCCCAAAACGGCTCACAATACTCCAAATGGGGTCTGACCAGAGCCTTACACGGCCTCAGAAGTACATCCCTGCTATAGTATTCCAGCCCTCCTGAAATGAATGCTAACATTGCATTTGCCTTCCTAACTGCCAACTGAACCTACATGTTAACCTGTAATTAGGGCTCTTAAGTTTCAGGTTTCCAAAGCTTTTTCCCATTTAGAAAACAATCTATGCCTCCATTATTCCAATCAAAGTGCATAACCTCACACTTTTCCACATTATATTCCATCTGCCATTTCTTTGCCCACTCTCCTAGTCTGTTCAGGTCCTTCTGCAGCCTCCCCGCTTCCTCAATAACACATGTCCCTCGACACATGTTTGCAACAATGTCCTCAGTACTTTCTTGCAGATCGTTAATGCATAATGTGATAAGTCCCAACACACCCTGCGTCACCGGTTGTCATCCTGGAAAATACTCCTATATCCCCACTCTATGCCTTCTGCCTGTCAGCCAATTTTTTATTCATGGCAGTACCTTGCCCCTAACACCATGGGCTCTTAACTTATTCAGCAGCCTCCTGTATGGCACCTTGTCAAAGGCCTTCTAGAAATCCAAATAGATCACGTCAACTGGCTGTACTTTGTCTAACTTCCTCATTACCTCCTCAAAGAATTCTAACGGATTTGTCAGGCATGGCCTCCCCTTGGCGAAGCCATGCTGCCTCAGCCCTATTTTATCATGCACTTCCAAGTACTCTGCAATCTCATCATTAATAATGAACTCTAAAATCTTACTAATGACTAAAGTCAGGCTACCCGGCCTATAATTTCCCTTTATCTGGCTCCCTCCCTCAGACATTTTTGAGTCATCGGGGGCTGTCCCTGCCTCCAGTGATTTCTGAAA
Source organism: Scyliorhinus canicula (assembly GCF_902713615.1). NCBI lineage: Eukaryota > Metazoa > Chordata > Chondrichthyes > Carcharhiniformes > Scyliorhinidae > Scyliorhinus > Scyliorhinus canicula. Next base: position 174,800,549 of record NC_052148.1, on the reverse strand, counting down.
GATTATCACCAATGCCTCCACAATCTCCTCAGATATCTCCTTCAACACCCTGGGGTGTAGCCCATCCGGTCCAGGTGATTTATCCACCTTCAGACATTTCGGCTTCCCCAGCACCTTCTCCTTATTTATGGACACGACACTCACCCCTGCCCCCTGACTCTCTTGAACTTCTAGTATGCCGCTGGTGTCTTCCACCGTGAAGGCTGATGCAAAGTACCTACTCAGTTCCTCTGCCATATCTTTGTTCCCCATTACTACTTCTCCTCATTTTCCAGTGGTCCAATACCCATTATTGCATCTGTCTTACCTTTTTCGATATTGAAAAAAACTATTGAAACCTTCTTTTATATTATGAGCTAGTTTGCACTCATATTTCATCTTCTCTCCCCGTATTGCTTTTTTAATTGTCCCCTGCTTACTTTTAATGGCTTTCCAGTCCTCTGGTTTCCCACTAATCCTCGTCACATTTTCTTTAGCTTTTATGCTGTTCCCTGACTTCCCTCATCAGCCATGGGTATCTAGTCCTCTGCTTAGCATGTTACCTCCTCCTTGGGATGAATTTCTGTTGTGCCTCCCAAATAACCCCATGTATTCAATTGTAATACCATTACATCAGATGAAGACCGTACCATTGGAACAGCTCCCTCCTTCCCCAGTACTGGTGCCAATGTCTCATGAATTTGAACCCATTTCTCCAACACCAACCTTGGAGCCACGCATCTACCTCTTTAACCTTACTGACCCTGTGTCAATTAGCTCATGGCTCAGGTAGTAATCTGGAGATTATTACCTTTTTGGTTCTGTTTTTAATTTAGCCCCTAGCTGCTCATATTCCTTCAGCAGAACCTCTACCCTTGTTCTGCCTGTGTCGTTGGCACCTAGGTGGATCTTTACTCTCCCACTCCAACTTCTGCAGCCCAGATGAGATATCCCGAACCCGAGCACCAAGTAGGCAACACAACCTTCAGGACTCTCAATCCTGGTTACAGTGAACACTGTCTATGCCCCTAGCAATACTATTCCCGATTACGACTACATTTATTTTCTTTCCCCCGCTAGAATGACTCCCTATACCATGGTGCTGTGGACAGTTTGTTCATCCTCCCCAAAGTCTCCGCAGCGTCCAGGTACCTCTCCACCTCCCTGATGGATCACAACGTCCGAAGCACAGACTCCAGCTCATCAACTCTGAGCAACCAACACTTGCTACAGATGTGTTCACTGGGAACCACAATGGGGTCCACCTGCTCCCACATCATGCAGGTACAACACATCGCCTGTCCTTGCATCTCTGTTTTATTTAATTATTTTTAAATGTGTTTTTTATTAATTTCCAGCTGGCTTTCAGATTTTCTAATCCGCGAAATATTTCTCTTTTTACCTTTAGTCTGAAGCAATTTAGAATAGAGAATGCAAATTAGTAGTTACGTACCAGCTAATGAGCTTACCGTTTTCCCATGACGTCTCTCCTGGATTGTTTTTCAAACTCAGCCCACTGCCTGGAGGTGTTCCTCTCTGCTCCCACTCTTTTTAAATCTCCGTGTGATAAATGATAAAAGTAGTAAGGACTTGCTGACCTTACCCACTACTTACCAATCAGTTCTCCCCCTTGTAGTTTCAACTGCTGCAACAGGGCAAGGTCAATCACTGAAGATTTAAAAGGTAACCAAGGAAGGAGAAGAATCAAAAAGCACCTCTTCCTGCTGTGTACTGAATTCCCACTCTGTTTCAAATTCCCGATAACCACACTCACTCTGGATGTTGTCTCTCCTACTGCTCGTGTGCAAAGGTCACATCAGAGTCTCGTTGTAGACCCAAGCCTATTCTAGGAGTTAGTCAAATAATCCATGTTGACAATTCAGTATAGTACTGAGGGAGAGCTGCTATCTTGAAGATGTCTTTTAGATGAGACGTTAAACTGGCACCCTGTTATTCCTTGTATAAGATCCTGTGGTACTTTTGCAAAGAAGATCAGGTGAGTTCTCCTGGTGCCCTGACCAACATTTTCATTTTACTTTATTTTGTTGATTGTAACTGTGTCTCTGGAACCTCCCCTGATCACTATATTACATAGAATATACAACACAGAAACAGACCAGTTTGATTTCTTTGTGACTATCTTATTGTGAGAGCTGTATGGTTTTTTTCAGGAATTCTTTCTGAATTAAGTGGCAATTAGGCATTTAACTGGGAAGTGGCGGGCCTTCCCCAGCAGAAGACTGGGGTACAGGGTCTGGGGCTGGTGCCGAGGGGCCCCCGCTGCGGCCCAGGATGGGTGGGCAGGGCATGATGGATGACACCCTGTCAGATGGCAGGGAATGGGGGCGGGGGAGGGGAGCCATGAGAGACTGGAGGGTTCCGGACAGCATGTGCCACCGGAAGCTCTGCCACAACAAGGGGACGGTGTGGCATCTGTGCCATGTCCTTGCGGACGTGGCATCACGTGGAGGAGGAGGATACCTATTCCCGATGGCCGGCAAGGTCACCGCAGCCCTGAACTTTTTGCCTCAGAATCATTCCACTGCTCGAGCAGAGATTTGTATGGTTTCTCACAAGCTACAGCCCACAAGTGCATCCATGAAGTCACAGATGCCCTATTTGCCCAGGCAGCTATCTACATAAACTTTGACCTGGCCCAACAAGATGCTGCCCTGGCAGCAGGATTCTCCGCCATCGCTGGGATGTCGCTGACCCAGAGGTTAACAGATGGCATGCATGTCGCCTTGCATGCTCCAGGGCAGCAGAGAGTGCCCTTCATTACCATCAAGGGACTCCATTCCCTGAACATTCAAGTGGAGATCATGAACGTGTGTGCATGCTTCTGAGGGAGTGTGCATAACAGCTACATCCTGGGGCAATCGGAGATTCCCGACCTCTTCGAGGACCAACCCAGGATGGCTGGTTGGCTCTTAATGGATAAGGGGTACCCGCTTAGGACCTGTCTGATGGCAGTACAGAGGCCAGTGACCGATGCGGAGACCCGATATAATGAGGCCCATGCGGCCATCCGGGCTGTCATTGAGCGGTGCATTGGACTGCCCAAAATGCAGTTCCGATGCCCCAATTGTTCTGCTGGTGCTCTGCAGTACACCCCCCAGAGGGTCTCTTGCTTTATTGTGGTCTGCTGCATGCTCCAAAAACAAACACAGCAATGGGGCGACGTGCTGGAGGTAGAGAGGGAGGAACATGCGGCCAACTCCGAGGAGGAAGACGAGGAGGCACCGGACCAGGAGGGGCTGGAGAATGAGGCATCCTCACAGTATTAACCTTGGTGCTATGCATTGCCGGTGCCAACCCCTATACCTGAAGCCTTTGGGACTCCAATCGGCCATGGACCCGTTGGAGTGTCGCTGACATCCCCCTCCGAATTCCGATTTAAGAACTGCTCCCCCTTATTAGCGGGGTGCTGCCAAGTGCAGTCCAGGTGAATCAGCTGGTGGGAAGCCAGTTCCAACTTGAAGCCGTGGGGAATTATTATGTGCCCTAATTAACGTTAGATACCAGGGACGATTTTGCCGAGTCGACCGTCTGGGAACACCCTGCAATTCCTGCTCACTACCACACTTAGAAACATTTACATTGAATCCGCGTCCCTTATCTCCACAAGGACAATACGATGGTCACTCCTACCAAACTATCATGGACAAGTGCAACTCTGATAAAGTGCAGGAGAAAGTCAATTAGGTTTATCCCCTGTGTTGGTTCTCTCACCACTTGCCATGGGCCCACTCTGACAGCTGTCTACTTCAGGACTTGATGCTTCTTCCAACTGACATTTAACATGGAGGTGTACTGATTCATCAGCTGATGGAGAGTGTTAAGTGGTAATCAGCAGGAGGTTTCCTTGCCGATATTTGACTTGATGCTAAAGTTAAGCGACCCAACAACCAATAAACCAGATCAAAGAACTTCAATCCTACTGATCCAGTTGTATTTGGCAGTGGACAACTGAACAACTAACAAGAGGAGGAGGCTCTAAGTTCATAATCTTTTTATTTAATGGTGGAGCCTAGCACATCAGTGCATAAGACAAGGCTATGCATTTGTAAGTATCTTCAACCAGAAGTGCAGAGTGTATGACTGGCCCACCCCTCCTTGCCCATGTTTAATCTGATGCCATGAGACTTCATAAATCGATGTTAGGGACTCCCATAGCTACTTGCTCCCATTGGTGCAGCAACCACTTATCAGTCTGTCCTACCAGTGGCAAAGTGATGGTGATGGAGAAGTCTGGAATGTTCACCAAAAAGTATGGTTCTGCGACTATAACATTTAGACCATTGCTTGATTAGTCTGTCGGACCGCTCTCCTAATTTTCACACAGATATTAGTGAGGCAGGTCAACTTGTCTGTGTTGCCTGTGTCGTGTCCAATGTCTAGGTTATATAAAGTGGCTCTTCTGGTTTTATTCCTTTTAGATCTTTTCATAGAGCTTTGCCACAGCTTGCTTGGCCATTTCAGAGGGCAGTGTAGAGGAATCCAGCACATTGTTGTGGGTCTGCAATCACATGTATTCCAGACTGGGAAGGAGACGATATTTCCTTCCTTAAAATGAACCAGATGAATTTTTACAACAATCTGGCCATTATTGATGGTAGTTTTTATATTCCAGTTTTATTTAGTAAACAAAGTTAAAATTCCACAGCTGCCATGGGAGGATTTGAACTTGTGTTTCCACATCATTAGTCCAGGTCATCATATAATCATAGAATTTACAGTGCAGAAGTAGGCCAATCGGCCCATCGAGTCCGCACCGGCTCTTGGAAAGAGCACCCGAGCCAAGCCCACGCCTCCATCCATCTCCGTAGCCCAGCAACCCCATCTAACCTAAGGGCAATTTATCATGGCCAATCCACCTGCACATCTTTGGACTGTGGGAGGAAACCGGAGAACCCGGAGGAAACCCACGCAGACACGGGGAGAACGTGCAGACTCCACACAGACAGTGACCCAAGCTGGGAATTGAACCTGGGACCCTGGCACTGTGAAGCCATAGTGCTAACCTATAGGCTACCGTGCTCCCCAAAAGCAGGTCCCTGGATTACGAATAACATAATCACCAAGCTTCCATACTGTGATGTAACTGAGCTGTAAGGTGAAAGCTGATGATTTCCAGGATCGGTGAGACATTCCCAACTCTTACACCGCTGTATCTCTCCTGACATGCTGTGGTTTCTGGCTCCCTGGTGGTTCCTGGCAACCAGTACCATTGCTGGTTCCCACTGCCATTGTTGCAGGCGAATGGCAGAAGAACAGTAGTGGCCAGGGGAAAGCCAACAGGTGTAGAAAAGCAGCATGGCAAGAAGAAAGACAGCCTGAAGCAGAGCAGCAGGAGCCACAAGAGCCACAAACAGAATGAAGAAATCTCAGTAATAGGTAGAAACCACAGCAGGTGCTGGAAGGAACAGTGCGAGGCAATAACAATAGCAGGAACCAGAGACCACGACAGGTGTAAGAAACCACAGTGTGGAAAATGTGTTGGGAGAATGTTCAGTTATCATAAGGAGCTGAATCTCCTCTCCTTGCTGCACAGAAGCGCACTGCAAACTGTCATAAAATTCATGGCTGAAGTGATACAAGATGTACCAGATAGATCAACAAGCCTCAAAGCATAGAATAATTTATAATTTTCAAATCAGATATTCTGCCCATTTGCTGTATGCTGATGTTCAAGTTCTAAACACCCTACTTCACCCAACCCTATCTGCATATGGTGGCTCGATTTATTCTGGGCGCGATTCAGTGGAAGGATTTGTCAGAGTGGTAGCGAGCGGGAACTGCCATGAGCTTCCCGGTGAGGTCGGCACCGCAATGTAATGTTAACTGGTTCACTTAAGGAAGCCCCACGGGTTTCATGCCATAAATCATGACTAAGCAGCTGATTTGCAGGGACCGTGTTCCCCAGCCCCCGCTAACAAGGTCGAGTAGCAGTTAAACAGCTCTTGACCCCCCCCCCCCCCACCCCCCACCCATAGAAACAATGAGCCACACATGCAGCTATAAATGCTCTATCTGTGTCCCTCCAGAAGTTGTCCCAATATCTGAATCCTCAGCACCTTCGAGGAATGGGCCCGTGAGGCTAGGGGGGTACGCGGCTTCCCTCCCGACAGGGAATCAGATACCGGGTTCAACTACGAAATACGGTGCAACCGGCTTGCGCCGTCCAAGCAGAAGAGGTACGATACATGGTCACCAACGTGGAGGTCCGCGCACGCCGCAGAGGTGAGGATCCCACCCAGACGATCCACACATGAAGTGCAACTGCCATACAGACTGATCCATCCCTCCCACTGGCCATGTGGTCATGCCCCCACAGCACTTCCAGCCTGCAGCCGACGCCACCAGCCCATCCATCCCCCACCTCCCATGAGAACACCGCTGAGGAGAGCACCCCCCACCAGCGCAGTGAAACACATATCGGTGGGCAATGGTAGTGGTCAGGCTTCTGGGGCACATTCTGATGAGAACCTCATTGTTGCAGATGCACATCAGGTGGAGGCAGTAACGCCCAGATAGGACAGCAGTCAGAAGTCTGCTGGATCCCAGGACCCAGCTGAGTCCCAGTCAGATGCTGAGCGGTTTTACCCGGAACTGATGCAGATGTTAGTGTGCAGTTGTGAGATTCAGAGGGGAATGTCAGCAACTCTCCACCAGGTCCATAGCCGATTGGAGGAGTCCCAGAGGCCTGAGGCGCAGAAGATAGTGCCGCCAAAGCGTGGCACCGAGGCCAACACTGCTTGGGTGGCAACCGCAGTGGAGAACCTGGTGAATGACATCGGCACCATGAGTGGAGGTGTCCAAGGTGTGGCTCAGTCAGTGATGGCCATGGTTAGGGCATTGGTAATGGGTACATGACCCAGTACCAGGGGGACCTTGATGAGGCACTGCAGGATATGTCCCAGTCTCAGATGTAGGAGATGGCTTCGAATTTCCATTCACAACAGTTTCGATAGGGCCAGGCATTCACGCCTGTAGAGAGCCCCTTTTCTGTGACGCTGCTTGGTCGATGGAAAAAAGATAGATTGAGCTTTGTAGCCCTACAAAGCTGGTTACTCCAGCTAGGTGTTCATGTCACATGACTCTCATCTCTCCACTCTGGCTTTGACTAAGGGTGTGTATCCCAATGTCACAGTCCCTAAGATTGTTAATGTTCCAACCACTAAGTCTTGAAGGTAAGTTCAGGGGCCCTTTGTCCCAGCAGACAAATTGATTCCAGTTGGCCAGGCTTGGTTTATGAAATGTAGATGGCCTTTGTTTGGTTCCCTTTGAATATTTCCTCTGCAGGCAACAACGGGTCATTACCACTTCTTCAGAAATAATGAAGTGTCAGTTTCTGTGAGACTGCCATATTCACTCTAATTGTTCGAGGGTCACAGACACAGCTTCAGCCATTTTAAAAGTGTCCACGTTTAAACATTTTAGAAATTAGCCATGAGGATATCTATATATATTTTAGAAAAAATATCGAGTGTTAAGTCTTAGCCCCCTGAAAGTGAGGATTCCACCCCTAGCATGAAATTCAACCCATGGATAATGTGCAGAATAGATCAGCTAAGATTATATCCGGGATAAGAAATTAAGGGGAAATTAGAGAAGCCGAGACTTTTTATTAGAACAGAAAAAGTTAGAGATGACGGTATAGTCACCAATGGTGGAGCAATTAAAATCAGGAATCCTCAAGATGGGCGGCACGGTGGCATCGTGGTTAGCACTGCTGCCTCACGGCACCGAGGATCCGGGTTCGAACCCGACCCCGGGTCATTGTCTGTGTGGAGTTTGCACATTCTCCCCGTGTCTGCGTGAGTCTCACCCCCACAACTCAAAGATGTGCAGGGTAGGTGGATTGGCCACGCTAAATTGTCCTTTAATTGGAAAAATGTTTTTAAAAAGGAATCCTCAAGATTCTGGAATTAGATGAGTGCAGGTATCTTGGAGAATTATGAAGCTGGAGGAGATTCCAGAGATAATCAGGGGCAAGGACATGGAGGGATTTTAATACAAGGGTGAGAATTTCAGTCTCAAGGTGCCAATGTAGGGCTGGGTGATGAGTAAAGAGGATTTGGTGCAAGTGAGGACATGCACAGGAAAGTTTTGAATGATCTCATGTTTACAGAAGGATGAACTTGAGAGATTGCACAGGAGTGCATTGGAATAACTAAGTCTACATATTTAAAAAAGTTTACAGAGGGTTTTAACAGCAGATACGCTGAGGCAGAGGCAGAGCTTGGCAATGTTTTGAAGATGGAAATAGGTGGTGTTAGTGATGACTTGATTATGTGATCGAAAGCTCACCTTAGATTAAGTATGCCACCAAGGTTGTGAACAGTCCTGTTCAGTCTCAGACAGACACCATCAGTGGGATGGAGTCTGTGACTAAGTAACACAGTTTACAGTGGGCTCAGAAGATAATAGCTATTGTCTTCCAGATATTTAATTGGAGGACATTTCTGCTGATCCAGTATTGGATCACAGACAAGCAGCCTGGTAATTTAGAACAGTGGAATCGTTGGGCAAGGCAAGGGGGGGGTAGAGGGAGGTGTCATCAGCATTCATGTGAATGCTTTTGGATTATATCACGAAGGGGCATCATGTAACTCAGAAATAGGAGGAAGCCAAGGATTGATCCTTAGGAGACACTGGAGTTAACAATGCGGGAGCAAGAAGAGAGGTCCTGGTCAGTGATATACCAGCTACAATTAGATAAACAACAATTAAAACAGGACAATGGTGGAGAGGTGTTCAAGGTGGATGGTGTGGTCAAGTATGTCAAAGGCTACAGGTGGGTTGAGTAAGATGAAGATGGAAAATTTATTATTGCCGCGGCCACCTAGGATTTATGGCTTTGAGAAGTGTTGTTCTGGTACTTTTACAGATGCACCATAGAAAGCACCCTATTTGGCTGTTACACAGCTTGGTATGGCAACTGCTCTGTCCAAGACTGTAAGAAACTACAAAGAGTAGCGAACACAGCCCAGTCCATTACGCAAAGCCGCCTCCCATCCATTGACTGTCTATACTTTCTGCTGCCTTGGGAAAGCGGGCAGCATAATCAAAGACCCCTCCCACCTGGGTTATTCTTTCTTCCAACCTCTTCCATCGGGCAATAGATACAAAAGTCTGAGAACATGCAGCAACAGATTCAAAAACAGATTCCCCTCTTTTACCAGACTCCTGAATGACTCTCTTACAAACTGAACTGATCTCTCTGCACCTCTTCTCTGCAGTTGTAGCACTATACCCCATATACCCCGATGTTCATGTATTTAAATTGTGTATTTATCATATGTCCTATTTTTCATTTATGGAGCAATCTTCCTGGACTGCACACAGAACAATACTTTTTACTGTACCTCAGTACACGTGACAATACATCTAAATCTAAATCTGTGGCAGGGACAGAACCCTGACTGGAGAAATTCAAACCTGAAGTTCCTGTAATGCAAGGTAGGCATGGTAGAATTATAGACCTTGGTTTGAATCCCACCACAGCTAATGATGGAATTTGAATTAAATAAAAAATCTGGAATTAAAAGTCGAATGATGATCGTTGAAACCATTGTTGGTTGTTGTAAAAACCCATCTGGTTCACGAATGCCCATTAGGAAAGGAAACCTGCCATCCTTACCTGGTCTGGCCTACATGTGACTCCAAGTCCACAGCAATGTTATTGACTATTAATTGCCCTGAGAACCCAGCAACACCCATATCCCATGAATGAATAGAAAAATAATCTGAACAGGGAATCAGTAAGAAGAGAACACAGATTTAATACTTAAAAGAGAAGTGAATAAATACTTGATTTGATATATAGGAAGAATAAGGAAATCGAGTAATTGGAAAGCACTTTCAGTGGATTGGATAAGACAAAGTGGCCTTGGTGACCTCATTCTGTGGAAGCAAAATTCTACAATTCCGTGATTTTGGGACCACGAGTGCTGCCTGCAGTTTTGGGCTCTCTTATAGGAGATATATGACAAGCATTGAAACTGCAATGATGCTTCACTGATAATATAAGGCACGATGGGGAATGTTCGAGATAAACTTTAAAAACTGTTTTCTACAGCGATACAAAGTTGGAGGAAAGATTTAATAGTACTGTTCAACATTTAAAAGGAATTGAGAGGATTAGTATTACAAACAAAAAGAGGAAATTACAATTTCTCCACACAAGTCCTCTGAGAGTATGGAATGTATTATTGGAGTCAGCTGTTAAAGCCAAATCAATCATGATGTTTAAAAAGGAATTAGCTATAAACATTTTAACAAGAAAAATATTAAAAGCATATTAAAGTGCAAGGAATGGGTTTAAAGTATGCAAGTTACCCTGGCGGTGTATACACTTATACGTAGGGTTGGAATTTGGTTTAATTTCATATGGTTGAGGTTTTTACTTTCTTTTCACTTATAAATGATTTGAGGATTTATAATGTAGCAAGGAATGACGAAATGGTTAAAGTTGTTAATTCCCAGGATGCTTTAGAATTTAATGTGTCAGCATCCAATTTAGCTGACTGTACTGTTTAGCCTCCACGGAGTGCAGAATGTGTGATTCTCATCTGTTCAACTTCATTTTGTCACCACACTGTGAAACAAGATAGCCAAGCTCATCTTGCAATTGTAAGTGGCACAATCAACTAGTACGGTAAACATGTTGGCATCTGGTGTTTTGTAGAAAATACCTTACTTCTATGAGACTTGTTCACATAAAACTTGTCATACCATAATGAATCAATAATTGAGTCACGACCTATAAATATCTTGAGCTTTGCACCAGGTCAAGAATCAGATTGATGAAAGTTACCTGTTTACCTTGAGGTAATTGTGTTTATTTCACTGTATGTCTACTGCTTAGGCATTAGGTATGTCTGGACCAGGTCAAACACAAGAAAATGAGTATATTGCAATCATATTTGGTGTCAGATTTGAAATATCTCACAAGTAGATAAGTGAAATTCAACTTTGGTGATGGTGTAAAACAGGCAAAAGCACATTAGCCGCTAGTTGTGTACTCTCCAAAGGCCAATCGAACAGTGTGCACAATAGGTGGCTGATCTTTTGCCATCTGGTTTACCTGCTGCCCCAAAATAGCTCTGGTGTGGAGCCATAGTCTATATAAGTATGATGGACAAACTGAAGTTGGCATTTCACAACATTATCTGTGCCTCCCAGTATTTTTAAAATCTAGATTATTTTGCAAATCTGCTTTTAGCCAATGAAAACAGGTTCAACATAGTGAATCTTTTTCTCATAATGTAACTTGTCAAGTCCCAGAATCTGAAATCCAAAGGACTTATTTTCTGCCCTTCCTCTTAGCTTGGGGAGCCCCACCTACTGGAAGGGCATGGTGGGTATTCAAACAGTTAAGCTTGCAGCCATTTAAATTAATAATGTCAGAAAGTCACTTAGCAGGGACCCAGATTTCCAGTCTCTGCTACCATGACGCCAAAAGTTCAAAAGTTGGAAAATTTACTTTTACACAAGACCTCATGAACATGTTTTGCAAGCTTAAAATTACCTATTTTTAAGTATAGGGCGCGATCTTCCCAAAGGGGAACCAAGTCCCCAGTGAGCGCGTTTAGCTGAGTGTTTCCTGGCACGCGCAGTGCTGAGTAACCCTTGGCTATTCAACGTCACACGGGTTGAATAAGGGCCTAAACGGAGAATGCGTGGCCGAGGCTGCACATAGGCCTGTTTTTTACAACGGGGTGCTCTGCTCGCCAGAACTCTCCGTTGTAGCATGAGATCAGAACGCCATTTTCAAATGGCGCCCCGATCTCCGAGGCCCACAAAAATAAATCCCCGACCTTCCCCCAGCCCGAACGCAATATGGCATGGGAGGGTCCCCCCTCCCGTCCCCCCTCCCGTCCCCCCTCCCCAACACCCATGGTGGGCAACCCTGGCCCAATCCACTAGTGCATAAAATGCCGTTCCAAATGGGGACCAATACCAAACAGCGCTCATCCGAGGTCCCTGAGGCAAAGGGATTAAATCCCAAAGCCTCAGGTACCTCCGGAACCTGCACATTAAAGTAAGGCTTACTGCATCATTCTAATACGCAGATTTGCCGAAAACTGATGGGCGGGATTCTCCTTGCACCATCTTGCAAGATTATGTTGAATCTCGCGAGGCGTTGCAAGCCATGTGGATCCCGAGAGCGGGATCTCCCAGCTTTCACCGACCACGCTGCGCCGCCACGAGCTGCTTTTCCGCTCAGCTTGGCCCAGAGATCACACCCACAATCTAATTGTGATATCTTTGAGCATGATAAAACTTATTTATCTTATGAAATGTATCCAATATTAGTTGCACTCTTGTAGGAGTAGATATTTATTAAAACTCAAAAATGTATATTTCAGCTTTATTTTAATTTAGAACATAGAACAGTACAGCACAGAACAGGCCCTTCGGCCCTCGATGTTGTGCCGAGCAATGATCACCCTACTTAAACCGACGTAACCCGTATACCCGTAACCCAACAATCCCCCCATTAACCTTACACTGCGGGCAATTTAGCATGGCCAATCCACCTAACCCGCACATCTTTGGACTGTGGGAGGAAACCGGAGGAAACCCACGCACACACGGGGAGGACGTGCAGACTCCACACAGACAGTGACCCAGCCGGGAATCGAACCTGGGACCCTGGAGCTGTGAAGCATTGATGCTAACCACCATGCTACCGTGAGGCCCCTGAATATTTGTGACTTTTTGTTTTAATCAAATGAAGGGTGTGAATGTTGGAGGAATGAAGCACTTTTCAGCTTGTGGTATCAAGGGGAGGTTTTATAAAATTGCACTGGTGACCAGGAGCAGCCATTAATAAATTCTGCCCTCAAATGTCAATGTTACGTTCTTGCGGATTAGGTAAAAAATGGACGGATAGAGAGTAATGCTCTTACGGGCAGAAATTATTCCAGGGTGTTTGAACAAGGCATGCTATATCAGATGGGCCGCTTGTTCTGTGCAGCATATTATATGAGTCATTTGGAGTTCAAATTCTGAGACTTAACAAATTACATTATGGAAAAAAAAGATTCACCATATGGAGCTTGTTTTCATTGGGTAAAACAGTGGCAAAATAATTTAACTTTAAAAAATAATGGAAGGCACTGATAATGTTGTGAAATGATAGAAACTTCAATTGGCCCATCATGCTTATATGGATTATGGCTCCACACCGGAGCTATTGTGGGGCACTCAGTGAAAATAAATATGAGACGCTGCATTTAACAGGCAGCTGATCCAACACGATGCCTCTGTTGCACGGCTGCCCAAGATAAATTTCCAGCCCTTGCTTTGTCTCAACAACATGTGTCAAACCTTACTTCAATAAAGTTCTGTGCAAATGGGAGGGTTTCAGCTTCCTACATCATTCAGAATTTCTTTAAGTAAGATTGCCAATTTACTGTCAAGTACAGCCAGCTTTACGTGGTAGCCTATAGATTATGAATTGATGCAGCTTAAAGGTTTTATATCAGGCCATTGTATTCAACAAAAAGAGGACTTTGACTCCATTAATCAGGGTTGGATAAAAATTTTGAATTCCCAGGCATAATTGGGTCCATAAAAATATCATTAAAAGTAGACAGTAATATGAGTATACTGGCTAAAAGTGAAAAATATTCATTACTGATGTTAGAACAAATTTAATTCAGTTACAAATGTCAAGATATCTTGTACCATGAATAAATCACTGAAACCATTATGAAGATACATTTGGATTTTTCAGGCAGGATTCTCCCCTACCCGACGGGGCAGGGGGTCCCGGAGCCGAGGAGTGGCGTGAACCACTCCGTCGTCTGGCCGCCTCAAAGGTGCGGAATCCTCCGCACCTTCAGAAGCTAGGCCCAGAGTGGTTTGCGCCGCGCCGGCCAGAAAGGAAGGGGCTTGGTGCATGCGTGGGAGCACCAGCGTGCACTGGCGTCATCCCAGCGCATGTGCAGGGGAGTTCATCTCCTCGTCGGCCATCACAGAGCAATAGAGTGCTCCCACGACACAGGCCCACCCGCGGATCGGTGGGCCCTGATCGCGTGCCAGACCGCTGAGGGGGCACCCCGCCCCCCCCGCCCTCCGGGGCCAGATCCCCCTGAGGACACTGGAGGCCGCTCGCGCAGCCAGTACACGGCAGCAAATACCTGGTGTACCAAATGCCGGCAGGACTGGCCGAAAATGGGCGGCCACTCGGCCCTTCGTGGGCCGGAGAATTGCCGGGGGAGGGGGGGCGGGGACGCTGCCAGCGGCCGCTGACCAGCGTGGCGCAATTCCTGCCCCCGCCAAATCCCCGGCGCCGGAGAATTTGGCAGCCGGCGGGGGCGGGATTCACGCCGCCCAACGGCGATTCTCTGACCTGGCGGGGGGGGTCGGAGAATCCCGCCCCTCATTTCTTTCTTTCTTAGGGTGGCTTGAAAGAACTCCCTCCTGTTAGTATATTTCCATGATAGAGTGATAACAGCTGTAATTTTGCACTTACATTAATTATATTTGGCAAACCTTTGCTCATCAGTGAACCAAAGCACGTAAATCTGAGAAAGTAAAAACATTTTTTTTTCAAACTCAGTTTCTTCCCCTTTCTCCGAATAAAACATTTAGTGTGCAGGTTGTATATGTGGTCTGTAATCAAGCAGTCCATACGATGAAACAAATATGTCAGAGAATGTTTCAGGGTCATGCAGACCCCACTATGGTCTGGTGCTAATTCAATATGCTTTATGGAAACTATATCTGAAGAGTACTGTTCATATATGTGGCATGAGAATGTCGCTTTAAGAAATGGTTGGCTGCTCATATTACTGCAATGATGTCAGAGTGTGGATGGAACTGGGCTGTCTGTCAGCTTTTTACTTTCGTTTTAGGCTGTTTGCTGCAGGGTGTGTTTTAGTTTTGTTTTCAGTGTTGGAGCTGAAGCCAGACAAAGCAAGTGTACTGTTGATCTCTCTGCCATGAAAAGACTATCTCTTGATCATTTGGTGAATTTAGAATTATAAATGTTCTCAGTAGTGAATGTAAACCTAATGTGCTTCTGTTGAAAGGTGTTTCTTCTGTCTTCTGGATGTTGTTTGAGAAATTATTAAACATTACTTAGTGTTGTATTCTTTGGGAGTTGTATTTGAATTAATGGTTGCCAAGATGTTCACTGTATGTTTTAAAAAGGTGAACTTGAGTTCATAGAATAAACATTGTTTTGCTTCAAAAAATACTTTTCCATTTCTGTTCTACCACACCTGTAGAGTGGGCCGTGTGCTCCCCATACTACAATCTAGTAAAAGTTGTGGGTCAGGTGAACTCCTTGATACACTTTGGAGTTCTCTAAACCCTGGCCCATAACAAATGCTACGCACACATTAACTGACACATTCAAATCAGTCTTGGCCCTGCATTTTTCCCCATTTTTTGTTCTGTTAATGCCAAAGAGTTTGGCACCAAATGTATAAGATTTAGTGCTTGTTTAATTCTTTAAATTAAATGTGCAGGCCTTTTGTAACAGGAACAGTAAGCTAACAAAATCTCACTGGCCCACAGACTAAACTAGCGATCTGCCAACATTACTACCTCATACTCAGAAAAAAATATGCACTGGCTTCTGTTGCTCGTTCTGGGTGAGTGTGCTTAACACTGAATTTGGCTCTGTTTCGTTACTTAGCTTTGGAGTCGCCAGGTATCGTTAAGATACCGCTACAAGTTTCAAGGTCAAGTTCAAAGCAATAAAACCATACGCCAATTAGTAAGTTCAAACAAGACACATTTATTATATTACAATAATCTACTAATCATGCATATAAAACTATAAGACTAGGCTAATCCTACCACTACTACGCCAAATACTTATCTGGATAAGGACACTGCCGGATCAGGGAGCAACAGCTTCTAGCTTTGTCCTGGGTCCGCAGGCTTCCAGTGGTTATGGTCTAAAGGGGTCAAGAGTGTCTATTCCCGTAGCATGCGTTGTGACTTATTTGCTGGCGGCTTCTGTCCAGACCTCTCCTGCACAAGGTTCTTCTGCTGCAACGGCGTTCTGCTGGGAGGGCTAGTTGGTCAAGGAGAGGCTAACAGAGAGAGCGAGCTGGGGTCGGGGTCTCTGTTTTATACTCCTCTCAGGATCTTGCGCCCACCTGGGCGGACCCTCTATACTTTTGTAATCGATTGGGTCTCTTCCCAATCGATTGATTTGAAGGGCCTGCCCCTGACCGCATGCGCCCCCTCATGGAACACCCCCTTCCCCACTGCCCCAAGGCCCTCAGACCCTGCCTGGGGTTCTTTTCTTACTACGCTCAGTGGGTCCCAAACTATGCGGACAAGGCTCGTCCACTCATCCAGTCCACTCTTTTCCCCCTGACGGCCGAGGCTCAAGAGACCTTCAACCGTATTAGGGCCGACATCGCCAAGGCCGCGATGCATGCAGTCGATGAGACATTACCCTTTCAAGTGGAGAGCGACACATCAGACATCACTCTAGCCGCCACTCTCAACCAGACAGGCAGGCCCGTGATATTCTTTTCACGAACCCTTCATGCCTCCGAAATTCGACACTCCTACGTCGTAAAAGAGACCCAGGCCGTCGTTGAAGCTGTGCAGCATTGGAGGCATTACCTGGCCGGCAGGAGATTCACTCTCCTCACTGACCAACGGTCGGTTGCCTTCATGTTTAACAACACACAGCGGGGTAAGATCAAAAACGATAAAATCTTGTGGTGGAGGATCGAGATCTCCACCGACAACTACAAGATTTTGTATCGCCCCGGTAAGCTCAACGAGCCCCCCGATGCCCTATCCTGAGGTACATGTGCCAGCGCACAAGTGGACCGACTCCGGACTCTGCATGACAATCTTTGTCACCCGGGAGTCACACGTTTGTACCACTTCGTCAAGGCCCGCAATCTGCCCTACTCCGTCGAGGAAGTCAGGGCAATCACCAGAGACTGCCAGGTCTGGGTGGAGTGCAAACCGCACTTCTACCAGCAAGACCGCGTGCGCCTAGTGAAGGCCTCCCGCCCCTTTGAACACCTCAGCGTGAATTTCAAAGGGCCCCTCCCCTCCACCGACCGTAACACGTACTTCCTCAGTGTGGTCGATGAGTACTCCAGATTCCCCTTCGCCATCCCATGCCCCAACATGACGTCTGCCAGCGTCACCAAAGCCCTTAACACCATCTTCGCTCTGTTCGGCTTCCCTGCCGACATCCACAGCGACAGGGGATCCTCATTCATGAGTGATGAGCTGCGTCAGTTCCTGCTCAGCAGGGGCATTGCCTCCAGCAGGACGACCAGCTTTTACCCCCGGGGAAACGGGCAGGTGGAGAGGGAGAATGGAATGGTCTGGAGGGCCGTCCAGCTGGCCCTACGGTCCAGAAATCTCCCGGCCTCCCACTGGCAGGAGTTCCTCCCCGATACACTGCACTCCATTCGGTTGCTCCTATGCACTGCGACTAACAACACACCCCATGAACGTCTCTTTGCCTTCCCCAGGAAGTCCACATCCGGGGTGTTGCTCCCGACTTGGCTCGCAGCTCCAGGACCCGTACTCCTCCGTAAGCACGTACGACTCCACAAGGCGGACCTGTTGGTTCAAAGGGTGCAGTTACTCCATGCTAACCCCCAGTATGCCTACGTAGTGTACCCCGACGGCCGCCAGGATATTGTCTCCATCAGGAACATGGCACCAGTAGGTTCCCCACACACACACCCCTCCGGCCCGGCGCCACCCTCCCCTCCCCCAGCGCACCCAGCAGCAACCCCCCCGGGACCATCAGTCCTCCCCCTGCCCACGCCCGAGGATGACGAGGGTTTCGGCACGCTCCCGGAGTCACCGAGGACCAGACTGACACCGGAATCACCGCCTTCACTGCGTCGCTCCCAACGTCAGATCAAGGCCCCGGACCGGCTAAACCTATAATTGGTTCAGGACTGTTTAAGCACCATATACTGGACTCCAAAATATTTTTTTGCCTCTGTATATTAAAACTTGTTCTGTATATAGTTCTCCGCCACCCCTGCCGGACTCAATTTTAACAGGGGATGAATGTGGTAATCACCACTGTTGCATATATTAGGAGAGGTGTGGTAAGGCCCTGTACTACAGGTACGGGGGTAGTCCCTGCCTGCTGGCTCCACCCAGTAGGTGGAGTATAAATATGTGTACTCCCCGTACAGCAGCCATTTCGCCGGTTGCTGTAGGAAGCCACACATCTTAGTGTAATAAAGCCTCAGTTGTATTCAACTCTCATCTTTGTGCAATTGATCGTGCATCAATGGGCGGATCTGGGCATGGGCCTAGGAAAGGTCATGGCTGATCAACAGGAGAGGGGGGCAAGAGCCCCCCCTCCCCCCCCCCCCCCCGACCAGACTGGTTACATGGAATGTTCATGGCCTGTATGGGCCAGTCAAGAGGGCCCATGCGTTCATACACTTGAGACAGTTAAAGGCAGATGTGGCCATGTTACAGGAGATGCACTTGAATCTGGGTGATCAATTTAGACTGAAAAAGGGATGGGTCGGACAGGTGTTCCATTCAGGACTAGATTTTAAAACAAGGGTGGTGGCCGTCCTGATTAACAAAAGGGTGCCATTTGAGGTGGGGGAAATGGAGACAGACCCGGGAGGAAAAATTTATTATGGTGAGCGGGAAACTGGAGGGAAAGGCAGTGGTGCTGGTAAATATATATGCCCCAGACTGGGACGACGTCACGTTTGTTCAGAAGATGCTGGGAAAAATCCCAGACCTTGACTCGTATCAGTTGATTATGGGGGTGATTTTAACACGGTCTTGGCCCTAGGATGGACCGGTCGAATTCTAGGTCGGAAAAGTATCAGCAATGGCGCAAGAGTTGCGGGGGTTCATGGAGCACATGGGAGGTGTTGATCCGTGGAGATTGGAGAAGCCAAGGAGCAAGGAATATTTATTCTACTCTCATGTGCACAAGGTGTACTCCAGGACCGATTCTTTTATACTGGACAAAACATTGTTAACGGGGGTGGTGGATGCAGAGTATTCAGCAATCGTATCGGACCATGCGCCACATTGGCTCAACCTACAGGTGAACACGGGGAATTCTCAGCGCCCACAGTGGAGGCTAGATCAGGACTGTTAGCAGATGACAAGATATGTGAGAGAGTGAGGGAGGCCATTCGGGGGTATATAAAAACCAACGACACAGGAGAGACCGCGGCAGGGGTGGTGTGGGAAGCATTGAAAGCGGTCATCAGAGGGGAATATATTTTGATTCGGGCCCATAGGGAAAGGGCTGAACAGGAGGAGCTCGACAGGCCAGTAGGAGAAATCTTGGATGTGGATAGGAGACATTCGGAGTCTCCGAATGAGGACCTCCTGAAGGAGCGTCAGAGACTTCAAGTGGATTTTGGGCTCCTTTCCACAGGCAACGCGGCGGGGGGCAGCTGAGGAGGTGGGTAAAAGGGGCAGTGCACGAATATGGGGAGAGATCTAGCAGGATGTTGGCACATCAGCTGAGGAAGCAAGAGGCGGCGAGAGAGATAGGGAAAATTAAGGATGTGAGGGGGAAAGTAGTGAGGGACCCGGGGGCTGTTAATGACGTGTTCCATGAATTCTATAGTCGTTTGTATGAGTAGGAACCCCCTGCGGGGGAGGAGGGAATGAACCAATTCCTGGCGAGGCTAGAGTTCCCAAAGGTAGATAAGGAGCTGGTGGAAGTCTTGGGGCGCCCAATTGGGCTTGGTGAAGTGATAGACGGATTGGGGGCAATGCACTCGGGTAAGGACCCAGGACCTGACGGATTCCCAGTGGAATTTTCGAAAACGTTTTCGGGGCTAGTGGGGCCGGTGTTCAAATGTTTTCAATGAATCCAAGGAGTTGGGAGTGCTTCATCAATGCTATCACAGGCATCAATCTCTCTCGTCCTGAAGCGAGACAAGGGCCCGGAGAGCTGTATATCGTACAGACCAATTTCCCTTTTAAATGTAGATACTAAATTACTGGCAAAAATCTTGTCCACCAGAATAGAGGACGGTGTCCCAGAGGTAATGATGTGGAGATGCTGGCGTTGGACTGGGGTGAGCACAGTAAGAAGTCTTACAACACCAAGTTAAAGTCCAACAGTTTTGTTTCAAACACTAGCTTTTGGAGCACTGCTCCTTCCTCAGGTGAATCACCAGAGGTAATAGGTGAGGATCAGACGGGATTTGTGAAGGGCAGGCACCTGACGTCCAATATTAGATGGCTTCTCAAAGTTATAATGATGCCAGCCGAGGGGCGTGAGGCTGCGATGGTGGTAGACATGGACGCGGAGAAGGCTTTCGACCGGGTGGAATGGAAGTACCTATGGGATATTTTAGATAGGTTTGGGTTTGGGCAGGGATTTATTGACTGGGTTCAGCTGTTATTTCAGGCCCCGGTGGCAAATGTGAGAACCAACGAACCTGGTCAGAATATTTTAATCTCGGGAGAGGGACAAGGCATGGATGCCCGCTCTCCCCATTACATAGAACATAGAACATAGAACAGTACAGCACAGAACAGGCCCTTCGGCCCTCAATGTTGTGCCGAGCCATGATCACCCTACTCAAACCCACGTATCCACCCTATACCCATAACCCAACAACGCCCCCCCCCCCCCCTTAACCTTACTTTTATTAGGACACTACGGGCAATTTAGCATGGCCAATCCACCTAACCCGCACATCTTTGGACTGTGGGAGGACACCGGAGCACCAGGAGGAAACCCACGCACACAGGGGGAGGACGTGCAGACTCCACACAGACAGTGATCCAGCCGGGAATCGAACCTGGGACCCTGGAGCTGTGAAGCATTTATGCTAACCACCATGCTACCCTGCTGCCTCTTGCTACCCTGCTGCCCCTGTTTGCCCTGGCCATAGAGCCTTTAGCAATGGCCCTTAGGGCATCGTGTGCGTGATGGGGAATAGTGAGGCGGGTGGGGGGGGTGGAGCACAGGGTTTCTCTCTATGCGGATGACTTGCTGCTTTATGTTACGGACCCTGTGGGGGAATGACCGAAATCATGGAGGTACTGGGAGAATTTGGGTGATTTTCAGGCTACAAGCTGAATATGGGAAAGAGCGAGATGTTTGTGATTCAGGCATTGGGGCAGGAAAGGAGACTGAGTCAGTTATCTTTTAAAGTGGTGGCAGGGAGTTTCAGATATTTAGGGATTCAAGTGGCTAAAGAGTGGGGGCAGCTCCACAAGTTAAATCTGGGCAAAGCGGCCAACCAAATGAATAGGGACTTCCATAGATGGGACATGCTCCTGCTATCTTTGTGCCAAAGAAAGTATTCCACCATTGAAAAAGAAGCGTTAGCCTCGCTATCAGTCCTTCAACACTTTGAATTATATGTCCAAAACAGCAATAAACATAGCTTATTTTATACAGACCATAATCCACTTGCGTTTATAGAGAAGTTTAAAACCTAGAATGCAAGATTATTCCGTTTATTATTACAACAGTTCAATGTCAAAGTTATACACATTCCCAGAAAGGATAATGTGATTGCTGATGCTTCGTCACATGTTTAAGGGCTGATTATTACCAATGTAGGGATTGGGAAGGGAACTTATATCATGGGGATGGATTGGATGGGTATGTGTTATGATTTATGTCTTGCATACCTCATAATGAAATGTCCGTGCCTTGATGTTTTATTCTTTTAGGGATGGAGGTATGTAAGGGTCTTTCCTGTTTATTCCCTTATTTCCCCTTTTTGATTTTGCCTTTATTCTTTTCGATCCATGGATAATTAATGGACATGGTTTCAAGTCAAGTTGCAGAATTCAGAAGTTACAGGAGAGAACACTGTGCTCATCTCTGATGGTTTGAAAAGGAGCTTCAGACTTGTCGGCACCAGAGAGAGAGATGGGATGGAATTTGATGATTTGCTAGTGGCAATGACTTGGCCCAGCAGGCCGAACTCTGCCCGGTAGCAGGTGGTGATTGGATCCTATCTCACTGGAATGATTTTCAGAGTGCAAGGAGTTTCAGTTTGTCTCCTCAAAGTACAGGGAGAAGGTTTCTCTCTCTCTCCCTCTTTCCTCCGAGTTCTCTCCAAAAAAGCTGTGAGTGCTGTATTCCTGGAGCTACAGGGAACCAGAATGAATGAATTTACAGGAATACTATTACAGGCTGCAAAGAAAGGCAAGAACCTTCTCACGCTCTCTCCAGAAAGGCTGTGAGTGTTGTATTTCTGAAACTGCAAAGACCTGAATGGATAATATATAACAAAAACCACAAACTGAAAGTAACGTTTGAAGAGGAGTAAGGTGCTGGAAACCACCACCTGACATAAACAGTCGTTTTACTATTTTACTTATGATTTTGTACACTTTTCTTCCCCGCTGTGTTGGTCTATCTTATGTGTGTGAGGTGGGGAGGGGGGGCAAGTTGAAGTGAAGAATTAAGAATTAGTTAATAGTTAACCAGTTGAATGTGCTGCATATTTCATTATAGTTCTTGTTATAAATAAACAGTAATTGTGTTTACATTTACAAACCTGGTGACTGTAATTATAGGGTAGCTAAGCACCAAGGGTGTTGGGTATTTTTCGAAGAATTATTGGTTAATTAAGTTGTTTTGTGACTCTGGGTCTAGTGGGGCCAGAATTGACCACAAATTAGTCCAGGTGCCATATCAACACATAAAGGACATGATGAGATTCATGGTGGCGAATTACACAGGGTGTCTGTGGCTGCTGGCATGTGTGTGCAAGGCGCTAATGGTTTGAACAGGCCAAAGAGGACAGGATGGGGTGGGAGGGAGATTCAGGCAGGTGGGTTTTGATTGGCCTCCATGAGAATGGGGGGCTGATGTGAGAAGCGAGGAACAGGAGTGATGCCAGGGAAATAGAGGTGGTGGCTCACCCAAGCTGCCCTAAGGAGGTTGTTCATCCTCGTCCAACATTGTGTTCCATTCCTCCTAGCACTGAGCTCCTCGCCCACCTTCGCCCAGATGTGGTTGATGATCGCGGGCGAGAGCCTCCTGCCTACCCTGAGGAAGAGGGCGTCCCACCTTTCCTCCACCGCATCAAACATTCGATCGAGTTCTGACTTGGCAAACCTCGGGGCCATTCTCCTCTGAGCCATCTTCTTAGCTGGAATGAGAGTGTGTGGGGAGTGGAGTACTTATAAGAAGCTCCAGCTTATCAAGCTCTCCAGCACCAATTCAATCTCCAGAAAATCTGACGATAGCGGGAACTAGAATTGCTCTAGATTCATGTGGACAGAGTGCTGGCCCTTTAGCATGTCCTGAATTGCTCCACAAATAGAGCACCCAACAGGAATGCGAATCACATGCAATTCGGTCACGGCGTTAACACTTAACCTCCCAAATGGAGTGTGGTTAATTAAGTTGTTTTGTGACTCTGGGTCTAGCGGGGCCAGAATTGACCACACATTAGTCCAGGTGCCGTATCAACACATAAAGGACATGATGAGATGCATGGTGGCGAATTACACAGGGTGTTTGTGGCTGCTGGCATGTGTGTGCAAGGCACTGATGGTTTGAAATCTCAAAGCCACCATCACAGACTTCAATGTTTCCTCACAACTGTCCATTCCCTTTAATCTTACACTACTGCTTCTAAAATCCTTTAGAAATTCATTTTCCCAGAATTCATCAATTTTTTCTTTATAACTGCAATATTTTAAAAGTAAACTGATACTATTTTGCCTCATCTATTCACAATCTTCCAATTGTATCTGTTCATTTTGAAAAACCAGCCAACTTTAAATAGCATATTCTATTTGCCTTATGTAAATTTTGATTCAAGCATTCCTGGCTCTCTGTTTATGACCATTCCAAACCACTTGCCTTCACACCTTCTTTAGAGATGTTTGACCTTTTCAGTCTATCTGACTGAACCATTCAATTGAACCATTCATACCCCACAAGCTTGTTTCCCAATATATGACAATGTAACAGAGATATTGCAAAAAATAAATACTGAAGCTCTCACTTTTATCACATATGTGTACTTTTAATATTTCATTGAGGAAAATCTATTGTATAATTATCTCTGGAAGCCCAATAAACAGGATGTTCTAATGAGTTGTCCATTACAGGCTGGGGGAAGCAGTGGTAACATTACCGGACTAGCAATCCAGGCTAATTTTCTAGTGACACGGATTTAAATTCAGTTTATAAATCTGGAATTGAAAAGCTGGTCTCGGTAGTAATGGCCATGAAATTATTGTTGATTCACTAATGTTCGTGAGAGAAGGAAATTTGCTGTTCTTACCCGGTCTGACCTATATGTAACTTCAGACCTACAGCAAAGTGTTTGACTCTTAAATGCTCTCTGAAATGGTCTAGCAAACCTCACAGTTGGGCAAAATCACTATGAAGGCTACAAAAATGAATAGCCATCAGATGGATCACGCAACACCAACCTCGGCACTGGGATCAACAATGGCAAACTCAGTCCTGTCGACCTTGCAAAGTCCTCCTTACTAACATCTGAAAACTGGTGCCAAAACTGGCAGAGCTGTCTCACAGAATAGCCAAGCAACAGACTGACTTAGTCATTGTCACAGGATTATACCTTACAATGTCCCAGACACCACCGACACCTTGATATTCCCTGTCCCATTAATAGGGTAGAGAAATCAGAGGTGGCAGCACAGTGGGATACAATCAGGAGCAAGTTACCCTAAGAGTTCTTAAAATCAACTCTGGATCCCATTAAGTCTCATGGCATCAGGTCAAACATGTGCAAGGAAACCTTCTGCTGATAACCCCTCAGCTGATGAATCAACGTTAAACAACACCTGCAGGAAGCGCTGAGAGTGGCTATGGCACAGCACATACGCTGGGTAGGGGACTTCAACGTCCATCAGCAGGAGTGGCTCAGTAGTACCACTACTGACCGCCATCTGAGAATGGGTCTGTGGCAGGTGATGAGGGAACTAACAAGAGAGAAAAACCTACTTGACCTCATCCTCACCAAATGCATCTGTCCATGACAGTAGGAGTCCCACAGCACAGCCCTTGTGCTGACCAAGGCCCACCTTCAGATTAAGGAAAACCTCCTTTGTTCTGTGAGATATTACCATCATGCTAAATGGGATAGATTTCGCAAGATCTAACAACTCAAATCTGGGCATCTCTGATGCTCTGTGGGCCATCAGCAACAGCAAAATTGTACTCAACTGCAATCTGTAACCTCATGGCCCAGCATTTCTCCCTCTACCATTACCATCAAACCAGAGGATCAGCCTTGGATTAATGAAGATTAATGAGAGTCACGCCAGGAGCAGTGCCAGGCATATCTAAAAAGAATGAGGTGCCAACCTGGTGAAGCTAGAACACAGGACTACTACATGCCAAACACCATGAACAGCAAGAGATAGACAGAGCTAAGCGATCCCACAACCAATGGATCAGATCTAAGCTCTGCAGTCCTGCCATGTCCAATTGTGAATGGTGGAGGTTAATAAACAACTCACTGAAGGAGGATGCTCCACAAACATCCCCAATAATGGGGGAACCATGGACCATCAGTGTAAAAGATAGGGCTGAAGTATTTAGAACAATCTTTAGCCAAAAGTGCCAAGTGGGTGATCCACACCGGTCTCCTCCTGAAATCGCCAGCATCACAGATGTCAGTTTTCAGCCAATTTGATTCACTTCACATGATATCAAGAAATGGCTGAAGGCAGTGGATACTACAAAGGTTGTGGGCCTTGACAGAATTCCAGCATTAATACCAAAGACTTGTGCTCCACAACTAGTTGCAACCTTAGCCAAGCGTTTCCAGTAAAGCTGCAATATTATCATCTACCCAGCAATGTGGAAAGATGCCCAGGTATGTCTTACACACAAAAAGCAGGACAAACTTACCCCAGCAAATTACTTTTGATCATCAGCAAAGTAATTGAAGGTGTCATTGACAGTGCTATAAAACGGCATTTGATTGGCAATAACCGGCTCGCTGATGCTTAGTTCGGGTTCTGCTCGGGTCACTCAGCTCCTGACCTCATTACAGGCTGAGCTCAAACTTTGACAAAAGAGATGAACTCCAGAGGTGAGTTGAGACTAACTGCCCTTGACATCAAGTCCACATTTGACTGAAAGAGGCATCAAAGAGCCCTCGTAAAACTGGAGTCAATAGGAATCAAGGAAACAATTCTCCACTAGTTGGAGTCATAACTGGCACAATAGTTATGTTTGTTGGAGAGCAATAATTTCAGTCCCAACACTTTGCTGCAGGATTTCTTCAGGACAGTGTTCTAGGCCCAACCATTTTCAGCTGCTTCATCAATGACTTCCCCCGCATCATAAGGTCAGAAGTGAGGATGTTTACTGATGATAATACAATATTCAGCATCATTTATGACCCCTCAGGTACTGAAGCAGTCCTTGCCCACATACAGCAAGACCCCAACATTCAGGTATTGGATGATAAGTGGTAAGTAATATGCACACCACACAAGTGTCAGCCATTGACCATCTCTAATAAGAGAGAATCAATCATGGCCTTGTGACATTCAATGGCATGACTATTACTGAATTCCCCACTACCAACATCCGGGGGTTACCATTGACCAGAAACTTAATTGTACCAGCCATATATGTACTGCATCTACAAGAGAAGATCAGAAGCTGGGAATTCTGCAGTGAGTAGCTCACCTTCTGAATATCCAAATCTTTCCACCACAAGGCACTATGGGGCGGCATTCTCCCTTCTGGGGACGAAGTCTCCACGCCGGCACCAACCACTCCGGCGTCAACAGCCCCCGAAAGTGAGGAATTCTCCAAACTTTCGGGGCTAGGTTGGCGCCGGAGACGTTGGCACCGCTCAAGCCGCCGCCAAAGGGCAGGCGTGAGTTCAGTCATGCGCAGTCCGGCCGGCGTATTTCCACACATGCACAGACCAGCCGGCGTATTTCTGCGCATGCGCCGTGGATTTCTTCTCCGCGCCGGCCCCCAGGCAATATGGCGGAGCCCTACAGGGGCCCGGAGTGGAGGAAAGAAGGACCCCACGGAAACAGCCAACTTGCAGGATCGGTAAGCCCCGATCACGGGCCAGGCCATCCTGCCCCCCCCCCCCCCTCCCGAGGTTGTATTCCCCCACATCACCCCCCCTCCCCCCAGGACCGCCCCCGCACACTTACCTGCCAGGTCCCTCCGTGCGTGAGGTGAGTAATTCACGCTGGCAGGATTGGCCAAAACTGGAAGGCCACCCGGCCCATGAGGGCCCGGAGAATCACTGGGGGGTCCGCTATAAACAGCCCCCAACCGGCGTGGCGGGAATCCCACCGGCCCCCAGAAAAACGCAGCTGGACAATAGGGCAGCCGGCATAGGGGCAGCAGGGTGGCATGGCGGGATTCGCACCTTCCCTCGGGGATTCTCCGACCCGGCAGGGGGTTCCCGGACCTGGACCAAGGAGTGTGATGGAATACTCTCCCCTTGCGTTGATTCCAACACTCAAGAAGCTCGATACCATCCAAGACAAAGCAGCCCGGTTGATTAGCACCAGCTCCAACATTCACTCACTCCATGACCAATGCACAGCGGCAGCAGTGAGTACCATCTAGAATATGCACTGCAGCAACTCATTGAGGCTCCTTTGACAGCACCTTCCAAACCTGTGACCTCTACCTCCTAGAAGGACAAATGATGGTTTGTTGTTGATGACAATGATGAAAAATGAGTATTAATTTTACAACACATTTTATGCTTTAATTGCAATGTTGGCTTGATGTTACTTTATAAATGAAAAGACTTGCATTTATATAGTGCCTTTCATAGCCATTCAAGTGTAGTCACTGTTGCAATATAAAACACATGACAGTCAATTTGCTTAAAGCAAACAAACAGTAATGTGATAATGGCCAAATAATATGTTTTTTGATGTTGATGGAGGGATAAATATGAGCCAGGACACTGGACATAAATTTCCTGCTCTTTTTGAAATTGTGCCACAATCTTTTAAAGCAGCTTGAGAGGGGATTCGGAGCCTCAGTCTAACATCTCATCTGAAAGGCTGAGGGAAAGTACTCCCTAAAATAGAGAAGAAGGTTATATAAGATTGCAACAGGATCTTGACCAAGTGGGCCAGTGGGCCGATGAATGGCAGATGGAGTTTAATTTGCATATATGTGAGGTGATGCATTTTGGTGGATCAAATCAGGGCAGGACCTAATCAGTTAATGGTATAATAATAATATAATAATTGCTTATTGTCACAAGTAGGCTTCAAATATAGTTACTGTGAAAAGCCCCTAGTCGCCACATTCCGGTGCCTGTTTAGGGAGGTCGGTACAGGAATTGAACCCGCACTGCTGGTCTTGTTCTGCATTACAAGTCAGCTGTTTAGCCCACTGTGCTAAACCAGCCCCAGTGCTGTGCTAAACCAGCCCCATCTGAAACTTTTCCATGTTTCTCTTTTGGAGAAAGGAGTACTTACAGCTTTTAACAGAATAATCCTTTACTAATAAACACATCTTCATTCACGCTGTGCACAATCCCACTCAACTGGGGTGCAGGGTCGGGTGGTGGGGGGGTGGGGGTGGGGGGGGGGGGGGGGGAGAGAAATAATAAGCGGCAGCAAGGGGAAAGAAAAGAGTCAATGAAAGGATGTCCTGTGTCAGTCTAGTGGGGTCAGTAAGCTGCTCTTCTTTGATGAAGCAAAGCCAGAAAATCCCATCACTGCCGCCATCTCGTCATCCTCATCGAATGTCAGTTCCTCCTCCGCTTTCCGCTTCTTCTCCTTCAGTTTCTTTTCGATATGCCTTCGCCTTGTCTTCCTCCTCGTAGTACAGGTTCATAGGTGGAGTCGCAGGTGGACGGGGTGGTGAAGAAGGCATTCAGCATGCTAGTTTTTGTTGGTCAGAATATTGAATACAGGAGTTAGGATGTCTTGTTGAAGTTGTTCAAGACATTGGTAAGACCACACATGGAGTAGTGTGTTCAGTTCTGGTCACCCTATTATAGGAAGGATACTGTTGAACTAGAAAGAGTGCAGAAGAAAATTACGAAGATGCTATCAGGACTTGATGGTCTGAGTTATAAGGAGAGGCTGAATAGGCTGGGACTTTTTGCCCTGGAGCGTAGAAGGCTTAGGGGTGATCTTATAGAGGTCAATAAAATAATGAGGAGCATAGATAAGGTAGATAGTCAACATCTTTTCCCAAAGGTAGAGGAGTCTAGAACTAGAGGGCATGGGTTTAAGGTGAGAGGGGGGGGGGGGGGGGGTGATACAAAAGAGACCAGAGGGGAAATTCTTCATACAGAGGGTGGTGAGAATCTGGAACGAGCTGCCATAGGCTGTGGTAGAGGCAGGTACAATGTTTTCCTTTAAAAAGCAGTTAGACAGTTACATGGGCAGGGTGGGTATAGAGGGATATGGGACAAATGCAGGCGAGCGGGACTAGCTTAGTGATAGAAACTGGGCAGCATGGACAAGCTGGGCCGAAGGGCCTGTTTCCATGCTGTAAACACTTATGAATCAATGAATACTGCACTGGAATGTCAGTATTATTTTTTGTGCTAAAGTCCTCGGGTGGTCAGAGGAGTGCTACCAACAGCCATGGCGGACACACAATGTCATTTTATAAGTGTGATTTGCATGTCACACCCAAAACAATTCAGAATTGGGAGCTGCCTTTTTCGACAACCCTCCAATATATTTAATCTTTCTTGGCCAGGTTTTTTTGTTTGTTTTACTTTGAATTTTTGTGGCCAATAAAATCGGTCTCATGGAGTAGAATAAGGCTTTGTGCCTTTAAACAAGTGGGATTTTATTGTCACCTTACAAAAAAAATGAGTTTCAGTGAACATAACTTGACCTAATTTTTCTGATGTCACAAGAGGCTATACAGATGGGAGAATTTTCCAAGTCTGAGCCCAAGGTGCACTGGATCAGCTGGATACAGTACGGTATTGGAATATTTAGCGAGTTGGAGCACATACAGTACCTGGAAAGGAATCTGCTCAGTTTCCCTCCATTCATTCAAGTGGAAAGAAATTTAAATTGTTGATTCTACAGTCATGTGTTCCTAGCTAACTTTCCAATATTCGCCTGGAAAGTCCAGGTCTAATTTCTTATACACACCTGCATGGCACCAATGTAGAAACCTGACTGAAATATATGTTGAAAATAGGCACTCTTTCTAAATGTACATAATGTTAGAGGTTTGGAATGAACCACACTTCTGTACTCTGCACAAGCTTTCCTACAGATCACACTTTCTTCCTGTATTCTGGGTGTTTTCCTTGCAGAGGTAATTTACCAACTTTGCCCTGCTGGCGGGGAGCCTCACCCACTGAAAGCACGTATTGGAAATTCCAGCACACTGTGCAAACCGTAATGATCAGAAATTCATGCTGAGCATTTCAGAGTTTCCAGTACACTCAGTCAGCAGTAATGGTCAGGACACACCAGAATCTCAAATATACAAGTCCAGCCAGCAAGGTTACCCACTGGTTGAGCAAAGTCAGTAAATCCCTTTTGTATGCATTTATTTCTCCAAGTGGTAAGATATACCAAGTAAAAAGTACAATCACAATGAACCTGTTTCCATAAAGTATATTCATGAATCGACACAAGAGCCCTGATTTTAACATGGAGTTGGAATTAGGCGGACAGGAGCTAAGGCGATCAACAATCCAGTGTCACTTGCCTCTGTGGCCCACCACCCTGTTCTTGGCAGTGTAAGTGCCTTTGCTGTCTGAGCCTTGCTTGCATGTCCTCAGTTGCCAGCTTCAGAGAGTAAATTAAAATTAAAGATTGCAGGAAGAGAGCAAAGCATTGGGAGGTAAGTCTCCTGACCACTTTCAGCTGCCTGATGGAAGTAAGAAGTTACAGCGGAACATAGACAAATTAAAGGACTGGGCAAAACTGTAGAAGCTGAAGCCTAATATGGGGAAGTGTATGAATTTTGCACACAAGAAAATCAAATTGATTGTTTTTCGAAATGAGGAACTAGTTTACGGAGGTGAAAATCACTGGAATACAAGACATCATGTTTGTATGCAGTATGGTTCAGCTGGTGAGAAACCAGTAGAAATTTACGAGGGTTCAGCAGGGGTGTTTCGTGGCCTTAGGCACTAAATGTGCAAACCAATTGAACCAGTATCCCAGCAGAAGAGCATCAAGATTAGGGATGAACCTGAGGGATCCTGAGCAGTAATGATCCTGGAGAGCACCAGGTAAATCAAAAGGACCAGTACTTATGGAGCGCAATAAGATCCCTATTCAAGATGCATATTCCTATACAAAATTGGAAGTAGCAACAGGAGCCTGAAATGGTCCAACCTAGTCAAACAATAGGGGATAGAAATTATATAAACTGAATGGAGCAGCAGAAAATAACCATGGGAATTTAGCAATTAGGAAGCAGACCATTTGGGGTTGACCGCAATCTCCTGGAGCGACGTAACCGAAGTGCACATTCCAAGGAATTGTTGGAAAATCAGAGGGGAGCTGTGTCATTCCAATTGGGGGGCACAGGTGCCCTGAGTGGACCAAAAAGCAATTGTTCAAATTTTAGTGCATCTCCAGATATCATGCATTCCCTTTGATATCGCCTCTCTCTCCTTGAGTTCTTTCAGACCTTAGGAAGATGCTTCATGTAACCCTTGTCTGATTTCAGCAAACGTGGTTCCACTGGGCCCAGGATAACTCGGGCATATTCTCAAATATGCTTCCAAAGCAACATATAAGACATAAAAGGGTAGTTAAAGGAATGATGGCACAGATAAGTTATAACAAATGGAAATATTCCTGAGAAGGCAGAGGGCATGAATGAGGTATTGAATGGTCACTTCTTAATAGAATCAGAGAATCACTACAGTGCAGAAGGAAGCCACTAAGCCCATTGAGTTGGCACGGACCCTTTGAAAGAGCACTCCACTTAGGCCGAATCCCCAATCCCTCGCCTTTGGACCCCGAGGGTCAATTTAGCATGACCAATCCACCTAACCTGCACCTCTTTGGATGAAGAGGATAAAGAAGAGGATGAAGTTATATCACAGTACAATAGGAGAGAGTAACTATTGGATAAAAATACAAAATAGACAGAGGGTGGGATTTTGCGGCAGTGGAGGTGGCCTGCCATTGGCTGACATTGGGATCTTCTGGTCCACTAATGTCAATGGCTTTTTCCATGACTCGTAACCTCTGCCATCGGAGAACCTGTCATGGCGGTTGCCATTGGCAGGACCACAAATTCCTGCCAGCCGAAAGGGACAGAACATTTCAGCCAGAAAGGAGGTACCAAGTAAATTGGTATTATACAAAGTTAACAAATCATTTGGTCCAGATGGGATACCTCACAGGACGCAAACAGAAGGAAGGGTGGAGATAGAAACTCTCACCACAATCCTTTCATCCTCCTGTATGCAGAGGAATGGTGAACTGTAAATGTTACATCGTTGTTCAAAAAAGGGAGAGCGATACATTTGGTAACTACAGGCCAATTAGACTATTGTCAGTAGTGGAAAAATCTACAGAGACTATTGTCAAGGACTGTATGATCATATGACAAATTAATTATCACTTCGGGATGCATAGGTTAATGAGGAATAGAGCATGGAATTGCTAAAGGATAATTCTGCCTAACCTGATTACGTTCTTTTATACAGTAGCAGAAAATGTTTATGAAAGCAATGTGGTTAATATTGTTTATATATTTGGACTCTCAAAAGATTTTTGAGAAAGTACCACACAGCAGACCTATTTAGAAAGTAGAAGCACATGGTGACATAGGAACAGTGCAAATCTTAGGAGGCATAAAACAGTAGTTAACAAATTTTTTTTTCTGACCGGAGTGAAGTTAGTTGTTGGGTTCTCCAGGATTGTTGATATTAGAACCATTGCCTTTTCTCATTATATATGAATGTAGATTTTAGTAAATAATAAATTTGGGATGGCACCGTGGTTAGCACTGCTGCTTCACAGCGCCACGGACCTGGGTTAAATTCCAGCCTTGAATGACTGTGTGGAGTCTGCACGTAAATTGCTTCTTCGTGCCCAAAGGATAGGTGGGGTTACGGGGATAGAGCAGGGGAGTGGGCCTGGATAGGTTGCTCTTTCAGAGGGTTTGTGCAGACTCGATGGACCGAATGGCCTTCTTCTGCACTGTAGGATTCTATGATTCTATGAAATAGTGAACAGGATAGTAGCAGACTTCAGGAGGACATAGACAAACACAGATTTTGATGGAGATGCAGCACCCACCCCCCCCCCCCACCCGCTCATTAGTGCGCATGCGCAGAACCGCATGGTTTGTAAGCTCCAATAAGGAAAACTGATCAGCTAGCATTTAAAGGCAAGATTTCAACCAAAATATGAAGCTACTTTTTTTCTAATTCTGTTATGAATTTCTTTTCTATTTCTGATCCCAAAACCGCCTGAGCTACCAGCACCTAAGTAGCCAAATCCTGTGTTACACTGGATTTCATTGAATATACCATCACATTCAGCCAACCAGCCCATATCCACATTCTTGCTTCATTCGAAACACAATTGAGCATAAGGCACTATTCATACATGAGAGAAAACAAGTGGAGAAACAAAAGACCATTCTGGCCAGCCAACCAGCCCACACCTCAGAATTGAATGAAATGCAAATTGATACAGGAGCAAATACTTTATCCCTCATGTCTTTCAAAATATGAAGCAGCTCCTGGTCTGGTCAGGTGGACAGAAAAGCAGCAAGTGGAATACAACCCAGGGAAGTGTGAGGTGATGCATTTGGGGAGGTCAAACAAGGCAAAGAATTACACAATAAATGGAGGATACTGAGAAGTGTAGCGGGAGGGAGGGACCTTGGAGTGAATGTCCACAGATCCCTGAAGGCAGCAGGATAGGTTGCTAAGGTGGTTAAGAAGGCATCTGGAACTCTTCTATTTATTAGCCAAGGTAGCACAATCCAGCGTGTGTCGCGTAGGTCGGCCGGCGTGGGCCCCGAAGGTTGGCCGGTTGGTAAAAATGGGTCCCTGGAAAAAAAGTTTGAAAAACACTGGTATAGAGGGAAATGGGTCCAAATGCGGGCAATTGGCACTAGCTTAGTGATAAAAACTGGGCGGCATGTACAAGTTAGGCTGAAGGGCTGTAAACCTCTGACTCTAAGTGCCAGAAAGTCAATAAAAAGGAATGAAACCAGACGGATCACCTGGCATTGGCGCAGACACCGGAAATGACAACAGCAAACCCAGCCCTGTTGACTAGGCAAAGTCCTCCCGATGAACATCCAGGGGCTTGCGTCAAAATTGGGAGAGCTGTTGCACAGACTAGTCACACAATAACCTGAATCATACCTTCAGATAATGTTCCAGACACCGCCATCACCATTCCTAGGTATGTCCTGTCCCGGTGGCAGGACAGACCAGTAGAAGTGGTAGACCAGTGGAATACCGTAGGGAAGGGGTTACCCTGGGAATCTTTAACATCAAGTCTGTAGCCCAGGAAGTCTCATAGCATCAAGTCAAACATGGACAAGAATGTCTCCTGCTGATTATCACCTATCAGTCCCCTCAGCTGACGATTCAATACTTCTCCATGGACCACTTGGAGGAAGCACTGAGGGTGATAACAGCACAAAATGTACTCAGGGTGGGGGACTTCAATGCCCATCACCAAGAGTGACACAGTAACAGCACTACTAACCGCTAGATGAGTCATAAAGTGCATTGTTCTAAGACTGGATCTGTGGCAGGTGGTGAAGGAATCAATAAGAGGGGAAAACGTACTTGACCTCATCCTCACCAATCTACCTGTCACAGACAGATAGATTTGTCCATGACAATATTAGTAAGCCATGATGTGGATATGCTGGCGTTGGACTGGGGGAGCAGAGTAAGAAATCTTACAACACCAGGTTAAGTCCAACAGATTTGTTTCGAATCACTAGCTTTTGGAGCACTCCTCCTTTGTACATTCACCTGAGGAAGGAGCAGTGTTCCGAAAGCTCGTGATTCGAAACAAACCTGTTGGATTTTAACCTGGCGTTGTAAGACTTCTTACAATATTAGTAAGAGTGAACACCACACAGACCTTGTGGAAACAAAATCATGCCTACATATTGAGAATACCCTCCATCAGGCTGCATAACACGACCATCGGATTAGAATTGGAACAGATCCAACGGACACAATTTAATAGCCTCGTCGCGCCTGACTTGATGTCGGTTTGAGGCCATTGAATCTCACAGTGTTCTCTCCCGGGATTTGCAACGCTCAAGAAGCCAGATTTAACGGAGTCTCGCAAGAAGTTGCGATCTGGATATCGCCTCCACTGGGCATGATCCAGATCAACATATTTAAATGAGTAATTTGGCTCATTTAAATATGCGTTTACGGGATTCTCCCGACACCCGGGACCTAAGGGCCACGCCTGACCTCATCAGGACGCTGTTTAGTTCTGGTTTCCACAAATATGGACCAGTAGTAATGGCATCCGGAGGGGGCCATTGGAAACCCCCGGGTGACTCACAGGCCATTAGAGACCCCTGGGTGGTTGGATACATGGTAAGTTGGCACCCTGGCGCTCTCTCTGGCTCCCAGGCACGTTGGCACTGCTAGCCTGCCTGGGTGACACTGTCAGGCTGGCAGGGGCATTGCCAGGGTGGCAGTGCCCGGGTGCCAGGTTAGCATTGTCGGGGATTGGTCCCGGGGGGCCTTACCAGGTGGAGGGACGTGAGTGGATGTTACCGGAGGTCTCTCTGAGGTTGGGGGGGTCAAAAATAGGCAGGAGAGGTTCTGAAGGAGAGGTGAAGATTGTGGCAGCCAGACAAAATGGTGCTTTGATCTGCAAGGAACCTGTCCTGCTGTGTTCACCATCAGGAAATGATTCTAAGTATGACATCAGTGGAGACAAACACCCCTAGGCCAAAAAAATGGCAAAGTGCTGTTGAATAGCTATGTGTTTCTTGGCGCTGTCGCCGCCAAGAGACACCCCACTAAACGCGCCCAAATCAAGACAGATTTTTCCCGGTTAAATTGTGCCCAGTAACTCAAAACTGGACATGCATGAGGCATTTTGGGCCATCAGCAACAGCAGAATTGTACTCAACTACAATCTGTATAATCCCATGACCTGGCATATCCCTCATTCTACCATTGCCACCAAGCCAAGGATCAACTCTGGTTCAATGAAGAGTGCAGGAGGGCATGCCAGGAGTAATATCATCCTTCCATCCCACAACTGCTACCATCTAGAAGGACAAGGACAGCAGACCCACCACCTGGAAGTTTCCTCCAAGTCACTTACAATCCTGACTTGGAAATATATCCTTGTTCCTTCACTGTCACTGGGTCAAAATCCTGGAATTCTTTCCCTAACAGCAACATGGGTGTATCTACACCACAGGGATTGTACTGGTTCAAAAAGGAAGCTCACCACCACCTCCTCAATTAGGAATGGATAATAAATGTTGGCCTAACCTGGGATACCCACAGCCCGGAAAAATGAATAATTTTTTTTAATGATTCAAGATATTAGGGCATCAGTGCTTGTTATTGAATAGTAGTTAACCAACTTAGAGAAGATGGAGGGATCAAAAGAAGAGGCAATGAGGTCGAGCTGGGTGTTATCAGAGTACATGTGAAAACTGACGGGGTGTTTTCAAATAAAGACAACAAATAGATCAGAAGTAGGAGGAAATAGATCCTTGAAGGACAGCAAACTAACAGTGTGGGAGCCGGAAAAAAACACCCCCATTTCATGTCAATGATTAGATAGATAAGAATGGAACCAGTTGTGATTCGTCCCAACGCAGCTAGATGACAGTTAAGAAGCACTGAAGGAGGATAGTAAGATCAGCACATTGAAGACAGTGCATTGGTCACGAAGGATACCGTTCCAAACCTTTTAATTCTCTTCTAAAAGATTTTGTAACAATAGCATCCCCTTGTGATCTGAACTGGATACCTGTGCCTTTGGTGTGATGTGTTCAATCTCTGCAACTGTGTGCCAAGTAATCACCAGGTGAGACCTGATATGAGCAATAAAGCTGGTTCATTCCACAGCAAGATGAATATTCAGGATGTCAATAATGATCAGATTCACTTAGGTCTATCAGTAAAACTTATCTTTGCGCAATGATTTGAAATTAATGAACTCACTTCAGTGGGATGTCTTACTTAGAACAAATAATGCTCTACATGTCCTGCAGCACAGTGCAGAGATTTCTCTTCCTGCAGTCTCATAGCTCATCGACTCTCGAACACCACTTTGCTGCCTGACAACCCCCTGTTTGCACAGCCCTCTCAGTTTCTTCAAAAGGCTGACTCCTTTGAAAAGAATTGAATCCACCAGCCTGACTTGGCAATAGCTCCTGCTGAGCACAAATGAATAGAGAATTTGCAGGTGCGACGAGTGTATACAACCACTGGAATGTCAAGTTATCTTTCATTGTTTAAAAGACATTTGTCCAGATGCATTATCTGAAACCTTGGGGATAATTTTAACATAACCCACCAGCAGAAAACCTGGAAGATCAGGGGCGCGATTCTCCGCTCCCCATGAGGCGTGGGAGAATCGCGGGAGGGCCCCCAGACAAAATTCACGCCCCCCTCGCGCCCCCCGCGATTCTCCCCCCCCAACGCGGAAGAATCTCCGACCCGGATGGGCCGAGCGGCCTGCCGTTCGCAGCCATTTCACGACAGCGGCAAACACACCTGGTCGCTGCCGTCGTGAAACGGGAGTGAGAAGCCCGTTTGGGGCTTGTAGGTGGCCTAGAAAGGAAAGAGCACCACGACTGTGTCGGGAGGGGACAGGCCCGTGATCGATGCCCACCGATCGTCGGGCCGGCGTCCAAATCGGACGCACTATTTCCCCTCTGCTGCCCCGTAAGATCAAGCCGCCATGTCTTGCGGGGCGGCTGAGAGGAAAGACGGCCACCGTGCATGCGCGGGTTCGTGCCGTCAGCGGCATGATGTCAGCCGCGCATGCGCGGGTTGGAACCGGCCAACCTGCGCATGCGCGGCTGGTGTCATTAGGCGCGCCGGCCGCGTCATTCTCAGCGCAATGCCCCCGCAGCCAATATTTACGGAGCACCACTCCTAGACCCGCCGGGAGGGGAGAATAGGGGGCGAAGAGCGGCCTCCGAGGCCGTTGTGAAACTCAGCCGAGTTTGCGACGGCCCTCCCGATTTTCCCCGGGAGCAGAGAATTCCGCACCATATTCTCTGTCCATTTTATGCCCATCCTGATTTAAACCGGGCAGTGTGTAAAATGGAAGGCTGATACGGGGCTGGATTCTCTGATTCTGGAGCTATGTTCCCACGCCGGCATGGGAACGGCAAGAAAACTGGCGCAAAACGGCCACCGATTCCCCGATTTGTTGGGGGCTAGCAGGACGGCAGCGTAGATCACCCAGCTGTAGTTGCCATACGGCCCGGAGAAGTCCATGGCCGCGCATGCGCATGGTGGCGGCCTGCAGCGGCTGCGCCATGTTTCATGACGGAGGCCGCTCGCGGACCAGGCCTACGAAATAGTCACCCACTTCGGCCGGCTCGCGTGCCCAGGACCACCCCCCCCCACAGACTGAGTCCGCAGCCGCCACACAGAGTTTCCGATGGGTGAGACCATGAGGGAACCACGCCGTCGGGAACTCAGCCGGTCGGGGGCGGAGCATTGGGAGTGTGGCCTCAGGCAATCTCCTGAGGCTGTCTATCCATGGCGCGGCGTACTCTCCGAGTATGCCGCTTTGGAGGGGGTAGCACATCGTGAAAACGGCGCCATCTTGATTCTGTCGCAAACTTGGATTCTCCGTCCTGTCGACGAACGTGATTTCGGTGTCGGCGACCGGAGATTCCATGCGATCCCATTAGTTTGCTGTTGGGCCAGTTAGATTAAAATTATTGTTAGTCAAAATGCACCTGCCAACTCTGCTTGTGATTTTAACCTTTGAGAAATAAGTTTAAGTCAATAATCGGATTTTTTTATAAACAGTATGCAGTACCAAGGCCCCCCGCTGTTGGAGCACAGTCTAAAATTTCAAACCATAACATTAATTGCAATACTTCATTTTCTTCAGCAGAAGTAAGACTTTACTGCTGGTGGTTGGCCAGTGAGAATGAATGGGAATCCGACTTTTGAGAGTGAGTCACAGGCATGGCAGACATCAACTGCAAGGCCCCATTTAATTCCTCCCATCAGCTGCTTGATCATTTTTGACAGAAATCAGTAGTTGGCCAGCAGCGAAGGACAAGAATTGGGCCACGTGGTGGTAGGTCGATGTGGGCCCATTCCAAGGTGCCTATGGCCAGGGGTGGAATTATGGGAGAATCCCAGTAAGAGCTAAGGCCCTGACTTTCCTTGTGGGGCACAAAGGAAAATGTTTATTTTAATTTATCCTCACCTGCTCCCTTACAGGTTGATGAGTATCCTGTTCCATGTGATATGTAAAAGAAAAGAAATTGCATGCCCTATAATTTGCAAGTTGCGCCATATACACTGTCCATAAAGAAAATTATTATGTATGGACAAAAAAGCAGTTTGTTCTTTCTATTCTATTCCAATTTTGTGTGGCGTGGCATCAGTCACTGGACTGGACTACTTTCCATTTATGCAGTAGATGTGTTTCTCCACTCTAAGCTTGCCTTCTGCATTGCTGGGCCTGGTCTGGCTGATTTTACATTAATCCCTTTGAACATTTTCTCCACAGCATTTCCATTTGACTAAGGATAGTGTGGAGTTGATGTGTAGTACTAAATTTCCCAATAACTTATGAAGAATCTGTATTTTTCTGTCGTGAACCAAGGGCCATTGTTGTCTTTCACAAAATGTCAGAAATGCTATGACAACTGAAATATGCTTTCAGGCATTCCACGATCTCACTGATAATTATTGAGGTCAGCTGATCTAACACCCAGTGGTCCGAGTAGTAGTTCCCATCTCTGGAGGGATAATGGACAGAATTCTCCCATCTGGGACTGGTGAAGGTGGGAACACGGAGGGCTGGATTCTCTGGCCCCCTCCGGGTCAGAGAATCCCCGGGGGGGACGGTGCGGATCTCACTCCCTCGCCGGCTGCCGTATTCTCCAGTGCCGTTTCTCGGACGGGGGCGGGATTCATGCCACACCGTTCGGGGGTCGTTCGGCCCATCAGAACCCAGAGAATTGCCGGGGGGGCCCGCTACCAACGGCCCCCAATCGGCGTGGCCTGAATCCCGCCGCCACCTGAAACCGGCGCCAGAGAATACGGCAGCCGGTGCCGGAGCGGGATATGTGCCGCCCCCCCCCCCCCCCCCCTCCCGGGATTCTCCGATCCAGTAGGGGGTCAGAGAATCCTGCCCCTTATCTTCCAGTTCCAACCTTATTAATTATGCACTTGGGCATTTTGTGCCAAGTTCCGTGGCAGGTGGGCATCTTGTCACAAGTTCCGCCATCATTTCCAGGTACCATATTGAAAAGGATCCATATTGAAAATTGAAAAGAAATATTGAAAGTTCAAGAAGGAAGATGAACCTCGTGAAAAAGAAGATGGATCTCCAGAAAGGCTCTGAGGCTGGAAGATGGACCTTCCATGACACTGAATCTGGAAGATCCACCTGAAGATGCTCCCCCCACCCACTGCTGTGGTGTTCCACGGTGCAGTTACTGGCAGCTTCCATCCCAAACTCTGGAGGCAGCCCAGGCATTGTTCAGGTGAGTCCCTGTCAGGGTCTGTTCAGCATTCAGTGGCCTGGTGTCATGCAAAACACTGAAAATCTCTTTTGGATATGAGGGTTATCAGTCCAAGCTTTTTCCTTGTTTCATGGAAACATAGAAAATAGGGGCAGGTGGAGGCCATTCGGCCCTTCGGGCCTGCCCTGCCATTCATTCTGACCATGGTAGATCATTCAACTCAAGAGCCTAATCCCACTTACCCCACATATTCATTGATCCCCTTCGCCCCAAGTGCTATATCTACTGCATCTTGAAAACATACAATGTTTTGGCCTCAACTACTTCCTGTGGTAACAAATTCCACAGGCTCACCATTCTCTGGGTGAATAAATTTCTCTCATCTCTGTCCTAAATGGTCTACCCCTTATCCTCAGACTGTGACTCCTGGTTCTGGACACCCCCCACCATCGGGAACATCATTCCTGCATCTATCCTGTCCTGAGATGAGGGGGTTTTGCTTAGTTTCCACCATGTGGAATGCAAATCTTTTTTCTACCCATTATCTTGGACTCTCAGCTTAGTTTGTCCTCTTGGAGTGATCGTCATCATGATTCGACTTTACCTACGGCAAGTTAATACTGGGTCACCACCTCAAGCAGCTTCACATAAATTCGCGAAGCTCGTGATGTTGTGCTTCTTCCCCTTCTTTCTGCTGTTACCAGACTCCTAAACGACCCTCTTATGGACGACCTGATCAAGACTACACTCCTGTATGCTTCACCCGATGCCGGTGTCTGTGTGTTTACATTATGTACCTTGTGTTGCTCTTCTATGTATTTTCTTTCTATTTTATTTTATTATCATTTACTAAATGATCTGTTTGAGATGCTCACAGAAAAATACTTTTCACTGTACCTCGGTACACGTGACAATAAACAAATTCAAATCCAAATGTTGCACGAAGCACCACTGTCTGCCTGACATTTCACATTAACAATGCTCTCCTTCTACAGTCATTCTAACAGCCATAAACTATTTTTATATTGAGACTTGACGGCGACAACCTGTTCTTGGATGTAAAATGATTCTTCATAATCATTGTCCGACTTCGCCCCAGCAACCAGCTTTAGAGGCTAGTTTTTCTTCTTTACAGCAAAACACTTGCGTTCAAAGTCATTCAACTTATTTCAGTGAGAGCACTGCTTTCCCCATGCTGGCTATGCTTCCTTTTCTTTTTGGGGGTGTCCTCTGCAATATTTACATCCAGTACTCTAGCCTTGATCTTCCTGCTGGCCCTTCTGAAAATAGTTCTTGCTTTTCTCCATCGTCTCTTGCTTGGAACATTTGTTCTGCTTCTCAGCCAGGGTGTAAAGCTTCATCAGTCCTCCCATTTGAAAATGTCAATAGTTTTCTTGTGTGTAAATTTCTCTTATCCCATCAGGCATGCTCTCACATGCAGGGGGCTGGATTCTCCGCCCCGCCGCACCACATTTCTATCCCGACCCGCCAGCGGGATTCTCCGTTACGTCGGCCGGTCAATGGTGTTTCCCATTACGGGGCAGCCCCACTCCGTTGGGAAACCCTCGGGCGCCGGCAAACTGGAGTGTCCCGCCCAAGATCAGTTGTTCCTCAGACAAGTCTTTCTCTAATGAGATCATCCTTCAATGTCACAATCTCATAATTCAACCACTGTCACAAATTTATACGTTCATAAGATACAGGAGCAAAATTAGGCCACTCGGCCCATCGAGTCTGCTCCGCCATTCGATCATGGCTGATATGTTCCTCATCTGTTACCTACAATGCTACAGACTTCTTCTCCATCAGAGCAGGTACTGGAATATTTGAAGCCATAATGAATCACCCAGCAGTTGATGTCCTACACTAAGTTGTTGGCTGAACTTGAATTTATTCTCTACTCTTTCTAACAGCTGCTGGCTCTCTTAATAGCTACCAAAATCCGCTTAACCCCAGCTACGCATTTCTGACACCAGATTCTATGTGGCATGTAAAATGATAACCTTTATTCAGATATTTGACATCAGAGGTCGGATGAGTATTACAAGTGACAGTGTGCAA
This sequence comes from Scyliorhinus canicula, assembly GCF_902713615.1. Lineage (NCBI taxonomy): Eukaryota > Metazoa > Chordata > Chondrichthyes > Carcharhiniformes > Scyliorhinidae > Scyliorhinus > Scyliorhinus canicula. The sequence continues at coordinate 174,757,936 of NC_052148.1, read as the reverse complement.
AGGTATTTATTCAACCATATCCGACTCGGGGCAGGTTAAAATTCCATTGAATGCCCATCAGCATCACAAGGATTCCAATTTGTTTTTATTAATTCAGCTCTCGTGGTGTCGGAGTCTCAGCTGCCACAAAACTCATCAGCGTTTAAATCCCAAGTGAGTGGAAACAGACTCCTTTTTACCTGCTCCACAGCTGCATTATAGCTGATCAAGAAGAGTTAAAAACACCCCTTTAGTGTCCCATAAAGTAGGAAGAGGCAATGTGGGAGGGAAATCCATGATAGAATAATCATATGTGAACTCTGGATAGAGCAGGCTTAGGAAGCCAAATGCTTATTCTTGCTTTAGACTCTTATTTCCTTCAATTTCATTGGCAGCCAGAGGTTAGTGGCACAGCTCTTTGCACATATTTAAGCACTTTGGACTGCAGATGAGCTTTTCTCTGATTTCCCAGATAACCGTGGTTTTTACGGCTACTCACTTACACCACTCTCAGGATCATTCCCAATACTGCACAACATTATGTGGTGTAACTGAGAACTCTCAGATCAGAATTTTTATTGGTAGCATCTATTAAGATAACACCTATGGATAACACCTATAAAGATAAGTGCTTATACAGTTTGTGTTTATAAAACCAATCCTCATTTTAAAAATTCCCACGATTTCAAAGAGCTGCTCCATTTTAGAAGCACAGTGACACAAGAATGAATAAATCACGTAACCGGCTGCATCTAACTGCACCCCCAGCCTCCCTTCACTAGCCCCATTTTATTGGAAATGCATAAGCAGCATTGATGTCAGTCATTCAGTTATTTTGTTTCCTGGTGGATACTTGTGCCCCTTGGAACTGGCCGCATGATGGTTAGTTATAAACAGAACCCAAAAGGAGATCCCAAGGATCTCAATACTGGAAGAGGTTAAGAACCATTATGTCATGGACAGAGCCACAGCCGCCAGCATTTCCATAACCAAGAAAATCGCTGTGTTACACTTTTAACACCTTAACACTTTGATGCAATCAGCACCTGTTCATTTAAACTGACACATACCATCGTTCCTGATAACTCTGTGTTTGGATCAAAGAAGACAAGAATTCATATAATACAGCATATTAGATTGAAAACAAAGATAAGCACTATAGTGTGTACTTTGTGCTTGACTGGACAATGGCTGGCTTCTTTCATTTGCTTCACACATAACAGTTGGAACTTAATCCCATAAACACTCAAAATCGGATCCCTATCAATACATCCCTGTTTTGCTTCCCTGGTGTTGGACCACCTGGCAATGTTGGCAGCAATATGAATGAGGCTAATTGAGGGAGTTTAAGAAAAACATGTTAAGACTCAGTGTCGTTCAGCAAAAGAACTGTTAATTATAGTGTGAGTTTTGGAGTAGTTGTTCTAGTGTCACCACTGTACCCACCCAATATTGTTTACAATAATTGTGCTGGTATCATAACTTTTGTTCACCGAATTTAGGCCTTTAAAACCCATCTTATAATATGTGCACTACACGTCAATTTGTCATGAGATTTTTTTACTGCATTCCACGGCCAACGTACTTGGATGCAGTTATACCTTTCAATATGTAATTGTTCAAAACTCATAGAATGAGGGGCAATAGTTGGGGCATACTTTCTACCTGTCTACCATTCAAGAGCTTTATCAGGTAACCCCTTCGTCTTATCTTCCATAGGAAAAAGGCTCCAACCAGTTCAATCTTTCCTGATTATCTCTAAATTCTAGAACCATCCTTGTGAATCTCTTATGTTTGCACCATCACCTATGGGCAGCACGGTAGCATAGTGGTTAGCACAATTGTTTCACAGCTCCAGGGTCTCAGGTTCGAATCCCTGCTGGGTCACTGTCTGTGCGGAGTCTGCACGTTCTCCCTGTGTGTGCGTGGGTTTCCTCCGGGTGCTCTGGTTTCCTCCCACAGTCCAAAGATGTGCAGGTTAGGTGGATTGGCCATGCTAAAATTGCCCTTAGTGTCCAAAATTGCCCATAGTGTTGGGAGGGGTTACTGGGTTATGGGGATAGGGTGGAGGTGTGGGCTTGAGTAAGGTGCTCTTTGCAAGAGCCGGTGCAGCCCCGATGGGCCAAATGGCCTCCTTCTGCACTGTAAATTCTATGGTCTATGCTTCTATCCTTTACAGAATATGGAGAGCCTGTACAATACTCCAAGTCTGAGATAACCAAGATTCTGTAACAGTTTAACTGAAATGTCTTGCTTTTCTATTCTATCCCTCTTGAAATCAATCCTTGTACTTGTTTGTTCTTTTATGGTGTATTAAACTGCATTGCTACTTTTATTCAAAAGCAAATTGCTGCTGATGCTGGCAGCCTGGAATAAAAACAGAAAATTATGAAAATACTCGGAAGGTCAGGCAGCATCTGTGGAGAGAAACAGAGTTAATGGTGGAATTTTCTGCTCTGGGAATAAGTCCTGTGGTTGTGCAAAGAAAGTGGAGGAACTCCTGCTGCAGAGTGTAGCAGGTACATCCGCCAAATCACGGCACAGTCAGCTCATTAATTATGCCTTTAAAACCCGTCTGATTCATTTTGAATCTCGTAGTGGGTTTGGCAGGAATTTAGCTTCCCCACCATCATGTTTATATTTAAAAGACATCCGGACGCCTACCCCTCCTCCTCCCGCTTGCAGAGTTACCATTACATGGACCCCTCCCTTTAGATTTCATCTCACAAGTCCCCTTTCTCCATAACTTCCAACTTCCCTCATGCACATGCCATCTGTTGTGCAACATACTGCCGGTGCCCAGGGGCAGAGCAGTGTAAATGGCTAAGGCAGTGCCTCAAGGCAGGTAAGTGAAAGAGATCTCCTGCACCAGGTGTGTGCCATGGTAGCAATGCGGAAGATTCCATGGGGTGGGTCAAGATTCCAGTCTGTAGCCCTGTTAATGAGCATTCTTGACATGCAAATTATGATCCTGACATTCACCAGCGAGAAAGATGACCTGCCATGAACCCAACAGGAAAATGTTGAGGGGAAAATTGCAACTTTTTTTCTGTCGGCAGAATTCCAACTTTTGGCTTCACTCCAAGTATTCCGGACCCGCTGGGACGATTCCCTACGCTGCTGGGACCAGAAAAATCCGCCCAGCATTTCAGATCGATGATCTTTCACCAGAAATTGATTTTTTGGACTATTTTTATTGATTTGTGGAATGCCACAAGGAGTTGTTTAGACGAGTATTTCGGGAGAAGCTAGATAAGCTGAGGTAGAAAAGAAATGGAAGCAACAGATCAAATTAAATAAAGAGGGATTGGCAGGATGCGTGTGTAGAACATAAGCAGTGAGGTAGTACAAAGGGGCCAATTGGACTGTTTCTGTTCTGTAGACTCAATGTAATGTCCGTATTTCTATCTCAGGATAATCAGGTCAATGGCCCAGATCTTCAAATCCCAATATCCACAAACTGGTATTCACCATTGTTGAAGTTTAATTGAATAGGAGGTTCAGAGAAGTCAACTTACATTAAAACCCCGAACTGTCGGTTCACCAGAAAAGGCTTTGGGAGAGCCTCTCCTGGTGATCCCACCAGGACCTGATAGCACATAAACAGCTGGGCAGCACAGTTGCACAGTGGTTAGCACAGTTGCTTCACAGCTCCAGGGTCCCAAGTTCGATTCCCGGCTGGGTCACTGTCTGTGAGGAATCTGCCCATTCTCCCCATGTCTGCGTGGGTGTCCTCCGGGTGGTCCAGTTTCCCCCCACAGTCCATAGATGTGCGGGTTAGATGGATTGACCATGCTAAATTGCCCTTCATGTCCAAAGAGGTTAGGTGGGGTTACTAGGTTACGGGGATGGGGTGCAGGTGTGGGCTTAAGTGTAGTGCTATTTCCAGGGGCCAGTGCAGACTCGAAGGGCTGAATGGCCTCCTTCTGCACTGTAAATTCTATGATCGATGATGAACCTACCTCCTTTTTTGTGCTGATTTATTAGGGCTGTTCCTAACAGGCATAGACTCTGCTAAGAGCATTCCTTTAAATCAAGCGTTTTCACATTCCATTACCCCTGGTGCTGCTAAACCCACCCATACCACCGTCTCTGCTCCTCAATACCACCCTCTGCTCAATCTTCCAACCACCCGCACCTCCTTACTCTCCTATGCCCTTGGCTCACTTCTCCAATCACACCTTATCTCAGCCGCACCACACCCCAACCCCCCTCACCTTCCAACCTTGATGACTCTCACCCCTCCCCTCACCCTTATCTTGTCAGTGGTCTCAGCCCTGACTTAACCATCCCGCCCATCTCCTCCTGGGGGCATGACAAGAGGAGAATGTGCAACATTGCGGAGTGGTGGGGAGTGAGTGGCACTCGGGATGGGAGAGATGGCAGTGAGGAGTTGACTGGAATGGGATGAGTGGCAGCAGGGGAAGAGCTCAAATGAAGAGTGCATGTAAACAATAAACTGAAAGCAGACCTCAAGGAGCGTGCCTTCAGTTCATGGTGACAAAGGGAATGCGTCTTTGTTTAAACTACACTTTGCCTCTGGGCCTTCTGATCACCTCATTGACTGATCCACACAGCAGCCAGGACAGGAAACCACAACTTCACCGCTGACTGGAGGATTCAGGCCAATGAATTATTCAGGACAATGGCTCAGTGCAATTCCAAATAATTTCCATCCATGGGCCAGAAGAAGTCATTCGCACCATCAGATATCACATAGTTGAATATTTTAGAAAACACTCTTCCCTGTTGTGTAAGCTGTGGTGTGCTGCTCTCTCCTTGTCTCCTGCACTTACAATTCTAATTCCAAGACAACAACTTGTGTTTAAAAAGCACCTTTAAGGAAATAAAATACTTTACAGGAGCATAACCATTTTTACAGGATTGAATTGGACCGTGGTTCATCTGAATATTTGGAAGCAAAATACCAAGTAAATGTTGAACATTTTTCTTCACACTTGTAATTTGTTAAGCTGTGTTTTCTTCTGCCAAAATTCTTTCAGTGGAAAGCCTTGTTATGCTGGCTGCTTTACCTTGTATCTTTGTTTGATAAAAGTTAAGTGCGGGTCCTTCATCTGTCATAAAAACATTTTTTCATATTGAGTTTGCTACTGTAACACGTGCCTTGTCAGGTTTACCGAGGAAAAAGCAGTTATCTAAAGCATTGACTCCCTGAAAGTGTTGTGCACTTTTTCCAGAGCTTCTGTGCACCAAAACAATTACTTTCTTCTGATCTCATTCTTTCATAATTTCAAATAGGGATTACAAAGTCTAATAAATGTTTCCTGCTGAAATACCTTTCATGTTGTTTTGCATTTCCTAATCCGTATGTTAAGTTGAGGTCAGAAAGCCAAATGATGTAACATTTAATGTCACTGGCAGGCATCTTAGATGTCAAACTAATTGAGTGATTAACCTTTAAAGAAAATAAATTATTTTGAGCTGAATTCAATGGAATCCGGACAGTCGGGCCCCAAAACCAAAGGACAATGATTTACCGTCCCATTTAGGTCGACATGATGCTGGAGCCGTTTTCTGAGGTTCTTATATTAGGCAGTTTGGGTGGCCACTTAAACATGACAATAAGCCAGTAATGTTTAAATCAGAGTGTTGTGAAATTATTAAGATGGTGAAGCACATCGGGGGACCGAAATGGAAGTAGTGCCGAGGGGTGGGACTGACCATTAATCCCTGGTAGTGAAGAGAACTTGACAGAGTGGATACTTCAGGGGTGTTTCCCCTTGTGAATGAGACTGGAACTAGGTGATGCAGTTTTTAAGATAAGGGCTCTCTCACCGAAGACGGAAATTAGGAGAATTCTTTTCTCTCAGAGGGTCATGAGTCTTTTAAAAAATTAATTTGTGGGATGTGGGCGTCGCTGGCTATTGCCCATCCCTAGTTGCCCTTCAGAAGGTGGTGGTGAGCTACCTTGTTGAACAGCTGCAGTCTCTGAGGTGTAGGTACACCCTCAGTACTGTTTGGGAGGGTGTTCCCGGATTTTGACTCAGCGACAGTGGGCGGGATTCTCCGACCCTGCGCCGGGTCGGAGAATCGCGGGGGGGGGGGGCGCAAATTGTGCCACGCAGCGCCATTGGAGCCGGTGCGGCGCCAGTCGGGGGCCACTGTACGTGCCCCACCCCCCGCGATTCTCCGGCCCGGATGGGCCGAGCACCATTAAAAAAAATGAGTCCCGCCGGTGCCGTTCTAACCTGCTCTGAGCCGGCGGGACCTCGGCATTGATGGGTCAGGTGGCGGCCTTGGGGTGGGGGGGGCGGCCTCCGATGTGGCCTGGCCCGCGATCTGGACCCACCGATCGGCAGGCCGGCCTCTCTGTCTCCCAGCCTCCTTTCTTCTGCCCCGGCGCCTGTACTCCTGCGCCATGTTGGGTTGGGGCCGGCGCGGACTGCGCATGCGTGAACCGCTCCAGCGGCCTGCTGGCCCCCTGTAGGAGCCAGAATTACTAATCCTGGGACCATGTTGACGCCGTCAGGAAACGCAACGGAGTTTCCGAAGGCAGCAACACTTAGCCTCCGGAGCAGAGAATCCCGCCAGCGAGGGAACGGCGATATGTTTTCAAGTCAGGATGGTGAGTAACTTGGAGGGGAACTTCCAGGTGGTGGGGTTCCCAGGTATCTGCTACCCTTGTCCTTCCAGATGGTTGTGGTCGTTGGTTTGGACGATGCTGCCTAACAAACCGCAATGAGTACCTCCAGTGCATCTTGTAGATGGTACACACGGCTGCCACTGTTTATCAGTGGTGGACGGATTGAATGTTTGTAGAATGGGTGCCAATCAAGCTGATTGCTTTGTCCCAGATTATGTCGAGCTTCTTGAGTGTTGTTGGAGCTGCACACATCCAGGCAAGTGGAGAGTATTCCATTACACTTCTGACTTGTGCCTTATAGGTGGTGGACAAGCTTTGGGGAGTTAAGAGGTGAGTTACTCACATTAGGATTCCTAACTTCTGACTGCTCTTGTAGCTATAGTTTTCATATGGCTAGTCCAGTTCAGCGTCTGGTCAATGGCAACCCCCAGGATTTTGATAGTGGGGGATTCAGCATTGGTAATGCAATTGATTGGGAAGGGGTGATGGTTTGATCCTTTCTTGTTGGAGATGGTCATTGCCTGGCACTTGGGTGGCGTGAATGTAACTTGCCACTTGTCAGCCCAAGCCTGGATATTGTCCAGGTCTTACTGCATTTGGACATGGACTGCTTCATTATCTGAGGAGTCCTAAACATTGTGCAACCATCTATGAACATCCCCACGTCTGACCTTATGATGGAAAGAAGCTCGTTAATGAAGCAGCTGAAGATGGTTGGGTCTATGAATATAACTTGAGGAACTCCTGTAGTGTCATCTTGGAGCTCCACCACCACAAGCACCTTCCTTTGTACTAAGTATGTCTCCAACCAATGGAGAGTTTTCCCCCTGATTCCCATTGACTCATGTTTTTCTAGAGCTCCTTCATGCCATACTCAGTCAACAGCTGCCTTGATGTCAAGGTAAGTCACTCTCACCTCACCTCTGAAGTTAAGCTCTTTTGTGCATGTTTGAACCAAGACTATAATAAGGAGCTGAGTGACCCTGGCAGAACACAAATTGAGCGTCAGTGAGCAGGTTACTGCTGAGAAAGTACCGTTTGATAGTATAATTAATAACCCCTTTCGTCACTTTTCTGATGATTGAGAGTAGACTGATGGGGCGGTAATTGGCCATGTTGTATTTGTCCTATTTCATCTGTACAGGACAAGCCTGAGCAATTTTTTACATTGCCAGTTAGATGCCAGTATTGCAGCTGTACTGAAAAAGCTGGGCTATGGATGCAGCAAGTTCTCCGTCACCAGAGGAGGATGAGATGGATCATCCACTCGGCACTTCTGGCTGAAGATTGTTGTGAATGCTTCAACTTTATCTTTTGCACTGATGTGGATATTTGTGGAGACTCCTCTTCCAGTGAGTTGTTTAAGTTTCCACGAATATTCATAGCTGGAAGTGGCAGTGCTGCAGAGTTTAGATCTGACCCATAGATTGTGGAATCGCTTAGGTGCTTATGCTGTTTGGCAGGTAAGTAGACCATAAGATGAAAGAGCAGAAGTAGGTCACTCAGCCCTTCGTGTCTGCTCCGCCATTCAATGAGATCATGATCTGATAATCCTCAACTCCACTCTTCTACCTGATCCTCATAACCCTTGATTCCCTTACTGATTATAAATCTGCCCATCTTAGCCTTGAACATGCTTAATGACCCAGCCTCCACTGCTCTCTGCAGTAAAGAATTCCACAGATTTACTCCCCTCTGATCGAAGAAGAGGAAACATCCTCTCAGAATCTATTCAGTGAAGCCCCCTGAGAATCCAGATGTCTCATTAAGATCACCTCTCACTTTCTAGGGCGGTATTCTCCGTTTCCCCGTCGGGCCGGAGAATCGCCGGGGGGCAGCGTGAATCCCACCCCGACGCTGGCTGCTGAATTCTCCAGCGCCGTGTTTTTGGCGGGGGTAGGAATCGTGCCGCGCCGGTCGGGGGCCGTTGCAGTGGCGCCCCCGGCGATTCTCCGGCCCGCGATGGGCCGATCGGCCGCCCGTTTTTGGCCAGTCCCACTGGCGTAAACTACACAAGGTTTGTACCGGCGTGACCTGGCTCTGCGGGCGGCCTGCGGAGTCCTCGGGGGCGGGGGGAATCTGACCCCGGGGGGGCCCCACGGTGGCCTGGCCCGTGATCGGGGCCCACCGACCTGCGGCCGGGCCTGCGCCTGTAACCGGCCACTGTAAAGCTCCGCCATTGCTGGCGCGGAGAAGAAACACCCTGTGCATGCGCAGGAATCACAGCAGTGGTTCTGAGAACACGCTGGCACTCCTGCGCATGTGCCGGACTTGCACCGGCCGGCGGAGCCCCTTCGGCGCCGGTTGGCGCAGCAAGGATTCCGCACCTTCCGGGCAGCCCGATGCCGGACTGGTTCGCACCACTCTTTGGCGCAGGTATGGCCCGCCCACCAGATACCGGAGAATCCCGACCCTCAACTCCACTGAGTACAAGCCCAATTTACTGAACCTCTCCTTATAAGAAAATCCCTCCATAACAGAGATCAACCTCATGAACCTTCTCTGGACTGCCTCCAATGCCAGTATATCTTTTCTTGGATAAAGGGACGAAAACTGTTGCCAGTATTCCAAGTGTGGTCTAACTCGTGCCTTGTACAGTTTAGCAGGACTTCCCTATTTTTATACTCCATTCCCTTTGAAATAAAGGAAAATGTTCCATTTACCTACCCCATTACCTGCTGAACTTGCATGCTAGATTTTTGTGAATTTTGCACAAGTACCCCAAATCGCTGTGCTGCATAATAATATTCAGCTCCCTTATTATTCCTACCAAAGAGCATGACTTCACATTTTCCTACATTTTATTCCATCTGCCAAGTTTTTACCCATTCACTTAACCTGCCTATATTCCTCTGTTGACTCTTTGTGTCATTGTCACCATTTGCCTTGCCACTTATATTTGCAAACTTGACAATAGTGCATTCACTTTGCTCGTCCAAGTCATTAATTTATATTGTGAATAATTGTGGCCCTAGCACGGATCCCTGTGGCAGTCCACTAGCTACAGGTTGCCATCCTGAAAAATGTCCTCTTATCCAAACTCTGTCTTCTATCAGTTAACCAATCCTCTACCCATGCTAATATGCTGCCCCCAACACAATGGGCTCTTATCTTATTAAGTAGCCTTCTGTGTGGTACCTTATTGAATAGTTTTTAGAAATCCAAGTATATTCCATCAATTGGTTCCCCTTCATCTATCCTGCTCGTTTCACCTCAAAGAATTCTAATAAATTTGTCAAGCATTATTTTCCCTTCATGAAGCCTGATTGATTGTGTCGTGCATTTCTAAATGCTCTGCTATTACATCCTTTACAATGTACACTAGCATTTTCCTAATGACAAAAGTGGAACTAACTGGTCTATAGTTTCTTGCTATTTGCCTCATTTTTTGAATAAAGGTGTTACATTGGCAGTTTTCCAATCCTCTGGGACTTTTACAGAACTTAAGGATTCATGGAAGATTACTACAGTGCATCCATTATCTCTGTAGCTACATCTTTAATATCCTGGGATGCAACCCATCAGGATCAGGGGACTTATCGGCCTTTAGCCCCATTAGTTTCGCTAGTGATGGTTGTTATATTTATTTCCTCCTCCCCAATACCCCCCTCACCCGCCCCTTAGTTATTATTTTTGCAATGTTATTAGTGTCTTCTTCTGTGGAAACTGCCACAAGGGGCTGGATTATCCGTCGATGAGTTTCTCCATTGCGCTGATAGCGCACTCATGCCTGGGGATTTCCTGGTGGCTGGGGGGCCACAATGGGAAATCCCATTGACAGGTGGTGGGAATGGAGAATCCCACTGCCGGCGAAGGTGCTTTGCTCAGTAACACATGGCTGGCGGATTGGTGATCAACCGTATTTCCTGCTAAACCCCATTCCCAATCCACTCCAGACAACGCTGCCCTCATTCCTTTATAATTACCCTTATGTAAATGTAGCACAGTTGTTTCTGACCTACATTTTTCACTCTTAAATTGTAGTTCTGTGTTGCAGCTTCACCAAGTTGACACCTCATTTTTAGGTATGCCTGGTGTTGCTCCATGTATGCCCTCCAGTAGTCTTCATTGAACCAGCGTTGATCCCCTGGCTTGGTGGTGATTGTAGAGTGGGGGATATACAGGGCCATAAGGTTACAGATTGTGGTTGAGTACAGTTATGCTGCTGCTGATGGCTACAGTGCCTCACAGATGCCCAATCTAGAGCTGCTATATCTGTTCAAAGTCTATCCCACTTAGCTTGATGGAGGGTGTTCTCAATATGAAACCAGGGTTTCAACTCCACAAGGACTGTATGGTGGTCACTCCTACCAGTGCTGTCATGGGTAGATACACCTGCAGTAGGCAGGTTGATGAGGACGAGGGTAAGTATATTTTTCCCTCTTGGTTCTCTCACCACCTGTCGCAATCCCAGTCTAACAGTTATGTCCTTTAGGATGTGGCCAGCTCAGTCTGCAGTTATACTACCGAGCCATGCTTAGTGATGGACATTGAAGTCTCCTACCCAGAGTACATTCTGCGCCCATGCCACCCTCAGTGCTTCCTCCAAGTACGGATTCAGCGGCTGAGGGAGGATTGTACGTCGTGTCAGCAGGAGGTTTCCTTGCCTATGTTTGACCTGGTGTCATGAGACACTATGGAGTCCAGAGTTGATGTTAAGGATTCGAAAGGCAATGTAGACCCAACTGTATATCACTGTGTTGCTACCTCTGCTGGGTCTCTCCTCCCTGTGAGACAGGTAAAATGTAAATGTCACCCTCGTCCCAAAGGGCCAGAGGCTTCTCGCTCCTGTGAGAGCTGACTGGTGATGATTTAATCTGAGGGTTACCACACCACAGGCAAGGGGCAAGGTTGAGAATGCAGAGCCTTTAGGAATAACCTCAGCCAGTCCTGGAATTGAACCCGTGCTGTTGGCATAACTCAGCATCACAAACCAGCCGTCTGAACAATGGTGGTGTCTGGTACATTATCTGTAAGGTATGATTCTGTGAGTATGACAGCTGAACTAGACTGTGGGTCAGCTTTCCCAATTTTGGCACAAGCCCCCAGGTGTCAGTAAGGAGGATGTTTCAGGAACGACAGGCACCGGAAATATTGTCTTTTAACATTTTCTTCCATTATATTCGATCTGCCCACTCACCAAACCTGTCTCTATCCCTCTGTCGACTCTTTGTGCTATCCTCACCATTTGTCTTCCCACGATTTTTGTGTCATCCACAAACTTTGCAATAGTGCATTCACGTCCGTCATCCAAGTCATTAATATATATTGCAAATAATGAGGCCCCAGTGATTACTTCCTTAGTGATTGTTGTATTTATTTTCGCCCCTCACCCCGCCCCTTGACTTCCCCTAGTAGTTGTTATTGTATTTATTTCCTCCCTCTCCCTGCCCCACCACTCGATTTCCCTGGTGATTGAGGAAAAAATAGAGATAAACAGTAGGTAGAAAATTAGCAGGAAGAGAAGCTAGCAGACCATGCTGGAACTGCACCAGGTCCTATCAGAGCATCAGATAGGAGGAGGATTGCAGCAGGTAAGTCCCCTCAATATGGAATTTGGAGACCCAGAGTAAATTAACATGAGCTCACCAAGAACAATGTGTAAGGCAACACAGATTGTCTTGGCAGACAGTTACTGGCCTGTTGGGCCAGTGGCAGTCAAGGCCACCATCACCCTTGATGTGTTTGCACCACAGAATCATAGAATTTACAGTGCAGAAGGAGGATATTCAGCTCATGGAGTCTGCACCGGCCCTTGGAAAGAGCACCCCATTTAAGCCCACACTTTCAACCTATCCCCGTAACCCCACTTAACCTTTTTTAAACATTAAGGGCAATTTAGCATGGCCAATCCACCTAACATGCACATCTTTGGACTGTGGGAGGAAACTGGAGCACCCAGGGGAAACCCACACAGACACGGGGAGAACGTGTAGACTCCACACAGTGACCCAAGCCGGGGATCGAACCTGGGACCCTGGAGCTGTGAAGCAACTGTGCTAACTGCTGTGCTGCCCTCTAATGGTCATTCAGGGTTGTAGCGGACAAGGTGGCATATGTAAGCCGTGGCGCACCTGAACATAGTTGCCCTGTTTCCATTGTCAACTCTGTCAGCTCATTTGCTGCTGAAAAACTCATTCATATTTTTGTTACCTCTGGACCTGACAGTGCACTGCTGGATGACCTTCAATGTCCTTTCCTCGGTAAGCTTGAGGGCATTTGAAACGCTGCTCCCCATCTTCTAATTTACACCAAGTTGCATACAAACATCACCCCAGTGCCTACAAGGGCTCCTGGTTAAGCAGCACCTTGATTTTAAAGTTCTCTTGCATGCCCCTCCCCAGGGACTTTACACTGTCCCACCAGGGGGTTTGAAGGTGATGGGGGTGTGCTCGAAAATTCAGCAGATGGCCTTCCTGCTGCCTCCCTCCCTGCACCCAACCTGTGTGAAATGTTCAGTGGGTGCAGTGGAGATGTTGAGCATCGTGCCTGTTCTTGGGCCCTTACGTGGTCAATTAATGGCCATTAAAGGGCCTCATTCTGCCCCCCACTTATGGTAGGGGTAGGCTCACACCTTGTGTGAAGCTTGGCAGCTGATGTCAGGCAAGGGGAAGGCAGAAACCCTTTGTGGGTCCCCTGTGCCCATCAGAGATAACCCCCATCAACCATCCTCTTTCACCCTCCTTTAGTTTTGCAAACCCATCTCTTCATCTGCCTCACCCACCTTTCCGGTGCCAGCCTGACCCTGTTGAAATCCGCACCCTACTTCCCCCACCCCTACCAATTATCTTGGTATCCAGCTCCAAAAGCTTATCTTTATTTTGTGAAGAATGCGGAGAACCGAACAAAGGTTAGAGTGGATGAGGGTTTCTATGGAGGTGACAGTCTACAAAATAGATGAGGACTTTCAGCACTAGACAGCACCAAGGCATCATTAAGTCTACATGCAGCTTAATGAGGGGAAAGGGCTAGGCTTAGTAAAGACTTGAGCTTATTTGTGTCAGCCTTGCCATTGCCAATACTTTGCTTCCCATCCAAATGCAATATGAGCATGGCTTCATACCCTATCTAAATCAATAGCTGGATGAACACAGGTGGCCCCACACCCATCCCCCATCAACCCCACGCCCATTCCCCATCAGCCCCACAGCTTTTGCTGGAGGCTATCTTTTCCTGCAGAATGTTAATATTTCTTCATTGTACTCTCAGGGCCAAAGAACAAATAGCTACTGCTCAAAAAATACATTTAGACAGCACATATTTTCCTCATCTGAAGGCCTCAGAAACAATTCCTCACAAACTGCTTCCAGTCAGAAGGTAGCAGTTTACTCAGAGTGACTTGACACCTATCTTTAAGGGGTACATTCACCCTTTAAAAAAGGGAACTCCCAGGCAAAACCCCACCTCTGAACTGGCCTGTTAGTGATCCTAACACGTCACCTACCACCAATGGCATGAATATCAGGCGCAGCCATCAAATCTAGCCAGACCAAAGCAAAAGAGAAAGTGCTGAAAAAGCCCAGCAGTCCGAGCAGCATCTGTGGAGAGAGAAACAGAGTTAATACTTCGAGTTCAATATGACTTCTTAGGAAGTTTATGAGCGTATGATTGGGTGGTATGTACGACAACATTACCCAGAGGCCGTTTCAATCCTGTTCCAGGAAAGAAGCTATCCCATGATGTGCGAACAGTCAGTCAAATATTTACAGTTCACAGTGCAGCATGATCAAAAACAAACTCTCTGTAGATTTAATCCTCTCACATTTAGATACAACTTCATAAAATGTTTCTTTATAAACCTCACATTGCAGATGTTTATCAGATAAATAAAGCCTGTCTTTCAAGCCAAAATAGTATTTTGGAGTTAATAGACTTGCTTTATTGGAGGCTTGTGAACAAAATAATTTCCTTACCTCTTCATACTCTTTAAAGCGGTGTCTGACACGGAGTTAATTTTTTTGAGGTGGTTCAACCCGAAATGTGTATTCTCTGTGATCTAAACAAACTTCAGCGGAATGCAGAGGCAACCACTGTTTCTTGTAAAGTTGTTAACTTATGTAATTGTTATGGCACAAGCTTCAAAAACAGTTTTATGATTTCATGGTTTGTCATACATCCAGAAATTGGAGAAGACCAATTCACTTTGCAAAAACAAGCTCTATCATGTCCTATCAAATAAACACATTCCATCAAGTGAAACTGCTTTGCAATAAATATGTGATACGCTGTTACTTTTCTGCACTGTTTTTCTTAACATGTGTTGCTCGAAGCCACCAGGGAGTTCTGGTGCTCAGTTATTTGTTGATAATAGAGTTAGGAAGAAGATTTATTTCAAATTTTGCATCCAGTGACAGTGGAAATATTTTTTTTTTCTGTATCATGTCTCACAGCAGCATTGCAAACCTTCTGATTAATTCTGTGCACTTTCTTGTTTCAGCCTCCCAATCTTGTTATCACTTCCCCTTCCTTCAAACACCTTCCTTCGGTAACTACTTTCCCGTAGGTTTTGTTCTTGCTCACCTCCCAATCTTCCTTCCATTTCTAATTTCCAGTATTTCCACCTCTGTGAAGCATTTATGGATATTTTAATATATGAAAGGCTCAAGCTAAATCAAAAACGTTGTTGCATTTTGCTCATTTTGGTTGAAGGTTTTGAAATATTTGGCGTATCTGACTCAAATTTCCATGCATTTGTATAGGTCTCTGGTGTTTCACTCTTTCTGATGAAAAATCTCAATCCTATCTTATGTTGTTGGGTTTCCTTTACGTTGCTCCAATACCATTCTATGATAAAGAACAGCATGTATCACCTGCAATGAAGTACATTTTCATTCAGACCTTGGTTTCTAGGAGCAGATGCAGGTAAACCCCTGTCCTGATCTGTTTGACACATTTTCAGTTCCAAATGCTTCATGCTGCAAAGAAAATACCAACATTGCAGTCATAAAAGTATTTAAATAAACAACCAAGAACACAGTTTAATAAAATAGAAACATGCAAACCATTTATCTGGTAGTCTGAGAGGTACCAAGACTTTAATGAAGACAGGGTTAACATTGCAGCTCCTAGGGCAGCACGGTGGCCTAGTGGTTAGCACAACCGCCTCACGGCGCTGAGGTCCCAGGTTCGATCCCGGCTCCGTGTGGAGTTTGCACATTCTCCCCGTGTCTGCGTGGGTTTCGCCCCCACAACCCAAAAATGTGCAGAGTAGGTGGATTGGCCATGCTAAATTGCCCCTTAATTGGAAAAAATAATTGGGTAATCTAAATTTATAAAAAAAAAGAAACATTGCAGCTCCTAAACCAATGATTTGTAAAAAAAAAAAATCAGATGGAGAAGGAATTTAAAATTAGAGTTAAATCAGGTGCAGAAAAAGCAACTTAGATTGGATAGAGACAGAAAAAGAAAGTAAAAAAAGATATTAAATTTTGAGACTGTGGGTGGAATTCTCTGGCCGTTGGGATTCTCTGGGCGGGATTCTGTGATCCTGAGGCTGTGTTGACGCTGTCGGAAACGTGGTCATGTTTCTCAACGGTGTCAACACGGCCTCAGGGTCAGCAATCCTGGCGTGAACTGAGCGCCGCCGGATCCGCACATGCACAGTGGCGTCCTTCTCTATGCCAGCCCTGACGCAACATGGTGCAGGGCTACAGAGGCTGGCCTGGAAGAAAGGAGGCCCCCAGCTCGAGAGGCCAGCCCTCCAATTGGTGGGCCCTGATCGCAGGCCAGGCCACAACGGAGGCCCCCACCCCCCCGGCCCCTGGTGGGACCCCCCCTCAGGCCATTCCCTGACCCTTCCACAACGAGATCCCGCCAGTTGAGAGCAGGTGTGAACAGCGCCAGCGGGACTCGGGTTTTTTACGACGGCCGTTTGGGCCGAGAATCACCGGGGGCGCCACGTCAGTGCCAATGGTGCCAATTCTCCCCTTGCAGAGAATCGCATCCGGATGTCGTGGCGGCGTGGCGCGATTCGCGTCGGTCACAGGGATTCTCCGGCCCGGCCCCGGGCTGAGAGAATCCCGTCCTCTGTTTCTGCCGGAAGCGCACCCCTGCCTGCAGGTTTCTCGGCCGTGTGGATTGGCTTCAATGGGAAATCCCATTGACAAGCGGAGAGAGTAGAGAATCCTGTCTCAGCAATATCTAGGACATAGAAATTGATTCATATTGCATGAACAATCCATAGCATTGCTAAAAGGACACTTAGATTATTACTTATAAGTCCTAACTTTTGGTGATGAATTTTGTGGGCAATAATTGTGCAAATCCAGCAGATACTTTAAAAACTGTGGCAAGAGTAAAGGCAAGACAATTTGTGCAAGGCATGTCACTTCACCCCCCCCGAACGTGCTGGCCATTTAACACAGGACCATCAAAATGCAATTATATTTTCAGGAATATCTGGCCCAGCATAAATGATAATTTACACTGGAAGCTTGCAAGAACCACATGGAAAATCCAAACATTGGTTTAGAATTAATTTTCATAGAGGGACTCTTCCTTCCCTCATGTTCTGTTTCACCACTACCCATCTCTTCCCCAGCAAAAGTCCCTAAAATGGTATCATGAGGGTCGAGACCTGGGCCTGGGTTTCCACCACAACAGAGAGTCTTTCTATTGTGGCGAAGATCCCGGAAATAGCTGAACATTCTGAGCTCTAACCCTGAAGCCAGCATTTCCCTTATTCACGGGAGCCGACCTGGAGTTGGGCCAGGGCTTGCGCATGCATGATTCGTGGAGGCAGCTGGCCATTTAAATCACCAGCTGCTTCCACTCAATTGGAATTTTGGAAGGACAGGACTGTGGAATCCAGAATTTGCAGGTTAGAACAGGAGGTCTGAACTTGGTTGATATGTTGGATAAACAGAGTACCGCTTTGAAAAGGAAAGATATCCCTTTGGATAGGGTCTCCGGACACCTGTGGGAGAGTTATGGCACTCTTTGGGAGAGATAAGGCTTGCCTTGGGATTGTTAGACGTGAACATGGTTATGCACTTTTAACACACAGAGTGCACTCGACAGGCTGCACATTCATTGCAGGGTGGGCCGCCTCAACTTTGTTTAAGCCCAACCCATCAATTGAAAAATCCAACCTGCAGGTGGACATTATTAAAGGTCAGATATGTCGAGCTGGGAAATCTCCCAACTCTGAAAACCTGACCTCAGGATGGGCTCTGGTGTTTACACTCCCAATAAATCTTCTAGTTCCACTAATCCTCTCCCATCATCTTAACCCAGGAACTCCACCTGGGCTCTCATGAAAGTGGGGTAATCAGAATGCCCGAGTTGGCTTATTTTTGGAATTGGCAGCTAACTGTGCAGGAATTTTCTGGAATCAGGGCTTTGATTATATCACCATGGTTGAGCGACAGCTGTAAATAGTGCACTATTTTAGCAATTTTAGCAAGCCGTTGTTATTTAATAGTGTGATCACTTTAACAAACTGATAGGTAAATGCAACCACTATTAAAATACTGGGCATAATATTCCCGTGGGCTTCAGAACCCGGCCATCGTGGTCAGAGGTGGGTCAGAAGTCATTTTAGGAACAGTCACCCGCCTGTCATTTTCACTGAATAGGCACAATTGGTGGCCAAAGGGTGGGCTTGCTGTTGAATTAAGGACTTTGAAGACTCTTGAAACTGAAGGCCATCCAGCTGCAGATTGCCTTTTCTGGTAAGTAGAGGTGAGGCCATGGATACTTTTGAAACCTTAACTTGGACATGGCCTCAGTAGCTGGGCCATCATTGTAGAGAGGATCTCTTCCACAAGGCAGCCTATGTTTGTTGCAGATTTCAGCGTTTAATCAGGCAGGGAGTGCAGGATGAGTATGCCACTGCCTTTCCAACACTACCCTATTAAGTCTGTAAATGCAGGGTTGTGGACAGTCTTCCTGTCCAGATGCTGACTGAAGCCCTTAAACGTGCAATTAATGGCCACTTATGGAGGGGTGAGACACCATTGAGAAGCCTGAGAAGCAAACTTGACAGCTTCTGTTTTCAGGCAGGGGTATCCCTTGTTCAAAGGAACCCAATGCCTGATTAACGGAAACAGCACATGAAAGGGGAGAGGGGCGTATTGGGGCCACACCCTGCCTTTTCTTCTGACCCCACCACTTCCCCTACATAAAGGTCTCACCTCCCACAAACCCCATCACATCATCACTCATGTGTGGCAAAGACCCCCAGTGATCCAAGATCTCTGGTGGGTCTATGACCAAAACCTGCCAACCTTCCCTGTGGCATTACCTGGAATGGAGAGCTTCAGACTCTGATTGACCAGCAGCTTTCAAGGGGGCAGGATCTCCATCCCCAGAATCGTAAATACTGGGGAAGGCCCACCTTTGGCCAGTTAAGTGCCTACAGTGGGTCCTCCCAACAAAAGGCTGCCATCAACTCTCCAAACGGTGTACTCCAGATTAAATTATGCCCACCTCTTTTACCAAGGTTTCATATCCTGGGTGGGATTCTCTGATTCAGCGGCTAAGTGTTGCGCCATTGTAAAAACCGGAGCGTTTTACGACGGCGTGAACGGGCTGCTGTGAGTCGCAATTCTGGCCAGCAAAAGGGGCTAGGGCGGGCTTTGCGGGAAGGGGAGGGTGGTGGGGGGAGCGGCCCCAGACTGGCGTCGGATAGGCGCGATGCTTCAATGACGCTGGCCCGCGTCGCTTAAGGTGCGCGAGCGGCGCTCAGTCCCGAGATTAGCAAGGTGGTAGCCACCCGCCGTGCTGCCCCGAGGTTCAGGAACCATAACCTGCACATGCTGCTGGACGCGGAGGAGAGGAGCACAGTCCTGTGCCCCAGACATGGATACCACCACCCGCACAGCACCGTCCGGTGTCTGTGGAGGGAGGTGGGCAATGCCTTCAGCGTCGTGGGACACACATCCCATGCCCAGTGCCAGGCCTGTGGCCCCGAGGGACGCATGCCACGGCGGGCAGGTCAGACGCCGTGGAAGCCCTTCCACTGACACAGAGACCCAGGACGGACACCCAGGACACCGAAAGCCAGGACACGGACACCCAGGACCCAGATGCACATGACACCCAGGACACTGACACACGGAGGACTGACACCCAGGACACTGACTCCCAGAGGATTGACACCCAGGACACTGACACACAGAGGACTGACACACAGAGGATGGCAACCCAGAGGACTGACAGACCGGACAGTGACTCGCAGATGGGTGCGACTCAGGGCCCATCGGGCCAGGGGTCGACGCAGGAGTCCCCGGATTTTGGCTCCGACGACGACCTTGACTTCTCGGCACTGCTATCTCCCACACTGTCCACCATCGCAGAGACTAACACCTCAGTTGGGCACTTTAGTGATGAGGCGTCTGGGACACTGACTGGTGCGCACCACACAGCCGTCCCGATACAGCAGGTGGAGGAAGGAGCAGCCGACCGGCTGGACAGATGGAGGGCAGCCCAGCCCCCGCCCAGATGGTTCCCGGGCTCCTGGACATAACAGACCTACCCAGAGACCCGATAGAGTTAGACACCCAGGGACTAGACAACGGGATGACAGCTAGCTCCCAACAGCTGCAGACGCAGGTGGAGGAGTCCATCCGCATCCAGGAGCAGGGAATGGTGCGGTCATAGCTGCCACACAGGCCAACACCGCACGGGTGGCGTCCACAGTGGAAGCAATGGGGGCAATGGTGTCGGCCGTGGGTACGTTATGCAAGGCGTGGGGCTTCACATGCATGCGTCATCCGTGGCCTTGGGCAGGGCTGCCCTCTCACAGGCAGCCATGTGCCAGAGCCACCTGGACATCTCAGCCGCGCTCCACAGTCTGGCTCAGTCTCAGCAGGCCATCGCTGAGAGCATCGGCGGCCTTGCCCACGTGCTGGATGGCGTCACACAGGCCCAGAGGGAGATGGCGCAGTCAAGACAGGGATGGGCCACTACCTGAGCTCCATCGCTGCTGACGTAAGGACCCTGGTCGATACCACAGCGGGCCTCCAGGATTGACAGTGCCAGGTGTCGGTGGGCATCGGGGCTTGTCTCTGCTCGCACCCCCAACCCATAGAGAGGCCTGGGGGCTATCGGGCACCCCGAGGGAGGAGGAGGGGTTAGGGCCTGTGCCGGTGCTGGAACACCAGAACACCTCAGACTCCTCCCGTTCCGTCCCGTGCATCCGATGGGCAGCGGGCAGAACAGGGTGGCACCACGCCACCCAGGATGCCTGAGGAGCAGCCTGGCCCATCCAAGCTGGGCCGCCCCAGGAAACAAGCGCCAACGGGGAGCCAAGTCGCAGGGCAGGGGTCTGAGCAGTCCGCCTCCACCCCTGCTGTCTCGTCTGCAGAAGCACAAAGACGTAGTGGCAGGGGCCGTAAGGCCAGGAAGTTAGATACCTAGTAAATTGGCACGGGTGCAGGGCACAGCTTAGTTATAGGGGCTCGAGCACATGTGTATAACTTTTGTAATTGAACTCACTGTTACACCAATGCAAGCTGCCTCTGTGCTTTGTCCGATGCCTTCGGGGTTGGGTAGGGGACTGAGTGCCACTGTGGTCGAGGGGTGAAGGATCATTGAGCCCCGGTGGGTTTAATATGCCCCTTCCCGCCGGACGTCCACGCCACCCTGCCCCCATCGATTCGGCAGGGCCATGTGATGGAGTGTCCAGCCCGCATACAGGGATCACCCAATTGGGGGGTGTTACTGTGGGCATGAGTCAGACATTGTCTATTGATTTGCAGCTGACAGCTCATCGCAGAGCGGGCTGTCATCATCCTCCATGCCGTGTGAGCCCAGCCCGTTGTGCCGCAGGTGGATGTGTAATGGAGGGGTGTGGTGCATGAGGTCGTGTGGGAGCTATGGGTGGGGGGAGGTGAGCCTCATGGGTGTTGTGTGAGGTGGGGGTGTGCGATGGTGAGGTGGTGCCGTTCAGTGGGGTCAGTGCCCGGGCACAGCGAGCCCCTACCACCTAGTTGTTGAAACATGCGGCGATCAATGCCTCCCATGCTCGCTGACCAAGCCGGTGGCGTCATGCAGCCTCCCGTCCATATCCAGCCCCATGTCGCGTCGAATGCCCCCCCCCCCCCCCCTCCCCCCATCCTCCTCATCTGGAGAGGCGTGCCCTTCCTCGGGCTGCTTCTCGGCCTCCTCCTCCTCGTCCAGCACATCGCTCCTCTGCTGGGCTATATTGTGCAGGACGCAGCAGACCACAATGATGCGGCTGACCTGCTCTGACGATACTGGAGGGCCCCTCCAGATCAGTCGAGGCACCTGAAGCGTATCTTCAGCAGCCAAAAGCACCTCTCAACCACACCCCTGGTTGCTGCATGGGCCTCATGTAGCAGGTCTCCGCGGCGGTCTGTGGCCTCCGTATAGGCGTCAGCAGCCATGACCATAATGGGTAACCCTTGTTGCCCAGCAACCAGCCCCTCAGCCGGTAAGGGGGGGGGTTGTCCCTCAAACATGGCGGGAATGAACGATTGTGCCAGGATAAACGTGTCATGTACACTGCCCGGGTACCGGGTGCAAACGTGCAGGATCTGCATGTGGTGGTCACAGACCACCTGAATATTCATGGAGTAGGACTCCTTCCTGTTCAGGAACATGTCCTTGTTCTCTGCTAGTGCCCGCATGGCGACGTGCACCCCATCGATCACACCGTGTACCATGGGTATCCTGGCCCCGGCAGCAAAGCCCGCTGCCCAGGCATCCTGGTGGGCGCGGTCCACAGGGAACTGGATGTAGCGGTCAGCAATTTCATACAGGACGCCAGTCACTGCAACGGTGCACCGATGTCTGGGAGATGCCGGTCAGCTCTCCACTCGGCGACTGGAACGAACCCGTCGCATAAAGGTACAGCCACCGGGATAGCATGTCCTCCCCCAGTTCCACGCGGTGCCAGATGTTCCATCAGGTGGCAGATATGGTGACAGTCTCCCGGCTCATCCAGAGTCTCCTCCTGCACGCCCTGTCCGGCAGGTCCTCGAAGGACATGCGGTGCCGGTAGACACGAGGCTTCATCGGGCGCCTCCGGCGCCGTGGCACCTCCTCCTCCACCCCTTCCACCCCATCCTCCTCATTCTGCCCATCCACATCGGAATCCTCATCCTGTGCCTCGCCCCCGTCGTTGTCCTCCTCCTCCTCCTGCGCCTGTCGGGTGGGCGGCCCTGCAGCCTGAGCGGGTGCCACCTGGCCCTCTGCAGCCCATCCCTCTGCTGCAGCCGCCACCTCTCTGAGCCGCCTGCGCCGATGCTGCCACAGGGCTGCATGCAGGGCAGCAGCCCACGGCAGGGCGGCCAACATCGCTGGCTAGTGCCCAAACATTCTGATCTGCAGGGGGTGGCGGGGTAGACAACAGGTTTAACCATGGTGCATGGCCCCCTCCAAAACCATATGCCATGGGCTACATGGCCGCCCTGGTCGGCCTCTTGCGCCACCCACACGCATGCACACCCACCCTTGGCCGTGCGCTCTGTGCCCCACCTCCTGTTGCCCGTCCCTCTTGATAGCGCCACCGTTTGAAGTTAAAACTCACCACTATTCTTAGAATTCCCCCTGTACCAAAAAGGGCCGACATTCTAAATGGTGAACAGGGATTCTCACTCCCTGACTCCAATGCAGGCTTCGGTGGGTGCTATTCAGGTCAAACTATATTTTCAAGTTATCCCCCGGTATAACCCATATCTTCACCGAAGAATTTTACCTACTTACCCCTTAGTAGCATCGATGTCCAGGGTCCTGCATTGCTAAGTACGTAAAGTAGGCTAATAACCACTGTTTGAGGTTAAAACTTTTAAATTATTTTATTATTATATTTTTTCTTTTAAAAGCTGCAAACACTTTCTTTACAGAAAAGTAAAAAGATCTTGCTTCTGGATCCTTCTGGTTGGTTGAAGGGACCTTCAGGCCCAACTTGACAAACAATCTTCTTTTTAAAGTCTTCTTTAGATGTATTCGCTGGTGAGCTCGGTTGCTATGTCCTATCCTTTCCATGTACCGAGCTGTGAGAGCTGGCTCTGCTAGCTATCTCTCAGCTAACTCTGACTCCCGTTTAAATTCTAGTCTTCCTTAGATGTATCGCCATTTAAGCTCGGCTGCTTGTCTCATCTTTCCCATGACCGAGCTGTGAAAGCTGAATCTGCTTCTCTTGTTCCTTCTCTCTCTGAGTTGTGGTTCTGCTCTCTTGGTTTATATTCTCTTTCTAACAGTTATTCAGTTTTTATGACCTTATTGTCAATTAACTTATTTCACTTTGATTGTTAAAAAGTATCTTTGATCTAAACATTCTAATACAACTAAGTATTCATTTTGGGCATGGCCTCACCTCTCAGATCTGATTACATTGTCCTTTGTGATGTTCAAAGTTGCTTTGGCTTTCAAGAGGTGTTACTTTTAATTTCTGTCATTTCAATAGTTTTATTTTCCAATTGTCCCCAGCTCATAACTTTGACTTTGATTTTGACTTTAAATTATGTTTCTCGTAGACAGGTTGTCCCCAATTTTCTTTAATTTACCTGATATTAGTAGAATTTCACACTTAGAATTGACACCAAATTCAACTGAACCTCATCCTTTCCTTTCCAGCTGTTTACTGAGAGAGTTAATTTCAATGAAGGTGTAAAACATTGCTTTTAGCTGTATGCTAAAATTTCACTTGGTTATAACTTGAAAGACCTGCCTGTTTTAAACATTCATCATTTAATTCAATTGAAACCCTCATCCATGCTTTTACAGGTGCTTCCGAAGATAGTTACTTTCAATGAAGGTGTGAACCATTGTTTTTAGCTTAATACAAGAATCCTGTGTGTTTGCTAAACCTGCTTGAGAGAAAGAATCTGCATTTTATAATCCTGCTCTTTGCAGCTGCTATTAACCTTTTGTGGGATCTTTCCCTGTATCCACTCCTGTTTCTCTCAGACCAGATATTGCCAGACTTCCATGTTTCAAATGACACATTTTTCCGTATTTTCAACAACACATTGGATGGTAATGCTCTCACTGGGGGATGCCATGGGTGCGGCCCTTGACCTATCCGCCGGCAGGTTCTGCTGGCTGGGTGCCGCTGGCTTGGTGGCCCACCCCCACGGGGGAGGGGCACCCATCCGCATGGCCAGGGGCTTGCGCTCAGCCAGCGCCTAGGCTCGGTGCTCAACAGCCTGGCCGCCGTAATGGTGGCCGTGGCTTAGGCACCACCCTGCCATGGCTCACCATTCCCGGCCGGCGGGGCTGTCCTCCTGGAGGACAAACCTGGAGGCCCTCCCCCTGTCACCCCCTCGCCCCCCCAGCCACGGCCGTGCCCGTCCCACCACCCGTAGGTCCACCCATGCCAACCCCTCACCTCCTGCTTCCGTATTTGTAAAAGCAGGTTAGAACGGCTCCGGCGTGACCTGGGGTCATGGTGACGGGACTTCGGCCCATCCGGGCCGCAGAATCGCTGGGGCTCCGGAGAATCGCTGAACGGACCCTCTCTGGAGATTCTGCGTGCCGCTCGGTGCCGATCACGACCACACTGGTTTCGCTGGTTGGCAGAATCGCAAAACGGCGTTTTACCGGTGTCGCGCAAAATACCGTCGGGAACGGGGATTTTCCGAACCGGAGTGGGCTGAGAGAATCTCGTCCCCTGTTTTGGTAATACTCCTGTGAAACACTTTGGGATGGTTTATTACATTAAAGGTTCTCCATAAATCAAGTTGTTATTTTTCAAAATGGAATCTTTTGTCCATAAAATGTGCATATTTCAGATTTGAGTATTGTACAACAGGTGCAATCTAATTTTATCTTATTATAGAAAAAACATGCGGTTTGCAAATAAATGCAGCCAAACAAACAATGCATGCAGATTTGTAGGTTTCCAGCGGATATTATATCATTCCAAATGATTTGTGATTAACATCATTTTCATGTGCATATCTACCCATGATGCCACATCACTAACTACTGCACAACAGTCTGTGTACCAAACACACGTTATATTGTTCAACACACTTGAAGCAGTGTGAGAAATATGTTGGGATTCTATGGTTCTGAGGTGGATAGGAAGCAGCTGTTCCCCTTAGTTGAAGGGTCAAGAACAAAAAGCCATCATTTTAAGGTGAGGGACAGGAGGTTTAGAGGGTATTTAAGGAAAACACGGTGCGATTTACTGGCCGTGTCCTGCTGGAATTGGGACAGGTGGATCCCAGGAGAGCCCAGACTCGCACAGATAAAAGAACTTGAAAGCTCACTTAGCAATGCTACTGCCAGATCGAACGGCCACCTGGTACCTTACCGAGGAGACCCCAGCCCAGCGCCATTTAGCATTGATCCCCACAAACGGGAACCATGTGGAACGGCATTTGAGGGGGAGGGGGTCTCTCAGGCTATCGGAGGCTCCCGGCTAGTTGGCCTCTGGCCAGGCTGGCACCCTGGCACTGCCAGGATGTCCAGGTGGCACTTCAAAGCTGGCAGGAGCACTGTTAGGGTGTTAGCAACATCCAACCAAATTAATCAGGCATAACCATTACCAATACATGCTGGCTGGCTCTGATCAGTTTAAAATTTTAAAGATGTTCAGTCACCCTGTCATTAATTATGAACTCAAGTAATTTCCCCAAAACACATGCAACACTAAATGGTCTATAATTCCCTGGTTTCCCTCTCTTACATTTTCTTAAATAGTGGAGTGGCATATGCATTTTTCAACCTAAGTGTTCTCCACTCAGCAATACACCCTTTATGGTATGGTATGGAACTATCTGCTCCTGGAGATTTGTCACTCCTTACTACCATTATTTTCTTTGTTGCTGTTATCTTTATTGATGACATTTATTTTGGTTTGTGAGGCGACCAGAACTGCACACTATACTTCAGCTTGGCCTAATCTAAGTTCTGTGCAGCTCCAACATAACCTCCCTGCTCTTATAATCTATGCCACGACTGATAAAGGCAAGTGTTCCGTATGCCCTCCTAACTACCCTATTAGCCTGTCCTGCCTCCTTCAGGAACCTGTGGACAAGCACTTAAAGTCAGGAGTGTGATGAATCATCTCCATTTGCCTGGATGAGTGCAGCTTCAACAACACTCAAGAAGCTCAACACCATCCAGGACAAATCAGCCCTTCCACAAGAGTTCATTCCCTTCACCACTGACGAACAGTAGCAGCAGTGTCCATCCAACACGAGATTCATCACAGGAACTCACCAAGGCTCCTTAAGCAGAACCTTCAAAATCCTCCAGAAGGATAAGGGCAGCAGCCACATGAGAACGCCACCATCTGACAGTTCCTCACTATCCTGATTTGGGAATATACCACCATTCCTTCCCTGTCGCTGAATCATCATCCTGGAACTCCCTTACAGAGTTACCTACACCACATGGACTGCAGCAGTTCAAGAAGGCAGCTCACCACCTCCTTCTCAAGGACATTTAGGGATGGGCAATAAGTGCTGGCCTAGCCCGCAACGCCCACAACCCGTAAATTAATTTTAAAAAGCATGTGGTTTATCTTTTTGAGGAAGAATAGTTATTTATAAATGGGCTGAAGCGAAATCAATAAAATGAAAGTCTTCCAAGTAAAGAAAAGATTTTTAAAACTTATGCAATTCTTTTAACTTGAAATTATGATAGTTTTTATCATATAAACGTTCTACCGTGCTGCTTAATTAAGAACTCTTAAGAGGATTTTGGACTTCCCTGCCTTCCAGAAGACTAGTTACAAAGTAAATGTTTCAGGAACAAAGATTAAATTAGCTCTGAATTTTGGCATTGGTGTCCTACTGTAGAATGATTATAAACGTGAAGTACAATATATAATGTGAAACCGGTATCTCTCTTTGTCAGTCACACTGAGACGGATGTTACATACAAGGCTGTTTGATAAGCTTTTAGATTAATTGTATTTAGGATTTTAAAAAAAATAATGTTTATATTTTTCAAAGGAGTATTGACTTTGTGAAAAATTGGCATGCCTTTCATCTTGTTTAGGGAGGTGAAGAGGAGGGTTTTTGGGTGGTACCAGGGGCAGGAAATGCCAACATCAGCTGACATACCAGTTTCCCAACCCTGTTCCTGGCGCTGGCCATTTTGACAGGAGCAGGTTCAGAGTTGGCAGAGCTACTCGCCCTCAAATGATGAGTAGCCGATCAGACTTGATGGGAGCCTCGTTAAAGTCAATTAAATCAGGCCAACTGGAACATTCCAGTCAGTTTCTAGTTTCCTACACTGAGATGGGCAATTAAGGATCTTGAGAGAGGCTCTCAGCAGCATGCTGGGGGGCCAGCATTCTTGCTCGACCTAGAGACCCTCCCCCACCTCGGGGTGTGTGTGTGTAGCCACCAGCCGCCTGGTAGAGGAGATTATCACCAGTATTTCCCTCTTTCATCCCTAAACAATGTTGGCCAGGCTACTATTTCTGTTTTCTAATTTAGGATTTTAAAAAGTCGCCAAAAGGGTGCCTCCACTTTGAAAAACATTTTATTGAAGGCATTTTTAATATATGCAGATTCACAGATGTACAAAAGCCAGCCGCGACAACAAGTAACAAACCCCTCCTTGTAACCCTTCCACCCTTTTCCAACCTATCCGCCCCCCCAAACAAAAAGTAAACTCCCACCCACCCCCCCCTGCTGACGACTCAATACTCCTTAAAGAAGTCGATAAACTGCTTCACGCTCAAGGTGGACCTCTTCTCACCTCACAAATGGTGAACTTAACTTTTTCCAAATGCAGAAATTCAGCCAAATCACCCACAAAAACATATGCACATGGTTCAATTTGAATCACCCTATCAATTACTCACTGTGCACTGCAGACTGCCGCTCCTCTCAAGCTAAAAGGCATCTGATTGGCTATCTAGCTTTGAGAGCCCACCAGTACCCTTAATTGGATGGAGAACCAGTCCCCATGCCAGTAAGTGGGACACCCTATCAAAATCCTAATGAGGATTTTTTCTGTTGTTTCCCTCCGACCCCCACCTCCGCTGAGAGGTGAGCTGAAGACCCAGGAACAACTTCTGTTCCCTGCCCCCGGAGGAAACATCCAACCCACATCATACACACGTGATAATAAGTGATGTATTTCAAAATGATGTATGTCTGTAAACAAATGAATGGAAATTCATCGAGTGCCTTCATTCTCATTCTACGTGCAACTCTCCTGGAATTGTGCTGAATTTCAGCCATTTCAGCTTCAGGCCTTTCTGCCACTCCCTGGGTCACCAACATCCAGTGTTAAGTTTGCAGGGAATTTTAACTTTTTTGTCTTTGACATTTTTCTTGTGAGATTTATTTGCATTTTGGTTCACATTGAGCTTCCCTTGGTTTCTCCACTTTATATTCCAATGTATTACAATCCCGGACCAGACCCCAACAGTTGCTAGGATGCCGGACAGAAACCCCAGTATTTTACTTAATTTGTAAGACTGTGAGCATGGTAGCACAAGTGGCTAGCACTGTGGCTTCACAGCGCCAGGGTCCCAGCTTCGATTCCCTGCTGGGTCACTGTCTGTGCGGAGTCTGCACGTTCTCCCCATGTCTGCGTGGGTTTCGTCCGGGTACTCCGGTTTACTCCCACAGTCCAAAGACGTGCAGGTTAGGTGGATTGGCCATGACAAATTGCCGTTAGTGACCAAAAAAGTTAGGAGAGGTTATTGGGTTACAGGGATAGGGTGGAAGTGAGGGCTTAAGTGGGTTGGTGCAGACTCGATCGGCCGAATGGCCTTCTTCTGCACTATATGTTCTATGTATTATATGAGGAAAGGATACTTTGTTCCAGGAGTGATTCCACGCACAGATAGGGATATGGCATATTAAAACAAACGCCATTACTAACTTTAACATTATGAAGAAAATAGCTTGCAATTACCAGTTCAACAATCCTTAACAATAACATGAAACATTAACTCCAAACTGCTATCCTTAATGTCCACTCAAAAGACACCCATCTCAAGACAAAATCCACGTATTAGTACAGTTAGCAGACCTAGGCATACTTGCCGTAAAGAGCTGTCTTGGGAGAGAGATCCTCCAGGAAACAACTTGCAGATTCTTGCCTTTGTCAGCTACTGTAGCAACTGTCAGCTTTTTCAGAAACATCGGTTCCGTTCACAGGAAAAATCTTTAACCCACTGTGATGCAAGAAACTTCTCCTGTTCACAGACAGATCAAACCCGAGCTGAAACTCCAGAACCCAACACCTGGCTGCTTCAGACCCTGGATCCTCCCATTAACAACATCATCTTGTTAAGGCTAACTGTCTCTAATTATCTACTCTCCAGGGAACACTTTGTGGAAACAAAATTCCATTAGCCCAACTTTTACGATGCTTCAATTGTACCTCTGTCTCCAAAAACCTGCTGCCTTTCAAACCTGGACTTTTAAAACATGACTGCAGCAGTCACACACTAACACAAGCTTTTAACCCTTACTGCATCAAATACATATCATACAATATGTCTGAAATTCCTACATTCATCATAAATGTCTTCCACCATCCACTTTGGATTTGACTTTTCCTTTTCCAACAAAGTGAGCTTCTCTTGATATTTTCTTTCTTGCCAGTTTTCTCCTTAACTTCAGGACTTTAAAGAAGTTGTCAAAGTGTCTTTAGATGTTAAGCGGGCTAGGCCTGTGATCGATACTAAAACAATAAGCTTTGATGAGCCACATGATATCTTTTTCACTCTTACAATTTCTGATTTTGTTAAATAGATGTTAAAAGAGCTCTCCTGTTTAAATGATACATTGTGGTCATTAATTTACACCTCCTAAATTGTCATCTTACTGGCTTACAGATAAATTGCTATTTTCTGTGTCTTGTGCCACAGAAATAAATCTAAGAGAGTATGTGTTGGAAGTGTACATCTACTAAATCCACCAGTTTAAAAGGCAAGTGAAGATCTTACTGCACAAGTAACCCTTGCCATTGGCACGTCTATAATACAAGAGCAGGGATGTACTTCTGAGGTTATATAATTCCCTGGTCAGAGCCCATTTGGAATATTGTGAGCAGTTCTGGGCCCCGTATTTAAGGAAGGATGTGCTAGACATAGTAAGTGTCCAGAGGAGGTTCAACAAATGATCTATGGAATGAAGAGCTTGTCATATGGGGAGTTGTTGAGGAA
Source organism: Scyliorhinus canicula (assembly GCF_902713615.1). NCBI lineage: Eukaryota > Metazoa > Chordata > Chondrichthyes > Carcharhiniformes > Scyliorhinidae > Scyliorhinus > Scyliorhinus canicula. Next base: position 174,727,295 of record NC_052148.1, on the reverse strand, counting down.
TCTGTGTCTGTACTCGTAGATTAGAAGGATTGGGGGGATATAGTTGAAACTTGCAGGATACTGATAGTCCTAGATAGAATGGACGTGGAGAGGATCTTTCCACGAATAGGAAAAGCTTGAACCCAAGGACACAGCCTGAGACTGAAGGTACAATCCTTTAAAACTGAGATGAGGAGGAAATACTTCAGCAAGAGGGTGGTGAATCTGTGGAACTCATTGCCACTGAAGGCTGTTGAGGCCAAATCACTGAGTGTCTTTAAGACAGACATAAATAGTTTCTTGATTAATAAGGGGATCAGGGGTTATGGGGAGAAGGCAGGAGATTGGGATGAGTGAAATATCAGCCATGATTGCATTGCGGAGCAGACTTGATGGGTCAAATGGCCTAATTCGGTTCCTATGTCTTATGGTCTTATTGGGCATGGTCACAGGCTTCCAGATGTCACTAGTAGTGCTGGAGAGCTGTCCGCAACTCTTTCTGTCTCATACTTAATCGGGGGAGTCAGGAAGACAAGGGCTCTCCACCCCACACCTTTCAGCCCCATTATGTGGTCCCCCCACCTCCAAGCCCATCTTCAGGGAGCAATCAATTCCACTCATAGTTAGTGTTGTAGTAATAATGCATCTTTCTAGCTCCTTGTATGGTGCTGAAGAGATAGATATGAGCCGGGATTCTCCCGCAATCGGCGGGGCGAGCCATAGCGGCGCCAAAGAGTGGCGTGAACCACTCCGGCGTCGGGCCACCCAGATGGTGTGGAATCCTCCGCACTTCCGGGGACTAGGCCGGTGCTGGAGCGGTTGGCCCCACGCCAACCGGCGCCGAAGGGCTTCCGCCAGCCGATGTGAGTTGGCACATGCGCAGGAACACTAAAGTGTTCGGGGGAAAGGGGAGAACCGCTGGCGTGATTCCTGCGCAAGCACAGGGGGTTTCTTCTCCGCGCCAGCCATCGCGGTGCCTTACACAGGCCAGCACGGAAGGAAAGAGTGCCCCCACGGCACAAGCCCGCCCGCAGACCGGTGGGCCCCGATCATGGGCCAGGCCACCATGGGGGCCCCCCCCCCAGGGCTGGATCCCCCCGCGCCCCCCCCCCCCCCCCCCCCCGAGGACTCCGCAAGCCACCCTCCAAACCAGGTCCCGCCGGTATGGACCTTGTCTAATCCACGCCGGCAGGACTGGCCGAAAACCGGCGGCCGCTCGGCCCAGCGAAGCCCGGAGAATCGCCGAGGGGGGCGCTGCCAACGGCCCCCGACCGGCGCGGCGCGATCCCCATCCCCTCCCAAAAACTGGCACCGGAGAATTCAGCAGCCGGCGTTGGAGCGGCGGGGCGGGATTTACGCCGCCCCCCCACCCCCCGGTGATGCCGGATCGGAGAATCCCGCCCATGATCATGAAGCAATAATGAGTTCGCCAGATCTTTAGTATTTATTAAGCTATCTCTCTAATTCATATCCAAGTTCTTTGCATAGGTAAACATCTTGGGTGCTTTGTGTCAAGGAAGATGTGGACTAAATTCAGAATGACATATGCACTTTTCCTCAGATGAAAGTTGCACCGAGATTCAGGGATAAACGTGACACAATTTTTCCTCAATGTAAAATGTAAAGTGAGCTTTGAGGACAAAAGTAATAAACCTTTCATGGCCAAGTGAATTTACCCAAATGCTCATTTGCAATACCAAGACTATATTCTGATAGTATATTACTTGACTAATTCCAATCATTGCATCCAATGCTCAATACAATGTAAACCAGCTGCTGAATCCATGCCTGAATTCCAGGCATGAATCCAAGATAAAAAGAATTTCAATCTGGAGATTTGAAGAAGTATCTACCTGGTGTTAAATCTGTTGGCTCAGGGTCACATTCCTCACTAATAGTTACAAGTGGCCCTAGATGAACTCCTTTCATTGTCTCACTCCAGATATTGGAGAAAGACAGATGGCCTTTTATCTTTGAAGCATACTTTATGTTTCCATCCCACTGAAAATGAGTTTATGGCACGGAGCTCTTGTTATTCAGCAGCAGAGCTCTGGCTTCAGGTAACATTATATATAGGCTTACTATCTGTGAGTAAGTTTAAAATCTCCAATGTTAATCTGCAACCTATTGGTATTGATCGATTCCTGCCTTTCTTTAGAAATATCAGGGTTTTAATACATCTAATAAAATATTGAAAATTAATATTTCCACTCAGGCCATGTACGTTCTTTGCAAAAACTACATTTTTCTTTTAATTAAGGGAAAATACAGAGGCAACTACCTGTAGGCCCTGCCTTTGAAATGGATTGATTCAAGCTAACAATCCTTTATTAAGCACAGGAGACCACAGTTTTTGCTTTAACTGCTAAAACAATGTGCCAGCTTAAGAATTCAAATACGGCAACATTTGGGTGTGAGCTGGGTGCTGCGATCACTGCACTTTCCAACTTGATTGGTTTATTACAAGCATGCAGTTTGTGACAGTTTTTTAAAATAATCTTTATTGTCACAAGTAGGCTTACATTAACACTGCAATTAAGTTACTGTGAAAAGTTCCTCGTCGCCACATTCCGGCGTCTGTTCGGGTATGCAGAGGGAGAATTCAGAATGTCGAAATTACCTAACAGCACGTCTTTTGGGACTTGTGGGAGGAAACCGGAGCACCCGGACGAAACCCACGCAGACACGGGGAGAACGTGCAGAATCCACACTGACAGTGACCCAAACCTGGAATCAAACCTGGGACCCTGGAGCTGTGAAGCAACAGTACTAACCACTGTGCTACCCTGCCGCCATAGAGACAGTTCTTTGGTCATGCGGGAAAATACGATTGACCAGCTTCGAGGAGTAAGTTAATCCAGGTGTGGGAAGGATGGGGAAGCAATTGGGAGGTAGGGTAAACATAGCTCAACAATAGTCTGTAGTTAAACCTGGAACCAGGTGAAGCGATGTGACAAAGTGCCTTGAAGCAAATATTCAGCCACCCATGGATTTACTGCTTGTTTCTCTAAGCAATGCAATACATTGCCTTGGACTCTTCAGCACACATTGCTATTATGTAATTGGTTTATTTGTTAGTGTAATTATACATTAATCATTTAAATTCACATATCAATGTATGTCCAGAAGAACAATATTAAATGAAAAATGAAATGAAATGAAAATCGCTTATTGTCACGAGTAGGCTTCAATGAAGTTACTGTGAAAAGCCCCTAGTCGCCACATTCCGGCGCCTATAGATAGATAGTGCTTGCTCATATCACCAAAATGTTCATTCTGTATTCCTTCCTGGAGTGGAAAATTGTCCAAGTATGTCCTTTCCTAAAAAAGTAGGCCAAATCCAACCTGGCTACTCCAAGTCTACTCTCAATCATCGACAGTGTTGCAAACTGTCTATAACAGTACCATCAAACAAGACACAATCACCAGCTTACTACTGATACTCAATTTGGATTCTGCCAGGACTCCAGACCTTGGTTCATACATGGGCTAAACAGCTCAATTCCAATGGTGAGGTGAGAGTGGCTGCTCTTGATATCAAGGTAGTATTTGACTGAGTGCGGCATCATGCAGACCTAATAAAATTGAAATCAATTGAAATCAATTTTCCACTGCTTTAACTCAGAATATCATTGTTGGAGGCCGATCATCTTGGCCTCAGGACATCACTGCAAGAATTTTTCAGGGCAGGGTCCAAACATCTTCAGCTGCTTCATCACTGACCTTCCCTCTATCATAATGTCAGAGCTGATGATTTTTGCTGATGATTGCACAGTGGTCACTTCCATTTGTAACTCTGTTGAAGCAGTCCATGCACGCATTCAGCAAGGCCTGAATGGCATTCAGGCTTGAACTGATAACTGGTAAGTAGCATTTTGTGCCACACAAGTGCCAAGCAATAATGACCATCTCCAACATGAGATAATGTAACCAACTCTCCTTGACAGTCAATGGCACTACCTTTGCCGAATCCCCTACCATCCGAAAGGTCACCATTTACCAGAAATCTATTTGGACCTGTCATATAAATACTGTTGTGACAAGAGCAGGAGGGTGAGTATTCTGCAGCGAGTGAGTCATCTCCAAATTCCCTAAAGACTTTCCATCACCTATTGGGCAAAATCAGGAGCTTAATAGAATACTCTCTATTTGCCCAGATGAGTGCAGTTCCAGACCACCCAAGAAGCTCAAAATCATCCAGGACAAAAGCTACCCGCTTGTTTAGCACCCTATAAATCACTTTAAACCTTGAATCCTTCCACCACAGTGAGATGCACTATGATGATTTCTAATTAATGTCTTTCTGAAGGTTAGGCCTTCAGTTGGGTACTTTGTTTTCCTTTAGCTTGTAATAATCTTCACTGCAGACTCACTAAGACTGCAGACAACCAGCAGTAGAGATAGGGAGAAAACACAGCTGCTCTTCCTTCAATGGGATGCACTTTTCCAAATCTGTATACAACAAAGCTATTTTAAAATTATTTTTAAAATGGACTTCCTGCTGAACAAAGAAAAATAGCTTTGAGAAGTTACATGACCACAGAATTGAACCTTTGTTAGAAACATAGAAAATAGATGCAGGAGTAGGCCATCAACCCTTTGAGCCTGCACCACCGTTCAATATGATCATGGCTGATCAGGGAAATTCAGTATCCCACTTCTGCTTTGTCTCCGTACTCCTTGATCCCTTTAGCCGCAAGGGCCATATGCAGCTCCCTCTTCAATATCCCACTCCTGCTTTGTCTCCATACTCCTTGATCCCTTTAGCTGCAAGGGCCATGTGCAGCTCCCTCTTGAATATATCCAATAAATTGACCCCAACAGCTTGTGTTGGTGGAGAATTCCACAAGTTCACAACTCTCTGAGAGAAGACGTTCTTCCTCATCTCAGTCCTGAATGGCTTACTCCTTATTCTTAGGCTGTCACCCCTATTTCTGGATGTCCCCAACATTCTTCCAACATCTAGCCTGTCCCATCAGGATTTGATATGTTTCTATAAGATCCCCTCTCATTCTTCTAAACTCCAGTGAGTAGAAGCCCAGTTGATCCAGTCTTTCTTCATATGTCAGTCCTGCCATCCCGGGAATTAGTCTGGCGATCCTTCACTGGACACCCTCAATAGCAAGAATGTCCTTCCTCAAACTAGGAGGCCAAACCTGCACATAATACTCAAGGTATGGACTCACCAAGGCCCTGTATAACTGCAGCATGACATCCCTACTCCTATACTCAAATCTTCTCGCTATGAAGGCCAGCATGCCATTAGCTTTCCTCACCGCCTGCTGTACCTACATGCCAACCTACAGCGACTGTTCCAAATGACACCCAGGTCTTGTTACACTTCCCCTTTTCCTAAGCTGCCACCATTCAGATAATAGTTTGCCTTCCTGTTTTTGCCACCAAAGTGGATAACCTCACAGTTACCCACATTATATTGCATTTGCCAAGTATTTGCCCACTCAGCCAGCCTGTCCAAGTCACCCTACCGCCTCTTTGCATCCTCCTCACAGCACACACTGCCATCCAGCTTAGTGTCGTCTGCAAATTTGGAGATATTGCACGCAATTCCTTGGTCCAATTCATGAATGTATATTGTGAGCAGCTGGTGTCCCAGCACTGAACCCTGCAGTACCCCACCAGTCACTGCTTGCCACTCTGAAAAAGACCCATTTATTCCCACTCTCTGCTTCCTGTCTGCCACCCAGTTCTCTATCCAAGTCAATGCATTATCCTCAATACCATGAGCTTTAATTCTGTTCACTAATCTCTTGTGTAGAACCTTGTCAAAAGCCTTTTGAAAGTCCAGGTACACAACATCCACTGGTTCACCCTTGTCCACTCTACTGGTCACATTTTTCCTGAATATTGAATTCCCCTGGATTTTCAGTTCCCATCCTTGGTCACCCTGGAGCCAGGCACCGTTATCCCAATTACATCATATGTGTTAATGATTGTCAGCGCAATTAATTCTTCAAACTTATTACAAATGCTCCTCTCATTGAGACACAGAGCCTCCGAGCTTTTTTTAAAACATTTTTTTCCCTTTTAGAATTATGATGTAATGTGGCCCTTTTTGATTTATATCTTTGGTTTCACTGCCTTCCACTTTTCCCTTTACTACCTTTTGTTTCTGTCCCCACCTTACTTCCCTCTGAGTTCCTCCATCGGTTCCCAGCCCGCTGCCATATTAGTTTAAATCTTCCCCGACAGCACTAGCAAGCATTGACCCTCAGAGATTGGTTCCGGTTCTGCCCAGCTGCAGACCGTCCGATTTGTAGTGGTCCTACCTCCCCCAGAGCCGGTTCTAATGTCCCAGGAATTTGAATCCCTCCCTCTTGCACCATCCCTCAAGCCACGTATTCATCTTAGCTGTCCTACCATTCCTACTATGACTAGCACGTAGCACTGGAAGCAATCCTGAGATTACTACCTTTGAGGTCCTACTTTGTAGTTAACTCGTAACTCGCTAAATTCAGCTTGTAGGACCTCATCACTTTTTTAACCTATATCATTGGTGCCTATGTGCACCACAATAGCTGTCTGTTCACCCTCCCCCTCCAGAATACCCTGCAGCCGATCCTGGGCATCCTTGACCCTTGCACCAGGTAGGCAACACACCATCCTGGAGTCTCATTTGTGGCTGCATAAATGCCTATCTATTCCCCTGAGTTGACTTCTCTTCTGCCGCCTCTACTGGATGAACTTCCTCCTGTTTGTCACTGGAGGGATTCTTCGGCTACTCACAGTGCAGTCGAGGTGACTGAGTTGACTTCTCCCAGAATCGTTTTGTGCCGCCTCTATTGGAAGATACCAATGGGAGTTAGAAGAACAAAATAATCCTTTCACCATCATGGAATCTCACAGATAATTGTAAGGACATTATAATCATGAAATACAGGGACTCGCAGATTGAAACTCGTTATGCCTTCAGAATTGTTAACAGACTCATTTCACATACAGGACTGTACACGTTCATTTCAAAAGGTAACCATTAGAACATAGAACATATAACTGTACAACACAGTACAGGCCCTTTGGCCCACGATGTTGTGCCGAACTAGTCTGAAACTAAGATCAAATCAACCTACTTCCAATCATTCTAGTGCACTCCATATGCCTATCCAATAACCGATTGAAAGTTCCTAAAGTGTCCGACTCCACTACCAAAGCTGGGAGTGCGTTCCACGCCCTAACCACTCTCTGAGTAAAGAATCTACCTCTGACATCCCTCCTATATCTTCTACCATGAACCTTATAGCTATGCCCCCTTGTGACAGGTACATCCACCCGAGGAAAAAGGCTCTGAACATCCACTCTATCTATCCCTCTCATCATCTTATACACCTCAATTAAGTCACCTCTCATCCTCCTTCGCTCCAATGAGAAAAGCCCTAGCTCCCTCAATCGTACCTCATAAGACCCACCCACCAATCCAGGCAGCATCCTGGTAAATCTCCTTTGCACCCTTTCCAATGCTTCCACATCCTTCCTATAATGAGGTGACCAGAACTGCACACAATACTCCAAATGTGGTCTAACCAAGGTCTTGTACAGTTGCAGCATTGCCTCACGGCTCTTAAACTCAATCCCCCTGTTAATAAATGCTAACACACTACAGGCTTTCTTCAATCTACATTGCAATCTTTTCCTCCATATCTCTGTTACTGTTTGGGGGCCTATAGAAAACTGCTAACAAAGTGACCGCTCCTTTCCTATTTCTAACTTCAGCCCACGCTACCTCCGTAGACAGATCCTCCTCAAACTGCCTTTCTGCAGCCATTATACTATCCTTGATTAACCATGCTACTCCTCCACCTCTTTTACCATCTTCCCTAATCTTACTGAAATATCTAAACTCCGGAACCTCCAACAACCATTCCTACCCCTGTTCTATCCACGTCTCCGTAATGGCCACAACATCGTAGTCCCAGGTACCAATCCATGCTTCAAGCTCACCAACCTTATTCCTGATGCTTCTCGCATTGAAGTAGACACACTTCAAACCACCTTCATGCCTGCATTGTGACCTTGGTACCTTCCTCAGTACTACACCACCCTCAACTTCCTGAACTCCAGCAACGCTATCTCCTGGACTGCAGATCAGTTTCCCATCCCCCTGCCAAATTAGTTTAAAACCCCCCCCCCCCCCCCCCGAAGCGCTGTAACAAATTTCCCTCCCAGGCTATTGGTGCCCCTCTGGTTCAGGTGTAACCCGTCCTATTTGTACAGGTCCCACCTTCCGCAGAATGTGCTCCAATTATTCAAGTAACTGAAACCCTCCCTCCGCCACCATCCCTGTAGCCACGTGTTTAACTGCATTCTCTCCCTGTTCCTCACCTCGCTAGCATGTGGCACTGGCAGCAAACCAGTGATGACAACACGGTCTGTCCTGGCTCTCAGCTTCAACCCTAGCTCCCTGAATTCCTGCTTTACATCCCCGACCCTTTTCCTACCTATGTCGATGTCGTAGGTACCGATGTGTACCACGACTTGTGGCTGCTCCCCCTTAAGGATCCTGAAAACACGATCAGAGATGTCACGGACCTTGGCACCCGGGAGGCAACACACCAACCTTGAGCCTCTATCGTTGCCATGGAATCGCCCATTGAAGGAACATTGGACATCATTTGCATCTTGAGAAGCTTACCCCTCCAGCAGAGTGTCTGTCTGGACAGTGATTTCCCAGACACAAGAGCAGCAATGTGGATGGTAACTCTTTCAAAAGCTAATAGCTAGGATGTTATCAGAACTGAAATCAAGGCCATTCCCAGACACTGGATAAACACCCTTTGAAATCACTGTGGAGAAAGAAGGTCACATGACTCGATTGACCATTTGGAAACCTCCACATTCATTTGAGAACTGAGAAACCACTTGGTCTACTGATAACCATTAAACCATTGAAGACCAAGAAGCTGACTCCAGGCTGAACAGACTGCTCCTCAAAAGCTGTCTCTGCTGGACGATTTCCTACCATCGCCTGCCGAACTAACCCAGTCTCTGTATACCAGCTGCATCGTGCAGCATCAGCACCAACCGTGAAGGAAACTACACAACTCCAGTCTACAGCCAGCTCAACCCAAGACCGTATGGGGAAGAACTACTCACTGAACTCTCGACCCTGATAATCATGTGAACTAATATTACTTTCTGTGGTTCTTTTCAAGTTACTGTCCATGTTTGTTAAATTTTCTTTTTATCTATCTCCCCTTACTCTGTGTGTGCGTGTGTAGTGGAGTGGGATGTTGCAAACACTCCTTCCCGGGTGTGAATGTGAATAAACTGACCTTCTGAGTTAATCATAATATGAGTTTGCAGCGATGTATTAGTGAAGTGGATCACACAAATTGAGGATTTGGAAAAGCATCCCAGAGCATGGTTTAAAAATAATCCAAAAACACCTTCTGCTTATGGACATTTGGTGAGAGAAAAGAAGTGCCGTTTGCCTGTACCCGCTGTCTGTAACACCAGGATTATGTGCTATTTCTTTTTTTTTATAAATGTTTTTTATTGGGTTTTTGAATAAAGTATATTTACCGTTATGTACACAGGATAAGAAACATATATGTACATATATATACACATATATAGAAGAGAAGGGCACACCCAAACATACCAAAGAACAGAAAATAGTAAATAGTAAAAAAAATACAATAAAAAATAAAATAGAATAACTGGTAGCACCAGCTCAACAGCAGCAACTCTGTACACCTGGCAAAATTATTTACAACACATAAGTAGGTGACCGTTTGCAGGGGGGGAGGGGGGGGACTGGGTTGGTAAATATACATTCGGGTGCCGGAGAAATAATTACAGTGGGCAATACTCTTATGTGCTATTTCTTGCAATTTTAGCTTCTCTTTTGATTTCATGTTGGGCTGAATTTTATGAAAGGGTATATTGCTCGCCGCCAATAGAAATGTCAATCACGAGGCAATGTACTTTAAAAAAGGTTGCTTCACAGCAATAAAGGCTGCTGACAGCATTAATCAGCCCAGACTGGGTCTTCCACTCCTCGAAATCTGCCAATCTGATTAAAGAACTCTGTTGTGGCTGCTGCTGGGAATACAAACTGTCCTGCGAAGGATAACCTGGATACTGGATCAAGATGAGTCTGGGTTTTTATTTTAGTTAGAGAGGGATCATGGACCCTTGGGAGGGCGCTTTGGGGGAGGGGGGATGGTGGTCATGCTTTTGATGCCGGGGGGACGCAGGTGGGGGCAGTTCCTATTGGGCACAGGGAACTAACCAAAGAATTCACACTGCTCTTTCTTTTTCACCTGAGATCATGAATTTGCGGGCGTGCCGCCGTTGTTTCACTTTCCCTTGCCGTAGAGTGAAAAGAGTCCCTTAATTGCCCATTGCTTCGCCAGGTAAGGGTCTCAATCGGCCCAAGGGCTCATAGGTTGCCCAGTGCCTTACCCGTCCATCATATAAGAACATAAGATGTAGGAACAGAATTAGGCCATTCAGCCCATCAATCATGGCTAGTATGTTTCTCATCCCCATTCTCCTGCCTTCTGCCAGTAACCTCTGATCCTCTTAACCAAGAACCTAACTATCTCTGTCTTAAAGACACTCAGTGACTTGGCCTCCACATCCTTCCGCAGCAACGAGTTCCACAGATTCACCACCCTCTGGTTGAAGAAATTTCCCCCTCTACTCAGTTTTAAAGGATCGTCCCTTCAGTCTGAGGCTGTGCCCTCGTGTTCTAGTTTTTCTTATTAATGGAAAGATCCTCTCCACGTCCACTCTATCCAGGCCTCGCAGTATTCTGTGAGTTTCAATGCAATCCCCCCTCATTCTTCTCAACTCCATCGAGTACAGACCCAGATTCCTCAACTGCTCCTCATATGACAAGCCCTTCATTCCCGGGATCATTCTTGTGAACCTCCTCTGGACCCCCTCTAAGGCCAGTACATCCTTCCTTAGATACAGGGCCCAAAACCACTCTCAATAGTCCAAATGTGGTCTGATCAGAGCCTTATACAGCCTCAGCAAAACATCCCTGCTCTTGGATTCCAGCCCTCTCAAAATGCATTTGTCTTCCTAACTGCCAACTAAACCTGCATGTTAACCTTAAGAGAATCCTGAACTAGGACTCCTAAGTCCTTTTGTGATTCAGATTTTTGAAGCCTTTCCCCATTTAGAAAGTCATCTATGGCTCTATTCCTCCTTCCAAAGTGCATAACCTCACACTTTTCCACATTGTATTCCATCTGCCACTTCTTTGCCCACTCTCCTAGCCTGTCCAAGTTCCTCTGCAGCCTCCCCACTAACTCAACACTACCTGTCCCTCCACATATCTTTGTATTATCTGCAAACTTAGTGTACACTGTGAATAGTTAGGCAATGGCTTGGGGGTGGACAGGAAGGCAGTGGTTTCCTCCGGGTGCTCTGGTTTCCTCCCATAGTCCAAAGATGTGCAGGTCAGGTGGATTGACCATGCTAAATTGTCCCTTAGTGTACAGAGATGTGTAGGTTAGGTGGGGTTGCGGGGTTACAGGGATAGGGTGGGAGAGTAAGCGTAGGTGGGGTTCTTTTTCAGAGGGTCAGACTCGATGAGCCGATTGGCCTCCTTCAGCACTACAGAAATTCTATGGTTCTATGGTGGGCTCACTACCCATCCTACTCCACATGCTCCCCCCACCTTGCCTCCAAATACGCCAGCTGGGAACGTAAAGCATTCCCCATTGCCTGTGCCGCTTCTGGTGTCTATTGCTGTCTATTTTGCAAGTAGAACTCTTACCCTTCTACAGGTATAAATTGGTTCTGTATCTCAGATCATTTTTGAACGCTTCCCATTGATCTGTCGGTTTTACTCGTTAACAGACTACCCAGTTTACTGTGAATACTCTCTATTTCAGCCCATGCAAGTCAGCCTTATCTAAATGTAGAATCTTAGTAACTGTATCACATTTCTCTCTTTTGAACACTACACTGAACTCAATCAGATTATATCTCTCTTTAATAAGCATTCAGCTGTTAACTAAATTTGGCTGGTTGCTTATTGCAAAATCTGACATGGCAAACCCCCTTGTTGGTCCTTGGGCACATTGGGCTTAATGTTAACTGTAAAAAATGGGCTGAACTTTGGTTGGTATCAGATGGTGTTGTTTTTCTCTGACTGTTTGCATAATAACACCATGATGACACATGTAACACTTACTCTGTTGTGTTAACTATATTCACCGCTATACCAAGTGAAGGAATAGCTTGATGCTAGCTTGGCTAGATAGTTAGCTCAGCATTACTTTCTAATTTTAAACATTTTGAAAGAGTTGCACACTAAAAGTGGTTACAATAGTTTATTGGGCAGCAAACATTGCAATGGCAGCAGAGGAGCAGTCACTGTGGGGCAGATGGAGGTGGCCTCATGTAAAAGGGACAGTTTGAGGGCACTATTGTTGCCTCCCCTTCCCCGAGATAAACAAATAACTCGCCAGCCAGATTTTCGATGAGCCCGGTGCTGGTATCAGCATTGTAGAATGGAAGGCATGGCCCTGAGGGTGGCAATTTGCGACAATCATAGGCTTGTGTAATCTGTTCTTGTAAGACCTTTGGTGTCCAAACATCATTTTGTTAAATCTAAGCTGACTTCCTCCAAGGCCAATATATCTTTCTGAAGATGTGGGGCTCGATTCTCCAAACATGGGGCTATGTCCCCACGCCAGCGTAAAAACCTTTCCTTTAGAAATTCCTGCGCGATTCTCCTACCCGCATGGGGCTGGCAGGGCCCTGGAGTGCTTCTCGCAGTTCTGGCTGTGGAAATGGGGCCCCACACTTCAGATCGGGAGTCCGTGCATGCGCACAGCAGTGACCTGCGGCTGCCGAACCGTGCGACATGGCGGACTCGCACCGCGGATCATCATCAAAAATGTAGGCCCCCCGAGATCACACGTGCCCGCGTGTCCGTGCCACCCGATCGCTCCCCTGGCCGTCTATGAAGCTCACCCAGTGATCGATCCCTCCGCTCCCCCCCCCCCCCCCCCCAACCAGGGCCGCCGCAGACTGGGTCCGCAGTTGCTACCCAAAGTTCCTGACGGCCAATACGTGGTTAGAACTACGCCGTTGGGAACTCGGTCAGCTTTGCCCGGAGAATCGCAGAGGGGGAGTCTCTGTCATTGACCTCCTACCCGTGCCACGGAGATCGTGCGTGAACGACTCCCGAGCAATTCTCCGGGGACCGGAGAATCGCTTCAACGGCGCCAGTACCGATTTCCGGGTAAACGGCCATTCTCTGCCCTGCGCTGAAGTCGCGTTCGGCGTGGAGACTCGGAGATGTCCAGAACTGACCAAATTACTCCAAATAGGGTCCAACCAAAGCTTTCGATAGATGTCGCATAACTTCTACACCCTTGTATTCTTGTACTTTAAATATAAAAGTCAGCATTTCATGAGCATTTTTTATTATTTTCTGTACCTCTCCAAGTCTCTTTAGACCTCCATTATTTTCATCATTTAGTAAGTATAATGGTATTTTTAGGTTCAAAGTGGGACACCTTACACTTAACATTGAAGTCTACTTGTCACCGTTACAGTTTTGCTCATTCACTTAATCTAACAGCTCTGTGTAATTTTATTGTTCCATGTACACTGCTTACAATGTTGCCTACATTAGTGTCATTGATACTTCAATATGTGGTTTACTATCCCATCATCTCGATCAAGGTGGACAACTTGCAGCCCGGGTTCCACATGCAGCCCATCTGTGTTCTGACTATGACCCATTAGACATTGGGCGTGGTTTACTGGCTATGTTGAGCTTAAGCGAGAGCGTGACAAGGCCATTAAATAGCAGGAGAAGCCAAAAATAAGAACCGTGCCTGGCACTGAACTGTTCGCAATCGAACCGATCCGCTTCCCTTGGTGAAATCTGGATCTCGCCTTAGACCATAGACCATAGAATTTACAGTGCAGGAGGAGGCCATTCGGCCCATCGAGTCTGCACCGGCTCTTGCAAAGTGCACCTTACCCGAGCCCACAGCGTGGTGAGACACCAGTAATCACCATTTAAGCTCAATCACCACTCAATTAACGGAAGTGACCCCCTATCTAACTGCCCCCCTGATCTAACAACTTCCCCAGCGAGTACTCCTTTTTAAAAACGTGAAATTGCCAGAGCAGCTGGTGCAGGGACCCGAGGAGTTGAGTAGCCATCGCTCACAGGCAAAGAGCCGAGGCACTGGAGTTGCTGCCCCAGTGCTCGGAGATGATCGGGAAGCATGTGGGGGCCAGCCTCAATTGGGGTTGGCTGCCATGGGGGGGTGGGAGGTGTGGGACGGGGGGGGGTGGCCGCCCATGGTCTTGGATGGGGGGGGGAGTTTAATCGCCCGTGGGTCCGCCATGCCGACCTTTGGAACATGTGCACCCATTCCGGGGGCGACCCGAGCCTCTGCCTGTCTGCCCCACTGACCACCCATAACTCCCATTCACTGCGGAGGCCTCTCGAAGTATGGCTGATAGCTACTGCTAATTGGGAATTGGTAGTTAAGTGAGCACCTCACATTGGGCAGCACGGTAGCATTGTGGATAGCACAAATGCTTCACAGCTCCAGGGTCCCAGGTTCGATTCCGGCTTGGGTCACTGTCTGTGCGGAGTCTGCACATCCTCCTCGTGTGTGCGTGGGTTTCCTCCGGGTGCTCCGGTCCAAAGATGTGCAGGTTAGGTGGATTGGCCATGATAAATTGCCCATAGTGCCCAAAATTGCCCTTAGTGTTGGGTGGGGTTACTGGGTTATGAAAATGAAAATGAAAATCGCTTATTGTCACGAGTAGGCTTCAATGAAGTTACTGTGAAAAGCCCCTAGTCGCCACATTCCGGCGCCTGTCCGGGCACCCTATGGGGATAGGGTGGAGGTGCTGACCTTGGGTAAGGTGCTCTTTCCAAGAGCCAGTGCAAACTTGATGGGCCGAATGGCCTCCTTCTGCACTGTAAATTCTACGAAATTTTCCAAGTGGTTCCCCGTGAGTAGGCAGCCATGTAGCATATGGGGTTTATTACCTAGCATCCCAATCAGACTGTGATGCCTGTACACTGCGGGTGGCAAGACCATAGACGCAGCGGGCAGCATCCGAGCACCCAGGGGTTGGGTCCCTACACCGAGGCATTAGCGCAGCCAGAGGGTGGGTGAGTGCACCGGGGAGGTGATCTGTGCCTGGTCCAGGTAATGTTGCTTGCAGGTGCCTGGGGTGCAGGGTGTGGGGTCCAGTGACCAGGGGCTCTGCTGCACCTGGGGGTGCATGGGCAGAGTGTGTTGGGGGCATGGGTGGAGCAATGAGGAGGACTGCAGGGTCCCGGGATGGAAAGCATCACTGGTTATCAGTCCCTCACCCTCTCCCAATTCGTTACAGTATTCAACGGTATGGACAATATTTTGGACGCTGTAGAACTTGCCAGTGTGGTGCTGGTGGCAGGCCAGGCAGCCAGATGCAGGAGAAGGCAGCGGCAGAGAGTCGCGGCGGTGACCCATGTGCTAGGCCATGCCCCACACCCTGAGGACTCGGCCACCCATCAGGCCAGGGAGGACCCAGAGGGGTAGCCAGTGACGACCCAGGGTGTACAAGCGTCGATGGTCCACACGGACAGTGTGTGCCACAGGAAGTTCCGCCTCAACAAGGGGATGGCGCAACACCTGTGCCATGTGGTTGCGGATGGCGCTATGTGGAGGAGTAGTATACCTGGCTCCTGTTGGCCGTCAAGGTCACCGCATCCCTGAACCTCTATGTCTCCAGATCATTGCAAGACTCAAGCAGGAACTTGTGTGGCATCTCAGCTACAGCCCACAAGTGCATCCGTGAAGGCATACATGTCGCCTTGCGCTCACTGGGACGCCTGGGAGTGCTCGATATCAACAGGAATGGATTCCACACCTGAACATTCAACTCGTGTGCAACCACCAAATGAGGATCATGCACATGTGCACATGCTTCCAGGGAGTGTTCACGACAGCTACATCCTGGGGCAGCCGGACATCTCCGGCCTCTTCAAGGACCACCCCAGGATGGCTGGTTGTCTCTTGGGGGATAAGGGATAACCGCTGAGGACCTGTCTAATGATGCCAGTGTGGAGGCTGGTGATCGATATAGGCCCGATCAATGAGGCTCATGCACACAGACACTGCATACCCACTCTCCCAATTAACTCCTGTTGATTAATTGTCATAATTTGATAATTTTGATGAAATCATCCCTGATCCTTCTCAATTTTGTCCTTCATTGCTAGAGGGATGGTGTTTAAGACTAGGGAGGTTATGTTGCAATTGTATAAGGTGTTAGTGAGGCCACACCTGGAGTATTGTGTTCAGTTTTGGTCTCCTTACTTGAGAAAGGACATACTGGCACTGGAGGGTGTGCAGAGGAGATTCACTAGGTTAATCCCAGAGCTGAAGGGGTTGGATTATGAGGAGAGGTTGAGTAGGCTGGGACTGTACTCATTGGAATTTAGAAGGATGAGGGGGGATCTTATAGAAACATTTAAAATTATGAAGGGAATAGATAGGATAGATGCGGGCAGGTTGTTTCCACTGGCGGGTGAAAGCAGAACTAGGGGGCATAGCCTCAAAATAAGGGGAAGTAGATTTAGGTCTGAGTTTAGGAGGAACTTCTTCACCCCAAAGGGTTGTGAATCTGTGGAATTCCTTGCCCAGTGAAGCAGTTGAGGCTCCTTCAGTAAATGTTTTTAAGGTAAAGATAGATAGCTTTTTGAAGAATAAAGGGATTAAGGGTTATGGTGTTCGGGCCGGAAAGTGGAGCTGAGTCCACAAAAGATCAGCCACGATCTCATTGAATGGCGGAGCAGGCTCGAGGGGCCAGATGGCCTACTCCTGCTCCTAGTTCTTTTGTTCGTATGTTAATTCCAGAGTGCACAAACCCAGTTGGTGTCTTCTCACTTTGTAAATAAATCCGCCAAGCACCAATCCAATGCCCCATCTCCCTGGACATGCAGATCCTGGCCTGCCCCTCCCCAGCCTCGGCACAACATGTGCAGGTGATGTATGAGTGAGCACGCAGCAGACAACCAGGGGCCAGACAATGGCACAGATTTTGGAGCGCCAGCACTCAACTCTCTGCGGGTTATTATCACCCCACTGCCCTCGACAGTGACCCGTTGACAGTGCCGACACAGTCCCACCATCTGCAGTGATTTTACGCAGGTCCTGGGTGCGCGGGAAAACTGGGGGGCGGGGAGGGGAGAGAGCGGAAGGTGGTGAAGGGAGGGATTCAGAGGGATGGGTAAGGGGGGCGGGAAGATGGGGTTAGGGAGAAGGGGAATGACGGATGAGGCCATGTCCTCTGTGAGACAATTTGAGGATGAGGGCCTCCCTGGCCCTCCGGGCTTGCCGGACCCTCGCCACTGCCACCAATCCTCCATAATCCGACCGGTCCTGCGGGTCCCCCCCGGGGGCCTGTCCACATCCTCTGGCGGGTCCTCCCGGGGCCCATCCTCCATCCTCAGGCTGGTCCTGCGGGTCCTCCCGGGGCCCATCCTCCATCCTCAGGCTGGTCCTGCGAGTCCTTCCTGGGGCCGTCCTCCATCCTCAGGCTGGTCCTGCGGGTCCTCACCGGCTCTCCCTCCAGCCCCTCCTGGTTCAGTCCCTCCTCGTCCTCATTCTCCTCCTCCTGTTCGGAAGTGGTCACATAGTCCTTCCCCTCCACCTCCGACACATTGCCCTGTTGCTGTGCCAGTTTGTGGAGGGCACAGTAGACCACCACGAAGTGGGCGGCCCTCTGGGGGATGTACTGGAGGGCACCACCAGTGCGGTCAAGGCATCGGAACTGCATTTTGAGCAGTCTGATGCATTGTGCAATGACAGCGCGGAAGAAAATGCCAGAGGCATCATACTGGTTGTGGTGCAGATATTTTAATGAGTTTCAGAGTGTTCACGACTGCCCCACTCTCCCGATGAGGCTGCCCCCCCCCCCCTCCCCCCAACGCACACTCTGCCCCCTTACGACGTGCTTAACCTTCCGTGCTTGAATGTCCCCAGGATCCACACCAGAGGTGGAACAGCCAGCTGCTTACCTGGGGTTCACCTCTGGTCAGAGGAGCAGCTGGTTTGAACCACAGCTGCCCCTACATCATCTCGCTCTGCCAGTCCTGGCGGCTCCTCAATGTCTACAGTATGGTGTCAACACCCTCAGACTCGGCCATGCCCATCTGTAACTGGGGCAAGCTCCGCAGCGCCTCGGCTATTCCCATCTGAGACTGGGAGATGTCCCAGCACGCCCCATCAAGGTTTGCATGGTACTTGGTCATGTCCCCCAGCAAGTCGGACATTCTGCCGAGGCTCACAACCATGTTCGTCACCAGCTGAGCCACATATTGGATACCGCCACTCTGCTGCTGACATCGTGCACCAGGATCTCCACTGCGGTCACCACCCTAGCAGTTGTTGGCCTCAGTGTCACTCATTGATGGCGACATCTCCTGGGCCCATAGCCTCTGTGACTCCTCCAATTGGCTATGGATCTGCTGGAGGGTCGCTGACATCCCCCTCTCTATATCAGGGTCGCAGCCTATCATTTGCATCAGCTCCAGGTAAGCCTGTTTCCAGAGGCTCAGCATCTGACTGCAACCCAGCTGGGTCCTGGGAACCAGCAGACCTCTGACTGCTGTCTCACCTGGGGATTCCTGCCTGTACCTGATGCGCATCAGCAACTGTGTGGTGCTCACCAGAATGTGACCCAGAAGCCTGTCTGATACCATTGCCCACCGAGGTGTGTGTCTCTACGCTGGTGCAGATCCCAGGGGTATCTGCCAATTCTCCTACCTGTGGGTTCCCAAAGGCCCCTGTCTGAATCCTTGAGGAGAAGGGGCACCTGGAGGGAGGCCAAGGTGCCCTGTCATCCTCTCATGTAGCCACTGCAGAGGCTCATCCATGGCTACCAAAGTGGACGGCAGGTCTGCGCATATCACCAGCAGAATCTGCTGTATTATGATCTCTATGATGTCCATTACCTTGTCTGAGGACACCTCAATGCATGTGCATGTTGGCACCACTTCATTAGCCAGCAAGTGGACGGACTCCTCTGTCTCACTTGCCACCCTATTGAGAGCCTCCAACACCATTGTGTGGTGTTCCCCTTCTCTAGCTACATCTCCTCATTTAGTTGGATGGTCAATTCCAGAGGCTCATCATCAGAATCAGACATTGCATATGACTCCTCCCCAGCACTCCTCCAAATGCCAGTGAGCTCAGCTGACTCTGTTCCTCCTTCTGTGACATGTGCCTGTATGGTGACCCATATCTGTGAGTATGAGACCCTTCATACAATAGAGCAAGATCCACCAAAGTATGTGTCTCTGGGCTGATGGAGGGGGCAGGTGATTTTTGTGACAGCTCGACAGCTTCACTTTGCTCTGCTGTGATAACCTCATCCTCTCTGGGCTTGGAGCTGGACGGTGCTTCTAGTAGCTCGGCTCTGCCCTGTTCCTCATGGCACCTGCAAGTGAGAGAGGAGTGACAGCATGAGCTTCCTCCACCATGGAGGCACCCTTGGCCCTGTGGTTTCTATGGCATGCCTGGATTCTTACTGGTTGAATACCCCAAATCCAGTCTCCTGACCTGCAGTGGCCTAGTCCTACTTCAACTCTGCCAGCTGTGCCGCTCCTCCATCTCTGCCATTTCCTTCAGGTGTGGCTGATCTCCCTCTGCTCTTCTCCTTCTCTCGCCGGTTATGGTTTAATGTCTGCTCAACGAGAACAGAGAAGATGGGGTTGATATAAATTGTACTTAGCATCCATTTTTACACAGCAATTTCATGTTTCTCTCATGCCTCCAGCCTTCGAGATAACCCACTGGATTGTGTGGCATGTATTGATGCACTGCAGTTTGTTCAGAATGGTTCAGGGCCACCACCCACCAGAGCGGTGAGTCCATCCAGACATAGGGATATGGCTCAGAGAGGCATGTCATTTATGGAGCTTCCTTGTACCCTCGACATCTGAGCCCCTTTCCCATCATCCCATCTTCTTTACAGACAGCATGCGAGCTCTCTCTCTATGGAAGGGTGAGGGAGCCAAAGTTGCCTCTCTACCTGGAGAGTGAATCAGCTGCAATGGGGCTATGAGGATTGACCTTATGGCATTTCCACTGAGGGCCGTGCCCCCTGTGCAATTGACTGTGGTTCATGTGAGTAGCTGAGGTTTGGCATGAATGAGGTCATTCATTGTCTTCTGGCCTTGGAGAGATTAACTGCACTGTAAGATCCAGGCATTGATTGTAGTGCCGACCTGCTCTCATGTAGCGTTGGTTTTCCTGCTCGACTTCCTCCTCCCATCAGCTTGGTGCAGGATGTGGTCAAGGAGGGTGCCCAGGGATGAGTCACTGAACTTTGGCACTGAAGGTCCCTATGCCCTTATTGCCATCTCTATCAACCTTGCTGGTAAGCTGCTGTCTGGGTGCCTTTTAATTTTGCTCCCGGATATGATGGCAGGGTGTGTGCCATCCAGCCCGCCTCATCGCGCGATATGGCGGGAGACCCCTGACGGCATAATTAATGTGGCTGGGGTGGCACGATACTACATGAATCCCCATCGGCCTCGGTGGCAGAACATTCTCTCCGTACTCGCCCCCCCATCACGGAACTTGGCCCAAAAAGGAAAACACTGCCCAATGTTTCTGAAATAAATTTATAACTAAACAGAACAAAGTCTTAGTGGGCGGCACGGTGGCGCATTGGTTAACACTGCTGCCTTGCCGCAGAGGACTTGGGTTCGATCCCGGCCGTGGGTCCCTGTCCATGTGAAGTTTGCACATTCTCCCTCTGTCTGTGTCAGTCTCGCTAAGGTGCCCCTGAATTGGAAAAAAGATTGGGGACTTTAAATTATTCAAAAAAGAACAGTGCTATTAAAAATGGACAATAGATTTGAAGCGTTATCTCACATACCATATACTGGATTCAGCTGCTGAATACCATAACAGCTAGTCAAGAGGAAAATTTCTCAGCTTCATTTTTCCTCCTAATAATTGCAACAAACTGTACATTTAAGGGGCTGGATTCTCCCAAAATGGGACTATGTCCCCACGCCGGCGTAAAAACGTTTTACTCCTGAAATTCCTATGAAAAAGATGAACTAATTCAATGCTCTGCAGGGGTCTGGCAGGGACCCCTAGTAAATCTTGCAGCTTTAGCTGCGGATACGGGCCCTCGCACTTCCGTTTCGGAGTCCGTACAGGCGCACGGCGGCGGCCTCCAGCGGCTGCGCTGAGCTCCCTGGCAGACAAGGACCGTG
Organism: Scyliorhinus canicula; assembly: GCF_902713615.1. Taxonomy (NCBI): domain Eukaryota; kingdom Metazoa; phylum Chordata; class Chondrichthyes; order Carcharhiniformes; family Scyliorhinidae; genus Scyliorhinus; species Scyliorhinus canicula. Next base: position 174,706,078 of record NC_052148.1, on the reverse strand, counting down.
GAGCCAGACAGAGAAAGGACCCCCCCCCCCCCCGATGGGCCGGGCACACGAGGAACAGACTCCCCATGGCCTCCAATCCCCCCACCCCCTGACCAGGGCGGCAGCAGACTGAGTCCGCAGCCGCCATGCCAGCATCCCGACCTGCAATAGGTGGTTAGTTCTACGCTGTCGGGAACTCGACCAGTCGGGAGCGGAGTATTGCTGGGCGGGCCTCTGGCAATGGGCCCCCGGCCGCGTGGCGTACTCTGCAGTCACGCCGATTTTCGGGGCCCAGAGAATCGCTGGACTGGCGCGGGCCCGATTACGGCATGAAAGTGGATTCTCCGCTCCCGTGCTGGCTGCGATTCCGCCACGGGGCTATGGAGAATCCAGCCCAAGTTATTTTCCGCTTTTCTTTTTGATCATGCTTTTGCTTCTCCCTCTCCAAAGATTCTTTTATTTTTACACTACAATAATTATTAATTCTTAAGTAAATGTAGTGGTTTGAAATAAGGAGCTTTTTATGAAAGATGTCTAGGAAGTACAGTTTTCTATAGATGGCAAAGTGAATGCACACCTGTGTACATGTCTGGTTTCTCCATTGCATACTTTCACACAGGGTCTGCTGTGTGGAAACTTATTCCCTCTGAAACAAGTAGCAGTTTTCAAGTAGCAGAATCAGATCACAAATGCCAAAAGCACGGTGCTCAAATGTTCCTCTAAGAGTAATATTTCCATTTCCCTACCACACTTACACAAAGCTGTCAGTGGCAACCTCATCTGCCTTCCCGCACATAGTGCACCTTAATAAACAACAGCCAGCTGAGACCTCAAGACACCTGCAGAATCATTCACAGTGCATGATTGTTTGTCTTAAAGGAAGCTAGTTAGCTATCGTCCTGGAACATTTCCACTTTGTTGGAAGACTAATGCTGCCTGACAGGGTACTACCGAGACACGTTATTCAGCTCTGAAAGGCTGCCAAGCCATGTGATGGTGCAGAGTAAGTGAGAGGAAAAGTAAATGTGAAAGACCCTTTTATGCACTTCCTCAGTTGTTGCGGAGTGGCTCCTGAAGCTGCTATGCTAGTTCACAAATTATTGCTGTGACCACCCAGTTGCCCATTGCTCAGGAGACTGACAAGTTGATATTTAACCCCATCACTTTCAGGGCCCACAAGAGAAAGGGATGGGGTAGTTGCTGTTAAGGGATGGGGTTAAGCATGATTACCACCAGTCACTGAGAAATGAGAAAAAATTATTGGAAATGAAATAAGCAATTCACAGGCAAGTTAACTGAAAAAAATGAAATGATTCACAGACTTCATTGCACAAGCACCATAATCTTTGTTTCTCTAACTAGCCAAAAAGGCAGGGGGATGGGAACATATGCAAGGAGTCGTAGGAGGGGGAACCAGTGACAAAAACACAAGTCAGAAAGAGGAATAAGAAAAGTGATAGACAGAGAAACCAAGAGCCAGATTGAAACAGGGCCACAGTGAAAAACATTGGGTGCGGGACAAGTAATGTTAAAAGGGCAAGCTTTGTGCCTTAATGCGCGGCGCATTCGCAATAAAGCGGATGAACTAATCACACAAATAACTGTTAACAGGTGTGATATAAACGGGAATACGGAGACATGGCTGCAGAGTGACCAGGGATAGAAACTGAACATCCGGGGGTATCCAGTATTTACGAAGGACAGACAAAAAGGAAAAGATGGTGGTGCTGCATTGCTGATTAAAAAGTAAATTAAGGGGCAGCACGGTGGCGCAGTGGGTTAGCCCTGTTGCCTCACGGCGTCGAGGTCCCAGGTTCAATCCCGGCTCTGGGTCTCTGTCCGTGTGGAGTTTGCACATTCTCCCCGTGTCTGCGTGGGTCTCACCCCCACAACCCAAAGATGTACAGAGTAGGTGGATTGGCCATGCTAAATTAGCCCTTAATTGTAAAAAATGAATTGGGTACTCTAAATTAATTTTTTTTTTAAAGTAAATTAAAGCAATAGTGAGGAACGATATTAGCTCCAACAATGTGGAATCTGCATGGGTTGAGTTGAGAAACACCAAGGAGCAAAAACATTAGTGGCCATTGTATATAGACCCCCAACGTTGGGAAAGGCATTAAACAGAAAATTAGAGATGCATGCGCTAAAGGAACATCTGTAATTATGGGTGATTTTAATCTGCATATAAATTGGGCAAATCAAATTAGTCACAATACCATAGAGGACAAATTCCTGGAGTGGAAACGGAATGGTTTTCTGGATCAATACGTTGAGGAACCAACGAGAGAACAGGCCAAACTAGACTTGGTATTGTATCATGAGATCATTGGCAATCAGGTTGTGCGAGACCCATTGGAGATGAGTGACCATAATATGCTCGGATTTTTCATCAAGATGGAGATTGAAGTAGATTCTGAGACTGAGGTCCTGAATCTTAACTAAGAAGGGAACTATGATGATATGAGGCGCAAGTTGGCTATGATGGATTGGGAAATGTTATTTAAAGGGATCATAGAACATAGAACAGTACAGCACAGAACAGGCCCTTCAGCCCTCGATGTTGTGCCGAGCCATGATCACCCTACTCAAACCCACCCTATACCCGTAACCCAAAAACTCCCTCCCCTTAACCTTACTTTTTAGGACACTGCGGGCAATTTAGCATGGCCAATCCACCTAACCCGCACATCTTTGGACTGTGGGAGGAAACCGGAGCACCCGGAGGAAACCCACGCACACACGGGGAGGACGTGCAGACTCCGCACAGACAGTGACCCAGCCGGGAATCGAACCTGGGACCCTGGAGCTGTGAAGCATTTATGCTAACCACCATGCTACCGTGCTGCCCCGGTCACTGGAGCTAGGCATTGGCAAACATTCAAGAAGTGCATGGGGGACTGCAACAATTATTTATTCCTGTCTGGGACAAAGATAAAACGGGAAAGGTGGCCAAATCAGATTTTGGAAATTAGAGATAGTATTCGATCCAAGGAAGAAGCATACAAATAGGCCAAGAAAAACAACAGGCTTGAGGATTGGGAGCAGTTTCGAATTCCAGCAAGGGAGAACCAAGGGATTGATTAAGAAGGGGAAAATAGAGTACGAGAGTAAACTTGCAGCGAACATAAAAACTGACTGTCAAAGTTTCTGTAGGTACATGAAGAGAAAAAGATTGGTGAAGGCAACTGTAGGTCCTTTACAGTCAGAAACATGGGAATTTATAATGGGGGATAAAGAAATGGCTGAGCAACTAAATGCATACTTTGGTTCTGTCTTCACAAATGAGGATACAAATGAGGCACCAGAAATATTGGGGAGTGTAAGGTTTAGTGAGAGGGAGGAACTAAAGGAGAACAATATTAGTAGAGAAATGGTATTGGGAAAATTGATGGGATTGAAGACTGATAAATCTAGACAGCTAGATAATCTACATCCCAGAATACTTAAGAAAGTGGCTCTACAAATAGTGGATGCATTGGTGGTCATCTTCCAAGATTCTATAGACTCTGGAATAGTTCCTACAGATTGGAAGCTATCTAAAGTGGTCCCGCTATTTAAAAAGGAAGGTAGGGAGGAAACGGAATTATAGACCAGTAAGCTTGACGTTGGTACTGGGGAAATTTCTAGAATCCATTATCAAATATTTTATGGCAGAGCACTTAAAAAACAGTTCTAGGATCGGACAGAGTCAGCACGGATTTATGATGGGAAATTTTGTTTCTAGTTTGTGGTGGGGGTTGCAGCTTAAGGAAAGATGATTTGTTGAATGTTCAGGTGATAGTATGAATTTAGTTTATTTAGCTTTTTTGAGGTTAAAAAAGTACATAAATTGCATTCATTTATTTTCAAGTGCAATATACCAATAAAGCTTAGCAACGGTAAAGGTAAAAATCATGGGCCGGATTCTCCGTCGGCCGACTGCGGAATCACGAAACGGGTTTAGGCGGAGAATTGGTAATAATAATAACGTTTTATTGTCACAAGTATGAAGTTACTGTGAAAAGCCCCTAGTTGCCACATTCCGACGCCTGTTCAGGTAAGCTGGTGCAGGAATTGAACCCGCACTGCTGGCCTTGTTCTGCATCACAAATCAGCTATCTGGCCCACTGAGCTAAACCAGCCCTTCATGATGCCAAAATTGTGACAGGCATCCAATGCCATGCTCCAGTGCCTTGACAGAGGCATCAGTGCATTCCAGACTGCATGTACAGTAAATGCCATTCGCATATCATTCGCAAACTTTACCCTGTATCCTCTGGAGCCTCCTGCGCTACTCCGCCTCCTCGGGGAGGAAGTACTGACGACGAGTTTCACTTGTGGTTTTGAAAATCGGGAAACAGGTGCCATCGCTGATGAGGGCTAGAGAGGATGTAGGACATGCAGAGGTTACCAGTCCTGCCGCTGGTGGTGGGGGGGGGGGGGGGGGGGGGGGGGTGCGGTGGACCACTGCCAGGCCTGGGGGACAGTGATGGGGGGGGGGTTACAGAGGTGACCAGAGTGTGAGCTGTGGGGTCAGGGTGACGCTCCATGGGACCACGGTGTCCAGGCACAGACTGTCATTGCCGCGGCCTACTAGGCAGCCATCTTGCTGTGCACCCCACTGACCTCGCACTGTGGCCTCTGGTCGTGCAGAGTGGCACCGGCTGTATGGATGCCCCCACCCCACCACTCCCACATTCTACCCCCACACCCCAGTCCCCACACTCTACCCCACCAACTGTCCATCCACCCCACCCCCACCAATCGGGGCAGCACCCTGCCCACCTAAGGGCAATGTCCACAGGGTGCGAAGGGCAGGGTGCCAGGGGAGCAGCTGGAGGTGGGTCTGGTGATGGAGGGAAGAGGGGGACATGTGGGGGCAAGGGCTGCAATGCAATCCGGTGCCACCATGTAGCCCTTTGGACCTAGTTGGGCATGGGGTACGCACCATGCTAACATGTCTGCCTTTCACCCCATGGATTTTGGAATTCAACCAGGAAAGGTGGCCTTCATCCTAGTTGTCGCAGCCCTGGGGTATGCACTGAGGATGTACGAGCTGGAGCTCCCACTCTGGGGGAGGTCACCCACTCCCAGTGGCTATCAAGGTGACGGTCGCACTGAACCTTTGCACCACGGGGTCCTTCCAGGTGCCAACTGGGGACCTGTCCGGAACCTCTCAGATCTCGGTTTGGGGCATATATGATGGACAGGTCTCGGTGTATAGGTGCAGCCGTTTCTTCACAGGGGTCCTATATGCCCAGTCGGCACAATGGAGACGGAGCCCACCAGTATGTCAGGGCATCGGGCTTCGCCATCATCGTTGAAATACCCCTGGCCCAGGGGGTGATTAATGGGAAGCATGTCGACCTGTGAGCACCAGCCCATGACAAGCTGGTCTTCAGAAACCGAAAGAGGTTCCACTCGATGAACGTGCAGCTGGTGTGTGACCGTCAGATTCGCATCATGCACGTCTGCGGCTGATACACGGGCAGTGTGCACGACACCTTCATTCTGACACACTCGATGGTTCCTGACCTCTTCGAGGCACACCTCTGACTGAGGGGTTAGCTCCTGGGCGACAGGGGCTATCCGTTGCGGCAGTGGCTGATGACGCCTTTCTGGAGGCCACAGACGGATACGGAGACCCGCTACGACGACGCCCAGGGGCGTGATCGAGCAGTGCTTTGGCATCCTGAAAATGGAGAGGGATGGGGGTAGAACACTGGAGCGCTGAGCGTTGGCTGAACTGGGGACCCTGGGCCAAGCCCACCTCCAACATCTGCCCATCCACCCCACTCTTGCCCCAAGCGCCCACTCTGCAGCCAGCTCAGATCAGCCCATCCCTCACACCTATCTGACAGAGCACTGAGGCAAGTTGTAACATTATGCATGTGTTTAATGTGAACAAGTGAACATATATGTATATGTATATATACATACAGCTTTGTGCCCTAACCCCTAAAGCTATCCAATGTGCTGCAGCCATGCCAACTTAACTGGTATCTTCCTTCCTGGCTTTATGGGCCCTAGCGTTCTGTCTCGGTGGATCCCCAGGTGGTACATCAGGAGTGGAGGTGGCCTGCTGCAATTCCCGCCCTGTGACCTGCGTCCCCTTTGGCGGCCGCCTTCTGGGGCAATCGGCCTGGATGGGCCTGGATGCTGCTTGGGTGTCCCAGATGGCGTTCTGTCGCCCTAATCTGCCCATCATATATGCCAGGGACAGGGGGAGGCAGTCCGAGGCATTGTGGTGTTCTGACTCCTCTCCTGCAGGAGTCACTATGCAGGCCCCATTAGGGGCTGGTTTAGCACAGAGCTAAATCACTGGCTTTTAAAGCAGACCAAGCAGGTCAAGCACCGCGGGTTCAATTCCCGTACCGGCCTCCCCGAACAGGCGCTGGAATATGGCGACTAGGGGCTTTTCACAGTAACTTCATTGAAGCCTACTTGTGACAATAAGCGATTTTCATTTTCATTTTTCATTCCATCACCTTCTCCTCTTTTGGGGTGCCCGATGGCCCCGGGCTACTCCATGGGATGGAAGTATGAGTGGAGCTAGCCGCTGCGGCTCCCTGCCACCTGGCACTGCCAGTCATGGAGGCCCACACCGTTCCCAACCAGGGTCTTGATGTTTGCGGCCATGGAGCACAGGGAATAGACAACCTCCCTCTAGGACTGCGCCCCATCACACTGCGACTGTGCCACCATCTTCTGGGCCTGTGCCACATCCTCCAGTGACTGAAGCACCTCCCTCTATTTCTGTGCCATGATGGCCAACTGCCGACACCCTTAGCCGTGCCCCACTGAGATTGGGCCATGCTCTGGAGCACCGCTGCAATGTCCAGGTGTCTCTGGCCCATAGCTGCCTGTGACAGGGCAGGTAGCCTCAGCCACTGCCAGCACAGAGTGCCCCAACCCTTGGACAATCTGACCCATGGCTGAAACCTTGGCCCCCAAGGACTCCACCGTGGGCACCACCCATGCGGTGTTAACCTGGCTGGCACGCATTGTCAGCATCACCCCCTGATCCTGCAGGCGGTTCGACTCATCCAACTGCACCAGCAGGCGATGGATGGTTGCCGACACCCCCTCATGTTTGGGCTGCCCTCCGACCATTCGCCCTCTCGGGGGTTCCTACCTCCATCTGTTGTACCACTGCACACGTGTGGTGCAGACCAGATCGTGCCCCAGGAGCATCTTCACAAAATTGTCCAACCAAGGTGAGTGTCTCTGGTATGGTTGAGGATGTTGGAAAGAGCTCTGACGGGAAGTCAGTGGCATCCCCAGACTGGTGCTCCGGGTGTATCGGGCTGCGGGTGTCCATATCCATGGAGGCAGGCATGGGTGCTGGCTGGTGGTGCAGGGGGGGGGGTTCTGTCATGGGGGGATGGGGGGGGGGTTACGGGTGTGTGGGAAAGGGGTCAGTGCCAGGGGCAGAGTACTGCTGACTAACCCTGGCCGCCCTGAGGAGGTTGTGCAGTTTCTTCCTGCATTGCTGGCTATTCCTGGTGTTGCCCACGGTGCTCACAACCTCTCCCAACTGTGCCCAGCCCCGGTGCACAGCGGCTAGTGTCTCCAGTTCAGTATCTGTCAACCATGGTGCCACTCTTCGTGCTGCCATCTTGCTGGCTGGGATGAATGAGTGTGGAGAGTGGAGTGCTTAATGCGGCTGCAGCTTGTCAGCCTGTCGAGTGTCAATCCTGACTCCGGCGAATCAAACACCATTTTTCATTGGAATCGGACATGTTCCCCCTGCTGCCTGTGCTGGCCCCTTAACGGTTCATGAATTGCTCCGGGAACGGCACCAATTTTCCTGTCGTAGAACACCACCAGTTCAGTCCTAGCGTCAACATTTAGTTTCTGAAACTGAGAATTTGTGCATGTACATGATTTAAGATCCTGTTGTTTACTTTCACAATGCCAAATCTGTGGTCAACATTACTCTTAAAACTTTGTTCAACTTTTGGACTTTAAGTTCTACTGAAATCTGGCACTTTTTGACATGTGTATTTTACATAAGTCAACAGATCAATGTTCACCAAGTAGAGATGACTTGGGAGTCCCTTAAAAATGAGGGCCATGACCCAATTCCAGGATTCCCAAACCTATTCTCGGGGTGTCCTATTCTCAAGGATGCTTTTTAATGGTGCGGGCTGGTTTTGGTGTGAGTGTGCACTGTTTTCCTGACCTGGCTGGCTGCATTGCAAGGATAGTCATGTACTAGTCCTCCATCGGGGCTGGTTTAGCTCACTGGGCTAAATCGCTGGCTTTTAAAGCAGGCCAGCAGCACGGTTCGATTCCCGTACCAGCCTCCCCGGACAGGCGCCGGAATGTGGCGACTAGGGGCTTTTCACAGTAACTTCATTGAAGCCTACTCGTGACATTAAGCGATTTTCATTTCATTTCATTTTTCATAAATTTCATGGACGAGGGCCAGGTTTTCAATGAGCCGTGGTTCAGAGGCACCTTCTGTTGTACTTGAACTAGGGCGACAGCACTGAGGAGAACCTTTTAAACAGCCTGCCTCGGCACCCAGCAGTCCTTGTGGTTGCCTCCAAATGGTTTCCTGGGTCGGCTAGCCCAGCAGCCCACACCCAACTCCACCCACAATGAAAATCCTGTCCCTGGGGACACTTTATCCCGAAATGGGTGAGCTGAACCAGGAACGTTCCCGCTACCCTTGTGGTTGAAAACCCAACCTAATGTTAATTAAAGTGATTCAACATGAAAATCTTAAGCATCTGCATGTGAGTAACATGCACTGTAATATCGAGCTTTACATTTTGCACTTTAAGATGTCAGTAGACTAGTACGATTACTCAAAATCCAGCTGGTTTAAATGTTGCAGTGAGATGTGAGCATAAAGCTTGTGACTAATGTGTCCAAATAAGTTTGATGCCATAATGGGGAACAGTGAACGAACTACAGCATTACGCAAGAATCAAGCTGTGAAATAGGGCAAGCCCTGCCTACAGTGAGACCTGGTCAAAGAGGCAGTCTGTGGGTGGATTAGCACTCTGTTGACTTCAGTCTGACAGCTGGAGCTGACAATATGCCCCAGAATCCAATGTGAGTCATGGTATCTTACATCTGAGCCTAGGCCTGACCCTCCAAGCTGGTAGACTTGTGCTGTAATTAGATTGAACATGTATCTCACTATCAAGGCACTTGCGCGTAAGATGTAGCACAATATTGCGGATTTCCTGCAGCTAGGGACTGCATCAACGTGAACCTGCCATTTCTTTTGTAGACAAGCAGCAGCAAGGAGGACTCTATTTCACTGGTTATTGTTTATTACTTTGGTGGTTACATCATGACGTAACATCAAGTTATCACTACATACTTATCTTTCATAGCGATGTTACAATGCTACCTCATGACACCTGACCCACTTTTTCGTACCATCAGCGATCAGTGGAAAATAAGATGGGGCAAGTTATATTACAAGCTGATAACTCAAAATCTCTTTTTCTTGTCTGCTGATTAAATTATTCTCTTTGTTTGAATTCATTTCCGAACATCAATCGTGAAATTGACTTTTATTTCTTTGAACATATAATGATCCAGTTCTTAATTTAAAGTGATAATCGAGATGAACTTTCTCTAAATGTTAAACTGATAAACCAAGGGCGCGATTCTCCGCTCCCCACGCCGTGTGGGAGAATCGCGGGAGGGCCGGGCGAATCATGATGCACCGCTCTGGCACCCACCGTGATTCTCCCCCCCCCCCCCCCCCCCCCCCCCAAAATGGCGTGTCACGGAATCGCAGGTCGCCGTTCTCCGGCCCGAATGGGCCGAGCGGCCTGACGCTCCAGACCTGTGTACGCCGGCGGCAACCACACCTGGTCGCTGCTGGCGTGAACATAGCGCGAAAGGTAAGTTTGGGGCTTGTGGAGGGCGGAGAGGGGATCGAGCACCACGGCCGTGCTTGGGAGGGGACTGGCCTGCGATCGGTGCCCACCGATCGTCGGGCCGGCATCTCTAAGAGACGCACTCTTTCCCCTCCGCCGCCCCGCAAGATCAAGCCACCATGTCTTGTGGGGCAGCAGAGGGGAAGACGGCACCTTGCGCGGGTTGGAACCGGCCAACCTGCGCATGCACGGCTGACGTCATTTAGGCTCTGCCGTCGTGTCATTCTCGGCGCGCCGCTTTGACAGAAGCATCAAGGCCCGGCGGCCGAGTTTCTCACAACGCCGCTCCTAGCCCCCTGGGGGGGGGGGGGGGGGGGGGGGGGGGGGGGTGAATAGGGTGCGAGGAGCGGCCTCCGACGCCGTCGTGAAACTCGGCCGAGTTCACGACGGCCTTCCCGATGCCGCGCGGGAGCGGAGAATCGCACCCTTAAATGTATCAGTATTTCCTCATTCCTCTGGCCTCTGACACTGACGATCATCTTTGTACTCTTTTCAATATTTGAATATCACTCTTATTTCTTGTGACCAAAAATTGATACAAGACTCAAGGGCATTGTGAAGTGTTTCATTAACTTCTCTGACTGATATTCTGCTTTGACTGTATGATTCAACATCCCCTTAGTTTTGTTGATCGCTGCTCTGCATTGGTGGAACTTGTTCAGTGTCAAGGCTTCAGCTTTAGCTATTATTACACTATTTGTGTTGGAAGCATGTAGTCTTTTTTCCTTCTTATATGTAGCACTTTAAAGTTGCCTACATTGACTATCATTTTTTGTTCAATCATTGTTCTGCTTCCACTTTTTCTCTTAGTTTGGTAACAAATACGAGTTTACCTAATTTGCATTGAGTTTCTGAATTCAGGTCATTTATGTAAATAATTGTTTGCAAAAGTGAACATTAAGGTGTACAAGAAGAGATCAAGAGTGGTGGCTCATGTGGAAGAAGTTTCTGGTGTGGACTCGATGTGCGGAATAGTCTGTTTCTGTGCTGCAACATTTCATGTTTTTTATTAGGAAATTCTGTGCATCTTGCATTCAAAAGATGCATAATTTTGTTGCAGTTTCTGTAAGCTATGAGATGTTTTATATTTTGCAACAAGAAAAAAAGTATTTCCATTTCAATTTTTTCTGATTTTGATTTATATTAAAAATAGAGTGTTCTCGGGTTGGTATCAGACTGTGGACAACTGTTCTAAATCAAAATAACCAGCTCAAGAGCAGTTACGCTTATGGCTTAATGTCTGACAACATTAAACACTGAATCCATAACAGAAATAATAAAACAATACAATAAATGGCCTGATTATTTAAAACTTACTGTTCCTTATATATGGTAGGTTTGGTAAATGACACATTTACATAATCACAGATATATTTAAGAACAGCATGTAAAATTGACGTTTATTCTATAAGTCATTTTTTTTCTATGAAGCTAAATATGAACCAGCCTGAACATTCCTCCGTTTGTTTAATATCCTCATGAAGGCAAATGAGCAGAAGTAAAGCTTCAAAAGCATTATATTTTGTGAAATTTCTTCTCTGATCACTGAAGAAAACTGGGAAAAAATGTTGAATAACTCTTCAAAGCACCAGACTTTCCCCATGCACTATGAAGGAGTTTCCAATTAAATGTATTTTGTTCTTTTTCTCCTGGTCTGCAGTATCAGTAGCAATCATGCTACTCGGTCGAAGTATGAAAGGAGCATTTTTCGAACACTAAATCCACTTCATGCCCATTAGGCTTGAGAGATTTATTTTTAGTTTTTGTCCAGTTCCTGCTCATTTTTAATCTAGAAAATTTGACCTGGTTTGGTTTCAAAGCTTTCAGCAATTGCTGCGGTTCTTATTTGTTACAAACAATCGTGTTTTGATGTCTTTCATAAAATGAAAATTGATTTCATCTGAGTTTGGCTGACACTTTAAAGGAAGGTCACAGAAAAACAGGCCTCTTGGGCTGAAAGAAATTAAACCTTGACAGGGCCAAAATCAACACTACTAAGCAAAATACAATCATTCTTTTCATACACCTGTTGCTACAGAACAACACGATATTGAATTTGGCTTATCAGCCTTAGTCGATCTCCGTCTTGGGTTCGTCTTGGCATAATTACCAACCTCATCCGCTGCTACTGGAAGTTAATTAGATTTTCCAGGTGATGATCTAAATTTGCAGCAGGAAAGGAGTCAAATGAGATTTGTTTAAAATTGACTAATTGATTTCCCAAATTTTAAGACTAGATTATTTCTGTAGTTCGCGAGTGAAGATCTTGCGTCTTGCAGTCAGTGTACTGACATTGACCAATTCAGCTCATTCGCTGAAATAAATCAAGTCTTCAAAGAAAATAGTCTGAACAAGTTTATCTGTTCTGGTTTGAGATTAATTTGTCAAGTAAACATGCACTCTTTTCACGCATCTTTCTCATGGAAGAAACCAATTCTGTACTGGGGCATTATAATAATAAACTTTTATTGACACAAGTATGAAGTTACCATGAAAAGCCCATAGTTGCCACATTCTGGCGCCTGTTCGGGTAAGCTGGTACGGGAATTGAACCCGCGCTGCTGTTCTGCAACACAAACCAGCTGTATAGCCCATTGAGCTAAGCCAGCCTTAGCTAAACCAGTCTTATGTGGAGAATGTTTATACTATTTAATATTTTAGGATAGTTTATATGTATTTAGATCCCAAAACAAATAACATTGTTGAATCGTAATGTTGCTCATTCTCATTTATTCACAACCTCTGGGCGGGGTTTTCCGATTGTGCCTGGCCGGAAACCGGAAATTCCGACCTGAGGTCAGTGGAATTTTAAATGGTGCGCCAAATTTTCCGTCCCGCCTGCGGCAATTCCTGCGGCAAACAGGACTGGAAAATGTATTTCTAAATTAAGAAAATAATGAAAAATTTCTTTGAATTCTCTTTTTATCATAATTTGCTTAATTAGAATTGACCTATTCCTCCTCTAAGGAAAAACCCTAAAACTTTACAGACACCAGTATTATTATTAAGACTACAATACTACTCCATGGTTTATATTTAGTATGCTTCATTGCATTTAAAACTCAGAATGCCCTGTCTATGCTCATTCTGTTCATAAACAGTGGAATTCCAATTTTCAGATGAATTTGGACCACTCAACAATTGTAGATCACTTTCCTCAGCAATATACACAAGTCACAGAAATGTTTCTGAGTATCATTTGTGGCAGCTTTTGCTGGGAGTTTCCTGACAGCAAGTTCCCCGCCACTATCTAACCACATTTAGTCACTTTACTGAACCCTGGGTAGTTTCTTCCTGGGCTAAGCCACACTTAAATTATTTTTATCACTGGGAGTTGAAGTCGTTGGCCATACCAGCTCCTCAGAGATCGGGCCATCATTTTGAAAGGGTGCCCCTAACCTCTAGGTGAGCTTGAGGGACACCCACCCATGGGAAACGTTGCCCCTCCCCACACACATGGGCATTACCCCACACCACCCAAGTGATGACACCCCGCCAAGGGATCACTGAGGGCCCCCATTTTCAGGCCTTCCCATACTCGTTTAAGGTCCTCCCCTTTGAGGGCCCCCTCCCTTCCCCCTCCTAACCTTCTGGGGACACCTTCATACCCACCTTGCAACCACTCCCCCACCCTTCATATCCCCCTCCACCCGCCTTTCATGGGCACGGCTTCCTCAGGTCCTGACCCTTGGCAGTGCCACCCTGGCATCCCGGCACACGGCACTGGCACCCTGGCAGTGCTCCAGCCTGCTTTGCAGTGCCACCTGGGCACTTTTGTAGTGTGGATAATTCCCCCCTACACACTATTTCTGCCCTCAATGCAATCCAATTTAGAAAATTGATTCTTAAAAGTGCTTCCAAACACCTTTGCAGATTGAGGCAGTTGCTTCGACCCCAATTTTATTTAAGCGTATTTTTGGTTGCTAATTTCCAGTTTTGCCTTGTTGAGTTATGAGTGGCTAACAGTATATCAAGAAAAATTATCTCCACACTTTTCATTTCCAACTATTACTCTGCTTCCAGCCAGCAAATTCATTTCTGTGTTTCTTTGCTAAATGGCAAAATGATGGATAAACATGCAGCAAATCATGTTCTTGATAGAATCTGTTTTGCAGATCAAGGGATGTATTCAGCATTCAGTTTCACAAGAGTTCAGTAATCTAAATTATCTCTATCTTTCATTCTAAAGCACAAGAAGTCAAATTATTCCTTTTACTGATCACCTGATTATACATTTTATTTAGAAGCAACAGGGCCTGAGAAAAGATTCTGTTGGTCTGAAGTAGGTTTTGTTCTTCTTTTTCTCACTTTTGATATACAAGATGAATTATCTGTTATTAACAGTTGCTTCAACAGAACTCAGTTGAAAACAAATCCATATTTTTTTTAAGTTACGACCAATTTCAAAGAGCAAAATCTTGCACCTTAAAATGAATCCTGTGCTTTAAATGTTCTGATGTTGAGATTGTTTGACAGTAGACATACTTTGATTTACCCTTGCCCAAGGCAGCATTATTAATCAAGTTCAAATATTGGTTTAATTGTTTTAAATGAATGCTAGCACTTGGTAACGCATATCCAATGAGTGTCCTAAGACTATTCACCCGAAATAAATTTTGCAATGATGTCCTCATCCAGCAGTCACACAAGGTAACGCTCAGGAGCAGACGTCCTAACTAATTGTTTCCTATCTGAGGTTCAAGGTTCTACATTAAATAAAATACCTTTGTCATCATGCCAACTGATTTCAGCTAACTGAGCACAAATCAGGTCAGGGATCACACTTCGGAAATTCTCAGTTGTATGGCTCAGTTCTGCACTAGATAATGGATTTGTCATTAGAACCATCTGGGAGAGTCCTATTGAAAGCATATTTATAATCATTTTCTGCAGGTTTGCCTGACGTTTGCCTGTTGTCATGCAACAAATTGTTAAGATTACAGTGAATGTTCTGGTAGGTTTATCAAAGAATAGAGGATAAAGTTAATAAAAACCATAGGGTAAGAGAGAAAATAGCCTATTAGCTTAAGATTTTTACTCTAATATAACTGTCACTGAATAGTTTATCATTCCCAAAAATAGATGCTCCAGGACAAGCCTGTTTTACATTTGTTTTATGCAAGCAGTTTTTTGTAAATCTGTTTTTGCTATGGGCAATCCATGCTTTGGTTTCAGCATATTTTGCTATTTTTGTTCTGTTCTTTTATGTTCTTTTATGTTTAAAAATATGGAGCCCACTCAGTCTAGATTTCATTGCCAGGAATCCGGAATCCTGGTCAGTGTATCCCAGATTTTAATCAACAAGGTGCTCATAAAGTTTTACAATAATTTGAGATTATTTTACAATGGACAGAGTTTTACAGTTCCAATTGGTGGGTTTGGGAAGGTGTCCCATAAAATTCTTCAATTGCCTTCCCACTGCCCTTCAACCCCAACCTGATGCAATTTTGCAGGGGTAGACAACACCAACTCTTGCCTCAATGAAGGCCTTTAAGTGGAAATTATTGACCACTTAAGGGCTATTTCCCACCCGACCTCAATTTTGCGGCTGGCAGGAACAGTTCAGGGACAGGGAGGAAGGACACCAACTTGTGATACTCAAGCCTCAAATGGGCAGCAGGGGGCACCACCCACAATGGCCACAGTTCCACCTCAGGCACTCCCCCACTAGGTCCACCTTCTGCAGGGCTCTTTCTCCCTGCCTCTCCATCAAGACACCCATCCCTCTGTGCACAAGTCTCCAGGCCTCCCGTCCCCATTCTGTATTGAAACCAGCCACATTTACCTGGTTCTGGACTCTGGGACCATGATTCTGGGGACTACTTGTAGTGCCTGTCCTGGCCATAACTCCTGTTGGCGCTGCGGTGTCTACAGATTGGCCAGCAGATCTCTGAGGCGGGGCTTCCTCCTGAGTGAGGGGCAGAAGTCCCATCTCCAGCCAATGAATGCTCCTTGAATTATTAAACGGCTGTGCGGCAGTTGGTATCAGTGCGGATGTATTCCCTGTCGACTCTTTGGGTGATAGGGCAGGAAAACCCTTCCCAAGAGACTTTAAAACTCTTTAGACTTAGTTACTAATTGCAATAATAAACAGATGCAACTTCAATATAATTTTGTAGCAAATCATAAAAAATATGAAAATTAATAGTTCTGAAGAAGGAATGAATGCTTCAGTGAACTATATAGTGGCTGGTTTAGCACACTGGGCTAAATCACTGGATTTTAAAGAAGACCAAGGCAGGCCAGCAGCACAGTTCAATTCACGGACCAGCCACCCTGAACAGGCACCGGAATGTGGCGACTAGGGGCCTTTCACAGTAACTTCATTTGAAGCCTACTTGGGATTTTCATTTTTCATTTTTCATTATATGAAAAGAGACTTTGATAACTATGTCACTATTTTGTTTTCCCCTGAGTCTGTAATCATCTTCTTACTTCAGCAGATAATTTGCAATCATTCCTCTCCCTCCCCCACCCCTTTGCTTTGCTCACAGATCCCGTTAATGTCTCCACATTCCATTTATTATCGGTGGAATAGATTTGTCAGTGAGATGAATAGTGAAAGATAGCAAATTGTATTACACTGATCATGCATCATACTCTAGTTTCAGATGTTTGACATAGGCCCTGTGTTCAGTGTATAATAGAGGTACCCCTCCCATCCGAATCTCCCCTGTCTGTCAGCAGCCTCTTTGGGGCAATATTAATAGCAGTTGTAAGTGAAGTAGTTAACCAGAATCACTATTGGTTCAGTATGGTAACCTAATAGAATTCATTATGGGAAACCTGTCAAATTTCCGTGAGAATTGTGTCACTGCTCCACAAACTTTGTAACTGAGAAAGAGTGATGTATATTGAGGTAACATAAAAAGATGTTTATTAAATTGCTGTAGTAAGAAATTTGAAGGTAAACAAATGCTTTATTGTAATACAGCGTTTTTTTCGCTTACATGTTGAATCTCTGTAAAATTAAATGAGAAAGAAGACATCCTTTAAACGTCAATTCCATTTTTAACTACATAATATGCATGTAATTGTAAAATGTACCTTCTGGGAAGAAATTGATGATATCAAAGATGATTTGGACAATACCTGTTACTGTATTCCAAGTTTCAAACCTGGCGTCCCTGTAGCGTGTTGCTCAGTGGCAGGAGGCAGCCCATTGTTAGCCGGCAGCTTCTGGTCCAGGTACTGTCAATGCAATTTCCCATTGATTACACTCCACACCACTGGGTAACCCATGGCAGGGGTATACCACCGGCGTGAAGAGCTGGAAGATTTTGCCCACTTATGTGCATAAACAAATCTGAGGCACTAATTAAATAACATCTTGAAGTTCCCACAACCTTTTCTTAAATGAATTCACGGGCAGCACGGTAGCATTGTGGATAGCACAATGGCTTCAGAGCTCCAGGGTCCCAGGTTCGATTCCGGCTTGGGTCACTGTCTGTGCGGAGTCTGCACATCCTCCCCGTGTGTGCGTGGGTTTCCTCCGGGTGCTCCGGTTTCCTCCCACAGTCCAAAGATGTGCAGGTTAGGTGGATTGGCCATGATAAAATTGCCCTTAGTATCCAAAATTGCCCTTAGTGTTGGGTGGGGTTACTGGGTTATGGGGATAGGGTGGAGGTGTTGACCTTGGGTAGGGTGCTCTTTCCAAGAGCCGGTGCAGACTCGATGGGCCGAATGGCCTCCTTCTGCACTGTAAATTCTATGATCTATGATCTATGATCTATGAAATACATTTAAAACTGCTCTGTTTAATCTTAGATTTTGATATGAAGATCTCTTATTTTCTAATTTTCAGTCCATCATTTTTATCCGAGACTACAATTCTCATGGCCAAGAGATTTCTGGTTACATTGATTACTCACATAGACTCAAGATGGAACAATTTGAAGGATACTTTGGTGGAAAGAAGAAACTAATGCCACGGTCAACAGACCTAAGGTACGTTTATAAATTATAGTCCAGTTTGCTAACACTGTTTTGCTGACATTTTTAGTTTCACATTTTGCTCATGTTCATCATCTACAAATTACAATGTCCTACATAAATAATCATCTCCCAATTATTCCACATATGTGGTTTCATACTCCAAATCGATTTCGTCAGCGATGCTCCAGGATTTCCTGACACTAATTCATAACTGACCATCAGGGAACACTCACAAAACTAATAAAGTGGACTGAATACTCCGTTCCAGCGACTAAATACCGGTGTCAACGGAGAATCGGTGGGTGGTTCACGACAGGAAAATCGGCGCCGCATGAACCACCAGTGGATCGCGCAGAAAGCGGCCAGAGCATGGGTGGGACCCGGGCCGTGCATGCGCAGTGCTGACGGCCTGCACTGGTCGCGCCAAAAAAATGGCAACGGCCGTGCTCGAACCCTAACCCAACCTCACACCCCACCCCTGGCCACCCCTTACCAGTCCCCCCAGCCCTAGGAGAAGCCCCACAGCCAGCGGCACGGATCCCAGACAAGTGTGCAGCAGTGGACACAGCCCGCATGCTGGGTTCCCAACCACTGAGACCACACATGGCCCGTGCCGTCGGGAACTCGACCCATCGGTGGCGGAACATCGCAGATAGGCCGACTGATGTCGCGCTCATGTCCTTGTGACTGCGTGTGGCACGCGCCCCAATTTGCAGGTGGCGGAGCATTACAAACCGGTGCCTGCCCTGGATCCGGCAACAGAGACTATTCTCTGCCCGATCGCCAATCCCGATTTTGGCCATAGAAATTCCAGAGCTTAGAGCTGAGGAAACTGAAGGCTGGTGGGGTGATTAAAATCAAGGATGTGCAACAAGCTAGAATTTGGAACAGCGCAGATATCTTGAAGAGTTCTAGGGCTGCCGGAGACTGTAGAGAAAGGAAGAGAGGAAGCCATAGGGGCTGTTTAGCTCACAGGGCTAATCGCTGGCTTTGAAACCAGACCAAGGCAAGCCAGCAGCACGGTTCGATTCCCGTAACAGCCTCCCCGAACAGGCGCCGGAATGTGGCGACTAGGGGCTTTTCACAGTAACTTAATTTGAAGCCTACTCGTGACAATAAGTGATTTTCATTCATTTTCATTTTCATAGTGGGATTTGAAAACAAGGATGGAAATGTTAACGTCCAGTTGTTGCTGGACTAAGAGTCAATGTGGGTCAGTGAGCACAGGGATGATGGTGAATAGAAATTGTGCAAGTGAGGACATAGGCAACGGATTTTTGGATGACCTCAAGTTTAGAGAGGGTGAAGCCAAGAAAGCATTTTAATACTCAGATCTAGAGGCTCTATAAACATAGATGAGGTTTTCAGCATAAAATGAGCTGAGGGAAAGGTGGAGGCAGGGAGATGTTGCAAAGGTGAAAATAGATGATCTTGGCGATGATCAAAGATAATATGGATTTGGGAATATAGCTCCGTGTCACATAGGATCTCAGGTTTGTGAACAGTCTGGTTCACCATCAGACAGTGGACAGGGAGAGGGGCGGCATGGTGGTATAATGATTATCACTGCTGTTTCACAGTGCCAGGGACCTGGGCTCGATTTCGACCTTGGGTAACTGTGTGGAGTTTGCACATTCTCCCCGTGTCTCGGTGAGTTTCCTCCAGGTGCTCCAGTTTCCTCCCACGGTCCAAAGATGTGCCGGTTAGGTGGACTGGCCATGATAAAATTGCCCCTCAGTGTCCAAAGGTTCGATGGGGTTATGTGGATAAGGTGGGGGATTGGGCATAGGTAGGGTACTCTTTCAGAGTCAGTGCAGACTTGGGGGGCCAAATGACCTCCTTCTACACTGCAGGGATTCTAGGATTTTACGAATGGAATCAGTGACTAGGGAACAGGACTTGTGATAGAGAGTGATGGCAATGGCTTTAGTCTTTGCAATATTTAATTGGAGAAAATTATTGCTCATCAAGTACTGAGTGTCAGACAAGCAGAATGGCAAATCAGAACCAGTGGAGCGCTCGAGAGAGAAGATCATGCAGCAGGGGGTGTTCTCAGCATATATATGAAACCTGACGATGTGCTTTCAGATGATGTTGCCAAGTGGCAGCATGTAGATATAAGATCAAAGGAGTTCGTTGAAGGAGGAGAGAGCAGTGGAGAGATTTAAGGAGGGAATTTAAGAGTTTGCGCCAAGGTAGCTGATGAGTATGCACTCGATAAAAATGTCCAGGTGACCTCAAAAACTTTTCAATGTTGACTTGTGCAATATATTCATTATATATGTTCATTCAATATATGTTCATTTTGTTGTTTTTGGTATCAGTGCTTTTGTAGCCATTCTAAAAACATGTGTGCTCTTAGTTTATAGTCTTTCCAGAAGTTGTAACTGTTTGAGCAAACACAGAAGTACCTAAATGCACTTTTATCTTTTCATATAGAAAAGCTAATTGCATAATTTACACTATACAGAGAGTCAAGAATGTCAGTTTCATGGAGGGTGACTAACTGGCCCTTATTTGACAAGATGTTCCTGTATTTGAGACCACTGCACTATGTCCTGGTTCACGTGCAAGCAGGATGCTGTTTTTCCCATAATTGGGGTGGCACAGTGGTTAACTCTGCTACCTCACAGCATCAGGGACACGGTTTCAATTCTGGCCTTGGGTTACAGTGTGGAGTTTGCACGTTCTGCCCGTGTTTGCATGGGTTTCCTCCTGGTGCTCCGGTTTCCTCCCACGGTTCAAAGATGTGCAGGTTAGGTGGATTTGCCCTGTAAATGGGGTTATGTGGATAGAATGGGGGTTGGGCCTAGGTAAAGTGCTCTTTTGGAAGGTCGGTGCAGACTCGATGGACGAATGGCCTCCTTGTGTACTGTAGGGATTCTATGGACTGTTAAATCTTACCCACATGTAGTACCTGCTCTCTTTCTGGCCGCACCCTCTCAGAACCACCCTGCCAACCCTCACCACCCGCCTCCAACTCTCGAGCAGACCCTTATGCCAGGGTATCCCTTAATTTTCTCCATGAGAGTTGCTCACTCTGTTTTCATGGATTAATGCAACAATTGTTGATTTCCTCACCAGCTAGTCTCTCACCCAACCACAGGTTTTAATCAAAACTATGAGGTAAAGAAATAAGCATACTCCATGAACAGCCTTTTCCAATTTGTTCAGTTTTTATGACATTGGTTAAAATGATAGCAACCAGAAACCTTTCTTGTAGTGGTGCTCTTTAATGAACAAAAGATAACCTTTCATTGTGGTCTCACTATAAATCGTTGATGATAGAGTTAAAAAATGACCACGAGAATATATTTACATTTCAGCAACATATTTTTCATTTTCTGAAGATACATTTGAAAGAGACTGCATCGCACTTTAGTTTAGTGCGTGGACTATACTATAAAAATTGGCTCCATACTCGAGTCTTGTCTTATCTTTCCAAATGCTGAATTTTCTTTCCACCTTGCTGTCTGCAATTATGAAATGGTGTGAGGGAGGGTCCTTGTACTTTAAGCAGATGTATGGACCACAATAAATATTCTTTTTGCATCAAAAAAACAAGAACAGACCATTCAGCCCAATAATGCTTTACTGGTGCTTGTCCTACACATGATCAATGTTCTTAATCTGATGAACCCACTCTTCCTGTTGCTTTTTATTGCGCGTTTTTCTTTTACTTGTTGAGATTATTTTTTAGCCTCCTGTCCTGAAGGAATGTGAGCTCTGAATTACTCTGAAGTCCTAATGCTGTTGTGTCTTCTGGCTCCTCGCCAACTCAGAATTCTTCACATGTAAATCCGGCCTGAACATTAGCGGCTATTTGACTGACATGAGTGAGGAAAGAAAATAACGGCTCAGAACATTTTAAATCCTGTTTGAATAGTTTCTTTTAATGAATATTTTATTGAAGGTTTTCCATTTTCCATTTAATCACAAGATGCAACATATCCACAAAATCTAACAGTACAGAGTGATCATTATTCCACATATACATACAGAAAAGACCAGCAAATACTCATACAAATGGTCCAACATTGTAATCGTTGTAGTCGGCATCTCATTTTGTATGGATGATGAAAGGACACCAGAATGAATGGGGATCTCAGGGTAACAGGGTAAAGCCATAAGCACATGACACCATGGTGCACATCCTCCTCCACAGGACAAGAAAGACAGATCTAATAATAACTATGAAACTGTAGTGATATTCAGATATCAATATACATGATGTATGTATGTACAGTCATTTCAATACTAGATGGCTCAGAGTCAGATACTATAAGAACTGGTTTCCCGTCTTTTCTAAGTCAGACGATGACATGATGATGTGATTCAGAACAGTGAACAAGCAAGACATAGAATAGCTAGAGTGAGAGAAGTTAGAACTAGTTTGTTGTAATAGTGTATAGTTATATAGTTACCTGTGTTGTACTTTAATTCTTTATTGTTAGTTTAGTATTGAGTAAAAGGACTCACAGTTTATTATTTTATTACTCATTAAATAGTTCATCTTTCAACAAGAAGACTATTGGTCATTTTATCATCCTGGTGGATTCAAAAGTAATATATATATTTTAGATAAACCATTATTTAAAATATAACATGGTACCAGCGAGTTATAAATCTTTTAAGAAAGATCAACAAAGATTTAGCAGAGAAAAGAAGAAAGAAAACAGAACAAACGGATTCAACCATTCGAGTATAGCAATCATCGCAACTTTGAAAACTTTGATGCAAAAGACCTATCAATGGACCTAGTTCAATCACCAAGGCATCTAAAGACCACTGGTAATTTAAATTTAAATTGGAAGTTGTTCAAGTCGCAATTTCAACTTTACCTAGGAGATAGTGATTTACGTGCAACACCAGAAGCTAGAAGGATAGCATTATTTCTATCCCTTGCAGGACAGCAAGCAATCGAAATATTCAACTCATTTCATTTTAGTGCTGGTGAAGATAAAACCAAATTTGATCAAGTGATAGTGAAGTTTGATGAACATTGTAAAATGCAGACAAATGAGATTATAGAATGACTGAAATTTCATCGGAGAATTCAAAAAACTGGTGAACCTGTGAATAATTTTATCACAGATCTCAAGCTCTTAGCTAAAACGTGTAACTATGAAAATCTGCATGATTCACTTGTAAGAGACTAAATAGTATATGGTATACTTGATGATAATATCAGAGAAGCGTTAATTTGTCAAAATGATTTAACTCTACAAATCGCGATTGACAAATGTATAGCAGCAAAACAGACCAGAAGCCAGTATCTAGTATTTTATCCAAAGGAAAAAAGCGAGAATCTCTACCAAGAGGCAGAGAAAATTAAAATGGTGTCGCAAGCAAAGCAGAAATCTGTAAGGGACGGAAGCTATCCTCTGCAAGCATTTTCGAGCTCTGCACATGCGCACTACGCATCAAAATGTGAGATGTTCAAGAAGAAGTCTGCACATGCGTGTACGTCACAATTACGTCATGACAACAACATATTACTTGTCACAGATGTGGTAATGCCCACTTAAAGCGGAATTGTCCAGCTTTTGGTGAACAATGTTTAAAATGTCAGAAACTCAACCATTATGCTTCACAGTGTCAATCAACTGCTACATACATTCCTCCGACACACAAAAAGTATCACAAAGTACGAGCTGTGGACAGAACTGAAGAAATCAATACTCAAGAAGATTTCACGGAAGATGACAATATTTTCTCATTAGAAAATGCTTTCTTCGTTGGTGTAGTTGATTCGTGCATCAAACATGATCTGCAAGCAAGCAAGGATCATCTTAAAACAATGAAGTTACCTCATCGAGAATATGAGAAAAATGTTCAAGCAATGGAAGAACAAAAAGTCAACATAGTAAGCAACAAATGGATGTCTACTGTGTAGAGTTAACACAATTCCAATCACTTTTAAATTGGATACCGGCACCTCGGCGAATCTTTTGAATTCCAAGGACCTGCCCAAGATTAAGAGTCATTATGAAATGTTTCCTCCAGGATGCTCATTGTGTGATTACAATGGCAACCCCATTTTTTCACATGGATCCTGCTACCTAAATGTCACAAACAGAGACATTCAACAGCAAGTAAGCTTCGAGATTGTCAATGATACCCATTCATCATTACTTGGAGCACAAGCATGCAAAGATTTGCAACTCATACAGAGAATCTTCATGAATACCTGTCAATCAAGTGCACTCAATGATGATGTTCAGCAACTCTTACAGCAATACCCAAATGGTTTTCAAGGTGTGGGCCTGTTACCTTTTCAGTACAAAATCCAACTGAAAAAGGATGCCAAATTGGTGATCCATCCACCTAGACGTGCTCCTGCTCCACTTAAAGATCGACTGAAAGCTGAATTGTCAGGACTTCAAACTCAAGGAATAATCTCGAAGATTACTCAATCTACTGACTGGGTAAGCTCCCTCGCCTGTTAAAGAAACGTACAGGTGAAATAAGAATCTGTATGGACCCAAAAGATCTCAATAAAAGTATCAAGAGAAAGCATTATCCAATACCAAAGAAAGAAGATATCATTGCTGAGATGGCAAATGCTAAAATATTTACCAAGCTTGATGCGTCTCAAGGATTTTGGCAGATGCAGTTAGAAGATTCCAGCAAACTTCTTTGTACTTTTAATACTTTGTACTTTGTACCTTTTGGAAGGTACTGTTTCCATAGGATGCCTTTTGGTATCATATCTGCTTCTGAAATTTTTCGCAGAACAATGGAACAGATGACAGAGAACATAGAAGGAGTTTGGGTTTATGTTGACGACATAATTGTCTGGTCAACAACACCTGAAGAGCATATCAAAGGTCTTCAGGGGGTTTACCAGAGAATTGACAACATAACGGCTGAAGGCATTAAACCAGATCAAGACAAAGTGTTGATCAAGGCAATGCAAATTCCTAAAGATAAGAAGGCTGTCTTACACTTTCTCGGATTTGTCATTTCAAATCTATCCGCGAGAACAACTGCTCTACGTCAATTGATCAGAAAGAACATAGAATTCATCTGGACTGACAAACATACTGCAGAATGGACTGATTTGAAACAACAATTGATACAAGCTCCATGCTTATCATTCTTTGATCCTACAAAACCAACCAAAGTTTCAACTGATTCAAGTAAAAATGGCATTGGTGCTGTTTTACTGCAACAAGACCGTCACTGCACAGATGCTGCACAGCAGCACCCTCCAAGAGCCAGGAGCTGTCAGTCGATCCTCATTGGTCTCATAGCTGTCTGTCTTCAGTGTGACAAGGTTCCTCAAGAAGATCCATCTGAAGCAATGGAACAACGTACTATGTGTAACATTGATGGTAGATCAGATAATTCACACTTGGGACAAAGCAGCCAATGACATTCTGCTGTGAATCCATTTGTAGATAACTCAGTCATCTGTGGTCCATTCGTCCAGATCACACTGACAGCTGGCACTCTCAATTAAGGATCCTGAGCTGCACTTATCCTCAGCTCAATATGGGTGTGAACCATCTGAGCATGGCAATGTCAGACACTTTCCTGTCAAACATTAAAATGTCTCTTTTTTTAACACAGACATTGTGCCCTCATGGCCAACCTTGTTCCTTGCCTAGTCCAGAATGACACACACCATGAAGCTCTCAAAGGCACGCCATTGCTAATAAAGAGCACACTTCAGCTTCATCAGCTCCTATCCCTTTGCTCCACACCCCATTAAAAAAGCAACCATGTGTGTTTCCAAAGCCTGCTTAAGTCCTTTATTGCCTGCCAGACATGACCATTTGGAATTCACATCAGTGACCTCGTCGAGTGTTCAGGCGAGGGGACGCACAGCACTGCATCCCTAGTTTGTGATGACAGCTTTGTCCATGCAATACACACAACTACAGGGTGAGGGGGTTGGATATTTGATAGCTTACAGCAGTGTTTTTCAAACTTTTTTGCCCATGATCCATTTTTACCAACCGGCCATCCTTTGGGACCCATGGCGTCTGATCTTTGCGACCCATGTCGGCCACCCTTCGCAACCCACACCGGCCAACCTTCACAACCCACTATTTTCACTGACCTGAAATGTGACAGGTGAGCCTGCTTGGTCCTCATGATCTCACTTCCTTTGTTATTCAATGTTACATTTCTGATAATGACTTCAGCTGATGATTTAATATCTCGCTATGTCCGCTGAAAATAGAGGTTTGTCCTCAAACTCGCTTAGTCTTAAAATGTCTTCGAAGTGGACGACTTCCGGTGTGCAGTATGAAGTGAGTGAGCACACAGTGGCAGCTCCTGCCCAAGGTTACAGAAAAGAGCACTTTTTTGGGCGGCACGGGTTGGAATTTCGATGAAAAGCCGTTGGTGAATGT
This sequence comes from Scyliorhinus canicula, assembly GCF_902713615.1. NCBI lineage: Eukaryota > Metazoa > Chordata > Chondrichthyes > Carcharhiniformes > Scyliorhinidae > Scyliorhinus > Scyliorhinus canicula. The sequence continues at coordinate 174,679,911 of NC_052148.1, read as the reverse complement.
TCAAGGAGCACTTTCCCCCAGGAATAGTATGTTTCTGGGTTATCAGACCCTCAGAAACAGTGCAAGATTGGGCGGAAGCAGCAGCAAACAAGAGCCTCTACAAGCAGGCAGGCGGGGGAAGGGCCAGCTCAGATTTCTCAAGCTGACTTGAGGGCCTTTATGAAAGCTGAATTCTAGCAGCAGTCGACGCTGTCCCGACGAATCCCAGTGGGGGAAGGTGTCTAGAGGAGCATTCCCCATAATTTATGGTGCTCACCCGGAGTGGGGCAAAGGAAAAAGCTGCAGCAGCTCCCCAAGAAAAGCAGGGGAAGAAAGACAAAATGGCGGCCGGCGGAACACCCGAGGACTGGTGGAAGTGGGCGCAAGAGCAGCAAGCCTCTCTTCTGCGCTGTTTTGCGGAGCTGAAGGCTGAGATGCTGGACTCCCTGAATGCAACTACAAACAAGCTGCTTGGGACCCAGGTGGCACAGGAGGTGTCGATTCGGGAGTTGCAGCAGCAGGCCGCTGAGCGGGAGGAGGAGGCCGTGGTCCTCGTGGGGAAAGTGGAGTTGCACGAGGCACTTCACAAAAAGTGGCAAGACCGCTTGGAGGAGCTGGACGTTCGCACGAGGCGAAAGAATTTGAGGATCCTGGGCCTGGCGGAGGGGCTGGAGGGGTCGGATCTCCCGGCGTATGTGACCACAATGTTGAGCTCGTTGATGGGAGCGGGGTCCTTCCATTTGCCCCTGGAGCTTGAGGGAGCTCATCGAGTGATGGCCAGGAGGCCTAAGGCAAATGAACCCCCGCGGGCGGTGCTGATGCGGTTCCATCGGTTTAGTGACCGGGAGTGTGTGCTGCGCTGGGCCAAGAAAGAGAGGAGCAGCAAGTGGGAGAATTCGGTGGTGCGAATCTACCAGGACTGGGATGCGGAGGTGGCAAAGCGGCGGGCCGGGTTCAACCGGACGAAGGCGGTGCTGCATGCCAAGCAGGTCAGATTTGGAATGCTGCAGCCTGCGCGTCTGTGGGTGCCATACAAGGACCGGCACCACTACTTCGAGTCCCCGGAGGAGGCGTGGGCCTTTGTACAGGCGGAGAAGCTGGACCCAAACTAGGGTCTGGGGACACACTATGGCCGTTGCTGTTTTCGCTGTTGCTGTTCTTCAATTTTGACAGGTATTATTCTTATGCTGGTTTTCTTTTTGCTCTGTTTCCGGGTGGGTTTGTCTGTTGGGTATGGGTGTGGGGTATGTGGGGAACGTTGGGGTTTGTGTTTTATATGTTCTCTTCTGTACGGGGCTGGGGGTTGGGGTGAAACTGGATTTTGAGGAGCTGTGTCAGAAGGGTGGGGTGTGGCAGTGTGAAAGCGCGGGCTTTCCTCTGGATGTCCGCGCTGCGGGGCAGGAGGGGCGGAGCTGGAGGTGGGGGCGTGGCCTTCACTGGTTTTCTTTCCCCCGCTGAAGTGGTGCCAAGGAGGTGTGGCAAGAGGGGGATGACCCCATGCCGGGAGGAGATGGGTTTTGGCGGGAGCTGCCGGGTCAGCAGAAGTCAGCTGACTCACGGAAGTACCATGGAGGGTGCGTCGCGGCTAGGAGGGGTCCTAGCGTGGGGGGGGGGGGATACCGGGTTGCTGCTGGAATGGCCAGGAAGGAGCTGGTGTGGGCTGGGGGGGTAGAGGAGAGGCGTTATCGCCATGGGGAACGGGTCAGGCGGGGCGAGCTGGCCTGGGGCGAGCAGTTGATAAGCTATGGCTAGCCGGCAGGGGAGAGGGGCAGGTTGCCCTCTGATCCGGCTGATTACCTGGAACGTGAGGGGACTGAATGGGCCGGTTAAGAGAACTAGGGTATTTTCTCATCTGAAGGGGCTGAAGGCGGATGTGGCTATGCTCCAGGAGACCCACTTGAAGGTGGCGGACCAGGTTCGTCTGAGGAAGGGGTGGGTGGGGCAGGTTTTTCACTCAGGATTGGATGCGAAGAACCGGGGAGTGGCGATTCTGGTGGGGAAGAGGGTGGCGTTCGAGGCGGCTGAGGTGGTGTCGGACAAGGAGGGCAGATATATTATGGTGAAGGGTAGGCTGCAAGGAGAGAAGGTGGTGCTGGTAAATGTATATGCCCCGAATTGGGATGATGCCGGCTTCATGAGGCGCTTGTTGGGCCGCATTCCGGACCTGGAGGCGGGGGGCCTGATCATGGGGGGAGACTTTAACACAGTGCTGGATCCCCCACTGGACCGGTCCAGTTCAAGGACGGGTAGGAGACCGGCGGCGGCCAAAGTGCTGAGGGGGTTTATGAACCAGATGGGAGGGGTGGATCCCTGGAGGTTTGGGAGGCCGAGAGCGCGGGAGTATTCCTTTTTCTCCCATGTCCATAGGGTTTATTCCCGAATAGATTTTTTCGTCCTGAGCAGGGGATTGATCCCGAAGGTGCAGGATGCAGAGTATTCGGCCATAGCGATTTCAGACCATGCTCCGCACTGGGTTGATCTGGAGATGGGGGAGGCGCGGGACCAGCGCCCGCTCTGGCGCCTGGATGTGGGGATGCTGGCTGATGAGGAGGTGTGTAGGAGGGTCCGGGGAAGTATTGAGGGGTATCTGGATACCAACGACACGGGGGAGGTCCGGGTGGGGATGGTCTGGGAGGCTCTGAAAGCAGTGATCCGGGGGGAGCTGATCTCCATCCGGGCCCATAGGGAAAGGAGGGAGAGGAAGGAGAGGGAGAGACTGGTGAGGGAGCTCCTGGATGTGGACAGGAGATACGTGGAGGCACCGGAGGAGGGGTTGCTGGTGGAACGGCGTAGTTTGCAGGCCAAATTTGACTTGTTGACCACCAGAAAGGCGGAGGCACAGTGGAGGAGGGCGCAGGGCGCGGTATATGAGTATGGGGAGAAGGCGAGCAGGATGTTGGCGCATCAGCTCCGCAGGCGAGATGCGGCTAGGGAAATTGGTGGAGTGACGGATAGGGGTGGGAATGTAGTGCAGAAGGGGACAGAAGTAAATGGGGTCTTTAGGGACTTCTACGAGGAACTGTACCGGTCAGAACATCCGATGGGGAGAGGGGGGATGGAGAGCTTCATGAACAGGCTGTGTTTCCCAAGGGTTCAAGAGGAGCTGGTAGAGGGGCTGGGGGCACCGATAGAGTTGGAGGAGCTAGTCAGGGGGATTGGACAAATGCAGTCAGGTAAGGCGCCGGGGCCGGATGGGTTCCCGGTGGAATTTTATAAAAAGTATGCGGATCTGGTGGGCCCCGTGTTGGTGCGAGCCTTCAATGAGGCATGGGAGGGGGGGGCTTTGCCCCCGACGATGTCGCGGGCACTGATCTCTCTGATCCTGAAGCGGGATAAGGACCCCTTGCAGTGTGGATCATACAGGCCTATCTCGCTCCTCAATGTTGACGCTAAGTTGCTGGCGAAGATCCTGGCCACCAGGATAGAGGACTGTGTGCCAGGGGTGATACACGAGGATCAGACAGGATTTGTCAAGGGACGGCAGCTCAACACGAATGTGCGGAGACTGCTAAATGTTATTATGATGCCGGCAGTGGAGGGGGAGGCGGAGATAGTGGTGGCGCTGGATGCGGAGAAAGCGTTTGATAGAATTGAGTGGGGGTACCTGTGGGAGGTGCTGGAGCGGTTTGGATTCGGGGAGGGATTCATCAAATGGGTGAGGCTGCTCTACGCGGCTCCGATGGCAAGTGTAGTTACCAATGGAAGGAGATCGGAGTACTTTAGGCTCTACCGTGGGACCAGGCAGGGGTGCCCCCTGTCCCCCTTGCTCTTTGCACTGGCGATTGAACCTTTGGCTATGGCGTTGAGGGAGTCAGGGAGATGGAGGGGTCTGGTGCGGGGTGGGGAGGAACATTGTGTATCACTGTATGCGGACGACCTGCTGTTGTATGTGGCGGATCCAGAAGGGGGAATGCCGGGGGTGATGGAGCTGTAGCGGAATTTGGGGGCTTCTCGGGCTATAAGTTAAATTTAGGCAAGGGTGAGGTATTTGTAGTACACCCGGGTGATCAGGAGGAGGGAATTGGGAGACTCCCATTTAAGAGGGCAGTGAAGAGTTTCAGATACCTGGGGGTGCAGGTGGCCAGGAGTTGGGGGACTCTCCATAAGCTTAATTTTACCAGGCTGGTGGAGCAGATGGAGGAGGAATTTAAAAGGTGGGACATGGTGCCGCTATCGTTGGCGGGTAGAGTGCAGTCCGTCAAAATGACGGTTCTCCCGAGGTTCTTGTTCCTTTTTCAGTGTTTGCCCATCTTTATCCCTAGGGCCTTTTTTAGAAGGGTGACTAGCAGCATCATGAGCTTTGTTTGGGCGCATGGGACCCCGAGGGTGAAGAGGGTCTTCTTGGAGCGGGGTAGAGATGGGGGGGGGGGGGGCTGGCGTTACCCAATCTCTCGGGGTATTATTGGGCGGCCAATGTGTCGATGGTGCGCAAGTGGATAATGGAGGGGGAGGGGGCAGCATGGAAACGGATGCAGATGGCGTCCTGTGGAGATACAAGCCTGGGGGCCCTGGTAACGGCGCCGTGGCCGCTCCCTCCTACGAGGTATACCACGAGTCCGGTGGTGGCGGCTACCCTCAAGATTTGGGGGCAGTGGAGGCGACATAGGGGAGAAGTGGGGGGCTCGATGGAGGCTCCGTTAAGGGGTAACCATAGGTTCGTCCCGGGGAACATTGATGGGGGATTTCAGAGTTGGCACAGAGCGGGCATCAGACAGCTGAGGGACCTGTTTATTGATGGGAGGTTTGCGAGCCTGGGGGAGTTGGAGGAGAAATTTGGGCTCCCCCGGGGAACATGTTCAGGTATCTGCAGGTAAAGGCATTTGCTAGGCGGCAGGTGGAGGGATTCCCTTCGCTTCCTGCGAGGGGGGTGAGCGACAGGGTGCTTTCGGGGGTCTGGGTCAGAGAAGGGAAGATATCTGATATCTACAAGGTTATGCAGGGGGCGGAGGAGGCATCAGTAGAGGAGCTGAAAGCTAAGTGGGAGGGGGAACTGGGGGAACAGATCGAAGCCGGGACATGTGCTGATGCTCTGGAGAGGGTTAATTCTTCCTCCTCGTGTGCGCGGCTTAGCCTCATCCAATTCAAGGTGCTGCACCGGGCCCACATGTCCGGGTCTAGGATGAGTAGGTTCTTTGGGGGCGAAGACAGGTGTGTCAGGTGCTCGGGGAGTCCAGCGAACCATGCCCATATGTTCTGGGCATGCCCGACACTGGAAGAGTTCTGGAAGGGGGTGGCGAGGACGGTGTCGAGGGTGGTGGGATCCAGGGTCAAGCCAGGATGGGGACTCGCGATTTTTGGGGTTGGGGTGGAGCCGGGAGTGCAGGAGGCGAAAGAGGCCGGTGTGCTGGCCTTTGTGTCCCTAGTAGCCCGGCGAAGGATCTTGCTACAATGGAAGGATGCGAGGCCCCCAAGCGTGGAGACCTGGATCAATGACATGGTGGGTTTCATTAAGCTAGAGAAGGTCAAATTCGCCCTGAGAGGGTCGATACAAGGGTTCTTTAGGCGGTGGCAACCTTTTCTCGACTTTCTGGCTCAACGATAGGGTACAGGGACAGTAGCAGCAGCAACCCGGGGGGGAGGGGGGGAAGGGGGCGGGGCGGACAATGACTATGTTTGTTTATTTAATTTTAATTTATTTTTAAGTTCTTTTGTTGTTCATTGGGGTTGGGGGTTGGGGGGATGGGATACATATGGTCTGGGGGTGTTACAGTTATTATGGGTTATTTTGTTGCATTTCATTGTTTGTCGTTATGTTTTATATTTTCTGTAAAAAATTCCAATAAAAATTATATTTTTTTTAAAAATGTCTTCGAAGTTTTGAGGGTTTTAAACTTTCATTTGCCAATGCTTCCCTGCACATAACACATACCTCAACTAATCATCTTTATGCTGCTTTCTTCCTGTTTTCAACTTGTTCTTCATGGGTTGTTCACCAGAGGCCCTTTGGAGTTCATACCAGCACTGCTCGCAGCTGCAAAATGGAGGAATCGCTCTTGCATGCCCAGAGCACGTGATATCAGTGTTTGGGGCTCATGGTCTGCTCTCTGCCACCGCTCCAGGCAGGAAGACTCCAGCGATTTAAAAATAAATCTGTATCTGAGGCAGCACGCTGACGTCAGGAGGAGGTGTTCTGCTCCACTGGGCCTGGGCATTGCTGAGGGGGGACACATGCACGGATCGGCCAACCTTCTGAAAGCTGGTCGCGGCCTGCATTTTTAAAAGCCGGTCACGCTGTTGAGCACTTCTTCCTCTGATTGGGAACGTCACAACGCATGGCCCCGTTACCCTCCCGACACCCGCCAGTGACCCACCCACTGGTCCCGACCCTGGGTTTGAAAATGACTGGCTTAGAGGGGCTGAGCTTCATCACCTTGAGATGGAAAAGTGTCCCCACTTATTGTTGAGCTTAGCAGACATACACTCTGAAAGTCAAAAACATGGTTGGCTGACAGAAGCGCACACAAGCTCTGAGTATGCGCACATGGCATGAAAAACCTACTGAGAGACAGAGAGTACATGGAGCTTCATGATATATGACCCTTCTTCATGTGTGAACATATCTCTCCTTGTACACTGTACCGTCACCTTTCGAAAATGCAGTGGTTAGCACTGTTGCTTCACAGCGCCAGAGACCCGGGTTCCATTCCCGGCTTAGGTCACTGTCTGTGTGAGTCTGCACATTGTTTCCTCCGGGTGCTCTAGTTTCCTCCCACAAGTCCTGAAAGACGTGTTTATTAGGTGAATTGGACATTCTGAATTCTCCTTCAGTGTACTCGAACAGACGCCGGAGTGTGGCAACTAGGGGATTTTTACAGTAACTTAATTGCAGTGTTAATGTAAGCCTACTTGTGACCCTAATCAAGATTATTATTATTAAAACACCTCTGCCTCAATCTTACACAGCCAAGAATAAACATGACATAACCCTGTCAAGCATGTGAAAAAGATTCATTCCACAAAGATTCATTCCACAAGCACATTCAACAACACGATTGAGACATCACTGATGTTGAGAATGATGTGTAATAGGACACACACTATAGTAATATGGAAGCACAGCACATAGACAAGAGGCACATGATAGTGATGTCTATAATAAATTGGGCGCAGACGGCATGATAGTGCAGTGGTTAGCACTGCTGCCTCACGCGCCAAGGACCTGGATTCGATCCCAGCCCTGGTTCACTGTCTGTGTGGAGTTTGTACATTCTCTCTGTCTCACCCCCACGACTCAAAGATGTGCAGTGTAGGTGAATTAGCCACACTAAATTGCCCCTTAAGTAGAAAAATTTTAAATAAATAAATTGGGCGAGAGTCAATGGTATCACACCTGATTGACAACAACAAAACCCATCATACAAAGAAGGTATAAACAAGAGGAGATGTGAATTATGTGTGATTTTATTTACATTACATACATGTTATGAACACTTGTGCCTATGTTGTGCTCCTCAATCTTTTTATCTTTCCTCACGCTACTTTTATGTCTTGGTACTTGCCCGACATCCATATTGGAGGCGGATGTAGCCTCATTCGCAGTCATTCAGTTTTTCCCTGTGGATGTTGTCTGCTCAATTTTTGATGGTAAGAAGTCTTACAACACCAGGTTAATTTTTGATGCAAATAGGACATCTGTCTCGGGTGGGGTTAGGCCGACGGGAGAGGAGTTGTGGAATATAAAGACCCCTCCCCTGGCCTCTCGCAGACGATGGCAGCATATTGAAAATATAACCAAACTGGGTTTGTTTGGAAATGCAGCTGGTTGCTTCGCGATACCGGATTATTACATTTTAAATGCCCAGATGACTTTCGACAGTATGGTGCACTAGGATTGCACAGACAGCCCTTCAACCAAGTGCTCCTCGGGTGAAAAAGTTTACAATGTATTTTGCACAATTGCATTTGCCTTTGCCTTGTTGATTGCTCTGTTTGAATGGCACGTATGCCCATTGCGTATACTGCGTGGTCTACTACCTATGCATTTTATTTGTTTGATGGTTGGGTGCCAGTTTCTATTTTGTTGAATTTTTAAATTCACATCATGGAGATGTTTCCTGATCCTTGTCCGGTCCTTCATTCCTTGAGTGGTCTCAGTGCTCCATTTACATTTTGTCTTCATCTTTTTCGAAGTCCAGACAATCTATCACTTTTCCCTTATACATTCCAATTTGCTTTCCTATAATAGACAAGTAAGCAACAGAGGACACCTTTACCTGCACCAGTAAAAAAAAATCCCTTTCTTGACATCAGTCAGATTATTGAATGAATAGCAAAATTTGTTGTATTACCTATCGTTCATTTATCCTCTTTGATCTGCTTAAACTTTAATTTATGCTCGCTTTCATTTATTTTTGTTTGGGCTGACTCATTGTCTTTGCAATGCCACCTCCCAAAGAGAACAAGAGTGGGCTATCCATCGGATACTTCACCAATTCCCTTCCATTCACCTGGTCAGGTTCTGAAAAGAAATACTAACCCTGATTTATTTTCCATTCTTAGATAAAAAAGCTTTTCTTGTTTCCACTTAAACAATCATTTCAACCTCACCTTCCCCCATTATAATAGCTCTTCCCTATAACTGAGACGCATAGATTTAACAGTTCCAAAGGTTACACAAAAGGATTACACTCTGTCCAAAGCTGCTAAGTCATCCAATTATGTTTAAAACAGAAATACATTTTGCAGGGATATGGTATTTAAGTTAGGAAAACGTTTCAAATGATCTTGCTCAAAAACAAATCAAAAGAAGTGTTGATTTTAAAATGGACTTTAATACATTACTTAGTATTGCAACTGGTGCCGTTAAAATGTCAATTGTACATTATTTCAAAAATTGGAATCCCTCATTTAAACGTTGAGCCGTGGAGCTTTGTATCATTTCTTAGTGGTAGTAAAGAATTTTGGAGAAAGAAACAATTGATGTTCGATGCCTAACCCTGCAAAATCAAGGGATCGATTCTGAGACCTCGGTCTCTGTGATGCACTAACAAATCAAGTTCCATATTTTCCTAATGAACCGTTGAAGCAGCTTGACTTCAACACTTTATGATAATATTGTAGAGGAATAAAAGTTAACGAACAATTGAAAAAAGTTAGTTCTCAAACAACAGGAAATGAAATCCAAATATATCTCCAGAAGCTAGAAGAGATAAACACTTTGGTATGTAAACAAGCAGTAGTTCTGGAATTTGAGATGTTGCAATACCTTCTCTTCACAGAGGCTAGATTTTGTCCTCCTGTGGTTTCTTTTGCTTAAAATGTTGGCAAGAGCGGTTTTTGTAGAAGACCACATTGCAAATGTTTTGTCCTCAAGATAAAACAATGAGGATTGCCAATAACATTTGCAATATAATTGTAAGGATCACACAGTGCACTGTCATTTTCTGAACAGATGTCTCATACCAAAATTGATTCACACTATTCTAAACATGGATTGTTTTATTGGTGTTCAAAATTTGATTGCAAGGGTCCTAGGTTTTGTGAAATTTAGAAAGAAAATAATCTTATTCTCCGAGCTGCTACTCAAATGTGAATTGAATGCATTGAAATTCAGTTCCAGTACATAAAGAAAAACACAATTTTATACTCGCAGAATTCAGATGCGGACCCCTTCTCTCAAAACTGATCGAGTTGCCGATTATTATCAAGAGAGCTGGACACGCACTTCACCATGACATTATTGCAAATCCTCACCCCTTCCATTAGAGTATAAGGAGAATTTAATGCATGCTTGACTAATGGAAGAAAAATTTCCAAACAACTTCTCGGCCATGATAGCAGCAGAGAATTAATGATGAGTAACATAAGTAGAAGTTATTTTCAAGAGCTGAACACAGAACAGTGAAAAAGAAAGTTCTTTTGTAAGCAGATGACAGTAAAATACAGTGTAGAAAATTGCACATGCAGCTAAACATTTACAAATGTTAAACATGGGTCTGTTCTTTGGTAGTTTGCTCTCCTGAATTAACATTTGTGCCTAATGTTTTTGTTTTTATTGTCATTAACCAGCAAATAAAGGGATTAAAAGGGGCAGCACGATAGCATTGTGGATAGCACAATAGCTTCACAGCTCCACGGTCCCAAGTTCGATTCCGGCTTTGGTCACTGTCTGTATTGAGTCTGCACATCCTCCCCGTGTGTGCGTGGGTTTCCTCCGGGTGCTCCGGTATCCTCCCACAGTCCAAAGATGTGCAGGTTAGGTGGATTGGCCATGATAAATTGCCCTTAGTGTCCAAAATTGCCCTTAGTGTTGGGTGGGGTTACTAGGTTATGGGGATAGGGTGAAGGTGTTGACCTTGGGTAGGGTGCTCTTTCCAAGAGCTGGTGCAGACTCAATGGGCCGAATGGCCTCCTTCTGCACTGTAAATTCTATGAAAAAGAAATCATCATTCTCAATCACACTTGTATCCTTGACTCCACCCAAACCCACAATACCTGGATTTAAAGGCAGCCTTCAAATACTTGGGCTGGATTCTCCAGTCCCCAGCTACGTGTTTCTCAGCGGCACGCCATTCACTGACGGCAGGATTCTGTCTTCCCGCTGCTTGTCAATGGGATTTCCCTTTGAAGTCACCCCATGCCACGGGGAAATCCGTGAGTGGAGGTACACTAACAGCGGGAAAAGAGAATTCCAACAGCCGGAGAATTTCAGCCAAGATCGTTTGGGATACAGTCACGGTACATTCCTACAGGGGGGAAAGGTAGGACAACAAAAGCCAGAGTGTCTTGGATGATGAAAGAGAGAGTAAAATGAAGCAGAGGTTAATAATACAAATGCAAACGGGTCTGAATATTGAAAGTTCAGAGGGGCAGTGAAAAAGGAAAGGGAAGCAAAAGTCTGAAAAGAACAAAGAACAAAGAAAAGTACAGCACAGGAACAGGCCCTTCGGCCCTCCAAGCCCGTGCCAACCATGCTGCCTGTCTAAACTAAAATCTTCTACACTTCCTGGGTCCCTATCCTTTTATTCCCATCCTATTCATGTATTTGTCAAGATGCCCCTTAAATGTCACTATCGTCCCTGCTTCCACCACCTCCTCCGGCAGCGAGTTCCAGGCACCCACTACCCACTGTGTAAAAAACTTGCCTCGTACATCACCTCTAAACCTTGCCCCTCGCACCTTAAACCTATGCCCCATAGTAATTGACCCCTCTACCCTGGGAAAAAGCCTCCGACTATCCACTCTGTCTATGCCCCTCATAATTTTGTAGACCTCTATCAGGTTTCCCCGCAACCTCTGTCGTTCCAGTGAGAACAAACCGAGTTTATTCAACCGCTTCTCATAGCTAATGCCCTCCATACCAGGCAACTTCCTGGTAAATCTCTTCTGCACCCTCTCTAAAGCGTCCACATTCTGTGGGGCAACCAGAATTGAACACTATATTCCAAGTGTGGCCTAACTAAGGTTCTATACAGCTGCAACATGACTTGCCAATTCTTATACTCAATGCCCCAGCCAATGAAGGCAAGCGTGCCGTATGCCTTTTTGACTACCTTTTCCACCTGTGTTGCCCCTTTCAGTGACCTGTGGACCTGTACACCTATATGCCTCTGACTTTCAATACTCTTGAGGGTTCTACCATTCACTGTATATTCCCTATCTGCATTAGACCTTCCTAAATGCATTACCTCACATTTGTCCGGATTAAACTCCATCTGCTATCTCTCCGCCCAAGTCTCCAAACGATCTAAATCCTGCTGTATCCTCTGACAGTCCTCATCGCTATCTGCAATTCCACCTACCTTTGTGTTGTCTGCAAACTTACTAATCAGACCAGTTACATTTTCCTCCAAATCATTTATATATACTATGAACAGCAAAGGTCCCCCCAGCACTGATCCCTGTGGAGCACCACTAGTCACAGCCCTCCAATTAGAAAAGCCCCCTTCCATTGCTACTCTCTGCCTTCTATGACCTAGCCAGTTCTGTATCCACCTTGCCAGCTCACCCCTGAGCCCGTGTGACTTCACCTTTTGTACCAGTCCACCATGAGGACCTTGTCAAAGGTCTTACTGAAGACCATATAGACAACATCCACTGCCCTACCTGCATCAATCATCTTTGTGGTCACTTCGAAAAACTCTATCAAGATAGTGAGACACAACCTCCCCTTCACAAAACCATGCTGCCCCTCACTAATACGTCCATTTTCTTCCAAATGGGAGTAGATCCTGTCTCAAAGAATTCTCTCCAGTAATTTCCCTACCACTGACGTAAGGCTCACCGGCCTGTAGTTCCCTGGATTATCCTTGCTACCCTTCTTAAACAAAGAAACAACATTGGCCATTCTCCAGTCCTCCGGGACATCACCTGAAGACAGTGAGGATCCAAAGATTTCTGTCAAAGACAGTGAGGATCCAAAAGAGACTGGCAGCTAACACAAAGGGCAATTCAAAAGTCTTCTATAGCAAAAAAAGTATTAAGAAGAGGGGTGGGGCTAATTAGTGACTGAAAAGGTGGTCTCCAGATTGAAGCAAAGGATATGGCTGAGGTACTAAATGATTACTGCATCTGTCTTTACCAAGGAAGAAGATGGAGCTGAAGATATAGTGGAAGAGGAGGTAGTTGGGACACTGGATGGGCTGAAAATTTACAAAGCGGAGGCATTAGAAAGTTGATACAATACCAGGAATGGATGGGATGCATCCGTGCTTACTGAGGGTGGTAAGGATGGAAATTATGAAGGCACTTGCAATCCCAGGACATACAGGGCTATGAGACAAAAATAATGATCACTTGGACAAGTGTAGAGGAAAGAAACCAGGCATGTATTTGTTAAAGGCAAATCGGGCAGCACGGTGGCGCAGTGGGTTAGCCCTGCAGCCTCACGGCGCCGAGGTCCCAGGTTCGATCCCGGCTCTGGGTCACTGTCTGTGTGGAGTTTGCACATTCTCCCCGTGTTTGCGTGGGTTTCACCCCCACAACCCAAAGATGTGCAGGGTAGGTGGATTGGCCACGCTAAATTGCCCCTTAATTGGAAAAAATGAATTGGATACTCTAAATTTAAAAAAAAAGTTAAAGGCAAATCATATTCAACTCATCTGTTGCAGATTTATAATGCAACAGAGAGGGTCGATGGGGATAACGCAATTAATGTGGTCTACATGAACTTCCAGAAGGTGTTGCTGAAGTGCCACGTTAGAGGCTTGCCAAAAAATTGAAATCCATGGAATAAAAGGGACAGTTACAGCATAATATGAAGATGGTAGAGTGACAGGAAAGAAAGAGTAATGGTGGACAGTTATTTTTTGCTCTGGAGCAAAGTATACAGTGATGATTCCCCAGCGGTTGGTACTCAGACTATTGCTTTCCTTGATCTATATTAATTACTTGGACTTGGGTGCACAAAACACAATTTCAAAAATTACAAGAAGAATTGTGAACTGCAAGGAAAACAGTATTAGACTTCAAGGGAACATATATAGGCTAGTGGAATGGGCAGACATGTGGATGATGAAATTTAATACAGGGAAGGGTGGAGTAATTTTGAGAGGAAGAATAAGATGTGGCAATATAATATAGGGCACGATTTAATGACCTCGTTGTGCCCGACCTAGTAACATGACGAGACCGTTGATGAACCTTGCAAGAGGCCTCTCGCGAGATTCGCGACGTTCAAAACATCTCGGGAGAATCTCACAAAACGTCATGATCTGGATCTCGCACTTGCTGGGTGAGATCCAGATGAGCATATTTATGTGAGCCACTAGGCTCATTTAAATAAGTCTGCACAATATTCTCCTGGGGCTCGGGAACTAAATGTCTCCCCGGCGAGGACCCGACCGGGCTCCATTTAGTTCTGGTCCACACAAACGTGGACCAGTTGTAATGGTACCTGGGGGTCTCCCAGGTCGTTGAAGACCCCCCCCAGTGGTCGGGCTCTAAGCAGGGCAGTACCCTGGCACTCCCGCTGGCACCCGGGTACCTTGGCAGTATTATGCTGGCACTGCCACGGTGCCCAAGTAGCACTGCCTGGCTGACAGGAGCACTGCCAGTGTGCCAGGCTGATCATGCCAAGGTGCCCAGGTACCAGGTTGCCTGTGCCAGGGATCTGATCCAGGGAGTGCCTTACCCTTGAGAAGTGGGATAAGAGGGGGTGCTGCTCGAGGACCCCGTAAGAGCTAAGTCGGGTGCAGTTTAGAGGTTCTGGAGGTCGTGGTAGGGTGTGGGGGAGGTAGAAAGATTGCGGTGGCATTTAAAAATGGCACATCGATCCACGACTCGCGGTATGGACAGGGTGGATAGCAACAAGCTTTTTCCAAGAGTGGGGTGTCAATTACAAGGGGTCGCGATTTCAAGGTGAGAACGGGAAAGTTTAAGGGAGATGTGCGTAGAAAGTTTTTTACGCAGCGGGTGGTGGGTGACTGGAACGCTTTGCCAGCGGAGGTGGTAGAGGCGGGCACGATAGCATAATTTAAGATGCTTCTGGACAGCTATATGAACGGGCGGGGAACAGAGGGAAGTAGATCCTTGGAAAATAGGCAACAGGTTTAGATAAAGGATCTGGATCGGCGCAGGCTGGGAATGCCGAAGGGCCTGTTCCTGTGCTGTAATTTTCTTTTGTTCTTTGGTCGTCTTCCTGCACTGGTGAGCTGGGCTTGTCAGTGCAGGAAATTATCTAAGTGCAACCTCAGTGGGGCATTCCCCGTCAAGTCCAAAAAAACAGCGAAGTACCGTTAAATAGCTGTGTCTTTCTCTGCACTGCAGCCGCCAAGAAACACCCCACTAAACGGGCCCGAAACGGGACTCTTTTTTGTCCCTTAAATCGCGCTCTAAAGGTACTATTCTAAAGGGGTGCAGGAACAGAAATAGAATTTTGGCGGAATATGTACAAGAATCGTTGAACATGGGAGGGCAAGTTGAGAATATAGTTTGAAAGGCATTCGGGATCCTAGACTTCATAAATCGTGGCACAGAGTGCAAAAGTAAGGAACTTATGATAAACCATTATAAAACACTGGTTCAAACTCAACTGGAGTATTGTGTCCAGTTCCGGACACCTAACTCCAGGAAGGATGTAAAGGCATTAGAGATATACAAGAAATATTCAGGAGAATAGTTCCGGGGATTAGGAACCTCGGTTATGTGGATAGATTGGAGAATCTGGAATTATTATCCAGAGAGAATAGATGGTTGAGAGGAGAGGTGGATTCATAATGCAGCAAAGATTGTACACCCTGAGGAGGCCGACTGGCTGAAGACTGCCCCCAAAAATGGGCAACTGGGCCAATCTCCTCAATGAAAGTTCATTGGGCCGGTGTCCAATGTCTGGAGAGGATGAGTCAGCTGCTTTTGTAGAGCCTGGAAGAGCACCCTTCCTGGTCACACATTAGTTGAAGAATTTATCGTTAAAATTCTTTTGAACAGGGCTGCCAGCTGACAATTGTTGGAGTACACATGCTGCATACTTTACCCATTGCAAATAGGTCCTATCTGGATTCTGAATAGTATTTTAAATGGGCTCACTTGACCATGTTGACCACTTTATCGGCCAAGATGGATAATAATTCTGCAACTCAGGAATTCTATGTTGTCAGAATATTATTTCAAAAATAAATTCATGTTTTATTTTTTACATTATTTTTATTTTATTGTCATTATGTTACTTTATATTTTGTCACCTAATGTGTACCATGTTCTGCAGGTGCCACTCAAAACCTGAGACCTGAGTAATTGCCCCAAGGTTGGGAGCATATTTCCTAGCTCCTCCCAGCATGACTCCTGCGGTCTGCACACTGTGGATACTGGATGAGTGGCATGGTGGGTGTAAGGGCATAGAGTGTCCTTCTTTGTCCTTACACATACCATGCCAACTCATCCGTATCCACCATGGGCACACTGCAGGAGCCATACTGGAATGAAATCATATAATGTACCTATTGCAGAATTCATTGCCTTTTTGAACATTTACTTGATTTACATTCACTCAAGTACATTGGGCTGGATTCTCCGTCAGTAGGATCCTCAGTTTTACCGCAGCGCACTCACGCCCGCGGATTTCCTGACGGCGTGGGGGTGCCCACAATGAGAAACTGCATTGGCCGGCTGTCGGGAAGAAGGATCCAGCTGCCGGCGGGTGTGCGCTGCACTGGAAAAGGGGTGTGGCGGGATGGAGAATCCCACCCATTATCTCTTACATGAACAAACATTTCATTCAAGTGCATAATCCCTCATAAAAATAAACATTGGAATTCAAAACTCACCTTCAAAAGTTCTGTTACCACTTAGAGCTGTCAATCAAACAGTGAAATGGCACATGCCCTACTTTAATAATGGAAGGTTGTGAAATTAGGCATGCATCATTAATCCAGTGTGGTAGCCTTCAGACTTATGTCAACAGACAAAGTGAAATAGCAAGCAATGATTTTTTTGAAACACTCCACAATCCCTGTATATATCTATCAAATTGAAAAGATATTTTTGCCCGGAATTCTCCGGCTGTTCGCTGGCGGCAGGATTCTCTGGTCCCGCTGGAAGCGCACCCCCACCAATGGGTTTCCCGGCGGTGTGGGGTGGCTTCAATGGGAATTCCTATTGACAGCGGTGAGAGCAGTGAATCCCGCCACCAGCGAATGGTGCACCACCTCCCGCCACAGGGAAAACAGCAGCTGGGAGGCTGGAGAATCCCACCCAATCTGCTTAATACGCTGATGTGGCAAGATGAAGCATCTTACTGAGGGTTAAAGGATTCTATTTTAATTCTATGGGCTGGATTCTTCTCCCCCACGTGTGGCACAAGAACACCACGAGCGAGACTCCGACATTGGAAAAATCCATTGATCTCAGGCGGGATTCTTCGGTTGCCGGGCGAACGTGGCCGAGGTATTCCGCCGTATTTGCTTAGATTTCCAAAGATAACTCCCAAGAACCTCAGTGGAAGTGGGCAAGACTGAGGTGAACAATTTTTCACATTAATATTTGCGTTGACATTATTGAAACGATTGCCTATTTTAGGTAAGACTTTTCTCCTAGAATGCAAGGAAATGAATCGTCATTTCTGAATCTTGTTTTGTTTTTATTCCAGTTTGATAGCAGTGAAGACATTCTTTTTGACATTATTTTTAATCCTTGAGAAAAAAATTAAGAGAGTGCTTATAAAAAATACTATAATATTTATTTGAAGAGCCTAAATGACCTTGCACACTGAGGCCTGGGATTTTCCAGCCCCGTTTGGCTGACCCCCTAATTACAGAGTCCCCCACCAGAGACCCCCCTCGATTAGACAGACCCACATCAGAGAGACATCCACAATGGCGCAGCAGCGGGGTGACATGGTGGTGGTGGAGGGAGAGGAATATGTAGTCACTTCCAAAGAGGAGGAGCAGGATGACGCCCCGGACCAGGAGTGGCTAGAGGACACGCTCGGGAAGACCCACAGGACCAGCTGGAGGATGGAGTACATACGGGAGCGGTGAGGGTCCGGTTAGCCCGAGTGCCAGGGCCTGCTTCACATAGGACGTGGCCCCGTCTGTCATTCCGCCCCTCCCCAAACACCTCCTTCCTGACCCCCTCCTTCCCGATCGCATCTCTCTGCCTTCTCCCTCCCCCCCTTCACCACTCCCCTCCCCCACTTTTCCCACCCTTCCAGGGTCTGTATGGGACTGTGTCAGCACTGTTAGCAGGTCATGGTTGAGGGAAGGGTGGTGATGTTAACCCGCAGAGAGCTGAGCACCAGTGCTTCTCATTCAATGCCATAGACGGACCCCTGCCTGTCTGCTGAGTGCTCGCTCACGCCCATCTCCTGTACGTGGTGTGCCGTTGGTGGGGGGGGGGGGGGGGGGGGGGGGGGGGGGGAGCGAAGAGGGCGGTGGGGGGGGGCAGGTTCGATTCCGACATCGGGTGACTGTCTCTGTGGAGTTTGCACATTCTTCCTGTGTCTGTGTGGGTTTCCTCCGGGTGCTCCAGTTTCCTCCCATAGTCCAAAGATGTGCAGGTTAGGTGGATTGCCATCCTAAATTGCCCCTAGGTGGGATTACGGGGGTAGGGTTGGAGGATTAGGTCTGGGTGGGGTGCTCTTTCAGAAGGTCGGTGCAGACTTGATGTGCCAAATGGCCTCCTCCTGCACTGTATGATTATAGGTGACATGCACCACAGGCAAGATTGTCGATATGCCTCCATTTGGAATTTCCACTTGAAATGAAATGAAAATGAAAATGAAAATTGCTTATTGTCACAAGTAGGCTTCAATGAAGTTACTGTGAAAAGCCCCTAGTTGCCACATTCCGGCGCCTGTTCGGGGAGGCTGGTAGGGGAATTGAACCGTGCTGCTGGCCTGCTTTGGTCTGCTTTAAAAACCAGCAATTTAGCCCAGTGTGCTAAACCAGCCTCACTTTGAAAGGGTGTAGGAATTGTTTGAAAAATGAATGTCCTTAGCTACTCTTTTTCATTTCAGTTATTAGATTTGGATTAAACTATACTTAATGATGATAATCTATTGAAATTCAGTGGCTGGATTTTCTAGTTTCAGTGAGAGACACTGCTGGCAGGGCAACGTGACGTCAGCCGCTTGCAATACGATGTGATCACTCGATGGTTCCTTCCTGTTCACATTAGTATCAAACCTCTCACTGCTTGATTTGGACTTCATATTCTCAAACTTCATTTGAAATTTACAATTCATTGAAATATTTAATGTTCAATTTCAAATTGTACTGAAAACTTGTAGTCGGATAGCGAAGGAATTGTAGAAATGCAGATGACTGAATAGATTTAGGAAGGTAAATTGTGTCCATAGGCTCATGAAAAATAAAATAATTTGCTTTTATATGGCACATGAATCATCAGGAAAGTTAATGGAAAGTGTTGTTGGCAGTGTTATCAAGCGGCTCTTGATATCAAGTGGCAATAACCTGTCACTGATGCTCAGGTTGGTTCTACCAAGGCCTCCGACTGCCGTAACCATGCAATATCCTGCCAGTACTCAAACTGGGTCAGCTCCCATTTCAGCTCTGGTAACCAGATCTCACCCTCAATGAGTAAATTCAGCCCTTAGCTTTTGAGGTGTACTGAGACCTCGAAACAAACACTTTAACAGCCTGGGAGGCCCAGTTGACGCCTTCACCAGCATAATTAGCTGCTTTCCTTTGTGGAGCAGGCAGCCAAACTGATTTCCAGACTACTTCATTATTTATTCTTTGTTCTTTCATGTGGTGCGAGTGTCGCAGGTAAGGCCAGCATTAGTTACCCGTCCCTAATTTCCCTCGAACTGAGTGGCATTTTAATAGTCAATCCCCACATTGCTGTTGGTCTGGAGTCACTTGCAGGCATGACCGGGTAAGGATGGCAGATTTCCTTCCCGAAAGAACATTAGCAAACCAGATGGGTTTTTACAACAATCTACAGTGGTTTCATGGTCATCATGAAACTTTTAATTCCACATTTGTTTTTTTTATTGAATTCAAATTTCACCATCTGCTGTGGCGGGATTCAAACCCAGGTCCCCAGAACATTACCCTGGGTGTCTGGTTTACTAGTCCAGTGTCAATACTTCTACACCACTGCTCCCTCACGGGAAAGGTTCTCGGACACGAGAGTATATCATGGAGCAGACTTGATCGGCTTCCCACTATGTTCTCGCCTGCCACCCACATCTGCATTTTGGGAGCCCCTGTCGCTTGGGGGCCACATGTCACGGTACAATGTATTTTTGGTAAATCCCTCGGGGTGTTTATTTGCTGTAACCTGTTTTGATACATTTTTTTTTTAAATTGGGGGGTAAATCCATCAAAGCGTAGCACCCAGTTCACGATGTTCTAAAGGTGACATGTATCAATTCGTTTTGTGCAGTTGGGAGGCTATGAAATAATTAATTAATTCTGCCACATTGTGCAAGAACAGCCTGCCCTCTGGTTGTCTTTCGAATGTGATGCTCTACGAAATTGTCCTGAACTTATCTTCCCCCGATGTCAGAGAGGCAATGCCAGAGACGACTAAGGGTTCCCTGGGAAATTGTCATGGAGGTAAATCAGATTGTTCATCGAGATGTACAGCTACATGGATTTAGCGGTGACCCCATGCCAGTATAACCTCAAAGTTAGAGCGGCATTCCATTTCTAGCCAGTGGTGGCTTCCAGGATGCAACGAGTGATGTATGGCACCTCATAGGCTACCACACGCAGGTGCATAAAGGAAGTGACTGATGCCTTATTTAGTCATGCCAATTATTTTATTAACTTCCTCACTAAAAAAGACAGCAAGGTCAGCCCGTTTGTGCCATCACTTGGTTTCCTAGAGCACAAGGTGTCACCGACTGCATTCATGTGGCTAGGAGAGTTCCCTGGGAATAGCCAGCTGAGTTTGTAAATTATAAAGGGTTTCACTTCTTGCACATGTAGCTGGCGTGTAACTACTGGAGAAGAATAATGCAAGTCTGTGTTCATTACACGGGGAAGGATCACAAAACATATGTCTTGCATAACTCATAGCTCCCAGAGCTTTTTGAAAACCCGGCCCAGGATGATGGATGTATCCTCAGTGACAAGGGCTATCCCCCGCATACACGGTTGTTGCTACCAGTTAAGCATCCCTAGAGTGAGGCAGATGAGCGCGACACTTTAGCTTGTATATTCATTGGAACCATCATAGAGCGGATGCTGGAAATCTGTGATGAGAACAGAAACTGCTGGATAAACTCAGTAGGTCTGGCAGCTTCTGTGGAGAGAGAAACAGAGTTAACGTGTCGGGTCCATATGACTTCTTCACAACACTATAAGCCTCCACTGCCTTTATCGGTCTGGATGGGCTAGGCAGTATACACCCCAGAGGATCTCATGAATATGTGCACTGCACAACCTAGCATAACAACATGGAAGCTGTTGCAAGGGGCAGATAGTGAAGAACAACAGCGCTTCTCAGGTGAGGAGGATTTGTCAGAGCATGAATAGGAGACCATAAATCCAAATGAACTTTTTATAGATGCCAGTGAAACAGAAAGACGTGCAAGAGATACCAGGGACAACCTGATCTACACAAGGATCGCGCAATAACATCTCTGCATGACTATCACTCCTTCACCAGATCTCTATCGCCTTCCAACACACAGCATGTTCTGGTACCAAAGACATCTTTGCGGTATATAGACATCCAAGCCTGCCTTACCCAATTATTCTGATCCAGCACTATTTCTAAAGTGCTTTGATCGCAACTGAACCTGTCTCATTTATACTCATTGAGAGTAACGTAGGGCCATATACTCTGGATAGGTGTGGAGCCAGCTGTGTGTACACTTCATGCCACGTCTCATAGAATGATCAAAACGGAAGTAACAATTCACACGATCATTCAATAAAGAATGCTACACATCTCATTCAGGAATAATGTCTCTGTCCCTATCTTTTAATTTAATAAACTTTATTGTCACAAGTAGGCTTACATTGACACTGCAATGAAGTTACTGTGAAAAGCCCCTAGTCGCCACATTCCTGCGCCTGTTCAGGTACACAGAGGGAGATTTCAGAATGTCCAATTCACCTAACAGCATGTCTTTCTGGACTTGTGAGAGGAAACCGGAGGAAACCCACACAGACACAGGGAGAACGTGCTACCGTGCTTCTCTCTAGCCATCAAATTGTGAGAAACATGGGTTGCCCCATAACTACTACATTATAATAATAATCTGATATTATGACAGACCACAACTCTTCTCAACAATTACAAATGATTACAGAAAATAAATTATATTGTGCACATTTTTACAACTGATAAATTTATGGATGACTAACCCGTACCACCTGTGTGCTCATAATTACTTCACTTTTCACATCTAGATACAATGACAACATGAGCAGCTGAGGTGGAGGCAGTCTACTCAGTTTGATACCCCATTGCCTTAGGTAACTGTGAAGGGCATCGTCTGGAGGGATAAGCCTCGACGGCACCTGCCTACTAGTGGTTTCCTGCACTGATGCAGGGGAGACCCCCTTAGCCTTGCCTGCTGGAGCTTTGGTGTCAATGTGGAGGGAATGAGGAAATGCCATTAACGTTGGATTTGTCCTGAGAGGAAGACTCAAGGCAGCTGGCACACGTTCCATTCAATTTTGGTGCTCAATGGCACTTCACTGCACCCTTGAGGGGTAGGACTACTGGAGGGAGGCCTTTCCCTCTCTTGCCATAGCACTGATCCCATAGCTAGAGTATGGAATGCAGGTCAAAGTGCGTTCGGATGGATGGCAGTTGCCATCTACCCATGGATGAAGACATGTGCAGAATTCATAGCATGCAAGGGTTCCTCAATACCATGTGCAAAGCTACGTATAATCCCTGGCATCTCTGAAATATTTTCCTCAGCCTCTACTGCTTGTCCAACAAACTTCTTTGGCTATGACCAGACACCCATCATCAACTGATCCCTAGCAGTCCTCCAATTAACTGGCGTCCTGGCTGTCACATCCTCCCTTATCTGCTGGGATGTATCTATGATGTGCTCACCAGATTGTGCTCCCGAATCCCAAATCTGTGGACTGTGCTTGTGCAACTGTGCTGGTGGAGGTGGATAATGAGACAGGTGATGATGCCTCCACTGGGGACTGGCTGCTTCACCCCCAGAAATGGTGTTGTGTGGCTCCTAGCTTGGCTGCAGCTGGTCCTTGGATGGTGATGGCTTATAGTGAAGAGCGGAAAGAATAAATGAGAATCATGACAGTTTGAGTGCTTCACATTTTATCACATCCATCCTGTGTATGTATTTGCCAACGGCAGGATTGTTACCTTGCCCACCTTCCTCCTGGTTGGTCCAGTCTGAAACAGATCACTCTCCCTCCTCCCCAGTTATCTCAATTGCCTCTTCCTTAGCTACTGTGAGCATTCTGATGTCAGAAATGCCTCCTTCTATTCGGCTCTGATCCTGGGAATTTTTGAGTCTGCTAGTCCTGCATGACAAAGTTCAGAGTTAGTGACATGTCACGTGAAACCTAGCCCCCTTGCCTGCATACATCTCCATTACACATATGCACCTGTCATACATAAGTTGCATCCAAGTGCAAACAAAAGTGAAACTTCCACATATTCTGACCTCGAAGACTGACCACGCATTCACTCTTCAGGCATAGTTACCCATTCACACATATACATTATTGATGACCGCACAATGAACATAGCTTAATAGTGTTCAGTATTCACAAAAGTACTCAAGAGAATGTGGCAGTATGGTGGATGCAAAACTTTTGGATCTGAAGTATTTGATACATGCAATTGGTATTTTAATCCGTGTACATAAAACTGTTTTTGAACTGAAAAGATTAACAGACATACTTTTATGTCTTTGGGAATGTTCCTACCTTCAATCCTTTCACACTGTTGTCATACAATTCCAATTCTTTCCTAAGGTACATCAAGGAAGCAAATACCTGTCTTCGGAATGTTGACTGATTGAACATATAAATATTATGATACCTTCCTACTGTGATGGTAGAACATTTTCCACTTTAGTGAACCTTTCACATAGCATTTGGAGGTGTTGAAGCCAATTTTCTACTTGAAAGTAATGTACTTTTACTGAACTTCAAACAGCAGGGAATTTGTAATTCTGGTATTTCATTTTTTTAGGATTCTTTCTCTTC
Organism: Scyliorhinus canicula; assembly: GCF_902713615.1. NCBI lineage: Eukaryota > Metazoa > Chordata > Chondrichthyes > Carcharhiniformes > Scyliorhinidae > Scyliorhinus > Scyliorhinus canicula. Next base: position 174,656,377 of record NC_052148.1, on the reverse strand, counting down.
CTTTATGGGATAAAAAAGGAATAACAATGTTTGACATACAGAAGTGAACTTGGTATTGCACTAGTATTTCTTATTCTTGTACTATCTCAATATGTTTCTACTCAACAAAGCAGTGATGACGGCTGGAATAATGTGGTGCCAAAAAGATTTACAGTGCATTGATTCTGGAATAAGAGCATTATTTAACACTGAACTAAACTTATTTTAAATCTGGAAACTGTCATGTAGCTGCGATAAATTATATTTATTTCCACATCTACAAATGCAGTCAGATGAAACTAACTAGAACAGTTCTGTGCGTTCTCAGAAGAATAGAAGCAAATTGATGGGCTACTATTGTACAATGGTTTGTTGCAACCCAGCAAACTGCAGATTATTTGAAATAGTGTTGTCATATCTGTGATATCAATTGCGATAGTTATTGAAACCTAATCAGAAATTATGGGCTGAATGTTTAGGCCCTACCAATGCTGGGACAGGGTTCAGAGATTATAAGGCTGGCTAGTGTGCCAGCATCCTAACTGGATTTTTCAGTGGGCCTCTAGCTTCCCAATGTGATGAAGGGCAGATCAACTGTTAAAGGTGGGAAACCAGAATTCCATTGCATCTCGCCCTCCCTGCCTGCCTAGGTTGGGGTACAGTCAAAGACCACCCAGAGAATCTTCTTCACCTTCTGAAAATCAGTGGTCATCAGTCTCCTTTTTGTGTCTTTTATTTGATATTTTTGGAGAGAAACTGAGATGGCACCTTGTTGAAGTTCCCTCCCAGTTACTCACAATGTACTGTGGCCAGGTACTTCACTGAAGCTGGAACACCAATGGCCCGTAAGCTTCGAGAGGTGCCCCCCACATCTCCACATGCACACACCCCCATCATCCACCCTTATGTGACCAGGGAACATGTCTCCTTGCCGATTGAGGGGTCTCCCATGTGAAAATCTTGACTTTAATCAGTTTCTCACAAGGGACAGTTTGGGGACCTGAAAACAGTCCAGACCTCTGTGGGGAAAATTGAGCCAAACGTTTGTGTATATTGCTGTCAGTTTAAATGGCTTGTTTTATGCACAAGCTGTAGAGTAGGCAAATATTTGCATGACAAACATTCAGTCTATTATTTATTCTTTCCTATTGAGAGAACAGAATTACATCTATGATTAATAATCAGCTGCAGACAGCAGTCCAGCTTCTGTGTCCAATTAGATTTGCTCCACTCATACATTTTGTGGCCCAGCAGCAATTGCGGGAGGTAGAAGTACGGTAGTAACTCTGAATAATATTGAGCTATTTAAATAATTTTCAATGGAAGTAATTAATTTCTTATTTTGTTTGGTTAGTAATTTTGTTTCAATTGTTTTTATTATAATTTTACAGAAATGAATTAATCAGTGTGATAGAATGGTTCTGACTGGAATTTCAATTCCAAAGATTCGGTAATAGGCATGAGAATTTGTTTTGAACCTGCCTGGCAAAATCAGGTCCTTGTGTGCTTCCAATTGAATAGGAATGAAAAGCTAAAAGGCATGGTTACATTGGATATTAACTAACGATCGATGTCCTGTGTTACAGCTTGGTTACAACTGTAACAGTGTATTTAGGAAAACATCTGCAAACTCTACTGCTCAATTTTTAAAGTTGGAATAAATATTTCCTTTATATATTCAACAGTAAAGATATTGGGATCACACTGCACTCAGTTATGTCTAGCTACAAGCTTTGAGTTCTGTCAGTGCAATTATCATCTGATTTATGCTGGAGCAAACAAGTGGTGAAGAGGGTTGAAAATATCAGAAAACAGGGAATGCTCAGGGAAAACATATGAATTTACCGGGCGGCACGGTGGCACAGTGGTTGGCACTGCTGCCTCACAGCTCCAGGATCCGGGTTCAAATCCGGCCTCGGGTGACTGTCTATGAGGAGTTTGCACTTTCTCCCCATGTCTGCATGAGTTTCCTCCGGATGCTCCGGTTTCCTCCCACAATCCAAAGATGTGCAGGTTAGGTGGATTGGCTATGATAAATTGCCCTTTAGTGTCCAAAAGATCAGGTGGTGTTAATGGGTTACGGGGATAGGGTGGAGGCGTGGGCTTGAGTGGGGTCCTCTTTCCAAGGGCTGGTGCAGATTCGATGGCCAAATGGCCTCCTTCTGCACTTTAAATTCTATGATTATGATCTCCCATTTTTCATAACTATTCTTGTATAAATCTTACCCTGTCAAGTAACTACAGAGAGAATATTTCCACTTGTGGAAAAGAGCATAACCAGAAGCCATCAATATGGGATAGTTACAAAGAAATCCAGTAGGGAATTAAGAAAAAAAAATATTCAAAGGGTGATAAGAAGGTGGAATTCTCTACCACACGGAGTGGTTGAATTGAATAGTTTGGATGCAGTTAAGGGAAAGCTAGAGAAGCATATGAGGGAGATGAGTACGGGGTTACCATGATTGACTTAGATGAGGAAAGATAGAAGGTGACTCGACAGGAGCTTAAACACAGACATGTTTGGGCCAAAAGGCTTGTTTTTGTGATATATCTCCTTTGCAATCCTATAGGATTACATAGGAGATACAGGAGAATAGTTTATTGTAGTTCTCCTTGCCTGCAGAGAAAATATTTTGCTTCAGAAAGTCCAAAATTTCACTAAATGAAAGAATCCATCCTTTACAATGACTTAGGGATGGGGCTGAACTCTTAGGGCGAAATTCTCCGACCCCCACGACGGGTAGGAGAATAGCGGGAGGGCCTTCCCGACATTTTTGCCGCCCTCCCGCTAATCTCCCCCCGCCGAAGTCCCGACCCGAATCGCTGCCGCTGTTTTTTTACGGCCGGCAGCGATTCTCAGCTGTTAGATGGGCCGAAGTCCCAGCCCTTTCCGCCGTTTTTACGAACGGCAAACACACCTGGTCTTGCCGTTCGTGAAAACAGCGTCACAAACTCGCTATTAATAACCATGGCACCGATTGGCACGGCAGTACCACGGCCGTGCCAAGGGTGCCATGGGCCCGCGATCGGTGGGCACCGATCGCGGGCAGCGGGCCCGATGCCCGCGCACTACTTGTCCTTCCGCCGCCCCGCAGTATCCATTCGCGGGGCGGCTGAGGGGCAACCCGGCCCGCGCATGCGCGGGTTTCGCGCAAAAACACGATGACGTCACCCGCGCATGCGCAGGTTGGAGTCTTCCAAACTGCGCATGCGCGGCTGACGTCATATGACGCGTCAGCCGGCGCTAACTCCGGCAAGCGGGCTTAACGATTTTCGTTAAGCCCGTCTTGCCGGAGCCTACGGCGTCGGGCTGCTAGCCCCGACCGGGGACCAGAATCGGTCCCCGGTCGGGAAGGGGCGCGCTGCCGTAAAACCCGCCCGGGTTTTACGCCAGCTTTACGATTTCTCCCGTTTTGGGAGAATCTCGCCCTTAGTTCTCTAAAATATTTTACTGGACCAGAAGCACAAGCTATGCTGAAAGATTGCTTAACATTTTATATCAAGCCTTCATTTACAGCCCCTCCTTTCTGTGAACTCTCTTCTTGACAAGTGAAATCACCTGAACTCTGACCTTTGTTCACAGAAGTCCAAATGCAGAGTTAGAAATTGCTTAATTAACAAGGATTGCTTACAGCATGATTTAGGATATGGAAAATATATGACTTGCCTGTTGGGGTCACTTTCTTTCAAGTTCTTCTATGCTCCCTGTAACATTAGGGTCAAATTACATGAAATCATTAACTCTGCCTGGACCATATTGTTGGAACACAAAAGGTTGTATTTTTCTCAGAGACCAATGTAAATTTCTAAAGGGAAAAGTAACTGTTTTAGCTGGTCAAAGCAGTCAGTTCAGAATTTGACAACCCTGATTAGAGGAACTATTTTCTTCAATTAATCTTAGTAAATGGGATTCTACCTTTGGAGTGATGGCCATGGAGACAGTTTATTTAAGTTTGAAATGGTAATTATATACTGTTATTGCTGATTGTGAACTGTTTTCTGTCGTACTGAGCTTTAACTTGCCACTGGTGAAAAATTAAGTCGCCTATTATCAAAGGCCAATTATAATCAAAGTTAAGCACTTCATCAAGCTGGCTATATGGTGCTTAACACTTGGAAGTGACCACGTTATAATTCTGCTGGCAGGGAAATAACTTGTTTGATCAAGGAATAGCATAAGGCCAGCGTCACTGAGTGGGAATTGGATCTGATGGTGGAGCAGGCCAGGAAATACTGGGGTGATTCCATTGGCCCTGTACACCAAGGAGGGAGCTGTGCAAGGAAGCTGACAGCAGCTGAACAGTTTCTTGGCAAATACCAGAATCAGACACGAGCTGTGTAAATAGCTAAGCAATGTTAAGAAATCCACTGAGAAGAAGATGGTATTCAACAGCTCAGCCCAAAGAGCAACTGGTGGGGAAGGGTTACGAATGAAGGAGTTAACAGCAGATAAAGTGAAACCTAAATGTTGCTGCAGACACTAGACCCAATGGGTTTTCATTCAAAAGTATGCTTCTCCATATAATTGAAATATTAAATATTAATGTAAATATTACCTAAATATGTATGTCATTCCCTGCGTTTAACAGTAACCTTTGAGGAAGACATATTACTGTTCCCTTTCTCTTACAAGGGAATTTTTCCTTCTTAGCTTTTATTTATAAGTAGATTTGAAATAATTTAGAGTTCAATGGAACACAGCATACCACATTCAGAACAGCACAGGCGTTCATATATAACTGCAGTAAACACCAGTATAGAACTTTTTGCAAAACTTAGCATTATGTCATCACCATGAGCACCTATGTGACATAAAGGGTTGTTGTTGAGGTGTCAAGGGTCTCACCTGCCGGCTGGAGAGCCAGTGAGAGACCATCGCTGTCCCTTTTCAGGAAGGCCCACCAATTCACAAGCCAATCAGGCAGTGGCAAGGCCAGGGGCAAGCCTTCCCACTAAATCAAGACCCCAGGGGCAGAAGTCTCTCCCACCAAGAGCTGCTGGCCAATTAAAGACCAGCAGCTCTAGTGTTCAGAAGCGCCATTGGGAAGTTATGGTTGCTGCAGGAAGGACAGGCACCAGAGTCCCAAGATCACAGAGTGACCCAGGCTACAAGTAAATAATGTGCAAGGTGGTTTTGCGGAGTGGGCAACACGAGGATAGAGGTGCAGGAAAGTCATCAGCAAAGGCTTCCCCTTTTCAATGTCCAGCCCCTTGACCAGGCATTGGGTACCTTGGATCAAGGGACCTCTGCAGCAGGTAACAAATTGGACATACAGTTTTAGCTGCCGGGCACATTACATGGTGACTTGGGTTAATAGCAGCAATAGTGGCATGAGGCCATTAAGTGATCATTAATTGGACACTTAAAAGCCTCAACTACTGAAAGGGCATGAAGTTTGACTGTGGTCTTCCAACCAGTAACTTAATTCTGACAAAGGCAGGAAGGTACTAAAACTCAGGTACACCACCATCCCACCAAATTAGTAGCAAAAACAGGAAGGCAGATTATTATCTGAATGGCTATAGGTTGAGAGAGGGTAATGTGCAATGAGACCTGGATGTCCTCGCACACTAGAGACTGAAAATATGCATGCAGTTTAGGGGGCGGTATAGAAGGCAAATGGTATGTTGGCCTTCATAGCGAGAGGATTCAAGTACAGGAGCAGGGTTGGCTTGCTGCAATTATACAGGACCTTGGTGAGACTACACCTGAAATAAAAGGGGCTGGTTTAGCTCACTGGGCTAAATCGCTGGCTTTTAAAGAAGATCAAGCAGGCCAGCAGCACGGTTCGATTCCCGTACCAGCCTCCCTGGACAGGTGCCGGAATGTGGCGACTCGGGGCTTTTCACAGTAACTTCATTGAAGCCTACTTGTGACAATAAGCGATTTTCATTTTTTTCATTTTCATATTGTGCATAGTTTTGGCCTCCTTATCTGAGGAAAGATGTCCTTACTGTAGAGGGAGTGCAGCAAAGGTTTACCATACTGATTTATGGGAAGGCAGGATTTAGGTATGAGGAGAAACTGAGTCAGTTAGGATTATATTCGCTGGAGTTTATAAGAATGACAGGGTTCTCATAGAAACCTATAAAATTCCAACAGGACTAGACAGGGTAGATGCAGGAAGGATGTTCCAGATGGCAGGGTAATCCAGAACCAATGGTCACAGTCTAAGAATACAGGGTAAACTATTTAAGACTGAGATTAGGAGAAATTTCTTCACCCAAATAGTGATGAATCTGTCGAATTCACTACCACGGGAAGCAATTAAGGAGGAGTTAGATATAGCTATTGGGGCTAGAGGGATCAAAGGAGGGAAAGCATGAACAGGGTTATTCACTTGGGTGATCAGCATGATCATTGTTATATCCTTCCCTCTTTGGCTCTATGTCAGTGAGAAAGCACACTCAGAATGACCCTGTGTTCTCCGAAGTGATGGACATGGTTTTACAAGGAAAGACTTCAGGACTAACAACTAGCCTGAAACCCAACTACTCCAGGAGAATGGAGCTGTCAGTTCAGTCAGGGTGTCTTCTATGGGGGCTCAGAGTGATTATCCTGCCCCCTTGAGGAAACAGGTGTTGGAGAAGCTGATTGAAGGTCACTGCAGAGTCGTACACATGAAAGAAAATAGCAAGAGGTTATTTCTGGTGGCCTGGACTTGATGCGAAGGTAAGAAACCTGCCATCCTTAGCACTCCTGTATCCATGAGTGTGGCATGATGAGGCTTGGCAACATGTGCATGTGGATTTAGCAGGACCTTTCGAAGGACACATGTTTTTAGGGCACAGACTCACTCCAAATGACCAAAGGTCACTGTGATGACATCTACCTCATCTGAGAAGGCCATTGAGCAGCTCGAGAAGTGTTTGGTCGCTTTGGATTTCCAGGACAGCTGGTGAGTGACAACAGACCTCGATGTGTCTCACAGGAATTTGACAACTTACGACAAGAAAATGGCATCCAATTCATTACATCTGCACCATATCATCCTGCCACTAACGGATTAGCAGAAAGCCTCATCCAAACCATGAAACATGCTTTGAAAACAAACAAAGAATAAGATTCACTTATCCAACACCTCAACAAATTCTTACTGGTCTATCGGAACAGCACAGATGTCACGACCAAGACCACTCCTGCATTATTCATGCAGCTGCATTCTGCATTTGATCTTCTAAAACCTCCAAAAACTAATGAGATTGTGTGACAACAAGCACAAATGGAAAGGCATGAAAACAAGGCAAAGCACAGAATTTCCCACCACGAACAAGGAGTCTTGGCTTGGAATTACTCCTCAATGGGAGAAATGGGTTCCTGCCACAGTCCTTGCACGGGCTGGACCTGTCACTTACACTGTCCAGACCTCAGATGACATTAGCTGGAGGAGACATGCAGACCAGTTACTGGCTGGAAAAACAGAATTGCTGAAATTGGAGCCTGTTGAAAGTTCAGCCCATTAAGTCCTGCGACCCCCACACCCCGAGACAGCATTGAGGAAATCAGCACCTCGCCATCTGTTCAGGCACAGAGGCAACAACCTCCAGTTCCCATGTCAATGCCGGTTAAACCAACCACCACTGATCTTTGTCGAGTTGTAGGCATTGCAGAATTTATATTCACGAGTAAAGGTCATTGCGCTGTATTTGAAAGCACAAACCTGGAAGTAATAGCAAATTATACCCAGCGCTATTCTGTACCATAATGTAATTGGTCAGAGCGACAAGGCTGTTTTCCCTTGACTGAAGAGCAGAAGATGAAGGGTCACAGAGTCAGGATAAGGGAACAGCCAATTTACACTGAGATGGGGAGAAATTTCTTCACTCAAAGGGTTGTGAATCTTTGGAATTCATTACCCCAGGAAGCTGTGGATGATCAATCATTGAGTATATTCAAGGCAGAGGTTGATAGATTTTTGGATCAGAGGGGAATCAAGGAATATACGAATAGTGGGGGGAAGTGGAGTTGAATTAGAAGATCAACCATGATCACATTAAATGGTGGAGCAGGCTCGAGAAGCCAGATAGCCTACTCCTGCCATCCTTAGGTTCTAATAATCAAGGGAAAAGCAAAATCCTGCAGATGTTGGAGATCTGAAATAAAAAAAACTGAAAATGCTGTAAATATTCAACAGGTCCCCTGTATCTATGGAGAGTGAAATAGAATGAATAAGCAGAATTCAATGCTGCCCACACTCCTCGTCACCTGCTGAGGGAGAAGACTGGGAGGTGATGGAGGGTGCCATTTGATCAAGCTGGATAATGGAGAGTGGAGAGGGCACCACCTTTCTGCTTCCCCCTCATTTGTAGTCAGTGAAGGGTCACTTAAGGACCTCATTCCTGCCATTGTTGCATTGGGAAGGCCACCAGATATGTCTTGGTTGCTTACCTGCCTGCCAGCTTGGTGGAAGGGTGGTGGGCAACCCTCCTGAGATCAGATACCCTGTGCTCCACTGAAGGACCAGCCAGCAGTAAGGGCCAGACCCGTGGGGAAAACCTCCCTGCCCTCCACACTGACGCTTCCTTGCTGAAGCCAGCCTGACTACCCTCGCCAAGCCCAACCCCCTGATCTCTCCTCCAGGCCTCCAGCAGGTGCTCTAGGCTCTGGGTCAATGCCATCCCAGCCATGGCCACCGCCCCAGTGATGCTGCTGCAACTGAAGAGCTGCCGTCACTTTGAACGGGAACGGAGCAGGGGTGGTTCAGACTTCAGGAATGGAGCAGTGCAGTTTTCTCCTCCGGAATGGAACAGTGTGGTTCAACACTCAGGAGAGGAGCAGTGTGATTCCAGGGCTCTGGAAAGGAGGTCGTGGGGTTCAAGCCTCGGGAAAGGAGCGAGTGGGGTTCAAGCCTTTGGAATGGAACGGTGCGGTTTGGGCCTCCGGAACGGAGCAGTGCCTTCGGGCCTCAGGAATGAAGCTAGTGGGGTTCGGGTATTGGGAAGGGAGCAGGGAGGTTCCCACTGACAGTGACGGGAGCAGAGAATCCTACCGCCAGTGAACGGCGCATCACCTCCCACCCCTGAGAAACAGGCGGCTAGGAGGCTGGAGAATCCCATCCATAGTCATTTTCTGGGAGAATTCTGCACAGTATCTTTAATGTAAGAAAATGTTCACTCAGACATAAGGAAAAAAATGGATTCCATATGCTAATTACTGAATAATACACTAATTTTATTGAGTTACTGCCTAAAAGCCCAAGTGTCATTGTAACATATTTTCAAATATTGCAATTCAGAAGATAGTTTTATAAAGATGCCGGGTGTCAGAAGCTGGAAAGTAATGCAGTGATTTCTTTAGTTAAAGAGGCTTTAGTTAAGTCTCATGTGGACTGTATAGATGCTTTAGGGCCTTGCATTGTCACAGTATCCATTCTCACTGAACAATACCATTTTAATTTAAACTGTAACATATCCTGTGTCACTAAGAGCAATGTTTATTCTGACAATTTAAAAAATATATAATTGCAGCTATGGCTTCTACCTTGGGCCTTGGGAAATAGAAATGTTGATGGTTGTTTTTGACAAGCCTTGAAATAAATGGATGTTCTGGTAACAAAATACCAGTAATTATAATCGTGGCTGTATTGGATTGCAGAAGTAAAGCAAATAGCTTTATTGCTTCTCTTTGATGGTAATCTTTAGAAGGTGATTTATGATTAATTAAAGGAAACTACTCCCTTTAAAGTCAAAGATCAGAAAGCCCAGGTTTGAATAAGAGGAAACAGCAATGATATACTTGATTGCTTTGTACTTAATGATAATGATTGGTATCAAACCTTCATGCGTTTAAAAAGGCTTTTTTATAAAATGGGAAAAAGGGATATGGATGAGGTACATGGGGCTTGTAATCTTAGAGGATTTTATTTATTTATTCATAGTCATAGCTTTCTCTGTTTTATTCCTCGGTGTCTATGTGCCGAGACATTTTGGTTTTTTTTCATTCGTAGGATGTGGGTGTTACTGGCAAGGCCAGCATTTATTGCCCATCCCTAACTACCTTTGAGAAGATGGCGATGAGCTGCTGCTGTCCGTGTGGTGTAGGTACATTCACTGTGATGTTAGGCAGGGACTTCCAGGATTTTGACCCAATAACAATAAAGAAGCAGCAATATGAATCCAAGCCAGAATATTGCGTACGCTGGAGGTGCTGGTGTTCCTGCTGTAACATCCTGCACGGGAATTATAGAGTGGGAATGATTATCTTCCCAGTCCTTGTCGCGGAGTGTGAGCTCCCCTGCGGAGGGATGGGCCTGCATCCCGTGTCCTTCAAGTAAGAGAGATCTTGGATCTGGAAGAATTTTGTAGTAAAAAGCAAGATCATTCGGTGACTATTACTTATCCGGTAAAATGTGGGCTATTAACATAAATATAAAGATCTATCAGGTATTCACTTTACCCATTAATAACTTTAATGACCATGAAAGCAGCGGTAGGAAGCACAAGGATTTATTTAACGTAACATAAAGTGTACCCACAGCAGTAACTAAGTTGGGACAACCAACTTACTGGTCCCTGCTTACGAGCCCAGTCCGGGTGGGCCTCCGCCCACTACAAGCGACGCTTGTATTCCACGCGTCCCACAGGGAGACCAATTACTGTTTTCCTGTGGGCCTCGTGGGGGTTATTACAATAACATTGTTAAAGCAGTACAGCTGAAATACCAAAGAAAACATGGAATTGGTGAATTGGAGCAAAAACTTGCTTGAAAAGAAGGAAGATTTTGAAACAGGGTGGGGGGTGAAATGATGGAGGGAATTTGGAAAGGATTGGCAGAGATGTTGAATGACCATCACTGTTGGAGTGGCAGGAGTAAGGAATAAATAGACTATCTAAGAGATAGGGGGCAAGATCTTCTCCGAAGTTGGGAAGCCCCACCATTGGGGGCTTTTCAGCTGGCCAGCAAACTCGGGAAGAAGCTGGAGTTTCCTCACTATATTCTCAGGATGTGGCACTCAGAAACTGGTAGGCGGGGGAGATGGTCAATTAATGGAGTCAGGTGAGACATCTAGACTGCCAATCCAATCAGAGGGCCAGCAGCACCCCAGATTTAGTAGCACCACCAAGAGCAAGGTGGTCTCCCTGCAGCAGCCACAGGGGCACGTTTATTTTTACTCAGAGAGGGAGCTACGGGCAGGAAAGATAGCCCCCATGGCCCCAGCAATTAGCTCAGAGGGGTTCACCTTTCCTCGGTATAATTTTAAAGTTTTGAGGAGCTACTTTGGCCTGCCTGGTGTAGATGCAGGGCTCCTGCCTTCCTCAGCAGTGGCCTCCATTGCTGGTGATGCTGCTGAGCTGTCAGCCCTCTGATTGGGCCAGCAACTCTCAGCTCAAGTGGCCATTCTGCAGATAATTCCAATCCCAACGCAACGTATTCATGAGCTACCACCTGTGAAACCAAGGGGCAAGTCCCTCTGGCTGGCTGTGCTTGTTGCCGATATGCATTTTCAACTGTGGTCGGACTTCAACTTTTTTAGGAAAAGTTTGCCCATCGTTTTTTTAATTCATTCATGGGATGCTAGGCCAACATTTATTTCCCTCCCTAATTCTACATGTGTCTGCGTGGGTTTCCTCCGGGTGGTCCGGTTTCATAGATAGAATTTACAGTGCAGAAGGAGGCCATTCGGCCCATCAAGTCTGCACCGGCTCTTGGAAAGAGCACCCTACCCAAGCCCACACCTCCACCCTATCCCCATAATCCAGTAACCCCACCCAACACTAAGGGCAATTTTGGACACTAAGGGGCAATTTAGCATGGCCAATCTACCTAACCTGTACATCTTTGGACTGTGGGAGGAAACCGGAGCACCCGGAGGAAACCCACACACACACGGGGAGGATGTGCAGACTCCGCACAGACAGTGACCCAAGCCGGAATTGAACCTGGGACCCTGGAGCTGTGAAGCAGTTGCGCTATCCACAATGCTACCGTGCTGGCTTCTCATTTCCTCATTACTGTTTCCTCCCACAAGTCCTGAAAGACATGCTGTTAGGTAATTTGGATATTCTGAATTCTCCCTCCGTGTACCCGAACAGACGCTGGAGTGTGCCGACTAGCGGCTTTTCACAATAACTTAATTGCAGTGTTAAAGTAAGCCTACTTGTGACAATAAATATTATTATTAATTGCCCTGGACCCAAACTGACCTGGAAAAGGTGATGACGTGCTGCGCTCTTGAACCACTGCAGTCCATGTTTTGTAGGAACACCCACAGTGCTGTTTGGAAGGGAGTTCCAGGATTTTGACCCAATGACATATAGTTACAAGTCGGAATGGTACGTGGCTTGGAGGGAAACCTGCAGGTGGTGACATTCCTATGCAACTGCTGCCATTATCTTTCTAGTTAGTAGAGGTCATAGGTTTGGAAGGTGCTGCTGACGGAGTATTGATGAGTTGTTGCAGTTCATCTTGAAGATGGTGCATGCTGCTGCTCGTGTGCATCAATGGTAGATCAAATGAAAGTTTAAAATGGTGGATAGGGTGCAAATCAAGCAGATTACTTTGTTCTGGAATGTGTCTTGCTTCTTGAGTTGCTGGAGCTGTACTTATCCAGATATCCTGACTTGTGCCTTGTATATGGGTGGAAAGGATTTGAGGAGTCAAGAAGTAAATTACTCCTGACAGAGTTCCCAGCCTCTTTTAGCCACAGTATTTATATGGCTGGTCCAGTTCAGTTTCTGGTCAATGGTAACACTCAGGGGGATTCAGTGATGGTAATGCCATTGAACGTCGAGGGGAGATGGTTAGATTCGTCTTGTTGGAGATGGTCATTGCCTGGCACTTGTGTGGCACAAATGTTACTTGTCACTTATGAGCCTAAGCCTGAACGTCATCCAGGTCTTGCTGCACATGTTTGCGGGCAGCTTCAGTATCTGAGGAGTCATGAATGGTGCCGAACATTGTGCAATCATCTGCGAACATCCCCACTTCTGACCTTATGATGGAGGGAAGGTAATTGATGAAGCAGCTGAGGATGGCTGGGTCCAGGTAACTACCTGGAGGAACTCCTGCAGTGATGCCCCAGGACTGAGATAACTGAACTCCAACAACCAATCATCTTCCTTTATGTTAGATATGAATCTGAGCACCAGAACGTATTTCCCCTGATTCCCATCGACTTCAATTCTCCTGGAACTCCTTGATGCCATACTCGATCAAGTACTGCCTTGGTGTCAAGGGCAGTGACTCTCATCTCACCTTATGAGTTCAGTTCTTTTGTCCCTGTTTGGACCAAGGCGACAATAACATCATGAGCTGAGTGGTTCTGGTGGATTCATTTCTATGAATAAGGCTTTCAAGCCGCATCCGTGAACTGTGGAGCCCCTTTTCTCTAATTGCAGCAGGCCCCTTTCATTCATTCTTTAAGAAGGGCAAACTTCCCTTAAGAGCTGGAGACCAGCTGGAACACATGCTAGCCTTACATGCTCTTAGGACTTGCAGCAGGGCCCGCGCTGCGCTGCACATTGGAACTATTTAAATGAGGAGCCAGCACAAAGTTTGCATGCTGCCTGCCTCAGAGAGAATGGGCACAGGCAGATTATCACTTGCGTTTCCTGCGTCCAAACGTAAGTGCCGGTCTTAGTCCTTTATGCTTTCATGTCAAGTTGACAGCGTACTGCAGTGTACACTGAAGTACTCTTGTAGCTTAGGGAAACCTTACTTCATCTCTTTACAAAAGTTTCATTCTTTAGGATTCTCCAACTAGTTTCACCAAAGTTGCTCAGAATTAACCGTTTCAAATGTGTTGATCCTTGATGGTTCTTTTCCTATTCATTCAATATAATAACAGAGACCTATGCCAGCTGAAGGGGACTTATTCGCAAGTTCTTGGTGGTTTCATGTTCCACTCTTTTCAAAAATCTAGCACATTTTCAAGACACTAACTTGACATAAATCAGACTATGAATTGAAATTGGGAAAATGGACTGACATATAACTGCCCAGGTATAGATATATTTTAAGAATCTAATGTATGGCGTTTTACAGCAGAAGGATGAGAAAAGATCACCAAGTTTATAGTGGTTGAATGTATTTGCAGAATAATATTTTGAAAAGGATACATGAACAGATTGAATCTATTTACAATAATTTAAGTCTGAGATGGGAGATGGCACAATCAGGGTGAAGTGTACACATTTTATCCCACATTTTCTCGAGGTGCTTTTAGACTTAATCATTCTTTTGTATAACTGAGGACCAATGGCAATATAGTTTCAAAGCATTTCTTTCTTCTCCTTTGGAGAAGTTATTGAGGGGTTTGCAAGAAGGGAATGCTTTTATCAGCTTCAATGTTAATACAATATTGTAGGGGTGGCATGCGGCACAGTGGTTAGCACTGCAGCCTATGGCGCTGAGGATCCGGGTTCAAATCCTGGACATGGGTCACTGTCCGTGTGGTGTTTGCACATTCTCCCCATGTCTGCGTGGGTTTCACCCCCACTACCCAAAAATGTGTAGATTAGGTGGATTGGCCACGCTAAATTGGCCCTTAATTTAAAAAAAAGTTAATAAAATATTGCTTGTTACGTGAAATTGACAGCACTGAAACAGATGATTCCGCACATCTGACCTATTCTCGTGATGCAAAGATCTCCATACTGTTGCTAATTTTGAGTTCATGGTTCATGTTAACATTTTAGAAGTAATGTTTAGTTCTGGGAAGATTATTGTTGTGCAGGCAAGACAATTAAAATGCTGAGCTTCAGTGAATGTCAGAAACCTAAAGATATAGCAGTTTAGAAGGTTTTTGGTTTACTCGAGTCGGAACAGAAGAGATTTAGTGATAAAACAGCAGGTTGGCTTACTTAGCTGGAGAAACTGAAAGTGAAGGATAATTAGCTTAAAGGTTAGTTTTGAGGATACCCCACAGCAGACTCCATGTAGATATGTGGTTTCAGTTGATCTGGGTGTTTTCTGGGAGAGAATTTCAGTCGCAGTTTGGACCTTGTGTGGTTTGCAGCTGACTGAGAGAAATTAGCCAAAATAAAGGGCAGCAAGGTAGCATGGTGGTTAGCACAATTGCCTCACAGCTCCAGGGTCCCAGGTTCGATTTCCGGCTTGGTTCACTGTCTGTGCGAAGTCTACACGTTCTCCCCATGTGTGCATGGGTTTCCTCTGGGTGCTCCGGTTTCTTGCCACAGTCCAAAGATGTGCAGGTTAGGTGGATTGGCCATGCTAAATTGCCCTTCGTGTTCAAAATTGCCCTTGGTGTTGGGTTGGCTGGGGTTACTGGGTTATGGGGATAGGTAGAGATGTGGGCTTGGGTAGGGTGCTCTTTCAAAGAGCCGGTGCAGACACGAAGGGCTGAATGGCCTCTTCTGCACTGTAAATTCTATGATCTATGATCTAAATAACAGTTAGACAGACCTGCACCGGAAGAAGACTAAAACTAATTTCATCACTGACCGTATGGAAGGTGGATGAGGCTTTGTCTCAGTTTGAATCTTGTTAGGGGAAGAAGCTGGATGATTTCCTTGTTTGAAGCTAGTGGGAGAACCTACAGCAGATTAGCTTGGAAGTATTGGAAATTTAACCAGAACAAGGGACTGAGGCCCCTACAGTCAAGAAATAGTAAATTAGAACATAGAACATAGAACAGTACAGCACAGAACAGGCCCTTCGGCCCTCGATGTTGTGCCGAGCCATGATCACCCTACTCAAACCCACGTATCCACCCTATACCCGTAACCCAACAACCCCCCCCCCCCCCCCCCCCCCCCCCCCCATCCTTACTTTTTAGGACACTACGGGCAATTTAGCATGGCCAATCCACCTAACCCGCACATCTTTGGACTGTGGGAGGAAACCAGAGCACCCGGAGGAAACCCACGCACACACGGGGAGGACGTGCAGACTCCGCACAGACAGTGACCCAGCCGGGAATCGAACCTGGGACCCTGGAGCTGTGAAGCATTTATGCTAACCACCATGCTACCGTGCTGCCCCGCAGGGGTAAATTAATGTTTTACCCCTGAGAAAAGCTGGAGCTGAGGAAAATTCTCCAGAGGGAATGTGGCACACAAATTGGTAGCCCCCAAAAAAGTAAATTACCCCATTAAGATTGGATGGGTCTTATGAGAAAATTCTTCGGAGGAAGTAAACCTGAGTGCATAACATTTTTAGTTATAAACCATATTGTTAAGCTAATAGTGCTGTCTTGTTTAATTCTTTTATATCAAATAAAGTTTATTTTGTTTATAAAAAGTGAATTATTGTGGCATAGATATTTTGGCTAAAACACAGTTTTCAGATTTCTTCTTAAATGTTAATAGACCCTAAACAGATTATAACAAATGTTAAATTATGTTTAAATGTTATGACTAGAGTTGTACAAGACACAATGTGCATTTTTATATGTTCATTCCACAATCCGAGTATCCAATGAAACACTAATCAAAAACTTGTATTACCCACTTCTGTGCTGTATTTTTCTATGTTCTATGTGCAAATTAGGTGGATTGGCCATGATAAAATTGCCCCTTAGTGTCCAGGGATGTGCAGATTAGGTGGGGTTACGGGATAGGGCAGGGGAGTGAGCCTAGTTGTCCTGCTCTTTCAGAGGGTCAGTGCAGACACGATGGGCTGAATGGCCTCCTTCTGCACTGCAGGGATTCTATAATTCTATGACATTATTGCATCCTAAAAACTGTGACAATTCATGCTGGAAGTACTTTTAACCATTAGGATATATTACACTCATTCTTTTGCCCAAGTGTTCTAAAGAATTCAATTACTTCAGCGATACCTTCCCTGATCCAGTCTTCCACATATCGGCCAGAGCAAACTGATTAAACTAATTAACGGTTAATTGTCTTGCTAGGTATGCATTCATTTTGTCTGTGCCAAGGCAATAAAGAAAACATTAAGCTATAATTTTCTGTTACCCACAGTAAGTCCAGTAGGATTAATGGTTGTAAGTCCATTAAATCCATGACAAACCATTTGAAATACGATCTTTGTACTGCTTTGTTTATTTTCTTGTAATTGTACCATCCTATTGAATAAGCTAGGTCAGCTGATGAATTACATTGTAGGCTGATATACAAGAGCTAAGTAATGAAATTGGACTCTCCGCATGTTCTGGGGGTACATTAGAGATTATCTTTTAACAATGTAAGATTTCAGTCTTTCAGTAACAATCTGTTCACAGTTAAAGAAAACGTGCATTTTTATTGTACCATTCATGACCTCAGAACATGCTGAAGGTTTCACAGCTAATAAAGTACTGTTGAAGTGTAGTCACTGTTGCGAATTACTGACACACAGGCCAGATTGCACACATCAAGGTCCCAAAAACAGCAGTAAGAAAAATGACCAAATAATCTGCTTCAGCAAAATTAATTACGGGGTAAATGAACTGTATCATAGGGTCTTTTATATCCATCCTAAGGACTGCCAGAGTTTTGCTTTGGCATTTAATCCAAACAACAAGCCAACATTTGCTGGAAACCTGAGCATTATAAAGGCACATCTTCAATGTACAGCATTATTACTTCAAGGAAATTATGGCTTGAGAGGCTCAAGCTATTACTTATGCCAGAACTTTGTAAAATCAATCACAGGATCAGGCTTACTGAATTAAAGGCACTAAATTCATCACTGCACTCAGATCATTGTAGAATTTTGGTTTTGGGTGAATCACACAACAGAAACACATTTAAAAGAGACAATGTCGCTTCAGCCATTATAATACAGTCACTATCTCAATTCCCAACTTTCTTGATCAGATTGATCAAATATTTTTGAAAGCTTAGTGTAATACACATTTGAACTATTGATATTTTCTTCTCGCACTGCAGAATACTATGAATAAAAAACTTTGGGGTGATCCTTCAAATTCAGCAAAATTTCCACTTGAGGTAACTTTTTCTGCATTGCTTCTGAAGTCACTTTCTGGTGTCAATTGTTGATCAAATAAAGTGCACTTCTTCAAATCCATAACTCTCAAAGTCAGTTAGTAACTGAAATGAAAATCACTTATTGTCACGAGTAGGCTTCAAACGAAATTACTGTGAAAAGTCCCTAGTCGCCACATTCCGGCGCCTGTTCAGGGAGGCTGTTACGTGAATCGAACCGTGCTGCTGGCCTGCTTGGTCTGCTTTCAAAGCCAGCGATTTAGCCCTGTGCTAAACAGCCCAACTTACAGCTGACTCGAAATTAAAAGACTACGCTGACCTGTATGACCACATTAAAAACAGGCCAAAAGTCCATGAGGCTGTCAACTTTCTGGTGTAGCATCCCCAAGAGTATCCAGTGCTGAGTAAAACACGCATTTTGTTGCTATTGTCCTTCACGACAACCAACGGGTGGGATTCTCTGCCAGCGGGATTCTCTGTTTTTCCAGCGGATAGGGGTTTCCCGACGGCGTGGGGCTGCCCCACAATGGGAAAGCCCATTGACCAGCCGGCGGTTCGAGGCAGAAATGTGGCGCGGTGGGGCGGAAAATCCAGCCCCATACCTCAAGAAATCATCTTTATACTGCTTTGTTCCCGAGTTAAGTTATTCTTTGTAAGATGTTAACCAGAGGTCCTGCAGCTCTGTACAGAGCGAACACTAGCACTGCTATGCCCTGCCCTGGACTCTCCTGGGCAGCTTTGTCGTGTAGATTCTGTTGTGAGACCCTGTCCAATAGATAAACTGCCTATTTCAGTCTTTGGCCATCTCTTACTTTTTAAGAAAACCATTCATCTTCACTGTTCACTTTCCTTGCTTGCCAGCAGCGAGAACATGGAAGCAACACTGTTCTGTGGTTTAGTGCCAAAAACACAGACCTGAAGGGCGCTTAACGTTAAGTGTGCATGCAGAGCGCGTGACCTTCTGCTGTTTCTTTCTGCAAAACTCGGCACAGCGTAATATATTTTCATTTAATAGGCAGCAGCGGCTGCCATTCTCTTTTTTTCTGTTTGCAATAAGTATTTTGTTTTGGGCAGGTAGGCAGCAGAGATCCCAGAATAGCCAATAGTAAAGAGCGTTATTTCAGCTGGTATCACAATCTAGCTTTAAAAATCCAGGGCAGGATTCTCAGTTCCTGAGACGAAGTATTGACGCCAGGACAGGATTCGTGGACCTCTACCACAGCAAAACTGGAGCTGCACCTAGACCAATACAGTGACCGTTGAGGGCCTAGCACCGGGACCATGTGGAACACAATCAATTCCAATGGGAAATGATGTCGGATTTGCCGGGTCCGTGATTGGCACTCAGGAGGCTGACGAGCTGCACCCGCATATACGCACTTCACCTCCACACACACTGCCTGGGATGGCACTGGTTGCACTGGATCATGCCCATCCCATTGATGGGACGACTGGGGCCAGAGGGCACCTAGGGGTGGCCTGTGGGGTACGCCCATACAACCCATAGCACTAGATTCAAAGTAGGCAGTCGGTCGCATGCACGGCTGTATGGTTCCATGCAGGCTGCAGCAATAGTGTTCCATGCCCATCCACCCCAACTCCATAGCCCACCTCCTGGCCACCACCTCCCCCGCCCCCCCCCCGTTACCCCCTGGCCCTGCCAGAAACCCCCCCCCCCCCCCCCCCGGCCATCAGCACAACTGTCAGTACACTATGGCGATGTTGAACATTTCTCGAACTCCCTCCCTTCCCCTCAGCAGCCATGGCGCCTGTTTCACGGTTTTTGAAAGCACAAGTGAAACTCGTCGTCGGAAATTCCCCCCAGTGGAGGGAGAGACTCGCGGAGGCCCCAGGGAATCCAGGTCAAGCACACTAATGATATGCAAACAGAGTTTACTGTACGTTAGGAATGGAATGCATTAACGCCACCGTCGAGGCACCGAGAATTACGATTTAGCGTGAACCCGACATCTGCCATAATTTTGGTGTTGAAACTAATTCTACGCCCAATTGTCTTTCCTGATTTCAGCGCGGCCAACGGAGAATCCCGTCCTCATTATTTTTCCAGAATGTAATCATTATAATTCACGTCGAAATGCAAAAAGGCTAAATTTCTTCAAGATAGCAATATTGAGTTGTGACGCAGAAGTTTAATTCTACGACACTGAAGTATGCTCTCCTGCGCAAATACCCAAATAAGCTATCGACTTTTCAAGGTTCATGTCGTTTTATACTAAAGTTCGGTTTATGTCACAAAAGGAGAGTCCTTCTCAGTGGAGATGGACTAATTTTCAAAATGCAACCTCAGATGCTAAAATAAAATTCCTGAAAATTACCATGTTGACTGTCATTTTGTAACCTGGCCCAGGGTTTTACCAAACATAGCCCCCCCAAAATAAATAAAACCTGGTGTCCAGTAACCCACCAAAACCAAATGACAAACCAGGGGCTGGTGTCACCCCGAGTGGGGAAGGCGGGGTTGGGGGAAGGGGGTGGTTGCTCAGTTACCAGGGCCTGTCTCAGGAGATGAACTCTCTGGCCCACACAAGCCTTTCCTCCGAAGCCACGGACATTTTCAAACTTGGCCGCATTTCTCAAAGTAAAAGATAGCCACTCCTCCCGCGATCAGGACCATGATAGGAATTGTGTGACAGATCATTATGCGACTCACCCAACTTCCATCTGTGACCCACTCACGAATTGCAACCCAGACCTTGAAAAGCCTTGCCTTAAGTCATTGTTTCATTGGTTTCTCTTCATTAGTGAACAGGGCAGTTTCTTGCTTGTGTAGGCATCTGTTATGCATTCTAAAGTAGCTGTCGAACCCGATTGCAGACCTGACTGGCTTTCTACAGTGCAGGCAAAGATGAATTGTCTGATTTTCTTGGGATTGTCTAATCTTTCTCGCTTGGTTTTTCTCCTTTGCTGCCTGTATTATTTGCTGTTTGAAGGAGATCCAGGGTAGTCTGTGATCAGCGTGCCACATTTCCTGAGGTTGTCCTGAGGGGTCCTTGAACCTTAATTTCGGTCTACCTTGCAGGCAGTGTTCAAGTTTAAGTTGTGAATAGATGGGCCTGAATTTTCATAAAGATAAAGAGCTTCTCTGTCATTACAAAAATAATTGGGAAGGCCCAGATCTGTAAGTCTTGCCCCAACATGGCATCTACCATTTCTGCAGGTGATGGGAATGAGGTGGGTTCCAAATTGCATAACAGTGGTTCATGGAGGCAAACAATGATATAAGGCAGCAGCTGCCTCCAGTCATTAGAACTATCAGCTCATTGGAACTGTCAAAAGGAACTGGAAAGTTCCCAAGGCATTTAAAACTCGTGCTCATTAAAAACACTGCAGACAATACGACGTTAAATTATTTAAAGTGCTTGCTATTCACTCTGTTGACATAAGCCTGAGGGTTATCATTACTGGATTGGTGCTGCATGAATGATTTCACAACCTTCCATTATCACAGTAGGGTGTCTCTCAATTCATTGTTTGATTGACAGATGCAAGTGGTTCTAGTCTTTGAAGTGGGGCTATGAACTCCAATGATTGTTTTATAAAGGATTAAACCTATGTCTCTATGATCCTAAAAAGTGATTTCGTCATAGACACTTAAGAACTATTTTATCTCATTTTAGCATGGATTATGAGGTGGATACTGGGTGAGTTAGCATGATAGTTGTATGGGCAAAAGGTGGTAGTTTGGGGTCATGGGTTGGTATGAGTTGGAATTAAGTTTGGCATTGGGGCTATAGAGGGCCATGAGGATGGGTAGAGGGACATAGCTTGGCATGGAGGGCATGTGTGCTCATGAGGTTAGTGGGAGACATGATGCACCAGGGGTTGGCATGAATGGGTCATGGAGAGTGTTTGGAGGGTGAGGGCTGTTTTATGTTTTAATGTTTTTTTTCAAACTTGGACACAGTGCCAGTGAACCAAGACAGGCCTTACGCCCAACAGAGATGCTGCATCGAGTTACTAATGTTGATCAATTTATTCTGATAATCTTTGTCTGATTACCACAGATGTTAGTGATTAATGTGTTTAATGATGTAACTGTAATACAATTAGATGATAGCTTACTAAAGTTAACTTGTTAAAATGAAGACTACAGTACTTAAAAAGTACAGCACAGTCACCACCTTTGGGTATGTTTATTTTAAATTATGGGATCACAAGAAATCTGGTGTTGCAAATGAACAATTACAAAAAGGAATTATAGCTTGGCAATACTGGTACTTATTTTTCCATACAAGTAATATATTAATTTCACTGTTATCACCACATAGGCACTGTGTCGAGTGAAACAGAAAGCTGGTGTATTATATTACATGTGTGATTGAAGTCCATCCCCTTCACCAACACATTAGCAGACCTTTTAACTCTGGCAGGGGTGCAGAAAACAGATGGTTTGACACTGGTCGCCTTTTGCGCACATTTCTGGCCCCTCAATAGAATGCTTCTAAACTTTTCCAATTCTCTTGACACTGGCATTTAGCTGGTGTGAAAGTCGCAGATCAAAGTTAACATTACTGCCAGGGCCCTATGACATACATGTGCCTTGATTTGCATTTGTTAATCAGGGCTCCACTAGTTTTGCTACCCATCCAAAAGCTTCCATGCATGTCGGAAATGGCGGGATTCAGGCAGTTTTCCATTAGGGTAACTGTGAGCAGTTTCTGTGAGAGAGATACGGTTAAAATCCCTTTCTAAGTTTCCTATGTGGAAATTTGCCCTTCCTCAAAGGCAGGGAAAAAGAATCACCACAAAATGGGTGGAACATTCAACCTTGTTTGCAGAGTTATACTGGTGCTTTTATAAACATCCTGCCAAGGGAAAGGAAAATTGGATAAAGTGTTATATTTAGGTTTAGTCTACCTGACAACATTTTTCTAACAACATGTTATTCATGTCAAAGTAATTCCGAATAAATTTTAAAATAACTTATTTTAGCAAATTAATATAGTCCCAAATGTTCATATATCTGGGGTACAATTCAGCGACCCCCATTGTGTCCGGCTCAGAATAAGCCCAAATCACTGCCATAAGCACAAATCAGTGCACCCGGGGTGGCACTGCCAGGGTACCGGGGCACTGGCATGGTGCCACATTGGCAATGTCATGTTGCCCAGGTGCCAGGTTGGTACTAACAGGGTTTGGGCCTGGAGAGGGCCTTGTCTGGTAGAGGGAGGTCGAAAGAGTGGGTGGTGCCAAGAAAGGGGAGGAAAGATCGGGGCAGCCTTCCAAAATGGCACCCTGATCTTCGAGGAGCCTTTCCCGCTAGTGAGCTTTAGCTCACAGCTGGAAATCCCTCAAAGTGTGGCCTCTGTGGGGAGAAACTCTCCCAAGGCCAAAAAAAAGGCAAAGTACCGTTGGATCATGGGATGTTTTTCGACGCTATAGCCACCGAGAAACACCCCACTAAACTTTTAAATTAGTTTTGAGCAAAAGACCTTTTATTTGTGCAACACAGTTATAGAATTTTCAAAGTAACAATGAATTTTAATTGCGATAACAGAGAGAATTCCTTTTCATTTTGCCTCATTACACAGTTAACAGAATGTATTTTATGTGATCATTTAAACGTGTTGTCAACTTGTTTCAAGGTAGTGTGAAGGTGATTACATTTATTGAAAGCTAAATAGATAAAAACAATTCAAGACGACCCCAAAATCGATTTCACCTTAATCATTGCTTCCACCTGATTTCCCAAAGATTATGGGCTGGATTCTCTGCAGCCCCATGCCGAAATCACGTTCGCCGCTTGGGCGGAGAATCCACTTTCACGCTGAAATCGGGCCCAGCCCCGGTGCGGTGATTCTCCGGGACCCGAGAAGTGGTGTGATTGCGGAGTACGCTGCGCGGCTGGGGGCCCGTTGACAGAGCCCAGCGACCCTCTCCCGACCGGCCGAGTTCCCAACGGCATGGAACTAACCACCTATTGCCGGTCGGGATGCTGGCGTGGCGTCTGCGTTTCAGTCCGCGGCCGCCCTGATGGGGGGCGGGGGGATCGGACACGGGGGGGGGGGGGGCGAGGGAGGTGGGCCTTAGAGGCGTCCGGGAGTACTTGTGCGTGGTTAGATATTCGGGCGCTCGGCCGATCGGTTGGGGGGGGGGGGGACTAATTCTTGCGCCTGGCTCCGTGGTCCGAGTCTGCCATGGAGCTTGGACTCCAAACTGCAAGTGCGGGGGCCCATATCTGCAGCTAAAGCTGCGAGATTTACTCAGGGTCCCTGCTAGCCCCCTGCAGGCCATTGAATTAGTTCAACCTTTTTACAGGAATCTCTGGCGTAAAACCCCAGTGTTTTTATGTTGGCATGGGGACATGTCGCATTTTGGGAAACTCCAGCCTTATGGGTGCGATTCTCCGGAAATATTTTGAAATGCAGTAAGATCGAGCAGCCCTTAAACTGCATTTGCTCCACCAATCCCACTCAGCTCGCAGCCATGGCACTGAGACGCCCGGCTCCAAGGTTTGGAGCTGCAGGCTTAGCGAGGCTCCGAGATGCGCTGAGGCCAAGCGGGTTGTCCTGTTCCCTCTAGGGTCCTGGAGGGTAAGCTACAGGGCAGCCAGTGCTGCCGAGAACCAAGTGGCAGTGGCTGTCAACTCGGGCAGTGCGACCAGAAGGACTGGCCTCCAATGCCTCAAGAAGATTAACAACCTACACCAGGCAACAGTTTACACCGCCCCCAGGCGGGCAGCCTCCCTAACTCTCCATGTGCCCCCCCCAACCTTCCCTTCACCCCCCCTTCCCTTCAACCCCCTCCCCAAACACTGGTTCCCGCATGTGCAGCTAATGGATGCCCACTGTCTCCCCAGGAGAAGCTCTCCCACAATCACCGGGAAAGGGCCCAGACTAGCGGAGTGGTGGCAGACACAAGAGTCCTCATTATCTTTGAGAAACCGGCACTGGGGGTGACCGAGACAGAGCAGTCACCAATACGGAGGCTGGCGGACGCCGCAGAAATAAGGCCTTACAGACTGACCCATTCCCCCTACTGACCACATGTCCATTCTACCGGAGGTCCTCCAGCCAACCATCCTCCATCCTCCAGAGAGGGTGGCACCCTCTCCCCTGCCTCCCCTGAGTTCTCCTTGGAGGAGAACTCCAAGGATGCAACCATCGATGCGTCATAGCTGTCATCCCCACCCTCCACTAGTGCAGAGCACACCTCGATGGGCCATGTTAGTGGTCAGGCTTCTGGGGCACAATCTGGTGAGGACCACAAAGTCGCTGATGCATATCAGGTGGAGGCAGGAACCCCGAGGTGAGACAGCAGTCGGAGGTCTGCTGGATCCCAGGAACCAGCTGGGCCCAGCCAGATGCTGAACCTATGGACCAAGCTATACCAGAGCTGATGGAGACGTTAGGGAATGGCCAGGACATTCATAAGAAGATGTCAGCAATACTCCAGCACGTCCTTGGCTGATTGGCGGAGTCCCAAGGCTGTAGGTGCAGGAGATGTCGCCGGCAGTGCCTGGCACCGAGGTCATCCCTGCTAGGGTGGCGACCGCAGTGCACAATGTCAACAGCATTAGTGGAGGTGTCCAAGGCATAGCACTGCTGTCTCACCTCGGGGTTCCTGCATCCTTGGAGTTCTCCTCCAAGGAGAACTCAGGGGAGGCAGGGGAGAGGGTGCCACCCTCTCTGGAGAATGGTTGGCTGGAGGACCTCCGGTAGAATGGACATGTGGTCAGGAGGGGGAATGGGTCAGTCTGTATGGCCTTATTTCTGCGGCGTCCGCCAGCTTCCGTATTGGTGATAGCCGTGGCTGAGGGCCTCGGCAGAATGTCCAACTCAGTGGGGAATGTGACCCAGTTCCAGACTGACCTTGATGAGGTGCTGTGGGACATGTCCCAGTCTCAGATGGGAATGGCCAAAGCGCTGCAGAGCTTGTCCCAGTATCAGGTGCACATTGCTGATGTGCTGCAGAGCATGTCCCAATCACTGAGGAGCATCGCCGCGAGCATGAAAGGCCACCTCTGAAACGGGGGGAGGGAGGTGGGGAAGGTAACAATGACGGATCAGGCTTAGCTCTATGTGAAACGGGCGAGTATGAGGGCTTCCCTGGCCCGACTGGCTTGCCGGACCCTCGCTGCTGCCACCTGTCCTGCAGCCTCCGGCTGGTTCCCCAGTTCCTCCCCTGGATCATCCTCCAGCCCCGCTGGTCCGGCGCCATCTCATCACCCTCGTCCACTTCCTCCTCAGAGTTGGCCACATGTTCCTCATCCCCCATCTCCCGCATGTTGCCACGCTGCTGTGCCAGGTTGTGGAGGACACAGAAGACACACAAAGTATGCACCCCTCCGGGGGCTGTACTGCAGGGCACCAGCGTAGTTGAGGCATTGATAGCGCATTTTAAGCAGACCAATTCACCGTTCAATGGGAGCTCGGGTGACCACATGTGCCTCCTTGGTCTCCACTTCAGTCTCCAACCTCCGTACATGACGTCATTAGTCAGGTCCTCAGTGGGTACCCCTTATCCCACAGGAACCAGACGGTCATCCTGGGGTGGTCCTCAAAGAGGCCAGAGATGTCTGACTGCTCCAGGAAGTAGCTGTCATAAACACACCCTGGAAAACGTGCACACACATTCATGATCTGCATGTGGCGGTCACACACGAGCTGCATGTTCAAGGATTGGAACCACTTCCTGTTAATGTGGGGCACTCCCAGCTGGCCTGCTGAATGCAAGGTGACTGACATGCGTGCAGTCTATCAGCCCCTGGACCTGGGTCAGTCCAGCGATGGCAGAGAATCCTGCTGCCTGGGCATCTTGTTGGGCTTGGTCCATGTCAATGTTGACATAGTTTTCCGAGCAAACAAGGCATCCATTAGCTATCAGATGTACCTGTGGGCTGTGGTCCTGCGAGGCGCTGCACAGGTCCCCGCTCGAGCCCTGGAATGATCCCGAGGCATAAATGTTCAGAGCTGCGGTGACTTTGATGGTCACAGAGAGTAGGTGTCCTCCTTCTCCATGTGGTGTCAAGTCCGCGAAGACGTGGCACAGGTGCCGCACCATCTCCTTGTTGAGGCAGAGCATCCTGCAGCACGCGAGGTCTGTCTTGTGCTCAGATGACCAGTGATGCCTTTACACCCCGCGCTGTCACGGGCCTCTCCCCCTGGGTCTCATCCTGGTCTGATGGGCAGCCGGGTTCTCAGGGTGTGGTGCGTGTGCGGAATATGGGCCGCCACCCCGAGCCTCTGCAAACTCTGCTGCTGCCGCCATCTCCAGCGTCTGGCCGACCAGCCTACCAGTACCATCACTAGAGCCTGTTCTGCAGGGTCCAAAATATAATCGATACCATTCAATATCTGTAAGGAATTGGAAGGGGGTGTTAGACTGACAAACAATGGTGGCTCACACTCCGGGACCCTCCATTCCCTCCACTGATCTACCCCCTCCCTCCCCCCCCCCCCCCTCCCCCACACCCCGGATGCCCTGACCAAGCACACTTAGCCGCTGCAGGGCCCCCTTACCAGCCCCCAGACCATGTACCCCGGTGACCCTCACATAAAACTACCTGGACCAGGATCTGGTCCCCTCCCGATTGCACTCACCCACCCTCCAGCCATGGACATGTCCCCAGTGCTGGGATCCATGGCCTGGGTGTTAGATCACGCCTGCAGCATCTGTGGTGTTGCCTCCCGCAGTGTTCAGGCACAGTGTCTGGGCACCACGGTCTGATAGGCAATGACTCCCACATGATACATGGCTCGCCCACCCATGGGAATCCACTCAGGATGTGTGATGTGCTCACTTAACCAGATTGCCAATTCAGCAATAACCTTCAGCCACATGGCCAGAGGCCTCAGCAGTCGGTCGGGTTACGGGTGGTCGGTAGGGCTGATGGGCAAGGACAAGGGTTGACCTCGGAATGGATACGCACGATTTAGGGGTTGGCATGGCGGAGCTGCGTGCTGTTTCCGCTGCGGCCATCTAACCCTCTCCCCCTCCAACGCCGACCCACCTTCTCCCATGGTGGCCCATCGTAGCAGAGGGTGCTTCCCTACCCGAGGGTGCCCCCCACCTCCTGCTGACCACTGGGGCGGTAGGCCAGTGCCCCCGGATTGTGAGTGAAGATGGCTACTCATCTCCTCTGCTCCCTTACACCAGGTTCACGTTTTTAAAAAGGAGTACTAATCGACGCCAGTGAGACCATTTGCTGGGGAGGCCACTGAATCACAGGAGGCCGGTGGATGTACGGTGGCTCCCGTTAATTGTATGGAAATAGGGCCTAAGTGTTGATTATTGGGCTTCCCGCCACTCTACGGCAGGATCCTGATTTTGCCTACGAGGGCGGGCCGGTTGCTTTGAAAACCGTTTGGCGGCAGGCACGGTTCTCTTATTTGGCCT
This sequence comes from Scyliorhinus canicula, assembly GCF_902713615.1. Classification (NCBI taxonomy): domain Eukaryota; kingdom Metazoa; phylum Chordata; class Chondrichthyes; order Carcharhiniformes; family Scyliorhinidae; genus Scyliorhinus; species Scyliorhinus canicula. The sequence goes on along the minus strand of NC_052148.1, from coordinate 174,628,186 downwards.
CTCCTGCTATTCACCGCTCGAGCGAGACGAGGCCAGGGAATCGTACCCAATTTCTTTCATCAGTCAGTGTTATCAGGCAAATGTATCATACCGTCACTGGAGACCTAGAGAATTGTAACTTCACTTTAGAGTTGCCTATGGCTAAGCCTCTCTTGTCAACAGATTGTTTCCATTTTACTCTGCAGCCTTCTTTAAGTGTTGTGATGCCTTTCAGTCAACTGCCACACTCGTGAATGAATGCAACCCTTTAAGAAGATGATCATTGGAGGTCAGCACTCTTGAATGTCACCCTCTCCGCAGAAGACACAGCTGTCAAAATCCCAACATTTTTAAAGTCCTTGTGGGGTGACTGGTTGTGTAATGACAGTTGCTTTGATTGTTGCAGGCACCGGCAGCACATTGCAAAATCTATTAAGTGTAAAATTGACTGAGTCAGATTGTGTTAATACATGCTGCTTCATGCAAACACCGTCATCTACCGTGTGTCAAAATCAGTAACGAATGTCAGTGGCATTATTCAGAAGATCCAAAGAACAGCTGTGAAAGAGTCGAACACCACCTGATGGAGGATAGAACAGCAACTCAACTACTTTTCATGTTGAAGCTTGCTAGCAGAAATAGACAAGAGCCCAGATTTTCTGGTAGCAATGACAGCAAAACTGACAACTTTTGACGTCATTGCTCTTCTGAACCTGGCAGCAACTTTTGAAGTCCATAAATATAAAGTTAAGTTCAGAAATCCAAAAGTTGCTGTCAGTGACTCTACGCTTCTCCAGGGATTTGTTGAGATTTCCTCTGACTGCAATCAATCAGAAATCATTAAACTGACGAGAACTTCCACCCTTATGCTCTTAGTCTGACTGTTAAAAAAAACCTTGGAAAAGTTACACCTTGTTAAATGAGGTTTCACTGGGTTTTTAAGGTGTACGTACTAAGTTCATAATTATTGTTAAGTAGCCTAAATGGCATTAAGACAAAATTATATGCTCAATGTCAAATTTCTCTATTGTGATGAGAAATGCTACATATTTGAATTTATTTTATGAGATTTGTTTATTATATTTTAAGTTCCACCTTAATGTGTGCCAATCATTTATTACTCTTAGCTGTGAAATTTAAAAATTAAAACTGCAGAGAATCAGTGGTTTGTACTTTCTGGATTGTGGGTCTGAGAATACTTGCCTGCATACCTCCATACCCTGTTCAATGGCATCACTGTCACCTGAGGCCTGGAGATCCATTTGACTTAGCGTCAGATTTAAACTGACATCAGGAAACGGAAAGTCCGCCCCATATAGGTCGCTAGATTTTTATGGGCAGTTTTTTCTGAGGTCAGTTAATAGCAACCCTTCCTCTTGACGAACTGTAAAGTCCAGCCCAGCATTTATAGTTTTAAGGTGTGTCCACAAATATGTATTGAGGCATTAGGTGTGGTGTTTAGCTTGCAATATGCTCCCACGTTTAATGAACGTGAATAAATAGTTGGTTGTAAGTGTACCGGACACCATCTCTGCCTTGTAAAGTGACTACAATTTACCATGGCTGGGATTTCCTGCTTCTGTTCGCATCAGGTGGGTTTGGGACGGGAGTGGAAAATATTGCGAAATTGCAAACTTGTATTTTACATTTGCATAAAACCTTAACTTAACCCTTCTGTCAGTGTTTCCTGCTGTTGAATGTCAAAAACCTCATTTGAATAATTTAGCATCTCCTACACTGGAATCATACTTCACCCCCCCCCCCCCCCCCCCCCCCCCCCCAATCAAAACATCCATCCATGGTGACGTGATGTCAGAACGGTATGAGGCAGACTTCAAACATCATGCACCTGGCAAGCAGACTTCTGAGGGGAGCTCAGAGGTGAGCGCAGCGCTTGCAGAGCAGCTCTGCGTATTCAGGGGGGAGAGGGGGTACTGGGCTTTGACTCGGAGCAGCCAGGTTTGACTCGGGGATCACCAGTCTTGACTTGGGAGTACTGGGGCTTGACTCGGGACACTGGGCTTGAATCCGGTGGTACCGGGTTTGACTCCAGGATCACCAGGCCTGATTCCAGCGGTAGTGGGGCTTGACTCCGGGGTCATCAGGCCTAACTCTGGGGTTACCGGGGTTTGACTTGGAAGGCACCAGGCTTGCCTCTAGAGTCATGAGGCTTGACTCGGGAGTACTAGGGCTTGGTTCAGGGGATACCCGGCTTGACTCAGGGGTACTGGGGCTTGTCTCAGTGGTCACCAGGCTTGACCAAGGAGTCCCAGGTTTGACCCGGAGGACACTAGTCTTGATTCAGAGGACAGCAGGACAAAGGGAGACCAGGGGAAGATTGGAAGGGAGATCGGGGCGAGAATGGATGGAAGGTCAGAATAAGACTGGGTGGGAGATCAGAGTAAGACTGGAAGGAAGACCAGGGTAAGACTCAAGGGAACTAAGATAAGCCTGGAAGGCAGGCTGTTAAACTGGAGGGTGAGTGGAGTAAGACTCAAAGGGTACTGGGAATTTGCCTCCAGGGTATTGGGGGATTGACTTCAGGGTACCAAGGACCTAGTTGGGGGGGGGAACTGTGGGGTTGACTCGGTGGGGGGGGGGGGGGTTAGTTAACAGCGAGTTAACAGCGGGGTTAACTTGGGTGAGACCAGAGGTAGTTGACTTTCAAACGAGAAAAGCATTGTTTTTGAGGATACCTTCTGCTGCCAGAGTGAAGGGATGCCTGGGGCAGGGGCTTCATGGAAGGGTCTCACAGAGGGAAGGGGATCCTGGGGCATGGGCTTCTTAGGAGTCCCTCACAAAGAGAAGAGGTGCCTGGGGCAACTAGAGCTTCTAAACCTTTCTAACCCTGCTGCTACTTCTTGGTGCATCCTCAACCTCCAAAGCAGAGGTGCTGACTGCTATGTCCTGTTGTCTGTGACGACCTTGGCATCCTCTGGAGGACCATGGCATTCAAGGCTTGGCCTACTATCAGGGTCCTGCTGTGTGGCAGTGACACCCTCCTTGGCCTGTGGAGCTGAAGCAGTCACACGAAGAAGGGATTTGGTTGGGCAAGACACTCCTGGGTCACCTGGATGGATGACCCCGGGGTCTGCACCAGCTGATCCTCCTCCCTGTGAGTGCCCGAGGGCCCCTGGTGTCCTCCTTGGTATAGAGTAGCAGCTAGAGTGAGCTTGAGAAGCCCTACCATCATCTAGCATTGGCACTAATGGATACCTGCAGGTGTCTGAACCACGGGATGCATATCCTGTAGCAGTAGACGACAAAAGTCATGCACCAAAATCTCCACGGCAGCCGCCACCTAATTGTGTTGACCTCATTGCATGGGTGTGTCGGTACAACCACCTCAGTCATAAGGCAGACGGCCTTTCAATCTGAGCAGTATAACTGACAACCCTTCCTGATGTTCCCAGGTTTGCCATTGGCGCTCCAGCAACTAAGGCAGGACGGGTCCAGAGGCCTCCAGCAATCCTCTACATGCTGGCACCCTGGGATGCACCCGGCCTGCTGTAGATCTGAGTGTGACACTCAGGCTGGTCTAGAACGAGTTGAACCAAGGTGGGTGTATCTGTGTTGGCGGAGAGTGTGGGTGAGTGCTGTGATGGGTTTCCAATTTTGGGGTCAGTGAATCCTATGCGGCTCTTGAAGTTGCTGTTAAGGACCTGGCTGGTGGACTCCCTCGACTGCTTCTCAGATATGCCTGTGAAAGAAAGGAGAGGTCATTAGTTGATGGCAGGTGTCTGAGAAACAGGGGACATGACTCACAGCATGGCCGTCTGATGGATGATGTAGTGCTGCATTCTCACTTGTTTATCGCCGCTGACCTCACCATCAGCAAAGGAGGGTTGCATCCTCCCCGGCCAGCTGAATAGCACACAAAAAAAATGCAAGTACTTACATTCTGAAATAGAAAAATGAAATACTGAAAACACACAGTGGTTGTCAGCCTCAGTTGAGAGAACCTTGTGCTTCACTCTTTGGGCGTAACTCTTCTCAGTCCTGAAAAAGTAGATTAAAAGGAACAAGGAAAAGGAAGGGGAGGCAAAAAAGAAAATGCAAGAGAGGAAATATTATTGCAGTGAACTATCACCCAGTTAAAAGAAAAACAAGAGATCGTTAAATGGCTGGAATTATTTTTACATCAGATGATGGGACGAATGATTTAATTTCAGGCTACAGATCTTTTCAATGGTATCTCCTCTTATGTTTCTATGTATTTTATTTTGAGTTCTTCCTCTCGTTTGTTTGGATTCTATTTGAGCAAGTGTTCATTTTTCTTATTGTTTACTTTGGATGAAGGCTTATGCCCAAAATGTTAACTTATCTATTCTTATCACAGATGCCAATTGAATGACAGTGTATTTCCAGAATGTTGGACTTTTGTTCATTTATACAGTGTTACGCTTTACTGTTTATAACAGAGCTAATAAAAGGGGATTTAGACCTCGAGCGTTGAGAAAATGGGGAAGAAATGAAATGTAACGTTAGTCTGTAAATTATTGTCAGTGGCAGTATCATGTAAAACTTGAATAAACTTTTGTAAGGGATTCCTATCTCCCATGATTTTCACTGAGGTTCTAACCCATTTCAAATAAAAACGTTAAGGCCCCTATTAAAACAGTGGAAAGAGGAAATAGTCCAGCCTTTCTTCTATGCAATATATTCTTATACTAAAGATTATATGATTTATACTGAAAGCAAGGAGACACTGGGGCCAAAGTTTCTAGTGAGGTAACAGCTTAAGACTTCTACTTACTTTTGTGTGGTGCAGCTTTACATTTATTATTTCAGCACATTATTCATATAACATCCTAGTCCTTCAATTTTCTAATCCATACACCCACCTTACATTAGTAGGATCTCCGTTGCTAGTGTGGATTATCTAAAAAGGCCATTCTATGCTGTGATTTTCGCCCTTAGCTCTGTAGAAATCTTTTATTTCAGGCTTACAACTGGGAATATAATACAGATGACATGCCCAAGATGTCTTTCAGAAAAGATCATGCAAGAAAAATGTACTGATGGTGATGAAAAAGAAGTTTTTTATACACAAAATAAAAGGAAATGTTGCTTGACGTAAAATAATACCCTTTAATTCGTGTATAAATGTCCTTAGTAAGAGAAATATCTCCTTTTAGCTAATATAAACACAATGTCGACCATAAGACTTAGGAACAGAATTAGGCCACTTGGACCATCGAGTCTGTTCCGCCATTCAATCATGGCTGATATTTTCTCATCCCCATTCTCCTGGCTTCTCCCCATAACCCCTGATCCCCTTATTAATCAAGAACCTATCTATCTCTGACTTAAAGACACTCAGTAAATTGGCCTCCACAGCCTTCTGCGGCAAAGAGTTCCACAGATTCACCACCATCTGGCTGAAGAAATTCCTCTTCATCTCTGTTTTAAAGGATAGTCTGAGATGGTGTCCTCTGCTTCTAGTTTTTCCTACAAGTGGAAACATCCTTTCCACGTCCACTCTATCCAGACCTCGCAGTATCCTGTAAGTTTCAATAAGATCCCCCCTCATCCTTCTAAACTCCGAGTACAGACCCAGAATCCTCAACCGTTCCTCATACGACAAGTTCTTCATTCCAGGGATCATTCTTGTAAACCTCCTGTGGACCCTTTCCAAGGCCAGCACATCCTACCTTAGATATGGGGCCCAAAACATGCTGTAGATGCTGGAAATCTGAAATAAAAACAGAAAATACTCAGCAGAACAGGCAGTATCTGTGATGAGATAAACAGAATTGGCATTTCAGGTCTATAACCATTCAACAGAAGTGGAAAAAGCTTCAGATAATGGGGTCAACAAAGTCTTCGCCAGAGTCCATCCCATTTCCTGCACTTCTGCTCTCAACCTAACGCCTCCCTCCCAAATCCATTTTAGGATTCCCATTGCCATAACCTTCCACGCCACAAGCCCCCGCACTCAACAGATCATCCTCCCCCATCTCTGAAACCTCCAACATGATGCCACCACCAAATGAATCCTCCCGTCCCCTTTTAGCATTCTGACGGGACTGCTCCTTCCAAGATATCCTGGCCCATGTTTCAATCACATCCACCAGCCACTCCTCTTTCCATGGCTCCTCCCTTGCAAGCACAGAAGATGCAACATCTCCAAAAATCCCTTCCAAATAAAACAATGATTTATTTGCACTTTCAATTTAATATACTGTGCTTGTTGCTCACAACATGGTCCCTGTACTTTAGGTAAACCAAATACAGACTTGGTGCGCTTTGTGGAACACCTCTGTTCAGTCCGCATGCATTGACCCTGAGCTTCTGGTTGTCGGTCAATTTAGTTATCCACCTCATTCATTCTGATCTTTCCATCTTTAGTCTCTTACACTGTTCCAATTCATCTCAGTGTAAGCATCTTATCTTTCATTCTAGCACTTTAATGCCATGCAGAATCAACATTGAGATCAATACTTTCAGATCATAGTCACTGCTTCCTTGTGTTTGGACTGCAGAGTTTTGTATTGAGGTGTACAAATTATGACAGGTTTAGATAAGGTGGACAAGGAATAAGTGTTCCAATTTTCTGATGGTACAAGGACGAGGGGACCCAGATTTAAGATTTTGGGCTAGAGATACAGGGGAGGAGATGGGGAACGTGAGGAAGAGCTACTTATGCAGTAATTGGTAATGACCTGGATCTCGCTACCTATAAGGGTGATGGGAGCAGTGATGATCAAGGATTTCAAATGGAAATTGGATAAGCATTTGAGGAATTGAATTTGCAGGGTTACGGAGAGATAGTGGGGAATGGGTTGACTTGATTGTCTGCAGAGAGCTGGCATAGATACAGTGCCCGAATAGCCTCCTTCTATGCCATCAATGGTTCTATGACTCAATGGGCCAGGTTTCTATTTGCTGCCAGGGTTTGGAACAGTTGCGGAAGCAATTTGAACATAGCGTTCCCCAAGCACAGCACTGAATCCCGCTGCCATAAGACCATAAAACATAGGAGCAGATTTAGGCCACTCGGCCCATCGAGTCTGCTCTGCCATTCAATCATGGCTGATATTTTCTCATCCCGATTCTCCTGCCTTCTCCCCATAACCCCTGATCCTGCTGCCTCTGGATTGCAGTGCAATTCGTGGTAGAGCAAGAGGGGGGTTATCTGGACTTTGCCACACTAAATGGCTGTTGAGCTAATTGCAGAGCCAATTAAAAGGGATCACTGGGCCAATTCTGGATTTTCAATCTGCGGGTACAGGGAACGCGCAGTGTCTGGAATACATTAGGATGCACCTGGCATGCACATAGCTGGAAGCCACCATAGATAATGGAGGCAGCAGGAAACTCACATAAAGACAATCAGTATTCAACCAGTGATACATAGGATATTATGCTCAGCAGTGAGAAGTTGGAGGCCAGAGATGGGCAGCAATCTGCTTCTTTCGCCAGGGCATCAGAGGCTGGCAGAGTTTGGCCTGCTGAACAAACTACTTTGCAGCTTAGAGTTTGGAAATCCTCCTTCTGGTCAGGAGGAGGCTCGAGGAACACATCAAAGGCCTGCAATGAGAAGAAGCAGCTATCCAAGACATCGGGTGTGCCTCCCAGGAGTACCTCCAGATGACAGAGCACCAGTGCCAAAGAACACTGTGATTATCAAAGCAGATAGTCTCAGAAATTTGCCCTATGCTCAATACTGACCTGATGCCTTGTGGACCTCATGGTCCCCCATGTACACTACCTGTCGCCATCAAGGTTACTGTCACCCTGAATTTCTGTGCAGCACAGTTGTTCCTGGAATCAGCTGCGTACCTAGGAAGCATTTTGCGGTTGGCAGCTCATCATGCCATCAGGCAGGTCCAAGGCACTGTAAGAATCCTTCCAGCTACTTTCCTTCATTCCCATGTCTTTCATGTTTGGTCCGTGGACCCATTTTCAGGATGTACCTTTAAGCAGAAGACTCAAGCTGAAGCAGGTTGCTTGTCAGGCCATTGTGTACCCAGGTTTTATGTTTGGAGAGGAGAGGCTGCACTCTTCGGCGCCAAGTGAATCTTAGGAACCGGTTTTAGCGTAAATTGGTTTGATTGGCTAACTGGTAACCGGTGGATTGAAAAGGGACAGTGTTCTGCCTGACAACAGTCATGATGTGGAAATGCCGGCGTTGGACTGGGGTGAGTACAGTAAGAAGTCTTACAACACCAGGTTAAAGTCCAACAGGTTTGATTCAAACACGAGCTTTCGGAGCGCAGCTCCTTCCTCAGGTGAATGGCGAGGTATGTTCCAGAAACATTTATATAGACAAAGTCAGAGATGCTGGACAATGCTTGGAATGCAGGCATTTGCAGGTAATGATTTGATTGCAAATGCCTGCATTCCAAGCATTGTCCAGCATCTCTGACTTTGTCTATATAAATGTTTCTGGAACATACCTCGCCATTCACCTGAGGAAGGAGCTGCGCTCCGAAAGCTCGTGTTTGAATCAAACCTGTTGGACTTTAACCTGGTGTTGTAAGATTTCTTACTGTGACAACAGTCAGTGATTGGTTCCTGCATGATACTTTCTAAGAGAATTTGGCAGAAGTGTTTAAACCTTGGACATGAAAGAAATAGTCCACCTCTCTTGCTTGCTGAAGTGAAAGAATTGAATTATTGGTTTAAAACCAGTGAGTGCCTGGCACATATTTGCTGTGATCCTGAATCTGCAGAGAAAGTAGATAGCCTTGCCAGAGACAACCATCTCAAGCCTAGCAGGAAGAAATACCAAAACAAAAGCCTGAACTTCAGAAAGTTATTTTCTCCCCACATGCGAGGGTGGCTGACAACACAATGATGCAACTAGGCACTTGCTCTGACAATATTAAGGAACACTATGGCTTGCAGCACCGTGAAAGACCCCTCCATTCAAAGGCACTTTGCCATTTATTTTGGCCTCGGGAAGATTCTCTCCGCCGCACTTCGAAGGATATTCTGCTGGTGAGCAGGAAAGGTTCCTCACAGATCGGGATGCCATTTTGGAAGGGTGCCCTGATACTTCACCCCCTCCCCCCATTTTCAAGCCCTGGCTGACTTTGTGACCGGGAACACGCCCTCACTCGCTTCTACCTGGCAAGACCCCTGGGCCTGACACTGGCAGTGCAAACCTGGCACCCACCTTGGCACTGCCAGCCTGGCCATGCCACCCAGGCACCCTGGAAGTGGACTGTCAGGTAACCCAGGTGACACTGCCAGGGTGCCAGTCTGGAAGTACCAAGATACCCAGGGGGTACATGGGTACCACCCTGCCCTGTCCCCAATGACCCGGGGCTCTCCAATAATTGGGACACCCCCCAGGGTGCCTTTATGACTGGTCCACGTTTGTGTGGACCAGTACTAAGTGTCAAGGTCTCCCAGGCACGCCAATGATTACCGGGCCCCAGGTGAATCCAGCGAATGCATGTTTAAATGAACCTAATGGATCATTTAAATATGCCAATCTGGATCTCGACCAGCGAGAGCATGATCCAGATCACAACATCCCGCCTGATTCCATTAAATCTTGCCAGATACTTTTAGCGTTGTGAATCGCGTCTCGCGAGATTCAACAGCCTCAGCCTGACACCAAGTCGGGACGATGAGGCCGCTGAATCACGTCCATAGTCTACTGAGCCCGTGTGCATGCTGCTGTGTATAGCTGGAGGCCTGACACTCGGGTGCTGATTGCTACTCACCTTCCCAAATCTTATGAGGTAATTGAAACACTTGCAGCCCAGGACCCATGTCTTCCCACTTAAAGAGTGACTACTGACATCCTTTATCACCTCCAGCTCTGCCTTTTGGTCTCTTGGGGTGGTTTCTATAGCAAAAAGCCAGGAAGAGAATCTGTTGCGTCTTTCTTACAGCTTTTGTCAGGACCTCTAGAGAGTTATCATGAAATCTGAGGGCTTCCCATGCCCACTTCACCTTCCAGCGCTGGCCTGATCTCCTTTTCTGTCTGGACAGCCAGGCCCAGGTAGGTCTGTCACTCACTGTTTCAGGGGATCCTCGGAGACTGGATCCCGTCTCCTGTTTGCAGCAACTGCACGACAAAGCTGCCACTGGCCAATTATCTGATTTTCATTTGAAGAATGCATTACATCAGTGATGGGGATGTGACTTGGGTCAGGGCTGAGAACTGCTCTGGTAACCAAGTTCCTGAACCACAATTGAAAATCCTGGCCAATGACTCCATGATTATTTTATTGCTATTTAGACTTCCTCTAGACCCATCTTTTGTTTCCTGCTTCTTCACATGTCACCATTTGTCTTGACCCATCATCCCTTGGTCATTTAATCTCTCCTTCCTTCCACCCTATCACAAGCCTTTGCTTTTATTCTTTTCTCCTCTCTTCCTTCCGCTGCCTCTCTACTTGCTTAAAACTAATTACATCGCTAACATTTTCCAGATCTGATGAAAGATAATCAACCTAAAGCATTGGACTTTCCAATGGGTATTAGGAGCCTGATGTTGAGGCCAAATGCAGATCCCAAATCTGACCTTGCTGGTAACATGTCTACTGGCACAACTTTATATAAAATGGTCACCTCTATGGTCACTTCCCCATTTGCTGTTGAATAACAATGGTGGGCAGGCTCCTGAGGTGGGAGACCTAACTGGCTGGCAGCCCCACCAGGAGAGGTGTGTGCTGCTGAGGCAGAAAGGTGAGCATGAGGGAGCCTCAAATTTAATCTCTTTTGGAAGCTTGCTGATAATTTAAAATTAAGGAAGGCCCAGAGTTGTAAGTGTGAAGGGAGAACCTCTAACAGGAATGGAAACAGCTGCAGCTTGTGTCTCATTAATTTAGCGAGTGAGAGCAGATATTGATGGCCCTCATGCCTGCCACTGGGGGGCAAGCTCCAAGTTGCTCCTCTGGGGGCCAGCCCAATGCCAGGAAAATACTAGTTGAAAGCAGCTGTTACAGGGACCTTAATTGGCCTATTTGGCTGTCCACCTCCTTGGAGTGGGTTTCCGATTCCTATGGCAATCCGCCCTGGGAAAATTGTCCAAAGGTGGGACAGCTATCTGAATTTCCACACTCCCTCCCACCCCAGTCACCTCCTCTGAAACCACCTCCATCTCTGAGGAAATCAGCCCATCAAATCTGATTATCTCTTTCCACAGAGGCTGGCTGAACTACAGTTACCTGTTTCTTCTTGGGCATTAAATACAATAAATGGAGAGCAGCTATTGCTCTCCACATTAAATACAATGGCAGAAATCACATCAAATTACTTTATTCTGTCCCTTGGGTTTGATATCATATCAAAATAATAGACAGCTCTACTGACTTTTCTGGCTTGACAAACAGAGGAACATTACAAGACAATTTTTCATTTTTCTTTATCAGCACACTTGCCCTCTGTGTGTATGTCGTAATTTAATCCTGTCTTTAGGTTCTGTGGGTTTGGGTTGGTTTAAAGAAATATTTGAAGCTAACTGATATGAAGAGGAAGTGAATCATCCTCATCTGGCAGGCAGGTAGCAAACGAATTCCCTTGAGACTCATTAGTAAGTTAGTAACAGTAAAAACAGTTGTCAACCCTGCATAACAAGACATTTATTAAAGCAATATGGTCTTAAAATTAACTTTCAGAAAACAGCAGACAAAAATCTGGGATTTATTTCTGTTTGAATACAATGATATTAAAGTCTAAACTCTGCTAACAGATTAAGCGGGGTAGAAAATAAGTGCAGTTTCACAACATTTAAAAAGTTAAAAGGAAAGGTAAATATGAAAGGGTCTATTAGCATAATTTAGAATAAGGAAGAATTCTCATATAGGATGTAGCACAACAGCAGTTACTTGGAATTTAAGTTATATTTGCCAGAAAAACTTTTTTTAAATGTCTAAAATTGGCCCAATAACTTGCTGGGGGTGGGGCTTTATTAGATTTTTTTTCCTCACCCTTCAGATCAAAAGATTTACTGCACAGATTGTTGGAAGTAATAATAATCTTTAATAGTGTCATCTTTATTAGGCTTACATTAATACTGCAATGAAGTTACAGTGAAAATCCCCTAATTGCCACACTCCGGCGCTTGTTCGGGTACACTGAGGGGGAATTCACAATGTCCAATTCACCTAACAAGCACGTCTTTCGGTACTTGTGGTAGGAAACCGGAGCACCCGGAGGAAACCCACACAGGCATGGGAGAACATGCAGACACTACACAATCTGTAACCCAAGCCAGGAATCGAACATGTGCCTGGCGCTGTGAAGCAACAGTGCTAACCACTGTGCTATAGTGAGAGTTGATCAAGGGGTTAAGGGGTTCTGGGACCTTGATGGGACCAACAGTGTCCCTCCTTAACCAATGAGAGCTGATAGAGAAGAAAATAGGGTGATTAGAATAAAATTAAATACCAAAAGACAAATACAAAGAAGTTTAAAAAAAAAGATTAAGAATGAGAGAAAGAAAAAGTAAGAAAGTTATAAAATTATTTTTAATTATTAATACCACTCAGAACAGTTTACAACATACTGGGGTGAGACTCCACAGTTTCAGTTGTTTCTTTCTTGGGCCTCTGAGATTGAATGGCATTGCAGGAACACAAATCTCATTTATAAAGTGTGTCCTTATGTCAGTAAATACCAGCCCTAACTTTCTGGAGCAAGTTTAATTTAGCAGCGCAAATGTTGCAATTTTTTGACTCACAGTGACAGGACTGGCGATGACCTTCAGTTTTGTTGAGGCAAATCGTCCAACATTCAGTCGTGATTTGCAACTTGCACATATCTCCCCATTGCCACAAATAGCTGAGATTGTTACACACTGGTAGAGGCATCGTGACCTGGCGTTATTTTCCCAGCAAATTCAAATAATTCTCTGAGAAGCTACAGTCTGTATTTTATCACTAAAAATGCAACCTCATGGAGTTTGGCACAACCTAACTGCTCAGATAACAAATCTGGGTGGATCTGTCTCCATTAAGCCGAGCTGGGTTGAACATCTAAATCCTCGATGCCAGCCCTGGTACAATTATACAAATCAAAAATTCAGTTTTGGCCAAAAAAAACAGTTGGCACTGAACACTTAAGTTGTGTCCAGGTGCCACAGAGCAGCAAACAGAACAAGAAGAATGCTGGTCTTCCCATTTTATTGAGAAGACAAGATCATTTTGTACATAAATATAGAACATGGAGGCCATTAAGCTGTTTGAGCCTGCTCTGCACCACCAACTTGCACGTTAAATATCAAAGATTTAGTAGAGCAGCAGTGTTTCAAAGAAGATTGCACTATGGCTACATATATCGATCCGTTCTGTCAGAGAAGCGATGTTTGTTATTTTTTCTGTTAATTTTAATGATTTCTGTCCATAATAGCGATTACCATATTAATTAAAGTTAGTGTTTTTATTGGGTTTGGAATGCTGCTGTGATCAGACCTCTGCATTTTTCCCCAGAGAACATTTTGTTGTCTGTTGGATTCTTTGCTCTTCTTGGTTGGTTAAAACTCTCTATTCTTTCTGGCTGATCTCCCTCTGTTCACTCTTCTCCTATCCGTTCAATGCATTAACGCACAATGGGTGGGCTTGCAACTTGCCACCCATTATCGAATTAGATTTCAATAGAAAATCAGGATGTTTCTGTAACTGGTAGCCGTTCTGTAATTCTAGACATATGCATTGGTGACAAATTGGGAATCTACCCTAACCAACATTAGATACAAGCTCATGACAGTTTTTGCTAGTTAGAATTTTGATTTAACTTAGCCTATTTAAAATGTGATTTTATCATTCCTGGCAATTTAACTCACTATAATTTGATGACTGTCTCATTATGATTTGTCTTCATTCATGTAAACTCAATGGCTGTTTAACCTGTCATGGTATTACGAGCAAATTAATTCCATTTGCTTGGATTGCAATTTAGCCAATTGTCTTATTAGTTACATTTCATTGCAGCTCTGATTTTTTCTCTGATCTCATTACTAGCAGTGAATAACGTGGTCCAAATTATTTATGTTTGTCTCTCACAGTGGTCAGTTCCGGCCAGTCAGTTTTACTTTTCTTCTTTGTTTAATCACCCGATCATCAGATTCTCGTGAAGGAAATGTAAGAAGGGGGAGGGGAGAGAAAGGAATGATGGGACAGCGTGGAATGGACAGGATGGAGGATTAGGGGGATAGGGAAGCAGGTAAGATCAATGCAAGAGCTGAAAAGGTGAAATGGGCAGGGAGGAAGATAAGTAAGAGGAATGGATGGAGAGGAAATCAGAAGACATGAGGAATAGGGAGGAGGAGAGCAGGGAAAGTGGAAAGAAAAGTAGAGGGGAAGAGGTAGGAAAAGAAAACATACATACTGCCCTTCTCACTAAGCAAGCGTGCCCAGTTCTACTAAATCAATGCCATATGCTCATAATGTTCACAGAATCGCAAAATTGTTACAGTGCAATTGTTACGATTTTGAACTATATCAAATCTCCTCTTAGCCTTCGTCTCTCCGTGAGAACAGACCCAACCTCTCCAATCTATCCTCAGAACTGAAGTTTCTCATCCCTAGAATAATTCTGGTTGATCTCTTCTGCAATCTCTCCAATGCGTTCACATCCTTCCTACAGTGTGGCACCAAAAACTGTACACAATATTTCAGTTAAGGTTTAATTAATGTCTTGTATAAGTTCAGCATAGCCTCCTTGCTCTTGTACTCTATGCTCATTTTCATAAAACCCAAAGTACTGTATGCTTTATTAACTGTTCTCCACCTGTTCTGCTACCTTCAATGATCTATCCACATATACACCCACGTCCCTCTGCTTCTGCACCCCGTTAAGAATTTTACCCCTTATTTTAAATTGTCTCTCCAATGTTCGTCCTGACCAAAATGCTTCACCTCACACTTCTCTGCATTGAACCTCTTGTGCCACCTATCTGCCCACTCCACCAACTTGTCTATGTCCTTTTGAAGTTCTACACTGCCCTCCTCAAGGTTTACAATATTTCAAATTTTGTATTATTCTCAAACTTTGAAATTACCCTGCACACCAAGATCTAGATCATTAGTATGTATCAGGAAAAGCAAGGTACTAATAGCAACCCCTGGAGAACACTGCCTCAAATCTTCCTCCAGCCCAGAAAATATCCATTGAGCATTAATCTCTGCTTCCGATTATCCAGCCAATCTTGTATCCATATTGCTACTGTCACTTTTATTCCATTAATTATAAATTTTCTCCATTGTGTAGCATTGTATCGAATGCCTTCTGAAAGTCCATGTACACCACATCAGCTTCATTACCCTCATTGACCCTTTCTGTTACCTCTTCAAAAAACTCCAGCATGTTGGTCAAAAATGATTTCCCCTTTAGGAATCCATGCTGGCTCTGCCGAATTGACCCACATATAATAATAATCTTTATTGCCACAAGTAGGCTTACATTAATACTGCAATGAGGTTAAATTCTCCGCCTTACAACGCCATAAACATGAACCACGATCAGGCGGAGAATCGGGCAGCTGGCCGAAGTAGAGGTCCCCGCCTGGTGTTGAATCGGGCACTGTGCTCCGGTCCCTCACTGGTGGCGATAATGAGGTTTGTGCACCACACTGCCAGTGACATGCAAAACCAGCATTTTCATTCATTTAAATGTGATTAGCACATTTGACCCGCTATGCTCTGGGCTTCCTTGATGCTCTGCCCCTCTTCGGCAGACATCACATGGACTTGGTTTTCTACAGGTATTTACAAATGGGGACTGGGTGAATTGGCTGCTGAGGAGGAGAGAGATAGTTACAAAAATGTTAAAAATTGTACTGCTTGCTGGGGGGTGGCTGCCAGACTGGGTTGGTGGTGGGGGAGGGAGTGTAACAGGCATTGACTTGCTGACAGCTCCATGACACGAGTGTCCCCCTCAGGATTGGGATGGAATGACTCAGGCTGCCATTGCTCTGATATTTGCTTTAAACTCACCCATTTGGTGCTACTTACAGGCCCCTGGCTGCTCACTCTGCTGACTGCTCACTGAATCCTGTAAATATCCACAGAGCCTCTGACCATTTGGGAGCCCACCCAGGCCGCCCCTCTGGAAACCCTCAGACCCCAGCTGACCCATCAATGGGATGGGTGTGGCCAAGCTCAATCAGTGGAACACCAGGTGCTGCCACTCCTCAGTGTTCCCCAGCCCCACTGCAGGGGAACAACAGAGCTCATCCCAAACAAAGGACTCAGGCACCATGCCCTGTGGCACCCTCCCTGGCACACTGTTCTCTCAGGACTGAGGCCCCACCTGTGCCACTACCAGCTAGCCCACCCGTTAGGACCATCAGCTGTCTCCAAACACTGCCTTCCCACTGCGCCCCTGCTCCCATCCATCGTGCCCCCAGACAGGTTGTCATAATAACCTGCGTGCCACACCCAAGACCCACATCACAATGCAGCTACACTCCCAGCAGATGCACACTTTCCTGCCTCACCCCCACCTATCGGTCCTGTTCACACACAAGCCTGCAAGCATGGAGGTGATTGGTGGCACATGATGACTTTCTCCACCGCACAACCAAATGAAATGAAATGAAAGTTAAATGAAAATCGCTTATTGTCACGAGTAGGCTTCAATGAAGTTACTGTGAAAAGTCCCTAGTCGCCACATTCAGGCACTTGTTCGGGAAGGCTGGTACAGGAATTGAACCGTGCTGCTGGCCTGCCTTGTTCTGCTTTAAAAGCCAGCGATTTAGCCCAGTGTGCTGAACCAATGCCACCCTGCTGCCGGGATTACACACGTCCCACCCAATGAGGACACCCACAGCAGACCCACTAGAGGAAACAGGATAGAGACCACAGATCCTGTCACTGACACAGGTTGTGGCAGCCATCGGCACCCTTGTTGGCAAGGATGGGTGGTGAGGATAAAGGCTCCCCACAACACAGGCCCGGTGCCGCTCACTGATGGGGACAGGGGTGCAGTGTGGAAGGAAACATATAGGGTAGAGCTGTAGTGCAGTTCAGGGTCACCATATAGCCTGTTGGATTTGGATGGGTAAGGGAATACTCACCTAGCTAACATGACACTATGTCCCTCTGCGACTGGGTCATGCCCCTCTGCGGCTGGGTCATGCCCCTCTGTGACTGGGTTATGCCCCTCTGCGGCTGGGTCATGCCCCTCTGTGACTGGGTCATGTCCCTCTGCGACTGGGTCATGTCCCTCTGCGACTGGGTCATGTCCCTCTGCGGCTGGGTTATGTCCCTCTGCGGCTGGGTCATGCCCCTCTGCTGCTGGGTCATGTCCCTCTGCAGCTGGGTCATGTCCCTCTGCTGCTGGGTCATGTCCCTCTGCGACTGGGTCATGCCCCTCTGCGACTGGGTCATGTCCCTCTGTGACTGGGTCATGTCCCTCTGTGACTGGGTCATGTCCCCCTACGGCTGGGTCATGTCCCTCTGCGGCTGGGTTATGTCCCTCTGCGACTGGGTCATGTCCCTCTGTGACTGGGTCATGTCCCTCTGCGACTGGGTCATGTCCCTCTGCGACTGGGTCATGTCCCTCTGCAGCTGGGTCATGTCCCCCTACGGCTGGGTCATGTCCCTCTGCGACTGGGTCATGTCCCTCTGTGACTGGGTCATGTCCCTCTGCGGCTGGGTCATGTCCCTCTGCAGCTGGGTCATGTCCCCCTACGGCTGGGTCATGTCCCTCTGCGACTGGGTCATGTCCCTCTGCGACTGGGTCATGTCCCTCTGCGACTGGGTCATGTCCCTCTGCGACTGGGTCATGTCCCCCTACGGCTGGGTCATATCCCTCTGCGACTGGGTCATGTCCCTCTGCGACTGGGTTATGTCCCTCTGCGACTGGGTCATGCCCCTCTGCGGCTGGGTCATGTCCCTCAGCGGCTGGGTCATGCCCCTCAGCGGCTGGGTCATGCCCCCCTGCGGCTGGGTCATGTCCCTCTGCGGCTGGGTCATGCCCCTCTGCGACTGGGTCAATTCCCTCTGCGACTGGGTCATGTCCCTCTGCGACTGGGTCATGTCCCTCTGCGACTGGGTCAATTCCCTCTGCGACTGGGTTATGCCCCTCTGCGACTGGGTCATGTCCCTCTGCGGCTGGGTCATGTCCCTCTGCGACTGGGTCATGTCCCCCTACGGCTGGGTCATGTCCCTCTGCGGCTGGGTCATGTCCCCCTGCGACTGGGTCATGTCCCTCTGCGACTGGGTCATGTCCCCCTGCGACTGGGTCATGTCCCTCTGCGGCTGGGTCATGTCCCTCTGCAACTGGGTCATGCCCCTCTGCGACTGGGTCAATTCCCTCTGCGGCTGGGTTATGCCCCTCTGCAACTGGGTCATGCCCCTCTGCGACTGGGTCAATTCCCTCTGCGGCTGGGTTATGCCCCTCTGCGACTGGGTCATGTCCCTCTGCGGCTGGGTCATGTCCCTCTGTGGCTGGGTCATGTCCCCCTACGGCTGGGTCATGTCCCTCTGCGACTGGGTCATGTCCCCCTGCAACTGGGTCATGTCCCTCTGCGGCTGGGTTATGCCCCTCTGCTGCTGGGTCATGCCCCTCTGCGGCTGGGTCATGTCCCTCTGCGGCTGGGTCATGTCCCTCTGCGGCTGGGTTATGTCCCTCTGCGGCTGGGTCATGTCCCTCTGCGACTGGGTCATGCCCCTCTGCTGCTGGGTCATGTCCCTCTGCGGCTGGGTCATGTCCCTCTGCGACTGGGTCATGCCCCTCTGCGGCTGGGTCATGTCCCTCTGCGGCTGGGTTATGTCCCTCTGCGACTGGGTCATGTCCCCCTACGGCTGGGTCATGTCCCTCTGCGACTGGGTCATGTCCCTCTGCGACTGGGTCATGTCCCTCTGTGACTGGGTCATGTCCCCCTACGGCTGGGTCATGTCCCTCTGCGACTGGGTTATGTCCCTCTGCGACTGGGTTATGTCCCTCTGCGACTGGGTCATGTCCCTCTGCGACTGGGTCATGTCCCTCTGCGGCTGGGTCATGTCCCTCTGCGACTGGGTCATGCCCCTCTGCGACTGGGTTATGTCCCTCTGCGACTGGGTCATTTCCCTCTGCTGCTGGGTCATGTCCCTCTGTGGCTGGGTCATGTCCCTCTGTGGCTGGGTCATGTCCCTCTGCGACTGTGTCATGTCCCTCTGCGGCTGGGTTATGTCCCTCTGCGACTGGGTCATGCCCCTCTGCGGCTGGGTCATGCCCCTCTGCGGCTGGGTCATGCCCCTCTGCGGCTGGGTTATGTCCCTCTGCGGCTGGGTCATGCCCCTCTGCGACTGGGTCATGTCCCCCTGCGGCTGGGTCATGCCCCTCTGTGACTGGGTCATGCCCCTCTGCGGCTGGGTCATGTCCCTCTGCGGCTGGGTTATGTCCCTCTGTGACTGGGTCATGTCCCCCTGCGACTGGGTCATGTCCCTCTGCGGCTGGGTCATGTCCCTCTGCAACTGGGTCATGCCCCTCTGCGACTGGGTCAATTCCCTCTGCGGCTGGGTTATGCCCCTCTGCAACTGGGTCATGCCCCTCTGCGACTGGGTCAATTCCCTCTGCGGCTGGGTTATGCCCCTCTGCGACTGGGTCATGTCCCTCTGCGGCTGGGTCATGTCCCTCTGTGGCTGGGTCATGTCCCCCTACGGCTGGGTCATGTCCCTCTGCGACTGGGTCATGTCCCCCTGCGACTGGGTCATGTCCCTCTGCGGCTGGGTTATGCCCCTCTGCGGCTGGGTCATGTCCCTCTGCTGCTGGGTCATGCCCCTCTGCGGCTGGGTCATGCCCCTCTGCGGCTGGGTCATGTCCCTCTGCGGCTGGGTGATGTCCCTCTGCGGCTGGGTCATGTCCCTCTGCGACTGGGTCATGCCCCTCTGCGACTGGGTCATGTCCCTCTGTGACTGGGTCATGCCCCTCTGCGGCTGGGTCATGTCCCTCTGCGACTGGGTCATGCCCCTCTGCTGCTGGGTCATGTCCCTCTGCGGCTGGGTCATGTCCCTCTGCGGCTGGGTCATGTCCCTCTGCGACTGGGTCATGCCCCTCTGCGGCTGGGTTATGTCCCTCTGCGACTGGGTCATGTCCCCCTACGGCTGGGTCATGTCCCTCTGCGACTGGGTCATGTCCCTCTGCGACTGGGTCATGTCCCTCTGTGACTGGGTCATGTCCCCCTGCGACTGGGTCATGTCCCTCTGCGACTGGGTTATGTCCCTCTGCGACTGGGTTATGTCCCTCTGCGACTGGGTCATGTCCCTCTGCGACTGGGTCATGTCCCTCTGCGGCTGGGTCATGTCCCTCTGCGACTGGGTCATGCCCCTCTGCGACTGGGTTATGTCCCTCTGCGACTGGGTCATTTCCCTCTGCTGCTGGGTCATGTCCCTCTGTGGCTGGGTCATGTCCCTCTGTGGCTGGGTCATGTCCCTCTGCGACTGGGTCATGTCCCTCTGCGGCTGGGTTATGTCCCTCTGCGACTGGGTCATGCCCCTCTGCGGCTGGGTCATGCCCCTCTGCGGCTGGGTTATGTCCCTCTGCGGCTGGGTCATGCCCCTCTGTGACTGGCCCAGGTCAGTCAGAGCCTGGCCAATGTTCTCGACACCCTCAGCCAAGACCTTTGTGATTGGGCCAAGCTCTGGAGTGCCGTAGCAATGTCCTTGTGGACGTGGTACATAGCTGTCCTGAGCCTCAGCCATCAAGCCAGGGGGAATAGACTTTCCCTTGTTAAGAAAAAAAGAAAAAGAAAAGAAAAAAAAAGAGAAGGCAGCATGGCAGCACAGTGGTTAGCACAGTCACTTCATTGCTCCAGGATCTCAGGTTCGATTCCTGGCTTGGGTCACTGTCTGTGCGGAGTCTGCACGTTCTCCCCGTGAATGCGTGGGTTTCCTCCGGGTGCTCCGGTTTCCTCCCACAGCCCAAAGATGTGCAGATTAGGTAGATTGGCCATGCTAAATTGCCCTTAATGAACAAAAAAAGGTTAGGAGGGGTTTCTGGGTTACGGGCGATAGGGTGGAGGCGTGGGCTTGGGTAGGGTGCTCTTTCCAAGAGCTGGTGCAGACTCGGTGAGCTGAATGGCCTCCTTCTGCACTGTAAATTCTATGATAACCGCATAATGTGCCCTAAATCTTGGAGGGGGGTGACTCACTTGATATAGGGACATCATCTTGTATTAGAGGCTCACTTGATTGTTGTATGCTCTCTCCTGCATCACCACGGGTAATGCCATTGCCCTCGGCTCGGCAGGGTGAGCGCCCGGAGGTCCGGGGCGCCCACACCGATTTTCACCCCCTCTCTTCTGTTCTGGGATGTCTTTTCCTAGGGGACATATAAAGGACATGGTGAGACAAGTTACACGGGGAGTTGAGGTGGGGTGGGGGTCTGTAGCTGGTGACATCTGTTTGCAAGGCACCTGGCCAAAGAGGACAATACAGGTGTTGGAGTTTGGTGCAGGGTGGAATATGAGAATATGAGAGAGACGCGGACAGGTAGCTTTTGATTGGACTCTAAGGGAGGGTGTGTGATGTGAGGATTAAAGGACAGGAATGATGCCAGGGCAACAGAGGTGATGGCTCACCCAAGGTGCCCTAAGGAGGCCATTCACCTTCTTGCAGCGCTGCGTGCCACTCCGCCTGGTGAGACCCACTGCGCTGAGAGTCTCTGAAACCTACGTCCAGGCCCGGTTGACGACCGCGGGCAGTAGCCTCCTGCCCAGCCTGGAGAAGAGGGTGTCTCACCTCTCCTCTACCACGTCCAACATTCTCTCAAGCTCTTTGTCTGTGAAACGTGGTGCTGCTCTTCGTGGAGCCATCTTCTTGGCTGGAATGAGAGTGTGTGGGGAGTGGAGTAATTATAAGCAGCTCCAGCTTGTCAAGCTCTCCAGCGCCAATTCTGGCCGCAGCGAATCTAATGCCAGCAGGAATGAGAATTGTTCTAGACTGAGATGGTCAGAACCCTGGCCGATTAGCATGTCCTGAATGCCTCCAAAATCAGTGCCCCAATGGAATCACGAACCGCACGCAATTCAGATCCGGCATCAACACGTAGTCTCCGCCCATGTGATGAGTAATTCTATCCCGAATATTTGTTTGTAGAATGTTGATGAGCAATGACCCCAGTGCTGACATGGAATGCATACTGAATGGCAGACTAATTCGGTTATGTTGGACCTTTTTCATAAATAGAGTCTGCTTGGTAGAATAATGGGTTAATGGACATGTTAATGAAACTGTGATGATATTAATGCTGTAACTGTGACTTCAGTAGTCTGATGACCAAGAGACTCCAAGAGAGCTCGGAGCAGAGTCGTCTCTGTGCTGAATGCCACGTGCATACCCTGTGGTCTTTGCAAATAGTTCTTAATTGTTTGAAGTTAAACCACACCAATTCTCTCAAGTCTCTCATGGGGAAGCAAAGCCCCATCTAAGTTCAGCAAGACTAGAAAGTATGGTGTAAGTAAAACCTCACTAAAGCTCAGCAATTACATCGAGACAGGTAGCTGTGAAAAGTAGGTGTAAGTTTATTCAATAGTTTGACTGCTTCAAAATCGGAAATTACTGGAAACACTAAATAGATCAGTTAACTTCCTGTCTGATGCATTTGTTTGATTTCAGTATTCCTTTTTGCTTACAGTACGCCTCAGACTTCCTAAAGCTTCACCTCATCTTACATCTCTAAGGGAATTAAGGGAATTACTATGGGAATTGTAACTCTACTTGACTAAGCCCTACGGGTCCCCCACTCCTTATTGCCCTTGATCTATGTGTTATGGAAGAGAAAGAGAAGGATCAGAAGTAGTATGCAAGATAATTGTAATTGTACCTGAGATCTTGAAGAAGGAGTGCCCTTATTTGGCTAAGACAAATATACCTCAATATTTTCAAAAATATCTGAATATAAAGACTTCGGGAGCAAGAGGACTTTCACCTGAAAAACAAGTGGCTGCCAGTTGATAATCAGGACCTTGCAGTTGCTCACCTGAATTAACTTTCAGCCAGGATTTAAAATGGACATCCAGCATTCCCACTCAAAATAGGTGAGTAACTGTTTCAAAATGCAGTTTCGAACACCACGCGTTTAGGACCCCAGTTGCAACTTTTAAAAAGAAATGCATGATGCATATCAGTCTCATTTCAGGCTTTCACAGGAATTGTTAGAAGCCTCCCCAAAAATCATTAGAATGGAAATCAGGCAGGATCCACTCCACCAGAATACCATCCAAATGGTAAAGCTGGAAATATACACCAAAGAATGTGTTTATCATGGATTCACCAGGACGATACCAAGGATGGGAGAATATAGTTATAAGGCGAGACAAGGAGCATGATTTTCCCACCGCTTTGCACCTGGCGACGATCCCATTGCACAGGTTGTGACGCGGGAGAGGATCGAGCCACACGAGTCACCCTACTTACGACACCCGTGGAATGTAGATCATGCCCTCACTGGGCATGATCCAGATAATCATATTTAAATTAGTTATTAGGCTCATTCAAATATGTGCAGGCGGTCTCCTCGCTTCTGGGAGTCACCGGCCACACCGGCGAGGGCTCATCTGGACGTCGATTAGTGGCACAAGGGTATACATTGTAGTCTTCTGTTTGAAGCTTAAGCAATGTGAGTCACCCTGGTCAGCTGAGTTCTGTATAAAAGACAGACAGAAAGCGCACTCTGCAAGCTTGGCGCAGGTGAAGGAGACACAGCCTGAGTGAATGAGACACATGCAGAGTGGGAGACGGTGCTTTTTCCCTACCATTTTGTTCTCTTTCTTCTGGCCTGTAACTGTTAATCTGCAGGGAGAGAACCAGAGAGCATCCTGGGAAGGTAAGTGTTTTTTATTTTTATTACCTTTTCAAATTGTGTGTGTGTGTGTGGGGGGGGGGGGGGGGGGCTGTTAGTGACATCACAGTAAAGCTGTGACTTGATTGGCTGGTTGGGACTCTGTCAAATTTGAAAAAAGAAATAATATTGCAAAAAAAATCTAATTGATTAACTAGATAGTGGAGTAACTAAACCTGAGGGCAGAGATTGGTATTTAGCATTTAATTTTACAGTAAAAATCATCTCGCATCAGGGCCATATAGTTAATTGTAACTCAAACTAACAATAATTCAAGTGTTTATTTTAAATTAATTAACTAGTGCTTAAATGTCACTCAGCGGGGTGCAGTGCTCCAGCTGTGAGATGTAGCAAATCTGTGACGTTTCCAGTTGACTACATCTTCAGTAAGTGTAACCAATGGCAGCTCCTCACAGACCACATGGTTCGGTTGGAGCAGCAATTGGATGCACAAAGGAGCATGCAGGTGGCGGAAAGCATCACAGATAGCAGTTATATAAATGTGGTCACATCCAAGGTGCAGGCAGAGAGATGGGTGACCACCAGAAGAGGCAGGCAGTCAGTGCAGGAATCCCCTGTGGTTGTCCCCCTCTCGAACAGGTATACCCCTTTCAACACTGTCGGGGGGAATAGCCTATCAGAGGAAAACAGCAGCAGCCAGAGCAGTGGCACCATGGCTGGCTCTGATGTTCAGCAGGGAGGGTCAAAGCGCAGAAGAGCAATAGTCATAGGGGACTCTACAGTCAGGGGCACAGATAGGCGCTTCTGTGGACATGAAAGAGACTCTAGGATGGTATGTTACCTCTCTGATGCCAGGGTCCAGGATGTTTCCGAACGGGTAACGGGCATCCTGAAGGGGGAGGGCAAACAGGCAGAAGTCGGTGTACATATTGGTACTAACGACATAGGCAGGAAGAGGCATGAGGTCCTGCAGCAGGAGTTCAGGGAGCTAGGCCGAAAGTTAAAAGACAGGACCTCTCGGGTTGTAATCTCGGGATTACTCCCTGTGCCACGTGCCAGTGAGGCTAGAAATAGGAAGATAGAGCAGCTAAACACATGGCTAAACAGCTGGCGTAGGAGGGAGGGTTTCTGTTATCTAGACCACTGGGAGCTCTTCTGGGGCAGGTGTGACCTGTATAAGAAGGATGGGTTGCATCTAAACTGGAGAGGCATAAATATCCTGGCCGCGAGGTTTGCTAGTGTCACACGGGAGGGTTTAAACTAGTATGGCAGAGGGGTGGCACTGGAGCAATAGGTCAGAAGGTGACAAAATTGAGGGAGAACTAGGGAATAGGGCCAGCATGGCTCTGAGGAAGAGCAGACAGGGCGATGTTGCTGAAAAGAGTGGACTGGTGGCCTGAAGTGCATATGTTTTAATGCAAGAAGTATAACAGGTAAGGCAGATGAACTTAGAACTTGGATTAGTACTTGGAACTATGATGTTGTTGCCATTACAGAGACCTGGTTGAGGGAAGGACAGGATTGGCAGCTAAACGTTCCAGGATTTAGATGTTTCAGGGGGATAGAGGGGGATGTAAAAGGGGTGGAGGAGTTGTGCTACTGGTTTGGGAGAATATCACAGCTGTACTGAGGGAGGACACCTCAAAGGGCAGAGAGGCTATATGGGTAGAGATCAGGAATAAGAAGAGTGCAGTCACAATATTGGGGGTTTACTACAGGCCATCCAACAGCCAGCGGGAGATAGAGGAGCAGATAGGTAGACAGATTTTGGAATGGACTAACAGCAACAGGGTTGTTGTGATGGGAGAATTTAACTTCCCCAATATTGACTGGGACTCACTTAGTGCAAGGGGCTTGGAGGGGGCAGAGTTTGTAAGGAGCATCCAGGAGGGCTTCTTAAAACAATATGTAGATAATCCAACTAGGGAAGGGGCTATACTGGGCCAGGCCAGACTTGGAGTATCGTGTTCAATTCTGGTCGCCACACTACCAGAAGGATGTGGAGGCTTTAGAGAGGGTGCAGAAGAGATTTACCAGGATGTTGCCTGGTATGGAGGACATTGACTATGAGGAGAGGTTGAATAAACTTGGTTTGTTCTCACTGGAATGACAGAGGTTGAGGGGTGACCTGATAGAGATCTACAATATTATGAGGGGCATAGACAGAGTGGATAGTCAGAGGCTTTTTCCCAGGATAGAGGTATCAATTACTAGGGGGCATAGGTTTAAGGTGCGAGGAGCAAGGTTTAGAGGAGATGTACGAGGCAAGTTTTTTACACAGAGGGTAGTGGGTGCCTGGAACTCATTGCCGGAAGAGGTGGTGGAAGCAGGGACGATAGTGACATTTAAGGGGCATCTTGACAAATACATGAATAGGAAGATTTTAGTTTAGACTGGCAGCATAGTCGGCATAGGCTTGGAGGGCCAAAGGGCCTGTTCCTGTGCTGTACACTTTTCTTTGTTCTTTGATTTGAACTGGTCTCCATAGGCGGACACCAAGCGTGATGGCACTCCAGAGACCTCGAAAGCCATTGGAGCACCCTGGGTGGTCAGGGACAACCTACACTGGCAGGATGTCTGGGGCATTGTCCAGGTGCCAGGTTGGCAGTGCCAAGGAGTGGGCGTACGGGCATCATTCCCATGAAAGAGGGAGTGGAGGAGGTTATGAAGGGTAGGGGGCTGAATGTGGGTTTTGAAGTGGCATGATGAAGTTTGTGGGTGTAATGGGGGGGTCCTGAAAAGGGGAGGGGGTGCTGAAAGGGGTGGGGCCCTCAGCGACACCATAATGGGATATGCTCACTTGGGTGGGGGGCTGGATGATGCCCTGGTGGATAGATGGGTGTGCCGCTGGGTCACCCTCAAGCCTGGGTGGTGATCTAGAGGGGGCTCACGATAACCTTTATTGATGGAGAGGGCGCAGAAGGTTGTCCCTCAGAGGACGAGAGTTGGCAGTGTGGCCCATTCCACTTTGAGATCGAGACACATTTTCAAAATGTCACCCGATCTCTCAAGGACCGGTGTCCCTGGCCAGTTTAGTTGCCCAATCAGAAAAAAAGATTCTGAGCGCGAGTTACGCAAATGGGAACAGAGTCGCGTTTTGAACTCATTTAGCCAGGTGTTTCCCGGCGCTATTGAACTCCCATTCGGGTAGATACGGGGCCTCAGCAAGGAACAGCCCGACTAGGCCGCACTTCATCTGTTCACTGCACTGAAGGGCTTCGCTCGCCGGAACTCCTCAGTGCATAAGGAGATCAGGGCGCCATTCGCTCGACTCCCTCCAAAACCCCAACTCGCCTATAAGGGGGTTCAGGCCCACCCACAATCCCCCACACCCGCACAGGGTACCTCCGTGCCCGATCCGCAGCACGGGAAAAATGCTTGGCACCTTGGCAATCACCGTTGCCAGCTGGCAGTGCCACATGGGCATATTGGCAGTTCCAGGCTAGCACCCAGGTGGCGCTTTCAGGGTGCCAGGCTGGCAGAACCAAGGTGCCTGGCTGATACCAGCAGTGCTAGGGTGCCACCCTCCCCTGAGAGCAAGCACCTGGATCTCTAGGAGACCCCCACGAGTGCCGTTCCATTCGGTCCCCATTTGTGGAGACCATCACTGGACGGCACTTGCACGTGATCACCAATGCATGGGTTTAGATCCCATACCCTTGGGTGTATCGTGGGAGTGTATTTCTTTAAAAAATAATTTATGGGATGTGAGCATTGCTGGTTCAGTCAGCATTTGTTGCCCATCCATAGATGCCCTTCAGAAAGTGGTGGTGAGTTGGTTTCTTGAACAACTGCTGTCCCTGAAGTTTACATACACACACTGTGTTGCTAGGGAGGGAATTCCAGGATTTTGCCCCAGCAACAGTGAAGGAACAGAGATTTATTTTCAAGTCAGGGTGATGGGCGACTTGGAGGGGAAACTCCAGGTTGTGGCATTCCCATGTATCTGCTGCTCTTGGCCTTCTAGATGGTAGTAATTGTGGGTTTAGAAGGTGCTGTCTAAGGAACCTTGGTGAGTTACTGCAGTGTATCTTATAGATGGTACACATGGGTGCCACTGTTCGTTCGTTGAATGTTTGTAGAAGGGGGAGCGATCAAGCGGGCTGCTTTGTCCTGGATGGTGTTGAGTTTCTTGAGCACATTGCTGTGAGTCTGGAGTCAAATGTAGGCCTGACCAGGTAAGTATGGCAGATTTCCTTCCCTAAAGGACATTAGTGAACCAGATGGGTTTTTACAACAATTGACAATTATTTCATGGTCATCATTAAACTTTTAATGGTGGGATTCAAACCTGGGTCCCAGATCATTATCCTGGGTCTCTGGATTACTAGTCCAGCGACAATACCACAACGCCAACGCTTCCCCTAGTTGTCTCACTTTAATGTGCAGATTTGCCAATAAATGATCCAGCCACCATGGGCGGGATTCACATTGTGACATCTCTCGCGATCGCATTACATCTCGCGAGGTTTGGCGAGCTGGGTAGATCCCAGAAGAGGGATTTTCCCGGATCTACCGGCCGCATTGCACCGTGCCGCTCTGCCTTTCAGACGTAATGCGGCCGGTAGATCACAATCACTAAGTGTGAGATTGACCAATTAGAAACTCCCCATGTACCAAGAAAATGACTGCCGCAAACAAATGAGGGCTCGATTCTTTAGACCCGTCCGCCGCAAGATCGCCACGGGCGGGTCATGGACCATATAAGGATCCATTGACCTCAGGCAAGAATTTCCGGTCACCGAGCGGGCATGGCCAGAGAATTCCGCCCTAAGTGTGTGTGAATGCAGATCTGGATCTCTATCAAAAAGCCAGCAGGAAACACCCCACCAAACTCACCCAAAATTAATTTTAGTCATTATTTGGGTGAATTGCGCCTAAGATATTGGGACTCTTTCTACTGGAACAGAGAATGCTCCAAGTAGGTTTAGTTGAGATTTGTAAAATTGTGGAGATTCTGGTGGGATAAATGGCTAATGATAATGATAAGGAGACATCAATTTTGAACTGATGAGCACGAGAAAGGTTCTTGAGCTGAATCCTTGCCATAGGGGATAGTTGAGACAAAGATCCTTTCACTTTCTGAGGAAAAGATTTGGAAAAACATCAAAGAGAGAAAGATGCAGGACTGTGTTGAGAGAGGGGGACAGTGGGATTAGTTTAGCAAAACGCTGGCATGAACATAAGGGGATGAATAGTCTCCGCCTGTGCCGTAAACTTTGATGTGGAACAGAAGAGGATTGTGACAGACGTGCAGAAAGCCCAGTCCTTTAATTATATTTCATTGCTAAAACTAGCACTTCAATTGATAATTGCTTTGAAATTGCTGTTGCTACACTACAAAGGGTTAATCGAGTATTAATTTGGGTATTTGAGGGTTACACAAAAAGATGCTTAACATCTGATTTGACTGATTTCAGAGGTGCACTAAAATCTGTGCTTTGACACCCAGACGGAGGACTATCTAATGCAGAGTCATGTTAATTAATGCAGAAAAACACTCGATAAATGCAATGATGAGGCATTTAAAGCCCTAACAGAATGCAGGCCAGCTGTTACCACAGTAATTTTGTTGAAGAATGCAACCATCCAGACAGAGACGTGCCAGATTCAC
Source organism: Scyliorhinus canicula (assembly GCF_902713615.1). Classification (NCBI taxonomy): domain Eukaryota; kingdom Metazoa; phylum Chordata; class Chondrichthyes; order Carcharhiniformes; family Scyliorhinidae; genus Scyliorhinus; species Scyliorhinus canicula. The sequence goes on along the minus strand of NC_052148.1, from coordinate 174,598,902 downwards.
ATATGCGGCTATGTTAGACTTTCTTAAAGAAGTGAAGGAGAGAAAGACATTCTGTGGCACCAATGGGCATCCAGCACCTGCAGTAGGGCCTAGTGCCAACAAGCCTGTGAACTAATGGCAGAAAAGGTCAGTATTATCTTCAAATGAGATATCTTCCATGTGCTCGTGATTCTGAAGAGATCTGCTGAGAGAAGCCAATAATATTGTTATGCATGACAAGCACCTGCCACAAGTACTTAAGCAAGAATTTTCTGTTTGCTGTTCCTTTTATCCTTTTGTTCTGTAACATGCTGAACTTTATCAGGAGCTTAACCAGATTCAGTCCTACCACAAAGAGGAAGAGCACGGAATGCTTGCATGATTGAAGACACTTAGCCTGCACGCTGTACTTAGAATTACCAAGCATTTACAACAATATTTCTTAAAGGGGATTCACACTGGGACTATGAATTTCAGTTTGAAGTAAGTAGCATGTTGTTTATTCATTCACAAGATGTGGGCTTCGCTGGCTAATCCAACATTTGGTGCCCATCTTTAACTGCCTTTGAGAAGGTGGTGGTGAGATGCCTTCTTGAACTGCTGGTGTAGGAACAGTGCTGCTACGGAGGGAGTTCCAGGATTTTGTCCAGGCACAGTGAAGGAACAGTGATATATTTCCAAGTAAGGGTGGTGAGTGGCTTGACGGGTAACTTCTAGGTGCTGGTGTTCCAAGATATCTGCTACCCCTGTCCTTCTAGGTGATAGAAATCACAATTTTGGAAGGTGTTGTCGTCGGAGCCTTGGTAAGTTACTGCAGTGCATCTTGTAGATGGTACACCTGGCTGCCAGTGGGGAAGGAGTGAATGTGTAAGGTGGTGACTGTGGTGTTGATAAATGGGGCTGCTTTGTTTTGGATGGTGTCAAGATTTTTGAGTGTTGTTGGAACTTTGAAGAGTCAGGAGGAGAGTTACTCTCCATAGAATTTGCAGCCTCTGATCTGCTGAAATAGGCACACTATTTATTTGGCTGGTTCAGGTAAGTTTCTGGTCAATGGTAACCCGCAGGATGTTGAAAGTGAGGGATTCAAAGATGGTAATGCCATTGAATGTCAAGTGGAGATGGTTTGATTCTCTCTTGTTGGAGATGGAAAGTGCCTAGCACTTGTACAGTTTGAATATTACTTGTGTGGTGTGAATATTACTTGCCACTGAATATTTTCTTGCTGCATATGGACTCGGACTGTTTCAATATCTGAGGAATTGCGAATGTACTGAACATTAGAGAACATCCTGACTTCTGACCTTATGATAGAGGGAAGCTCATTGGCAAAGCAGTTGAAGATGGTTGGGCCTAGGACACTACCCTGAGGAACGCTTGCAGTGATGTCCCAAGACTAAGATAACTGACCAACAATCAGAATCATCATCTTCTGTGCTGGGTTGACTCCAACCATTGGGTAATTTTTCCCCTGATTGCCGTTAACTGCAGTTTTGCTGGGACTACTTGATGGTACACTCAATCATACGCTGCCATGATAGCAGTGAGCAGGTTGTGCTGAGTAAGTGCTGCATGATAGTATTATTCACAAGACAGTCCATCACTTTGCTGATGACAATGAGCAGACGAATGGGGCGGTAAGTTGGATTTTCCTGCTTTATGTGGCATTCTCTTGAAATTATGCAGCTCTGCTTTCTTTTTTTTCTTCTCCTCATTTTCCACATTTTCATCAAATGCACAACAAAAGATAACCAACAATAACAAATACAGTATCAATGCCCCAACCAGCATCCTCTTCAACATACACACCCAAATATCACCCGTACATTCCAAATAGAACAAAACAAAAAGAGAATCAATTGTCATCCCATATACAATAAACAATGCGCTTAACCTCCCCAATAGCACCCGCTATTTGATGGCATTCAATTCTTGAAAGTGCAAGATAAACAATGCCCATGAATTGTCGAACCCTTCCATCATTCCCCTCAGCTCAAACGTCACCTTCTCGAGTGTCAAAAATTCCAGCAGATCCCTCGGCAAGCCGAGGCACAGGGCAGAGAAGCTGACCTCCATCCCAACAGGGCAGCAGGGTAGCATGGTGGTTAGCATAAATGCTTCACAGCTCCAGGGTCCCAGGTTCGATTCCCGGCTGGGTCACTGTCTGTGTGGAGTCTGCACGTCCTCCCCCTGTGTGCGTGGGTTTCCTCCGGGTGCTCCGGTTTCCTCCCACAGTCCAAAGATGTGCGGGTTAGGTGGATTGGCCATGCTAAATTGCCCGTAGTGTCCTAATAAAAAAGTAAGGTTAAGGGGGGGTTGTTGGGTTACAGGTATAGGGTGGATACGTGGGTTTGAGTAGGGTGATCATGGCTCGGCACAACATTGAGGGCCGAACTGTGCTGTACTGTTCTATGTTCTAGGTCCCGCCTCCGGGCAATCAGCGAGGCGCAGGCTCCCGCAGCCTGGGCTGGTCCGACACCCTGAAAATGGCTTCCAGGGGCCCTGGTTCCAAACTCACATGTACCACCCCCGAGATGACCTTAAAAGCCTCCCTCCAATCCCCTCCAGCTTTGGGCAGGACCAAAACATGAGAACATGGTTTGCAGGGCTCCTCGCACAACCCTCATATACATCCTCCACCCCCTCAAAGAGTTGGCTCATCCTCGCCCTCGTGAAGTCCGTCCTATACGCCACCTTCAACTGTATCAGCCCCAACCTCGTGCACAAAGTTGAGGCGTTTACTGTCCGGAGCACCTCACACCACAACCCCTCCATACCCTCGCCCAACTCTTTCTCTCACTTCTCTTTAATCCCCTCCAAGGATACCTTGTGCTCCCCCAGAATATTCCCATAAATCGCCGACACCACCTCTTTTCCATTCACCCTGTCGTCAATACCTCTTCCAGCAACATGGAGGCCGGCACTATCGGGAAGCTCTGAACCTCCTTCCTGGCAAAATTCCGGAGCTGCAGGTACCTAAATATTTCCCCCTGCCCCAGTCCATATTTCTCCCCCAACTCCTCAAGCCTCGCAAAACGATCTCTGAGGAACAGGTCTTTTAATACCCTGACTCTCCTCTCCTCCCATCTCCGAAACCTTCCGTCCAACTTCCCTGGCTCAAACCTATGGTTCCCCATAATCGGCATCTCCCTTGACCCCGCCCACAATTTAAAATTCTGTTTCAAATGTTCAGCGTTTCCAGCACCACCGGACCCCAGAATATTTACCCGGGGCCATCGGGAGTGGCTCTTTTTCCAACGCCTTCAGCCGTGACCCCCTGCACAGACTCTCCTCCACTCACTGGGACTCTCCCCCCCTCTGACCCAGCTCCTTACCTTTTCGGGAGGCCCACCCCCCCTTTCTGCTGCCCTCCCCCCCAATACCTATCCACCTCCTTGAAAAACGCCTTTGGCAAAAAAGTTCGGCAGGCATTGAAATATAAACAAAAAACGAGGCGGCACATTCATTTTAATCGCCTACACCCGTCCTGCCAGCGACAAAGGAAGACCATCCCATCTTGCCAAATCCACCTTCCCCTCCCCACCAAGCTAGTAAGATTCTGTTTCTGCTTTCAATATCTCTACATTCTTCTGCTTTCAGAATAAAATAACATATCGGACTGAATTCACCATTTGGGAGACTAGGAAAAAAATTTGAAGTGCGGTAGCGAGCGGGAATTGCCACGGGCTTCCTGGCGTTTGACCCAGCAAGGCTGAGGCCGGCACTGCAATTCAACGTTAATTGGTCCATTTAACAAGGCCTCACGGGCTCCTTGCCGCAAATGAAGGCTCGCCAGCTGATTCGCCAGGACCGTGCTCGCACAATCTTGTTCGTTCCCACTACCAAGATCGAGCAGCACTTAAGCTGCACTTGCTCAGCCAACCCCAGTCATTTCACAGTAATGGCGCCGAGGAGACCAGCTCAAAGATTCGGGGTCGCTGACCTATGGAGTATCTTGGATGCGGAGGAGGTCACGAGGGATGTTCTGTTCCCCTGAGGGTCCCAGAGGGTGAGCCACAGGACTGCCAATGTTGCCTGGGACGAGGTGGTGGCTGCCATCAGCTCTGGGAGTGTGACCAGGGGGACTGGCCTTCAGTGCCGGTAAAAGGTCAACAGCCTACTCCGGGCAACATGAGTGAGTAGACACCAACGCACCCCCTACACACCCCAGGAAGCCCCCAGCCCTCCCTCCCCCCTCAACCCCCCACTTAACCCCCCCCAACCAGGACATCATACCCCATCTCCCACCACAAGTGAACAATGTGTGTGGCCAACGATGCTCTCTCTGTCTCTTCAGGAAATGCTCCTCCACAATCGGCGGAAAAAGAGGGCCCAGACTGGCAGTGGAGTGCTGGACATCAGAATCCTCCCTGTGGTACTCACCTTCCTGCCGTGGACATATCCACAGAGCTGTGTCCCTCTACGAAATGTCCCACTCTCAGATGGGCATGGCCGAGGCGCTGCAGAGCTTGTCCCAGTAACTGAGGAGCATTTCTGAGGGCGTCAACACTATGGTGCAGACCATGGGGAACCGCCAGGGCTGGCAGAGCCAGATGATACAGGGGTAGCCGGGTCTTGAACCAACTGCCCCCCATCCCAAGTTGAACCCCAGGGCCCTATGGGCACCGACCGGGAGGAGGGGCCGTTGAGTGCCAACCCGGACTCGTCCCATGCAGTGGCGACGGTGGGCAGCAGCTCCTCCAAGTTCCACCCTTCTTATGAGGCAACGTCTCATCACGAGGGAGATAAATCACTTGGTAGCATTGTGTACCGAAAACAACCTCTCTCTAAATGTTGGAAAGGACAAGGAACTGATCATCGACTTCAGGAAGCATAGCATGACACACACTCCCGTCTGCATCAATGGCTCCGAAGTAGAGATGGTCGATAGCTTTAAGTTCCTGGGAGTCACCATCACCAACAGTCTGTCCTGGCCAACTCACGTTGATGCAACAGTCAAGATAGCCCAACAACGTTTCTACTTCATACGGAAACTAAAGAGATTTGGCATGTCTGCATCGACTCTCACAAACTTCTACAGATGTGCGATAGAGAGCATCCTATCCGCCTGCATCACAGCTTGGTATGGTAACTGCTCGGCCCAAGATCGCAAGAAACTGCAGAGTGTGGTGAACTCAGCCCAACACATCACACAAGCTTGCCACCCCCACATTGATTCCTCCCTCAGAAGACAGACAGCATTGTCAGAGACCCCTCCCACCTAGGCATTGCCATCTTCCAGACCCTTCCATCAGGCAGAAGGTTCAGAAGCCTGAAGACCCGCACATCCAGACATAGGAACAGCTTCTTCCCCACAGCTACAAGACTTCTCAACGACTCTCCCTTGGACTGATCTGTTCCCTGTAAGAACACTATTCACGATGCCCTATGCTTCTCTTGCTCGTGTATTTGCTTTGTTTGGCCCCTTGTTCCGCACTGTAACCAATCACTGTTTGTTGATGTACCATTTGTCAATGTTCTCTGTTGATTATTCTTTTGTCTACTATATATGTACTGTGTACGTTCCCTCGGCTGCAGAAAAAACTTTTCACTGTACTCCGGTACATGTGACAATAAATCAAAGTCAAATCTAGATCAGCACACGGGACAAGTGAGCCAATTCCCTTTCAGCGATAGGCTTCAGCCGCGTAGCCAGAGGCCTCGGCAGTCGGTGTGGGTTATGGGTAGTTGGCAGGGCAGATGGGCAGTGTAAACTGATTCCCCAGGAACAGGTAAACATGATCCAGGAGATGGCATGGTGGTGCCGTGAGCAGTAGGCCCAGGTTGATTCCCTCCCCCAGCGCCTACTCCCCCCGTGGTGACACCCCCATGCTCTCTTCGCCTGTGAGCAAAGATGGCTACTCAACTTCTCGGTTTCCCACAGAAGCCGTTCCGCCAGGTTCACGTTTTTCAAAAGGAGTAATAATCGGCGCCAGCATGACCACTTGCTGGGAGGTCGCTGAATGACGGGAGGCCATTGGGTGTGGGGTCGCTCTCGTTAATCGTACAAAAAGTGGTGCTAATTGGTTTCTCGCCACGCTATGGCAAGATCCAGATTTTGCCCATGCAAGGGGGCCAGTTGCATCACAAACTGTTTGGCGCCTGGCATGGATCTAATTTTTAGCCTCTCCCGCATTCACCAGCCTCGTTATGCTTGAACGAGAGTGCAACGAGGCTGGAGAATCGCACCCTAAGTGTTCCTGCCTGTGGTAGTCACCACTGTTTGTATAATAGTTGTATTGGAGGTAATATGGTATGGCTCCTGTACTACAGGTACGGGTGTAGATCCCTGCCCACTGGCTCAGCCCAGTAGGCAGAGTATAAATGTGTGTGCACACCGAGCTGCTCCTATTTCTGGTAGCAGCTGCAGGAGGCCACACATCTCTGCTCAATAAAGCCTCGATTACTTTCTACTCTCGTCTCGTCGTAATTGATAGTGCATCACTGCCAAAACCAAATTGCGTGCAATTCATGTTCCCACTGGGGGTGACGTTTAATCCAAAATTCAGGATATGGAAATGGGCCAACACTCCGCCCAAGTCAACTGGAAGGGATTGCCATCCCCGCTGTCTTCAGATTCACTGAGGTTGGAATTCACGTTAAAGAGCCTGACAAGCTGGAGCTGTTTTTAAGCGTTCCACTCGCGTCACACTCTCAATTTAGCCAAGACGATGGCTCAGAGAACACCTGTCCTCTGATTTTGGGAGGCTGAAGTGGACAGATGCCATTGAGGATAGGAGGGATACCCTCTTCCCCAGGCCACAGGCACAAGCCTGCCCTCCTGAATAGCACCTTGTGGGAGGTGGCAGAGACAACCGGTGCTGCCAGCATCACCAGGAGGATCGACATGCAATGCCGGAAGAAGATGAATTACCTTCTTAAGCCAGGCATCCTGTCCTCTGATCCAGATTGAAGGTGATGTAGTCCGATGCCCGGGAAAATAAGGCACCGTCACAGTATGAATTCACCTGTGGGGTGGGTGTCAGTAGTGAGGCTGCTGTCCTGAGAGGGGCAGTGTGTCAGTGAAGGTTCCAAAGGCCATGGTGCATATGTGCTTTGTTTGGGGTGAACTCTGCGAATCCCCTGCTTCATCTGCAGTGGGGCTGCTTTTTTTAGGAATGCACGGAGGAGTGCCGCCATATGGAGGCTAGCGACTAAGACTTGCTCCCTAAGATCAGGAGTCTGAGGTGGATCCACAGCTCCATGCCAATGGTGAGCGGAGGGACACTCTCTTCCCTGGGGTAAGCGGAGACTCAAACCCGCCCTCCTGACCAGCGTTTGGAAGGTTGTGGCCAAGGCAGTCCGTGCTGCCAGCCTCATCAGCCGGAGACAGCTGGTGATCATAGAATCATCGAATTTACGGTGCAGAAGGAGGCCATTCAGCCCATTGGATGTGCACCGGCCCTTGGAAAGAGCACCCCACTTAAACCCACACTTTCAACCTGGCCCCGTAATCCAGTAACCCCACCTAACCTTTTTTGGACAGGGCAATTTATCATGGCCAGTCTACCGAACCTGCACATCTTTGAAGTGTGGGAGGAAAACCGGCGCACCCGGAAGAAACCCACGCAGACACGGTGAGAACATGCAGACTCCACACAGACAGTGACCCAAGCTGGGAATCGACCCTGGCGCTGTGAAGAAACTGTGCTAACCACTGTGCTACCGTGCTGCCTGTGATTCCTGAGGTGTGGGAGTCACTGGTGAGGCCTCTGCCCTGAGAGGTGCTGAGAACGGGGGGTTGGAGGGGGGGGGGGGGGGGGGTGGGGGGTTGCCAAAGGCCACAGTATAGATGTCCTCTGGTTGGGATCAGCGCTGCTAATCCCCTGCTTCCTCTGCAGTGGGGCAGTGCTTCTGAGGAATGCCAACAGTTGGTGGGTCACTGATTAAGCTTGGCCACACACGTCCCGTTAATGATACTGCTGTTGTGTGAGGGTTTCTGGGGGGGGGGTGTTGGCTGGATGGTCTCCCAGATGACCAGAGACTTTCTGCATTTACAGGACACAGTGAGCAGTCAGGTGTGAACAGCCAGGAGCCTCTAAATTTCAGCAAAGGGGTGCATTTGAATAAGTTACAAAGGCGGTCTGAGCCAGGTCACCCCGATCGCGAGGGGGACCCCAAGTGCATGGACATGGCATCAAGACATTCCGCGCTACTCCCTGCAGCCCAGACAGCTACCACCCTCGCCCCCCACAGCAAGAGCCCGACTGTTTAGTGAGTTTTCTTACCTTCTTGCTCCCCCTTAACATCCATGGCGCCCAGGTCCCGCTTGAAAATACTTACGCCAATCCACACCAGCATGACTCCCACCTGAGAAGGGTGGCACATCGCGAATGGGTGGAGCATGCAGTGGTCCAAGCCGGGCACAAAATGCTATTTTTTGACTGCCCGATATTCTCCACCAGATCGTGATTCCAGCTGCCGGCGTCGGGGAGTGGGCAATCCAGCCAATAATCTAAAATGAATTTACACTGGTTTCAGCCCACAAGAATTTTTAAAACTAAGACCTTAAGATCACTCTTCTGGGACAGCAGCATCGAGGAAGTGGGGAACTGTGAAGCTGAATGCGAATAACAAAAGGTTCACGTCATGTAAAGTTGTCCCAGTGAGGACTGTCAGGCACTCTCGGACTCATGTTAGCTGTGTCTCTGTTGTAGTGCTCTCACCTCTGAATCAGGAGGTCATTTGTTTAAACGTTCTGTTCTCGTAAAAATTGCAGAAGAAACTGCTGTCACAATCAGTGTTCCTGAGCAAACATTTGCCTCAAATCACCATGTGTCTGGAATTGGATAAGTCTCTCAAATAAAAGCACCATTTGGCCCAACAGAAATAACATTAGATGCATCAAGTAAGCAGGACATGACTGACTTCCACAGTTATTAGTCAGACCCACATCCAGCCCTCATCCCCTTTTCCACAAGGGGATTATTGAGAGGGAGCAGGAGGTTTAGGTTTCACACATCAAAAGCAAACCACAGCTCATGAAACAGCGCCATTCCAAACCGGGTAGATGACATTTAAACATGTATAATTTAAAGAAATGCACCGTAATTGTTTTGAACGTTGTGTTACGTATTTCTGTGTTTTTCCTTTCACAAAACAACAGTGAGAAAATTCAGCAAGCAGAAGGTTTGTGGGCAATTTATTTTGTAGATGTGCATCAGAATTTACACAAAAAGGGATGTTGGGATGCTTATTGGAATATATCTTGTACTGGCACCTGGTGAAGCAGCCTCACATTGCTGCTTCAGCTGAATCAGCCTTCTTGTCGCTGTTGCCTTCCTGATCTATTATGGATTCAGGTTTCTGTTCCTCTTGATCTACACTGAGGCCTTTTTGGAGTAAAGTTATGACAAGAGAGCAACATTCTGTAGTGTGTAGCAGACAGTCATGATTCCTGAGACCGAAGGTTGAGATTGGGATTGGGGAAGAGTCGCTATTGTAAAAACTCTTTGATCTGTCAACGTATCAGAAAAGCTGCTTCAGAACCCTAACAATGGTCAGTCTAGCTTCCGAATACTCTGTTCTTTGGCAAACACTAGGTAGCTGTAAGAATAAATTGATGGGTACCATTGTCACGGTACTTTATTTAACATTTTGAGCATCCTCAGCTAAGTGCAGTGGTAGCAATAATAATTTTACAAAGATTACAGTGTGGTGAAACTTTACAGAGCCCTTGAATGTGGTTCACTTGCTTCTTGGTGACACCATCCTGATATTAAGAAGCCCATCTCCAGTACAATCAGCCTCCACGGCAATCTAACACAATGCAATGAACAGGCAGAAAATGCGTTCTTCTTCACACTCCTATCATTACCATACAAATAATGCAAGCATTAAAATTATCGTCGACAGCAGTTTCCAGGCTTTTTGCCCAGAAAATTGTTTGATTTAAACAGAAAGAAAGCTTCAGAATACGCTACGTTGACAATGCAAAAAACTATAACCAAATTAATGCTGTTTTATTTTCCAGTAAGAATAACTAATCACCAGAACATTGTTCAATATTGTGTACAATTGGTTAATCTCATAACATATAACTGGAACAAAAAATGCCACAAGATATTCAATGAGAGAATTATACAAGTTAAAAAATACTCTATAAAATATGCTGTTTACCCTTTGTAAAATCAAGTCTTGGATACTAATCCTTTCTTCAAGTATGACTGAGAACTTTTATAAACATTAAGTAGAAATGTAAACATTGTTTTGAAATTTTCTGAATCAAAAAAAACATTGTAAATCATACTTTCTGTAGTGCCATAATTTAACATTTGAAGCCAGCTGCTGCATCATTTCTTTTTGTTGGCTGAGAGGAAAAACCTTGTTCTACTTTATTATAAAAAGAACAATACTAAAATTTCCTTCAAATGTTGATAAAATAAATTGGATAATTACGCCTGTTGGCAGCTTTTTAAATCTAACACTGGTTAGTGATTTTAGCCCTTTCATTAGCAAGCTGAAAAGGCTCCAATTTCCTCTTCTTTCAATGCCTGCCAGTTTATATATGTATTTTGTCTACAGCCTATGTAGTGAAGGATTTATATTGTCTATGCTTGTATACAGGGCAACATATGTTTGCCACAATTTGGAGTTTGGCTTTGACAGAATGAAGCATAGATGCACGTATAGAATGAGGCTGTAGAGGGATGGTGCACAGTGGTTAGCACTGTTGCCTCCCAGCGCCAGGGACCCGGTTCAATTCCGGCCTTGGGTGACTGTCTGTGTGGAGTTTTCACTTTGTCCCGGTGTCTGCGTGTGTTTCCCCCAGATGCTCCGGTTTCCTCCCACAGTCCAAAGATGTGCAGGTTAGGTGGGGTTACGGGGAGTGGACCTAGGTGGGATGCTCTTTCAGAGGATCAGTGCAGACTCGATGGGCCAAGGGCTTCCTTCTGCACTGTAGGAATTCTATGAAAAAGGTAGGGCTATATAAAGTAGCCATGATGTAGAGATGCCGGCGTTGATCTGGGGTGAGCACAGTAAGAAACCAGCGCCGCTCGGAGAATTGCCACAAACGGCGAGCGCCGATTCTCCGGCCTGGATGGGCCGAGTGGCCGCCGAAGCAAATGACAGTCCCGTCGGCGCCGTTCAACCCTGGTCGCTGTCAGCAGGAACTATGTGGGAACGCTGGGGGGGCAGCCCATGGGGGGGGGGGGGGGTCTCCTTCACCAGGGGGGCTCCTTTACCAATCGGTGGGCCGGCCTCTTTCCCCCCCCGGGCCTACCTCCTTCTGCAGCCGGCCCCAGAACCGGGCGGAAGACGTTCCCCGTGCATGCGCAGGATGGTGCGGCCCAACTGCGTATGCGCAGGAATGAGCTGCTCCAACTGCGCATGCGCGAGTTGGTGTGGCGCCCATTTGGCGCCAGGTGAGGGGGCTGGAGTGGCGTGAACCGCTCCAGCGCCGTGCAGGGAGCCAGAATAGGTTGTGTCCGGGCCCTGTTCGCCCAGTCGTGAAACGCGACGGCGTTCACGACGGCACTTAGTCCCGGAAGCGGAGAATACCACCCTAAGTCTTTACAGGTCCAGATGAGTGACTGGAGAGAGGGATAATCAAAAGTTAAAGAGAATTGTCTCAAGCCAGGATAGTTGGTAGGATTTTGCAAGCCCAGGCCAGATGGTGGGGGGTGAATGGAATGAGACATGAATCCAAGGTCCCAGTTGAGGCCGTACTCATGCGTGCGGAACTTGCCTGTTAGTTTCTGCTCGCCGATTCTGCGTTGTCGCGCGTCCTGAAGACTGCCTCAGAGAACGCTTACCCGGAGATCAGAGGCTAAATGCCCTTGACTGCTGAAGTGTTCCCCGACTGAAAAGGAACATTCCTGCCTGGTGATTGTCGCAGCGTCTGCATGGTCTCGCCAATGTACCACGCCTCGGGACATCCTTTCCTGCAGCGTACGAGGTAGACAACGTTGGCCGAGTCACACGAGTATGTAACGCGTACCTGATGGGTGGTGTTCTCACGTGTAATGGTGGTACCCATGTCGATGATCTGGCACATCTTGCGGAGATTGCCATGGCAGGGTTGTGTGGTGTCGTAGTCGCTGTTCTTGTGAATGCAGGATAGTTTTCTCCAAACAATGGTCTGTTTGAGGTTGTGTGGTTGTTTGAAGGCAATTAGTGTGGGTTTGGAGATGATGTTGGCAAGATCTTCTTCATCGATGACGTGTTGAAAACTGTGAAGAAGATGTCGTAGTTTCTCTGCTCTGGGGAAGTACTGGATGACGGAGGGTACTCTGTTGGTGTGTTCTGTGTTTGTCTTCTGAGGAGGTCGGTGCGGTTTTTTGCTGTGGCGCATTCGAACTGTCGATCGATAAGTCGAGCGCCACAATCCATTATTACGAGGTTGTCTTTCAGCACCTTTAGATGTCTGTTATGTTCCTCCTCATCTGAGCAGATCCTGTATATACGGAGGACTTGTTCATAGGGGATGGCTTCTTTAATGTATTTAGGGTGGAAGCTGGAGAAGTGGAGCATCGTGAGGTTATCCGTGGGCTTGCGGTAAAGCAAAGTGCTGAGGTGACCATCCTTGATGGAGATTATTGTGTCGAAGAATGCAACTGATTGTGGAGAGTAGTCCACAGTGAGTCTGATGGTAAAATGGAAGGTATTGATGTTATTGTGTAGTCGTTTCAGTGATTCTTCATGTGGGCCCAAAGGAAAAAGATGTCATCGATGTATCTGGTGTATAACATAGGTTGAAGGTTGAAGGTCCTGTGCGGTGAGGAGGTCTTGTTTGAACTTGTGCATGAAGACGTTGGCATATTGAAGTATGAACATGGTCCCCATGGCTGTTCCATGTGTCTGGATGAAGAATGGGTTGTCGAAGGTGGAAACGTTGTGATCCATGATGAAGCGGATGAGTTTTAGAATTGCATCTGGAGATTGCAGTTGCCGGTGTTGAGTACTGAGGCTGTCGCAGCAATGCCGTCGTCATGGGGATGCTGGTGTAGAGTGCCGAGACATCCATTGTGATGAGGGATGTTCCTGGTTCAACTGGTCCATGGGTGTTGAGTTTCTGTCAGAAGTCCGTCGTGTCGCGACAGAAGCTGGGCGTTCCTTGTATGATGGGTTTCAAGATGCCCTCGGTGTAGCCAGAGGGGTTCTCACACACGGTCCCATTGCCTGATACGATGGAACAGCCTGGTGTGTTGGTCTTGTGTATTTTCGGGAGGCAGTAGAGATCTCCAACGCGGGGAGGACGTGGAATCAGAGCCTGTAGGGTGCTCTGAAAGCCTGGATGCAAAGTCTTGATCAGTCTGTTGAGTTGGTGAGTGTGTTCCTTGGTCTGATCTGCGGGTAACTGTCTGTAGTGTTCCTGGTCGTTGAGTTGTTGGTACACTTCTTTACAGTAGTCCGTTCTGTTCAGTATGACAGTGGCCCCTCCTTTGTCTGCTGGTTTGATGACAATGTTGCGATTGGTCTTGAGAGCGCTAATGGCATTGTGTTGTGCTTCGATGATGTTTAGGGCTGTCTTGTGAATGCGACCGATGAATCTGGCATTGACGCGACTCCTAGCAGCTTGAGCATACATGTCGAGTCTAGGGCAGCGGCCGTCCGGAGGGGTCATGTCTCATTACATTCATCCCCCACCATCTGGCCTGAGCTTGCAAAATCTTACCAACACCTCTTTAACCTGTGATTATCCCTCTCTCCTGTCGCTCTGTCTGGACCTGTAAAGACTTAATAACCAACAAAAACTTGCATTCAAAATATCATCTTGCATCATTGACTTTGCCTATATATGTGGTTGTGGAACCTGTGGTGATTTTAGATCTGTGTAGATGCAATACAACTGAGCAAGCACTAGAGGGAGCACGGGAGAGCTATAAATACAGAGGAACAGGAAGTGAGGACACACTTCACAGAAGGGGGAACTGGCAGCAAGACACAGACCGGCAGGCAGCATTGAGGTAGCTGTAAGTTAAGCTCTGAAGACAGAACAAACTCACAATAAAGCATCTACTCCAACTTTGAGACTACGAGCTTTATTAAGACACAAGGAACAACACATGGTACCCAGGAGTGGCTTCAGGTGCTTACTACAAGATTACTCAGCTGCAGACACAGAAAGACAAAAATGGCAAGAAGAACTCCTACCGGGCATTCGACTTGGGAAGACCTCGCTTATTCGATGATGTGGGTTCGAACCCCACCTCAGCTGGACATAACCGGTAATGTAAGTAATGTCTGGAAAAGATTTAAACAAGTGTTCGATATATATATATCATAGCTAATGACAAAATGAAAATAGCACTGCTCATCACAGGACATGAAGCTAGAAAAGTATATAATGGCTTTAAATACTCGAAAGCTGAAGACAGCAACAACTTACAAATAATACTAAAAAAAATTGAAGAGTACTGTATGGAATTTGAACAGCACTGTATACTCAGAGGCTAAACTGCACAGGGACCGAGTGATGCAAAACTCAAACAATCACTATCAGAACAGAAAGGGTTCAGTCTAGAAATCGCGAGTGAAAAGTACAGATCAAAAGGAAACAATAACTTGAACTTCTCACATAGACAAAACGCTGAAATCCAGTTGAGATTAAAAAGAATGAGTAACTTGAACTTCTCACATAGACAAAACGCTGAAATCCAGTTGAGAGCAAAAGGAAGAAGTAACTTGAATTTTTCACAAAGACAAAACGCTGAGGTCCAGTTCAGATCGAAAGGAAAGGGTAACTTAAACTTTTCAGGAAAAAAAAATGCTGAAATCCGCTGTACAATGGCGTCGGAGCACATTTTACAGTCTCGGGGCGACAAAGGACGAAAATCTGCGTCTGCGCATGCGCAGGACATGGCTGAGTTATTCGGATATGCCGATCACAGCATCAGCAACACGGTAGCAAAGCTCAACACGACTCTACTCGTGGTAGATGAATCCAACACCATGGTGCCATGGCAGATGGTCGATACATTGGATGACAGCAATACCCAAGACAAAGACGACGCCACACAGAGAGTACAGAAAGACTCCACAGAGAGAGCGATGACAGGCTCCACAGTGAGAGTGATGAAAGACTCCACAAAGAGAGTGACGCAAGCCTCCACAGACAGCTCATTGAAAGACTCCAAAATGGAAGCAAGCAAACACTCCATAGCGAACACCATGCATGAACAAGACCATGAAGGTCAATCCGCCGTATCTGAGCAACCGCAAGCAGACTATGAAAGTCTACCAAGCTCACATAATCAAGAAGAAGACAATGTAAATCTACCCACTGCATGCGAAAACAGTGACAAGGTTATCACACTCGACATACAGGAGATGCAGGATCACAGCGAGACTGACAGTTCTCAGCTCGTCTGTACAGAAGCACAGAGTAGGGCCACCCAAGAGTCTAGAGAGACCACGTCAATAGAAACCATGAAGATTTTGACTCCAGAAGAGGAGCGCCAAGAGTCCAGAGAGACCGCGTCAATAGAAATCGTGAAGATTTTGACTCCAGAAGAGGAGCATCAAGACCAACAAGAAAATGAAATCGTGAAGAACTTGACTCCAGAAGATGAGCCCCAAGAAAGCAAAGGAGATTAATTAAATCCACCACAAATTACTCCAGAAGAGGAGTACCAAGGAAGCAAGGAAGAGGAAGCAAATCCACCACAAATGACTGATGTCACCAGGATCAATGCAACATCAGATCATTCTCACCATTCTCTAGACGAAACGCTCGATGTAACAGACACCACAAAGGACACTCGCACCAATAACTGTGACAATGACTCAAATTATCCACACGGGACACTCACTGAGCACAACAAGAAAAACAAAAACCACAAGAAGCAGAGCAGAAACAAGAAAAACAACAACAACAAAAACTACAAGAAGAACAACAAATACAACAAGAAGCATAACAAAGACAACAACAAGCACGACACGAACCAAGACAGAAACGACAAAAACAGCAACAAGAATGACAACAAAAACATCAAAGACAGAAACAACAACTTGGACAAAATGGTACAACTCTGCACATGAAGGACAATGCCACAGCACACTGCAAAACAATGAGAAGACTACAAACACGCCATGGGATGAAAACGAATCTCACAAACTCACATCTGCTCCAGAACAAGCAAGCACACCAGCTTTCAAGGCAGATGACATACTAAATCGATACCACAAGCACAGAAAAAAGTCCATGGCAGTCAACATCAGTGGTTCGACCATGCAAACACCTCGGGATGACGTATTGGTTACTTAAAATAACAAGAACACCGACAACATTCACAACGGAGTTGCAATATCGATATCACCACGTCAACAATGAAAAAGAAAAAACTCAATGAACAAATTCATCAAGTTTGGACTCATAAATGTTTTTATTAAGATTGGAGTCATAAATATAAATTGGCTTTGTAAAATATGCAATAGCACCATCACTTGTACAGATACACATATCGTAAGTAATCTAACTGTTTTGTACAATTTTCTTTAACGATGTACAGAAAATATGTAAAGAAAAAAGGGGGGATTTGGTGATTGTAGATCCGTGTAGATGCAATACAACTGAGCAAGCACTAGAGGGAGCACGGGAGAGCTATAAATACAGAGGAACAGGAAGTGAGGACACACTGCACAGAAGGGGGGACTGGCAGCAAGACGCAGGCAGGCAGCATTGAGGTAGCTGTAAGTTAAGCTCTGAAGACAGAACAAACTCACAATAAAGCATCTACTCCAACTTTGAGACTACGAGCTTTATTAAGACACAAGGAACAACACAGAACCCACCTCTTCACTCACCTGATGAAGGAGCTGTGCTCCAAAAGCTAGTGATTCGAAACAAACCTGTTGGACTTTAATCTGGTGTTGTAAGACTTCTTACTGTATGAAGTAGAGCAATAAACCACGACACAACAGATTGGCAGTGGGCAATTATCTGGTGCTACAGAGAGTTGAGTTTGAGTATTGTACTTAATGCAATTGTACTTGGTAACCACAAGGAGTATTGCTACCAGTTGCTGATATCACAGTGCAATTTTGTAAATCCTTTAAAACTATAAAACTATTAACTGTTACAAACATAGGTTACGAAGCACTATTGAGAAACAATCCAAATATCCTAGCAAAAATAACAGGCATGAAGGAAGACAGAACTATCAAATTTATATTTTGGATAAAGAAAAACTATTCCAACATGTGTAATGCTTCAGTTAAATATGTATAAATATAGAACTGTCTGAGAGTATATATAGTGTTGTCAAGCAATTTGCAATTTGTTATTGCGAACATTTTGTTAAACTATCATTGCTGACACTTTTCAATAACACTGCACCCAGTTCCACTAGGTTTTTTTAACCCCACTCACACTGTGACCCTGTGTTAAGATAATTCTGGTTATATTTTCAGCAACTTTTTTAATTCGTTCGTGGAAAATAAGGATTCCTGGCAAGGCTAGCATTGATTGTTCATCCCTAGTTGCCCTTGAGAAGGTTGTGGTGAGCCACCTTCTTGAACTCCTATAATCCTTGTGGTGTAGGTATACCCATTCTATACTGTTAGAGACAGTTTTCCAGGACTTTGATCCAGTGACAGTGAAAGTATGCTAACATATTTCCAAGTCAGGATGGTGTGTGACTTGGAGAGGAACTTTTCAATGGTGTTGTTCTCTTGGGTCTGCTGTTCCTCTTCTATGTGATGAAGGCTGTGCTTTGGAAGGTGCTGTTGAAGGAACCTTGACAAGTTGCTTCAGTGCTTCTGGATGATACACACCGTTGTGACTGCATCGGTTGTGGAAGGAGTGAATGTTTAAGGTAATGAATGGGGGCCAATCAAGTGCACTGCATTTTACTGGATGGTGTCAAGGTTCTTGATTGTTGTTGGAGTTTCAATCATCCAGGCAAGTGGAAAGTATTTCGGCACATTCCTGACTTATATCTTATAGATGGTGGACATGCTTTAGAGAGTCTGGAGAGAATTCCTAGCCATTGACCTGCTCTATCAGCCACTGTATTTAATAATAATCGCTTATTGTCACAAGTAGGCTTCAATGAAGTTACTGTGAAAAGCCCCTAGTCGCCACATTCCGGCGCCTGTTCGGGGAGGCTGGTACAGGAATTGAACCCATGCTGCTGGCATTGTTCTGTATTACAAGCCATCTGTTTAGCCCACTGAGCTAAACCAGCCTTTATGTAGCTTGTCCAGTGAATTTTTGAGCAATGATCCCCTCCCCCCCCCCCAAACATGTTAATGGTGGGAAATGCAGTCATGGTAATTCTGTTGACTGTCAAGTGGAGATGCTTAAATTCTCTTGTGTACAAGATGGCCATTGCCTGGGCAATAATGAGGCATAAATGCTATGGCAATTATCAGCCCAGGCCTTGATGATGCCCAGCTCCTGCTGCACATGCGCACAGGCTACTTCATTATCTGAGGAGGTCTGAATAGGACTGAACATTTTGCAATTATCAGTGAACATCCTCACTTCTGACCTTATAATGAAGGAAGGATCACTGATGAAGCAGCTGAAAATCATTGGAGTTTGGACACTACCCTGAGGAACTCCTGCAGTAATGTGCTGGTTCTGAAATGATTGTCACCCAAAAACCAAAACAATCTTCCTTTGTGCTAGATATGAGGCTGGCTAGCGGAGAGTTTT
This sequence comes from Scyliorhinus canicula, assembly GCF_902713615.1. Taxonomy (NCBI): domain Eukaryota; kingdom Metazoa; phylum Chordata; class Chondrichthyes; order Carcharhiniformes; family Scyliorhinidae; genus Scyliorhinus; species Scyliorhinus canicula. The sequence goes on along the minus strand of NC_052148.1, from coordinate 174,580,322 downwards.
CCCCCTGATTCCAATTAAGTTCAATTGTACTGAAGTTACTTGATGCCACACTTGGTCAAATGTTGGGCATGTCAAGAGCATTCACTTTCACCTCACCTCTAGAATTCAGCTACTTTGTCCGTGTTTGGACCAAGGTTCAATGAGGTCTGGCATCCCATAGTCCTGAGGGAACTCAAAGTGAGCAACAATGAGCAGGTTATTGCTGAGTAAGTGCCAGTTGATAGCACTGGTGATGACATCTTCCATCTATTTCCTGATGATTGTGACGAGGCGATGGGGGTGGGGTGCAGTGAGGGATAATTGACTGGATTCGGTTTGTCCTGTTTTTTTCGTGGACAAGACAAAGTTGAATAATTTTCAATATTGTCATGTAAATACAGTGTTGGAATTGTACTGTAACAGTGCATCTATTCCCTGTTTTAGTTGATTTTGGGAGTCAAGCATGCCATGATTAATCCAGCTGAGGATGGCACGGTGGCGCATTGGTTAGCCCTGATGCCTCACAGCAGTGAGGACCCGGTTTCGATCCCAGCCCCGGGTCACTGTCCTTGTTGAGTTTGCACATTCCCATGTCTGCATGGGTATTTCCTCTGCAACCCAAAAAGGTGTGCAGGGTTAGTGAATTAGCAACGCTAAATTGCCCCTTAATTGGAAAAAAAAATTGGGTATTCTAAATTTTTTTTTAAAATGATTAATTGAGTTGTGTCCATATAACCAACATCAGTTTTTTATGTGTGACTGATTCTTGTAATATCCTGCAGCATTGATTAGTCATGAACTGGCAGAGTATTCTCGGCTTCTGCAAATGCTTTTTGGCACCATGCATATGGCACCAAGAAAAGTGTCTGATTTTTCTCATTGGATACAAAAGTACAATATTTTAAGTACTATATTAGACATTTGACGTTCTGAAAATTAATAGCGGTGGATCTTTTGCTGCATTACTCAGAAGTTTAAGAATTAATTGTTTTTACTCTCTCTCCGCTCTGATAGTTTACTATGTCTAACGTTTAGGCTTTCTGAGTCATTGCCCAGGACTAACTACCTTGCCCTTTGCAAGCCTGTATTGAAATATTGTGGCAATTTTCTGACATCCACTCACCCCGGACAGGCCCGCTCGCTATGTGCTCGGATTCAGAAAATAACATCCCTCTGCCTAGTTTCAGCCCTCTTTTACTTTTCCTTCTGTAGGATTTTGTGTTTTTGTCGTAGTTTAGTGATCTTTTATTCTGTTTATCTTTTCTTCTTTTGAATTCTCTGTCAGTTGATGACAAAAGAAGAGAACTAGCTGAGAGGCCACATTTTCTGTAAACATGGCTTTTTAAATATAGGGCTGGATTTTCCATTCAGGAGAGTAAGTTCTCCAACTGGAGTAGAGTTGTGAGTTGCCCTCCCCATCCCCCCCCCCACCCCCCGCACAGCAAGCACACATGAGGGTGATCTGACTGCCCCCCCCCCCCACCCTCAGACCCCCAACACGTGTTTGGATTGCTTACTTTAATTTCCCTTCATGTTTGAAAGCATCTCAAGTACCCAGAACTAAGGGGGCAGCCCTAAGTCCACGGACTTGGCACCAATTTGTTCCTCACTACTGCCCCTGGCCCTAGCAGCCACCCCCCCAGCAAGCCTGACAACCTGAGGTTTTGGAGAATTATTTTAGCCTCTCGCTCTACCTCACCAGCCATGGCACCCAGTCCCCACTTGTAACTACTTGCACTAATTCGTGCCCGTGAGACTTCCGCTGAAGAGGGGTGGAGCATTGTGGGGGGTGGAGAATGCAGTGTCCAATACACTAATGATATTAAAATCCATGCAAATGATGATTTTGCATGGATCCGCCTGCCTGGGGTACAAACATAGATATCGCCGCCAGTGAGGGAACAAAGAATGGTGTCGGAATTGGCGCCGGGCATAAAACAGTTATTTTTTTTCCATTTCAGTGATTCTCCCCCGATCACTATTCTTGCTTCTGGCGTCACGAAGCGGAGGATCCAGCACAGGTTCTTCTGTGGATATCTCTATCCGGAAGGCATTACAGTCTCATTTACAGAAGGAAGACTAGTTTCAGCAGGGAATTCTTCAGCAATCCCTGCTTCAGCGAATTGACTAAAGGTCGCAGTCATATGATCTGGGATTTCCTCTTGAGGTAGTTCTGTCATACGGACCTCCGGTGGTGAGACTGGTTGCACGTTTGTCAGCTTCCACTCAAGGCTGTTTTTTTGGACCTCTTCCCTGTCTGTAGAGTGGATGTTTTGTGGAAAAAAGGGGCAGAGGTGACTGGAGAAAAGTTTAACTCCACTGTTGGGGCTGGTGGATGGATCCACGGACCAGAAGTGGGTCGGGAAGAAGGGAGCAGTTGGAACAAGAGAACCTTTGTGTGATACAAGTCAAGATGGTGGAGGGTAAAGGGTCTGCCTTGCCTGCTCAATGGTCGATGGAACGCCTGGTGGAAGTCTTAAATGAGAAGTTTAGCCGACAGAGAGAGGCCCAGGAGGACCTAGCCAAGGCGGTGGAACCATTAAAAGCGGGAATTGACCGCGTGAAGCAGAGGCTGGAGTCTCAGGTCAGGCTATTCGGAAAGTGGAGGAGCGGAGTACGAGGAGCAGTTTGTCTTGTTGGTGGCTGAAGTGGGTCTGATGTGAGAGTCCCAGAAGCGGTTAAAGGAGAAGGTGGAGGACCTGGAGAATCACTCCCGGAGACAGAATCTAAGAATCATGGGAGGGCAGCACGGTGGCATAGTGGTAGCACTGCAGTCTCACGACGCTGAGGACCCAGGTTCGATCCTGGCTCTGGGTCACTGTCTGTGTGGGGTTTGCACATTCTCCCCATGTTTGCGTGAGTTTTGCCCCCACAACCCAAAGATGTGCTCTGTAGGTGGATTGGCCATTCTAAATTGCACCTTAATTGGAAAATAAAAATTAATTGTGTACTCTAAATTTATTTAAAAAAAAAGAATTGTGGGGATGCCTGAAGGCATGAGGGAGCTGTAGCCAAGATACTGGAGAATTTGAAATGAAAATGATGCAGGAGGGGGCCTTTGACCGCCCCCTGGAGGTCTACCGAGCGCACAGAGCGCTGATGAGAAAGCCACAGCCGACTGAGCCACCGAGGGCGATGGTGATGCGCCTTCACCACGTCTTGGACAAGGAGAAGATATTGAGATGGGCGAGGTAGATGAGTAGATGCACCTGGAAGGTGGCCTGGCCCGCGTTCGGGGCCCACCGATCGGCGGGCGGGCCTGTGCCGTGGGGGCACTTTTTTCCTTCCGCCTTCGCCATGGTCTTCACCATGGCAGAGACGGAAGTGACACCCTTCCCTGCGTATGCGCGGGGATGGCGGGGGATGACGTCAGCAGCTGCTGACGTTCCGGCGCATGTGCGGACCTCCGCCGGCCGGCGAAGTCCCTTCGGCCCCGGTTGGCATGGTGCCAAAGGCCGTCCATGCCAGCCGGCGGAGCGCCAATCACGCCGGCGCGGGCCTAGCACCTCAATGTTAGGACTTGGCCCCTAAAGGTGTGGAAGTCGGCCCAACGTCAGAGTGGTTCACGCCAGGACCTCCCCGCCCCGCCGGGTAGGGGAGGATCCCGGCCCAGCTTTTTTGCAAGTTTATACCATTTCATTTTATATCATTTTATTAACAGTGGTGAATTCAATTAAAAGGTCTGGGGGTGCGAATTTCTGGTCACGTTGGGCTCTCGCTTCAGCGCACGCGGTCAGTGAATGCCGGGAAAGGCCTGTAGCTGATAGCCTCCACGTGTCCTGGGATTCTCTGACCCCCCCCCCCCCCCCCCCCCCCCCCCGGCGAGATGTTAGAGCCGGAACCCTGCTCAAAATAGGTGACCGAATGTCGCTTGCTTGTTGGCATTGCATTATTTTGACTTCCATTCTACATCCAAATCAAAAAAAAGCACAAAGTCCAAAGTGACTGTGCATTATGGAGCAATTTCTTACTTAGTTTTAATCTGTCAATGTTTCATTGCATTATGTCCAAACACTGAACATCCATTAAACATACACTTATTACGAGGATAAAGCTTCACTTTCTCAATTAACAGAACAGAACAAACCCATAAATGATAAACTTAGTAGCACCAAAGCAAACTTGAGCTGAGCCTATAGTTTTGCATTTGCCAGTCGCAGCATTATGTCTTACTTTTCTTGCAATTTTGATATGGTTATTTATGGGGGTGTTAGAACATAGAACAGTACAGCAGAGAACAGGCCCTCCGGCCCTCGATGTTGTGCCGAGCAATGATCACCCTACTCAAACCCACGTATCCACCCGATATCCGTAACCAAACAACCCCCCCTTAACCTTACTTTTTAGGACACTATGGGCAATTTAGCATGGCCAATCCACCTAACCCGCACATCTTTGGACTGTGGGAGGAAACCGGAGCACCCGGAGGAAACACACGCACACACGGGGAGGACGTGCAGACTCCACACAGACAGTGACCCAGCCGGGAATCGAACCTGGGACCCTGGAGCTGTGAAGCATTTATGCTAACCACCATGCTACCGTGCTGCCCAATGTTGTTCTGTTTTTTTTTGCTGTGGGGCATTGTTTGAGTTTTGTATCTTGCGGGGAGCTTTATGACATCAGTCCCTTCTGGATAAGCTGATGTATCGTTGAATTCTTGGCGCTTCTCACCTGGAGTCAACTTCTCCAAGATGTCATTTTGATTGTCAGCTTTTCTACAATCCAGCTGAGGTCTATCAGTCTCACTTTTGTCCTGCACAGCTTGCATGCTACTTGTGATCACTTTGTCACTGTTCGCAAATAAATTCATAGACCTTCATAGGCTTTGCCACACCTGGTACCATGTTATGTGCTCCATTTTTCTTTACCTGGATGGCTTGGATGTGTAGTGTTAAATAAAGTTACGACCCAATAGTGGGTCGTAAACCTACTTACGACCTACCTGCGCCGGACCACCGGCCTCATTTGATTCACCGACCTCCCCAAGGAGGCTGCAGCAGGGTGCTGACCAGTACTGGTCCACACAAACGTGGACGAAGTGGAACTGGGGAGGTCTCCCGGTCCATTGGAGACCCCTGGGTGGTCAGGGTAAGTGCAGGTTGACGCCCTGGAGCGTGGACACTTTGGCACTGCCCAGCTGGCACCTTGGCATTGCCATCCTGGCACTTCCAAGGTGCCCTGATGGCACTGCCAAGCCAGCCGGAACACTGCCTGGGTGCCAGGGTGGCAGTGCAATGTTTCCCGAGTGCCAGGGTGACATTGCCAAGGGCCGGGGGCAAGGGGAGGGGCCATGCCCATAAAATGAGGGTAGAGGGGGGGTTTGAAGGGTTGAGGAGTGCAAGGCATGTAAGTAGGCGCCTCCGAGAGACTGCGTGGGTGATGGGTGGGGGTCCTAGAAGGAAGGGGGTGCGGTAAGGGGGCTTGTGGGGGCCTGAAGAAGGGGACCCCGTTGTGGGGTTATGGGTTGTCCTCACTTGTGAGCTGTGGGGTAGTGTCCATGTGTGAGGCAGGGGGTGACATTGCCCATGGCTGGGGGGGGTGTGGGCTAAACCGGTGAGAAACGCCCCAGGGCCCAAAAATTGACTAAGTGTCATTGACTAGCGGTGGGGGAACTCACCGGCAGAGACGGTGGGAAACACACTGAAACTCTCTGAAAAACCCGCCACAAATTAACTTAGAAATTTTGGGGGGAATTGGGCCCCTGGAGTTAAAAGTCCAATGATAACCATGAAACCATTGTCGATTGTTGTTTAAAAAAAATATCTGGTCACTAATATAGATCCACAGCAATGTGGTTGACTTTTAAATGTGCTCAGTTCAAGGGCAATTCGGACGGGTGAACAATAAATGGTGGCCCAGCCAGCAACACCCACATTAAAAAATGTTTTAAGTATCTACGGCCCAATCAAATCATGCCGGCATTTATGCTGCTTCAACTTCATCTTTTCCCTCATATGTTTGTCTGGTGTGGGGCAATTAAAATTCGAGATGCTCAAGAGACCAGCATTAATTGAGCACACAGGGCTGTGGGACTGCTGAAGATCACAGAGGTAATATTCAACATGGATGAGAATTTTAAAATGCAAGACGTTTCTTCACCAGGAGCCACTGTGGATCAGCGAGCACAGGGGTGAACAGGACATGATAGGAGTTAAGGCACTGTAAGCAGAGTTTTGGATAACTCACATTTATGGAGGGACAATTTGGGAACCCAGGAGTGCATTGGAATTGTCAAGTCTAGAGGTAACAAAGACACAAATGAAGACTTCCGCAGTAAATAGGGGTGAGGTCAGGTGATGTGGAAAATGATCATCTTAATGCTGGAATGAAAATTGCTCAGAAGCTCATTTTGGGATCAAATATCACACCAAAGTTTCAAACAGACTCGTTTAGCCACAGACTATTGTGAGGGAATGAGATGGAGCCAGTAAGCTAGAGAACACAGTTTGGAGCAGGGGCCAAAAACTATTGCTTCAGTCTTCCTGATATTCAATTAGAGGAAATTTCCATACATCCTCTACTGATATCAGACAATCAGTTTGATCAGTGGAACAGTGGAGGATTTGAGAGAGATGGTGCTGAAATCAACCTGGGTGTCATCAGCATAACTGTGAAAACTCACACAACTGATGTCAAGGTGAAGGATGTCAGCGGGTGAGAATTCAATAGTTTCCTGCTGGTTGGGTCTAATGTTCTATTCTGAAGACATTTGAAGGCAGTTGAAATGAGCAATTTGTGTCACTGCAGAATAGGAAAGGCTGGACTCTGCATTTGTGTACTTGGAAGCGTGAACAGAGAATTGCTTATCACAGCCTGTCTCATATCTATTTCATCTGAGTGGAAAGATTTGGTCGGCTAGTCAGCGTTTTCTAACTGGTAGAATTTTGAAACACAGTGCACAATTGTTAGAATTTTAAAACAGAGTACCGCACACTAGCAACCTGGCCATCTGCTGCCAAAATAGATAAAATCGACAAAGAAGCCATTTTAATTTCCAAATTGAGGCTTCTCAACCATCATGCTCTTCACTCTCTGCCAATTGTTCCACCTGCAATGGTTTCCATCATCATTTCAAGTGTAAGGGACGCAAACATGAGTATATATGACACAAAGCTGGATTTGCCATCCATCGCAAATCTGGCATAACCATGCCCAGTTCTAATGGGGCTTGCTTTCCCACTGTCAGACCTGTCCACTAATCTAGCATCATTCCAGACAGTGTCCTCCAAAGAGCTTTACAGCCATTGAAGTGTTTTTGACTTTTGTAATGTATTAGGATTCTGGACCAACCCCCAACTTTGTAAGGATACTGGACAAGAACCCCAAAAAATTTGCAAAACTGTGAGGAAATGATACTTCACCCCAAGAGTGATGACTCTCACCAACAGGTATTCTTTTGTGTTAAAATATTTTTAACTTAAACACAGAATTAGCCACATTAACATGAAAGAAATAGCTTTACACATGGCAGTTAAACAGTTCTTAAATACTACAACTGCCACTCATTCCAATTAAGCAACCCAATACAGTTCAAATGCCACTTATTAGTAAAGTTAACAAAATATGTTACTTCCTTGTCTGTGCAGACCTTTGGTAGTGGAGAAACCCTTTCCAGGAGCAACCTGAAAACCTTTCTGGCTTGTCAGACATTTCTGCTCAACCTAACAGTAACTGCAAAACTATAGATAGACCTGGCTCCTCCCATTAATTACATTATCTGTATCCCATTAAGATACCCCATCACCTGCTTAGCTAGGGCAAAATACAATCTCTCATAAATGATCTACTCTCCATGGAATCCAGCAATCAAAACAATGGGCGTGATTCTCCCTTCTGGGACTAAGTCCCCACGCCGGCGGGAAAACCTGCGCCAACCACTCCGGCGTCAACAGCCCCGGAAAGTGTGGAAGTCTCCACATTTTTCGGGGCTAGGTTGAGGCCCATAGGGTTGGCGCCGCTCCAGCCGGCGCCGAAGGACCGGCGCAAGTTCGTGCATGCGCGGAACGGCCGGCGTGATCACGCGCATGCACGGACCGGCCAGCAGATTCCCGCACATGCACGGGGGTTCTCTTCTCCAAGCCGGCCCCCGGGCAATATGGCGGAGCCCTACAGGGGCCCAGTGCGGAGGAAAGAAGTCCCCCCACGGAACCAGCCTGCCCGTAGATCGGTAGGCTCCGCTCGCAGGCCAGGCCACCGTGGGGGCCCTTTCCCCAGGGTTGGATCCCCCCCTGCACCTCCCCCCCCCCAAGGATTGCGCCCACACACTCACCTGCCAGGTCCCGCCGTGCGTGAGGTGAGTAATTCACGCCGGCGGGATTGGCCAAAACTGGATGGCCTCTCGGCCCTTCGGGACCCGGAGAATCACCGGGGGGAGGGGGGGGGCGCTGTCAACGGCCCTGACTGGTATGGTGGGAATCCCACCGCCGCCCGAAAAAAGGTGCCGGAGAATAGGGCAGCCGGTGGCGGGGCGGCGGGGCGGGGTTCGCGCCTCCCCCCAGGGATTCTCTGACCCGGCCAGGGGGGTCGGAGAATCCCGGCCAATATCTCAATAGCTAACTCTCTGGAAACAGATAAATGGTTAAAATCAATCATTACATCACCTATTATGACTTCTTAATTACAGCTATAGTAGACACGCTGCCTGTATATTAAATCTGGGTTTTTAATAACATACTGACACAAAATGAAATATAATATAGAACAATTTCTACATTCATCACAAATGCAAGAAGGAATAGACATCGACATAGAATTCAGGGGCTGGTTTAGCACAGGGCTAAATAGCTGGCTTTTAAAGCAGACCAAGGCTGGCCAGCAGCGCAGGTTCAATTCCCGTACCAGCCTCCCCAAACAGGTACTGGAATGTGGCGACTAGTGGCTTTTCACAGTAACTTCATTTGAAGCCTACTTGTGACAATAAGCGATTTTCATTTTCATTTACAGTGCGGAAGGAGGCCATTCAGCCCATCGAGTCTGGGCCGACCCTTGGAAAGAACACCCACACCTCCATCCTATCTCCGTAATCCAGTAACCCCACCTAACCTTTTTTGGACACTAAGGGCAATTTAGCATGGCCAATTCACCTAACTTGCACATCTTTTGGCTGTGACAGGAAACCGGAGCACCCAGAGGAAACCTTCGCACACACGGGGAGAATGTGCAGACTCTGCACAGACAGTGACCCAAGCCGGGAATCGAACCTGGGACCCTGGAGTTGTGAAGCAACTGTGCTAACCACAGTGCTACCATGCTTACCAACGTCCTGATAACGTAAGGGAGGCGACAGATAACTCCAGGCTCCTCTTCGACAAATATACCCTTCGTCTCTTTTCTCCAACCTCCTCCACCTTATCCTCAAAAATCAATTGTAAGGAACTCATGAATTTCTTCCTCAACAAGATTATTCATGAATCTGGTTCTCTGCTTCTCCCTTCTCATTGCCTCTTTCTCATTAAGCTAAATCTCTCTTCATCTTGATCCCTGCATAATACAAGTCCTGAACCAATAACACCTTCATTTTGCCCCCAATTGCCTTCATCTGCCATCATCCACCTGAACATATCCAAGAGAGTCACCGCTTGTTTCACTGAACCCTATTCCTAACATATGCATGATGTGGTGATGCCGGCGTTGGACTGGGGTGAGCACAGTAAGAAGTCGTACAACACCAGGTTAAAGTCCAGCAGGTTTGTTTCAAACACTAGCTTTCGGAGCACTGCTCATTCACCTGAGGAAGGAGCAGTGCTCCGAAAGCTAGTGTTTGAAACAAACCCTTTGGACCTTAACCTGGTGTTGTGAGACTTCTTACTAAAATATGCATGTAAGACAACTTCTTAGTCAATATTATAAAAGTCTCCCAACGCTCAGGTATTTTCTTAACCTTCAAAGTTGCCTCCTCTCAAAATTCCATTCTTGAATCTTTAGTTTCATAACTACGACCCCCATTTCCAATCACCTTTTCCTCTCCAAGTTCCTTAAGTGTCTTGGGGCAAGGTTGACAGTACCGCATTGTTCAAGAGCAGGAATGGGGGAAGGTGGTAGACAATTGGCAGCAATATGGCAACTGACCAGAACTTTCATAATTGTAGCAGTCCTCCCTTGCTTAATGTTTTACTTCATAAGGAAGTCCATCAACATCTTGACATTACTGATCTACCAAAATCCCAATGATCATCCACCGATAGTTTTATTTCATGCATATCCCTCATCTGCCATTCCTACTTTCAAAATGTGTTGCGTGAGTTACGTGCTACTATGAGTATGGTTGCGGTTTTTAATAGCCAGTTTTGTGGTCACTTCAAATTGTTTGTTGGGAGCAGCTTCTCTAAATAGAACACACAATTGTCTCATTTCATCTATCAATCGCTCATAGGTATTTAATTAGTGAATTTTAGGTCTTTTTCATCTCTGATGTTTTCAATTACCGTTGATCAAAAATGCATGGTCTCCGAGCAACCAAGTTTGATTGGTCAAACCATTCATGTCTCAGTCACCCACCCAGTGCAGGCCCATCCCTTGTGTTCAGAACTGAAACAGTAAGGTTGGCTACTACAGCAAACCCGAGAATGGTTCAGCAGCAGCCATGACAGTCGTGGTCAGCCAATATTAGCCAGAATGCCTCCAGGCCTGGGGATCATTGGGGAGGTCTTAATGTGAAATTGGTACTTATCTTTACAGGCTTCCTTTGCGTTGTCTAAAAAGGCTCAAAGTGGAAGGCGAGCTCTCTCTTATAAGCATATGAAAATGAAAAAATGGAAGACAAGAAGAAGCAAGCTGATTAATTTGGTATTTTGACCCCAAATGGTTTCCAGCCACCATGGGCAGCAGGGTAGCATAATTGCTTCACAGCTCCAGGGTCCCAGGTTCGATTCCGGCTTGGGTCACTGTCTGTGCAAAGTCTGCACATCCTCCCTGTGTGTGCGTGGGTTTCCTCCGGGTGCTCCGGTTTCCTCCCACAGTCCAAAGATGTGCAGGTTAGGTGGATTGGCCATGATAAATTGTCCTTAGTATCCAAAATTGCCCTTAGTGTTGGGTGGGGTTACTGGGTTATGGGGATAGGGTGGAGGTGTTGACATTGGGTAGGGTGCTCTTTCCAAGAGCTGGTGCAGACTCGATGGGCCGAATGGCCTCCTTCTACACTGTAAATTCTATGATAGAAAACAGCCATTTAATCTCCTCAGAGCCGAAAACAGCCTTAACCAGGAACTTGTCCAGTCCTTTTTAGATGTTTGTATCATCCCTTCTGTTTGGTGAAGGAACAGGGAAATGAAGTGGGAGGGTCAGGACAGATTTTTGGAGATGTGCACCCCTAGGAATTTGAAACTGCTAACCATCTCCACCTCGGCCCCGTTGATGCTGACAGGGGTGTGTACAGTACTTTGCTTCCTGAAGTCAATGACCAGCTCTTTAATTTTGCTGGCATTGAGGGAGAGATTGTTGTCGTTACACCACTCCACTAGGTTCTCTATCTCCCTCCTGTATTCTGACTCGTCGTTATTCGAGATCCAGCCCACTATGGTCGTATCGTCAGCAAACTTGTAGATGGAGTTGGAACCAAGTTTTGCCACACAGTCGTGTGTGTACAGGGAGTAGAGTAAGGGGCTAAGTACGCTGCCTTGCGGGGCCCCGGTGTTGAGGACTATTGTGGAGGAGGTGTTGTTGTTCATTCTTACTTATTGTGGTCTGTTGATCAGAAAATCGAGGATCCAGTTGCAGAGTGGAGAGCCAAGTCCTAGGTTTTGGAGCTTTGATATGAGCTTGGCTGGCATTATGGTGTTGAAGGCTGTAGTCAATAAATAGAAGTCTGATGTAAGAGTCCTTGTTTTCAAGATGCTCTAGGGATGAGTGTAGGGCCAGGGAAATGGTGTCTGATGTGGACCGGTTGCAACGGTATGCGAATTGCAGTGGATCAAGGCGTTCTGGGAGTATGGAGGTGATGCGCTTCATGATCAACCTCTCGAAGCACTTCATTACGACTGAAGTCAGGGCCACCGGACGGTAGTCATTGAGGCACGTTGCCTGGTTCTTCTTTGGTACCGGTATGATGGTGGTCTTCTTGAAGCAGGTGGGGACCTCGGAGTGGAGTAGGGACAGGTTAAAGATGTCTGTGAATACCTCTGCCAGCTGGCAAAGCTGGAATAGGCAAAGGAGTGGGTCTGGCTTAAATTCCATCACAGCCTGAACAGGCCAAATGGACTCCTCCTGTACCATAATCATTTCTATTCATTGATTCTGTTTCAGCCCGACCTGCCCAGTGAAAACTGGGTGGACAAACAGTTAAACTTACCACGTCACTTACCCATCCTCGAGTTCCTGAGGATCGGACCTAACATGATCTTCACATGTATTCATGAGCAGGTACCAAGGCCAAAGGCCCAAAGACTGCTCCGGTCCAGATGGTGTAATCAAGACCTATTTACAACTTGTACCAGGTGACTTGCTCAGGAAATGGAAGTGGGTGTCCCAGACTAGCCCATTGAGGAAGGGATTGAGGCCAGAAGAGATAAATCCTCCTATAATTTGCATGTAGGACTAGGAAGAGGAGTGCTCACTACCCTATAAAGAAAGGATAGGCTTCCCTGTCATGATTTGCCTCCACCAATCACAAGGACCACTTCCGACTTCTCTACATAAATAAAGCCCTTCATTATAATGTCACGATGTGAAGATGCTGGCGTTGGACAGGGGTGAGCACAGTAAGACGTCTTACAACACCAGGTTTAGGTCAATATATATGTTTCTGGAACCCACCTCTTCATTCACCCGAGGAAGGAGCTGAGCTCCAAAAGCTAGTGATTCGAAACAAATCTGTTGCACCTGGTGTTGTCCGACTTCTTACCATTATAATATCACTCCAGTAAATCTCTTCTGAATCCTCTCCAAGGCTTTGACGTCCTATGTGTGGTGCCCAGAATAGGACATAATACTCCAGTTGGGATTTAACAGTGTTTCATAAATGTCTGGCATAGCATCCTTGTATTCAACCAGGGTCAGTGTTAGCTTTCTCACATTTCAGACAGAAGGTTGTGGTTTCAAGTCCCACACCAAGCATTAAATTCCAGGCTGACAGAGTGCAATACTGAGCAAGTGCTGTACTATTGCCCGTGTTGTCTTTTGAATGATACATTCCCTTTCAAGTGAATGTGAAAGATTCTGTGGCACTATTTTGAAAAAGAGTGGGGGGGGGGGGGGGGGGGGGGATCGCCAGTGCCATGGCCAATATTTATCTCTCAATTGGCATTTATTGAAGTGACATGGGAGTGTCCCTTTCAGAAAGGTTTTTGTCTAATCACATGGCTTCAGTGATGTCATTGTGTGGGTGGAGCTGGGTTGTGGCTCTATGAGCTGTTTTCACTTTTGCTTTCAGTTTTGACTGCTATCAACTCAGACAGGAGAAATAAGTGTTTTGGCCTGTCTCACTCTATTTTCAATTTAAATATCAGTTCCAGTAAAAATCACCTTGGTGGTGGCTTTAGATAGTTTGCTTGCTGGAAGGGTTTAAACCTGCTGGTGAGACGGGGTCAGAGTCTCAGGGAAAGCCAGTCTGATTCAAGTGAGAATGCAGAGTGCTGGGCCACGCCCATGAAAAGGGGTTTTTGGTTTATGGGATTTTGTATTTGAATTGGAACAGTTAAGGGGGAATTCATTAAATGTTATACATATATTACTGTAGCTGTGGGCTATCGTTATGTTTGTAATTGATAAAAATTCTTGCTGTGTGTTTATATAAATGTTAACTTAGAATAGTTCTTGGAATAAAACATATTTTGATTAAAGTTATGATGTGAAGATGGCGGCGTTGGACTGGGGTGAGCACAGTAAGAAGTCTTACAACACCAGGTTAAAGTCCAACAGGTTTGTTTCGAATCACTAGCTTTCGGAGTGCAGCACCTTCCTCAGGTGAATCTTTAGACCTAACCCGATCTCATGAAATGTCGTGATGTAAATACTGCCCATTGTGGCGGGATCACGCTTTGGCAAGTCTACATACTGGGCGATTCAGCTACTCTGACTTTAATATGCAGATTCCCGAGGAAAGGGGTCCTAACCGCTTCGCTTCGGAGAACTTGGGTGAGTGCTGTTCAGTACTGGGGCTGGATTCTCCGACCCCCCCGCCGGGTTGGAGAATCGCCGGGGGGCGGCGTGAATCCCGTCCCCCAGCGGGAATGGCGCCGCGCCTGTCAGCGCCCCCCCCCCCCCCACAGCGATTCTCCGGCCTGCGATGGGCCGAAGTCCCGCTGCTGTAATGCCGGTTCAGCCGGCGTGAATCAAGACACCTCCCTTACCGGTGGGACTGGCGGGCTCTGGGGTCCTGGGGAGGGCATGGGGTGATCTGGCCCCAGGGGGTGCCCCCACGGTGGCCTGGCCCACGGTTGGGACCCACCGATCGGCGGGCGGGCCTGTGCCGTGGGGCACTCTTTTCCTTCCACGTTGGCCATAGCCTTCACGATGGCCGATGCGGAAGTGACCCCCTTCCCCTGCGCATGGATGACGTCAGCAGCTGCTGACGCTCCGGCGCATGCGCGGACTTCCGCCGGCCGGCGAAGTCCCTTTGCCCCTGGCTGGCATGGTGTCAAAGGCCTTTCCCTCAGGCCGGCGGAGCGCCAACCACTCCGGTGTGGGCCTAGCCCCTCAATGTTAGGGCTTGGCCCCGAAAGGTGCGGAGAAATCCGCACCTTTGGGGCGGCCCGACGCCGGAGTGGTTCACGCCACTCCATCCCGCCGCGACCCCCCGCCCCGCCGAGTAGGGGAGAATCCAGCACTTGGTCTTCACAAATGGGTACCAGGCAGAACAGCGCTCGTGGGGTCTCTCAGAGGATTGGAGGCCCCAAGGTGCATGCTCTTTAGGAAGGATGGTGCCCTGGCACTGTTTCTGCCACCTAAGCACCCTGGCAGTGCCATCCTGGCACCCTGGCAGTGCCACCTGGGTGCTAGCCTGGCACTGCCAAGCTGCCTATGTGGCACTGTGAGGTGGCGGGGGTACTGCCAGGGTACCTGGTTGGCGATGCCAAGCTGACATTTTTCACATAGTGCCGATCATGCCAGTGGTGCCCCGCACAGTGTCGAGGGCGTCCAGGGTTCCCGGGGACCCAGAGATCGGGACGCCATTTAATAATGGCGTCCCGATCGCTCTCTACACTGAGGTGTTCCAGCGAGCAGAGCTCCTCAGTGTAGAATATGGGGCTGTATCTGGCCTTGGCCGTGTGTTCCCTGCTGAGGTCCCCTATCTAACCTGAGTATCGTTCGATAGCGTTGTGTTTCTTGGTACTGTGAGTGCCAGGGAAATTTCAGATAAAAGCACTCGCTGTGGGACTTTGTTCCTATTTAGTTAAATTGCGTCCTGAATGAATGGGGAGTAATTTGGTTAACCGGAATTCTATACATGGAATCAGAATCATGTTTGGATTGGATTCAGCCATTTTTCTGAATGTCTTATGTGGAATGTCTGAACTGTTTCTTGACATGACAGTTACAGTTATCAATTCCCATCCAACATACCCAGCCAAAAAATGGTTGGCCAGATACCATTGAAAATAATAGAAATTCCTCAAATTCATCAGAGTGAAATAGTTAACCTTTCGAGGTCAGATTCTGAGTGTAATTTTGTATGTAATTTTTATTTATGAACCAAAACCTAGATGTTTCACTGCACCCTGGAGTTTGAAAAACAAAACATCAGTTGCTGCTACATACCTTTGCCCCAGTCCATACCTGGGCTGGTTTAGCACAGGGCTAAAGAGCTGGCTTTTAAAGCAACCAAAGCAGGCCAGCAGCACGATTCAATTACCGTACTAGCCTCCCCGAACAGGCGCCGGAATGTGGCGACTAGGGGCTTTTCACAGTAACTTAATTTGAAGCCTACTTGTGACAATAAGCAATTTTCATTTCATTTCATTTCGTATGTATTATAAATATTTTCCATATTGGAAGATACATGGCAAACAAAATTGTTGTATGTACGATGTGCAAATGAAAAGCTACTCCAATAAGTCGGTTTGTTTTTTAAAATATCACAATGAATGAGTTGCTGATACAGAACAAGAAATTCTCAAATTTGTTAAGTTCACTGATCTCAGCTGAGCTTACAGTGAGAATGTTAATAATTAGCTTAAAAAAATACTGGCCCTAAGAGAGGAGAGAACTTTAGTCAATGTTCTTGATTGTTATCCACTAATTTCTTCTGGTTGTTGTGTGCATTCTTAGGTTTGTGAACATTGGATGAGGGTGGCACTCTGGAGTCTTCCAAAATTATATACATGTCACATTAACTGTTAGTCCAGCAAATGAAGAATAGATACTCACATGAGGTACACACACCACCATGAGTCAGCAGCTCTGGGAAATAGAGAGAGGGCAAGTACAAAATAATCCGGGTAACTTCAATTTACCAGGTGCAAAACCCATCGGATCATCTGGAGCATGGCTTTACTTCCCAATATTACTTTTCTTCATCAGTGAAGACTAACATTGAGTTGAACCCACTCTCGCCATTCTACTGAATGGCAAATTAGCTTAAAATTGCCCCCAAAAGTGACTTTTATGATGATAGTTCTCATTAGAATCAATAACAATAACATGACAAACAATATTTAAATTCAAACTGAAATCTTCAGACAGCTTTGTGTTTCAGGATGGGGGAAAGAGTTAAAACAAATCAGAGTCTAGGGAATTAGACCTCACCGCTATTCAACAAGAGTATAAAACCTGGAGACAACATGTGCTATATGATTTCAAGAGCTTAACATTTTAAACCTCCAAACCTTCTTTAACCACATTACAATATTTCCAAAGTGTGGTGTTAATGATTCCAAAATTTGTCCATAGTGAATCTTTGATGCAAACAGCTGCCAGTGGCAAACACATGTTGCTGCACTTTAGTGGACCAATGTGGCTTGCTATGTTCTGCACATGTAACAGACATCAAAGCCATGGGCTGTTTGCAACAGAATGTTCTGAAGACGATCTACCTCAGTTACTGAATATTTCTCGGTGTTTAACAGGGAATGCCTGCCAACAATTGCAGAAATTATTCATTCTAGGTTCTGGTAAGCGTTTCATCCCCAGGTATTTTTATTTATGAACCAAAACCTAGATGTTTCACTGCACCCTGGAGTTTGAAAAACAAAACATCAGTTGCTGTTACATACCTTTGCCCCAGTCCATACTTTTGACCCAGTACAATTCATTCCTTTTTCCAGAACCCAATACTCCAATCGGGACTGACACAAAGATTTCTGCAAATGCCAACTCAACTCGGTAACTGAACCAATAGTTTAACCTGTCTTAAAGCCCCAGAGTCCATGCGAATATATTTAATTTCATATTATGGTCATAAGAATAAAGGAAGATTTTAACACTGCCTGCCCTGCAGAAGCCAGGCATTAGAGAGTTACAGTCGATTGTGGGGGTCATTCATTGACGACATATACCAATCCCATAGGCTATAATTTTGGCCTGCTCCTGTGAGCAGCTGAGAAGAATCCCTGGTGGAAACTAGCAGCATTTTTCTTTCAATATGTAGAAAGGGTATTAATAACTCTATCTGGGCCCAACTGCTGTTTTAACTAGAGGCCTATGCAGAAAAGTCATTATGGTTTTCGACCACATCAACATACAGGGGCCAATATAAACCCAATTTTTTTTTAAACATTCCTTGTAGGGCCTGGAGGAGATGAAGTTCTCCCTCTGGGAGGCCCTACCAAGTATTATCCTCTCCTGCATGGGCTCCCCCACAACGCCTAAATCACGACGACCTCTGGAAACCTCTCTGTCAGTGTTTTACTTAATTACCACAAATCATTCCTTTGGTAGGGTCTCCTCCCTGACAAGCTGCCACGTTTAGGTAGGAAACTGACTGGTCGTACGCAAAGGAAGTCTATCATCTCAATGTTCTCTGCTTCAGAACTTATTTGTGTCTACTATGATGGCTTACCTTTTTTTTCTGTTGGTACTGCTTTCAGGTCAAGGGTCACCAGGTCACATGAACCAGTGCATCGTTTTAACCAAGAAAATACAGTTGATTCCTTTACAATTGATGCAAACTCTTAAAAGGTCTTTCCAAACATTCTTAAAAAATTACAGATTCACTAGAATTTTTTTTTTATTACAATTTTTCCTTACTATACTTCTTCCTGGTCAAAGGTCATCACCCTGGGCATTTTTCCTTTTTAACAATTAGATTTACAGCATTTTCAGGTCAGAGCACAAAGAGAAAAAATAGACAGAATTGAATCATGGAGCTCACACAATTTTCTGTTCATTTAAATTAATAAATTGAAAATTAGGTGGGTTCCATTTTAAGTTCCATTTTAAGACTTTGTACTCTGTACACAGTGCTTAGACAATCCCAAGCACTGTATGTGCAATCTGCCCAATATTTTTAAGAGAACAGGGAAAATCTTGGAAAGGACAATTGTTCAGTTAGCCATGCATTCTGCAGCTAATCTGAAATGTAATAATATGAGCATCTCACATTTTTATTTCAATATTGTAGTGGAAGAAAGATTCTCCAGATAATTGCATGCCTAATCCATGTGCAGAATTCCAATGCTCCAACCACTTTCTACTCATTGTACAGAAATCCTGGTCCAAGCATAATACTCAGATGTAAAATTCTGATCCAAACAGAAAATGTGCTGCTTATAATGCACAACATACTTCTGATAGTCATCCTAGTTGCTGTCACGCTTGAGCAAGAATCCTTAGCATTTTCCACATTTTTGTTCCTGTGTCAAAAAATATGTTTTTCTTAGCTGTTTCTATGGTTCTTAAGCCATAGAGGAAAACTGGAAGATCAAAACAAAGTTAAAAAATAATGGAGGGACACATCAGATCATTCAGCATTCAAAAGTGAAATAAGGCAGGTGTAACCGTTAGCTAGAATCAAGGTAGTGGAAAATCTCACTCAAAATGTTACATTATTTTTCACTTTAGAATGTTGAACACTATGTTGGACATTGCCAACATATTCTATTTTTATTTCTGTATTGCACTAAATGCAATGACCTGGATTTTGCTTCCAATGGCAAAGAACCACCTTAGTTGATCACCTTGCTGACAATTGCCCACAGGCTTCTTGAAGGGCTTGTGAGCAGAGATTTCCTCAAATCTGGAAATTTTTCCAGCATGGTGCTCTTACAGGGAATCTGTGGCATGTGTTTGCAGGAAAAGCAACAGTGGGGCTCTTCTGCTAATCATCAACAACAACTTATATTTAATTACCACTTTTAATGTAATAAAATGCTCCATGGTGCTTCAGCCTGATTTATGAATGCTCACACGCAACTTCAAACCAAGAAGCATAAAGCAAGAAATATCAATTTAATTTAAGCAATGTGACAGAATGCAAAAGAAAGATTGGGAAATATATATGTTATTAGGGACGAGAGATGAAAGAGATGGATGTAATTTCTAAAAAAAATCTGCAACATAGGACATGATTCAACGGCCTCGTCATCTCCAATTTGGGGTCGGGATGAGGCCATTGAATCTCACGAGAGGCCTGTCACAAGATCTACAACGCTCAAAATGTCACACAGGATCTCGCAAAACATTACCATCTGGATCTCTCCCTCACTGGGCCTGATCCTTAATTGGATGTCGAATATGCTGGCTGCCATCAATTGGCTTTTCCCTTTAAAAATCCAGTTGGGCGAATCTGGAACATGCCATATATAGCCAGGACTCAGAACCAGTTCCAAATTTGGATTCCCGAACACGGAATGAAAATTCAGCCTAAGTTGTTGCTGTTAAATCTTCGTCATTATAATGGCAACACTGATCGCCTCGCCATTATTTTCTTAGCAAATTCCAAAGTCATTGTGGTAAAACAATTTCTGGAATCATTTGAATCTTACAGCACAGAAGGAGGCCAAGTTTCTTAAATCTGTCCCCTCTGGTTACTGACTCTCCTTCCAGTGGAAGCTGCTCCTCATATAATAATAATAATAATTTTTATTATTATCACAAGTAGGTTTACACTAACACTGCAATGAAGTTACTGTGAACATCCCTTAGTCACCATACTACGCCGCTTGTTCGGGTACAATGAGGGAGAATTCAGAATGTCCAATTCACCGAACAGCACGTCTTTCAGGACTTGTGGGAGGAAACCAGAGCACCTGGAGGAATCCTATGCAGACACGGGGAGAACGTGCAGACTCCGCACAGACAGTGACCCAAGCGGGAATCGAACCTGAGACCCTGGCGCTATGAAGCAACACCTCCAACCACTGTGCTACCACGACACCCATATTTTTCTCTCCACTGTCTTTATCAAAACTGTTCATCGAGTTCTGAGCTAGTTACATTTATTGGTGTTTGTAAAACTCAGGATTCAACTTGTCCTGGCAAAATTATACTGTCTGCAAGTGTAATTTGCTTGGGATGTAGGCATTGCTGGCAATGCAGACGTTTACTGGCTATCAATAGTTTCCCCGAGGAGGCAGCGGTGAACCTTCTTCTTGAATTGCTGCATTACGTAATACATTCTTTGTTGCAGTTTTTTTGCAAGTGAGCAGCTTGATATGTCACCTCAGTGGGCAATTAGAGTCAGCCACTTGGTGTAGGACCACGGTCACAGGCCACACTGGGGAAGGATAGCAGATTTCCTTCCCGAAAACCTAGTAGTGAACCAGTTAGTTTTAATAACAAACCTGCAATATAGATGTTTACAGCATGGAAACAGGCCCTTCGGCCCAGCTTGTACATGCCGAATATCATGGACACTTTTGTATCATCAATAATCCAATTGGGGCCAGACAGACATTTCTGTGTCATGGAATGTAACAGCAATCCCATTTTCAGAAGGTTACTTTATAGTTCAAATCAACTGTTAAGAGTGGCAGTCTTGTACAAAGGAACAGTGCTGTCATATCATTCCAGCATCTGGCATCACCGGATGGATCATGAACTCAGTTGTATTTTGAGCATAATAAAGCAAATAGTTCCAGAAACGTTTTAATTGATCCAACATTTCTTTTAGGCAATAAAATCTTTATTTAACTGGTGGGGGTGCGTTACTCAATTGGCAAAAACGTTTGTTATGGCCAAAGCCCAAGCCATAAACATTGAGCAAAATAAGCATTGAGTTTAAGTTCTTGGTAAAGAACAGAATAGGAATGACGTTTTTAATGTTATTTTGAGGTCTGATTTTAATAAGATGCAGGCACCTCTAATTAGTTCCAGTGCAGTATTAATTTATTTTTGAGGTAGTTTGGCCCCTCATTTTTTTAAATCACCAAATGTTATTCAGCTGAAGGGCTTGACAAGTGATTTATTCCCAGAGCTATCAACATTGCACAACTCCTAGGTGTGAGATTTTCATTCACATACCTGAGGCATTGTCTCACACCAAAACATAAACATGTTAAAAGCATCAAGCGTCAGATAGGCACCAACAGTGAATTTGGATGAACAAATCTGTCTGTTTAATCCAAGTTTGCTGTGCCATTACTGCTGTTGCAGCTTTTCAGAGTCACTTTAGAATGGCTGAGGCGGATGTTAGAGCGATTGAGTTTTATATCCTGGTAGCTACAGGAAAAAGTACTCTTAACTCACACCTTCCCAAAACTGCATTAAAAAAATAAGCTTGACACCAAGTATGATGGGCGTTAGCTGTAGTATGGAAACAATGCAGTGAAGTTCTGTGTGAAAAGCTGAATCTTTAAAGCTAAAATGAACTCTGGTAACCTGCTTCACTAGTATTCTTGTATCAGTGGCTGAGAAGAACTGACAGTCTTACTGAAAGCCACAGTATGAGCAGGAGTGAGCAAAGCTCTATGTTTGCATCGGAGTAATATGTGCAGCCAAAAAATATTCACAAACAAATCTCTTATATTGTGTGTGAAAAAGAACCACAACTCCATCCTTCTGTAATGATATGTACATAGACAAGTGAGTGAAGGGTTAATTATTACATATCTGTGTAATTCAAACACTAGAGGGCACCATCACTTCTTTGTACATAAATCAGACCTCAGGGAATGCTGGGTAGTGTTAGTGAAGGAGAAAGCAAGAGAACAGCTCTTGGTGGAGATTAGGTTAGATAAAGTTAACACGAGGTTAGATCATAATATTATTAGTGACTATTTAGATTATTGATTACTGCTAGACAGATTCAATATTACTTTATTATTAACTATAGCTCAGTAGCATGTGCGAACTTCATTTAATTAATCGTTATGCAATAAGTTAGTTTAGTTTCAATCTAATGATTGGCAGATTCTTTGTTATCAACACAATGGACCATTCTGGAAGAAAAGACAAAGAACACAATATGTTACCACCGAGTGTTATATAACACCTTCAATGTGATATAAATAAATATCTAATATTTCTCTTGCCATTCTCCATTTTTTGCTTATTTTGCATTCCCTTTCATCTACTTTTCATTCACTTGTTTTTTTTTCAATCTGTTTCTTTCGTTTATATTCTTTAAGCAATCCACTGATTTAAGTAATCCACTGAAGCAAGTGTCATGTCCATGGTTTTAATTTGATTTCCTGCACTGGAGAGCAATGGCATGCTAGTCAGATGGAGCTATCCGTGAATACCCAGTGGCAGAGCAGGACCTTATTCATTCCATTGCACCTGACATTTTGACAGAAGACTGACATGAATATCAGGAAAGCCTTGTCTCCATAGCAAATCTCTTGCTTTCTCTCTCTCATGTACACTCACTGTGCAGTAAAACAACATAAACTAACACCGGATTTATCAGCACAGTGCAGGATTAGCGCACCATCGTGAGGCAGAAGGGCAGGACTTCACAAAACCATGAGTGCAGTTAATGCTCAGTGCAGAAGAGTTTTTAGGTCTGTCCTTTCTGTTCTTGGAATGGCTGTGATAAAGAAGAGTGCATGGATTCTCCTTCCCTTCCATCAAACTGCATTGCTGAACTGCTGTTCACCACTTCAGGCTATGCCTGTGTCCATTAAAGCACATGTGTGCTTTCCAAATTTCACACGGTCAGCAAAGACACACTTGAATGATGAATTGTACCTCTGCTTACTCATTTCCAATTATTTTCCGGCAGCTTCTACAATTGGGACACTCAGAGCTGCACATGCAATTCGAGCCCGTATTACCAAGTGATCACAGAAAATGCCTCTGGGCTCCTTTTCAAAAGCAAAAGAGATCGAAAAACAGTGCATGTGGACCCAAAGGTAAAAGTTTGATTTTCTAGTCCTCTCCAGTCCCTTGTAAATCTTGTCAATCCTTATTCTCTGATGCACAAATAATATTTTGAAAATCTGTCAAAATTACGTCCAAAAGAAACAAAATAGAATATGCTGGAGCCATTCAGCTCGTCAGACAGCAACAATGAAGGGAATAGATGAGTTAATGGGCTGAATTTTCTCAACCCATTGGAGACGGGCTGGATCCACAGGCACTACTGAGGCCTTCTGTGCCCCTGGGCAGCACAGGAACTAGGGTGCCTCATTGATCCTTCAAATCACATTTCAGTTTAATGTTTTAAGTTTCATTTTTGATTTGTTTTTGTTTAAGGAGATATCGCTTTAAGGGCTGTCCCTTTTAATTTGTCCCTCAGTTTATTTAATTTAGTTTATTTGGTATAAATAATAGGTGGAGACAGGCTGGAAGATGGCAGGGCTGACCATTAGGTGGGGGAAGGTGCTGAGGGGGGAGCCCAAAGTTCTCCCACCACCATGGCATATGACCAACTGCGTGATCCTTATTGGGCAGCTGCCCAATTGAGTCACTGAGGGTCATTTGTTGCCACACCCAAGGTGCCCAACTGTCCTATATTTTAAGGAATTGCCACCTTTCTTTGACTGTTTTCTGTCATCCCTTGAGGCATGCCTTTTGTCCTTTATTTCTCAGAGAGTCTCTTCCCATAAGGAAAAAAACAGTTCGGACCATTCTTCTTATTTCCCTATTTTATTGTTTTTTCCTTCTTTTGCCTCTGACTTATTTGTGAGCATGTATACTGTGGCACCTTGGCAATGAGATGCCCTCTCCCTCACACTGCAGCCTAAAGAGTAGCCACCACTAGTAGTGGTGCTGCCGAAGCTGCAGAGCTACAAGGGCCACTGATTGTGCCAGCAGCTCTGGGGAGCTGACTGTCATCATCAATTGGATGGCAATGCCAGCAGAGGCTGCTTAATCAGCCACCGCTGACATAATGCCCCCCCCCCCCCCCTCAGGTCCCACCGCTTACCAGAATGGGGTCTGCTGCCTCCTTTGGCGCCCATCAGCTCACAACAGAAAAATTCAGCCCAATGTTTCAATTTCCAGCATTTTCTGGTTTTATTTCAGATTTTTAGTATCTGCAAGTTGTTTTGCTTTTCAATTAAATATAAAGGTTCATGCAAGGCTATCTCTAAAATAGCAATTTTTCTATGATGAGACGTGGAACTCATTAAACCTGAATAATAATAATAATCTTTATTTGTGGCCTAAGTAGGCTCACATTAACACTGCAATGAAGTTACTGTGAAAATTCCCTGGTCACCACATTCATGTGCCTGTGCGGGTACACAGAGGGAGAATTCAGAATGTCCAAATGACCTAACAGCACGTCTTTCGGGACTTGTGGGAAGAGACCGGAGCACCCGGAGGAAACCCACACAGACACTGGGGGAACGTGCAGATTCCGCACAAACGGTAACCCAAGCCGTGAATCGAACCCGGGTCCCTGGCACTGTAAAGTTACTGTGCTAAAAGCAGTGCTATCATGCCGCCCAATGTACATCAATTACTAGCAATGTAGTAATGTATTGATAAAAATATATATTAATAGTTTTACAGCAAAGAGCAATTACCATGACATTCTGCTGACTGCTGTTTGGCGCTGGTGAACAAGGTAACAAGCCAGGGCAGTACAGTGGTGCAGTGGGTTAGCCCTGCTGCCTCACGTTGCCGAGGTCCCAGGTTCGATCCCGGCTCTGGGTCACTGTCCGTGTGGAGTTTGCACATTCTCCCCGTGTCTGCGTGGGTTTCACCCCCACATCCCAAAGATGTGCAGGATAGTTGGATTAGCCACGCTAAATTGCCCCTTAATTGGAAAAAATTAATTGGGTATTCTAAATTTATTTTAAAAAAGCAAAAATATAAAAAAATAAACAAGGTATCAAGCTAAATCCATGGAATGAGGTAGAGTGATTTTTTTTTCTCACCTCCCAAACAAATATTATTTTGTAAACCACTTTGTTGTCTAAAAATATGGTGATTCCTTGGGTTTTAGGGAAGGTTGGTAATGAGGCAGGTGTTGGAGTCCCAGGCGGGGAGGAAAATGTCTTCCCATTGCCATGCAAATGGTCCATGGGGCAGCCAATTAAGAAAGTTAAGGGCCCATTAAGAGCCACTTCTCACCCCGCAGGCAGGTTACACATATCAGAGGGGCTGGCTGTGTGGGGAGAAAGTGATGTCAACTCTGACAGCCTCCCAATGAGTTCTTGGCACTGGGACTCCATTATGGTCATTCCATAGCTCACTGACATTGGCAGTGACAGCTGCACCACGACTAATGTGCTGTTGTAGGAATATAAACTCCACCCCATTCCCCCTCCAACCCTGATCACTGGAGCCTGTCTGCCAAACCTCAGTTCCTCAACAGAATTTACCTAATTCTTGAAGGCACCTCGACATCGACACACCCTTTCCTTCGTGCTCCAGCTTAACCAGCGGCTGCATTAGCAGTGGCACTGCTGAAGTGCCAGCCATCTGTTTGGGCCTCAATTAGAAAATGGCCTGACAATGATCTGTTAATTGGCCTGTGATGGCAAAATTACATTTTTGTTTGGACTCTGAAGTCAGGATGAAATGTAGGAACCTGCAGCATATTGAGAATATTCACCCACCAATTATTTTTGGTGAGCCAATCAATAAGTGGCCAGAGATGTGCTCATCGTCCAATAGATCATTGGTGACACATCGGTGGTTCCACTGTCTGTGGGAACTGCCAGTGCCTGAAAACAGAGAGAGGGTGTGGCCGTCTCACAATAGAAACGCCCTCTGAAGACCAGGTAAAAGCTTTGATTTGAAAACAATCTGGCTGTGAACATGGAGAGACATTCCTGCTGCTGGATGTTCAACAGCAGCAGTTGTGGCCCAGTAGCCATAGCACGTTCGATGGGGTCCATAGCAGCATGTCCCACCGTTCAACATTGGGAGCCTACTTTGAACATATTTGCATCTCATTATTGGACCCAGGCACAGGAATCATGCCCCGCCTTCCCATCACGGCAGCATGATGTCAGCACGACTTGTTTCAAAAGACATGCACCCAACAAGCACCTCTCCAAGGGAAGCACAGAGGTGAGCAGAGTGCTCGTAGAGTGGCTCTGCGGATTAAGGACCTGACTTGGAGGTACTGCCTCTAACTAAGAACCAGCCTTTGACACGGGAATACCGGCTCTGACTCAGGGTACAGGCTCAGACAAAGGGTTACCGACACTGACTGGGGGCGACCAACCTTTGACATGGGAATGCCAGCTCTGACTCAGGGTGACCAGCCTTTGACATCAGAGTAGCCAGGGTAACACTGGAGTGAGACTGACGTAACATTGGAAGGGTACCCAGGGGAGACTGGAGGGAAGATTCCAGGCTACCGGGAGATGTGCCCCACTAAAATCGGGATTTTCGATTGGGCAGAGAATAGCTCGCCAGCTGAAACCCGGGATTCGCACCAGGTATCAGACCTGTCACGAGTCTCCGGTCCTGCCTCACCAGCCCGACCAGGCTTCCCGCGCAGAGAAGACAGGAAAACGATTATTATGCAAAACCAGTGATGGGATAATCTTTTCCAGAAGCACAATATCTGTCTAGGAGACAGCCCTCCGACCATCTGCTCCCTCGGCAGTCCATGCTTCCACCTGATGTGCAGCAGATGTGTGGTGCTCACCAGAGAGTGATCCAGGAGCCAGATCGCTAACATAAAAAATATATTTAAAAAAAATAAATTTGGAGTGCCCAATTATATTTTTTTCCAATTAAGGGGCAATTTAGCGGGGCCAATCCGCCTAACCTGCACATCTTTGGTTTGTGGGGGTGAGACCAAGGCAGACATGGGGAGAATGAGCAAGCTCCACATGAACAGTGACCCAGGTCAGGAATTCGAACCCGGGTCCTCAGCACCGCAGTCCCAGTACTAACCACTGTGCCACATGCTGCCCTGCCTGATCACTAACATTACCTAGCAAGATGATAGTCTTTGAGATGGTGGATAGTGCAGGTGAAAGCAGTGCCAAGACTTTGGTCGCGGTCTTGGATGGCGGGAGGGGGGGGGGGGGGGGTGGTGACATGACCCTGGACGGCCTGGCCTCACCTGATAGGAATCCTGCATGACAAAAGACGTGGGCCGAGAATTTGGGAAGGACTGGTCTGTGGGAGAGGGGTTACTCACTTGCTATTGGGACATCTGCGTTGCATTGGACTCTCACGCATTTGGCACATGCCAAACTCCTTTCCAGTCACTGCCCTCTCCTTGGCTTCCCCTGTGAATTGTAAGGCCCTTTCCTCAGAGATGGTGCATCTGAGATGCCATCTCCCATCTTCTGGCGATAAGGGCCACTTTCTCCTTTGGGACATGGAAAGGCCCTAGAATTCGAGTTTTATGGTGGATTTGTGGCTGGTGGCATGTTTGTGCAAAGCTCCTGGCCAAAGAGGACAATGCATGTGTTGGGGGTTTGTGGAGTGTGGGTTGTAAGGGAGATGCAGGCAGGTTGTTGGCCGCTAACAGATTAGGGGCAAATGTAAGAAGTGAGGGACAAGGGCACAGGTGTGGTTACTCACCCGAGCTGATCGAAGGAGTTAATTCTTCTTCTTATGGTGTTGCAAACCGGTCCTCTTGGTGAGGCTGCCAGAACTCTCAGCCTCTGCTACCTCATCCCAGGCCTCGTTCAGTATAGCGGGCTTGAGTCTTCATCCCACCCTGGGGAAGAATGTGTCCCTCCTTTTATCAACAGCGTCCAGCAAGTGTTCAATGACAGCAACCAGGAACCTTGGTGCTGGTCTTCATGCAGCCATCTTCTTGGCTGGAATGACCGTTTGTGCTGAGTGGACTCGAAACGTGAATGCCGATCCCAGTGAATCAGATACCAGTGGGGCCGGAGCTCGGGCAGGCTGCATGCAGGCTGCGTGCATGGCATCAATTGCTCCTTAATGGTGTTCCTAGCGGCCGCGTGGATTTATCACGATTCTCACCAGCGGCAGCCCTTACTCTCCAGAACGGCGAATCCAGGCCAGTGTCTTTTTGGAAGACCAGTGTTAGAGCAATGTTCTATCCCCCAACGTTCTGAATCTACTCAGTAAATATATCTATGATGCACGATCAATTGCACGAAAGACTCAGATTGGTACAACTGTGGCTTTATTACAGTCAGATGCCTGGTCTCCTACTGCAGCTGGCAAAATGGCAGATCAGGAGGAGGACATGCATATTTATATGGCTCCTTGTGGGCGGAGCTAGCCAGCAGGGGCTACCGGCGAACCTGTAGTGCAGGTCCTACCTTACATCCCCTAATACAGATGCACAGTGGTTCACCACAATCTAGAAGCTCGTTGTTCTGGTCGGTTGGAGGCAGCAGTAAAAGAACCAGTGATATCTTTGATGGAGAACAGAGTTTTCCCCAACGAGATAGCACATCTCAGGGTGCCTCAACAAAACAACTTCTGATCCCTTCCTGTAACCGTTTAAAGAGTATTAAAAAGGAGATGTAAGTCAAAGAAAGTAGAACTTCAAAATAACATCCTCGCTAGTCGCATTTGTTTTTAACTTCATCTTTTTTTTTTGACAGGTCTCTCCTGGGGATAATACCACGCGAAGCTTAATTGAAACAAATCTTTATGTCCAAGTGGTTATTTATGACCACATCACAAGAAGAAAATCCTGATTATCTTTGAACAAAGACAGGATTATCTCCACATTACTGGTTCATGTTTTCACTCAAAGAATTGGTGAACAGTTGTAACAACTGCAGTGAACAAATAAAATAAATATATACAGATTTCATAAACATCCATCCTCTTTTATTTACATTAAATATACGAATTCCACTTTTTTGCTTCGAAGGCATTAACTTCCTGCTGCAGAAAGCCGTTTCCTACTTTGTGTGTTTACGCAATTTGCATTTAAAAATATTAACTATAAATACATGAAAAAATGGTCAAAGGCAATTGGGTTCAATGTTTTGGCTGTTGTGTGATAAGTCATACCATTTCCTATCTCCTCCCTGCCGTGCTTTGGTCTTGAACACTACCTCTGGGAAAAGGTACAGGAGCAAGCTTCACCCAGAGCTGTCCCCATACTAGAAAAGCTAAGTGAAGATTTTCCCTTGAATTTTCCAACTCCTTCCTCCACCCTCACTTCCATGAAGAAATAACTAGCCCCCATCTACAACCTCCCTGCAAAGCACGACTGAGGTGGGGGAGTTGCCAGATGAAACCTCCCAATCTATGCCATTTGTACATGAGTGTTGATCATCTTGAAAGACAATCTGATGGCTTCCAGAAGCAACATATGGTTGCCACATTCAAGAATATTAATTAAGCTGTACAAATGTATTTGCATATTGCAGACTCCTGCCAAATATACATAATGCACCCTGGTCTTCAATTGTAACTATTAACTTCTGTTTAATATCAGATATAAAAACCTTTTGGTAAAGAGTTCCCAGTAGTTTTATGATGCTGAAAGCCTGCACACAAACAGTGTGCGGAGACAGGGCAAGTTTTCAAAAAGGAAATGTTCAAATTATATATTCAATAAAGATAAAATCCAACCAATCTTAGCTCCATAATTTGAAAAAGATTTGCTGGAATTGTTTTGGCTTGTGTAGTATTCCCCAAATACCTAGTAGAACATAAGATATCTTGTCTATTTAACATAAGTTGGCTACTGTGCCTGTGCAATGAATTGAATTGAATAGTTCCAGTAATTTCAAGGATGCAGAGATGTCACATGAACATTTGTTACCTCACTCAGAATTATTCGGTTTTAAAGTACGGCTATACTTCATTTACATCAACAGTTAAAACAAACCTCACCTCTGCTTAAACCAGGCCCCTGTTTGTGAATGGAAATTTAGGGAATTTCTTGCTCTGAACTATTGTGTGTGAAACCAATTCAAATAAATCAAACACACTTTCCTTGCTCTGTATCAACCATCCCTGGAGTGCACTTCAAATTGGAGCCTATTGGAAGGTTGTATATTATAAACATACACTAGTCTGACAAAAGTACCTGCGTTCTTCTACCCATTTAATTTGCACTATTCTAGTGATTGTACGTTAAAAACAAAAAAATATAGAAGTGGATAAATACTGTGACCCAAATCTTCTGGTCTCCGGATTGTTGGAGATGGGACACACGTTAGCAGATGGTCTGGGTCCTTGCTGCACAGGACTCTTCGCACGGGAATGTCTCAGAACCTAACCTCAGGGCAGAGATTTGGGCCTGATACCTGGGACCTACCTGGATACGTACCCAGGAAATGTTCGACCAGGGTTGTCCAACATACAGCCCGTGGGCCAGGTTCTGGCCTGCCACGGGTTTCTATCCGACCTGCGGACGTGTGTTCAAAAAATAGGTAAGTGGAAGTGGCAGATTCTGAAAGGAGTGGCACCTCCAATCACAGGCTGTTCCTCTACCAAGTTTCCAGGAGCATAGCAGTCTGTGATTGGAGGACGAATGAGCAGTGGGAATGTGAGTGGCAACACTTGGCCTTAGACCTGAACACCAGAGCGGCGGGGGGGGGGGGGGGGGGGGGGTTTGAGGGGGGAGGGGCGAGAAGCAGGCTGCCTGCCAGGGGGTGGAAGGATGGGGGGTATTACAAGGGAAAGAGATGAGAGAAAAGCTGTCTGCAGGGCGGGTGGAGAATAAGAGGCTACAAGGGAGAGGCTGTGATGCAGGGGTTGGGAGATGGGGAATAGGAGGCTGTTTTGAGAGGCTGTGATCCAGGGGTTGGCAGGAAAAGAAAGAGAGGCTGCGAAGAAGAGACAATTTTCTGGACAGCCGAAACAGTAGTGATGTTCTTGTCAGATAGCCTGATTTATATTACAAGAACACTTGTGGCTAAAGATATAAACGATTTATTAACATTAACTATGGGTCAACTATGTACAAAACAACAGATGAATAACAGCATGATCATGCACAAGTGACCTCTCTCTTCCAGCTCTCCCGTCAGTCTGAGGTCATCTGACTCTAACATTCATTTATATACTAATGGTCCCAGTGGTCAGTCGGTGAATTACAACACAACCATGATATCACTCCATCCTCTTTCCTTTGAGGGAATAAATTAATACATTGTCATCAATATATTTACATGTGATATTATTAGCATGTGAGTCTAACAGTATTAATTTTTTCTTTACAATTTTAAAAACTGGTTTAACAAATACCGTATATACTCGCGTAACATGCGACCTTTGAAGACCTAAATATTGACTTGAATTTGGGGGGTTGCATGATACACGAGATACAAAATTTCGGGTGTGAAGTACTGGTCAAGATTAGGTTGTTAGGCTGTTAAGCAGACCGTATCCATTAACGGAAAGTCAAATGGACATTATTATGGATATAATGAAATATAAAACAGGAATACATATGCAGGTTAATTAACAAACTTTAATAAAACTTTACTAAAAAAACTATTAAAACAAACTTTTGCAGGTTAACTAAAATCCGTCAAATTCGCTTTCATTGCTATCAGTGTCATCATCAAATAAAGCTTGGAATTCTTCTTCATCGAGGCAGTCGTCATACTGATCATCTTCCAGGTCTTCAATATTTTCATCCTCTTCTCCTGCATCTTCGAATATAGCATCATCTTCACTTCCATCCAAAGCATTTGCTATTCCACATTTTTTAAATGCTTTAACAATCAAATCTGCATCTATCTCAGCCCATGCTTCTTTTACCCACAAACACAGTAGAGGCAAATCCGGAGCCTTCATATTCCCTCCCTTCGTAAATGATTTCTCTCCTTCCATCATCCAGTCATTCCATTTCTTTCTTATATTGTCTTTAAATGGCTTATTAATGGATACGTCAAGAGGCTGAACGACGCTAGTCAAGCCAGCTGGAACGATTGCTATATCGGTGTTTGATTCGCAAACAGCTTTCACAACAGAATCCACGCGATGTGACCTAAACATATCCCACACAAGTAAACTTTTTGGGCGTCGTAAACCACCTGCTCTTGATTCCCAAACTCTCTTCAGCCAAATCTTGCAACCATTATCGTTCATCCAACCTTTTTCATGGACATGGACAACGATACCATTTGGAAATTTTACTTTGGGCATTAATTTCTGTTTAAAGATAACCATTGGAGGAAGTTTCGTCCCATCTGCCATACACGTTAGTACAACCATAAAATGTGTCTTTTCATGCCCTGTAGTTTTGATAAAAATACTTTTCTCACCGACTTTATTAACGGTTGAGTTTGATGGCATATCAAAATTCACGGGTGTTTCATCCATGTTTCCAATGCACGATAACTGATAGCTGTTAGCTTTGCGATGTTTGATTACAAATGTTTGAAAACTAGTCACTTTTTCTTCTAATTCTTTTGGGAGTCTCTGTGCAATTTTTGTTTTTCTTCTTAACACAATGTCATGTCTTTTCATGAACCGCGTACACCATCCAGGACTTGCAGTAAACTCACGAATGCCCATGTTTCTTGCTTCTCGTAAAGCATAAAGTCTAATTTTAGATCGAGTTATAATATAACCATTTTCCCAATTTTCGGACACCCACTTTGAGACGTTATCTTCTAATTGCGGCCAATGACATTTCGACCCGCGATTAGCGCATTTATAGGAAGGACTTTCCATCAATTTCTCTTTCTGTTTTCTCCAGTTGCGGACACAGCTTTCTCCGACACCAAACAGCTTTGCAGCTTTAACGTTGTTGCTGTGTTCCGCTTCGGCAACGACTTGCAGCTTCAATTTGGCAGTATATTTCTTGGCAGATCTTTTCTCCATAGTGGCTAATGGTAGAATGTATTCGACCGTTATGTGTTACACGTTAGTTAACTGCTTATTACCGTGATTAGAAACCGCAAAACAACTGGTTGTTTAAGGCGGTTGTTAACGGCGTAATTTGGTATCTCATTTGGTGTCTCAAAAAAGTGACTCGCATGATACATGAGGTATAGCATAAAATCATGTTTTGGGATCTAAAATTTAGGGGTCGCATAATACGCGAGATCGCATGATACGCGAGTATATACGGTATATGTATATACAAGAACAGCAAGCATAGTATGTACAAATAGTCCAAATCTACAAATTGAGTCAATCAAGTTTCCTTCAGACTCCTGTTGATTTTCTCTAAGTTTGACCTTGCTGCTCAGAACTTGTAGATTCATTGCTCTGCATGACATTCTGATGCTCAGGAACTGCTGAACTATCTGACACTGCAGCTGATGTTGATTCTGATGTAGATTTGTCATCCATCGCATTGTTGTGAAAGTCTTCTCTGGTTTTTAAGAGAGCGCGATGATTTCTTCATAAAACCAGCCCATCATCTGTCTGTACATTGTAGGAACGAGGTGCTACTTCTTTAAGTACAATGACTTTTCTCGACCAATTGCCAAAGAGTCATCGGACTCGAAACGTTAGCTCTTTTCTCTCCCTACAGATGCTGCCAGACCTGCTGAGATTTTCCAGCATTGTCCCTTTCGTGCCTGAACCTTTTACTCTCACAATGTCATCACTACTCAGAGGTGGTAAATTTCTAGACACTCTATCATAGAACTGCTTTTGTTTTGCTTTAATGTTTTGCATTTCCTGAATTACCACTGTATTCTCTTCCTTTGCCAAGTATGGAAGTGGGGTACGCAACCTTCTATTCATGAGTAACTCTGCTGTCAGTCTACCATGTGACAATTGTAATGTGATTTCACGAGATATGGATACGATTGGCTGGCCATTACTTTCTGTAATGATTGTTTTACAATATGTACACTTTTCCATTCAGATCTTTGGGATCCATGCCTATATGAGCATCACCAATTTTTTTTGTTTCACGCATACCATGGAATTTACCCCACTCCGCAGATGAAGCTATCAATAATTTATTAACATTTACTGTAGGTCAACTATATACAAAACAACATGTGAATAGCAGTATGACCATGCACAAGCAACCTCACTCTTCAAGCTCTCCCATCAGTCTGAGGTCACCTGAATCTTTAAATCTGTGGACCTCGTGGCAGGCTTCACCGATGATGTGATAATTTTTTTCTCAGTGTTGAATCCCATCCAGCATCTTGTCGGATGGCCTGATTTATATAACAAGAACACTTGTAGATGAAGATATAAACAATTTAACATTAACTGTGGGTCAAATATACACATGAATAACAGTATTGCACAAACCACTGTCTCTCTCTCTCAGCTCCCCAGTCAGTCTGAGGTCACCTGACTCTAACATGCACATATGTACTAATGAGACTCCTAGTGGCCAGTCTGTGAATTGCAACACAACCATCCTATCACAACAACAGTCACCATCAATAGTGTCTGTCACAATATGCAAACATGCAATCAATGAACAATCAGAATAGGACACAATCAATGGGCAGTCAGGACACTCAGAGGTGGCATCACCACAAGGGGGCATGACATAAAACTATAAAAGGGATGAGGCACTCACACCCTGTCTCTTTCCACAGACAGACATCAAGAGAGTTAGACAGCGTTGATCAGCAGCATCACACCCCAGCACGTGGCTTAGAGCAAGCTGGTACAGTTAGACTGAGTTACTACAGTTAGATTAGCAGTGATTTGAACTCATTTGAGAACTGTGTTGATAGTTCAATAAACACGTTGAACTCACTTCAGAGTCTGGAGCATCCTTTAGTTAAGACTGCATCAAGTAGCAGCCAGTGTTATCCGAAGCAGCATAACACAACATGATACCAGGAGTGATTGTTCAACCTATTTAGTTCAACTCAGCAAGATCCGTGACAACCAGCTACTGAATACAGGCACAATGGACAAGATTCAGGCTCCTCATCAGCTCAGGACCACCGGCAATCTTAGTGCCAACTGGCGATCATTCAAGCAGAAATTTCAACTCTATGTTGAAGCATCCGACCTCAATGGCGCAACCGATGCTCGGAAGATAGCTCTTCTACTCACCACTGCGGGTGACCATGTGATAGAGATCTTAAACTCCTTTCACTTTTCCGAAGGGCAGGACAAAATAAAGTACCAAACAATCCTGGACAAATCCAACAGCCACTGTGAGGTGGACACCAACAAAATCTTTGAGCGCTACATCTTCAAGCAGAGGATGCAAGGTAAAGACAAATCCTTCAAGTCCTATCCAACAAACCTTTAAACTGCTAGTGCAATCTTGCAAATTCGGTGATATCACTGACTCCATGATCAGAGACCAAATCGTTTTTGGAGTCCACTCTGATCCTCTGCGAATGCCATTTGGCATCATCTCGGCATCAGAGATTTTCCATCGCATCATGGAACAGGTGATGGAGGGAATAGAAGGGGTTTGTGTCTATGTTGACGATATCATAATCTGGTCCACAACCCCAGAAGAACATGTGTCGTGACTCAAGAAAGTATTCCGACGCATACATGAACATGGCCTCAAGCTAAACATGTCCAAGTGCTGTTTTGGGACATCCACGCTGAAGTTCCTGGGCGATCAGATTTCGCAACACGGTGTGCGCCCGGACACAGACAAAATTAAAGCCATCGAGGCAATGAAAGTCCCGGAGGACAAGAGGCAGTACTGCACTTCCTGGAAATGGTCAATTTCCTTGGCAAGTTCATCCCGAATTTGGCCACACATACCACAGCCCTATGCAACCTGGTGAAAAAATCAACCGCCTTTGAGTGGAAAGCAGAGCACTGAACAGAGTGGCTGGAGCTGAAAGACAAGCTCACCATTGCACCCGTCCTTGCATTCTTTGACCCAGACCGAGAGACCAAGATATCCACAGATGCGAGTCAGGATGGCATTGGGGCGTTGTTGCTTCAAAGAGACGACACGTCATCCTGGGTACCAGTAGCATACGCGTCACGGGCAATGACACCCACTGAGACCAGATATGCGCAGATTGAGAAGGAGTGTTTGAGTCTTCTCACCGACATCCTCAAATTTCATGATTATGACGACGGCTTGCCAACATTTACTGTTGAGACGGATCATAGGCCTCTGGTCCACATCATCCAAAAGGACCTGAGCAACATTACGCCTCATTTGCAGAGAATTCTGCTCAAACTCCGGAGGTATGATTTCAATTTGGTGTATACACCTGGCAAGGAGCTCATCATCGTTGATGCATTGTCCCGCACTGCCAACTCACCCAGTGAACCACTGGAGATCATCCAGCACATTGAATTGCAGTAAGACGTCTTACAACACCAGGTTAAAGTCCAACATGTTTGTTTCAAACACTAGCTTTCGGAGCACTGCTCCTTCCTCACCTGAGCAGTGCTCCAAAAGCTAGTGTTTGAAACAAATATGTTGGACTTTAACCTGGTGTTGTAAGACTTCTCACTGTGCTCAACCCAGTCCAACGTCGGCATCTCCACGTCATTAAATTGCAGGTACAACTGTGTCCAAGCACTCTCCCGGCAACAGATGAGAAGATCATTCTCATCTGAGAAGTGATGGCCAAAGACCCTCTGTTGCAGCGAGTCATCCACAACCTCAGCAATGGCTGGCAGAAAGGGCAATGCCCTCAATTCTACAACGTCAAGGATGACCTGACGCTGATCGGCGGCATCCTGCTCAAGCTGGACAGGATAGTCACCCCGCTACGCCTCCAGAGCATGGCAGATTCATGAGGGACACCTGGGTGTAGAAAAGTGCAGACGCAGGGCCCAGCAAGCTGTCTACTGGTCCGGCATCAACCAGGACATCACGGACATGGTCCTGAACTGCAAAACCTGTCAGAGGTTCCAACCAGCGCAGGGCAAGGAGACTCTCCAACCACATGACCCAGAGACCTCTCCGTGGTCCAAGGTTGGCATTGACCTATTCCACGCGAATGGTCACGACTACATCTTAATCAGCGATAACTTTTCGAACTATCCTGAGGTGCTGAAGCTGCTAGACCTCACCTCACGGACCATCATCAAAGCGTGTAAAGAGACATTCTCACGCATGTCATCCCGAACACCGTCATGAGCGACAATGGCCCGTGCTTCCACAGTCGAGAATGGTCCACGTTTGCCAAGAGCTAGAATTTCAGGCATGTCACCTCCAGTCCGCACTATCCTCAGTCCAATGGCAAAGTCGATAAAGGGGTGCACATCATTAAGCAGCTTATCCGCAAGGCCTCGGACTCCGCTTCCAACATACACCTTGCAGTACTTGAGTACCGGGCGACTCCTTTGTCCACTAGCATGTCGCCAGCTCGACTGCTGATGAACAGGGACCTGCGGATGACGCTTCCAGCCATACACCTGCCCAACCTTGATCACACCCCTGTGCTGCAGAAGATGCAACAGCTTTGCGGCAGCCAGAAGCACAGCAATGATGCACATGCCACCGATCTGCACGTGCTATCCCCTGCAGATACGGTCAGGATCAAGATACTGGATGGTGGGTGGTCTGCTCCGGCTGTTGTTGTTTGACAGGCCGCTCCCAGATCCTATGTCATACATATGGCTGATGGCTCCATTGTGCGAAGGAATCGAAGGGCACTGCGAAAAGATGCTTGCCCACAACCACTTTCCCCTCCAGTTCCACATGTCGAATTGCCACCTCCAGACACCTCGAACCCAAGGCCACCAGTTGTGCCTCCCACTCGCCTGTCAAAACACCGCCATCCCCTCCACCACCTCTCCGGTGGTCGACGAGGATCAGACGCAAGCCTCAGAGACTGGACTTATGAGCATTTGTTTTGTTTGTTCTGTTCTGTATTCCTCAGTCAGTCACATTAGACAGACACATTCACATTAATATACATCTTAAAAAAAGATTTCATGATATGCAAACATGCAACCAATGAACGCTCAGAATAGGACACAACCAATGGACAGTCAGGACACTCAGAGGTGGCATCACCACAAGGGGGCATGACATAAACACTATAAAAGGGATGAGGCACTCACACCCTATCTCTTTCCACAGAGAGACGTCTAGAGAGTTAGACAGGGTTGATCAGCAGCATCACACCCCAGAACATGGCTTAGAACAAGCTGGTACAATTAGACTGAATTATTACAGTTAGATTAGCAGAGAGTCAAACTCATTTGAGAATTGTGCTAATAGATAAATAAACACCTTGAACTCACTTCAGAGTCTGGAGCATCCTTGAGTTAAGACTGTATCAAGTAGCAGCCTGTGCTATCCGAAGCAGTATAACACAACAGTGTCCTCGATGATGTTCTGTACAGAGAATGGTAGCTGAGTATTCAGCCACCGGGAATCTCACAACCAAATCCAATCCTCCAGGATGCACTTTCCAGCAAGGGTAACTGAACAGTGGTCAAGTACAGAATGATTTCTTCGTTCACTTCATTAAGTTAACAAGACCACTTATAGCAAGCTTGCTTCCAGCTGAGCTATGGTCATCCAGTCAGCACTTGAAAGTGGAATCTTCCTC
Organism: Scyliorhinus canicula; assembly: GCF_902713615.1. Lineage (NCBI taxonomy): Eukaryota > Metazoa > Chordata > Chondrichthyes > Carcharhiniformes > Scyliorhinidae > Scyliorhinus > Scyliorhinus canicula. Next base: position 174,541,782 of record NC_052148.1, on the reverse strand, counting down.
GTGTGGGTTGACTTCGCTTGTTACAGGGCTTTAGCTTTGGGCCTGCAAGAAAGTATTTTGTACTGCCTTTGGAAAATGTACACACCATGGAGTAATACTTCAGTGTTCTGGAGCATTGTAACTGAGACGTACCCCCAACAAATGCTGGGGAACCTCACTAGCTAATTGCCTGGAAAGTACAAACTTCTATTGTGCAATTATCCTGCAATGGGAACCATTGGGGTCAGGTATGGTGGTCAGTACTTTGGCTTCCCAGAAGTTAGAAGAGCTGTTAATTTTTCAAACTTATTGCTGTCAGACATTTGGAACAAAGTGAAATTGCCATTTAAATCATTGTTTTGGATGGTTCCCATTGCGGGCGAGTGAGCCTGGGGAGGATGCTCTTTTGCAGGGTGAGTGCAGATTCAATGGGCCAAATGGCCTCCTTCTGCACTGTAGGGATTCTGTGATAGCAGGAGGGAATATGGGGCAGAACTCACTGAATGTATGAGCCTTGGACACACCAAATCCCCATCCAGGCTGGAAAATGGAAACTCTTGGCTTAGGGAATCTTCAGCTTTGAGTTGCCGCAGATATCAGCAACTTAATAGTATGTGAGCTAAAATTCCACCCTTTAAACTGAAAGGTCATCTATGAAATCCTGGTATGAGGAGGGACTCAGCATAGCTGGGTACCTGGCGTTTTTCAGTTGGTTGCCATAGAATCATAGAATCTCTGCAGTGCAGAAGGAAGCCATTCGGCCCATCGAGTCTGCACTGACCCTCTGAACGGTTGTGTTGGACTCCTGCTAGAGTTCGGGCAGAAGGATGGTGGAAGACATTAGGAAATTTGGGGCCAGGATCATTTCAGTTTCTCTTTCTGGCTCCGCAGAAAGACGATTCTTCAGATCACCCATAATCGCAGGCCTGGGTGATATCACTTCATGGTCAGTCTCTGGAATTATCTGAAACCAGTGATTACACTCAACTAGAAATATTCATGTTTAGAAATGACAGAATAAACAAGGCTTTAGTTAAAGAATAGCACAAGCTGCAAAGAAGGATGTGAATCAGTTTTTGGAAACAACAGTGAATCTTAAACACATTTTTTTTTCTGCATCAATGGAATTATACATTTAACTCAAGGCCTGTTGTTTACTTTCATGGCTGCTGCAGACTTTTAAAATCCTTCATGGATGACCATCCCAAATTTAATGAATTTTTCAGGAATTGTGAATGCTTGCTTGGAATTCCCTCAAAATCTCTCCTCCTCTCTTTCTCTCCTTCAGGAGCTCCACTAAATCTACCTGATTGAGCATTTAGTCATCCATCCTAATAAATCCTGCTGTGGCTTGGTGTTAAATTATGTTTGATGATGTTAATGTAAAGCACCTTTGGAGGAAGATTCTATTGGGAAAAGCGGAGCGATAGATTTAAATAATACATGAGAATTAGAAGCAGCAGAGCATCAGGAGCGGACCTCCAGATTTAAATAGCGCGTAGGAGCAGGCAGGCAGCAAAGACTATCGGGGGCAGCGTGACAAATACCAGACAAACAAAAAAACGTTCAACAAGGGATGTCTAATGATTGTGTATTGAACATTGCATTATGCATTTTGTCCACTTGAGGTGACAACACACCAGCAAAGGCAGGCTAACAGGAAGAGAGAACAAAAATTGATCCATATTTTAAGTTTGGTTTCCTACTGAATGTGGCTGAATCTTTCTGTTTCCTCCCAAAACTTCGCAATGGCAATGAAAAATAGGAAACAAGGCTTTCAGTTTTTAAAACTTTTTTGGAAGGCATTTGTCTACTTTCTGCAAAGAGAGCATTTTAAAGTTGGAGATTTAGGGGCAGATTGCGGCTCAGAAAACTAAGGAAATTCGGCATGTCCATACTGACTCTTCCCAACTTTTACAGATGCACCATAGAAAGCATCCTATCTGGCTGCATCACAGTTTGGTATGGCAACTGCTGGGCCCAAGACCAAAAGAAACTTCAAAGAGTTGTGAACACAACCCAGTCTATCACACAAACCTGCCTCCCATCCATTGACTCCATCTGCACCTCCCGCTGCCTGGGGAAAGCAGACAGCATAATCAAAGACCCCTCCCACACGGCTTACTCACTCTTCCAACTTCTTCCATCGGGCAAGAGATACAAAAGTCGGAGAACACACACAAACAGATTCAAAAACAGCTTCTTCCCTGCTGTAACCAGACTGCTAAATGCCCCTCTTATGGACTGACCTGATTATTACAACACCCCTGTATGCTTCACCCAATGCCGGTATCTATGTGTTTACATTATGGACCTTGTGTTGCCCTTTTATGTATTTTCGTTTTATTTTCTTTTCTTTTCAAGTACTAAATGATCTGCTCACAGAAAAATACTTTTCACTGTACCTCGGTACACGTGACAATAAACAAATCCAATCCAATCCAATGTCAAACACACATACACAGGTGACACTCCAGCTTGGGTTTGGGAGCAAGAAAGCTTGTACATGCAGTGTACACTCACAGTGATCTCACCGAAATAACCATTCATCAAAAAAAAATTAATCTCAGATAAATACCGAGAAATTTTCTTTGAAGGAATGCAATGCTGGTTCATTCATCGCATAATATCGCTGCGAGAATATTACATTTTCTATGCTCAATCTACCACATTTTGAATTACATTTGGAGCCATCATCTGTATTCCCACACTGGCAGAAGTGGCTGTGATGTGTCAAAGTGCAATGGCAACGTTTGCAATGTCAGATAACAAAAGACCTCTCCACTATCGAGGTGAAGAACTGGACGCTATTTTTGAAACACCTATGTCTGATCTGAATGCCTCCAACTCAGCAAAAACAACAAAGTACGAGCAACCTATTTCATGCCCAAGAAAAATAAACGAAACAATCCCCTTCCAAAACCTTCAGCAAGATGCAAATGAGACAGTTGATCAGACTTTACATATGACTGAGGCAACCAGCAACCGAATAAGACTTTGGCGATTTTGAACATGTCAAACAGGAAATCAATGATTAACTCTCCAATCAACTATACCATAAAACAGTTGAGAAAACCTTAAAGTGCTGTTGGAATTAGGAAGAACACGATTGCTTTCAGAGTCCGGAGCTTCTGAAGTTGAGGCTGCTAACAGTAACTATTACATTCCAAGTTCAGCTCCTATGAACGCTGTTCATCACTCGTGCCAGAAAACCACCTGCAAATCAACAACAGCAGTCTCTGAGTTGTGACCAAAGAATGTTTCCACTGTGGCAGAGCTTAACTACTTTGGACAGTGTTCTTCTACTGGCAAACAGTGTAAAGCCCCTGGAAAACTGAACCACTTTGCTCGTGTTGGTCACTGATGAGAAAAATCAGCAACCATGACCAACGCCAACAGAAAGGTGCCATGTTTGTGTACCACAGAAAAAGGCCCAGAATGCAGCCACTGTCAACAGCCCTGAATAAACTTAGGTGCTCTATCCCACTCACTGAACTTACAGGTTATGCGCTTCAATCTCACCAGCTCTTGATTTGAGCAATACCTCGGCACTATGTCTTCAAAGTATTTGTTCAGTCACCATGCTTCAATTTCAGCACTGACTCTGTTGCAGTCTGACCTATAAGTCAATCATTGTCACATGCTACGCAGCATAGCCTCAGACTGTTTGTAATGGTGCATCTATATTAAATCTTACCGCCAGACTGAGCACTATGTCATTCAGAAGAAACCAATGCTGCACACCATGTCATGTTTTTATAATGACATATATGGCACCATTCACTCTTACGAGTAATCACGTTGTGCCTAGTCTCAATAAATGAACCCACATGAGAACAGTTATACATGGGTATATAGCTTGAAGACCTCATCAGCAGAGTTGTCTTTGTTATAGTCTGCTTAAAAGCAATCGGGATTGCATGACACACTTCCTTACTAGTGATGCACTAGCCATGCTCCTATTCCTTAAAGGCATATTACAACACCAACTGAACCACAGCTGACACACAAAAGCAAGAAGTAGTGGAGGTTCAAAGACAACTTTAGACATAGATCATTAAACTGTCATAGACAGACAAGCCATAAAGGCTATTGGAAATGCTGAACTTTGTATGAAGAGGGTTAAAGTAAAAGGGTTAGAAGTTATACAATGAAGAGTGCAGGATAGAGTGCCATGAGCAACACCAAGCACACCTAAATATGAAGTGTCAACCTGGTAAAGCTACAACCAGGACTACTTGCATGTCAAAAAACAGAAGCAGCATGCGATAAAGCTAAGTGAACCCTCAACAAACAGAAGATCAGCAGTACTGCCACATTCAATAATCAATAATGGTGACAATTAAACAACTCACTGGAGGGAGGAGGCTCCACATATATCCCTATCCTCAGTGATGGGGGAGCCCAGCACCTCAGTGCAAAGACAAGGCTGAAGCATTTTCAGTCATCTTCAGCAAGGAGAGCTGAACGGACTATCCATCTCACCATCCTCCTGAGGTCACCAGCTTCAGACATGCCAATTTGATTTACTCTACGGGATATCAAAAAGCTGCTGAGAGGGTTGGATACTCCAAAGGTTATGGGCCCTGACAACATTCCACCAATAGAACCAAAGATTTGTAGTTCCAAACTAGCCGCACATTTAGCTAAGCCATTCCAGTACAACTACATTACTGGCATCTACCCAGCAATGTGGAAACTTGCCCAGGTATGCCCCGTCCACAAAAAACAGGAGAAATCCAACTCAACCAATTACCAACCCATCAGTCTACATTCAATCATTGGCAAAATGATGGAAAGTGGCATCACTACTGTTATCAAGTGTCACTTAATCAGCACAAACTGCTCAAGGGTGCTCAGTTTGGGTTCCACCAGGATCATTCAGTCTGGGCGTAATTACAGCCTTGGCCCAAATATGGCACCAAGGCAGCATTTGATCGAGTGTGACACCAAGAAGCCCGAGCAAAACTGAAGTCAATAGGAATCAGGGAAAAACTCTCCATTGGTTGAGTGATGCCGAACACAAAGGAAGATGGCTGTGGTGGTTGAAGGACAATCATCTCAGTCCTGGGCTAAAATATCTGCAGCTGCTTCATCAATGATCTTCCCTCCATCGTTAGGTCAGAGATGGGGATGTGTAGAGATGATTGCACAATGTTCAGCACCATTCATGACTCCTCAGAGACTGAAACTGCCCTTGTCCATATGCAGCAAGAGCTGGACAATATTCAGGCTTGGGCTGAAAAGTGGCAAGTCACATTTGTGCCAGGCAAATGCCAGGTAATAACCACAAGAGAGAATCTACTCACCACCTCTTGACATTCAATGGCATTGCCATCGCTGAATCCCCACTATCAACATCCTGGGGGTTACCATTGACCAGAAACTGAACTGGACGAGCATAATAATACTGTGAGTAAAAAGCAACTCAGAGGTTGGGAATTCTGCAGAGTAACTCGTCTCCTGACTCCCCAAACTCTGTTCACCATCTGCAAGGCACAAGTTACGGGCGGAATTCTCCGACCCCCCGCAGGGTCGGGAAATCGCCCGGGGACGGCGGAAATCCCACCCCCGCCGTGGCCGGAATTCTCCGCCACCCGGGAATCGGCGGGAGCGGGAATCACGCCCCGCCGATTGGCGTGCCCCCGCGGCGATTCTCCGCCGGGGGGGGACTCGGCCGAACTCGACGGGCACAGAATCGCCTGTGGGGCCACTTTCAACGGCCCCCGACTGCCGCGGCAGCATTCCCCTGGGCGCCCGAGAATCGGCAGTGGAGAATTGGCAGGCCGCCGCCAGAGTGCTGTCGCGCGATTCTCACACCCCCACACCCTCAGCAATTCTCCGACCCGGCACGGGGTCAGAGAATCATGGCCCACATTTCCCAATTTTCCCTATCCCTTGCTGGCACTGTCATGAGATTCACATCCACAAAGGGTACGAACCTAATTTTAAGAAATTTGAATACATTTCAAGGTCATTAGCAGCTTTTCCACCCCCCCACAGGCGATTCTCCGGGCCTTGATGGACCGAGTGCCCGTCGAGTTCGGCCGAGTCCCCCCGGCGTAGGTTACCTATGGTCCTATCGGCGGGACATAGGAGTTCTGCCTGCGGGGGCCGTCCTGGTGGGGGTCGGGGGAATCCGACCCCAGGGGGGGGCCTCCATGGTGGCCTGGCCCGCGATCAGGGTCTACCGATCAGCGGGCAGGCTAGTTCCGTGGGGGCCACTGCAGGCCGCCACCATGCGCATGCACTGACTCCCGAAAAGAGGTGCGGGGGCCCGTATCCGCAGCCAGAGCTGCGAGAAGCCCCTGCAGGTAAGTGAATTGCTCTTGACTTTTTTTCCTCCTCCTTTGAAGGCAGTAATTCATGATGAGATTTAGTTGAGCTGGAGCTGTCCGTCCACTACTTTACCAGAAGAGGGCACACCTAATATCATTGGAGCAAAATCCAGAAGATCCATCATTATTTCATCCCCTGTGGATTTTTTTAATTGACCTCGGTTGCGTGTAAGTTATGCAACATGGTCCTCTTCACGATAATTCCTACCATGAAAAATATATGGCAGCATTCGTCAGCTGTACTTAATATTTAACATCCAGAAAAACAAAAATTTCACCTTGTCAAGAGAGAAATTGAAGGGAGCAATGTTCTGGTCCTTTTTCAAATTTTTCCATGTCCTTTCAACCCCATTTCTGTAATTTCCTCCAGGCCTTCAAGCCTCTGGGACATCTGCGTTCGTCTCAGTCTGGCTTCTTGAACATCCCTGATTTTAATTGCTCCACTTTTGGAGGCTGTGCCTTTAGCTGCCCAGTCCCTAAGTTCTGGATTTCTCCTCCAAGATCTCTCTTTCCTCCTTTAAAACACCCCTTAAAACCTACCCCTTCGATCAAGCTTTTGCCAATCTGCCCTTATGTGGCTTGGTGTCCAATTTTATTTGATAATGCTCCTGTGAAGTGCGCTGGAATGTTGCACCAAGTTAACAGCACGGTATAGATGGAAGTCACTGTTGTTGCTGTCTTTTCACAGTTGAGTAACAGCCTTAGATTTTCTATATTTGTGTACCAATTCGAATGCCAAAATATTCTGAGACCCCACCACCATTAACCCGTGCTGGGACCTTGCACATAGCTGATGGAGATTGGAATTCATCTCAATGGATAGAAAACTATAGGGCGCGATCTAACTGAATTGCAACAGAATCCCATGTCGAACATGTTTAACTTGGTGTTTCCCGGCGCTCACAGCACCGAGAAAGATCACGCTATAGAACAGGACTCGGTTGCAATCCAGGGCCTCTACCCGCGAAGGCCGCATTTAGTCTCCGCTCGCCAGAACTCCTCAGTGCAGGAGGAGATCGGGGCGCCATCTCTCGCAAAGCCCCAACTCACCTAAAGTCTTTGAGACCCCCACATCCTACCTCACGTGGGCAGGGCACCCCCAGACCCGACCCCTAGTGCAGGGATAATGCCAGCCTGTCACCTTGGCACTGCCACCCTGCCCAGAGGCCAATCACCCAGGGGCCTCCAATCCCCAAGTACCGTTTCACCTGGTCCCTGTTGTGGGCACAAGTACTGAACGGTGCTCGCCTAAGGTCTCTGAGACAAAGGGGTTAGATCGCAAAACCTTGGATAGATCAGGTGAGCTGCATATTAGAGTGAGACTAGCTACTCACTCTAATATACAGATTTGCCAAATACTGATCCTGCCCGCAATGGGTGAGATCCAGATCACAATGTCTTGCAAGATCCCATTAGATTTCACGAGGCATGGCAAGCCAGGTAAATCCCAGAAGACGCCTCTCCTGGCATCTACCAGCCGCATTGCACCCCCGTTGGGGTGGGACGCAACCGGTTGATCGCGGCCTATAGAAGCATGGACTCTTGCCCATTTTACCCTTAACTGTCCAAACCTCTAGTGGCTACACTTCAAGAATACTTCATGGACTATAATCCACTTTGGGAGCATATGTACTTGACAGGGAAATTGAAATGTACGAGTGAGAGTTTTACCTTCATATCTCTGAAATGTCAACCATGGCTCAGGGGGTAGCTCTCTCCCCTCTGAAGATTGTAGGTTCAAGTCTCACTTCAGGGCTTGAACACCAAAATCAAGATTGATACTCCAGTTCAGTAATGAGGGAAAAGTACACTTTTAGAGGTGTTAGATCAGATGTTAAATTGAGTTCCTGTCTGTTCTCTCATGTGGACATTCAAGAACCTCTTTCAATTAAGAGCAGGGGATTTATCCCTAGTGTCCTGGCCGATAGTTATCCCTCAATCAACATCACTAAAGCAGATGATCTGTTTATTATTACATTGCTCTTTGGGAGAGTTTGCTGCGTGCAAACTGACTGCTGCATTACAGCAGTGATTATACTTCAGAAAGTACTTCATTGGCTGAAAAATGCTTTGGGATGTCCTAAGGCAATGGAAGGCACTATCTAAATGTAAGTATTTCCTTCCTTTAATTTTGTTGGCTGAATTTCCTGTTTGGGAAGCACAAGTGAAATCTCATTTCCCAATGTTGTACACTTCAGGAAGTCACCTGGAATATTTGTCTCTGGAAGTGGGCTGGAGTCAAGGCCGTCAACTCCCAATGCTAAGGCATTGATGGAAATTCAATCCATGGATGTGCGCTTGTCCAGTGCAAAATCTGTGTTTGGTCAACTTCACCCTGCCTGAGCTACGCCAAAATTGTGCTAGAAATCAGTTTGGCTCAGGTGACTTTAATTGTCTGGGGTGAGTCTGTAAATATGTTCTTATGTTCTTATAGGTTATGGTGAGCAGGCTGTGTCTGAGTCCACAAAAGATCAGCCATGATCTTATTGAATGGCGGAGCAGACCCAAGGGGCCAGATGACTTACTCCTGCTCCTAGTTCTTATGTTCTTAAATTATGCCCCATAAATATGCAAATCATGTCCTCCAGTAGTTGTGAAAGTCAGGTACAGCATCCAGACCAACATAGTTATGCAATCTGGGAACCACTGGAGACTGCACAAAAGAAGTCCAGGAATTTTCAGTTTTTACATCTGTGAGCCTGGGAAATCTGAGGTGATTGTCCTCAGCCCACACAGACTGTGGCTTTCAATCAGTTCATTTGGCATAAATGTGCCCAGGACTGCAGGCCTACCTCCATCTCCATCCCTTACAAAGGTTGACCTATCGGATGGCTTAGCATTGGAACTGATCAATTTCTCACCAGCATTCAACCAACGTTAATGTTCCCCTGCTCAACTGTGCAAACAACCCCTGACAGAGCTCAATTCATTGGTGTGTCTTGAAGCTCAGTCAAGCATTTATAATGTGGCATCAATATCAATAAAGCAGGCTGGGCACATGGCCAGACACCTGATGAGTTTGCTCAGGATGAGGATGGGAAAAGTAAGCCTATTGCTTTCCAATGTGTATCCATTTAGCATTAGCAGCTCCAGAACTTATCTGAATGAGCTTGATGCAAACTTGACTTCGGCCTCAGTACAAATATATCAGACCTGGCAGACATACAAGAGCATACCGATGCAAATTTCCCCACCTCCCCCTCTAATTTTTGCACTATTGCTTTAATATCTAAAGTAAAGTATTCAAGCAAAACAAAAAATTGGGCACTAACTTTTCCATGTTTTACACCCATTTTGGGGTGCTTCCAGGGAAGGTGGCAGCAGGAAACACGGCAGAAAACCTGTCCAAATTCTCCCGGGCCTGTGTTGCCAGTGTGAAGATTTTCTGTCACGAGTGATAGTGATGATGAATCAGCTTGCTGATATTTCAATTGGCATTTTCAAATTAAGTGTTAACAACTGGGATATGCCGTCACGAACAGCTTAGAAAATGTGTTTCTGATGACCAGGAGTAAAGCGAGTTGCCAAGTGCAATCAATGACAGAGTTATTCATTGCCCTTGTGAGTAATATAAAATAGCTTTTTCTTGAAATTGAGAAAATGGGACACACCAACTATTGTGTTAAATGCCACAGTGATTTTCTTCCCCACCCTCCCCACAATCCTCCCACTCAAAGCATGCAACCCAGTGGGACCTGTACCACAGCCCAGAATTCACCATGCAATTTATATTTAGTCTGATCCACCACAGTCAACGCAGAAAGAAATGCAAAGACTGCACTGACACCGAGGCTGCATGATTCTGCTACATCTGAAATAATTTTTGTTCATTCTTGTTTGTAACTCATACCTGCTCTCCTTTGATCTGCTCCCATTTCGGCTCTCCATAATTTTTGTCCTAGCTTTTGCTCCTCTGTTTTCCTCCAGTTTTTGTTGCCTTCCAATCTGCTTCAACTTATGCTCTTGGATCAAATAGCATAAATCTCTTCTAGTCTCATTTCCACCCCAGGAGGTAGCCCGCAAACTGTTTACTGCTGTTCTGTGGTTCATGCCCACTTCAATGCAATCATCTGGAAAGACACACAGTTCTGAAAATGCCACATGTCTCCCCGAGTACAGGACTGGCTTCAGGGTCAAACAATCAGGACAGTCAACAGCGTCCTCAAGCCAAGGTGGTGCACCATTAGCCTGAGCTCGCTCACACATTCAGGAGCAAGGAGGCCTGAACCTAACCTCTGCACAGGGCCCAGATCAGTCCAATACCAATGCTGTTCCTGTGTGACTAAACTGCATCCTCCTCATAGTACCTCCACCCCACCCATCCCCAACATTTACAAAATACAGCAATGGGTGATCTCATGTTGAAATGTAACTTTTCAAAAAACAATTGCGTGTTCACAATTTTAATGGATGGATCTTACTTTCTCAAGAAGTCATTATTCCTTCACATCGGAGCTTGATGATATTTTATATGTAACCAAAGAGAAAATACTGGAAAATCTCAGCAGGTCTGGCAGCATCTGTAGGGAGAGAAAAGAGCTAACGTTTCGGGTTCGGATGATCCTTTGTCAAATCCCTTGTTCATGACCCTTGGTCATCTGGACTCGAAATGTGAGCTCTTTTCTCTCCCTATAGATTCTGCCAGACCTGCTGAGATTTTCCAACATTTTCCCTTTGGTTTGTTGCTCTATTAATAAGAATGCTGCCTTCCCTTATGTCGATCAAATGACCACACAATCAGTTAGTTAGTTCAAAGGATGGTTTATTTACATGCACAAGAGTTATGTCGACATGCAAACACAATGTCTACTACGTGCTGAACTACACCTATCAGCTACAATAACCTATACTTAACTTCAGGGCGACCGGCACTGTGCAAATGGATAAGGCCTTTATCTGGATTTCACTTGGCTGGTTCGAAGAAAGTGGCTCTGTCTCTGCTGGGCTCATCCATCAGGTAGAGATCGTTGGTCTTGAACTTGGCAGGCTGTTCCTGCTGCAATTGGGTTGGCACAGGCCGGATCCAAAAGAGACAAAACACATGGCTGTGCTCTCTTTTATCCCTCTGGGATTTAGCGCTCTTTGGGGTGGTCCTTAACCTTGGACCCAATAGTTCAACAGGGCTCTGATTACTGTCTTCGATTTCAGCCAATAACAGGGCGGGTGCCTTGGTGGCTGGGTGGGTCCTTAGCAGTCATTGACCTTGGCAGTTGGGCTTTCTGAGTAAAGGGAGTGGCGCAGATCAGTCTGTGGCTGTACTGGTTGCTTGACTGGAGTTCTATTGTCCTGGGAAAATGGGCCATTGAAATGCAAACAAGTGGGGGTTTCGATCAGGCCTGGTTACCTGTATTTCAGATACACATTGGCTCTGTATCTGTGTGAGTCCTGCGTTGGCCATAATTCCCATGGTCCTTTGCAGGTGGCCATTTAAATGGCTACATCCCATCCTCTTGATCCTGAACGCGAAGCGTGGTGGATCACACTATCGATCCCTGTTCATCCTTAGTGGACCCTTGGTCAAGGCAAGGTTCTACTCTACTCTATCTTATGGTTTGGGACATTTACCTAATATTCCATTAACGCATCCATAAATTAATTCAACTCTAACTTTGACTCTAATTCAGGTCACTATAAAACATTTAATTTATCCGCACAGTTGATCTCTAGCTAACGCTATCTAAGCTACTCTCATGCTGCTGGTGGGTATCAAATAACTTATATAGAGTACAAAAGTTAAAACAGCAGCATCACATTTCTACTTAATCCTAATAAAGTTAAAGAGGTACTTGGTTGATTCTTAGCAGCGATTAGTACATGCGTTTAATTTTGTTGAATTCGAAAGAAGGAGGATCGGATTGTGCATACCGAGGAGCGGGAGGCTTTTGCTCACCATTTACGGAGTCGGAGTGGCTGAATGACACTGCAGGTTATTGCAATTACTAGAAGGGCCTCTACTATGTATGAAAGGGGGTTCCATTTGGCAATGTCTTCATACCAAGTGGGGGTTTCGATGTGTGGTGTAGTGTTCGAAGCTGGTGTGAGGTTGTAACAAAAGTCCTTTGAGCGCGCAGTTGCAGAAGTCCAGAGATGATCCAAACGCATGTCAGCAGTCCTTGCTTCATCCCATGTTTTCTGTTTTCCAGGTGATCCTGGGGGTGCAAGCATAGTATCTGTTATTATCTTTGGTTAATATCTTGTTCTATTAGTCTTTCCTTACTCCAATTACCCGTTATGATTGTCACCATGTGTGACTCCCTCATTTTTTTTTTAATACCATTTTGGAGAGACGAGAAATGCAAATCTTTAAAATACAGAGACTCTCGCAGCTTGTGGTCGATGCGGGGAGTGGGCAGACAATTTCTTCGACCAGTCTTTTCTTAAATCACACCAATGGGAGGTTGAGGCTTACCTCAACCAGCCGAATTTCAGGGCGGTCAGTTTTATAGAGTTTCATCCCAGAGGTCAGAGGTGGTTCACGTGTAGCAGTGTGTATAGCAACCAATTGTACCATATGTGTAAATAGCAGGTGGGGAGCGACCAGGTGGTCGCGGAAGGTAAAGGAAAGAAGGGATGAGTGCACAGAATGTGGCAAAATGCATTCTCTAAACCACAACCAAAGGGAGAGTAGAGGAGGTGAAACTAAGGCTTGCCAAAAGCAGTGCAGAGTATAGAGAACCATTCCAGAGCATATGAAGTGAAGGGAACATGAGGTGCATGTGGGCCGCTGTGGGATAAGAATGGGCGGAATCCCCGGGTAGGGCAGGGGTTAGTGCTGTTATTCCACTACCCGAGCTTAACTGACCGGATGCATTAGGGGTCCTCAGGTAGGGCGGGGATCAGTGCCGTTACTCCCTACCTGGACGGTAAGAGTTTGTAGTCGTGTGGAAACTTGTCATAAAGACTAGGAGAACAGTGATCTGTTTCTCGACAAACTTGTGCCTTTAACTGGCATTGGGTATCATACCCTCAAATCAGAAGAGCAATTGTGTGTCGGGCAACATGAATTAAAACCGTGTAGTAGAAAAAAGATGAAGGAAAAAGGCGGGCAGGCTCCAGCAGAACTTTGGACACCTTAATACTAAGGCGGTGTCTCTCATCATCTGCACACCTCAAGGTTCTGTACCAAACAGTGTTGTAAAAGCATTACCGAAACGAGAGTCAGTATCTGAATTATCACCATCTCCCGGGTGCCAAACTCGTGTCTGCCATTTCTGTGCCATGGCAGCGCGGGCAGTCGGATAATCCGAATCATCGTGCCTCACTAGTCTGCAAGAGTTGTCGCGGTGCCAAAGAAGGGCTTGTTTGTCGTGAGGCGTAGGGGCGGTGGGTGTGGAGGGCAAGTTACTGTGGATGGGTAATGGCTGTGGAGGTGGCTGGGGGAAGACATACAGGGGGTCGAAGATATCTAAATTGTGGTTCCGGTGGCTGGGGTTAGTGGGGGCAGAGAGATCGAGTTAGTGTTTAGGGATAGTAATCAAATCCGGGTGGCTCTCGCTGTTGTCGGACTCAAGTTCAGGGTGAAAGTCTGTACCTGTGGGTGGAGACAAGTTTGGGTCTGTGGGCGCGGACAAGGGATAAATGCCGGCATGGCTGGGGGAGGGTTGGCGTAGAGGTTGGACTAGGTTGTCGATGGGCGGGGTGGAATCTTCTCTTATTGCCAGAGAGATGTGGTGGGAGTGGCTACATTGTGATCCATAGACTTTGAGTTGGTTGATGTGGAACCGACCAGTTTTACTGTTGGGGCACGTTTTCTTGTACACGGAGGGGCTCACTTTGTCTGAAATTGAGTAAAGTCCTGCAAATTTGGGGGAGAGGAAAGAACTGGGGTTGTAAAGTGAAACCATTACTTGTTGACCGACTGCGTACTGTACGGGGTGGATGGTTTTGTCAAAGCAGGCTTTACTCTGCTTCCTTCTAGCACCTAATCAGACAGCTGCAGCGAGTTGTGCCACTTTAATGTCATCTGTAACCTGCTTTTCCGTGGGTGAGGGCAGTTACTGTGGGGCTTGCCAAATCGAAGCCTAATAAATATTCAATACTCTTCATGGGCCGTCTGGTCATGAGAGTGTGGGGGGTGAAACTTGTGGAACTGGAAATGGTGTTCTGAATACACATGAGAGCAATGGGAGGACTATGTCCCATGTGGTATTGTTCTGTTGCACCATCTTCCTGATGGTCGCTTTTAGAGTTGGATTCATTCTCTCGATAATGCCACTGGATTGGGGGTGATATGCTATATGGAATTTCTGCCTAGTCCCAAAAATTGTTAAAACATTTTGCATGACTCTGCCGGTGAAGTGGGAACCTTGGTCTGACTCAATGCTGCTGGGGACCCCAATGTGTGAATATCTGTTGGGTCAAAATCTTAGTGGTGGCCTTTGCTGTGTTTGTCCGTGAGGGAAATGCTTCTATCCATTTAGTAAAGGTGTTGATTACAACCAGCACGTACTCAAAACCATTTCTGCAAGCGGGAAGGGGGCCAATGTAATCGATTTGCAAATTTGCCCAAGGGCCATTCACAGGCCGGGTGTGATATAATTGTCCTTTCTTTGAGTCACGTTCAGGGTTGTTCTGAGCACAGATAAGGCAATTCCCGACATAATGGGTTGCATCGATTTATAAATCAGGCCTCCAACACAAAGGTCTTAAACGGGCAATGGTATTGTCTATCCCCTGATGTCTGTGTCCGCATTGAAATTGGCAAATGAGCTGGTTTCTGTCCTGGGTGGGGACCACATAAATTCAATTTTTTAAAACTATGCCGACCTGTACAGTCAGTATGTCCTTCCATTTATCATAGGGGGCTGGGACGTTGCGGTCTAAAACCTGTTTGAGGGTGTCGTCTGCTTTTTGGGCTTGAGATAGATCCTTAATATTGATCTGGGAAACCTGGACTGAGTGTATCGGTTCGCTTTCGGGTGGCTGCCAGAAGTGACCATGGCGTGATCCTGTTTGGCTAAGGCATCTGCCTTTACATTACTGGTGGGGACGAGCGATGATGGCTTCTTACTTTAATTATATCATATGTGCGATGAGGCTGTCCTGAGAATGTGCTTTAACGGAGCAGAGGGTAAGGGTTTCCATCTGCTGAAACAAAACCTTGAGGTTCCCACAGGACAGGAATTCTGTTAAGCTGTTGCACGCATACAGGCTGTCCGAGTGTATGTCTGCGGGATATGGAAAAGAGTCGGGGTGCTGAATTACAGAGGCTATGGCTGCAAGTTCTGCTGCTTGTGAACCTAGGTGGCTGAGCAATTTTAAAGAGATCTCTTCTAGTGGGCGTCCCTGCGCGTTTTCCATGTAAATTCCACAACCAGTAATTCTAACTCCATTTTCGATTGTGGAGGAACCATCTACATAAATGTTTTTAGTATTCCCTGCGGTTTGGGAATCCTGTGTCTTACTGCCTGCTCGTGGGTGAAGTGACTTTAGGATAAAGGGTCCTGTGTGGTGTTGGGCTGCTATGATCTGGCACTCATGTGGGGTCCCTGCATATTGGAGATTATCGGCCAGAAATGTTTGCGTCTTGGTGCATTTTACCATAATGTCCCTGCCTTGTAACAGTGGTATCCAGCAAGCTGCTCTGATTTGGCTGACTGAACTATCCTTTAATCTACGTCTAGTAATAGCTGCGTGGGGCTGTGCTCGGTCAAGATCGTTACTGGGTTAAGGCCTGTGATGTACGCAAAATACTGTACTGCCCAAAAAACTAGCAGCAAGTGTCATTCGCAGGCTGAGAATCCTTGCTCCATGGGGTCTAATACTCTTGAGACATAGGCTACGGGTCCTAAGTGATTGTGTCGTTCTTGCAGGAGTACTGCTGATAGAGTTTGGTCAGTGGTTGCTACTGCTGTGGCATAGGGCGAGTCTGGGTCTGGAACTTGTAAAGCGGGGGCTGTGCCTAGGGTGCGTTTTAAATCATCAATGGCGTCTATGTGCTGCGGAAGCCATTCCCATGGGGTGTTCTTTTTAAGGAGCTCTGAGACTGGAGCTGCTTTAGTGGCGAAACCATCTATATGATTTCTGCAATATCTTACCAAACCTAGGAGTGATCGGAGTGCAGTGACATTTTGGGGCAGGGGCAATTTAATGATGGACTTGATCCGTTTTTACTCAATTTCTCTCTTCCCGTGGGTGGTGATGGTGCCTAAATAAAGAACTTTTTCCTTTAAAATCTGGGCCTTCTTGGGGTTTACCTTACATCCGATAGATTGCAGTAGGCCTAGTAATTCAGATAAGAGCCCTACGTGTTCCTCTTTTGTGTCTGTTTGCAAGAGCAGATCGTCTACATATTGTATGAGGCATTTGGGTCGAGAAAATGTAGAAAGTCCGATGGCCAATTATCGGTGGACAATGGAGGGGGAGTTATGGAATCCTTGCGGGAGGCATGTCCACGTGTACTGCTGCCCTTGAAAAGTAAACGCAAATTTATACTGGCAGACTCTGACAAAAGGGATGGAGCAAAAGCCATTGCTAATGTCCAGCACTGTGAAATATTTTGCCTGTACTCCCTGTTTGAGCATGGTCGCAGGAATGGTGGTAACAGTGGGGGCTGCTAAAGGGGTAACCTTATTACGTTCTCGGTAGTCGATCGTTAGTCGCTGTCATGGGCCAGGGTTTAGAGAACCCCAGAGTGTATCATGGAGTTCACCTGGCCCACAACTTTGAATAGATTGTGTTATGGGGAGCACACAGCCCACTCTACAGGTGTGGAACAGCAGAAATGGAAAAGTATTTTTAAAAGCAAAACAATGTTTATTCTATGAACTCAAGTTAACCTTTTCAAAACTAACATTGAATATCTTAGCAACCATTAACTCAAATACAACCCCCAAAGAGTACAACACTAAGTAATGCTTACGCTATCCTTTTAATATCCAGAAGACTTACAAAAAACAAAACCTTTAACAGAAGCACATCAGGTTTACATTCACTACTGAAAACATTTATAATTCTGAATTCACCGAATGATCAAGAGACAGTCATTTCATGGCAGAGAGATCAACAGTACACCTGCTCTGTCTGGCTTCAGCTCCAACACTGAAAACAAAACTAAAACACACCCCGCAGCACAGCCTAAAACGAAAGTAAAAACCTGACAGATCGCCCAGCTCCACCCACTCTCTGACATCACGGCAGTAGTAAACACCCATTTCTTAAAGGTATTCTCATTACAGATATTTATATACATACCCATTTATAAACACCCATTTCTTAAAGGTACTCTCACTACAGATATTTATATACACACCCATTTATAAACACTAATTTCTTAAAGGTACTCTCACATCACACCTGCCCCCCAAAAAACAAAATAAACCATCAACTTCAAGACGGTTTCATTTTCCACCTTTTCACGATCCTTTAAGAAATGCACACAGTAAATATACTTTTTTGTTTCAAAAAACAACACATGCAAACATATAATAATATAGTCCATTTTTGTTCTTCTTCCTACAACTCAAATCCTTCTGTTCATCACATTCGTGACAAAGCATCGGATGTCACGTTTTTTCGTCCTGCCACATGTACTATTTTTAAATGAAATGGCTGTAACAATAAACTCCAGCGAAACAGCCTTGCATTGTTATTCAGGAATCGCTCCAAAAACATCAACGAATTATGATCAGTATATATAATGGTGTCAGACAGATTTCTGGTCACATAAATGTGAAAATGTTGCAAAGCCAGCACCAAACTCAAAGTCTCCTTCTCAATCGTTGAATACTTTTTCTGGTGAGAATTCAATTTCTTTGAAAAATAACCAATAGGCCGCTGAGCCCTTCGTCGTCATCTTGTAGAAGCGCCGTACCTACGCCCACATCACTCGCATCAACAGCCACTTTGAATGGTTTGGTATAATTTGGGATGACTAACACAGGAGCAGTGGTTAACACAGCCTTCAGGCCGTCAAATGCCTGTTGAAACTCCGCTGTCCACTGGAATTTGTTACGCTTCTTGAGCAAGTCCGTCAGTGGAGCGACCACACTGCTAAAATTCGGTACAAATTTCCGGGAAAATCCACTCATAACAAGAAATCGCATTATTTCCCGCCCTGTCGAGGGTAACGGAAACTCCCCAATAACTTTTGTTTTCACATCCCATGGGACCATTCGACCCTGTCCAATTGTATGGCCAAGGAAAGTGACTTGGACTTTTCCAAATTCACTTTGGGCTAGGTTTACCACCAAACCCGCCTCCTGAAGTCGATCGAATAACTCCATCAGATGTTTTAAAAGTTCTTTCCATGTCTGGCTGAAAATTACCGGATCATCAATGTATACCGCATTGGGTAATCCTGAAATGACTTTGTTAGTTAACCGTTGAAATGTGGCTGGGGCGTTTTTCATCCCAAATGGCATAACTTTGAATTGGTATACAACATCTGGATTCACAAAAGCTGAAATATCCTTCGCCCTTTCAGATAAAGGTACCTGCCAGTAACCTTTAGATAAATCCAGTTTGGAAATAAAAGCTGATTGTCACACTTTCTCAATGCAATCCTCCAAATGTGGGATCGGATAAGAGTCCATTCTTGTAACTGCATTAACCTTTCTATAGTCCACACACAACCATTGGGTACCGTCTGGTTTGGGTACCATCACTATGGGTAAGCTCCAGTTGTATAGGGCCTTGGTGAGGCCACACCTGGAGTATTGTGTGCAGTTTTGGTCTCCTTCATTGAGGAAGGATGTTCTTGCTCTCGAGGGAGTGCAGCAAAGGCTTACCAGACTGATTCCAGGGATGGCGGGACTATCATATGAGGAGAGATTGACTGGGTTGGGATTGTTCTCGGTGGAGTTCAGAAGAATGAAGGGGTATATCATCGAGACTTATAAAATTCTCACAGGACTAGACAGGGCAGATGCAGGGAAGATGTTACCATTGATGGGTGTGTCCAGAATCAGGGATCACAGTCTGAAGATTCAGGGTAAACCATTTCGGACAGAGATAAGGAGACATTTCTTCACACAAAGAGTGGTGAGCCTGTGGAATTCATTACCACAGGAAGTAGTTGATGCTAAAACATTGAATATATTCAAGAGGCGACTAGATATAGCACTTGGGGAGAATTGGATCAAAAGCTATGGGGAGAAAGCAGGATTAAGCTATTAAGTTAGATGATCAGCCATGATCGTGATGAATGGCGGAGCAGGCTCGAAGGACCAAAAGGCCTCCTCCTGCTCCTATCTTCTATGTATCTATGTCTGCCTCTCCTCCACTGCATCCAGTAGGGTCTCCAGTTCCACGTCAGTGAAACAGGGTGCCGCTCTCCTTGCTGCCATCTTGTTGGCTGGGATGAAAAAATCCCCCAACTCCCCATCAAAGATGGTCTTCGACTCCCACCAAGTGTGGACAAAGTCAAAGTCAAAGCTGCCTTTAAACACATGCAGAATGGAAAAGCTGCAGGAGTGGACAGGATCCCGGCAGTGATTTTCAAACGTGGAGGAAAAGAGATCTCCTGTCACCTCCAACAGTTGTTGCTGAAAATCTGGGACAGAGTTGAAATGCTGCCAATTTTAGGGATTGCCATCATCCAGAAAGACGACAAAGCGGACTGTGGGCACTACCAAGAAATCTCCCTAGTCTCCATCGTTGGGAAGATCTTTGCTTGAATCCTCGTTAGTCGCCTTCTCCCAGTCTCTGAAGAAATCTTTCCAGAAAGCCAGTGTGGCTTCCGACCAAACCGAACAGCGCACATAATATTCACTGCTCAACAACTTCAAGAAAAATGCCAAGAGCAACGTTCACCAATTTACATGGCCTTCTTCGATTTGACCAAGACTTCTGACTCAGTCAATCAGGAAGTGCTATGGAAGACCCTGTTAAAGGCCAGCTGTGCAGAGAAATTCATCAACATCCTTCGACTCCTCCGTGACAAGATGTCAGCATCAGTTCACACCAACGGAAATAAGGCAGAAACTTTTGAGGTCAAGACTTGAGTCAAGCAGGGATATGTTATCACCCCATCCTTTTCTTCATCTTCATCACCACCATCCTTCACTTTGTCAAGAACAAGCTTCCCAGTGGAGTGGACATCATCTGCAGAACGGACAGAAAATATTTTAAACCTCAATCAATTGAAATCCAAGAAGTAAATGAAACTGACATCACTCGTGGGACTAAAGTATGGGGATGACATCGTCATCTCCACTCTCTCAGAAGAGAATCTCTAAGCTATGCTTAACACCTTCGCGGAAGCATGCCGGAAAATTGGTCTCAGCCTCAACCTCAAGAAGACTCAAGTTCTTTACCAACCTGCCTCAGGGCAAGATCCGCTCTCTCCCTTCATCAAGGTCAATGGAAAAACCCTTCCAAATGTGGAATCCATGAACACCTCCTTCAGAGGCCTATGTACAAGTGTCTTTGATGACCGCGACATCCATGCTGACACCAAGATCCTCGTGTACAAGGCAGTCGACATCACAATTCTTCCATATGGCTCAGAAACTTGAACTACGTGCTGACGCCACCCCAAGGCGCTGGAGAAGTACCATTAGCGCTGTGTGAGACAGATTCTCTGTATAAGCTGGGAGGGCAGACATACTAACATTAACGTCTTTGAAGGAGCCAAGGGCACTAGCATCGAGGCCATGATTATTCGAAGCCCACTCCACTGGGCCGGCCGTGTGCTTCAGATGTCAGAGTCCCGAGTGCAAAGCAAATATTCTTTGCCCAGTTCAGGGAAGGCTGCTGAACACGAGGAGGACAAAGGAAGCACTTCAAAGGCACCCAGAAGGCCTACCTCAAGAAATGCAATATTGATGTCAACCTTGCTCAGAAGAGACCTCCTTGGAGGAACATCCTGATTGTAGGGACACAATTCTTTGAGACCACCTGATGGCAAGAGGCCCAGCAAATGAATATGAAATGAAAATCGCTTATTGTCACAAGTAGGCTTCAAATGAAATTACTGTGAAAAGGCCCTAGTCACCACATTCCGGCGCCTGTTTGGGGAGGCTGATATGAGAATTGAACCAACCCTGCTGGCCTGCCTTGGTCTGCTTTAAAAGCCAGCTATTTAGCCCTGTGCTAAACCAGCCTGTGCTGGAAAGGAGCCTGAGAAAGGATTATCCGTGATCTCGAGTCAAAAAACCACTCCCACCTCCAGGAAACACCTGCCAAGTGTGCGGTTGAAGATACGGCTCAAGACATATAGCTATAGAGGTCTACAGCATGAAAACAGGCCCATCGGCCCAGCTTGTCCATACCGCCCAGTTTATATCACTAAGCTAGTCCCAATTGTCAGCATTTGGCCCCTATCCCTCTATACCCATCTTACCCATATAACTGTCTAAATGCTTTTTAAAAGACAAAATTGTACCCGCTCTACTACTGCCTCTCACAGCTTGTTTCAGACACTCACCACTCTCTGTGTGAAAAAATAGTCCCTCTGGACCCTTTTGTATCTCTCCCCTCTCATCTTAAACCTATCTCCTCTAGTTTTGGACTCCCCTAACTATTCAATCATTATTTTATAGATTCTAAAAGATCACCCCTAAGCCTCCTAAGCTCCAGGGAACAATGTCCCAATCTATCCAGCCTCTCCTGATAACTCAAAGCATCAAGCCCCGGTAGCATCCTCGTAAATCCTTTTTGCATTCTTTCTAGTTTAATAATATCCTGGGCGGGATTCTCCGACCCGGCAATTCACGCGACACTGCCCCAACACCGGTCCGCCGATTCTCCGGTCACCCTGGAATCGGGGCCATTGCCACCGCCACGGTCGGCGCAGTGCCGGTTGGGGGCCGCTCTATGTGGGCCCCCTCCCCGGGCGATTGTCCACGTGCGATGGCCCGAGTGCCCGCCGAGTTAGGCCAAATCCCACCGCCGCCATTTATGTGTGGTCCTAGCCTGCGGGACCTCGGCGTTCATGTTGCGGGGGAGGCCTGGTAAGGGGGAGGGGTATCCGACCCTGGGGGGGGTGGGGGCCTCCACGGTGGCCTAACTCTACCCAACACCCTACCATTAACTGAGCAGGTCTTTCCCCGATTCGATCTCCCAAAATGCATCACCTCATATTTAGCTAAATTAAACTCCACCTGCCATTCATCAGACAACTGGCCCAATTGATCAAGATCTCGTTGCAATCTTATATAACCTACTTCATTTTCCACTATGCCATCAATCTCGGTGTCATCTACAAACTTACTAACCATTCGGGGCCTCACGGTAGCATGGTGGTTAGCATCAATGCTTCACAGCTCCAGGGTCCCAGGTTCGATTCCCGGCTGGGTCACTGTCTGTGTGGAGTCTGCACGTCCTCCCCGTGTGTGCGTGGGTTTCCTCCGGGTGCTCCGGTTTCCTCCCACAGTCCAAAGATGTGCGGGTTAGGTGGATTGGCCATGCTAAATTGCCCGTAGTGTAAGGTTAATGGGGGGATATTTGGGTTATGGGTATACGGGTTACGTGGGTTTAATTCGGGTGATCATTGTTCGGCACAACATCGAGGGCCGAAGGGCCTGTTCTGTGCTGTACTGTTCTATATGTTCTATATGCCTCCTACATTCTCATCCAAATCATTAATATAAATAACAAATAACAGTGGACCCAGAACCGATCCCTGAGGCACACCGCTGGTCACAGGCCTCCAGTTTGAAAAACAACACTCCACAACTACCCTTTGGCTTCGGTCGCCAAGTCAATTTTGTATCCAATTGGCTACCTCACCCTGAATCCGGTGAGATTTAACCTTATGCAACAACCTACCATGCAGTACCATGTCAAAGGCCTTGTTAAAGTCCATGTAGGCAACGTTGACCGCACTGCCCTCATCTACCTTCTTGGTTACCCCTGGAAAAAACTCAATCAAATCCGTGAGAAATGATTTTCCACTCACAAAGCAATGCTGACTGTCCCTAATCTGTCCTTGCCTCTCTAAATGCCTGTAGTTCCTGTCTCTGGGATCAGGCTCAACAGCTGTGCAAAAACCCACAGAACCCATGGCCAGTAACAGGGAGTTTCTTTGGTGGACAATCATATTCAGTGATGGCCAAAAAAGACTCAGTTGATACTTGGCTTAGGGGGTTATCTTACCAAGAAAAGTTAAACAAGCTTGCCCTGTATCTGTTGAAGTTTAAGAGAATGAGAGTTCACTTTATTGAAATTTCTCAGATCCTGAGAGGACTGGACAAGGTGGATGTGAAAATAATGTTTCCCCTTGTGGGAGAGACTAGGGTACACAATTGTAAAAGAAGTGGGGCTGGATTCTCCGATTTGAAGACTAAGTACTGATGTCGGCATGAAAGCAGTAGCATTTTACACCCGATAAAACGGTGCCAAAGCTGCACCGATCCTCTGCCTGGTGGGGGGGGGGGGGGGGGGGGGGGGTTTAATAGGCACACAGTGTGAAGCCTCCGGCTTTAGCTGCGGATACAGCCAGAGAAAACTGCCTCCCTTTGACCAGGCTCACCACCTCCGCACTACCCCTCACCAGTAGCCCCAGCCCCCGTCAAATCCCCCCCTGCCCACGGAACAGCTCCCACCTGACTGTGGCAGCGATGGACTCAGTCCACAGCCGCTACGCCCGGTTCAAAAAAATGAAGAGCATGAGTGACCCACGCCATCGGGAACTCGGCCCATTGGTGGTGCAGCATCGGGAAGGCCCTCAGTTGAAGTCGTGAGGCCGTCCTGACAGCATGTGCCGTACTCTCCGAGCACACCATTTTGGACCACGCAAAAGCGGTACTGCCCCCGATTTTGACGCAAACGGGGATTCTCCGGCCAATCGCCAAACACGATTTCAGCATCGGAGACCGGAGAATCCCATCCTGGGTCTCTCATTTAAGATAGAGATGAGAGAATTGATTTCCTCTCAGGGAGTCGTGTGTCTTTGCAACGCTCTTCCCCAGAACGCAGGGCGGGGGAGGCAGGGTCACTGAATGTTTTTAAGGCAGAGATCGATAGATTGTTAACTAATAAGGGAGTTGAGGCCACAATCAGATCAGCCATGATTCTATTAAATGGCGGAGCAGGCTCGAGGGGCCAAATGGCTGACACCTGTTGATCGACTCCTGTTCCTAATTGGTATGTTCATGTGTTTGTATAACTGAAGCATAACTTCACCGTCTCCCAAGCATAACTTCACCGCCCCCCCCTTACCTCCCTCTCCCACCCCATACACACACACGCACTTTGTATTATTTTCCTCTGGATATAAAGGCCACGATTCCATTCGCCTTTTTGATTATTTCCTGTACCTGTTAATGACATTTTATTGATTTGTGAACCATGATGCCCAAATCTCTTTGAATCACCACTGATTCTACCTCTTCACCGTTTAGAGTGTATCTTGTTCTACCCTGTTCAGTCAAAGTGGGTGGCCTCACATTTGCCTACATTAAAATTAATTTACCTCAGTTTTGCCCATTCACTTTATCTATATCTCTTCATAATGTTATACTTCCATCTACACTGCTGACAATCCTATCTATCTTTGAGTCCTTGGAAAATTTGGATATGTGGCTTTCTATCCCATAATCTAAGTCATCATTTGCCTTTTTTGATTATTTCTTGCACCTGTTTGTGACATTTGAATGATGTATGTACCTGGATCTCCATGTTTATCAATCTCCATTGTTTCTGGCGTTTCACCATTTAGAAAGTGACCATAATAACAAAATAAATTGATAGTTGAACACTTTTTCTTCCATTTTACTAAAATTTAAAATATAAATACCAAATATTGTAATATAAAGAAAACATGAATCCTGCTATGACAACAGTAATTGGTTATCTTCACAGCAACATTCTAAGGCTGCGGAGGTGGTCACACAAAATCCTACTGGGTGAATTAAAGCTGCGAAGAGGCCTTTCAAAAAAACCTTTCCACAATGAATTCATGAAGTGAAGAAATTAGATTGTACATAGAATCTCTGCAGTGCAAAAGGAGGCCATTCGGCCCATCGAGTCTACACTGACCCTTGGAAAGAGGACCCTACCTTGGTCCACGCCCCCACCCCAACCCAGTAACCCCACCTAACGTTTTGGACACTAAGGGATAATTTAGCATGGCCAATCCATCTAACCTGCACACATTTGAACTGTGGAAGAAAACCGGAGCACCTGGAGGAAACCCACGCAGGCAAAGTGCAAACTCCACACAGTCACCTGAGGCTGGAATTGAGCCCAGGTCCCTGGCGCTGTGAGGCAGCAGTGCTAACCACTGTGCCATCTTGCCGCCTTCATGCAGCTTATGTGACTGTTCCACTGAGTTTCATATCCCAGTGTTATTTTCAAAGGCAAGCGTAAAATTCTGACAAATTGAGTAATTCCATATCAATGTTTTGCTCTTTTATCTCTTGTGCAAAATGAGGGAAAATACAGCAGTGGACCTTGATTAGAATTTGCAGGAGACGTGCGTGACTGTGCTACTCCAATTGTTGTTTTTGATACTTGGTTTAGTTTTTAATAACTTTGATATGGCTTACTCCGCTGTACTCTGTACTGCATTGGCTAAGAGCTGTTTATATTCCCAATGGATGATAGACG
Source organism: Scyliorhinus canicula (assembly GCF_902713615.1). Lineage (NCBI taxonomy): Eukaryota > Metazoa > Chordata > Chondrichthyes > Carcharhiniformes > Scyliorhinidae > Scyliorhinus > Scyliorhinus canicula. The sequence goes on along the minus strand of NC_052148.1, from coordinate 174,515,974 downwards.
GATTTACTTTTATTCCCAGTAGAGGTATTTAGGAAGCAGTAACCTGCTTGGCGATCTGAATTGTGCAGTGTTTAACTTTAAAATGTTTGTTATGTTTATGTAAACAAATTTAGGGTGTGCAGGCTTTTACTGACATTCATTATTGGACCAGTTCCCTATTTCCCCCCGCCCGACTTCTTAGCTCTATTTAGCTTCTAATAATTTTTTGTTTCTTGAAGCAATAAAAGCACTAGCTGATGTTACCAGCTCTGCTGTATAAGTAGGTTAACTTACTCCACTTTAGCTACACGTGGTAGATCTCATATTTTGTTCCGCTGCCGGTCTTCTGTGATGGATGCAACTTATATTTATACAGCATCTTTAACCTAATGAAGACCAGGATTCTCCAATCCGTATTCACCCCACCATCACTGCCAGCGAGGATGGAGAATTTGGCGCTCAGCCAAAACTCCATTCACTGCAGTGGGACCGGAGAATTCCACCGGCATGTACGGACAGAGAATTCCGGCCAAAATACCACAAAATGCATTGATTTTCCTGACATTTAACCCCCTTGATAAAATTAAACAAAAATATAAATGTAACGGAACTCAGTGAATCAAAAGAAGCAGAACAGAAAATAATGGTTAATCTCAATTGGCCCAAACTGCAGTTATATTCTATTGCCTCTAATTATAATTTCCCAAGTAGAATCTTCAGCATGGAAGATAACACGATGGGCAGGATTTTCGGTTCCCGCCATGGCGTGTGTCCCCTTCAGTGGGTGCCATTTACTTCGGCTGGACCGTAATATCCCACCGGGTTATAATGTCCTGACTAATGTTTTGTCAATGTAATGTCCGTATATCTACATTGAATACTCTAAGGATTTAAATTTTATTGATTTTATTGGACAGATATTTCCTTTACTTGCATTATATTCCTCTCCCCAATATGTTACTGGAAGTATTAACCAGTCTTTAAAGAGGTTGCCGCTTCCATTAAAATAGGTGAAAGTGGAATTTTGCATGAATGCGCCAAGTGCCCATATAATAACATGACCGGCAGTAATGATTACTGAGGGCCGAGGCTGAGAAATGGGGCATATGAGGAACCTGGGGAAATCCAGCTGAGGATGCAGGCTTTTTTTATTCTTTCAGTGGATGTGGAGATTTGTGGCTCGGCCAGTGTTTTTATTGGCCATCCCTAATTGGCCTTGAGAAGGTGATGGTGAGCTGCTTTCTTGAACAGCTATGTGGTGTAGGTACACTCATTATGCTGTTAGGGAGGGCGTTCCAGGTTTTTGATCCAGCAACAGGGCCGCCTGAAACAGTGAGGACTGATGTAGCAGCCGGCATGAGGACTGATGTAGCAGCCGGCATGACAGCAGCATAGAAACGGTGCAAGACCTCGAACCCAGAAATTGGTAAACATTGACCCCATTTTACACCCCAAAAACCAGACCAACCAATGCCGGTCCCGATGTGTCCAAATTACTTTCCTGAAGTGGCCTATACCAAGTGGTGGGAGGTCGGATCAGGCACACGTCTAATTCAGCTTGCTTGAAGGAAACTTAATGTACTAGAAAAGATGAAGCACTGGAATCACCACATTGGAATGTTTACGTCGCTTATCAACATTGTCAATGTAGCACAAGAAGCAGTGCTATGCAAATGAATTTTACCCCCACGGCCAGGATATTATGGCCCCTCTCACCTGGCAGGATATTATTGCTCCACCAAAGCAAACAGCATTTTAAGTGGCCTACCACATCCACGGGGGGGACAGACACGCAATGACGGGGCCTTAAAATCTTGGCCATAGAGTTCTGAGCTCTTTCCAGCAATAAATTGCATTTATATAGCACATTTGGCATAAAATAATGTCCTACAAAGTAATGTTATCCAACAAAATTTGAGCCAGATAAAGAATAACTAGGGCAGGTGACTAAAATCTTGGTCACGGATGGGTTCTGAGGACATCTTAAAGGAAGGGAAGATTAGGGAGGGAATTCCATAACTACTGGGAGAGCAATTAAAATTGGGAATGCACAAGAGGTCAGAATTGGAGGAGTGCAGCTGTCTCAGAGGTTTGTGGGACTGGAGGAGGTGACACAGATGGGGAGGGGGCAAGCCATGATGGGATCTGAAAAAAGATTCTGCGCATCCAATACTAGATGTCAAACAAGCAGCGTGACAAATGAGAGAGAGTAGAAGGGTTGAAGAGAGATGGTGGTGAGGTAGAGCTAGGTGATGTCAGCGTTCAGATAGAACCTGACCTTGTGCTTTGGGATGATGCTACTGAAGGGCAGCATGTGGATGAGATATTAGGGGGTGGGTGGGGCGGGGGAGGGGGGTTTGCTCAAGGATGGATCCTCAGCTGACTCCAGAGGTAGTAGTGCACAAGTGGGAAGAGAAGCCATTACAGATGATTCTCTGCTTACAGCTGGGTAGGTAAGAATGGAACCATGCGTGGGTATGTGCACCCAATTGGATGGTATAGGAGAGACATTGGAAAAGGATGTTATCTGGAAAGATGGAAATGGAAAGTTGACTGTTGCCACAGTCACACAAAATGTCCAATGAACTGTGATAGAGTCTCTTGATAAGGTCAATATACATGGAGTAATTTCACATCACATCAGCAAGAATCATTCACAAAATATACCTAAATATTGCTTATTTTTACTCAGAGACTGACTAGAATGTGATACATGCTACCACAATTACATGTCTTAGTGAAAGCCATAGATACATTTAACAGGACGTCAGAAAAGCATATGATGGAGAATAGATTTGAAGGAGATGCAATTAGGCTTAGATGAAATAGGACAGGAGGAGGCTCATGTGAAGCACAAAAAACAGCAGGGGATAGTTAGCTTGAATTTGCTGCATCTGTGCTGCAGATTTCATGTAATTCAATGTATATATTGGTCGATGGGTTCAGTTGATGGTTTCTCCAATAAAAATGCTCCACTAAATATTAAATCTTGAACACTGGTATTTTTCTATCCCATGTATGCTAGCCAACCAATGGATCCTGAAACATAAAAAGGGTATTTAGCTTTTTGGACTTTTTTTTGCTTTGTGGCCTGTCCTTATCCATTCTGAGTGGGGCCAAACACACGAACTAGGGCCATCTGCTTCAGACACCGTATGACAGGGCAGTCTTCAAACAAACCTTCAAAGTAAAATAACTCGCCCCTGCTCCTCCATCCTCTCCCAACTTCACACACGTTTGTTTTGTGCATGCCTGCCTTTCTTCCAGAATTGTTTGGGCAACATAAAATGGGAGAATTACTGGTGTCTCCATTCTTTTTTCCTCTTCTTTGCAACAGGTAACTGATGGGACACCCGTCCTTGCCCCAGTTGAGGTCCTTAAGTGGCCATTTATTGGTCATTTAAAGGCTATTTTCTGGCCAGCCTCAATTCAATTTTTAGGCTGATGGGAAGAATTGCCTGGGGTGGGGGTAGCCCAAAAATGAATCAGTTTAGATTTCAAGTGGGAAGAGGGGGGAGGCGGTGGACCTTCGTCGTGAACACTTTTCTGACTTGAAACACTTCAGGTATAGTCTCTGCTGGACCTCCTTTCCCAACTCCCCTGGCCTCTCCCCAATCACCCAATTTGAACACCCCCCCCCCCCCAAAGTCCTTCTGTATTCCCCCATTCCGCGACCCCTTAAACTTACTTCAGTAGGTGGCGGCACGGTGGCACAATAGTTAGCACTGCCGCCTACGGCGCTGTGGACCCAGGTTCGATCCCAGCCCCGGATCACTGTCCGTGTCGAGATTGCACACTCTCGCCATGTCTGCATGGGTCTCACCCCAACAACCCAAAGATGTGCAGGTTAGGTGGATTGGCCATGCTAAATTGCCCCTTAATTGGAAAAAGAATTATTGGGCACTCTAAACGTATATTAAAAAAAACTTGCTTCAGCCTCCAGCCTTGGGACTTAGGCTCAGGCATCTTTCTGAAGTTCCTTTTCACTCCTTTGCAGCTCTTGTTGCTGCAGGGTCTGGAGAGCAGTCAGCCAATCTAAATGGCTGGCAGCTCTTTAATTGCAGACTTCCTCCCAAGTGAGGGGTGGAAGTCCTGCCCGCAGCCAACTGATCCTCACTCAAGCGTGAAATGCATGTGGGGAACTCAGAGTGGATGGGGATGCGTTTGCCGCCGACTCTTTGGGTGGCATGAAGGGGAAACCTGCCATCCAAAAATTCAGGCCATTGAAATTATGCTCTATTGAATCAGACTCAATACCTGGAAAAGACAGAACAATTTTCATTACAAACAACACAAATTCAGTACAACAATCCTTATTGAGGCAGGAATCTCAGGATAGGAAACCTTGCTCACACAAATGTATGAATTAGGAGCAGGAGTAGGCCACTCGGCCCTTCAACCCTGCTCCATGATTCTATAGGAATCTGATGTGATTTCAACCTCAGCTCCACATTTGCTCCTGCCCCCTTTAACCTTTCACCCGCTTGCTCATCAAGAATCTATCCATCTCTGCCTTAAGAATACTCGAGGTCTGCTTATACTGCCTTTTCAGGAAGAGAGTTCCAAAGACTCATGACCCTCTGAGAGAATAATGGGTGCGATCCGCGCTGTGTCCGAAAAACAGCTCGCCCCGGTGCAGAGCGGCCAATAAAAGCCTGGAGATCCCGCTCCCGGGATTTACCCAGCTCGCAACACATCGCGAGATCTAGCACTCTCACGGGACGTTGCGATGTAAATCCTGCCCATTGTTGGTGGGATCACATTTCAGCAAATCTGCATATTAGAGTGAGGCAGCTAGTCTCACTCAAATAAGCAGTTTCTTGAGGTACTCGTAATATTACTCATTCTGGTAACATATTCTCAGTCTTCTCACTGAGAAGATTTTTAAAGTTAACTGCAAACTGCATTGTAACCTCTTCAATCTGGAATGCTTGGGACCAAATCACTTCTGGGTTTCAGAATTTTATGGATTATAGAACGACATTAGAATGCCTAACCACAAGTTTGACGACCGGAAATGACTGCAAATATGAATATGAAGCATAAAATAGTGATTAAACATGAAGCAGTAATAAAACTTGTTTTACATATCCAAGTACTCTAACTTCCATGTTTCTGCTACCATACTATTGTGCTAAACTTATATCCTGGGTTGTTTGAAGCGGAGCAAAATATTTCTGGACAACTATTTCTGAACAATAGATTTCTGAGCTATAGAGGTTACAGTATAGCCCAGTTTTCCGATTTCCTGAAGTTCACAGGTCATTCATCACACTAACTTGCTCGCCATGACTGAATGTCCATTTCTTTCCTTCTCTTTCTATGTTCAACAGGAGTTTGCACTTTTCCATTCATTTCTTTTTTCTAAGGATCTAAATCCAAACCATTAACTTATTTTCTCTTTCCAGATGATCTTAAAATAGATCTCAGGGGCTGGATTCTCCATTTCAGGGACTATGTCCCCACGCCGTCGTGAAAACCGTGGTCTTTTACGCCAGAAAAACTGGCGTCAAAAGGCTACAGATTCACAGCCCTGCAGGGGGTGAGCAGGGAGCCGTCGTGGAGCTCGCAGCTCCACTGCCCCCACGCACTTCCGGGTCAGAGGCCGTGCATGAGCCTCCATCGGCCCCACCGTGCTCCATGGCAGACTCAGACTGCGGACCTGGACCATGGAAATAGTGCCCCCGATCGGAAGCACACCTGACCCGATCCGCCGGCACAATAAAGGCCCAGTTCCATATGAGGTCCCCCTGCCCTCCGATCGGCCCATCCCCGTTTACACTACATTTTTAAAGTCTTGTGCAGTTTACTAGATCAAAATCCACATATTCCCATTTTCTGGAGCACGGAAGCCATTACTCCAAAGCAATAATGTCCCTCATTCATTTAAGATTAATTCTGCTCTTGATAGTTTGCATCAAAAATGAACACATGTTACATCAGTAATGGTATGAAACCACCAAACCAATTACATTAAAGAGTATTTTTACATTGAAATGCATCATTGCCATTGATTCATCCATGCTGTCAATTTAATAAAAGCAAAATACCACAGATGTTGGAAATCTGAAATAAAAAACATGAAGTGCTGGGGAAAAAAACTCAACTGATCTGACTGCATTTGTGGAGTCGAGAAAAGTTGTTGATACTTCAAATCCAAAAGAAAAGTAATATTGGACTCGAAACGTTAGTTCTGTTTCTTTTTCTACAGATGCTGACAGACCTGCTGAGTTTTTCCAGCATTTTCTGTTTTTGCTGCCAATTTAGCTTCCTGTGATATCTTTGTAACATTGTTATAGTCATTAATCTTTTAATTCTTTTTAGATCTCAAGATCTTAGATCTCAAGAATTGGCCTATTCTCATATTGAAATGACATAATTTACATTAATATAGAAATTCACACCAGGTCTCCATCTGTATAGTCAAGTTTCATAGAGGCCATTTGGCCCATCGAGTCTGCACCAGCTCTTGGAAAGAGCACCCTACCCTGGAGCTGTGAAGCAATTGTACTAACCACTGTGCTACTGTGCTGCCCAAATAGGAGTGAAATTTGAATATTGGGCACATGGGCCTTCTGTTTCCGGGTGCAGCATTCTCCATTTGTGATTTTGGGTGTTTATATTTCCTTCACCATTTAGTTTGTCTTTTTGACCTTGACGCATGTGGAAAAGGCTGATATCTCATTGACAGGAGATTAATCCTTCCTTTGCAAGGATATTCCAATGACGATATTAGATAATGCGCAAGCAATGTATGGTGAGACGCACCAGGAGGATGACTGGTGGATCAAATGATCATCAGTGAGTTATATGGACACAGTGCTCTATTTTCATAATTGGACAACTAGCTTGCTAGATTGCCACCTATTCGGGTGGTGAAGAGACCTCCACAATGTTGACACCCTTGCCTCATTTAAATTTGACAAGCAAACTGAGGGGTGCTGAACAAATATCCAGATTACAGCTCACTGCTTGGGACCTCATGATCTGTAGAGTGGAAGAGGGTCAGGTGATCAGAGGTCTGCAGGGGGGGGGGGGGGGGCAGACTTGGTGGTAAGAGCCAGAGCACAAGTGTGATGGTTTAAAGTGGCAGCTGATGGAAATGGCCTGGAGACGTCAATAAGCAGCACTGCGTTGCGACTTACCAGGCAACTTTCTGTCAAAGCCTTAATCATTCACAATAATTCTGTGCCTGGTAAGAGTCTTCCGCACAAACAAATGTTCTGGAGGAAAATACTGAGATGGGCAGTGATTGTTGATCTGCTGGCAGCTTTCCAGGGGCAGTGATGGGTGGGGTGAGAGGGAATGGAAACAAATTGTAATAAGCCTGGAGCAAAGTGGGAAGAGAGCCAAGAGAAGATCGTGTAGCCGGGAATGTTGCATTGTAAGAAGGCAGGACAGGCAGCCACAGCGTTATTCCAATGCTCATTTACAACTGATGTCTGACACCACAGTGTGGTTATTTTTCTGAATTGTTGTCATCCCATTTCGGTCAGTGCAACATTTCACATGTCGAGATGCTCCCCACTCAGTTGGTGCAAAGCAGCATCCAAGGCGCACGCGCACAGGTGCCCCACTCTCCCACCTTCTCGCGCGCCGGGATTGGCCGATGACGTCGCAGCGGCAGATGTCACGAGGGTCCCCTGGAACGTATGATTGGTTTTGTCCTTTCCCCTGAGGACGGAAAGGGTGTGGCGCTGCTTGCAGCCAGGAGAGGGCAGTACCGCCGCATGCACAATTAAACAGGTACACTCGCAATGCTGGCGGTGAAACAATTCTGCAAATTATTTTCTTCTTTCAATTTATTTGAAAATATGCATTTGTCATTTTTGTTTCTGCCCTACTCCCTACTGTATTGTCCAGATTCTAATCCTTTTTTTTTCCTGCTACTCCTGACGGGGTGTGCTTGGTATTCGTACATATTTGCAAACGACCCTCTTTGCAGAATAGCCACTCAGATAGAAAATCAAATCCTCTCAGAGATGATGTTCTTCACACGTTTTCCACAGTTTAACTCTTTGGCGACGGCAATGGCATTTCTGCACCTTTGTTTCGGCCAGTCAATGCTTTAAATTTGTTTTGCTTATTTTGCAAAATGTATACTTTATGGCTTACGGGCGTGAGAATAAGGGTGTGCAGGATGGAAGAATGCTTTCTCATTCAAGTGCTTAGTGATCCGTATTTCGTAATATCGACACTCTTGATGTTGTCTTCTATTTTACTCCAATCCCAGGAAAAATTTATCCAGTTCCAGCAATGTATCCAATCCCAAAAGGACTGTACCGAGCCCCGGGAGTGTGTCCAATCCCGGGAAAAATGCATCCATTTTTCATTCATTTCATGCTCGGAAGATTCCGTTTTAAAACAGGAAACCCCATTTGATTGTTTTGGGAGGAAAGCAAAATACTGCGGATGCTGATAAATCTGAAATAAAAATAGAAAATGCTGGGAACACTCAGCAGTCCAAAGATGTGCGGGTTAGGTGGATTGGCCATGCTAAATTGCCCCTTAGGGTGGGGTTGCAGGGATAGGGCGGGGGAATAGGCCTGAGGGAAGGTGGTCCTTCGAAAGGTTAGTGCAGACTCGATGGGCCGAATGGCCTCCTTCCGCACTATCGGGATTCTATGATTCTAGGACTGGCAGATTGAAACATTACCAGCATTTTCTGATCGTTTTTGCTACCTTTTCCGTGAAATGATTCCAAGCTTACTTCCCGCCGAATTTCAGCTCGGTGGAGGGGTTTGCCTTGTAGATATTTGGCCAATTTTGCATAAATGATGAAATGCTGTTCTGGCGCCTTAAACTGGAAGTGAATAATTACCACAGACTCCCATCATTCCCCCAGCCACATAGCGACTCAATACAAAGCCAGCAACTTCTGCTTAAAGGAGAAATCTGCTGAGCCTATTCTGGTGCTGTTCACCTTCAGGAAAATACAGGTACACTGTCAGGCATCGAAATCATTCACTGAGTTTTAGTTTAAATGTAAGCCAGCGATATAGCTTGATAGCTTGATACGCCACCCCCCTCCCCTGGAGTTGGACATCAATATAAAGCAGACATTAATTACAATTAGACAAATCTGTTCAGAAAAAGACAGATACACCCTTGCGACCTGAAACAATCATTAGACAATGCTGGATACGTGGCCGGCTGTGCAGCATCTGAATGACAGTACAGGTTATTGTTTGGGCTGTGACTGTTCAGAAAATCATTCCTGATTCAGGGTCCCACCCAAGACTTTAACCTTTCTCAAATGCTGATCGACCTGTTGTGCATTTCCCTCGATTTCTCTTTTTATGGCAACTTAACAACGTGTACTGGGCACTCGTCCAATATCAAGAAAGTGTGCCCTGCCCTATTAATCATTCCATACCAGAGAAGGTTTTCTGAAACAGTTAAGAGGTTACTTTTTAACCCTCTCTCTCCCTGCTAGTTGCACAGAATTAAAATATCATGCTGCCGTTTCAGCAGTTCTGCCATTAGCTGGGATTTCTTTTAAGGGTCAGGACAGAGATAACGACAACTTTTAGAGCTCGGGTTGGGAATCAAGATAATGTCACCAGCTCTAATTTCTGATTACTGGGGAGTGGGTGCCATAACCCCTGCCATGTACACTCAGTCACCCGTTCAGGCATGTTGTAAAAATACTGCTTGGGAACATCTATTTTCATCATGTAACCACTTCATTGTTGGATCTCCGTGCAAAATGACTGGTCTTTTGAAGTCCAGGTAAGCAAGCATTGGGGGAAAAAACACTGCCGCTCAATGGTAGACTATAACTTAGTCCACACGGACGGACAATGAAACTCGATGCAAACTTACTTAAAGTTGCTAAGAAGTCTGAAAGGAGGGTAACGGGACACAACCTGCGACTGCAGCCCAATTGAGAGATTTGGTCAAATGGGAGAAGTCGTTTTCATGAGTCAGTTTCTCATAAACTCAGTTTAACAGATGATCTATTGGGTAGGTCAAGTGCAGAGGTACTGCAGTCAGTCAAATACGAGGAATGTAAATCTGATTGGGACTAAAGTTAGCTAAGTATAAAGGCAAGTCTGTCAATTCTTGGCAAGCCTTCTCCTTCTGGGGATTTGTGAAATGCGTCTCGGGAAAACTGGCGTAATTTAAATCTGATGGCAGTAGGGGAACGATCACAATGCAATATTGTATTAAAGTGCGTGCTTTGCCGAGGATATGGAAGGATGTGAGATTAACGCCGTGGACCTCCGACCTGCACAGTATGAGTGGGACTCAGTAATAATAGTCTCCTTTAGATTTGACACAATTCACAGTGTACCTCATCGATATGCGTGAATACCTTTGAGGATCTATATTCACTTTTCTCAATACTCGACAGCATTTGTGAATTATCAGGAGGTAGGGCTCTTTGCACACACCACAGACAACAGTCGCTTTGCTGGTCACACTGGTTACTCTGTAGCACTCCATCCAGGTGACAAGTTTGTAAACAGATCGAAAATCCAAATAAGAATTTATGAATCCAAAATCTATGTAGATACACATTTAGTCATTTTAGATTCTTCGCTGTGAAAAATAAGCAGCACTGAATCAATCTATACAGATCACAGCAATAGATGTTTACGGGAAATCATTAGTTACTCATGGATGCTCCTGAAAGAGGGTATTTAAAGTCTTCTCCCTGTCTTTATTTGGTGTGTGTGACATGCAGCACTGTGTCCGGACTGGGAGCTCTCTGCAGGATGTGTCCGCTTAACGCCATTCACTCCTGAACAGAAAGGAGATCACTATTAAGCCGGAATAAGCCCCATTATTCTCCACGCACCCCAGAATCAGCTCGGCTGAATTGCTTTATCTTAATCCCCACTGTTATTTCTAGGATGAGTCAGAGAGGATTTGGATTGTCTGAACGGTCGATGATCTTCTGAGGTGTGCACTTGCTGAAAGAAAACGTCGACTAATCTCGCGCGTAATGTGGAGACTCTGTGGTGAGACATTCTGATAGCGAGAGAATAGCTGGAATGGAACGAGTCATTTGTTAGCGAGCTCTTTCAACAAGAATGAGTAAAGACCCGCCAAAATACATAAGGCTGGTTAAAAAAAAACCCTCCTCCATTGGAAAGAACGAGCATGAAGATGAAGGATTGTTGTTTCTTTCGAAACGTTTTGTACGCCTCTGGAGCCCCACCCAAACAGTTTGCAGAGGGTTATCGTGTGCGCTGGCGAAGACAACAATAACTAGATCTAGAGAAAATGCTGGAAAATCTCAGCAGGTCTGGCCGCATCTGTAGGGAGAGAAAAGAGCTAACGTTTCGAGTCCCATGACTCTTTGTCAAAGCTAACAGTCAGAGAAAATGGGAAATTTGGAGTGAGAATGAAAGATGAGTCATAGCCCCAGAAACCCAGGTGCTAATGGCCACAGAAACCAAGGGGAAAGAGTGCTAATGGTAGTCCCCAGAGAGAATAAAAGATGGAAAAGGTCAAACAAACGTCAGAGGATGAACTGTAGATGTGGGGGGAGGGGAAGGGGGAAGCAAAGAGGAGAAAGGTGGATAAGATTGGGGGGGGGGGGGAGATTAAATATATATTAAGAAAGGAAGAAATGGTAAAAGACAGTTAAAATGAAATGAAAACAAATGGGTCGAGGTGGGGTAGAGTTGATCATCTGAAGTTGTTGAATTCGATGTTCAGGCCGGAAGGCTGTAGCGTGCCTAACCGGAAGATCAGATGTTGTTCCTCCAGTTTGCGTTGAGCTTCACTGGAACATTGCAGCAGGCCAGGAACAGACACGTGGGCATGGGAGCAGGGTCTTTTGTTAAAATGACAAGCAACGGGAAGGTCAGGGTCCTGAATGCGCACAGACCAAAGATGCTCAGCAAAGCGATCACCCAGTCTGCATTTGGTCTCTCCGATATAGAGGAGACGACATTGGGAGCAGCGAATGCAGTAGACCAAATTGGAGGTGAAACGCTGCTTAACCTGGAATGAATGTTTTGGGCCTGGGATATTAAGGATGGAAGAGGTAACGGGGCAGGTGTTACACCTTCTGCGATTGCATGGGAAGGTGCCATGGGTGATGGGAGAGGTACTGGGTGTGGTGGAGGAGTGGACTAGATTGTTTCAGAGGGAAGTCTCTGCGGAATGCTGAAAGAGGGGGTGAAGGGAAGATGTGTTTGGTGGTGGCATCTCGCTGGAATTGGTGAAAATGGCGGAGGATTATGCTTTGCATACGAAGGCTGGTGGGATGAAATGTGAGAACGAGGGGAACTCTATCCTTGTTCTGGGAGGGCGGGGAGGGGTCGAGGATAGTGGTGTGGGAGATGGACCGCACACTATTGAGGGCCCTGTCCACAACTGTAGGTGGGAAATCACGGTAGAGGAAGAAGGAACACATTTTCGAAGCACCATTTTGGAAAGCGGCATCATCAACTTCCCATGCAATTGCAGAAGATGTAACGCCTGCCCCTTTACCTCTTCCATGCTTAACATTCCAGGCCCAAAACACTCATCCCAGGTTAAGCAACATTTCACTTGCATCTCTTCCAATTTGGTCTACTGCATTCGCTGCTCCCAGTGTGGTCTCCTCTATATCGGAGAGACCAAACGTAGACTGGGTGATCGCTTTGCTAAGTCTGTGAGCATTTAGGACCCTGACCTTCCTGTTGCTTGCCATTTTAACAAAAGACCCTGCTCCCATGCCCACATGTCTGTTCTTGGCCTGCTGCAATGTTCCAGTGAAGCTCAACGCAAACTGGGAACAACATCTCATCTTCCAGTTAGGTATTCTACAGCCTTCCGGCATGAACATCGAATTCAACAACTTCAGATGATCAGCTCTACCCTAGCTTGACCCATTTGTTTTCATCCATTTCATTTTAACTGTCTTTTACCATTTCTTCCTTTCTTAATATATATTTAATTCCCCTCCCAATCTTATCCACCTTTCCTTCACCTTTCTCCTCCTTGCTTCCCCCTTCCCCTCCCCGCACATCTACAGTTCATCCTCTGACGTTTGTTTGACCTTTTCCATCTTTTGTTCTCTCTGGGGACTGCCATTAGCACTCTTTACCCATGGTTTCCGTGGCCATTAGCACCCGATTTCCCTGGGTTTCTGTGGCTATGACTCATCTTTCATTCTCACTCCACAGTATAAATATTTCCCATTTTCCCTGTCTGTTAGCTTTGACAAAGAGTCATCGGACTCGAAACATTAGCTCTTTTCTCTCCCTACAGATGCTGCCAGGACTGCTGAGATTTTCCAGCATTTTCCCTTTCGTTTCAGATTCCAGCATTCACAGTAATTTGCTTTTAATAATTAGATCTACACTAAAATATAACTGGATCTACATTGATATATAACTGGCTATACACTGATTTATAACTGGATATACACTGAAATATAACTCGATATACACTAAAATATAACTGTATATACACTGAAATATAACTAGATATACACTGATATATAACTGTATATACACTCAAATATAACTGGATATACACTGATATATAACTGGATATGCACTGAAATATAACGATATACACTGAAATGTAACTGGATATACACTGAAATATAACTGGATATACACTGATATATAACTATATACACTGAAATATAACTGGATATGCACTGATATATAAAGGGATATGCACTGAAATATAACTGGATACGCACTGATATATAACTGGATATATACTGATATATAACTAGATATACACTGAAATATAACTATATACACTGAAATATAACTGGATATACACTGATATATAACTGGATATGCACTGAAATATAACTGGATATACACTGCTATATAACTATATACACTGAAATATAACTAGATATACACTGAAATATAACTGGATATGCACTGATATATAACTGGATATACACTGATATATAACTGGATATGCACTGAAATATAACGATATACACTGAAATGTAACTGGATATACACTGAAATATAACTGGATATACACTGATATATAACTATATACACTGAAATATAACTGGATATACACTGATATATAAAGGGATATGCACTGAAATATAACTGGATACGCACTGATATATAACTGGATATGCACTGAAATATAACTGGATATACACTGCTATATAACTATATACACTGAAATATAACTAGATATACACTGAAATATAACTGGATATGCACTGATATATAACTGGATATACACTGATATATAACTGGATATGCACTGAAATATAACGATATACACTGAAATGTAACTGGATATACACTGAAATATAACTGGATATACACTGATATATAACTATATACACTGAAATATAACTGGATATACACTGATATATAAAGGGATATGCACTGAAATATAACTGGATACGCACTGATATATAACTGGATATACACTGATATATAACTAGATATACACTGAAATATAACTGTATATACACTGAAATATAACTGGATATACACTGATATATAACTGGATATACACTGCTATATAACTATATACACTGAAATATAACTAGATATACACTGAAATATAACTGGATATGCACTGATATATAACTGGATATACACTGATATATAACTGGATATACACTGCAATATAACTGGATTTACACTGATATATAACTGGATATGCACTGAAATATAATTAGATATACACTGAAATATAACTGGATATACACTGAAATATAACTGAATATACACTGAAATATAACTAGATATACACTGAAATATAACTGGATATGCATTGAAATATAACTGGATTTACACTGATATATAACTGGATATACACTGAAATATAACTGGATTTACACTGATATATAACTACATATAAATTGAAATATAACTGGATCTACATTGATATATAACTGGATATACACTGAAATATAACTAGATATATAACTCGATATACACTGATATATAGCTGGATATACACTGATATATAACTGGATATACATTGAAATATAACTATATACACTGAAATATAACTATATACACTAAAATATAATTGGATATACACTGAAATATAACTGGATTTACACTGCTATATAACTTGATATACATTGAAATATAACTGGATATACACTGATATATAACTGGATATACACTGAAATATAACTGGATCTACATTGATATATAACTGGATATACACTGATATATAACTGGATATACACTGATATATAACTGGATTTACACTGCTATATAACTTGATATACATTGAAATATAACTGGATATACACTGATATATAACGATATACACTGATATATAACTAGATATACACTGAAATATAACTGGATATACACTGAAATATAACTGGATATACACTGAAATATAACTGGATATATGCTGATATATAACTGGATATACACTGAAATATAACTGGATCTACATTGATATATAACTGGATATAAACTGAAATATAACTGGATATACACTGATCTATAACTGGATATACACTGAAATATAACTGGATATACACTGATCTATAACTGGTTATACACTGAAATATAACTGGATATACACTGATATATAACTGGATATACACCAAAATATAACTGGATCTACATTGATATATAACTGGATATACACTGAAATATAACTGGATATACACTGATCTATAACTGGATATACACTGATATATAACTAGAAATGCACTGAAATATAACTGGATATACATTGATATATAACTGGATATATACTAAGATATAACTGGATATATACTGAAATGTAACTGGATATACACTGATATATAACTGAATATACACTGAAATATAACTGGATATACACTGAAATATAACTGGATATGCATTGAAATATAACTGGATTTACACTGATATATAACTGGATATACACTGAAATATAACTGGATTTACACTGATATATAACTAGATATAAATTGAAATATAACTGGATCTACATTGATATATAACTGGATATACACTGAAATATAACTAGATATATAACTCGATATACACTGATATATAGCTGGATATACACTGATATATAACTGGATATACATTGAAATATAACTATATAGACTGAAATATAACTATATACACTAAAATATAACTGGATATACACTGAAATATAACTGGATCTATATAGATCTATAACTGGATATACACTGATCTAGAACTGGATATACACTGATATATAGCTATATATACACGGACATATAACTATATACACTGATATTTAACTAGATATACACTGAAATATGACTGGATATACACTGAAATATAACTGGATATGCATTGAAATATAACTGGATTTACACTGATATATAACTGGATATACACTGAAATATAACTGGATTTACACTGATATATAACTAGATATAAATTGAAATATAACTGGATCTACATTGATATATAACTGGATATACACTGAAATATAACTAGATATATAACTCGATATACACTGATATATAGCTGGATATACACTGATATATAACTGGATATACATTGAAATATAACTATATAGACTGAAATATAACTATATACACTAAAATATAACTGGATATACACTGAAATATAACTGGATCTATATAGATCTATAACTGGATATACACTGATCTAGAACTGGATATACACTGATATATAGCTATATATACACGGACATATAACTATATACACTGATATTTAACTAGATTTACACTGAAATATGACTGGATATACACTGAAATATAACTGGATCTACATTGATATTTAACTGGGTATACACTGATCTATAATTGGATATACACTGATATATAACTAGATATGCACTGAAATATAACTGGATATACATTGATATATAACTGGATATACACTGAAATATAACTGGATATACACTGATCTATAACTGGATATACACTGATATATAACTAGATATGCACTGAAATATAACTGGCTATACACTGAAATATAACTGGATATACACTGATCTATAACTGGAAAAACACTGACATAATTGAATATGCACTGACATAACTGGATATAAATTGCTGAATAACTGGATATACATTGACCTATAACTGGATTTCCACATATATTACTGGATATGCATTGATATATATAGCAGGATATACGCTGACATATAACTGA
Organism: Scyliorhinus canicula; assembly: GCF_902713615.1. Classification (NCBI taxonomy): domain Eukaryota; kingdom Metazoa; phylum Chordata; class Chondrichthyes; order Carcharhiniformes; family Scyliorhinidae; genus Scyliorhinus; species Scyliorhinus canicula. Next base: position 174,498,941 of record NC_052148.1, on the reverse strand, counting down.
ATATAAACTTCTCTATAACTAGAAATATACTGTTACAAATCTGGATATGCACTGATGTATAATTGGAAATAAACTGCCATTTAACTGGATGTACACTGATTTATAATGTGAAATAAACTGATCTATAACTGGAAATACATTGTCATATAACTGGATATACGCAGATCTATAACTGCACATACACTGATCTATAAGAGGATATATTTTGATCTATAAGTGGAAATAAACCGATATATAACTGAATAGCTACTGAGCTTTAACTGGATATTCACTGACATATAACTGGAAAGAAATTGATGTATAACTGAATGTACACCGATCTATATATAAGTGGATATACACTGGTCAATAACTGGAAATAAATAGATAAATTACTGGATCTGCAGAGATGTATAACCGGAAATAAACTGATCTATAACTGCATATACACTGATGTATAAGTGGCTATACGCTGATCTACAACTGGATATGTGCTGATATATAACTGAATATCCAGGATCTGTAACAGGAAATAAACTCATATACAAGTGGATATACACTGATACGTAACTGGATATACACAGATCTACAACTGGAAATAACCTTATATATAATTGGATATTCACTGATCTAAAATTGGAAATAAACTGACCAATAACTGGATATACACTGATATATAACTGGATCTACATTGATCTATAACTGGATATACACTGAAATATAACTGGATAGACATTGCTGTATAGCTGGATATACATTGATCTATAACGGGATAGACATTGATCTATAACTGCATCTACATTGATCTATAACTGGATATATATTGATCTATAGCTGAAAAGATACTGCTTCATAGCTGGATCTACATTGATCTATAACTGGATATACATTGATCTATAATTGGATATACACTGCTCTATAACTGAATATGCATTGAACTAACTGGATATACATTTATCTATAACTGGATAGACACTATCTAACTGGATCCACATTAATCTGTAACTGGATATACACTGATCTAGAACTGAATATGCATTGAACTATGACTGGATATACATTTATCTATAACTGGATAGACACTACTCTCTAACGGGATCCACATTAATCTGTAACTGGATATACACTACTCTCTAACTGGATATACATTGATCTATAACTGGTAATACACTGATCGATAACTGGATATACATTGATCTACAACTGGATATACACTAATCCATAACTGGATGTACATTGATCTATTAATGGATATACATTGACCTATAACTGAATCTACTTTGACCTATAACTGGATATGCATTGAACTATAACTCGATATATATTTATCTATATTTGGTTCTGCATTGTTCTGCAACTGGATGTGCACTGATCTATCCCTGGATATACACTGCTCTCTAACGGGATATACATTTATCTATAACTGGATGTACATTGATCTCCAATTGGCTATACACTGATCCAAAGTTGGATGTACACTGATCTATTACTCGATATGCAATGATCTATAATTGGGTCAACGTTAATCTATAACTGGATATACACTATAACTGGATATACATTGCTCTACGCTATATAATTGGATATACATTGATCTATAACTGGATCTACATTGACATATAACTGGATATACATTTATCTATAACAGGATCTGCATTGATCTTTAACTGTACATACATTTATCTATATCTGGATATACACTGCTCTATAAATAGATATACTTTGCTCTATAACTGGATAGACATTGATCTATAACTTGATAGACGCTGCTCTGTAACTGGATATACACTGATCCATAACTGGATATACACTGATCTATAACTGGATATGCAGATTTATAACTGGATCTACATTGATCTATTCCTGGATCTACATTGATCTACAACTGGATGTATGCCGATTTACAACTAGATCTATGTTGATCTATTACTGGATCTACATTGATCTATTACTTGATATACACTACTCTAACTGGATACACATTGATCTATAACTGGATAGACATTGATCTATAACTGGATCTACATTGATCTATAACTGGATATACATTGATCTATATCTGGATCTACATTGACTATAACTGGATATACATTCATCCATAACTGGATAGGCACTGCTCTGTAATTGGATCTACGTTGATCTATAACTGGATCCACATTGATCAATAATTTAACGTACACCGATCTATACCTGGCATAACATTGCTCTATAACTGGATATACACTGATCCTTAACTGGATATACACTGATCTATGACTGGATATACATTGATCTATAACTGGATATACACTGATCTTTAACTGGATATACACTGATCTATCACTGGATATACATCGATCTATAATTAGATATACATTGATCTATATCTGGATCTACATTGACTATAACTGAATATACACTGATCTATAACTGGATATACACTGATCTATCATGGGATATACATTGATCTATAACTGGATATACACTGCTCTATAACGGGATATACACTGATCTTTAACTGGATATACACTGATCTATAACTGGATATACACTGATCTATAACTGGATATACACTGATCTATCATTGGATATATATTGATCTATAACGGGATATACACTGCTCTATAACGGGATATACACTAATCTTTAACTGGATATACGCTGATCTATCATTGGATATACATTGATCTATAACTGGATATACACTGATCTATCATTGGATATACATTGATCTATAACTGGATATACAATGCTCTATAACGGGATATACACTGATCTTTAACTGGATATACACTGATCTATCATTGGATATACATTGATCTATAACTGGATGTACACTGCTCTATAACTGGATGTTCACTGATCTATAACTGTATATACACTGATCTATAACTGGATATACACTGATCTATCATGGGATATACATTGATCTATAACTGGATATACACTGCTCTATAACTGGATATACATGGTATTTAACTGGTTATACACTGATCTACCACTGGATATACATTGATCTATAACTGGATGTTCACTGATCTATAACTGGATATACATTGATCTATAACTGGAAAGACTGCTCTATAACTGGATCTACATTAATCTATAACTGGATATACACCGATTTAGAACTGGATCTACATTGATCTATAATTGGATATATTGATCTGTAACTGGATATTCACTACTTTATAACTGGATATACATTGATCTATAACTGAATGTGCAGTGATTCATAACTGGATATGCAGTGATTTATAACTGGATATACACTGATCTGTAACTGAATGTACATTGATCTGTAACTGAATATACACTGATCTATATGTTATTCCAAATTTCCTACTGTAAGGATGGAATTGTTCAGAAACGGGAGTAAAAGTAGTTGACTGGGCTGATACCAGGTAAGTCTAAAGCGAAATACTTTCTGCCAGTCTAATAATAATAATAATAATTGGAATATCTCACGGCACTCAGGAAGCTGAAACCTGCTATCAAACTCCGCGATATGTATGATACATTTGTAACGTGTGGTCCATTTTCCTGGTGACAATCAGCTCGGATCATGTAACAATTTGTAAAGTCGCAGTCTGGCTCTCATTGGGCTACGCGATCTGAATATTTGATCTATCACCTCTCGACATCTGAGATGTAGTTGGCTTTTTTGAAGTCTGATTTGATTTAAGGGAGTGAAGCAGTTTGATTGGTCGGAGCGAAGCTCTGCCCTGAGCTAGGACACATAACACTGTGCGCCTGCAGTCAGATAGGAAGAGAACAGCCGAGTCCGAAAGAGACAGAGAGGAGCAGCAGCCAGCAAGCGGCAGAGTGAGCCCCGCTCCACACACATACACATACACATCCGGGAGAGCTCCTCTCAGCCCCTACCTGCAGCCGCCCGGAACAGCCTCAACAACACAATCTTGGAACTTTTCGAAAAGCAACATTTCTTTCTTTTCTGAAGACAATCTATTTCCAGACGAGTGTTTTTCTTTTGATTTTTGTTTTTTTTTTGTAAGAGGATGGGCAGATTCCACACGTTGCTGCTGGTGTGTGTCGGATGGAGCTCTTTCACTCTGGGCTTCTCGGACCTGCTGAAAGACCATTTGCACGGACTGAGGAGGAGTGCTGGCTCGGGGGACTCTGCACCCCCTCGCAAGGGAAGCCCCATCTCCACAGCCTCAGACCCGCTGCAGGACACGCTGTCGGAGCACATGCGGATGCTTTATGACAAGTACAATAAAGCAGGCTACCAGTTGAAGGATGGCAATACGGTTCGCAGTTACAAAGCTAGTTTGGGTGAGTATAGAGTGGTGGATGGGATGATGTAATGAGGGAAGGTTTTGCTTTACTGGGGAACAGGACGTGAAACAGCATGTCTGTGACTTTATAGGAGAACGTCCTTCTCTGCGGAGTTCCTGGGATTTTTTTACCTGATCTTATTCATTACTCAGGAATTCCAAAGAGTGGTTGTAACCTTGGAGTTTACAGAGTGTATCCACTCTATAAACGAGTGAGTGCAAACTCTTGATACAATTCTATCCAGTCCTAACAATAAGAGTTCCGCTGCCTATTAAGGCTGATAAACATATGTAAGAAACACAATGTCAGTGTAACTATGAGGTGACACTTTTAACATTGCTACTGTCAAAGAGACGCTCGTTTTGAGTCAGGCACATCAAACTACTCGGTATTTGTCGAAACGCTCATATTGCGATTAATGTTCTGAGGACCAGGACAGACTGATTCCTAATTAAAGTCCAAAATAGTTACCAATTCATTTTCAATAATGGTGTCGCAAACAGATGGGTAATTCCTTTTATAAACTCAATGTTGCATTATTACCAATGGCCAGCTTACCTGGCGGGCTCAGAATGGACGAAAACAGCGTTCAGTGGTGGAGTGCGAGCTTCATTGCATTTTCCTAGTTTTGCTCCCCCAGCTGTGCTAAAGGTGATGACTGGTGTTGGGCTATGATTCAGTGAGCTGTGACAGCCGTCCAGTGTCTCAATCGAGCTCCTTGCTCATTGCCTGCTGGTGCTTCACCCTGAACTGTGTTTGGTTAGTGGTGGTTTGCTATTGCCTTTCACTCTCAGGGGCAGGGCGAGAGGACAGGTCCCAGGTCTCCCTCAGCCGTTCTGGCTGGAATCAAGCCCGCACCATTCTGATCCTGCAGGCTAGCCAGAGCTAACCGGCCCCCTTCTCAGTAAACATCTATTCTTAACAGGAGCGAGGACATGTGAGTGTTGATGGCTGTTTGACTGTGTGACTATCCCTGCCCTGGACAAAAGTGTTGGTTTCCAGTATTCATATTTGCATTTGCTACAGCAGTAACTGCACACCAATTCGAGGTAAGACTTCTGGCCAAGTTGTGTCCTCTCACTCGCCCAGGGATACTGGGGGCCATTGGAGTATCATCATTGTTTTCTTGGCTAATATTGGGTGAATCAACAATGGAAACTGGGTCTTTCTTGGCCTGTATGCTCAGTATCACGTCCTGTCTAATGTTTTATTCAATGATCCTTTGAGAGTGGCACATTAACCTTCTCTTTTTTATGTTATGTGTCACGGAGAGTGTTTTTAAAGCCTAGCTTGAGGTTAAAGGATTTCAGTGAAATGCTTAAGCTCCATTTTCTTACTCTGTGATGTCACCTGAGATGCTTAGTTGGATTGAAATTATGGGATGTCTGGGAGAGCGTTATGGTTATAAAGCTGTAATCTAATCAAAGATTTCAATAGAATCATAAATCATGAGAGCAAAGCTCAAGCAGTTTATAAGTAGTTGAATCTCAAGGTTAGATTAGAGTCTTGAAGTCACAGCGAGACTCTGCTTGTGAAGGAAAGAGGCAGTTCTGTTTTTGGATGCTTTACGCCAGTTGCCCTTGCAACCATACCGAATGCCTATCTTCACCCACATCTGATCTTCAAGCATGCCCTCCAGCAGCTGAAGTTGAAAAAAGAGTGCTTCTAGTTCTTTTTCTTTTTAGTCCACGTTAGAATAATTCTAGATATTCAATAAATGTTTGCAACTTAAATTGTGCTATTTCTCAATATTGGCTATCAATTGTATTGAATAAATTATAAGAACATATTGGTGTTGTGCAAACTTTTGAAACAAAGCTATATATAAATTGGATCATAGAAATATACAGTGCCAGAAAATATAATTACAATCTACCTGGCTCCGCAGATTATTCTGTGGTTTGTCCAGGATCCTGTCAGATTGACAACGCAATGGGTTGAGTCCTATGACACTGTACAACTATTCAAACACAAGATCAAACAATGAACATTTACAAAACAACAGATTGTATTTTTACTATAGATTATCGTTAATTGCGATTGCTATCCCCACCATCTGCGAAGTGAATTTGTTCCTTACCACATGCTTTTAAGTCATATTTACATTACAACTTTAGAGTTGTTTCTTATTTCTATGCAAAATGGAGGAAAAAAGACAACCATTCTTGCTAATACGAGTCCTTATTCTTTCTTCTGATTCTGCTAAGGTTATGCATAGGCATTCCTATTCCTATTAACATTAACTCTGTACATCATATATCTGCCCCAGGAACAAATTACCCACGTGCCTTCCAAATCAAGGAATAGTTTTGATGATCTAAAAAGATAAGAGGCAACAACACTTTAAACAGTGCCCTTTTCTTTCTGTTCTGTCACTCTATGCTTATATTAATGGGCAAACCTATTGGCCAGTGCAACATTAGCCTATGCCTTGGACAAGTGGCGGTTAATACTTTTGTTAGTGAGCTCTTTTACTGCTTGTCAAATGCTGTTTTAGTTAAGTATTTAGTTACTTAAATTTTCTTTTTATCCTTTGATTTTTTTTCAAGACATCACACCCAAAGAATTTTAAATGATCAGAAATGTAACTCTTCAGGCAACAATAAAGAAACTAATTGAGTTTAAGTGTTGCTATTTCCCCCAAGCATATGCAAGTTTGACAATTTCACCCAATCTTATTTTTCTTGTGTTTTATTTAATTGGAATTAGGAAATATGAGCAGAAATTAGAGGCATAGATAAAGTAGACAGGAAGAACCCTTTTCTCTTAGAGGAGAGATCGATGACCAGGGGGCATAGATTCAAGGTAAGGGGCAGGAGGTTTAGAGGGGATTTGAGGAAACTCTTTTCACCCAGAGGGTGGCGAGAGTCTGGAACTTGCTGCCTGAAATGGTGGTGAAGGCGGAGACCCGCATAACATTTAAGAAGTATTTAGATGTGCACTTGCAATTCCAGGGCATACAAGGTTATGGGCCAAGTGCTGGAAAATGGGATTAGGTTGGTTGTTTTTGACTGGCGCAGTCATAATCTGCCAAAGGGCCTTTTCTGGGTTGTATGACTCTAAATAGTCCATATATGCTGGATATTGTGGAGTTAATATGCAACATTGATGTAATTCTTTGATTTGGCTTCAATGAAAACCATCTCTTATGAATGTTGATTTTTCTTTGCCTTTTATGGAGGGGAACTGACTCATTTGGACACCTTTGCAACAGTGCTTCCATTACACCATAAATCATATTCTGCATCATTTAACCAGCTTTTGTGATTTAATCATTTCACAACTTCAACTTTAACCAACAGGTCAAAGCGAACTTCACCTCAGTGCAACCAAGAAGTCACCTAATGTAGCACAACGTTTTGTTATCCAAACTCCAAACTGCATGCATGGGAAATAATCGCCCATGATATGGCATGAATAAGAATATGTTTCGTTTGTGAATGCCCTTCATTCACACATTCCATTTGATCTACAAAATCTGAAATGTACAAGCAGCTAAGCTTCCTCAATATTTTGCCAGTCTTCACATCTCTGTTCAGAACACTACCAAAAGTGGTGTAAAATGTATCGTTCTTTTGCAAACGTTAAATTGATTTTAATGGGGAAAGAGCTCCCCCTGCTGTCAGTGTCTAAGTCCGTCAGCTTCGCACAAACCTTTATCCTCAAATTATGGACACAGCCCTGTTTTATCCCCACGGGAAGAGCAGAGATAAAATTGTCTGTAATAAAACCTGGACGTGGGTGGAATGCCTATGCATAACCTTAAAAGAATAAGGACTCAGATCAGCAAGAATGTGTATAACTCATAGGTGCATACCAATCGGCTTTAGTGTACTTGGGTGTAGTAACTGTTTATACAGTACTTCACACGTTGCCTGAGTGATATGGAGATGATGACATTATAAAACTTGAGTTGAATTATGTATCATAAATCTGAAAGATAATGAACAGTCTGCAGTGAACCTCGCCAGTAATGCAGTGGTCAGGGTTTCACAAGGCGAGGAGGTGGTTACGGGGGCGGGCTGCCAGCGAGCCACGTTGAGAGGGCTTCCCGCCATGGCCCCTCTGTCAGGTTAATTTCACAACGGTTTCCAGGGGCAGCCGGTTTATACAATAATAGAGCCAATTGATGGCCATTTTCCTGGTGCAGGCAGAAGGGCTCCTGCCATACGGGGAGGCCACCAGCTGCATGGAGACAGCCTCCAAAGGGGCTTCCTGGTGTCTGACCTTGGTCAGCCTCTGTGGGTTGGCCCTCCTGTCACCCAGGGCTCGGCTGCCTAGCCCCAGCACAGCATCACATGTCTCAGCTGCCTCTCGCCCCGTTCCCCTTGCAGCCTCAGCAGTGAACCTCTCAGCCCAGTGACAGAGGCTGCAAGGTCGCTGCCCCTCTGGATGGACTGGCAGCGAAGAGAGGCAAGGCAGCACGCTGCCCTCCATTGGATGCAGGCCTGACGATGGCCTCTAAATTAGCATAACCAACACTGCCCTGCTCCACACCCATGCGGGTTTGGGACAGCCCAGCAATATGAGTAAACTGCAAGCTGAACCTTTCAGTTATCAAACTCACGCAATTGCCAGAAATTTATAATTCTGTATTTAACCAGCAAAAGTTTTTATTTTCTTACTATAATGCACCAAATATGATAGGGATGACATGAAAGTAATAGTTACATTGAACTGAGTGGTATACATGTGTTTGACTCCTGATGATCTATTGGACAATAAATACTGCAATGTCTGTTGTACATATCCCAAGAACTATAATGCTTGAAAAAGAGGAATTTTTGAGGATGTGGGAAGGAAGGAGAGTGAGGTTAGACTAAATGAGAGGAAAAGGTAAGGTTTAGCTCAGTTGGCTGGTTTGTGATGCAGAGTGAGGTTAACAGTGTGGATTCAATTCCTATACCGGGGTCTGAGAGTTAAAGCATGTGTGTACATTATTCATGAAGATCCCACCTTCTCAACCTCGCCCCTTGCCTGAGGTGTGGTGATCCTCAGGTTAAATCACCACCAGTCAGCTCTCCCCCTCAAAGGGGAAAGCAGCCTAGGGTCACCTGGGGCTATGGCAACTTTATAACATTAAACAGTTATCAGCAATCAACATGATTGTGATTATACCAGCATTGCCAAGGTAGCTAACAGTTGAGGCAGATTTCCAACCCGTGCCAGAAAAACAAGAACTGCTTCGATATTCTGTATCAATCCCAAGTCTGTACAGAAGTTTCAGATTCCACTTCTGTTTGTGGAACTTTATCCGAGATAGTGTCATCGCCTGCCTTGTAAAATTGCCCAGGCATGCATTATGCTATTAGATATCTCCAGAGGTGGATTTACAGTTCATGGGGCCCCGAGCCCACCTTAATTTCTGCCCACTCCCCCATCTACATGCCCCCCCGACCCCACCCACCCTCACCCCGTAGAATACACCGGCAGAAGCCACCTAAAATACACAAATTGATCATTTCTTTTTAACTTCTAAAACACGCCTGTATGAATAATTGTTGAATCGAAATCCGAATTTACCTCTTGCCAGAATGATGGTGATAATGATCAATAGGTGTGAGTTTTGAGGCAAACAAACGTGGAACTTGCTGATGAGCAACGAGATGGAAAAATGAACCGGTGGCATCACTGCAGCACAAGTGCAGGTCAGAATGAGCCAGTCCAGTGCAGGAGCAAATATCAACAAGATGCATACCTTGTCATTCAATATATTTCAGAGTCTCATTCATTTTAAATATTAACTTCCATGCTGCCTCTCACAAAATCAAAGATACGATTGCCATAGATTTACGTGGGTGGAGTGTCCAATGAGTCCAAGTCCAAAATCAGTGACTTTGTCTGCAGGATTCTAATCTTTGTCCTGGAAACATTCTAAGGCCAGTCCTGAGAGTGCTGGTGGTTAGAACTATCAGCATGTGACCCTTTTCAGCCATTATATCAAAGCAGCAATGGCCCATTTTCCAAAACAGAGTTTAACCAAGAGAATATGGAAGAGGGACAGATTTTTAAGATTTTCATACGTCATCCCTTGTTGGCATGGTAATATAGATAGCTGTTTATGTACTGTTTTCTTTATAAAATCAACAATTACATCACCATAGCTAAAATCTTGTAAAACTTGTCAAACTCATCGCACTTCGCAAATAATTCTTTTCGATGCAGGGAAAGAACATTCACCGGAAGCATTTGTAACAGGTATTGTTAAAAAATATTTTCATAATGTTTTCCCCCTTTGGGAAGGTTGCCTGAATGCCATCACATACAAGTCTGTACAAATCAGCTATATTCTCAAAGCACAGAGCTTAATATTATCATTTAAATGGATGAATTGTTTCATTTTATCTTCAAAAATATTTGTGTCGATGTCAGAGGGTCATTGTGGACTCGATGGGCCGAATGGCCTCCTTCTGCTCTCTAGGGAGTCTATCCTCCCAGTAGAATTCACTTAATTTCGTACTGCAGTTATTTTAGCATTTTCATCCAAACTTCTGTCAAAAAGCACGCAAAATAACAGTTTTCTTCAGAGCTTCATTTCTACTCTGCAATTGCACTATTATTTTGTCACAAGTAATAGCGACAGTCTCAACGATGAGATGGTGTTTTCACAGTACCTTCTTGCGGTGTTAATGTAAGCCTACTTGTGACACAATGAAGATTATTTTTATTATTAATTGAGTTATTGTGGGTTTGGTGCATTAAAATGTTGGTGTTCCCTGAGCCACAACATTGATATCTTTTCGAATGCTCTTTGAGAAGATCATCAAATTCTCTCTGATATTCAAGGCAGGCTGAAACATTACCTTTTCGTTCTAACACTAATGACTCAACATGTCCTGTGAGAGGTAGTCTCAAGAAAGACAGCAATTTGACTGTGGCAACAATATGTCTCAGATCTTTCCTCCAATAGGAACACTCCTTTTCAAACAGAACCAATAACAGAGAACCAATTTTCTCAGATAATTTACATATTTAAATTAACTCACACACAGCTTTAATATGAGCTTTGGAAGTTTAATGATCAGCAATATCTCTTCCAACATTTCTCCAGTTAGAATATCCATCAACAAATGCTTCTTTCCTTTAATAGGGTCAGGGAATAATTTGCCAACATTACAGTAGACTATTAAACCTTAAGAGGTTTCTGGAAAACAAAATCAACCAATTTCTGATTTACTTCACCCCATTTTTCTTCCCCTCAGAAAATGAGACTTATGAAAACTTCGAACCTGCTTTTGGCCTCCAACCTCAAACTCTGTTCTCAAATTTACCATATCATTTATATTATCTGGTTTAGTTAGTACAGAATATTCCCGCATACCCAGTGGAACAGATTTTGGCCGTGAGGCAATATCTTCAGGGGTAGGCTTCTTTCCTCACTTCAAAAGCCCCTTAAAAGGGGCTGGTTTAGCACAGTGGGCTAAACAGCTGGCTTGTAATGCAGAACAAGGCAGTAGCGCGGGTTCAATTCCCGTACCAGCCTACCTGAACAGGTGCCGGAATGTGGTGACTAGGGGCTTTTCACAGTAACTTCACTGACGCCTACTTGTGACAATAAGCGATGATTATAATTATCATTATTATTATTATTATTAATAATAATAAAAATCATCAATATCTGTAGTTCCATTGTGCATCGTTGAATAATTCAAACTCTTTAAAGTAAAATGACAAATTGTCTTTTTGCCTAGCTTCGTCCTCTTGCATCACCTTCACATTTCTGTATTTTTGACAGCCAGATTGATAGTATCTCCTGAAATGAAAATGAAAATTGCTTTTGTCACAAGTAGGTTTCTAATGGAGTTACTGTGAAAGCCCCTAGTCGCCACATTCCGGCGCCTGTTCGGGGAGGCTGGTACGGGAATTGAACCGTGCTGCTGGCCTGCCTTGCTCTGCTTTAAAAGCCAGCTATTTTGCCCTGTGCTCATATTGCTGATAGAAATTGAACTAGATTTTGGGCAGTTAGTGAAGTGTCTGACAGAGCACGCTTTTGTACAGTCATTCTCATGTTCTTATCAGGTTCAAGCTCTTCAAAGTTTGGATTCATCTTTTAACTATGAAGCTGGATTTGAAACAACCCTCACTCTACTTTCCTCTTGCCCATCCCCTCACAAACTCACAAACTCTCTGTCTCAGTGTACCCCCAACCCCATCACAAATTCTCCCTCTCTCCATAATGCAAACCGGCCCTCACACACCCTGCAAATCTGCAACCCAAACCCCCCACACACACTCCTCCCCCACCCCTCACAGTCTCCCCCTCACCTGTTGTGTTATGCTTCTTCATGCAGCATAAGCTGCTTCCTTGATGCATGCTCTGACAAAGGAAGGTTCAGACTTGGAGTTAGGTTTAACATATTTATTGAACAGTTAAAATTTCTCCTTCTTGAGTTCGACTCTCCTGCTAATCTTGCTATAGTAACTCAGTCTAACTAACCAGTCTGCTCTAAGCCCCGTGGTGGGTGTGATGCTTCTGATCTGCCCCTGTCCTTCTCTCGAAGTGTCGCCTGTGGAAAGAGAAAGAGCATGTGTGCCCTGTCCTTTTATATGGATTGCCCCCTTGTGGTAGTGTCACCTATGAGAGTCTTGACTGCCCATTGGTTGTGTCCTATTCTAAGTGTTCATTAGCTGTATGTCTGCATGTCATGATGTCTCTGGTGCTCCCTCTAGTGTTTACTTAGTCTTAGTGTATTTACATTAACCCCTTGGGTATTTACAGTGATGCATATCACCACCCCCAGCCCCAACCCCTCACAGTCTTCCCAACTCCTCATACTCTTCCAGTCTCACACACCTTGTTTATCTGGGGTCTTCAAGGCAACCTGCTTCACTCATTTTGGTCATCGTGCCTCTCCCTCACCCTGGGGTAACTTCACACACCTGTTGCTGGCCTGGGTCTGCTCCTCTGCCCGGCGGTTGGCCTCGAGACTTGATTCGGGTCATTGCACTTCACGCGCCTGTTGCTGGCCTGGATGCACTGTGGCCTGTGCCCAGCATAAACGTGTTCACCTCACCTGCTTAGCTCCTCGTGGCTTGATTCCCAAACTTCAGCAGCTTCTCACTCTCCCCTCGTCATTGTCTCATGTGCCTCACGTTAACCGTTGGTTACCAGTTTTCCTGCTCTTTCAGACTCACCAATCAGAGTCTAATTTCGCTCCACATAGGCTAATAAATTAGCCTATCAGCAAATGCAGAGTAATCGGCCTCTGATTAGATGCCCAGTGCGCCGTCCCGGCATGGCCCATTGGTTGGAGCCCTGTGTCTCGGCACAGTATGTTTCATTGTAAATCTGCCTCAGCGCATCTCTGAATTATTGTTGATACCACTGCAAATAAATTCATCTGTACCCTGCACTCAGTCCTCCCTGTGTGATGAAGCAAACTACACAGTACAACTTCTGTGGCATGGAACCACGCTAGATAAAGGCCCGAGTTGCAGAATCTGCCCTGTAATGAACTATCTCCAACTTATACTTCTGATCCCCGACACTGAGAATGCACCTTGCAAAATCACACCTCATATTTCATGACCAACAGCAAAGTAATCTAAATTCATCTTGTTGCCAACTATGGTAAATGTCCAGTATCCACAGCTTAAATTACAAGGAACGTTCATGATAAAATCTTGAGCAAGGCCGTTTATTTGGGAAAGGAAATGAGCTGGATAGGGAATTTACAATCTTTTTTCGATTTAAAAGAGCACAGCACTACTGCCTCACAGTGCCAGGGACCCGGGTTCAATTTTGACCTTGGGTGACTGTCTGTGTGGAGTTTGCACTTTCTCTGCATATCTGTGTGGGTTTCCTCCGGATGCTCCAGTTTCCTCCCTTGATGCTATAAGGTTAATTATTTTCCTGTGGGTTTACAAAATTGATTTCAACTATGCTGTAGTACAGTGCTAGTCTCTGAATCAACAGTTACTATGCCACATAGCCATTTAAAATAAAGTTTAATTCATGCCTATATTTTGTCAATGTGTATGGGATGGTGTATGCATGAATGCATGAAAATGCATAAAAACCCAATTGTTTGCATATATTCTGGCCTAATTACATCATATAGAGAGTAGATGGAATATAAATTGGGACAGACCATGCATCTGTAGGGGGGTCACAGTGGCACAATGGTTAGCACTGCTGCCTCACAGCGCCAGGGACCTGGGTTCAATTCCGATATCAGGTGACTGTGTGCAGTTTGCACTTTCTCCCCGTGTCTGCGTGGGTTTCCTCCGGGTACTCCGGTTTCCTACCACAATCCAAATATGTGCAGGTTAGGTGGATTGGCCATGCTAAATTGCATTTTAGTGTCCAAAACGTTCGGTGGGGTAACAGGGAGAGGGCGGAGGTGTGGGCTTAAGTAGGGTGCTCTTTCCATGGGCTGGTGCAGACTCGATGGGCCAAATGGCCTCCTTCTGCACTTTGGGGATTCTATGTTTCCATTTTATGATCTGTAAGAGTTTATACCAGATATTGAGGTGTTGATGTCAGCAATAGAGATGGGATGATTGCAATAATTTTATCTTATCAAATTCCCACAAATTCCACTTTTATTGTTCACAACACAATATATATCTGCTTGATAGCATCTGATCTGGCAGAAATGGGCCCCACTACAACTTAAACTATTGTCATATTCAGGAGCGAGAAAAAACAGCTTTTGGAAATGAGTAACTTTGTTTAATACTCCTGCAGTTTTAAGATGGCCACCTCACTGGTTTGTGACATGGAAAAGCCCTCCAGTCACTTTCCTCTCCCGTTAGATTAACACCGCAGCTCAAATGGGAACTCGACCGATTTATGCAAATATCTGGGACCCAGAAAGCCGGGCAGACAATTCCAGCAGCTCAGAGTCCCATTTGTTGTGGCAGCAGACTAGGACACACAGCTTTCCAGGATCTTTAGGTTACTTTGAAGAGTTTATTAAGATGACTACATCATATTGATCTCTGAACTTTCAAGTGATTCATTGTCAATGAGATGTTCATGAGAGGTGCGATGAAATGCTGGAAACATCTAACTAACAAAGCTTTTGCAATTGAGAATCTTTTTTTCCCTATCTGCGCACGAGATGAGACAGGAGCTCATACTGCGATTGAAAAACAGCAGTGACTTTCACTTCGATTATAAATGACTCTGAGATTCATTTTTTATCTACGTTCTACATGTTACAGCATTCCACAAGCACTTTATATGTTTTCTTTTACAAAAGCCAATTTGCCTTATCCTAAAGTCTTAACGCATTTCTCTGTTTAAGCAACATACAACGTTATTACAGGGCAAATATATCTCGAGTTTCATTAATCATTATTGGTAACTGCCTTTTCAACACCCAACTGAATTTGAATCCAATCACAGAGCTATTAGTTCATTGTTCATAGCTCAACAGCACCATCTTGTGTCGCGTGAAACAAAATGCAGCTTCTCAGTTTTGAAAGAACATAGAACATGGAACATACAGTGCAGAAGGAGGCCATTCAGCCCATCGAGTCTGCACCGACACGCTTAAGCCCCCACTTCCAATCTATCCCTGTAACCCAATAATCCCTCCTACCCTTTTTGGTCACTAAGGGCAATTTATCATGGCCAATCCACCTAACCTGCACGTCTTTGGACTGTGGGAGGAAACCGGAGCACCCGGAGGAAACCCACACAGCTTTTTCAGTTTGATGTTTGCAGCATTTCATTACATTTTTCAGAAGGAAGAATGAAGCATGTTACCAGGAGACCTTATTGTTCTCGGTTAAATACGCTCTTGGGATTCTTAACAATCACCTGAATCACCAGATCAGATCGACAGAATCTCAGTTTAACAGTTCACCTGAAGTATGTGTTTTACTGGAATGTATCCTCTGAGGTCTTGGGGATAACAGTTTGTATGTGTTGCACAATGGGTGTAATGATGACAAGGTTAGCAGCAGGAGGGCTTGTACCCAGTCGTTGTGGGCATTCCAGCCACTGCTGTGTTCTTCAGGCCCAGCCTTTGGGCTGCCATCTAAAACAGGTGTGAGGCTCTTCATATATGTTATTGAAACACCTGAAGCCCATAAGCACTGCTCTGTGAAATTGGCCTCCATGCACCCAAGGGATACCCTGTTGCCACAGCAGCAGTCATCACCAACAGATAACATAGATTATGGCCAGTAAGTTGACCCGGTGTATCAGACAACCTGATATTTTGGTGCCGAAAAACAGGCTTTTGCATCCAGTGAGTCTGTAAGTTGACACCCCTATCAACTATGAAGTATTATACTCTCATTAGTAATCAGCCTTAATTTTTCACCTCCGAAATTCATGTCTTACGTATACTGTAAGTTAGTGCATGGGATCAAGCAGGCAATTCGGGCTGTCTTGTGAAGATAATGCATGGGAGCTTAAGGTGCAGTCCGTGCATGGCACGGGGAGTGAGGGATAAAAATAGGTCCTCCAGAGAAAAGAATGAAGGTGGGATTCTCTGTCCCACCCTGGGGCTGGATTCTCCAAAAATGGGGCTCTGTCCCCACACCAGCATAAACATGCTGGTGTTTCACTCCTGACTTTCCTCAGAAAAATCTACAGCTATTCACCTACGTTGCAGGAGCTGGCAGGGCCACGGAGTGCTTCTGGCAGATTCAGCTACGGATACGGGCCCCACACTTCCAGTCGGAAGTCCATGCAGCTGCACGGCGGCCTGCAGCGGCCGTGCCATGCACGATGGAAGTCTCGGACTGCGGAGGCAGCTGCAAGATGTAGGCCCCCCCCGAGATGGCACGTGCCCACGGATCCGAGTTGCCCGATCGCTGCCCTAACCGCCCAGTATTTGATCCCCCCACCCCCCCCACTTTGATCCCCCTGCCTGGCCAATGGAAACCCGAGGTTCCTGACGGCCAATACATGGTTAGAACCACACCATCGGGAACTCGGCCAGTTTTGCGCGGAGAAGTGCCGGGTGTTGGCCTCTGTCAGTAGCCCCCTAGATTTGCCACGTAAATCATGCCTGAGCGATTGCCCGAGGACTGGAAAATCACGGGAGTGGCGTTGGTTATGATTTTGGCGTCAACAGTGATTCTCCACCCCCGCACCAAACGCGATTTCGGCGCGGGGCTGCGGAGAATCCAGCCCCTGTTTTCTGGCGCCTCCTCCGCCCTCTGGTAGTGGGATTATCCATCCCAGCAGCCGGCCAATGGCATTTCCCATTGTGGTCACCCCCACGCCATCGGGAAACCCGCGGGCATGGATGCGTTGCCGGCGAAGCGGAGGATCCCACCGATGGAATTTCCCGCAGGAAGTACGAATGCTGCTTTCAAGCTAAAAGTTGGAACATTTGGTTAACTCATCAAATAACTGTGCTGCAGCAAGAAAATGCGGTGAGGGTAAAAAACCTAGGGCGAGATTCTCCGCACTCCCGACGGTGCAGAGAATAGCGTGGCTCGTAAAATTTTACGGCCACGCTGTTCCGACGCCCTCCCGCTATTCTCACCCCCCCCCACGCCCAACTCCCGACACAAATCGCTGCCGCCGTTTTTTTACGGCCGGCAGCGATTCACAGCTGATAGATGGGCCGAGTTCCCAGCCCTTTACGGCTGTTTTTACGAACGGCAAACACACCTGGTCTGGCCGTTCGTAAAAACGGCCGTAAACACTCGCATTTTATAACCATGGCACCGATTGGCACGGCAGTACCACGGCCATGCCAAGGGTGCCATGGGCCCGCGATCGGTGCCCACCGATTGCGGGCAGCGGGCCCGATGCCCGCGCACTATTTCTCCTTCCGCCGCCCCGCAGTATCCATTCGCGGGGCAGCTGAGGGGCAACCCGGCCCGCGCATGCGCGGGTTTCGCGCAAATGCGCGATGATGTCATCCGCGCATGCGTGGGTTGGAGTCTTCCAATCCGCGCATGCGCGGCTGACGTCATATGACGAAATTCGTTAAGCCCGTGATGCCGGAGCTTACGGCGTCGGGCTGCTAGCCCCGACCGGGGACCAGAATCGGTTCCCGGTCGGGAAGGGGGGGGCTGGCGTCAAACCCGTCCGGGTTTGACGCCAGCCTTACGGGGCGAGATTCTCCCATATGGGGAGAAATCGTAAGGCTGGCGTCAAACCCGGGTCAAAAACGGGAGAAATAGTGCGCGGGCATTGGGCCCGCTGCCCGCGATCGGTGGGCACCGATCGCGGGCCCATGGCACCCTTGGCATGGCCGTGGTACTGCCGTGCCAATCGGTGCCATGGTTATAAAATGCGAGTGTTTACGGCCGTTTTTACGAACGGCCAGACCAGGTGTGTTTGCCGTTCGTAAAAACAGCCGTAAAGGGCTGGGAACTCGGCCCATCTATCAGATGTGAATCGCTGCCGGCCGTAAAAAAACGGCGGCAGCGATTCGTGTCGGGAGTTGGGCGTGGGGGGGGGGGGGGGGGGGGGGGCGGAGAATAGCGGGAGGGCGTCGGAACAGCGTGGCCGTAAAATTTTACGAGCCACGCTATTCTCCGCACCATCGGGAGTGCGGAGAATCTCGCCCACGATTTCTCCCCATATGGGAGAATCTCGCCCCAAGTGTGAGAATGGAAGAAGAAGGAATCTGTCCTGAAGTAGTCCAAATGAGCCATCAGAACAGGGACCGGCCACTGGCCTGATCTGGAGAAACAGGTATTGGAGCGGGTGCTCAAAAGTCATCAAAATGGTTATATCGTCACCACAAATGCACTGCATATATACCACTTAAATGAGCCAAATCAAACCCTAAGCCCAGCAAAGATTTCAGACCAGTTGGCGTAGATGCTTTAGGGAACGGAACAGTCTAGTTTTGCAACAGAAGACCAAAATAGCTCATGGACTACCAAGAGACCTTGATGCTAAAATCACCAGTCGGCAGCGGTTCATCTAGCTAGCAGTGAAAACATGAGTACCCATTAAGTCACGTTGGCAACATGGAGGAAGCACCCATGATAAGCCCTGCAGCCAAACTTTGGAGTGGAAAGGCTTGTAGCCACCTAAGATGGACACTGGGCTAACAAAATGGAGAAAACAGTTTAGCCAGGACAAGCAGTCTGCAAAAGCTAATTAGCATTCTGCACGTAACAAAACTAGTTTATGGCCAGGTGGAAGATCTCAACCAAAGGTGCAAATAGCAAAACGCTTTGCATAGTAATGAGGCAATCCAGATCTGGGCACACACAATAGCAACATTTGGTTTTGAATGGATACTTTAAGTGGACGCCCAGACGAAACGGCACCAGAAGTATCCATCACAAAAGACCCTAGAGACCGCCCCACCCATCGAGAAGAGACCCTCAGATTGGGGGATTTGTGAGACATCGATTGGGAAATGATCCAATCGATGCATGGCAGGTAAAGCCCGCCCCGAAAAGGCACGGACATTGGGGGCCCCTATAAAGATAGACCCCGCACATGGTTCTGTCTGTTGTGCTCCGGCTCCGTTGTTTTGTGCTCCGGCTTGGACTGCTGTTTTGACTTCGACCCCGATCTGCTGTTGTATCCTGACTCCGACTCCAGCCGTTGATCCTGTCTTCCATCACCAGCCGTTGAGCACCAGCCATCGTTCAGTAAGTCCCAAAACGACGCTCGCTACGTGAACCCGACATTACTTATACAGTATTCGACTAGTAACGAACAGAAGGTGCAGCCCAGAAAGGAACAAAGGCCTTGTCCCCTGACCTTGCTGGTTCCCACTTAGATAAGTATTTAGTCGTTTAATAGTAGAAATAGGTATTAGTCTTTAGCGTGTGCATGCGTATTTATTATATTTGTACAATAAATATTGATCGTTGGAACTTACTAATCGGTGTATAGTTTTATTACTTTGAACCTGACCTTGAGATACTTGTGAGGTGTTTATATACGACACCTGGCGACTCCGAGCTGAAATTACACACACAGAGCTGTAGCAGTGTTAAGCACACGGCCTTTAAACGGAGGCGTGTTAATACACTCCAATAAACGCGTAATACACTCAAGTAAAACGTGCAACAGGCTCGAAAGTTCTGGTGAGAATGACAGGCCATGAGAATACAAGATTCACAGTGGTCCTAACCTGTCTGGCTAATGGAACAAAATTAAAGCTTCTGATCATTTTCAAATGTAAAAAAAATGTTGATCAAGTTCCCTGCAGGAGTTTCTGTGCATGTCCATGACAATAGTTTGATGGATGAGAATGGAGTAAAGTTATGAATGAATAATGCATGGAACAGGTCTACATAAAGAATGCAGCTTATTAGTATGTGTATGGGGCATGTTCAAATCCCATATAATCCAATGAGATCAAGAGGTAGATGAGAAAAAAATTGCACCACATTACATTTATACCAGGGGAGTTAATGTCTGTAGTCCAATCTTTGTATGCATGCCTTAAGAAGCCATTCAAGGATCACGTTCACGTTGAATGGAGTAGGTGGATAGTTGACAGAAATAAGATATTCACAATGAGTGGAAAGATGCAAGCTGCCCTGTTTGATGCTCTGTGTGGATTCCTGATCAAATCATGGGATGCTATTAGTGCACAAACTGTCATCGGATCATTCAAAAAATGCAGAATATCTCACTGAATTAATGGAGAGGAAGACGATCTGATCCAGATGCCATTAGCCAAAGTGACTCAGAATCAATTTGATGAACTCTTTGTGTCGGATGTTGAAGACAATGTCTGAAAGTTTCCGACCGTTTCCGCTAGCAGGATCTTCTGGTCCTGCCAACGATGGCCCTGCCATGGGTTACCCAGCAGTGAAGGGTGCAAACAATGGAAAACCCATTAAGCTCTAGCCATTGGCAGACCACATCCATCGCCACAAAACACGCCCAGGAAGTGGGGGGGAGGTGGGAGGAGTTGACAGTTTTAAGACACTTTGATTGTGGTTAAAGCTATATTTATAATTAATTCAATAAACTGTGCCACATTAAGTTAATATGAATTACCAGTGTTATGTTTTCAAGTTTCAAAATGGTGATACCTGCACCAGCACTTCACATTGTAGAGTCGATGTGTAAGTCGGCTCCAATGTTCAGCACAGGGCTAAATCGCTGGCTTTGAAAGCAGACCAAGCAGGCCAGCAGCATGGTTCGATTCCCATAAAAGCCTCCCTGAACAGGCGCCGGAATGTGGCAACTAGGGGCTTTTCACAGTAATTTCATTTGAAGCCTACTCGTGACAATAAGCAATTTTCAGTTCATTCATTTTCAATGTTTGGAAGGAGGCTTCAAACATTGACCTATATACCGTGATATATGGGAAGTCTGAATTTAACATATTTTAAATGTTGTCATGAAGCCATGGTGAGCAGGACTGGTCCCACAACTCTCCAGTATTCTGATTGTCCACTCTTGTGATCCACTCCACCCCCTCCTCACCTGCATGGGGATTTACCCCCAGGCCACTGCTGATGAGACAAGTTAACCGATATTAATTTCGTTCAACTGGGCGAAGCTGCCTCTGAACATGCAATTGATATTAGGCCTCATGTTTGGTTGTCCGTTGTGGCCATATTGCCAAAGAATGTCTAAAGCCCGTCTTCAGCCTTTAGCATTCTGACATAGAGGCAATAAATGTGACTGACTATAAAGACATTCATTGGAAGGACAAGATCTAGGGCTTGATTGACAGCAAAATCTTCATAACAATTGTAGCTTACCTCTTCTCTGCATGTTTAACACTGCTAACTAGTTTAAGCTGCTACAGTGAGTAGTGTCACCCCAATGCCATGTTTGGAACCCTGACCAGCCCCATGCAGTGAATAGATCTCATTATTCAAATGTATTACTTCAGAAAACTACAACGCTTCAAAACAATCATAACTTGTTTTGGAACGTGAATTAATAATGCCTCATCATAATGTCAAAAAAGTGATTGAAATCTTCACCTACCAACAGATTTCTGTCCACCAATATACTTCGGTGGAATAACATTTATTAAGTATTCCACGTAGAAACAGCAGTCCAGACATGACATAAAGGAATCTGATAAGAAGTGGTCAGTTAACTGTATCACTAATGATATAATGCTGCAGTATTACTCTGTGCAAGCTTTGATACTACTGTCTATTTGATCTGTTATTGTTTTGTATTTAATATAGGGTGGATTGGAGACAAGCAGCTGCATATTTTTAATCTGACATCTCTGACAAAATCCGAAGACATTTTGTCTGCCACGTTGCATTATTATACAGCTGATCTCATTAACAACAGCAATATTTGCCCCTACTCAGAGGGCTGCAGGCGCCATTTACACAGAAAACAAGTCAACATTGACCTTTCGATCTGGGTTTTTGCCACTGCTGACAACAACACCAGAATTCTGGGTCACTACGTGATAACCACGTCCACTTTTTATCGAGACTTTCTCTCTTGGCAGTGGAAAGATATCACACGAGTGGTTAACAAGGTGAAGTCAGGTGATGACCTTTTGATTGGAATTGAGATCATGCCTTCGGGTCCAATCTTATGGAAACAGTTGCTTTCAAACCGTTCGCCCTACATTTTGGTGTACGCGAATGATTCTGCAATTTCAGAATTGGACACTGTGGTGAGCACCCTTCAAAGGCACCGGGGATCATTTGTCACCAAAGTACAGGGCTTTGGAATCAATGCCGCAAACAGGACATTCGAAGTAAGAAAGAAACGATCGGCTAACTTACTCATGCCCTTGCACAACAATGAATTACCTGGTGCAGAGTACCAGTACAATGAGGCGAGTGCATGGGAGACCAGAAGGCCGTACAAAAAGCTGCATCCTCGGCCGGCAGACAGGCAGAGAAAGGCAAAGCAGAGAAAGAGCAATCGACAGAAATCACAGACTCTTCAGTATGATGAGCAAACCTTGAGGAAGGCAAGACGGAGACAGTGGAATGAACCCAGAAATTGTGCTCGTCGTTACCTGAAAGTGGATTTTGCAGACATTGGATGGAGTGAATGGATAATCTCTCCCAAGTCTTTTGATGCATATTATTGTGCAGGTGCCTGCCAGTTCCCAATGCTAAAGGTGGGTACTCATTTTTTACACTCTAATTTTTTCTTTCTTTCTTATTGTCCCCAGGCCATGTGAATTTAGCGGGTAGCCTACTCCCCAGTATATGCCAATGACACATTCAAACCAACTAATCAGAGATAAATGGGGGTGACCTTAATAGATCCCTCCAGATGAATAAGACCATTCAGTCCTTCCAATTTACAGTCAGAGATGCTAGCATTTAAATGTTTGACCCATTTCTATCAAATTCACGGCTCTGCTATTTTAATGGAGGAATTAACCTATTTATCGCAATCAGGTTAATGCCGCAGGAAATGTAACAGAATGACAATTGGCTTCGGCACATTAAGCATTCGTGAGACAAGATCGGCAACATTAAACTGTGCAAATTTTCGCCAAGTTATTTGTAAATGTTGAAAAATCATGCTAAATGTTCTCTAGTACAAATTATATAGTAACTTTAAGGAGTCTGTTTTGTACAGTTAAACCCTGTGAACCTCAGGGGAGAGAATTTCTTTATCCAGAAACCTGAATCCTGAACCTGTAAAAGGATTTTGTTCAAAGGAATATGGAGTGGGCCATTCAATATTTGGAGCCTGTTCAACCATTGGGAATCAAGGAGCCAGTACACAATGCTTATTTTATTTACTAGATGCCAGCCATGAAAAAAAGTGTTTCTGTAAAATCTTTTCCCCCTCTTCTTTTAGTCGCTGAGACCTTCAAACCATGCTACGATTCAGAGTATAGTGAGAGCAGTGGGAGTTGTTCCAGGGATTCCAGAGCCTTGCTGTGTACCTGAGAAAATGTCATCATTAAGCATCCTCTTTGTCGATGAAAACAAGAATATTGTCTTGAAGGTCTACCCAAACATGACAGTGGAGTCATGTGCCTGCAGATAACCCCACTGGAGCATACACATTGATTCTGAGTTTGCACTGCTGACATCTTTGTTTTTTTCTTTTTCATTCTGAATGACAAAAGGGAAGTCTTCCATCAAATGAAAACTGAATGGTGCCTTTAAATGAAAGGAAATGAAAGATAATTTATCGTTTTATTTACAAACCCATTCACCTGCGTCCAGCATGCAGTTTTCTGAACCACAACAAGTTGAAGCAGTAGAGGTCTGTGTCTGGAATTCAGAATTCTGAGACAGAACTGCATTTATTGTAGATTTATCTTCAGTTCTTAAAGACTCATAAATATAAATTGCCATTGCACTTCAAAAGTTACTGTGTTTCATGGCTGTTTTATGACTCCCCCCCCCCTCCCCCCCCATCTTCCACCCACATCCCATCCAGCCAATCACAGCGTGTGATGAACATTTTATTTTAATCTTTGTATTTTATTGCAGTACTCGGAAATAATTAAATAATTTGAAATATAAAGCAGCTACATGAATCAATGCAAGTGCATTATTCGGAAACAATCAATTTCATAGAATCATAGAATTTACAGGGCAGAAAGAGGCCATTCGGCCCATCGAGTCTGCACTGACCCTCTCAAAGAACACCCTACCGAGGCCCACGACCCACCCTATCCCCGTAACCCAATCTAACTTTCTTGGACACTAAGGAGCAATTTAGCCTTCCACCTAACTGGCCAATCCACTTAACCTTCACATCTTTGGACTGTGGGAGGAAACCGGAGCACCCGGAGAAAACCCACACAGACACAGGGAGAAGGTGCAAACTCCACACAGACAGTTACCCGAGGCTGTAATTGAACCGGCGACCCTGGAGCTGTGAGGAAGCAGTGCTAACCACTGTGCCACCATGCCGCCCTTTATTTGCTAAAATACCTTACTACGACAGTAAAACATGTTCAGTGCACAATATTTTATTTAATGTTAATAAGCAACATTTTAAATGCAAACTGTGAAGATGTTGCATGATCTGAAACAGTCACTTCAAATAGGTAAGGGAACACAGTCTCTCGGGTTATAGAATGTTTGCTGGAGCCGTTAAATAGAAATCAGATGTAGCTACAACAAACCAGCAGATCTACAATGATTCAGAAGCACCCATTCCAGTTCCAACTGGCCAAATGAGACATCTCTGTCAGGACTGATGCAAGCACATCATTGTTAGCCCCAGGAATCAAATTGGGGACAAGTAAATGTGTGACCAACTAGTAAAAGATAAACAGATGTTCCATTTCTCTGGCCTCCTGAATTGGCCTACTTACTACCAAATCAATAAAAAAAAGAAGGGAGAGATGTAAGACTATAATTTCTAGAATACTTACTCTCCCCACTCACTGCTGTCGATGGCCTATTCAATTCATAACAAAGTACATTACAATAATGTAGTAAATCTAATTGGCTCCAAAATTAGTCAATTAACTGCTAGTCAAATCAAAACTGATACCTGTTTAGCTCAATTTATGGTTCTATTTTTCGCTGTAACCTAGAGTTTTAATATTGTTTTAAGAACGATTTATTTACAAATAAATCCCCTCCAACTTAAGCCTTTAATCAGACTACACAGACTGGAGTAGGCTCAAAAAAATCAAAATCTGTCCTTCATTAAGTATGCTTAATATATGCTGCTTTTTTCGAGTAATATACTTATTGATGTTAAGTAAGTCATTTGTGAATATGTCATACCTTTGTACGTTTTTAAAGAATAGAAAACATCTATTTTATCATTAAAATGAGATATTGAGGAAGAATTAAAAGTGGTTTAACTTTTGCGTCTGGTACAATTGGTAGACATTTGTCTATCAGGTATTATGCAGGTAAGCAGCACCATCGGTATCCGCAGGTTACCCCAGCAATGGTACTCAAATTTACCTTTCAGTGAGTACCACTTAAAAACCAGGCTACATATCCATTTTCCAGTTGTAAAAAAAATAGAAGTCCCTGAAACGGACAGTGCTTATTTTTTATTGCAAACTTTACAGTGAGCAGCAATGTATAACTTCCGTCGCCTTTTGTTTTATTTTCACTGAGTTGGACTTAAACTTGGGCTCCAATTTTGCCTGAAACCACTGTCTTATATCATTCATTTCTTTGCGCAAGGATAAATTTACGTGATAATGATCTCAAAAGTGTGAATTATTAGGATTTAATTAAACTTATTGCATTCCACTTGTCAGTCCAAATTTACAAATATTTGATGGGAGAAGTAAAGACACTTATCCAGACCTTACCTGGAACTAATTTTCTTCAAGTAAAATGAATTGAAACATCAAGCATGACTTCAGTCTCAATGGACTTGAGAGGTCTGGCTAGATCCTCTAGATGCACCAATAAACCAAGTGGAAACAACCAAAGTTGTTAACATTGACCCTTGAGCATGGTGTCTTACATGGTAATATTTTAATGAGTATGCTTATAATCCAATAGAGGTATTCTATTTCTGTTTAGATAATGTATCATTTCCAATATTATTTTATGCTAACCATCCATATTGCCTGTTATGTGGGTTTACCCCCATGTTGATCCCAAAGATGAGTTCAAGATCAAGTGTCAACTGTTTTCACCACTTTATAACAGTAAAAAATCTTTATTTCTTTATATGAGTATGCAATAATCAGACATTTGTTAGAGGAAAATATTTTATAATCATTTCAGAAAAAGTAATCACACATGTAATTTTTCAATAATTTTTTAAAATTCAAATATATTTTCGCTATTTAACTAGGTATGTATTTGAATGCATTGTGTAATTGTAATACATGTTTTGTATATAGTTCTATATTAGACTTGCTACAAAAGTGGTCATGTTTATTAAATTGCCAAAATCAATTGCCAATTGAAAAACAAGTTAATTAAATTAATGTTTCCCATTTCTCGCCTTCAGATTTAAATAGTTGATACTCGGTTAAACTAGCGTGAGACAAATTGCATGCTTTTCTCTTATAAAAAAATTAATATATATATAGTATGTAGTGTTACATAGACATCTGTGAAGAGGTTTGTGTGTCATTCTGTTTTTCAAAACTTAAGCAAATTTGCCAACTTAAAAAAGCAACTCAATTTTAAATCGTATAATTCTTCATTATTAAAAGGTTACAATTAATAATGTTAACTTTGGCCATAAGGCAGCAATATTTAAAGATTGACGAAATTAAATGGCTTTGTATTGTTTAAATGAATTTGTATGTCTATCAACATATATCACAATATATTTTCAATTTTCCTGTGATTTGGTCAATGTATTACTTTGATTTAACTCCAGCAGGTTTTAAAAAATTCAACATTTCATTAATTCGTAAAGAATTTCCTGCAAGCATTTAGTTGATATGTAATATTGTACAATATGTTTTAAAATACTACATATTTGTATATGGTAAGAAATCCTGTTGAAATGCCTTTTTAATTTATTTCATGTTTGGCTGCAGTTTACTTTCCCCTTTTTTGCAGTTTCACCATTTGGTTGCAGTAATGTTTATTAAAAAGTAATAATATGAGCTTCAGTATCCTAAACACTACAAAGCATCTGAAATGAAACTGTGAAGGGCACTTGTCACTACTGATGTCTGAGCTTTCTTGTTTAATAGTGTTTTGCTGCATTAATGGATACCTTCCTTGCAATCTTTGGAAATGAATAAATTTAGTTAAGTAACAAAAAGAAAAATCACCATTATCTCCTTGCTGTGTTTTATCAAAGCTAAGGCCTGTACACCTCAGGTATGGTTTACAAAGCTTGCTTGTTTTCTCTCTGTGGTTCTGTTCTGTTCGAGCTTTTTTTTTACATACAACTAGTTCTTATACCTTATTCCCTTCTTGTTTATTTCTCTAATTGTTTTGAAAGGTAACTTCCCATCTCCTAATGTTCTCCCCTTCTGAAGGCACTGGAGTATAGTACAAAGGGCAGATGCTACTGAGTGCCAGCAGGATAGTATTATAGTCAAAATTGAGAGATCATTGCACATCAAGAACACCAGTTGAGTCACCCTTTCGTAACTATATGGCCCCACCAATTGACCTGGCTAAAATCAGCAAATTTACAACACGGGGGATTAAATTTGAACTTTCTTGATATGCATGACTCAGTTCCATACTGGGTGGTGCATTTATCTAACTATGGCTTCAGGTTAGTCATTCAAGTCTTTTAATAGCTAACATTGTTCTGCCCTTGAGTAATCAAAAGCTGAATTAGAATGATTTTCTAGTACTTATACTTTTGGTTGATGAAGTAATTGAAAAGCCGTATTGGTCCCAGTATAGAGTAGGATATTTCTAATATTATTATAAAATGATTTGATTACACCAAAATATGTAACCAGTTGGCATGGGTTGCATTAGATGGATAGGCCTGAAGTTGATTGAAAGCGATGAGAAAAATAATGGGCTGGATTCTCCGCTGGCGCAACGCTCCGTTTTGCCGGATGCCCGGGGGTTTCCCGCTGGTGTGCGGCTGCCCCACAATGGGAAACCCCATTGACCAGCCGATGTAATGGAGCATCCCGCCGGCGCGCTGAAACAGAAATGTGGCACGGCGGGGCAGAGAATCCAGCCCAATGTTTTTTAAATTTATCCAATTAAGGGGCAATTTAGTGTGGCCAATCCACCTACCCTGCACATCTTTGAATTGTGGGAGTGAGACCCACGCAGACACAGGGACAATGTGCAGAGTCTACACGGACAGTGACCCGGGGCCAGGATTGAACCCGGGTTCTCAGCGCCATGAGGCAGCAGTGCTAACCACTGCACCACCATGCCACCCAGAGAAAAAGAATGTAGGTGTAAGGTCTTCCTCATTGACAAACACATTTGCTCACCAAGTC
The DNA here is from genome assembly GCF_902713615.1 of Scyliorhinus canicula. Taxonomy (NCBI): domain Eukaryota; kingdom Metazoa; phylum Chordata; class Chondrichthyes; order Carcharhiniformes; family Scyliorhinidae; genus Scyliorhinus; species Scyliorhinus canicula. Next base: position 174,470,004 of record NC_052148.1, on the reverse strand, counting down.
CGTATCGAACATTAAAAGGGAAGATATTTTACCAATGACAATTATTGACTTTACATTCAAATCTATGTAAAGATACCAGAAAAAGGGTAATCAAATATTGGAATCACCTTATGTCAACACATCAGTCATTTTAAATATGCATTATTAGTTAGTACTTGGAACTCTATTTAAAATTTGAATGTTCCATGCCTTCAAAAGGACGTTGTTATGTTGAAGAGTGCAGAGATATGCTTTGATATTCAATAACATTACCATCAATAAATTCCCCATTATCCCCATTCTGGGGGTTAACATTGACCAGAAACTGAGCTGGACCCGCCACACAAATGCAAGAGCAGGTTAGAGGCTGGAAATTCCACACTGACTAACTCACCTCCTGACTCACCAAAGCGTGTCTACAGGGTACAAGTCAGGAGTGTGATGGAATACTCTCCCAATAGTCTGGATGAGTCAAGGAATGACAGCAATCAGGAAGCTCGACACCATACAATGGGAAATCCCATTGGCCAGCGGGAGAATCCCGTTGCCAGCGGTGGATCATCGCCGAGAAATACTCAACTGCTGAGGCGGAGAATTCACCCATTGACTCGCTCCATCACCAATGCCCAGTGTCAGCAATATATACCATCTACAAAGTACACTGTTGTAACTTACAAGGATCCCTTGACAGCACCTTCTGTACTCACAACATCCACCACCTAGGACAAGGGCAGCAGATGCACGGAGACACCATCATGTAGAGGTTTTCCTCCAAGTCACACACCATTTTGACCATTGTGCCATTCCTTAACTGCCGCTGAGTCAAAATCCTAGAAATCCCTTCCCAACAGCACTATGGGTGTATCTACATCACGTGGACTACAGTAGTCCAATAAGGCGGTTCACCACCATCTTCAGAAGGCCAATTAAGGATGGGCAATAAATGCTGACTTAGCCAGCAATGCCCGCATCCCAAGAAATAATATATTTTTTAAAAGATTTGAGTGTTAAAGATTATTCCTAGAACTAGGGCTCACAAATTGCTTTCATCAAAAACAAGGTGGTTGAAATAAGGTCTATCAAACAATTCTGTAGAAGAGCAATGCATGAAATAATGCACATTAAAGGTTATTCAGAACAGCAGTAACAGAGATGCCTTGAACATTTTCATCTCCAGCATCTTCTACGCTGCCACAAGTTATATCAATCAGTCTGCAGTACATCCATGTTTCAGCTCACACCTTCATCACATTCACCATGAATTTCAAAGAACAGTAAGATAATCTTTGAAAGTTTGTGCAGTTTCCAGGATTCGCCAAAGTCCATGGTGTCACTGGCTGCATGTACAGTTGTATCCTGCCTGCTCCTGCTCATAATGCAATGGCTCTAATGATTCACAAAGTTTCCACTCGGTGATTGACCACCTCATCTATGATCATCTGCACAAGAACATGCAGGTCACTCTCTGTTTTCAGAACATCTGCAGTGCTAGACCAATGCCATAAAGGTCATAGAGGTCACAGAACAAAAAACTGTCAACCAGGGAGACAGCAACATCATCCATGTCCACTGCAAACCTACCTCTTCCTGGGCTGATAACCACAATTGGCTCCAGGAGAGGCTTGGGATGTCCAGATCCTCCATGCATCCCCTGGGGGGGGGGGGGGGGGGGGGGGTGAATAGGGTGCGAGGAGCGGCCTCCAAGGCCGTCATGAAACTCGGCCGAGTTCACGACAGCCTTCCCGATGCCGCGCAGGAGCGGAGAATTCCGCCCATTGTGTCCAATTAATTACCTGAACGTGGCCCATCAAAATCTCTACAAACCATTCTGCACCTGCCATTTTTTTGTCGTCATTCTTTTTTTCCAATTAGGGGGCAATTTACTGTGGTCAATCTACCCACCCTGCATATCTTTGGGACATGGAGGTGAGACTCACGCAGACACAGGGAAAATGTGCAAACTGCACACAGACAGTGACCCGGGGTTGGGATCGATCCTGGGTCCACGGCACCGTGAGGCAGCAGTGCTAACCACAGCGCCACCGTGCCGCCCTTTATATTCATTTATGAGCATCGCTGGCAAGGCCAGCATTTGTTCCCCATCCATAACACTCCTTGACAAGCTGGTAGTAAGTTGTCTTTTCAAATCACTGCAGTCTATGTGGTGGAGGTAGAACCATGGTGCTGTTAGGACGGAAGTTCCTGGATTTTGTCCCATTTATTCTAGGGTGTTGGTGAGCTTCTTGAGTGTACATCAAGCTGCATTCATCCATGCAATTGGAGAGTGTGTTGTCACACGCCCGACTAGTGATTTGTAGATGGTGGGCAAACTTCAGACTGTTTGGAGGTGAATTCCTCACCATAGAGTTCCAGCTAATATAAAAGCCCAAATATCTCAACAGGACACTCCCCAATCTATTTTATTTGAAAGTCTTGTAATTAGTATTTAAATGGCTGGTCCGGGTAAATTTCTGATCAATGTTAAAGCCCCAATAGTGGGGGCTAATCAATAGTAAATGCAATGGTAAAGCCCATTGAATGACAAGGGGTATTGGTTAGACTCTTGCTTTTTAAAGATCGTCATTGCCTGGCACTTGTGTGTCCCAAATGTTACTTGCCCCTTAGCAACCCAAGTCTGAATTTTGTCCAGGTCTTATTGCATTTAGGCACAGACTGATTCGGTATTTGAGGAGTCACGAATGGTACTGAACGTTATGAAATCATCAGCCAATAATCTCCAGTTTTGATCTTATGATGGAGGAAAGCAGTTGAAGATGGTTGGGCCTGGGGCACTAATCCTGAGGAACTCCAGCAGCCATGCCATGGGGCTCAGATGATTGGCCCCCAACAACGACAACCACCTTCCTTCGTGCGTGAACAGAATGCTCCGCCATTCAATCCGATCGTGGCTGATCTAATCTCAGTCTCATCTCCACCTTCCTCGCTGCTCCCCACAACCCTTTATCCCACTACTAATTAAAAACCTATCTACCTCTTCCTGGTGACTCTGCAACCACTGCGCTCTCAAGTGGAGAATTCTACAGATTCCCGACTCTTTGAGTGAAGTAATCCTTCCTCATTTCAATTTTAAATCAGCCACCCCCTCGCCGAACACTATGGCCTCTTGTTCTAGAACATCCATCAAGGGGAAAGATGGCTCTACGTTTAACCTGTCAATCCCCTTTAACATGTTATATATCTCAATTAAATCTCCTCTCATTCTTATAAACTCCAAGTGTAGGCCTGAACTACTCAATCCCTCTTCAACAGACAAGTCCTTCGTCCTTGGAATCAGTCCGGTGAATCTTCTCTGAACCATCTCAAATGCATTTATATCCTTCCTCAAGTAAGGGGACCAAAAGTGTGGGCAGTACTCTAGATGTGGTCTCACCAATCAATGTCCGATACAGTTGTAACAGCACCTCCCTACTTTTATACTCTATTCCATTGGCAATCAATGTCAAAATTCAATTTGCCTTCCTTATTTGCTGTTGCACCTGCAGACTAATTTTCTGTGATTTTTGCATGAGGGCACCCAGACCCCTCTGCACCAAAGCATTTTGAGGTTTCTAATAATAATCTTTATTAGAACAAAGAACAATACAGGACAGGAACAGGCCCTTCGGCCTTCCAAGCTTGTACCGGACATGATACCCCACTTGGCCAAAACCTTCAGCACTTTCTAGTGCCATATCCCTCTATACCCATCCTATCCATGTGTTTGTTGAGATGTCTTTTGAACGCTATTAACGTATCTGCTTCCACAACCTCCCCTGGCAACGCGTCCCAGACACTCTGTGTAAAAAGACCTGCCTCAGACATCTCCTCTAAACTTTGCCCCATGGACCTTAAACCTATGCCTCCTAGTGACTGGCCCCTTCACCCTGGGAAGGAGTGCCTGCCCATCCACTCTATCCATACCTTACATAATCTTATAGATCTCTATCAGGTCACACTTCAACCTCCGCCGTTCTAATGAAAATAGTCCAAGTCTGTTCAGCCTCTCCACGTAGCTACCACCCTCCAGACCAGGAAATATTCTGGTAAACTTCCTCTGCACCCTCGCCAAAGCTTCCACATTCTTCTTGTAGTAGGGCAACCAGAATTGTGCGCAATATTCCAAGTGTGGCCTTACCAAGGTTCTTTCCAACTGTAGCATGACTTACCAGTTTTTATACTCGATGCCCCGTCCAATGAAGGCAAGCATACCGTATACTTTCTTCACTACCTTGTCCACTTGTGTTGCCACTTTCAAAGATCTGTGGACCTGTACGCCCAGATCTCTCTGACTTTCTATATTCCTAAGAGTTTTGCCATTTACGGTATATTTCCCCTCTATGTTAGACCTACCAAAATGCATTACCTCACATTCATCCGGATTAAACTCCATTTGCCATTTCTCTGCCCAAGTCTCCAACCTATATATGTCCTGCTGTATCCTCTGACGATCCTCAACACTATCTGCTACTCCACCAACCTTAGTGTCATCCGCAAACTTACTAATCAGACCAGTTACATTTTCCTCCAACTCGTTTATGTATACTACAAACAACAGAGGCCCCAGCACAGATCCCTGTGGCACCACTAGTCACAACCTTCCATTCGGAAAAAACACCCTTCTACTGCTACCCTCTGCCTTCTGTGACCGAGCCAGTTCTGTATCCATCTTACCACCTCACCTCTGATCCGGGGCAAAATTCTCCAACCCCACGCAGGGTCGGAGAATCGCCTGGGGGCGCCTAAAATTCCGCCCCCGCCGTGGCAGATATTTTCCGCCACCCGGGAAGTGGCGGGCGGGGGCAGGAACCTCGCCCCGCCGATCGGAGAGGCCCCTGCGGCGATACAGGCAGTCTGAGCGGGGGGCCCCAATCGCGGGCCAGGCCACCGTGGGGGTACCCCCCGGGGTTCGATCGCCCCCCCCCCCGCCCCCCCAGGACCCCGGGGGCCTGCTCCCGCCGCTGGGAGGCCTCTCCCGCCGCCGAGGTTTAAACCACCTCTGGAACGGCGGGCTCAGCGGCGCGAGCAGGCCCCCGGGGTCCTGGAAGGGGGCGGGGGGCGATCGGACCCCGGGGGGGTGCCCCCACGGTGGCCTGGCCCGTGATCGGGGCCCCCCGCTCAGACTGTGGGCCAGTGCCCTGGCTGCACTCTTTCTCCTTCCGCACCGCCACGGCCTCCGCCATGGCGGAAGCGGAAGAGAACCCCGCATCGCGCATGCGCCGGCAGTGACGTCAGCGGCCAGCTGCCGCTGACATCACTGCCGGCGCATGCGCGGACCGGCAAAAGCCTTTCAGCCAGCCCCGCACCGGGGGCGCCGGTGTTTTGCGCGGGTCTTCTGGTGCTAACCACTCCGGCGCGGGGCTGGCCCCCAAAGGTGGGGAGAATTCCCCACCTTTGGGGAGGCGCGACCCCTGAGTGGTTGGCGTCACTCCCCTACTCCGGCACCCTACGTCACGCCGGGTAGGGGAGAATGCCGCCCCCGGTGTGACTTCATCTTTTGTACCAGTCTGCCATGAGGCACCTTGTCAACGGCTTTACTGAAGTCCATGTATACAACATCCACCGCCCTCCCCTCATCAATCATCTTTGTCACCGCCTCAAAAAACTCGATCAAGTTTTTGAGGCACAACCTTCACTTCACAAAACCATGCTGTCTATTGCAAATTAGTCCATTTGTTTCCAAATGAGTATATATCCTGTCCCTGAGAATTCTCTCCAATAATTAATCTACTACTGACGTGAGGCTCACCAGCCTACAGTTTCCAGATTATCCCTGCTACGTTTCTCATACAGTGGTACCACATTAGCTATTCTCCAGTCCTCTGGGATCTCACCTGTAGCCAGTGAGGATACAAAGATGTCAGTTAAGGCCCCAGTAATTTCCTCCCTCGCTTCTCTCAATATTTTGGGGTAAATCAGGCCCAGAAGACGTATTGACCTTAACGTCTTTTAAAACACCCAGTACCTCCTCTTTTTTGATGTCAACATGACTCAGACTATCCACATAACCTACCCAAGAATCATCTTCCATAAGTAATTGTCTTTGGTGAACATTGATGCAAAGTATTTATTTAGTAGCTCGCCCATTTCCTCTGGCTCAACACACAGATTCCCCCCACTGTCCTTAAATGGTCTAATCCTTTCCCTGGCCAACTTCTTGCTTTTTACATCTGAATACAAAGCTTTGGGATTCACCTTAATCCCATTTGCCAAGGACTTTTCATGACCCCTCCTAGCCCTCCTAATTTCCTGCTAAAGTACCTTTAGTGTCACAAGTTGGCTTACATTAACACTGCAATGAAGTTACTGTAAAAAATCTCCTAGTCGCCTCACTACGGAGCCTGTTCGGGTACACTGAGGGTGAATTCAGAATGTCCAATTCATCTAACAAGCACATCTTTCGGGACATGTGGCAGGAAACCGGAGCACCTGGCGGAAACCAATGCAGACACGGGGAGAACGTGCAGACTCCGCACAGACAGTGACCCAAGCGGGAATCGAACACGGGCCCCTGGAGCTGTGAAGTAACAGTGCTAACCACTGTGCTACCTCAATTTAGATAATAAGTTGCTTTTTTAATCTTTTGACCAAAATGGATAACCCCCATTATAAATTACAACTGCCAAATTTTGGCCCATGCACCTCATTTATCCATATCCATTTGTAAATTTCTGATTTCCTTCTTGCAACTTATTTCTTCATTGCAACTCGCTTTCCCACCTATTTTAGTGTCATCTGCAAACTTAGCTATAGCACCTTCCATCCTTGCATCCAAATAATTAATATAAATTGTAAATAATTGGGGGCCGAGGACCGAACCCTGTGGCAGTCCATTAGTTACAGCTTACCAACAAGAAACAGACCCATTTATCCCCACTCTCTGATTCCTGTTGGTTAACCAGTCCTCTATCCAAGCTATTATATTACCCCTAAGTTTTCCATGATTAATGTTCCGTACCCTTGTTTGATTCCATGGTGTAATATGAAGTTCACATGCTTTGTCCCTTTCTTTCATTATCTGGTAACAATTAGTCTCATCATTAACCTGTTCTCCTGTTTTAAAAAAAAAATTCCATGGAACTGAACCCGGTCCCCCACTATTTAGTTTAAAGCCCTTTCTACAATCCTAGTTATTCGGTTTTCCAGGATACCAGTCCCAGCATGATTCAAGTGCATCCCAATGGAACAGCTCCCTCTTTCCCCAGTACTGGTACCAATGACCTATGAATTCAAGCTAATTTCTCCCTCACCAATCTTTGAACCATGCATTAACCTCTTTAATCTTATTGAACCTATGCCAATTAGCTCGTGGCTCAGGTAATAATACACAGATTATTACCTTGGTGGTTCTGCATTTTAATTTAGCACCTCGCTGCTCGTATCTCTGCAGAACCTCTTTCCTCATTCTACCTGTGTCATTGGTGCCGACATAGACCACGCAACTCGATCCTGAATCTTTCCCCTCCCACTCCAAGATCCTCTGCAGCCAGATGTCCTTAACCCTGGCACCAGACAGGCAACACAGCCTTCAGAACTCTCAATACTGTCCATAGAGAACAGTGTGTATTCCCCTAACTATACTATCCCTGACTATGACTACGTTCCCCCCCACTCTCGTATTACGGTGCTAAGGTCAGCTTGTTCGTCTTTCCTGCAAATCTCCGCTCTCATCCACACAGGGTATGGTATGTCTCTAATCAGTGGAGGGTTTTTCCCTTGTTCCCATTGACTTTAATTTCACAAAGGTTCCTTGGAGCCACACTTGGTAAAATGCTGCCTCCAGAAATTAACTCTCTGTCATTACGTGGGCTATGGCTGTAACGGGGTGTGGAGCCAAGCTTTCTTAACTTCTAGAAGACATGTCATCAAAGCTGTTCAGGAGGGTGGCATGTGGCGCAGTGGTTAGCGCTGGGACTGGGCGCTGAGGACCTGGGTTCGAATACTGGCCCTGGGTCACTGTCTGTGTAGTATTAGCACATTCTACCCATGTCTGTGTGGGTTTCACCCCCGCAACCCAATAGCTGTGCAGGTTAGCTGGATTGGCCATGCTAAATTGCCCCTTAATTGGGGGGGAAAAAAAATTGTGTACTCTAAATTTATTTTAAAAGATCAAAGCTGTTCAGTATTGTTTCCCCCATTTAGCCAGGAAAAGTAAACTGTGCTTTTAAGCTGAGCTCATCCCCAGTAGATCAGCTGCTTGTCCCAGATACTCATTTGTATTTGCTACTTGGTTACAAAATACCAATGAGGCTCTACCTGGGTACTCAATGGTTTAACTCTAACTCAGGCAAACCAGTGATAATCCTGCTCCACTCACCTCTCATCCCTATTACACCTGATTAAAAAACTGTCCATTTGTTTCTAACTGTTGTTTAGTTCAAGTAAGCTGAATATTCCATTTTGTTGCATTTTGTAGCTTTAATCACATTTCTAATAAATTAAGTAGACTTTTTCTAGTCTATTTTCTTTATGTCATTAGATGCAATGCTACTTAAAATTTCCTATACAGTACCTTACTTTTCATTTCCCCCAGGTACTGATTAATCTTATAATCCTGTAAACTATTCTCACTGTAACAAATATTAATCCATGTTATACCATAAATTATTTAAAAATGTGTTGTTACCATCTCCGTAGAGACTGTAAACATTTAAAGAGAAACTCGAATTCCCAGTTATTAACTGAAATAAATTACGCCACAAGATTTTATGTTTTGAACAAAAGGTTGCAGTAAAACATTAATTAAACATTACGAGTGCTTTTAATTTAACACCATATTTCATAAACCCATAGCATTTAAGCCCCAAAACCTCAACATAACAGTCCCTGATTTATTTTATTTCCACCCACGTGTATCATGTGCATGCATGGTCACGGACCCGGCAATTCTCCATCCGTAATTGCAGGTAAAGCCGGGCTTTACGTGGCTCGGCTGCGAGCCCCCCGCCAGGCGGAGCATCGGTGTGGGGCCGCCGCCGAATTTCTGGTCATAAATCTAGACACATGCTCCGGACATAGCCTCAAAATTGGAGAATCAAGCCCATTGTGTTCAATTTAGTAAGATGGTATAGTTAAAGGGAGGAAACAGGGGCTGAAGCAGTCAGAATTGGAGTTTCAATTCAGTTTTGATGTGTCTTTGAACAGACTAACAGCTGCTCTCAATGCAGTTTACTTAAAAAGATTTTTGCCTGTGAACAGAACAGAGGCTCTGGAAAGACTGGCAGTTTATACAGTAGTTTGACACAGGCAAGAGTCTGCAAGCTATTTCCTGGAGGCTCTCAAAGTTATTTATCCAAGACATCTCTTTACAGCAGGTATTCCTAGGTTGGTTAACTATATTTAAAAATGGATATTGACCTGAGATGGGTTTTGCTTGAGTGGGGATAAAAGATCGCAGTTAGGATTTAGTGTGTCATTGTCTTTCTGAAGCATTGTTCAACGGGTAAATTTAAGCTATTTTCTTGTGTGGTGATAAAGTTATTTTAATCCTGTGTTAGTAAGAAAGTTTATTTTAAGCCTCCACCGAATTCTCTATTTGTGCATGGAATCACTATTGGAGCAAAGTATCCTTTCCTTACAGTCTTACTAATTTAAAATATTGGGGTTTCTAGTTATCCTAGCAACTGTTGGGGTCTGGGATCGCAATAATGCTCCACTGACACCCTTCTCAACCTATTATGCCACCTTCAGTAACTTATGTACTTACATACCCAGATCCTTCTGTTCTCCATCCTCTGGACTCATGTTTTCCTGCCAAAATTAATCACTTCACATTTCTCTGCATTGAACTTCAACTGCCAACTTACTATGTCCTTTTGAAATTGTAGCTATCCTCCGTCCAGTTCACAATTTTTCCCTTATTTGGATAATCTGCAAATGTTGAAATTTTGCCGTTTACACCATTAATATATATCAGGAGGAGCAGGGGTCCTTCCCCACATCGACCCCTGGGGAACCCATGTATATTCCTCCATTTTAAAATATAAGGTTGTTGTGATCCAATGAAATTGGATCTGTTACGTTAACTAAATACTTCAAAATGAAACTGGAGTTAAGATAAACCTCAACCAGGACATTCAACAGAATTATGGAGTGTCATGGTTCAGAGCATGCACCCACAAATAATGAATAATATGAGAAAGGTATATCTGGTTGAGGGTATTTTGAACTGCACTTAAATGGCACTTTTGTTGCTCGTGTTCCGTTGTCATTGTTTGGATTTAGTTTGACATTCCAAAATTTGCTTTCTTGACCCTGAGCCACTGGGCAAGTCTCACATCCAGGCCAGCTGCAGGAGGGAGCTGTACAGCAGCGAGCAGGGACAGCAGTCACACGCTTTGAGGCATCCGATCCTAATCTCACTGCACCGAAGATAAATCTCCAACAGACAATTTATCAGGCCTAGGAAATGGATATGATTGATCCCCAAAATGAGAACTGATTATGCTCTAATACTCAAATGTTTGAGGGTTTTGAATTGCAGATTGAGAACACATGTTTTATTGCAAAGAAAATATGACTTTAAGAAATCTTTATTGAATTAACAAAAGAAGCATGCCGTTGCGTACATTTCTTGGGTTTTTTTTGAGCATGAGGATTAGATCCTCTAATCTAGAAATCTGCAAAGGAAAAATGGTAAGATTACTGTCCCAAATTTTTGTAAGCAATACATTTTATCAGCAAGACTCATTACTCGGCTTATGAAATCCTTGTAACTCAGCCTTTGTGTGCTGAAGTTGTCAATACATGAAATTCTTAAGGCCTGTTCACATTCAAGGGCCGAGTGGGCCAGACTTTCCTCACCCCCAGGGTGAGGGGCTGGGAGGCACATGGACCAGCAAAATGTCCCAAAATAGATGGAAGCCTGTTATTCTCCCGCCACTGTTAATGTTTCCTGGAAAAGCCAGTATGGTGGGTACAGACGACATTTCATGGTGGCAGGCAGGTAGGCAATTGAACCTGTTAAATGCCAGTTAATGGGTCATTTCTGGCGATACATAGATTTTCTTCAGGCGCACACACGAAGAACAGAGCTTCAGATCCTCACCAGCTATGAGGAGGCTGGAGGTCATCGGCAGGTCATTGCAGGATCCTCATGGCAAACACTGGGCTGGATTCTCTGCAGCCCCGCGCCGAAATCATGTTTGGCGCGGGGGCGGAGAATCCATTTTTACGCTGAAATCAGGCCCGGCGATTCTCCGGGATCTGAGAATCGGCGTGTTCGTGGAGTACTCCGCGCGGCTGGGGACCGCCCAGCGATCTTCCACTCCCAACCGGCCGAGTTCCCGACGGCATGGCTCTAATCACCTATCGCCGTTCGGGAAGCTCACCGCACCGCACTCCCTGGGGGTCCTCACTGTTACTTCTGCGGTCAGCAGAAGCACCCCCGCTAATGCTGCCCGGCCCGCACCGCGATCTGCAAATCTTGTGGCAAGAAAGGCCACTTTGCAGCGGTGTGACAGTCCCGGACGGTTGCCGCTTTCGCGCCCCCGTTCCCCTCGCCTCAGCCGATCGCACAATGGGCCCTGCCGTCCGCTTCCCCCAACCCCACGTGCGATCAGTGGGCGCCGCCAACTTCATCCCCCACCGCCATGTGCGTTCCATGGGCACCGGCATTTTGTCCCAACCCCACAACGTGCGCTCCATGGGCGGCGCCGTTTTGTCCGCCGCCATCTTCTCCCACACAGGTACTCCAGATGCCGCCATTTTGTCCTCCCGGGACGGGGCCACGGGACACGGGTCGCTACCGCTCCTCGTCGGACTCATCTGACTCGACTGCTGATCGCCCGCTACTCGCCTCCGTTACGCTCGACCAGTCGCGTCCTCGCAACCTGGCACCCTCTTCCACATCGGTGCTGGTCAACAGCCACGTGACCCCCTGCCTCATCGACTCCGGGAGCACCAAGAGCTTCATCCACCCGGACACGTAAAGGCGCTATTCCTTTGCGGTCCATCCCGCCAACTGGCAGATCTCTCTCGCCTCCAGTTCCCACTCTGTCCTGATCCGGGGTTTCTGCCTGGTTAAACTTACTGTACAGGGCGTGGAATTCGACTGTTTCCATTCTCCCCAACCTCTGCGCGTCACTCTTACTAGGCCTGGATTTCTAATGCAATCTCCAGAGCCTCACCCTCAAATTCGGCGGACCCCTACCTCCCCTCACCTTTTGCGGCCTCACGACCCTCAAGGTTGAGCCTCCGTCCCTCTTTGCCAATCTGACCGCAGATTGCAAGCCCGTCGCCACCAGGAGCAGACGGTACAGCACCCAGGACAAGGCCTTCATCAGGTCCGAAGTCCAGCGGCTACTTCGGGAGGGTATCATAGAGGCCAGCAACAGCCCTTGGAGAGCCCAGGTGGTAGTGGTTAAGACTGGGGAGAAGCACAGGATGGTCATGGACTACAGCCAGACCATCAACCGGTACACGCAGCTCGACGCGTACCCCCTCCCCCGCATTTCTGATATGGTCAATCAGATTGCACAGTACCGGGTCTTCTCTACTATTGACCTTAAATCCGCCTACCACCAGCTCCCCATTCGTAAATCGGTCCGTCCCTACACTGCCTTCGAGGCAGACGGTCGTCTGTACCAATTTCATAGTGTCCCCTTCTTCGTCACGAATGGAGTCACGGTATTTCAACGAGAACTGGACCGAATGGTTGACCGGTACGGATTGCAGGCCACCTTCCCGTACCTCAACAATGTCACCATCTGCAGCCATGATCAGCAGGACCATGACGCCAACCTTTCTAAATTCCTCCACACCGCATCTCTCCTTAATCTCACGTACAACAAGGAGAAGTGCGTGTTCCGCACAGACCGCTTAGCCATCCTCGGCTACGTAGTCCAAAACGGACTACTGGGGCCCGACCCCGACCGCATGTGCCCCCTCATGGAGCTTCCACTCCCCCACTGCCCCAAGGCCCTCAAACGCTGCCTTGGGTTCTTTTCTTATTACGACCAGTGGGTCCCAGAATACGCGGACATGGCCCGCCCATTTATCCAGTCCACACTTTTCCCCTCACGGCCGAGGCACAACAGGCCTTCGCCCGTATCAGAGCAGACATAGCCATGGCCGGCATGCGGGTGCTTTGGTGTGGCTGTTTGGTGGTGTGGGAAGTGAAGGGATGTGGTATGGTGGTGTCCATGCCCCTGGCCAGCGTACCCCTCCCCCCAACTAGCCTGTGAAACGTGTTTTGATAAGTGTGTCCTTTGCGTCCTGGCCCTGACAATGGCATTGTGCGGCCTCCCATGCCTGGCCAGGCCCCATGTCCCACTCATTATCCCCCTCCCCATCATCCTCCTTGTCTGACAAGGCCTGTCCTTCCTCCTCATCCTCCTCCAGCACATCGCCCCTCTGCTGGGCTATATTGTGGAGGACGCAGCAGACCACAATGATGCAGGCTACCGTCCTGGACTCGTACTGTAGGGGCTGCCACCTGCCCCTCTGTAGTCCGCTCCTTGGCTGCAGTTTCGGCCTCCTCTCTGAGCCGCACAAGTGAGCCGCCCCCATTCACGCTGCCACGCTGCATGCAGGGCAGCGGTCATCGCCATGGCAGCCACACCATAGGTTGATGCCCAAAAGCCATAATTCTCTGCAGGGGGTGAAAGGCAAACATGTAATCATGGCGCATACACGCGTGCCTAACCAGGTGCCATGGGCTACATGGTGGCCTCGGTTGTCACCACACACCCCAACCACGCATGCCCCCCACACCCGCACCCCGGGCCCATCGGTGCCCCCCCGGTCTTGGCTCCCGTCCATGCTGCCAGGGGGACCATTGGATGGCACTGCTCTCACTGGGGTCTGCCGTCGGCATGGCCCTGGATGGTCCCCCGGTGGGTGCTTCCAGTTGGGTGGGGTGGTGGGGGGAGTACCCATTGTTACTGCATGCACCCAGGGGCGGGGACGGCTGGCTAGCAAGCTGACTCCGTATTGGCGGTTGGTGCCTGGGCACTGCCCTTGTCCTGTTGGGGCTCCCTGTATGCTCGTCCTGTCCCCCCCCCCCCCCATTTCCTGCCCCTCCCCTCCCCCAATCCCCCACAGCCAGCACGGCCGGTGTCCAAGCTGGGACTCCTACATCCTCTCTCAGCCATCCCAGCCAGCATGCCAGGATTACGATTTTGTTTGCCACATTAGAAACACACCCGTCAGGAAATCGGCCCATCCGATTCGCTGAATTGCTGAGATCCCGGAGAATCAGTCGTCAGGCCCGATAATGAGATGCGCACTGTGCTTCCGCACCGCACGGCAGGCACCGCAATCGCTTTTTGCGATTTCGGCGTCACCCAATGGAGAATCCAGCCCAAGGGTTGCCAGATCAGAGAACAGGGACTGGATTCTCCGCCCCGCCGCGTCACATTTCTGCCCCGGCCCGTCGGCTGGTCAATGCGGTTTCCCATTGTGGGGCAGCCCCATGGGGTCGGGATCCCCTGGGCGCCGGCAAAACGGAGAATGGCGCCGGTGGAGAATCCCGCCCCAGACTTCACTTCCAAAAGCCATCCTGCAAATACCCTGGGCGGGATTCTCTGTCAGCCGACGCTGGAATCAGGAAACACGATTGGGCGGAGAATCAGGTGTAAGGCATAAATTGTGACTGTTGCCGGGTGCCTGACAGAATGCCATGTTCTGGTGCCTTGAAGTGGCGTCATTGCGTTTTACTCGGCACATACAGTACTACAGTACAGTAAACGACTTTGGCATATTATTGGCAGGTTTGACCTGGTATTCTCCGGGGCTCCCGCAATGCGCCTCCTCCGCCAGGAGGGATTACCGATACTGAGTATTACTTGTGGCTTTAAAAATTGGGAAACAAGCACCGTGGTTGCTGCGAGCGAGGGGGTACGAAAATTGTCCAACATTGACATAGTGTGCTGACAGTTGTGCCATTGGCCGAGGGGCTTCTGGCAGTGTAGGGGCGTAGTGGGGCGTCCAGGAAGTGGGCCATGGGGTCGGGGTGGATGGTCATAGACCACTATTTCCTCAGCCTGCAAGGCAATCATGCACCTGCGCATGCTGCTGACTGCCCACTATGAACTTACTGCCAAAGGTCATATGGGTGTCTCCCCAGGCAACCCCTGAGGCAGCCTCTGGCCCCAGGTGACCCATCAACAGGATGAGCATGCTCCAGCGCAACCAGTGCCATCTTGTTGGCTGGGATGATGTGTGTGGGGAGTGAAGTGTACTTTTCTGTACAACACTAAAGGGGGGCAGCACAGTGGGTAGCACTGTTGCTTCACAGTTCCAGGGTCCCAGGTTCGATTCCCAGCTTGGGTCACTGTCTGTGCAGAGTCTGCACATTCTCCCTGTGTCTGCGTGGGTTTCCTCCGGGTACTCCGGTTTCCTCCCACAAGCCCCGAAAAATGTGCTGTTAGGTAATTTGGACATTCTGAATTCTCCCTCCGTGTACCCGAACAGGCGTACAAGAATGTGGTGACAAGCGGCTTTTCAAAGTAACTTCATTGCAGTGTTAATGTAAGCCTACTTGTGACAATAAAGATTATTTATTTTATTTTGATTTGAATTGGAAATTGTTCAAACAACAGTTCCAACACTATTTAGAAGTTAGTGACTTAAGTGCTGCACCAGATGCCAGAAGAAATGCTTTACTTCTGTCCCTGGCAGGACAGCAAGCAATCAAAATCTTCAATTCCTTTCATTTTAATGCTGGTGAAGATAAATCGAAGTTTGATCAAGTTATAGCGAAGTTCGATGGACATTGCAAGATGCAGACCAATGAAATTTTAGAAAGATTAAAATTTCACAAAAGAGTTCAAAAAGTTGGGGAACTGGTGAATAACTTCATCACAGATCTCAAACTTTTAGCTAAAACTCTTAGTTACAACTATGTAGATATCCATGATTCGCTTGTGAAAGACCAAATAGTTTATGTCATACTTGATACTGTCAGAGAAGCTGTAATTCGACAAAATGATTTAACGTTGCAAATCGCGATTGATAAGTGCATCTCCGTGGAACAGACCAAAAGTCAGTATTTCGCATTTTATCCCAAGGAAAAAAGCACTAATTTATACCACGAGTCAGAGAAAATCAAAATGGTTTTGCAGGCAAAGCAGAAGACTGTGAGGAGCGGTAGCTATCCCTCGCACGCATTTTCGGGCTCTGGACATTCTACGCACAGAAATACGAGACGTCGAAGAAGAAGTCTGCGCATGCACGTACATCACTAATACGTCACGACGACAACATGATTATGTGTCACAGGTGTGGTAACGCCCACTTAATGGGAAACTGCCCTACTTTTGGTAAACGATGTTTGAGATGTCAGAAGTTAAACCATTATACTTCTCAGTGTCAATCATCCGCAAGTTACATTCCTCCTGCACAGAAAAAATATTACAAAGTGAGAGCTGTGGACAAAAAAAGAAGAAATCAACACACAAGAAGATTTCAAAGAAGATGATGATATTTTCTTTCTTCGTTGGTATGGTTGAAGCGTCCATGAAGAATGATCTACAAGCAAGTAAAAATAATCTTCAAGCAACAAAGCCAACTCATCATAAAAATGAAAAGGATCTTCAAGCAACAAAAGATCAAAGAGTCAATGTCAATTAGCAACGAATGGATGACTACTGTGTATATTAATACAATTCTAATTTTTCAAACTTGACACAGGTGCCTCAGAGAATCTTCTGAATTCCAAGGACTTGTCAATGATCAAAAGTCATTCTGAAATAATATCTCCAGAGTGCTCATTAAAAGATTACAATGGCAATCCAATTTTCTCACATGGTTTGTGTTACCTGAGTGTCACAAACAGGGACATTCATAAGCAAATCAGATTCAAGATTGCCAATGATACTCGTTCTTCTTTACTTGGTGCACAAGCGTGTAAAGATTTACAGCTCATTTGAAGAATTTTTCTCAATACGTGTCAGTCGACTACACTCAAAGATGATATTGAACAACTCTTCCAGGAATACCCTGATGTATTTCAATGTGTAGGTACGTTAACTTTTCAGAACAAGATACAACTGAAGAAGGATGCTAAATCGGTAATCTATCTACCTAGATGTGTACCTGCTCCTCTTAAAGACAGATTAAAGGCTGAACTGTCATGATTCCAAGTTCAAGGTGTCATATCAAAAATTACTCAACATACTGACTGGGTTCGCTCCCTAGTCTGCATTAAAAAACCTACAGGTGAGATAAGAATCTGTATTGATCCCAAAGATCTCAATCGTAATATTAGAAAGAGAACATTATCCAATACCAAAGAAGGAAGACATTACTGCAGAAATGGCCAATGCCAGAATTTTTATAAACTTGATGTGTCACAAGGTTTTTGGCAGATGCAACTTGAGGACTCCAGTAAACTCCTCTGTACCTTTAACACCTTTCGGAAGGTACTGTTTCAACTGAATGCCCTTTGGAATCATATCAGCTTCAGAAATTTTTCATCGTACAATGGAAGGAATGACCGAGAACATTGAAGGTGTTCATGTTTATGTTGATGACATAATTGTTTGGTCAACCACACCTGAAGAGCATATGAAACATCTTCGGGAAGTATTCAAAAGAATACACAAATATGGTCTGAAACTAAACCAGGTTAAATGCATGTTTGCCGCCTCCTCTTTAAAATTCTTAGGTGCCAACATCACAGCTGATGGAATCAAGCCGGATGAAGATAAAGTGCAAGCCATCAACGTGATGTAAATTCCTAAATTTACATTGGATTTTTTTACGTTTGGATTTCTAGGATTTGTCAACTTTCTTGGAAAGTTCATTTCGAATCTAGCTAACAGAACAACTGCACTACATCAACTGATCAGAAAGAATACAGATTTTGTTTGGACTGAAAAACATACTGACGAATGGACAGATTTAAAACAACAATTGTTACCAGCTCCGTGGTTATCATTTTTTGATCCTACAAGACTGACTAAAATCTCAACGGATGCTAGTCAAAATGGCACAGGTGCTGTTTTACTTCAACAAGACCATTTCAATAATTGGGTTCCTATTCCTATGCGTCAAGATCCATGACTATGATTGAGTGTAGATACGCCCAAATTGAAAAGGAGTGTCTTGGGCTAGTTACTGGGATTACCAAATTCCACAATGTTTATGGTTATGGCCTACCCAAGTTCACAATAGAAACTGACCATCGCCCAATTGTACACATCATTGAAAAACATGTAAATACTATGACTCCCAGACTTCAGCATCTGATGATGAAATTGAGAAGGTATGATTTCACTCTAAAATATACCCCAGGTAAAAAGTTAGTAAATGCTGACACTTTATCTAAATCAGTCGACAGTGAAATTCTTCCAGAAGAATCGATCAAGGATATTGATTCTCAACTGCAATTATTCAGAGAGTTACTTCCAGCCGCTGATTTAAAATTACAACAAATTTGAATTGAAACACTAAAAGATACTACTTTGATGAAAGTCATATATCATCTTCAACAAGGATGGCCTCAAGGTAATTGTCCGCAATACCAAAGCATTCAGTCAGAACTGACTATTGTGGATGGTATTTTGCTGAGACAAGATTGCATTGTTATTCCACACAGCATGAGGTCTGAAATGCTTTCTAGACATCATGGGGGTCATTTAGGCATTGAGAAATGTAAACGTAGTGCCAAACAATCAATCTGGTGGCCAGGTTTCAACAATGATACCTTGGACATGACATCATCATGTTCAATGTGTTAGTCACATCAAAATCATCAATGCAAAGAACCAATGCAACCACATGATATAGTTTAATGGATTAAGGTTGGTGCTGATCCCTTTCACTTATTTGGCAAGGACTACCTCATTGCCATTGACGATTTTTCCAATTTTCCCGAACTAGTGAAATTGAGCGACATAACATCCAGTACTGTATAAAGGCATGCAAGAAAATATTTGCCAGGCATGGTATTCCTCGTATTGTCATGTCTGACAATGGTCCATGTTTTTCGAGTCATGAATGGCAAGAATTCTCATCGAATTACAATTTTGAACATGTAACTTCAAGCCCTCATTTTCCACAGTCCAATGGAAAAGCGGAGAAAGGTGTCCACATTATGAACCAGCTGCTTAGCAAATCAAAAGATTTACAATCTGATTTTTATCTAGCTTTACTCAATTACAGGACATCACCTCAATCGACAGGATTATCTCCATCTCAAATGTTATACAACAGGAATTTAAGACAATTCCACCTCAGTTAAATTTTCATGATCCTGAACAACATCGTACTGTGAAGAAAAGACAACAACAGAAAATGAAACAAAAGCAATATTTTGAACTACATTCAAAAGAATTGTCTAATCTATCTGACAATAATACTGCTAGATTAAGACTTCCTGAAGGAGGTTGGTCTGACATGGTTCACATCATTAGGCAATTTTCTCCAAGATCTTATCTGATTAAAAACTTCAGATGGAAACATTCTGAGAAGAAATCGCAGAGATCTACTTCAAGTCACAGATACTGCGAAGGTTTTTCCTAATCTTGATTTGAATCACACAATTTCAAAACAAATTGAACAGCAACTGCATTCAAATATGACGATCCATAAAAACTTCTTCATCACCTTTGACATTAAGAAGATCGACAAGGAAAAGACCCAATCATCGGAACTTGTGAACTTTTTCATAATTAAAAAAAATAAAATAAAAAATAATAAATAAAATCGCTTATTGTCACGAGTAGGCTTCAATGAAGTTACTGTGAAAAGCCCCTAGTCGCCACATTCCAGCGCCTGTCCGGGGAGGCTGATACGGGAATCGAACCATGCTGCTAACCTGCTTGGTCTGCTTTAAAAGCCAGCGATTTAGCCCAGTGAGCTAATCTAGTGATTGCTGTACATTGTATACACTGCATTTCATATATAAACTTTTCTTTAAATATTTGCAAGAAAATGTTTTAAAAAAGTGATCTCTGTACATCAATATACATGCTCAATGTATGTAAAACTAGTACAGTCATTTCAACACTAGGGGGCGTGAAATCACGCCCGGCGTGGGGGTGGAGAATAGCCGTTCACGCTGGAAATCCGGCCCAACGGCGCTTCTGCGATTCTCCGCGGATCTGCCAGTCCTGCGCGCGCGGTCGGGGGCCTTTGGAACAGGCCCCCAGGGCGATTCTCGGCGGACGACTGGCTGAACCCCCACTGGCATGGTTTACATGTGGTTCCATCCGGCGGGAGCTGGAAACCGTGGAGGTGGTCCTGGTGGGGGCGGGGGAGAATCTGACTCCGGGGGGGACCTCAACGGTGGCCAGGCCCATGATCGGGGACCACCGATCGGTGGGCCATCGCGATCTGGGAGGGACCTACCTTCCTGCGCACATGCATGGCTGTGTGGTTTGTACAGCAGGGCCCCGCCGGCAGATAGAGCCGCAGGGCGAATGGCAGGGCCCTGTTAGCCACCTGGAAAATGGAGAATCACCCCAGAACTTCGAGGTAAAAGTCCGGAGTGTTTCTCACTCATTTTACGGTGGGCATGGGGACTTGGTTCCCAAAAGGGAGAATCCCGCCACTAATGTCTCACTGTGAGGAGATACAAAAAGGACTTTCCCTCACTTTCTGAGAGATTTTGCATCAGGAGATTGAAGAGACAAGACATAGAATAGCTAGAGAGAGAAGTTAGAAGTTATTTCATTATTACATTGTATAGTTAGTTATCTTTACTATATTTTATTTCTTTACTAGTTGAGTATTAAGTAAAAAGGACTCACAAATATTATTTATGTTACTCAATAAATTAGTTTATCTTTACAAGATGACTCTTGGTCATTTGATCAACTCGGCCGGTTCAAGAGAGTAATATACTATATAACGCAAGGTAATATAACAGGAGGAGTCTTCATAAACTGAGAGCCAACCCATTGAGGTTCAAACCGAAGTTACCTCTATTGCTGAAGCACCTGTTAGTGAATTGTGTCGCTCTCAAAGGATTAAGAAGCCCCCGGACCAACTTACCTTATAAGAGAGTGTTTTGAGAGACACTTGTATATTCCTTCAAGTTATTCTTGCAATCATCAATATTCATTTCTCCCAATGTGGGCTATTTTTAATTAAGTTTTTATTTCAGGAATATTACCCCTACTAGCATGGAAAAGAAAAAGCATAAATCTGGGTCACTAAAACGCAAAGAACAAAAAGAAGCAGAAAGGAAGGAACCAGCCAAGCGATGCAGGCCTATTACAGAGTTTATAATACCACAAGCACAATCCACATCAATATCCAGTTCTGCAACAAATAATCAAGAAGCAAGAAATAATGCTCATGGTGATGATGCAATGACATGCGAGTTACAAGAACAGAGAAGAGCTACTTTGAATGTAGAGACAAATACAAGTGCATCCATTACTAATCAACCCAGGCCCAATATTTCTTCTGGCTTCCTTGTTCCAGTATCTGTACTGCCTGTAGTTGCAATATCTGAACACATAGCTTCAACTAGTGACAGGGAATCAGATATTCCTTCAAGCATAAATGACTTGGTTTCTGAAGCACATCCTGTAAATGAACCTACGCAAGAAAATGAAAGATCAATTACTGGAATCTTCCAATATCCATCACGAGCAAAGCTTAAACAGTTTTTTGCTGAACATCCACTTCAGCCACTTGATGATCTGCCATTTGATGCTCGTTTGTATGAGAGGAAAATTATGAATGACTCAGTCCCAAGAAAATAGATAACATATAACAAAGAAAATAGATGCTTATATTGTTCATACTGCTTAGCCTTTGAGTTTCCCAACACTTGTAATCCATCACCCTTTGTACGTGGCTTTAGTGACTACAGGCGTATTAGCCAGAGCTTGACTTTACATGAATCGACAACAACACATGTCAGAAATGCTCAGCAATATATCAGTGTGGTTAATGATGGCACCTTAGATCAATTTTTTACAGCATCACTAATTAAAAGGAAAGAATAAGTATTGAAGCAGAGAAGTATTGTCATGAGGATTTAAGACATCATAAGGATGTTAGGCAAGCAAGCACTTCCGTTTCGAGGTCACAGAAATGAATCGGCCTACACTCTAGATAATGAGGTTCTGAATCATGGCAATTTTTTAGCTACAGTGCAGTTGATGGCAAAATATGACCCCATTATGGCAGCTCACGTTTCTGCAGTGCAAAACAAGTCTAAACAAAGAATCAAACGATTAGAGCAACAAGGAAAGGCTCAAAGTAAAGGCCATGGTGGACTTGTTACGTACCTGAGTAAAACAACTATAAAGATGTTAATCAAAATTATGAAGAATATGATACAAGAAAGAATTAGTCATGAAGTTTCTCAAGCAAAATATTATTCTATTCAGGTTGATTCAACACAAGATAATTCATCCATTGATCAGTTTAGCATTATTATTCGGTATGTGCTTAAAGGTATTATCTGTGAGCGACTACTTTCAGTTGTGCCAAGTAACGATGGTACAGGACAGGAACTTTTTGATCTATTGATTGAAACATTACAGCATCTTAAAATTGACCCCCCCAAAATGTTTATCTGATAGCACAGATGGCGCTGCAAGCTACCATGGCCAGTATAATGGTTTACAAAGTAAAATTGCTGATGTGGCTGATCAACATGTTCATATATGGTGCTATGCCCATGTCTTGAATTTGGTGATAACTGAAACAACAAAATGTTGTGTGCCTGCAGTTTCTTTTTTCAATTTGCTCCAGAATATAGCAACTTTTGTGAAAGCATCATACAAGAGAATGGCTGTATGGATAGAAATTGTTGGAAAACATCTAGGACAAGAAAAAATGAAATGATTAAAGCTAATTGGTGAGACCAGATGGTCAGGAAAATCCAATGCAGCAATAACTATATTTGAACGTTTTGATGATGCCGCTGCCAGTACTTTCGTAAATCTATTGACATGCTTATCAATGATACAAGATTCAGAAAAGTTTGATGCAAAAACAAAACATGAAGCAAATGTTTTACTTCAAAGTCTTCTAAAGTTTGAAACCATATTGACAGCATTTACTTACTTGTATATATTTGAAACTACAACCCCGTTATCAAGTTATCTACAGACAAGTGGTTTAGATATGTTTACTGCATGGAGTTTGGTAGATTCAGCTACAACAAAGTTGAAGGAACAGACAAGAACATTTGATAACATTCACAGCAAGGCTTTGGAATTTGTAAATAAATGTAATGACAGGATTTCACAGATGAATATGGATGAAAATCAAACATGGGAAATTGATGCGTTGGAAACAGCATTGCCAGTTAAGAGGCAGAGGAAGAAGAAAAGAATGGCAGATGAGCTTATTGATGATGAAAGAAATTCCTCAGATTCTCTAGCTGATTTTCGAGTAAATGTGTTTAACCTAATAATGGATCGCATTGTCCAGTCACTAGAATCACGCTTTGTACAACACAAACAGTTGTATAGAGATTGGTCCTGCTTGGACCCAGCAAAGTTTAAAACTATTGCAGAGAAGGGCCTTGAAGATGAAGCATTGGAAGGTATTATTAAGCTGTTTCCACAAATCAGCAAAGATCAAGTAATATTGGAATTGTTTTCTTTTGCTTCAAACTTTGATGTATTAAAGCTATTGCTTAATGATGGTGAGAATATGGATTCCAGTTGCAACAATTGCAAAATTTGCAGCACTTGCCCATCGTGTGTACTAAAAATTCTGGCATCCAACAGACTTTATGACAAGGCATATGATAACCTTTATGAACTTTATAAAGTCATCTGCACACTATCAGTTACTCAAGTCCAATGTGAGAGGACATTTCAAAGCTAAAGATCATAAAGACAAGGTTAAGAAATTCGCTGTCTGAGGAGAATTTGGAATCATACATGTCGCTATCCATTGAAAAGGAATTGTTAAATGAATTGGATGCAGAAGCAATTATTGGCAGATTCGCACAATCATCTAGCGAACACAAACGATTGCTCTTAATATAGTGGACTGCGTGCAATGCTCTATTGTGCTTTTGAACTATCTGTTAATGTGTAAATTGTGCAGTAAACTATTTAAAAATATCAACCAATTACTTAAAATTAAAAAAAATAAATAAAAAATTCAATTATAACATTCTGTATTTACATTTGGTATCTACTGCCAGTAATACGTACAGCACATGTACACTGTAATTACTAAGAAATACACATTTTTCCCACAAAAAGTTTAATTTTTTCCATATGTATTTTTTGAAAATTTTATTTATTCGTTATGAAAATTAAATGATAGCATTGTAGTTGTGGGTGGGCCCCCATTGTCTCCTGACAACCAATATTTTTAGACCCAGTCCGCCACTGATTCCAACCAAGAGGATGGTTCCGAGAAGAGCAGCGCCGAGGTTCCCAGATCTGGACATCATGCTGGATGCTGTGGAGGAGCGAGGTGTGACATGCTGTTCCCCGGGAAGGAGGCTGCCACCCGCCGATGTCAACTGGACCTGTGCAAAGGTGGCCGAGTCAGTGAGCGCTGTGGGACCTATCGTGAGGAGCAGCCAAAAATGCCGAAAGAAGCTGGTCGTCCTTCTCAGGCCGGACCGGGTGAGTCACCACCTATATGCCCCTGGCACCACCCCCATCCCACACACCCCTCAACCCCCATGCGGCCCCAACTAGGCGCACAGCTAGGCAGTGCTCCATGAGGATGGGACAGTCCAGTCAGGGTGTGTCACCCCCTCCGTGCCCCTGGCATCACCCCCATCCCTCAAGGACCCCCCCCCACCCCGTGCTCCCAGAGGGAGATCAAACTCCAGCTACATGGATGCCCCTTTGCACCCCATCCTGAAGCACATCCCAACACATGTACCATTCACTATGGCCAGGTGCCCTGCACACACAGACCACCACCTGCAGACCACTTGTGCAGGCCCCGTCCTGTTGTCTCACACTGTACATCATCTGTCCCCCAAGGAGAAAAGGACCCACAGCCACCAGGAGCAAGAGAGGACAGGAGGTGACCCGCTGAACCCGCAGGTCCTCACCATCACGGAGCAGAGGGCGATAGACCTGGCGGTGAGAGAGCGGGCAATTGCTCAGGCGGAAGGCGGCATGAGACAAACAAGGCGCCTCCAATGAATTGCAATGTCCTTATGGCACATGAGTAACCCTTCTCCCCCACACCATACCTACCTGAGACCATGCATCTTGTCTTTTTCCGCGCAGTATCACCTCCCAAGGGGGGAGGGCCTTCCGGGATCCCTCGCACGCCCAAGCCGCATCCCCAGAACTCACCTGCCGATGATTCAGGACTGTCCGGGGCTCGACACCCCCAGTCACATCCCTGCAACACTCTGGAGCACCAGTCCGGTGAAGACACCGATTTCTCATTACTGCTGTCATTGGCACCCTCCACCATCCCAGAGTCACTCACCTCGGTGGGTCATTTTAGTGATGAGGCTCCTGGGGCACTATCTGGTGTGCACGGCACGCATGCTGCAGTACATTCATAGCTGGGAGCTAGGAATCCCCCAGGGGGCAGGCTAGCTGCCGTCCAGATGGATCTCAGGCGTCTGGAAAGGGCAATCTCATCAATGCTGGAGATGCAGGCGCAGAGCGAGGAACTACAGGAGGGAGTGTCCGCAACTTTCTAGCGCCTACAGGTGCAGTTGGAGCTATTCAACCACCTGCAGGAGCAGAAGGCGGTGCCAACAGTGCACGCCACCCAGGCAAACACTGCAGTGGTGGTGTCCATGGTGGAAACCTTGGGTGCAAGAGTCATGGTAATGGGTCAAGGTGTCCAAAGCCTGGGGCATGCTGTGCAGCCAGTGGCTGAGGCACAGAACAAGGTAGCCCTATCAAAGGCAGCCATGTAGCAGAGCCTCATGGACACCAGAGCATAGCCCAGTCACAACAGGCCATGATTGTGGGCAGTGAGAGCATTGGCTGGGCGCTGGCTGACCTGGGCCAGTCACAAAGGGGCACAGCACAGTGTCTGAGGATATGGCCTCTGTGCTCCATGGCCATTAGCATTGGAACCCTGGTCAAGAGAAGAGTGGGCCTCCAGGACTGCCAGTGCCAGATGATGGTGGAGCATCCCAGTCGCTGGAGATCCAATTGGCAGTGGGAAGGTCAGGGTGGCACTTCTTCACCTATGATATTCGATATTTGGGCAGGCCCATCCAGGCCCGGCTGCTCCAGAGGTCAGCTGCCAAAGGGGACCCAGGTCACAGGGCAGGATACACAGCAGGCCGCCTCCACTTCCGATGTACCACCTGGGGACCCACCTAGACAGAGCATTAGGACATGTAAGATTAGAAAGGTCGGCACCAGTTAAGTTGGCACGGGTGCAGCACACAGGATAGCGTTAGGGGCCAGGGCACAGCTATTGTACATAGTGTTGTCACCAATAAACACTTGTTCATTGACATTCTGAATTGCCCCGGTCCTCTATCTGAAGGGTGTGAGGGATGGGCTGGGTTGAAATGGTGGGGTGGGGGTAGTGGGGTAACGGTGGGAGGCCACTGGCATGGGTGGGGTCCCCGGACAGTCCGACGTGCCCCCAGGTGTCACCCTCGGAGGTGGCAGGGGGCAGGGCCAGAGATGTGGGAGTGCCATGTGGTAGTGCCTACCCAGTGACTGACCCATCACCACTCACCACCCCATGACCCCTTCTCCCCACCCACTCTGGACCCCATCCCCACCAACACAGGAGGTCTGTGGGCCCGTGACATAGAATGGCCAGCACACTTGCAGGGATCATGTAGAACGTGATACTGAAGGCAAGAGTCAGACATTGTCAGAAGTGAAGAAGTAGGCCATTCAGCCCATTGAATCTGCACCAACATTCTGAAGGGACACCCCATCTAGGGTCAGGCCCCACCCTATCCCCATAACTCATTAATCCTACCTAATCCTTTGGACACGAAGGGACAATTTAGCATGGCCAATCCACCTGCACATAGAATCATAGAATTTACAGCACAGAAGGAGGCCATTCAGCCCATCGTGTCTGCACCGGCTCTTGGAAAGAGCACCCTACCCAAGGTCAACAACTCCACCCTATCCCCATAACCCAGTAACCCCACCCAACACTAACGGGCAATTTTGGACACTAAGGGCAATTTATCATGGCCAATCCACCTAACCTGCACATCTTTGGACCTGAGGAGGAAACCGGAGCACCCGGAGGAAACCCACGCACACACGGGGAGGATGTGCAGACTCCGCACAGACAGTGACCCAAGCCGGAATCGAACCTGGGACCCTGGAGCTGTGAAGCGATTGTGCTATCCACAATGCTACCGTGCTGCCCTGCATCTTTGAACTGTGGGAGGAAATGAAGCACCTGGAGGAAACTCACGCATGCACGAAACCCACGCAGATACGGGGAGAAAGTGAAAAATATACACAGACAGTCACCCGAGGCCCCATCCCATGGACCAGATCCACTGATATTGCCAGCACAAGGCCAACAGCCTGTAGTGAAGCTGGTGGGAGGCTCGGAGGGAGGTGGAGGTACTGGGGTGAGGGGTGATGGAGTGCAGGAAGGGGGCACTGGGAGGCTGGATAGCAATACGGAAGGGGGAGATATGGGGAGGTTGGGACAGGGAGGCTGGTCTGCCAGTCACCAGGCCAACTAATCGGCAAACCTGGAGGTGATGAGGTTTCCCAAAGCGTGCCAGCCTTGGAGCACACGTTGGGCTCCCTGTGCTTGCCCGGGCCCTATGCCCTGGCCATACTCTGCATCCTCCTCATCGAAGGAAGCCTGGCATTCCTCATCCTCCCCCTCCAGCATGTCGCCCCTGTGCAACGTGATATTATGCAGGATGTAGCAGGCCAGCACGATGTGGGAAAACCTGCTGGGGCTATATTGGGGAGCCCTGCCAGGCATAAAGATCGCATCTTTGGAACGCCAATGCACCCAAAATGACACTCCTAGTCGCTGCATAGGTGTCATTGTAATGGTTCTCCATGTTGGTCTGGGGCCCCTAGGGAAGTGTCATTAGCCACGACCGCAGCAGATACCATTTGTCACCCAGGAGCCAACCCGTTACCCGAGGATGCACCTTGAAGGTGTCGGGCACCTTTGAGTGTGCCAGGATAAATGCGTTATGCAGACTACCTGGGTATCGGGCACAGACGTGCATGATGTGCAGCCAGTGGTCACACACCAGCTGCACATTCATGGAGTGGAAGCTGTTCTGATTGATGAAGGGCATCCCCTGATGTGCCAATACCCGTAGAGGGACATGTGTCTCATTGATCACCCCCTGGACCCGAGATGGCGATGAATCCCGCCTCCTGGGAAACCAGGTGTGCTCGGTCCACATTGGAGTTAATATAGTCCACTGCCTGGGCATATGGGGCATCCATGACAGCGCAGATGCACCTGTGTACCGAAGTCCATTCTCTGCAGGGGGAAAAGGGCAGACATGTTGCATGGTGAGTACTCCTGAGCCCATCTGGGTCCAACAGACTACACGATGGCCCTGGGTTGTGCCGCAGCCACAGTCTCCACTTTGCCTTCCACAATGCACCCTTGGCCCCATCGGTGCGTGGCCCCACCCCATGTCCCGGTAGGCAGGGTTACCGGTGGCTGGTGCTACCCATGTCAACTATACACTCTGTACACACTGTGTGATACCCCACCAGCAGGATGGCATTGGGTCGTGGGGTGGGGGAGTCACAGTGTGCCACCGACCGCCTCCATGTTTGGTGGCATGCATGTGAACAGGGCCCACGGATGGAGCTGGGCGAGGGGGGTTTGGCAGCTGCTGGGACTGTTGCTGTAATATGCTGTGGGTCTTGTGTGTGGCACACGGGCTGTGGCAACCATTCCGAGGGCAGGATCGAGGGGAGCAGGAGCACAGTAGGCAGGCAGGACTTGGAGACGGCTGGTGGTCCTGCAGAGTGGGTAAGCTGATAGTGTTATTGGTGGGGCCTCTGCCCTGAGACAGGCAGTGTCCTAGTGGAGATTCCAGAGGCCACAGTGGAAATATCCACTGTCTGGGATGCACTCTGCTCATCGCCTGCTTCCCCTACAGTGGGGAACCGAGGAGTGCCAGTACCTGGTGGCCACTGGGTGCACATGGCCATGCCCATCCCGTTGGTAGGTCAGCTGGGGTCTGAGGGGATGGCCTGGGAGGGCACCCATATGACCGGTGGCACTATGCACATTTACATTTCAGCAGCCACAGTGTCCGGTCCTTGTTTTCAAATACCACAAGTGAACCGCAAGCATCACTTCTGCCTGGCGGGGAGAAGCATTATGCCTGGAGAACACTGGGCCAAACCCGGTTATGATGATGTATGCAAATGCAGGTTTTGCAAGCCAATGCCGGCACGGGGCTCGGAGCACGTTGGCGCCGCAGGCGAAAGTATGGCGATCGGTTCGGTGCCCGGCGCCAGTCTCGATTTTTGCCTGATGCCCAATTCTCCACCCGACCTCGATTCACAATTCCGGCATCGCAAAGCAGGGAATCCAACCCAATGTCTTTGTTGGATAAAAGTTTAATGCTTCTGCATTGAGCTAAAGTGGAAACAGTAACATTTCACCATTAAGTTGTCTCCTTTCAAATGTGGTTCGAATTTTGTCTTTAACTTAATATTTCTAGAGGATGCCTTTATGGACTAGAAATGTTTATATGTCAGGGCAAAGGGAGGCTCAAACAAGCATTAAGCCTGTCATTTACGTCCAAGGTTTGAGGCACAGCCCCCAGAAGCCTGTAAATCCTCAGTTACAAGTAGGAGGAACAACGCTCTTCGAGTGCAGAGTGTGCTTTTTGCCACATTAACAGGATGTGCAGTGAAGTCGGAAAGATGAGGTTATTCAATCTGAGAGATCAGGGTACTCGCAGAGGATTCCACTGCACCATTCATGACAGCCAATGGTAAATAAGCTCAATGCTGTATACACTACCATGAACAGGGAACTGGTGTACAAGTGAACAGCAAACTGGCAAGAAAAGGGCAGAATGTATCTTTGGGATGGCGAAGGTTGCTTGCTGCAAAGTGTTGCCTGCTCCATGTAGCTTTAATCAATGCAAACCCCAAATTTTTAAAAGGCTGACAGTCACATCTTTCAAAGCCGTAACTTCTCAATTTGTGGTCAGTCAATTTAGCAGATTGAGGAACTGCAGACTCTTTCCCAGGTTACAATGGGCATGTGTTCCTTTAACTTCCAACCGCCCATTGCCTCTTCTCTGCTCCGAGAGGCAGAATCCCAATCTGGAAAAAATCCTCCTCTGTCAATTCTCCCCAAATATTGCACGAAGCTCTGGTGAGATGTGTAACCAGCCTATCTAGCTAGGTCAGTGCCATCTACCTATAATAGGGCAACCTTCCCTGGGAACGTCTTGTCCTCCAGCTTCCAGAGGGCAAGAAGAACCAAAAGGAATGCCCATCAGATATTAAAAATCACAGCATAATTCTCTTGACCAGTAGGTGGTGACATCTAGTACTGATATTCCCCATATCCAATGTTGCTGTCTCGTCATCATCCAGACCGATCAGCAAGAGTTTCAAACCTGAAAACCTGCCTTAAAAACCCCCAAAACAGTCGGTTTCACTGACAGTTGCTGCTAGTAGGAACTACTGCCACTGACCTCTGGGCAGTTTTGTGGCTTTCCACTGGATCTTTAACCCCAAAGCTGTTGGAAGGTCAGAAGCAGCAGTTCCCCTCCCAGCAGCAGTGAAACTGATAATTCCAGTGTTTTTTTAAAGCTGGGCAACTAAAAGGCTGCCCAGAGTACTTCCCCGCTGTCAGCCACTGCTCCAGCCACTGTACTCCAAAGGTGGCCACAGCCAGAGCAAAGGTTGGAATGAGTCGATGAGCGTTAGGGGCAGCAGGGTAGCATGGTGGTTAGTATAAATGCTTCACAGCTCCAGGGTCCCAGGTTCGATTCCCGGCTGGGTCACTGTCTGTGTGGAGTCTGCACGTTCTCCCCCTGTGTGCGTGGGTTTCCTCCGGGTGCTCCGGTTTCCTCCCACAGTCCAAAGATGTGCGGGTTAGGTGGATTGGCCATGCTAAATTGCCCATAGTGTCCTAATAAATAGTAAGGTTAAGGGGGGGTTGTTGGGTTACGGGTATAGGGTGGATACGTGGGTTTGAGTAGGGTGATCATGGCTCGGCACAACATTGAGGGCCGAAGGGCCTGTTCTGTGCTGTACTGTTCTATGTTTCTATACCTCACCATTATACAGGTACAAACATGCTGCTTAACCCAAAGTGCAGTGAAAATGTTTCCCAGTGTCTGCATTGACGAGAGTACTTAATTAAAAGCATGTTTTCCTTTCTTGATGCACCTTCTGCACATGCACACCACCAATAAGCACACTATTAGAGCAAATAGAAGGCTGGAGGAAACAGTTCTCTGTTGGCCGTCGTCAGAATCGGGAAACGCAATCTGGCGGAGACTAGCCGTCACCTCAAAATCAAGGCTGACGCCGGGTACCCATCGGAATTCCATTCTCCTGTGCCTTAACAGTGATGTCAATGCATTCTACACCACATGCATAATAAACCCTGTTGGCATATCATTAACAGGCCAGTCCCGGTGTTCTCCGGGGCTCCCGCGATGCTCCGCCTCCGCTAGGAGGAATTACCAATGGCAAAGTTCACTTGTGGTTTTAAAATTCGGGAAACAGGCACAGTGGCTGCTAAGGGGAGCGTAGGACATCTTCCCAGAGGCGTGACCGTGGGCTGCTGGTTCTGCTGCTGATAATGGATGGTTGGGGGTGGAATGACCAACGCACAGGCTGTGGCATCGGAGTGACCCCCAAGACCGGGGTATTCAGGCACGGTCCTCCATTCCGTGGCCCATGGTTTGCGTGATTTCGGAATCCAACTTGGAATGGTTGGCATCTGTCTTGGCGCCGCAGCCTGGGGGATGCACTGAGGCTGTACGAGCTGGAACTGCTTGACGAGTACCCTGCAGCAGTGGAGCCTGTCCCAGAGGCACAGTAAGTAGCCAGTGAGGATGGAGAGCCGCCTGCCCAATAGGCCGAGGAGGAGGTGGGAAGGAGGCGCCACAGCGTGCCTCGTGTGTACCGGCAGCACCTGTCATTCAAGGACGTGCCACACTGGGAGTTTTGGCAAAGACTCCAACTGAGCAGGGGCACCGTACAACATATCTTCCAGACCATGGCGCACCTGGAACTGTGGGGGTATGGGGGAGGACATTCACTCCCGGTGGCCGTAAAGATGAAGATCATCCTGAACTTCGGCATGGGGGCCTTCCCAAAATCCCGCAAACCTTGGTGCACAGGTGAGCGTCTGCGCCGTCACGGAGACCCTGTGTGCCCATTCGGCACAATATATCAATGTGGACCAAGCCCACCAGGATGCTCGGGCAGCGGCGTATGCCACCATCACTGGATATCACAGGTTCAGGGGGTGATTGACGGGATATCTATCCCCTACCAGCACCGACGCATGAGGGGGTGGTCATTACAAACCAAAAAGGGTTCCACTTCATGAATGTGCAGCTGGTGTGTGACCATGAGGTGTACATCATGCACGTCTGCGCCCAATACCCAGGTAGCGTGCATGCTGTCTTCATCCTGGCACACTCGACAGATCCCGACACCTTTGAGGCTCTCGCTCAGGTGAGGGGTTGGCTC
This sequence comes from Scyliorhinus canicula, assembly GCF_902713615.1. Classification (NCBI taxonomy): domain Eukaryota; kingdom Metazoa; phylum Chordata; class Chondrichthyes; order Carcharhiniformes; family Scyliorhinidae; genus Scyliorhinus; species Scyliorhinus canicula. Next base: position 174,437,506 of record NC_052148.1, on the reverse strand, counting down.
TTGGAGGACAGTGGTTATCTGCTGCAGTCATGGCTAATGATGCCATCTGGAGGCCACAGGCCGATGCGGAGACCTGCTACAACGACGCTCAAGTGACCAGGGCCTTGATCGAGTGGTGCATCAAAGCCCTTAAGATGCAGTTCATGTGCATAGACCCTCTGGAGAGGCCCTCCATTATAGCACTAGGCGAGTCTCCCAAATCGTGGTGGCCTACTTCATCCTCCACAACATCGCGCAGCAGAGGGGGTGATGTGCTGAAGGAGGGGGATAAATGCCAGGCCTCGTCTGACAAGGAGAATGCAGGGGAGGGCCAAGATGGGCAGGGCAGGGCCGGGTACCGGCGCGGTGAACGGTGGCTGACCTGGGGCCCTGCCACGTGCCCTCCTCCAACTGCTACCCTTCCCCCACTGCATCCAGCTCAGCCCAGACCAGTCCATCCCTCACACCCTTCTGACAGAGCAGCGAGACAGATTGAAATGTTTGTGAACAGGTGTTTATTGTGAACAGGGGAACATGTATTTACAAATACTCCTCTAATTGCACCTGGAGGCGTTGGATGATTGCTGACACCCCCTCATGTCGTCCCCAGCTCTGTGTCTGCAGCTCCAACATTGACGTGACCGCCCTTTCCAGAAGCCCTTCCAGAAGCCCTTACCTCCAACCTTCTAACTCCCCGGGGTTCTTACCTCCATCTGATTCACAATAGCACGTGTGTGGCGCGCACCAGATAATGTCCCAGGAACCTCTTCACAACATGCCCAATCGAGGTGAGTGTCTCTGGGATGGTGGAGGGGGTTGGAGACAGCTGTGATGGGAGGTCAGTGTCTTCCCGGGACTGGTGTTCCGTGGTTTAATTGGCTGATGTTTTGCGGGCTCGTGCCATTGTCCATTGCCGCTTCTCCGCTTGTGTTGTGGCCAGGGGTGGGGGGCACCAGGTGGGCCCACCTCATCACCAGGTGATCCTGCAAACACAAGATGTGACCATGGTTGGATCGTGGGTTAGGGTGGTGGTATGGGGAAGGTGGAGTCCTGTGGTTGGGGTGGTGTGAGGAAGGTGGGGTGCTGGAGTTGGAGTAGTGTGGGGCTAGTGGCGTGCGTGCCATAGGGACACCGCAATTCAGCGCGGACTCACTTGGTTCCCCGATGCTGACCTCCGCCTTGGCGACTGCCCTCTCCCCAGGCCACCAACCAGGTCCAGTGCCCGCCCCTGCATGACGGTGAGGGACTGCAGGTCTGAAAGGCCCCCTCCAGTGTTCTCACTCTCCCTGCGGTATTGCGCCACCTTCTCCTGCGGGGTGGGAGCAGGGAAACATAATGCACAGTGTTAGGCAGTCTGATGTGGCAGCAGAGAGGGTGGGCATCTAGTGGCCTTTGTGAACAGGACACCTGGCCATGGCGTGTGGGAAGGGTTGGCATGTGATGCAGGGTGGGTGCGAACAGACTGTCAGCGGGTGGGATTCGGTCGCCCTCCAGGTAGGGGGTTGGAGGGATGGGGTGTGGGGGATGGGTGAGATGGAGGGTGCGGGGATGCAGGTGTATGGGGGGGGGGGGGGGGGGGGGGGGGGGAAATTGGTACTAGGGACACGGTTCTGTTTACCCATGGTGCTCATGACCTCTGGCACTAGAGTCCAGGCCCGGTGTATGGCGGCACCTTCTCAACACCGGGAAACAGGGTGCCCCGCCTCTCCTCCGCAGCATCCAGGGAACCGCGGTGCTGCTCTTCATACTGCCATCTTGTTGGCTGGAATTAATGTGTATGGGGAGCGGAAAGCTTACATGGGGCTGCAGCTTGTCAGCCTCTCAAGTGCCAATCCCGATCCCGGCAAATTGGACATCATTTTTCATTGGAATTGCTCTAGTTCCACCTGGTGCCAGTGCCAGCCAATTAACAGATCCTTAATTGCTCAGGACCAGTGCCTCTTCCGTGGTTGTGGAACACCACGGATTCAGGAGCAGACGTGCATGGTTACACACCAGCAGCACCTTTATCCAGTGGAACCCCTTTTGGTTTGCGAAGGTGAGCCTGTAATGGGCCAGTGACCGTACTTCCCATCATGCTTCCCATTGAACACCCCCTGGACTTGGGGCATCTCGGCCGTGGCAGCGAACCCCTCCTGCCCAGGCATCCCGATGGGCTTGATCCACATTGAAATTGATGGTTTGTGCCTACTGGACATACTGGGCCTCAGTGACCTCAGTGATGGTGCAGATGCACCTGTGCACCGAGCTCTGTGAGATCCCTCACAGGTCCCCACTTGGCACCTGGAAGGAACCCGTGGTGTAAACGTTCAGGGCGACCGTCACCTTGACGGCCACCGGGAGCGGGTGTCCTCCCCCATACCCTCGCGGTGTAGGTGCGCCATGATCTGGCAATTATGTTGCACTGTCCCTCTGCTCAGCCAGGCTCTTCGATGGCATGGCCGGCCCGACAGGTCCTCGAATGACAGGCACGACCAATACACTCGAGACCTCATACGGTGCCTCCTTCCCACCTACTCCTAGGCCTGCTGGGTGGCCAGCTCCCCATCTCACCGGCTGGCTCCTGTTCCTCTGGGACAGGCTCTGCTGCAACAGGGTCCCCCTCGAGCAACTCCAGCTCATAGAGCCTCAGTGCATCCCCCATGTCCCACTCCCTCCCCCATCCCCACACCCACCGCTGACCGTTCCCCTGGCACCCTGTTCCACACCACTGGCCCTGTCAGTGCCCGGAACTGTGAGGGCCTCTGGCCCTGGTGCCTGTCCCTACTGTCAGCATACCGTTAGCTGCTGCTACCCATGCCAGTGGTACACTCCATAGCCCCCATCTGGCACCCTTCTTCAGGGGCTATTGTATCCGCTGCCCTTTGGTGGATGGTAGTATGCTGCCCCGCTGGCGGGTGGTGGCCAGTTGGGGGAGGAGTTGGTGGGGCTGGGGGTGGAATGTGGGGATGGTGGAATGGGCGAACCCATACGGCAGGTGTCACACTGCACAACCACGGGCCACGGTAGGCAGTCGGTGGGATGCGCAGCAAATGGCTGACTTGCTGGCCGCGGCAATGGTGGGCCGTGCCCTGGACACCCAGGTCCCATAGGGGCTTACCCTGACTCCATGGCCCATCCCCTGGTCACCCCCGCTGTCCCCCAACCACCCCGACAGATACCCCCTTAGCCAGCCATACCAGTGGCAGATCCGGCAGCCCACGGTCAGGCCTCTGCATGTCCTGCCTCCTCTCTCTCCCTCATCGGCCTCGGCGTCTGTTTCCCAACCTTTGAAACCACAAGTGAAACATGCCTTTGGTAATTTCTACCGGTGGAGGTGAAGCATCTTAGAGGACCCGGAAAATACCGGGTCAGGCCCGCTAATGATATACGAACGGCGTTTACTGTATGTGCGGAGTAGAACGCATTGATGCCGCTGTTGAGGCACCGGAGCATGGCATTCTGGCGGGCACCTGACACCGCTACAATTTTAGATTCATGACCACTTCTCCACCCAACCTTCTTTCCCAGTTCCGAGGTCAGCCAACATCGTATTTTGTATATTCCAGATCATTGCATGGCAGTTTAGGAGGTACAGGGTGTGTGGAGGGGGTGGGGAGGCCATTGTGAGTAGAAATTGCCCTATGAGAGTATGGGAGAGGCTTGATGGATCCTTTGCTGCGTTCAGTCTTTGCGAGTTTCATATATAAAGCAACAGCAAACATTCGAGAGGGGCACATCTCTGATATCACAAAACGTTCCTTGTGTAATAGCTGTAAAATATTAATTGATCCAATTCGCTGTAAAATAATTAGCAACACCTGGACGTTTACTTGTTCCAAAGGTATCTTTTGTGGCATAAAGGAGTGTCCAGTTACCACCCACTGAATGCAGATGGTGGGCTAGTGTTAAGATGACCTTTTGTTGTTTGCTGCATGGCGCAGTCACTTACGAAACAGTTTCAGATTAACGATGTGACAGCTATATTTATTCTGACTCAAGTCAACCACTTTACTGTTTGTATGCTGGTTACTAGGGAGGGTGTTGGACAGCCTACATGCAGTTCAGTGTTTGAGTTAGAATTAGACCGAAATTAAAATGACCTCCTTTGAACAATTAATGAATTTCAAACCCCATTTTGTCCGCTCAGTGGAGGAAATGGTAACTAAACAAAATTGTTGCATGTTCTGTACCCATGATGTTGTGTTATTGTTATTCTACTGATGCAAGGAAGGGAGAGAGATATTTCTTTGACACAGTATTCTGTTTATTCTAGCGGCTGGGGTTATGCTTTAAAAAATGTTATGGAACATGTAGTACAAAACAAATTTGAAGCAGTAGATGTATTATTCTGTCCCCTGTCTCAGAGAGCTGCCAGCCAATCTAAAGGCCTACAAGTCTAAAGGCCTAAGTGAGGATCAAGGTAAATGTTGGATGGGGTTGGCATCACTGTGGGGACAGGAGGGGAGGCTCTGGAAGAGGGGTTCTTGGGTCAGTGGACGGGAGCATCCTAGAGGGCAGGCGTTGGGTGGAGGCAAATGAGAAAGGAGCCAGTAAAGGAGGGACCCCTCCCCCTTTCCCATCCAAGCACGCTAACCTGCCGGGCTTTCCCCACATTCTTCACCTCTTCCTGCTGGTGTTAAAATTGAGGCTGGGTAGCGAACCCTCCTTAAGTGGTCTCTGGTAATTTAAGGGCCTCGATTTGGGTGAGGAAGGATGGTTGGGCAGGGTGGCTGGGCTGCCCTATCCCTTACCCGTCAAACAATTGTGAACAAGTTGGAGTGGACAGTGCACGACCTACCTGAGGAGGTTTACAGGCCACCCCAGCCTGCAAGCCCACTGGATAGGGCCATTCCAACCATTGACGCAGAGGAGATGGCTGGAGTACCAAATGAATACTTTGCATACGTTTTTACAAAAGAGGATGTTGCCATACGGTCTGGAAATGTTAACTCGTTTTTCTCCCCACAGATGAAATGAAATGAAAATCGCTTATTGTCACGAGTAGGCTTCAATGAAGTTACTGTGAAAAGTCCCTAGTCGTCACATTCCGGCGCCTGTTCGGGGAGGCTGGTACGGGAATCGAACCGTGCTGCTGGCCTGCCTTGGTCTGCTTTCAAAGCCAGCAATTTAGCCCAGTGTGCTAAACCAGCCCCGCCAGACCTGCTGAGTTTTTCTAGAAACTTCTGTTTTTATTTCCAATTTCCAGCATCCTCAGTATTTTGCTTTTATATTATTATATCTTTGAAATACTACATGTGGCCATACTGGATAGGCTGACTTAATTTAAAGTTGATGGGTTACCAGAAGCGAATGGATGAATTTGAGGATGCTTTTAAAAAATTGTTTCATGCGATGTGAACTTCGCTGGCTAGGCCAGAATTTGTTGTCCATCCCTACCTACCCTGGAGAAAGTGGTGGTGAGTTGCCTTCTTGAACCACTGCAGTACATAAGTTGTAGAAGCATCCACAGTTCTATTTGGAAGGGAGTTCCAGGATTTTGACCAAGTGACAGTGAAGGAACGGCAATGTACTTCCAGGTTAGGATGGTGTAGGGCTTGGAAGGGAACCTGTCGATGACGGTGTACCCATCTTGCAATTTCTGGCCTTGCCCTTCTTGGTGGTAGATGTTGAAAGGTGCTGTTGAAGGAACCTTGGCGAGTAGCTGCAGTGCATCTTGTAGATGGTGCACACGGCTGCCACTGTACATCAGTGCTGGAGGGTGAAATGTTCAAATTGGTGGTTCGGGTGCCAATCAATTGAACTGCTTTGTCCTGGATGGTGTTGAGATAATTGAGTGTTGATGGAGCTGTTCTCATCCAGGTAAGTGGAGAGTATTCCATCGCACCCTGACTTGTGCCTTTTACATGGTGGATAAGCTTTGCTGAGTTTGGAGGTCAGTTACTCTCCACAGAATTCCCAGCCTCTTGCAGCCAATACATCTGTATGCTAGTCCAGTTCAGTTTCTGGTCAATGTTAATCCCCAGAATGTTGATAGTGGGAGATTCAGTGACGGTAATGCCATTGAATGTCAAGGGGAGATGGTTAGATTCTTTCTTGTCATAGATGGTCATTGCTTGGCACTTGTTTGGTGTGAATTTTACTTGCCACTTATTGGATTTGATTATTGTCATGTATTCCGAGGTACAGTGAAAAGTATTTTTCTGCGAGCAGCTCAACAGATCATTAAGTACATGAAAAGAAAAGGAAATAAAAGAAAATACATAATAGGGCAACACAAGGTATTCAATGTAACTACATAAGCACCGGTATCGGATGAAGCATACAGGGTGTAGTGTTAATGAGGTTGTTTAGAAGTCTGGTAACAGGGGGAGGAAGCTGTTTTTGAGTCTGTTCGTGCATGTTCTCAGACTTCTGTATCTCCTGCCCGATGGAAGAAATTGGAAGAGTGGGTAAGCCGGGTGGGAGAGGTCTTTGATTATGCTGCCCGCTTTGCCCAGGCAGCGGGATGTGTAGATGGAATCAATGGATAGGAGGCAGATTTGTGTGATGGACTGGGCTGTGTTCACGACTCTCTGAAATTTCTTGCGGTCCTGGGCCGAGCAGTTGCCATACCAGGCTGTGATGCAGCCAGATAGGATGCTTTCTCTGGTGCATCTGTAACAGTTGGCAAGAGTTAATGTGGACATGCTGAAGTTCCTTAGTTTCCTGAGGAAATGTGCTTTCTTGGTGGTAGCGTTGACGTGGGTGGACCAGGACAGATTTTTGGAGATGTGCACCCCTAGGAATTTGAAACTGCTAACCATCTCCACCTTGGCCCCGTTGATGCTGATAGGGGTGTGTACAATATTTTTCTTCCTGAGGTCAATGACCAGCTCTCTAGTTTTGTTGGCATTGAGGGAGAGATTATTGTTGCTGCACCACTCCACTAGGTTCTTTATCTCCCTCCTGTATTCGGACTCGTAATTCGAGATCCGGCCCACTATGGTCGTATTGCCACGCAGTCATGTGTGGACAGGGAGTAGAGTAGGGGGCTAAGTATGCAGCCTTGCGGGGCCCCGGTATTGAGGACTATTGTGGAGGAGGTGTTGTTGTTCATTCTTACTGATTGTGGTCTGTTGGTCAGAAAGTCGAGGGTCCAGTTGCAGAGTGAGGAGCCAAGACCTAGGTTTTGGAGCTTTGATATGAGCATGTCTGGGATTATGGTGTTGAAGACGGAGCTGTATTCAATAAATAGGAGTCTGATGTAAGAGTCCTTGCTGTCAAGATGCTCTAGGGATGAGTGCAGGGCCAGGGAAATGGCATCTGCTGTGGACCGGTTGCAGCGGTATGCAAATTGCAGTAGATCAAAGCGTTCTGGGAGTATGGAGGTGATGCGCTTCATGACCAACCTCTCGAAGCACTTCATTACGACTGAAGTCAGTGCCACCGAACGGTAGTCATTGAGGCATGTTGCCTAGTTCTTCTTTGGCACCGGTATGATGGTGGTCTGTGACTCTAGCTTGGTCTGATATTCTCTCTTGGCATCTCGGATGGCTTTGTGGAGGTCGTACCTGGATTTCTTGTATAGGTCAGGATCGTCTGACTTGAACGCCTCAGATCTGTCCTTCAGTAGGGAGTCAATCTCGCGGCTGAGCCATGGTTTCTGGTTGGGGAACGTACATCCTGCTTTCATTGGCACACAGTCGTCCACACATTTGCTGATGAAGTATGTGATGGTGGTGGCATACTCATTTAAGTTGGTTGCTGAGTTCTTAAATATTGACCACCCCACTGTTTCTAAGCAGTCACGTAAGAGCTCTTCTGTCTCCTCGGACCAACACTGCACGACCTTCTTAGCTGGATTCTCCCACTTAAGTTTCTGCTTGTATGCCGAGAGAAGGAGCGCCGCCTGATGGTCTGATTTCCCAAAGTGCGGTCGGGGGATGGAACGGTAGGCGCCCTTGATTTTTGAGTAGCAGTGGTCAAGAGTGTTGTCGCCCCTGGTGGGACAGGAGATGTGCCGGTGGAATTTTGGCAGTACGCTCTTGAGGTTGGCTTTGTTGAAGTCTCTGGCCACAATGAACAGGGCCTCCGGGTGTTCTGTTTCGTAGTTGTTTATAACTGTACAGTTCGTCCAGCGCCTTCCTCACTTCTGCCTGGGGTGTGATGTAGACCGCTCTGATAATGGCTGAAGTAAACTCACATGAAAGATAGTATGGGCGGCACTTCACAGTCAGGTATTCTAGGTCCGGGGAGCAGTAGGTCGCCAGGGTCGCCACATCCAAGCACCAGGAGGAGTTGATGAGGAGGCAAACCCCTCCACCCTTCGCTTTGCCTGATGACGCAGTGCGGTCCGCCCGGTGAATTGAGAGACCTTCAGGTTGTATGGCACAGTCCGAGGCAGGGGTGAGCCATGTCTCTGTGAAACTGAACACACAGCAGTCTCTTACTTCCCTCTGAGAGATAAGTCTAGCGTTAAGTTCATCCAGCTTGTTTTCGATCGCCTCGACGTTAGCCAGGTTATGCTGGGGAGAGGGGATATCAGCACAAGCCTGAATATTGTACAGGTCTTGCTGCATGGACACAGACTGCTTCTGTATCTGAGGAGTCACAAATGGTGCTGAAAATTGTTCTACCATCTGTGACCATCCCTACTTTGGAACTTATGATGGAGGGAAGGTCATTGATTAAGTAGCTGAAGATGATTAAGTCTAGGACATTACCCTAAGGAACTCCTGCAGTGATGTCCTGGGACGGTGATGATTGGCCTCCAAAGGCCACAGCTATCTTCCTTTATGTTAGGCATAAGATCATAAGACACAAGACATAGGAGAAGAATTAGGCCACTCGGCCCATCGAGTCTGCTCCGCCATTCAATCATGGCTGATATTTTTCTCATCCCCATTCTCTTGCCTTCTCCCCATAACCCCTGATCCCCTTATTAATCAAGAATCTATCTATCTCTGTCTTAAAAACACTCAGTGATTTGTCCTCCACAGCATTCTGCGGCAAAGGGTTCCACAGATTCACCACCCTCTGGCTGAAGAAATTCCTCCTAATCTCTGTTTGAAAGGATCGTCCCTTTATTCTGAGATGGTGTCCTCTGGTTTTAGTTTTTCCTACAAGTGGAAACATCCTCTCCACGTCCACTCTATCCAGGCCTCGCAGTATCTTGTAAGTTCCAATAAGATCCCCCCCTCATCCTTCTAAACTCCAATGAGTACAGACCCAGATACAACAGTTCCTCATACGACAAGTTCTTCATTCCAGGGATCATTCTTGTGAACCTCCTCTGGATCCTTTCCAAGGCCAGCACATCCTTTCTTAGATACGGGGCCCAAAACTGCTCACAATACTTCAAATGGGGTCTGACCAGAGCCTTATACAGCCTCAGAAGTACATCCCTGGTATTGTATTCTAGCCTTCTTGACATGAATGCGAACATTGCATTTGCCTTCCTAACTGCCGACTGAACCTGCACATTAACCTTCAGAGAATCGTGAACAAGGACTCCCAAGTCCCTTTGTGCTTCTGATTTCCTGAGCATTTCCCCATTTAGAGAATAGTCTGTGCCTAAATTCCTCCTTCCAAAGTGCATAACCTCACACCTTTCCATATTGTATTTCATCTGCCACTTCATTGCCCACTCTCCTAGCCTGTCCAAATCCGTCTGCAGCCCCCTTGCTTCCTCAATACTACCTGCCCCTCTACTTAAACCAGCGGAGAATTTTCCTCCTGAATCCCACTGCCGTCAGTTTTGATGTCACACTCAGTCAAATGTAACTGTGATGTCACGGGCAGTCAGTGTCATCTCACCTTGAGGTTAGCTCCTTTGTCCATGTTTGGATTAAGGCTGTAATGAGGTCAGGAGCTAGTGTCCCTGTTGGAATCCAAACTGAGGATTACTAAGCAGGTTATTGCTCACAGTGTAAGTCCTGTTAGATAGCACTTTAGATGACCGCTTGCATTACTATTCTGATGATCAAGAGTAGACTGAAGGGGTGGCAATTGTCTGGGTTGGATTTGTACTGCTTTTTGGTGGACAGGACATACGTGGGCAATTTTTCAATGTTGTCAGGTGAATTCCGTTTTCAGCCTTGTTATTTGTACTGACATGGGGCGGGATTCTCCCCTACCCGGCGGGGTGGGGGGTCCCGGTGTAGCGGAGTGGCGCCAACTACTCCGGCATCGGGCCTTCCCAAAGGTGCGGAATTCTCTGCACCTTTGGGGGCTAGGCCCGCGCCGGAGTGGTTGACGTCACCCCGACTAGCGCCAAAACCGGCGCCAACAGCCTTTGACGCCCGCCGGCCGGCGTCGGGGGGTGGCTGAAAGGCATTCGCCGGTTCGCGCATGCTGCCACTGACGTCACCACCGGCGCATGCGCGGTAGGGGGGTTCTCTTCCACCTCCGCCATGGTGGAGGCCGTGGCGGCGGCGGAAGAAAAAGAGTGTCCCCACGGCACTGGCTCGCCCGCCGATCGGTGGGCCCCGATCGCGGGTCTGGCCACCGTGGGGGCACCCCCCGGGGTCCGATCGCCTCGCTCCCCACCCAGGACCCCAGGGGCCCACTCGCACCATCAATCCCGCTGCCACCAGAGGTGGTTGAAACCACGGCGGCGGGATTGGCCTCTCAGCGGCGGGACTTCAGCCCATCGCGGGCCAGAGAATCGCCGCAGGGGGCTCGCCGATCGGCACGGCGCGATTCCCACCCCCGCCAATTCCCGGGTGGCGAAGAATTCCGACCACGGCGGGTGCGGGATTTTAGATGGCCCTGAGCGATTATCCGACCCTGTGGGGTGTCGGAGAATTTCGCCCATGTATTCTGATTGGAAATATTTGTGGAGCCTCCTCCTCCAATCGGTTGTATAATTGTTCATCTTTCACAACTGGATGAGGCAGGACTGCAGAGTTTTGATCTGATCCATTGGTTGTGGGATCGCTTGGTTCTGTCTATCCCTTGCTGCTTCTGCTGTTTGGTATGCAAGTAGTCCTGTGTTGTAGCTTCATCAGATGGACAGGTCACTTTTAGGTATGCCTGTGCATGCTCTCCTGCACTTTTCATTGAAGCAGGGTTGAGCCCCTGGCTTGATGGTAATGCAAGAGTAGGGATATGGCAGGCCATGAGGCTACTGATTGCTGTTATGTACTGCGGCTGCTGATGGCCCACAGAGTCTCATGGACGTCCAGTTTTGAGTTGCAAATCTGCTCGATGTAGCACTGTAGTGCCCTAAAACATGATGGAGGTTACCCTCAATGTGAAGAGGGGACCTCATTTCTACAAAAACCATGTGGTGGTCACTCCTACCCATACTGTCATGGGCAGATTTATCTGTGAAAGATAGTTGGTGAGGAAAAGGTCAGGTAGGTTTTTCCCGATTGCCCTCACCACCTGCTCTAAGCCCAGTCTAATATCCTTGCCTTCAGGACTCAATCAGCTCGGTCAGTCGTGGTACTACCGAGCCATTCTTGGCGATGAACATTTGAAGTCCCCCACCCACAGTACATTCTATGCCCTTGCCATCCTCAGTGCTTCTTCCAAATGATGTTAAATATGGAAGAGTACTGCTTCATCAGCTGAGGGGAGTAGTCGGTGGTAATCAGCAGGAGATATCTTTATGTGTGTTTGGCCTGATGCCATGAGTCTTCATGGGGTCCAGAGTCAATGTTGATATCTCCCTTCTACCTACATATCACTGTTCCTCCACCTCTGGTGGTTCTGTCCTTCTGGTGGCACAAGGAATACCCAGGGATGATGTTGGTACATTGTGTGACTATGAAAAATGAAATGAAAATCTCTTATTGTCACGAGTAGGATTCAATGAAGTTACTGTGAAAAGCCCCTAGTCGCCACATTCCGGCGCCTGTTCGGGGAGGCTGGTACGGGAATTGAACCACGCTGCTGGCCTGCCTCGGTCTGCTTTAAAAGCCAGCGATTTAGCCCAGTGTGCTAAACCAGCCCCTATGTCAGGCTGTTTAACGAATCTGTGAGGCAGCTCTCTCAATTTTGGCAAAAAGCTGCCATATGTCAATAAGGAGGACTCTCGGGCAGGGGTTGTTTTCATCATTTCTGATTCCTAGGTCAATACTGGGTAGTAAGTCCAGTTTCAAACCTTTTTCACTTTGCAGCAGTTTGGTATAACTGAAAGACTTGCTCGGCCATTTCAGAGGGCGTTTAAGAATCAACACATTGCTGTGGGTCTAGAATAGCATGCCGATCAGACCAGGTAAAGGTGGCAACATTCCTTCCCCAGAGGGCATTCAGAAAAGAAAGGTTTATGTGGCACTTTTCAAAACAACCAGATCCCTCAGTCACTGCTGTAATGAAGAGCGTCAGCTAATTTGCTCACAGAAAACTCCCCCAATCAGCGATGCAATAATGAACAGATAATTAATCTGTTGTGATGTTGATTGGCATAGAAGTATTGGCCTGAACACCAAGGATAACTTCCCCATTTTTCTGTGACATAGTGTCATGGAATCCTTTACATCCAGCCAAGCATAAACTGGGGCCCCAACTGAAAGATGGCACCTTCGATAGTGAAGCACACCCTCAGTATTGCACTGGCGCATCAGCCTTGATGATTGTGCTGAATCTTTGGAGTGGAACTTTAATTCAGAACTTGGTGACACAGAGGCGAGCATGCTACCAACAGGGCAGCATGGTAGCCACAAGTGGGTAGTGTTGTGTAATGCTTCTTCACGTAGCATAGCTGCTTCCTTGATGTATACTCTGACAAAGGAAGGTTCAGACTTGGCGATAGCTTTAACACATTTATTGAACAGTTAACAATTCTCCTACTTGAGTTCGACTCTCCTGCTGATCTTGCTAGAGTAACTCAGTCTAACTAAACAGTCTGCTCTAAGCCATGCGGTGGGTGTGATGCTTCTGACCTGCCCCTGTCTCTCTGAGTGTCGCCTATGGAAAGAGAAAGTGCATGTGTGCCCTGTCCTTTTATATGGGTAGCCCCCCCTGTGGTAGTGTCACCTCTGGGTGTGTCTTGATTGCCCATTGGTCGTGTCCTATCTTACTGACCAATTGGTTGAATGTCTGTGTGTCATGATGTCTCTGGAGCTCCCTCTAGTGTTTATTTAGTCCCAGTGTATTTACATTAACCCTTTGTGTATTTACAGTGATGCATATCACCACAGATAGCACTGTTGCTTCACAGCTCCAGGGTCCCTGGTTCGATTCCTGGCTTGGGTCAGTGTCAGTGCGGAGTCTGCACATTCTCCCTGTGTCTGCATGGGTTTCCTCCAGGTGCTACGGTTTCCTCCCACAAGTCTTGAAAGACGTGCTGTTAGGTCATTTGGATATTCTGAAATCTCCCTCCGTGTACCCGAACAGGTGCCAGAATGTGGCGACTAGGGGCTATTCATAGTAACTTCATTGCAGTGTTAATGTAAGCCTACCTGCGACAATAAAAATTATTATTGTTATCTGAGCCATAGAAAAATAAGGGTGGAAATTGTGGAGGTACGGTTTATAACCTTCCAATTCTCTTTAAATACGAGAGTGGTGTTCTAATATTGGATGCAGGCAGCTGACAGAAGCAAGATTTCATGTGGAGCTAGCTTACACAGGAGCTTGGGGTGTGCTGATCTTTGAAGCACTCCAAATATGACTCCTGATGTTGTGCGAAGGGAAGGGTGTGAGGGGAGTGGAAATTATTCAAACAGGAAAGGCCATGACCTGAAACATTATTGGCAGCATTCTCCGTGGGGCAACCCTGAAATGGGGAAAGGCCATAGGTGGAAAATCGGTCGTAAATCCAAAATCATGGTGGGCACCGGCCGTACACCAGATTGCCATGCTCCGGTGCCTCGATAGCGGCACCAATGCATTCTACTCGCACATACAGTAAACGGCACTTACATATCATCAGCGGGCCCTACCCGGTGGTTCTCCTGGGCCACCTCGATGCTCCACATTTGCTGGGAGAATTACAAATGGCGAGTTTCATTTGTGGTTTTTAAAATCGGAAAACAGGCACCATGGCTGATGAGGGAGAGAGAGGTGGTAAGACAGGCATGTTGTGTTTGGTCTTCTATACCGTACAAGGATTCCATGCCAACAGGGAGGCCCGATACGCCCAGTCGCCACAATATATCAAATTCAATGTGCTCCGAGCACATCTGGATGCCCGGGCAGCTGGGTACGCCATCATCACCTAGATGCCCCGTGTCCAGGGGTTGATGGACGGGGTGCATGTCGCCCTATGTGCACCGGCCTATAACAGGCCAGTCTTCACAGATCGAGAGGGGTTCCATTCGATGAAAGGGCAGCTTGTCTATACCCATGAGCTGCTCATCATGTGCCCGCTACCTGGGCAGTGTGTACGACACCTTCATCCTGGCACACTCAACAATCCCCCCCCCCCCCCCCCCCCCCACCCCCGGCTGAGGGGTTGGCTCCAGGTCGACAGGGGTTATCCGCTGCGGTTGTGGCCAACACCATCTATCCAGAGGCCACAGACCAACGCAGAGGCCTGCTTCAGTGATGCCTGTGCACAGGGCTATGATCGAGTGGTGTTTTGATATCTTGAAGATGCGGCTTAGGTGCCTGGACCACTGTGGAGGGGCCTTCCAGTGTATCACTAGCAAGGTATCCCACATAGGGCCAGCAGGGTAGCATGGTGGTTAGCATAAATGCTTCACAGCTCCAGGGTCCCAGGTTCGATTCCCGGCTTGGTCACTGTCTGTGTGGAGTCTGCACGTCCTCCCCCTATGTGCGTGGGTTTCCTCCGGGTGCTCCGGTTTCCTCCCACAGTCCAAAGATGTGCGGGTTAGGTGGATTGGCCATGCTAAATTGCCCGTAGTGTCCTAATAAAAGTAAGGTTAAGGGGGGGGTTGTTGGGTTACAGGTATAGGGTGGATATGTGGGTTTGAGTAGGGTGATCATGGCTCGGCACAACATTGAGGGCCGAAGAGCCTGTTCTGTGCTGTACTGTTCTATGTTCTATGTTCTATCGCGGTGGCCTGCAGAGGGGGATGAATGCCAGGCCTCATCCGACGAGCAGGCAGTGGGGGGGAGCGAGGATGGGCAGAACATGGAGCCCAGGCCAGGCAGGCAAGGGAGGCCGCACAATGTATGCACCAGGGCCGACACACACGGGACGCTCTAATCGCCTCCAGATTCAACAACTAGGGGGACTGGCCAGCAGCACGGACATCCCAACCCCATCCCCGCCCCGGCCGACCAAGCCCTCCCATGAACACCCTCCCTGCGCAACATGCCACCCTTTGCAACCCCCTCTGTGAATCGTACCTGCCTCACTACGGGATGTGGGCCCTGGGTTGACAATAACAGCGGGTCTGATCCATGTGATGGAGAATGATGACAACCCGCTCTGCGATGACCTCTGGTTCTCCGCATCATTCAACAACATCTGACTCCTGACCAAAGTAGCACTTCCCACATTCCACCTGGGTGATCATTGCATGCGAGGTGGCCATTCCACCATACGGTCCCATCAGATCCCTGGTGTGTCGGTGCTGGGGGTGGTTGGGGGGGGTGGGGGCAAGAATGAGATGAGGGTGGGTGAGCGCTGGCTGAACTACAGTCCCTGGGCCAAGCCCACCCCCCAATGTTTGCCCACCCACAACCCCTGCAGCCAACCCAGACCAGCCCATCCCTCACACCCTTCTGATAGAGCACCGAGGCAGGTTGTAACGCTGTGTAGAGGTGTTTAATGTGAACAAATATATAGCTTTGTGCCCTCGCCCCTATCATTATACTGTGCCATGCACCCGTGCCAACTTAACTGGTGTCTACCTTTTTGGCCTTATGGGCCCTAAAGCTACATCCAGGTGGATCCCCAGATGGTACATCAGGAGTGGAGGCGGCCTGCTGCGATTCCCACCCTGTGACCTGGGTCACCTTTGGCGGCCGCCTTCTGGGGCGACCGGGCCTGTATGGGGTTGGCTGCCTCTTGGGTGCCTCATGTGGCGTGGTGCCACCTTGTTCTGCCCACTGCCCATCAGATGTGCCAAGGACAGGAGGGGGCGGGGGGTGGGGGGGGGGGAATCCGAGGTGCTGTGCTGTTCCGGCACCTCCCTTGCGGGCCCCACCATCTCCGCATCCCTTGGGGTGCCCGATGGCCCCATGGACTATTCCATGGGACGGGGATGTGGGCGGAGCTAACCCCTGAGGCCTCACCGTCACCTGGCACTGCCAGTCCTGGAGGCCCACGCCCACACCAACCTTGGTCTCGATGCTCGCATCCATGGAGCACAGGGAGTGGACCACCTCCGTCTGGGACTGCACCACATCACCCATTGACTAGGCCACCACCTTCTAGGTCTGTGCCACATCAGCCAGTGACTGCACCATCTCCCTCTGGGTCTGTGCCACATGTCAGACTGCACCATCTCCCTCTGGGTCTGTGCCACATGTCAGACTGCACCATCTCCCTCTGGGTCTGTGCCATGTCAGACTGCACCATCTCCCTCTGGGTCTGTGCCATGTCAGACTGCACCATCTCCCTCTGGGTCTGTGCCATGTCAGACTGCACCATCTCCCTCTGGGTCTGTGCCATGTCAGACTGCCCCATCTCCCTCTGGGTCTGTGCCATGTCAGACTGCACCATCTCCCTCTGGGTCTGTGCCATGTCAGACTGCACCATCTCCCTCTGGGTCTGTGCAATGCTGCTGTCGCCCTTAGCCATGGCCCGCTATGACTGGGCCACGATCAGGAGAACCTCTGCAATGTCCAGGTGGCCCTGGAACATAGCTGCCTGTGATAGGGCTGCTTTGCCCTGGGCTCAGCCAGTGCCCACACTGAGTCCCCCAGGCCTTCGACATCCTGACACATGGCCAAAACCTTTGCCCCCAAGGCCTTCAACGCAGATGCTATTCGTGAGGCTTCGGCCTGCGTGGCACGCATGGTTCGCACCATCGCCTGCTCCTACAGGTGGTTCGACTCTTCCAACTGCATCTGCAGGTGCTGGATCATTCCGGATACCCCCTCATGTAGTCCCTGACTCTGCGACTGTATTTCCACTATAGACGGGACCACCCATTCCAGAAGCCCGAAACCCGTCTGGATGGCGGCTCGTGCCTGGAGTCGGGACGCCCTGCAGCCTTCCGCCCCCTCGGGGGTTCCTACCTCCACCTGCTGTACCGCACCAGATGTGCACCAGATAGTGCCCCAGATATTCATCAGATAGTGCCCCAGATGCGCACCAGATAGTGCCCCAGATAGTGCCCCAGATGTGCACCATAGTGCCCCAGATGTGCACCAGATAGTGCCCCAGATGCGCACCAGATAGTGCCCCAGATGTGCACCAGATAGTGCACCAGATGTGCACCAGCTAGTGCCCCAGATGTGCACCAGATAGCGCCCCAGGATCTTCTTCACTAAAGTGCCCAACCGAGGTCAGGGTCTTTGGGATGGTGGAGGGTGTTGGGGACAGACGGGAAGTCAGTGTCGTCCCCATCTGGTGCTCAGGGGTGTCTCGGGCTGCAGGTCGAGGGCTCCCATCCATGTCGGTGCCCTCCGCCTCCTCGCTGCTCTCCTTCTGGGATCAGGGATGGGGGGCACCAGAAGGGCCTGCCTCATTGCCAGGTGATTCTGCAAGACACAAGACAAGATGCATGTTTGAATTGCAGGTTGGGATGGTGGTGGAGGGGCAGTGTGGAGGGGGGGGGGGGTTGGTGGTGGGGGGGGTGTGGGAGTGGTGGAGGGGCACTGGGGGAGGGGTGTGTGTGGGAATGGAGTAGGGTGCAGTGTTGGGGGAGGGTGTCGGTGATGGTGGAGGGAGCCATGGGGGGGTGGCGGTGTTGGAGGGGGTCGTGGGGGGGACTGTGGGGTGGTTGGGGTGTGTGGGGAGGGTGGAGGGGTGGTGGTGGTGGCTTGGTCCAGGTTGAATGGGGATGCCGGGATATCCAGGACCTCCGTAACCTCCCAGATGCACCTGTGGGCTGTAGATTATGAGATGACACACAGATTCACACTCGAGCTCTGGAATGACCCAATGGCATAGAAGTTCAGGGTTGCGGTGCCCTTCATAGCCACCAGGAGCTGGTGTCTTCCTTCTTCATGGGGTGCAAGTCCATGAGGCCCTGGTACAGGTGCCGCACTGTCTCCCTGCTGAAACACAGTCTTCTACGGCACATGGTGTCCACCAGCTCATTGAATGACTAATGACACCTGTACACCTTAGGTCGTCGCTGGCCTCCCCTTCTGGGTCGCGACTCAGCCTGATGGGCGACAGGATCTTAAGGGCGTGTGGTGGTACTGCACATGGGGTGCCGCCTCAAGCCTGTGTCAACGCTGCTGCCTTCTCAGGCATCTGCCCACCTTGACTGTCACCAGCAACACGAGGGCAACCTCTGTGGGATGCACAACAACAAATATATTTTGATTTGGGTGGAACTAGGGAACGAGAGAGACCAACAATCAGTTCGGGTATCAATCCCGGACCCTCAAGCCCCTCAAGACCCCCTGCCCCCACACCCTTACATGTCCCGCCTTCTCCTCTCAGAGTGCCATCCAGCAAGCCAGTTGTACTGGCAAATCTTGCTCTGCACGTTCACTTCCGGCATGTCAGGAGCCCCGAGACACAGACCCCAGGCCTCTGCTGGGAATATTAGGTAGGCAGCACTCTACCCTGATCCACACACTTACCCTTTGGTCGGGAGAAGGTCCTCAGTGCTGAAGGCCTGCTCTTTAGTTTCTGATTGTTGGCAGCTGCCTCTATGATCTCGATGCTGCTAGAGTTCAGGCACAGCAGCCGGTCCGCCGGTCGGCACCACACTGGTCAGGGGTCACTCAACGCAACACCGCAGGCGATTCTCCAGGCATGATGGGCCGAGTGCCTGCCAAGTTAGGCCGAGTCCCGCCACCACCGTTCTCGTATGGTCCTCCCCGGCGGAACTTCGTCGTTCATGTTGCCGGGGGGGGCGACCTGGTTGGGGAAGGGGGGTCTGACCCCGGGGGTGGGGTGCACCACAGTGGCCTGGCCTGCAATCGGGGCCTACCGATCGGTGGACGGGTTTATCCCGGTGGGGGCCTATGTTCCTCCGGCAACCCACATCATGCGCGAACGTGCGCCGGCCGTGGTGTGTATGCGCGAACCACCTGCGTCGCCCGTGCTGACGCCCGAATCAGCAGCTGGAGCAGCGTGAGGCTCTCCATCGTTGATCCTGGGGGCCAGATGACGTTGTTGTAAAACGCATCGGCGTTTGCGACGGCGTCAACACTTAGTCCCAGGATCGGAGAATCCTGCCCCATAGGTTTTCAAAGAGAGCTGGATACATATTGAAATTGCTGAATTTAGAGAGCTACGGAGATTGGGCTGGGGAATGTGACTAGCTGGGTAGCTCTTTTGGGAGCCGGTGCAGACCTTCCGTGCTATAAATAAACAAACATCAAACTAATTCTTCATTTGAAATAGCCTTCGGCTTTGAAGCTAGAGGCTGCTCACAGTCAAACGGAGTGAAATTGACTTTCAGGATAGAAGCCATAGCAGGGCTCTGACCTCAAAGTGTTTGGTTGGACAGACAGGCTACAGCTGTGGTTGTCCTTGCTGTGGGTCGTCATAAAATTTAAGGCCTCACCGACGCAAAGACCCTCACTTCCCCCGGCCCAGGAGCAAACTAGAATATTTCAGCCTCCTGACCAAGCCCAAGCCCCCTGAGTGTCCCCCCCCCCCCCCCCCCCCCCCCCCCCCCGAGCAGGGGACAGCAGCTCAGGTGCCCTTGAGCTGCATACTGGAAAATGGAAATAGCTACTCACCTCCTCCCTTCCCCTCAGAAGCCATTGCCCTGGCTTCATGTTTTTAAAATGGAGTACTGAACGATGCCCATGTGATTCCTCACTGGGGAGTCGTGTGATTCCAGGGAGACTGCTGCATTCGACTTCAATTTCGCTAATGAGATTGAAATGAATGCAAATGAGGATTAATGATATTCTCACCACTTTTGGTCAGGTTCCGGAACTTGCCATCAGAAGCGGGCCGGGTGAATTGCAAACCGGTTCACGCCTGGCGCAAATCTCAATTTTAGCCTTTCCCGCTATTCACCTGCCAAGCCCCGACCCACGCCGGGCGCAACGCGGTGGTTAAATCGCACCCAATATTCATAGAATCTCCAAGTACTGAAGGCCATTTGGCCATTAGAGTCTACACTGACCCACTGAAAAAGTTCTCTAACTAGGTCCACTCCAATGCCCACCCACCCTTATCCCCATAACCTAACCGGCACATTCCTGGGCCCTAAGGGGCAATTTGGCATGGCCAGTCCACCTAACCTGCACATGTTTGGGCTGTGGGAGGGAACTGGAGCACCGAGAGGAAACCCACACCAACAAGGAATGTGCAAACTCCACACAGAGGCAGCCCAAATCTAACCCGGATTTGTGATGCGGTGAGGTAGCTGTGCTAACCACTGTGCCGCCCCAAATTAGCCTCCATTGGAAAAAACTAATGTGAGCTGCTGGTGCTGACTGGTTCGTGGGCAGCTAACCAATTCCTCCTTTGGCAGGTATCCAAGGTGTGCCCATTTAACAATGGATGTCCACCATTGCTATTTCTGGCCAAGTTTGTTAGCAGAATACAGTTGTGATAAAATATTATTTCACTCAGTAACAAGCTTGTATCTGATCTGTTCAGACAACCTGGCCCTAAAATTCCTGTGGAGCTATTTTACTGGTGAAGGAGAGCTGGATCCCTGCTCAGCCACATCGGAAGGACACATCAATGCTGTTCTTCCCAACTAAAAGCGGCAGAAAGGTGGAGTGGTGCCATGCCATTCCAACATAGTGGAAAAAGCATGGGAAGGGTATTTTTAGACAAAGAGCAGCCAGAACTGTGTTTGGAAGATAATTGATCGCATCTTGCATCGTTACCTTTGGGCATACAAGGGCAGAAGGGCTCATTCCCTTTGAGTTCACTTCCTTAGTTCACAGGAAGTGAACTAAGCAGTGCCTATCAGCCTGTCCCAAAACAACACTCCCAGGAAAGGCCCCAGGGAAAGCAGGTGAATATACCACTTGCATTTTCTTCATCTTCCATTTTTGAAATATGAAAGTCCATCTCTGAATAAAAATACCATCACAATTTTTTAAAATCGAAAGTTTATTAAAAATATATAAACCAAACTTCGAATACAAAAGCATAATTTTTCCTTTACGCTGACAAGAAGAAATAATTACATTTGCACTTCATTATGATATAGGAACACCAGCTAGAGTTTACCATAACAGACTTGTACCTTATTAATAACTTATTTTAGAAATAAATGTTTTGTTTTAGCAATTTTTGATCATTCAAAAATGGCAAATAGTATACCGTCTTCATACTATCTTCACTTTTATTCTTTGTTGATACTCATTTATGTGCATAATTGGATTTCATTCTTAACATTCTATCTATGTGAATTCGATAAAGAGTGGGGAATGTGCTCCATATAACCCTATTGGACCACTTGCTACATAAATTACATGTTGTACAACCTTTCTCCCCATAATGATATTATATAAAAGTCATGTTTACAAAATACGGCAGAACTTTATGTCTGTGAATCCCTTTTTGTGAACAATATTCATAAACAATATAATAAAGATCTGGGCGGGATTCTCTGAGGCCCCGCCGGGTTGGAGAATCGCCGGGGACAGCATGAATCCTCCCTGCCGCTGGCTGCCGAATTCTACGGCCCCCTACGCTGATTCTCCGGCCTGCGATGGGCCGAGCGGCTGCCCATTTTCGGCCGTTTCCGCCCGCGTAAATCAAATCAGGTCCGTACCGGCGGGACCTGGCCCTACGAGCGGCCTGCAGAGTCCTCAGGGGAGGGGGGGGAGGGGGTGCGGGTGGATCTGGCCCTGGAGTGTGCCCCCACAGTAGCCTGGCCTGCAATCGGGGCCCACCGATCCGCGGGCGGGCCTGTGCCGTGGGGGCACTCTTTCCCTCCACACCGGCTGCTGTGAACCTTCGCCATGGCCGGCGTGGAGAAGTACCCCCCTGCGCATGTGTTGGGATGACACCAGCACACGCTGGCGCTCCCACGCATGCGCCAACTCGCACCGGCCGGCGGAGGCCCTTCGGCGCCAGTTGGCGGGTTGCCAAGCCCTTCCACGCGGCTGGCACGGCGCCAACCCCGCCGGCGCATGCCGAGCCCCTGAAGGTGCGGAGGATTCCGTACCTTCCAGGCGGCCGGACGCCAGAATGGTTCACGCGACTCCTCGCCGCCGGTACAGCCTACCCCACCGGATGGAGGAGAATCCTGCCCCTGATATTTTATACATTGATGGTGGCATGATAGAACATTTTATAGGGTTGTACTTAGACATAACACACACACACCAAGTTTGATGAGTTACCACAAACAACAATGTTAAATGTGCACATGAAATACCATTGTCATATTTCAGGTAATTGATGACACAAGGAATATTTTCGTCTTTTTGGTGCTCCTGAAAATTGAGGGTAGGGGGATCATGTTTTTGAATTCCTGACACGCACACTCTAAGATGGAACCATTTACCCTACGCTTGTATCATGTAAAATCTCAGAGTCCCTGTCATGTGCCAGTTTGTAATTTCCATTCAAAAGATCACGGGCGGAATTCTCCGCAACGGCCGATGCCGTTGTGAAACCCGGAGTGTTTCACAACGGCATCTGAGGCCGCTCCTCACCACCTATTCTCTCCCCCCCCCCCCCCCCCCCCCCCCGGGGGGCTAGGAGCGGCGTTTTGTGAAACTCGGCCAGCGGGCCTGAACGCTGGTGTCAAGGCGGCGCGCCGATAATGACGCGGCCGGCGGCAGCTAATGATGTCAGCCGCGCATGCACGGTTGCCGTCTTCCCCTCTGCTGCCCCGCATGACGTGGCGGCTTGATCTTGCAGGGCGGCGGAGGGGAAAGAGTGCGTCTCTTGGAGACGCCGGCCCGACGATCAGTGGGCACCGATTGCGGGCCAGTCCCCTCCCGAGCATGGCCATGGTGCGCGATCCCCTCTCCGCCCCCCACAGGCCCCAAACTTACCTTTCGCGCTATGTTCACGCCGGCAGCGACCAGGTGTGGTTGACGCCGGCGTGAACAGGTCGGGAACGGCAGGCCGCTCGGCCCATCCGGGACGGAGAAAAAAGGGCTGGATTTTGGACCTTGTGCAGACCTTTAAAAATTACATCCGGGACCCAATTCAGAGATTCCTGGCCCCATTCCTGATGCTCCCCAATTTTCACCAGCATAGGAAAAGGGTACAAGCTAGTGTGAGTCACCAAGCTGTGTCCTGCACTCCAGTCCTGGCCGGCTCCATTGCATTCATACCCTTCATGTCAACCTCCGTTACTTTGATGCCCATTCACTCAATATAGACTTTGTACAGAAGCAGCGAACCTGATAAGCATGTGTGAAAAATCTTTTTTTTTAAATGATGGCTCATTCATAGAAAATAATTTTGCTATGGCCCTATAAAGTGTCAGCCATCAAGGTTCTTTAAAGTATCAATAAAGTAACTACTAACTCTGTGACCACCTCTAAATTCCGAATGTTGTGGTTGGGCCCTTCTCCAGTTATCACCCTTCCCCAAACGGAAATTCCATATTTACAGGCACTTTTTCCCGAGGCAGGCAAGCTAAGTCAGGAAATTTTCTGACTCCCGTTACCCGGCTCGAAGATTAAAGTTCATCCCAAAGTCTCCAGTCTGCTTAAAGGGGTAGATTCAAATGGTTATATTCCAGTCTCTGGGTTAATCCAAATTTTTGTAATTCTTTTTCATTTTCTGGGAACCTAGAATTCTGACTCTGGGTGGAAAAGCACATTATATTGTGCTTAATTGGGTAATCAGTGAGAAAGAAAGCTGTTTAGGTCACTTTAAAAACAATAACTAATCCTTTACTCTTTAGTTAACCTTGGAGGGCAATTAAAGTTGGAACGCAAAACAAAAAATAAATTAACATACTTCTGGCTAAGGTACAAATGAGCTATTTTTATAATCAGTACATCTGAACTGTGGTCAATTGCTATGTCCTTCAGCACTGGCCAAGTAGTACACAGCCTAGGTTAAAACACAAACTAAATGCCTCCCTGTCAGATCAGTGTGTCTCCATTAGCATCTGCCGAAGGCTTTAATTACCCTATCAACAGAATAATCCGTTCACAGTCACTGATGTTTTCAATTGCTGCACATGCTCCAAAAATCCACGGACCATGGTTTCAGTGACTCTCCCATTGCTGGTGTCACTGAGGTTGCGGATTCAGAGGAAAGACACTTCATATTGTTAGGGCCAATGGATACCTGCACATTCACAGCAGCCACAAGCCCCATGCAGTGAGAAACTCCGGTATGTGTCCTCCATCAGGGCAGGGAGGATTAGGTATAATGCTGTTCATAGAACATAGAACATAGAACAGTACAGCACAGAACAGCCCCTTCGGCCCTCGATGTTGTGCCGAGCCATGATCACCCTACTCAAACCCACGTATCCACCCTATACCCGTAACCCAACAACCCCCCCCCCCCCTTAACCTTACTTTTTTTTAGGACACTACGGGCAATTTAGCATGGCCAATCCACCTAACACGCACATCTTTGGACTGTGGGAGGAAACCGGAGCACCCGGAGGAAATCCACGCACACACGGGGAGGACGTGCAGACTCCGCACAGACAGTGACCCAGCCGGTCTTGTCAACTTGGATCAAGTATGACATAGATTCAATTTGAATTGGTTTTTGGAGCAAGCAATGAGATACAAGGAGGGCTTGCCCTGTCCACTCTGTGCATTGGTTTTGTAACTCTCAGAAAGGAAAAATATTTTAAAAATATATATCCTGGTGTTCTATTCCACGAGATTGCAGCCAACTCTCCTTTGGCCCCTTTGTGTAAAGGCGGCAGGCACAAATCTTCAAAATATATTTTTCCCTTTCTTTGGGTGCCCAGGCAGTTTGACCTGGACATGGACTACATCCTAAGAAAAGACCAGTAAAAGTTGGAGATGGCTGGTACTGGTCAGAACCGGAGTTCCATTTTAAGGTATACTAGACCAGTTTGAACCAGTTATTTCCCAAGTTTTACTGTTTTTCCCTTCTGATGCTACTATCACGTCTCGCAATATATCATCCTCAAAGGGAATGCTTCTCCAGTCCACAATCATTTGATGCTTTTGGCCTTTGTAAGAGGTGCACAGTGGTTCTACCCAGTTACAAAGCTGACTGGGAACCTCTGGAATTGATGTGAAACTGGCTTAACTGGATCTCTTTTCTGGTGAGTTCCCCTGAACTCCGAACTCCCAGTGAAGTCATGACTTAAAGGATTTAAGGGTAATTCATTATTCACCTGTAAATGCTTGCTGAACACTGTAAAGAGACAGTACAGAAGCTTTGGTCACATAATAAAGACTTCTTGACTATTGAGGTTATAGCCAAGTCTTTTGAATAAATTGGGCAACTTAGAATTGGTGGATTTTGTTTGCACATTTTAATTGAAATTTAATTGAAATTGCTGTACTTATGAAGATTGATCAATTGATCCTGAAGCAATGCTTTAATTCTAATAAAGGAAAGTGCTTCGGGAAGAAAATGTTAGGTCATTTTTAGAAATGTATGAGGCAATGTTAGAAGCATCGGAACAGAAATGTTATGAATGTTTAGCAAGAAGTAAAAATCTTTGTGTAACGTGTGCAAATACAGCTGGTTAGATTGGATATACGTTAGTAGAAGATAAAAATAAATACTTGTAGGATAAATGCAAGGTATTAGGAAACAATGTCTAAAGTCAGGCACAATTGTTCTAGTACCCCGCTTGCCATAAATGTACTCTGGAGGTAAAATCAGAAACATGCTTACACAGTCGGATAGGTCTTCAAACAAAGACAAAGCTGCTGCCTGATCAAGGACATGACAGAACCATAGAATCCCCACATTGCAGAAGGAGGCCATTCGGCCCATCGAGTCTGCACCGAGCCTCAGAAAGAACACCCCATCCAGGTCCCCCCATCCCCGTAACCCAATAACCCCATCTAATCTTTTGGACACGAAGGGACAATTTAGCATGGCCAATCCACCTAACCTGCACATCTTTGGACTTTGATAGCTTGGAAATTTAGGTATGTGTAAACCGGGAAGAAACATTGCATACAAATGCTACTACTGACTGCACCTGTACATCTGTTCACACTGGCTATTCAGCATTTGCATATGAGCAACCTATCCACCTGGTGAAACCATTTTGGCACAACTTGAAGAAGTGTTTGCACAAGGCGCATGTTGACTTAATGGATTTCAGCAGCTTTTTAAATAGAAATATTTTGCCAGTTAAGGTAATGCCAGAATAATGTTTATACTGATTTCTTAAATAAACTTTTTAAAGTTAATTCCTTTCTTCTTGACAACGTTCAGTGTTTACATTATTCGCAGATGCTCGTGCAGGTTGATTGATAACAACGCCACACGTTAGAAAATGCATATAATGGGAAATTGTCCAGGTTGCTTTATGAACATTGATAAGAGTCACAGCTGCTGTCTTTTTTATCCCCAATCAGTAGGGAACTTGGCACAGATCTAAAAATCCTTGTCCCAGCCTGAAAATTCATCTGGGGGAATATCTTTATCAGGAGGATAGGTGTCAAAGTATCGACAATCGGTAGGACCTGTAAGCTTGGGAAACAAGAAAGAAAAAAACTGTTACTCAGTGATGGAACCATCAATTCACCAGACACGTGTTTCCGATATGAATCTAGGCTTTAATCAACTTACTTCAGAGCCAGCCTGTTACCTGTTGATGAACTCTCTGTGAACTGCAGGCTGACTCTGGACAAGGGTATTATACAGCAGCACTAGGGGGAGGAGTCGTGGGCGGAGCCAAGGGTGGAGCCCTGTACAAGCTCCTGAGCATTCCCAGAGCTACTCCCCCTAGTGGTTGGGTAATGCTACTGCGCTTACAAATATACAGTGTGAATTTACCATGTTATATTCACCACACTCAGCACTTAACCGTCGCGAACCCCCCACCCCCGAAAAAAGCTTTTAAATAATTATGTTAGTTATCAATGATTCTCATTGGTAACTAAAAACAATGTTAGGTTTGGTCCTTTTGGTCCATAGGTTCTTTCTATTTGTACATAAAATCTCCCACTGTAACTTCAACAATTGTCGCGCTTCTGCCTTCAACAAAAATGCTGCTCTCTTGCTCAATTCATTTAAAGATAGACAAGAGGAAAAAAAATTACAACATGGAAGCACGCTATTTGACTCAATTAGTCTGCGCTGGTGTTTGTGCTCCACAACCCTCGTCCTGTTCAACTTCATCAAACTCGTCACCATATGCTTTTTTATTTTCCCCTCTGCTAATCTAGCGTCCTTTTCAATGTATCACTGTTACACCACGGGCCTAGTTTTTATGGGGTGACAGGGGGGAGATGGCGAATTGCTCACCCCACCGTTGGAAAAGTCAGTCATGAACCCGTCGACTTTATGAGAGACCATTTTGCGGCATCAAACCCTGCAGGCGGCCGTACCATGTTGAGGGTCAGATTTCCACCCCTCAGTGGGGAAAAGTCCCTGGCCGAGATTCCCCATCGGCCGAGGCTGGAATCGGGAAATTTATGGGGAGGGGAATTGGTTCCGACGCCGAAATTGTGGCGGCTGCCAATTTCATGCCAGATTGCAATTCTCCGTCCACCACGGCAGCAGCATCAATGCGTTCCACTTCGGACACACAGTAAACACTGTTGGCATATCATTAGCAGGCCTGACCCAGTATTCTCCGGGGCCTTCGTGATTCTCCTCCTCCACTGGGGCACAGTCCCAATGGCGAGTTTCACTTGTGCTTTTAAAAATTGTGAACCAGGCGTTGTGGCTGATGAGGGTGAGAGAGGAAGTAGGACATGGAGAGGCGCGACCATGGACTGCCGGGTCGGACACTGACCGGGCTAGCTGGGATGGTGACGGGGAATGGGAGTGTTGCCGGGGTGTTTCCCTCAAGGGGCTGGGGCAGTGCCCAGGCACGGACCGCCATTGCTGCAGCCTGCAAGTTAGCTACCTTGCTGCGCACCCCACTGTCCATCCACCTTGGCCTGTGGTTCTGCAGAGTGACACTGACTATTTGGGTGCCCCAGCCCTGCACTCCAGCCCCCTCCCTCCACCCCCACTAGCCCCACACCCCGGCCCCAGTCTCCCACATCCTGCACTCCACCCTCCACACCTACCAACCCCGCACCCACCCTCCCTCCACCCCACCATCCTCGCACCCACCCTTCACCCCCCCCCACCCCCATAACCCACCCTCTGCCATTCCCCCACCCCCCACAACCGGTTGCCACCTGCCAGCGGAGCATCAGGTAGCCCACCCAGGACAATGCTCACTATAGCCCCTCTGGGGGCAGGCACCGGACAGGTGAAGCAGAGCGATCCGCTGGCAAAAGCAGCATCAGCTGACGGCACCACTGGCAACAGGGTTGGGAGTCGACAGGGCCAGGGGTGCGGGAATGGGGGTAACGTGCATGAACAGGTTCCGCAGTGCCAACCAGGGCACCATGAAGCCTGTTGGACCTGGTTGGACACAGGGGTACGCACCATGTTAACACGTCAGCCATTCACCCGCTGCAGTCAACAGATATTGGAATACTACCAGCAATGATGGCCTTCCTCCTAGTTTCCGCAGCCGTGTGGGGACGCCCTGCAGCTGTACGAGCTGCTCGAGGAGAAGGAAGCTGCAGTAGCGGAGCATGCAGCAGTGGAACAGGAGGCAGCTGCTGAGGATGGAGTGCCGGCCGCCCAACAAGCCAAGGAGGAGGTGCAGCATGGGGCCTCGTGTGTACCGGCAGCACCTGATATTCAAGGACCTGCCAGACCGGGCATGCCTTCGAAGACTCTGGCTGAACATGGAGACAGTGCGACATATCTGCCAGATCATGGCATATCTGGCACTGCGGGGGAATGGAGGAGGACACCCGCCTCCGGTGGCCGTCAAGGTGACGGCCGCGCTTAGTTTTTACCGCCACTGGCTCCTTCGAGGTGCTGAGTGGGGACCTGCCTGGGATCTCACAGATCTGCGTTCATCTGTGCCATCACAGAGGCCCTAGATGCCCAGTTGGCACAATATATCCATTTCAATGTGGACCGAGTCCACCAGGATGCCCGGGCAGCGGGGTTCGCTACCATCACCGACATGCCCTGGTCCAGGGGGGTAATTGACGGGATGCATATGGTCCTACGAGCACCTGCATATGACAGGCCGCTCTACAAAAACCTAAAGGGGTTCCACTTGATGAACGTGCAGCTGATACGTGACCATCAGCTGTGCATCATGCACGTCTGCTTCCGACAACCAGGCACACTCGACGATTCCCAGCCTCTTTGAGACGCATTCTCCCCCCCCTCCTCCCCCCCCCCCTGACTGGGGGTTGGCTCCTGGGTGACAGGGGTTATCCACTGCAGTCGTGGTTTTACCCACTACAACGCCGCCCATGCAGCGACCATGGGTGTGATCAAGCAATGCTTCGGCATCCTGAAGATACAGTTCAGGTGGCCTGGTACACCCGGGAGAGACCCTCCAGTGTGGTGCTGAGAGGGTCGCCCACATCGTGGTGGCCTACTGCGTCCTCCTCAACATCGCGCAGCAGAGGGGCGACGTGCTGGAGGAGGAAGATGAATGGCAGGCCTCCTCTGATGATGACAATGTGGGGGAGGGTGAGGATGGGCACGATATGGGGACCAGTCAGGCATGGGAGTCCGCACAACGTGTGCACCAGGGCCAATGTGCACGGGACGCTCTGATCGCTTCCAGGTTCACCGACTGGGCGGGGGACTGACCAGGGGCATGGACACCACATCTCCCCACCACCTGCAACCCCCTCCATCAAATATACCTGCCGGCCTATCGGGATGTGGGACCTGGGTTAGCAGTAATAGCGGGTATGGTCCACGGGATGGAGGATGGTGACAACCCACTCTGTGGTGAGCTCTGGTGCTCCGCATCATTTGACAACGCCTTGTACTTTCCACCGTCCACCTGGGTGATCCCTGCAGGCAAGCTGGTCATTCCATCACACGGTGCCATCAAATCCCTGGGGTGGTGGAGGTAGGGAAGGTCATAGGGGGAAGATGGGGAGTCCAGATCACCCACAATGTCTGCCCATTTGCATCCCTCCCCGCGCCCCTTTTCTGGCCAGCCCAGACCAGCCCATCACTCACACCTATCTTTCAGAGCACCGAGTCAGGTTGTAACAGTGATAACAGGGGCGCGATTGTCCACTCCCACGCCGGGTGGGAGAATCACGGGAGGGCCGCTCTGGCACCCCCTGCGATTCTCCCACCCATTCCCCCCCGCGAAATGGCGTGTCGCAAAACACGACACGCCGTTCGGAGAATCGCGGGTATCCGCGATTCTCCAGCCCGGATGGGCCGAGCGGCCTGCCGTTCCCGACCTGTTCACGCCGGCGGCAGCCACACCTGGTCGCTGTCGGCGTGAACACAGCGCAAAAGGTGAGTATGGGGTCTGTGGGGGACGGAGAGGGGAGCGAGCACCTCGGCCGTGCTCGGGTGGGGACTGGCCCGCGATCGGTGCCCACCGATCGTTGGGCCGGCGTCTCCAAGAGACGCACTCTTTCCACTCCGCCGCCCCGCAAGATCAAGCGGAGGGGAAGACATCAACCGCGCATGCGCGGGTTGGAGCCGGACAACCTGCGCATGCGCGGCTGACGTCGTTAGGCACCGCCTGCCGCGTCATTCTCGGCGCGCCGTCTTGATGCCAGCATCAAGGCCCAGCAGCCAAGATTTACGGAACGCCGCTCCTAGCCCCCTGGGGGGGGGGGGGGGGGGGGGAAGAATAGGGGGCGAGGAGCGGCCTCCGACGATGTCATGAAACACTCCGGGTTTCACAACGGCACCGGCCTTTGCGGAGAATTCCGCCCCAGGTGTTTAATGCAAACAAATATATACATACACATGCCTTAGCCCCTATCGCTGTACTGTGCCCCACACCCATGCCAATCGGATTGGCTGGCAGCTTCTGTAGTCTCAGCAGCACCAGGCTTCAATAGTGGGCACTGCTGAGGCTGCAGGCAGAACCATGGAGATTGTTGCGAGATCCCAAACTAAGGCAAGTCTGGGATTTTTGGGAAGAGAGAGGTTAGACAACCTATTTGTATGTGTGTGTGTGTGGGGTGGGGGGGGTGTGTGGTTTGGAGGCTCGGCAGAGTGGCACACAGTGAGAGGCTATCACCTGCAGGTGGGATGGGGTTCCCCTGCTGTACACAAGAAACCCGCCCCCTCCCTAAAGGAGTGTAACCCCCTTCCCTCTTTTTCACCTCAGATGGTTAAAAGAAAGAACTTCCCACACCTGCCCGTCTACCCATGCTAACCAAAGTGTGGCGTGAGCAGCATAATGTTTGGGTCAATTGGTTGTTAACAAGCTCAATTTGCCACGAATGACATTTTTTAAATTGGTAGGCAGGCAGTGAATTTTGGCGCCTGTCTGTTCAGTGCATTATGGGACATCGACGCATTGACATCGGGTTCATGGTCCGATGTCATCATGCCAGATTTTTCACACGCAGTCCCAATTTGCAAATGTAAAATGCCGGACTATATATTTGCGAGTTCCACATTTCAACCACTCTCACAATGAACAAGCTTCTCTTGAAATATTTACTGGATTTATTCGCAACTGCTTTATGTTTATTATTATTGTTGGACATCCCCACAAGCTTTCTCAATATCTCCCTATCATAATTTATACTGAAACCACTTCGTCATTTTAATGATCTCTGGTCGGAAACTGGAGCAAAATGCCCTTTATATTTAGTATATGTAAATTATAATCTCTCAGTTCTGATCATAGAATTTACAGTGCAGGAGGAGGCCATTTGGCCCATCGTGTCTGCACCGGCTCTTGGAAAGAGCACCCTGCCCAAGCCACACCTCCACCCTATCCCCATAACCCAGTAACCCCACCCAACACGAAGAACAATTTTGTACACTAAGGGCAATTTAGCATGGCCAATCCACCTAACCTGCACATCTTTGGACTGTGGGTGGAAACCGGAGCACCCGGAGGAAACCCACGCAGACACAAGGAGAACGTGCAGACTCCGCACAGACAGTGACCCAAGCCGGAAATTGAACCTGGGACCCTGGAGCTGTGAAGCAATTGTGCTAACCACTGTGTGGCCGTGCTGCCCACTATTATTCTTGCAAATCTTTTATCACTGTACAGTAACCGAATTTCCAAAATATTCCCTTCATCAATCACTTTTTCTAGTGTGGTTTACATCATTAAGAAATCATTGTACAATTAAAGGTTTGAATTGTTTTCCGTAAATTTATTATTCATTACCTGGTTGTTTGTTTTGGAAAGTATGAGTGGAGACATTAGTGTTTAGAACAGGGGTGGGCAAACTTTTCCGTGCAAGGGCCACATTCAGAAATTCACAATTCACAAAGGGCCGCATAGTATATTAAGTAAAATAATTACTTCACCCGGTTATGATTCTGGGCGCCTCATATAGAACATAGAACAGTACAGCACAGAACAGGCCCTTCGGCCCTCGACGTTGTGCCGAGCAATGATCACCCTACTAAAGTCAACGTATCCACCCTATACCAGTAAGTAACCCAACAGCCCCCCCCATTAACCTTAAAAAAAATTTTTTTTTAAATAAATAAATAAATAAAAAACTTTTTTTTTTTTTTTAATGACTTGGTGGGCCGCAGAAATACCTTTGGCGGGCCGCATGCGGCCCGCGGGCCGTAGTTTGCCCACCCCTGGTTTAGAATGAGCAGTTTTATACTTTGGTTTCCAAAGCCCGGATTCGAAATTGGCCAAATCAACTTAATGATCTCAAAATGGGGTTAGTCGACTGGACGCCCCGTGAAGGCTAACGCACTGGCCATCCCTCACTCCATTTCTACTCCCCACTCAATGACTTCCTGTGGGCGGCAGAACATCCAAGCCACTTTATATTGTGTCAATCTGGACTCAACACGTTGCAATGATTCATCCGTTCGTCGGTTTACAGCTCACAAACGGCACAAAAATGATGCCCGAACAATTTCAATATAGAAATGGGAATGTGACTTTTGTGCACTCAATGGTCAACAGCCCAAAGGTTCAATCCAATCCTCCAGTGTCGGGTAATGCTGTTGGTGGTATGTTGATGGTATGGTGGAAAAGCTAGGGGCTTTTCACAGTAACTTCATTGAAGCCTACTTGTGACAATAAGCGATTATTATTATTATTATTATTATTACATTTGTCAGGGATAGAGTAGGTTACCCACTGCTGTGTTCCACCAACACACATTTACCCCGACCCAATAAATTGCCCTCTTCCCCTTCAGTCCAGGTTTTCTACCATCCTAAACATGCATTACAGCTTCCCTGAATGCGATTGCTAATTTCACTAAAATAATAGTGCCAACTTTTCACTTCTGCTCTGGTGGTGAGCAAATCAACAATATTTGCGTTTATCGACATCAATGGAATTAGAAAATGAACCCTACCATTTTTATGTTACCTGCTTGAACTGTTGCAGACTCGGAAGCTCATCCTGCCACAAGGGGTAACTATTGTTTGCAACAGTAGGAAAATTGTTCTTTACTATTACTGCCAAAATGATATTGGGTAGGAATAGGTGGATAGGCAGTTCCTCGCTGAGCTAGTTACTCCCAATTGAACACCATTTATTTTGAAGGAACAATGTAACAGAGAACAATAACCTGCAAAATCATGACTTCTTCTGAAGGGGCTGGTTTAGCACAGGGCTAAATTGCTGGCTTTGAAAGCAGGCCAACAGCATGGTTCAATTCCCGTACCAGCCTCCCCGAACAGGCGCCGTAATATGGCGACTAGGGGCTTTTCATAGTAACTTCATTTGAAGCCTACTTGTGACAATAAGCGATTTTTATTTCATTAGGGACAGCACGGCGGCACAGTGGTTAGCACTGCTGCCTACGGCGCTGGGGACTTGGGTTCAAATCCCTGCCCGGGGTCACTGTCCATGTGGAGTTTGCGCATTCTCCCCGTGTCTGTGTGGGTTCGCCCCCACAACCCAAAAAAGATGTGCAGGATAGGTGGATTGGCCACGCTAAATTGCCCCTTAATTGGAAAAAAATAATTGGGTACTCTAAATTTATTTATTTTTTTAAATCATGACTTCTTATGTCAGAAGTAAAATATTAATTTGCACAAATACCTCTCTTTTTAACGGTGATGATAATGTTCTAGCTTTCAATCCTTCCCAGTTGAAACCACTGAACCATCTGCGATGGAAGAAAATGAAATATGTTATTAGAATACAACCTTTATTTAATAAATCTAAACAATTTCTCCTTTTATTATACTCAAACTTACATTTTTGAGCTAAACTGTGTAACTTTCATGTTCCACCAACACACATAAATATACTAAATTTACTAAAAATAGTTCCAAATATTTTGGTGTAATTTTTTTATTTGTTCATGGGATGCGAGTGTCACTGGATAGACCAGCATTTGTTGCCCATCCCTAATTTCCCTTGAGAAAGTGGTGTTGATCCGACTTCTAGAACCACTGGCGTCCATGTTGTGCAGGTACATCCACATTGCTGTGAGGAAGGAAAGACCAAATTTTTGATTCAGTGATAGCGAAGGAATGGCAGATGATACAGTTTCAAGTCAGGATGGTATGTGGCTTGGAGGGAAACTTGCGGCTCGCAATGTTCCCATGCTTCTGCTGCCCTTGTCCTTCCAGGTGATAGAGGTGATGTTGACGATGGTGGTCTTGGCGATTTGCTGCAGTATGCACAGTTGGCATGTTACTCTAATGGTGCAAAGGGTGAATGTTTAACATGGTAGATGGTGTTTTGATCTAACAATCTGCTTTGTCCTGTGTTTTGCTTCTTGAGTTGCACTCATCCAAGCAAGTGGAGAGTATTCCATCATGCTCTTGACTGTACCTTGTACATGATAGACAGGCTTTAGAGAGTCAGGAGGTGAGTTCTGCACTGTAGAATTCCCAGCCCCTGGCCTGTTTTGGTTAACCACAGTGTTTATATGGCTGGACCACAAATTTCTGGTCAATGGTGACCCCCTCACCCCCCCCCCCCCTTCCAGGATATTGATGGTGGGTGATTCAGCGATGGTAATGCCATTGAGTGTCGCGAGCAGGTAGATAAATTCTCCTTTGTTGATGGCCATTGCTTGGTTCTTGCGTGGTATGAATGTTACTTGCCACTTGTCAGGACAAGTCTGAACATTGACCAAATTTTGCAGAATGTGGGTACAGATTCCATCAGTATTTGAGGAGTCACAATTGATACTACACACTGCAATTATTTTTCTCAGGTTCAAATTATGATATCTGTTTTCTATTGCCTTAACTGTGCTATTATTTCTGGTTGAAATGAGTCCATCTGAATACAGTCAGATTCTTGATGGGCTGAAACCAATCTTTTGAAATTGGTTTAAAATGATTGTTTTAGTTGAAGAAACCAGGGGATGCTCCTGCCCCCCCAGCCCAAACAAGAAGTCCCGTTTGCGTCGATTGGTGCAAGTCCTAAGAAATGGAGACCTGGTGCCTTGCACTCTGAGCAGGGACAAGGGGGTGAGTACCCTCCCTACACTTGTCTCCAGGGTGCCCAGGGTGTCTTCTGGGGAGGTTGGGATCAGAGACACTTGGACTGGGCTGCAGGGGCTCAGGTCAGGGGTCTTTCCTGGGATAGGGGTCATCTGTAGCTTTTAAAATCTTTAAACAGTCTTTCAGTTTGTCAAGATCAAATGTCTGTGAGATGAAGGTAAACGTCTTCCCATTAATGTGGTGGAAATCTTTGAAGTGTTTTTATCACAGTCAATTTCATTGCCCTGGAAGTCTAAAAGCTTTGAGCTGAATTGCTTACATTCAATTTCACGACCATTGCTGTTTAAAAGTCTCTTGATTGTCAGGGCGAGGAATTTCGAAGGCCTACCGTTATTTACTTATATGAGTTTACAGGGGTTCGGGGGGCAATTTCTCCGAGCCTCCGTGGGTCCGACGCCTTCCCGCGATTCTCCACAGACCGGAGAATCGCCACCAGTTGCGCGCATACGGTTGATGAAGCGTTAGTCAGGGGCGATTGAAAGAGGCCTCCGTGGCGATACTCCGCTGGCAACTGGCTGAGTACCCGTCGGTGTGGTTCACTTATGGTTCCACCCAGCGGGCTCTCGGAGTGGCGGCTGCAGACAGTCCGCGACTGACCTGGTGAGGGGGGTGGGGTGATCCGTCACGGGGGGGGAGGGGGGCCTCCAGGACAGTCAGGCTCGCGATCAGGGGCCACCTTTCGGCGGGCGTGCGATCGGGGGAGGGGCCTATTTTGTGGGGGCTGGCCCACTTTGTGGGTCTGTCATGTTGCGCAGACCCCCGGCTGCAGGCGGCCGCTGCGCGTATGCGCGGACCCGCGGCGGGAAGTGCAGGGACCCGTATCGGCAGCCGGAGCTGAGAAGACTATTCCGGGGTCCTGCAAGCCCCCTTTAAAATGGAGAATCACTCTGGACTTTCTAGAAAAAAGTCCAGAGTGATTCGTGCCCGTCTTCCCGTGGGCGTGGGGACATAGCTCCATTATCAGAGAATTCCGCCCATTAACTCGGAAGTGCTTCCATATGAGGTTCTTTCGAACCAAAGTTTTTTTCAAAAGGTCTCTCTTTGTTCTGAAGAGCTTCCTGGAGTGCAGCCCCTGCACCCTCTTTAGGAGGTTTTTCAGAACAAAGGTGGGGGGGGGGGGGCATTAAAACAATATTCTGAAATCGGGGCGCACTTAAAATGGTGCCACAATCTCTGCGAAGCAGGACCTGTCAGCGAGATTAGGCCCTGTTCCTCGCAGGTCCAGTGAAATCCCCGATCCTCATTAAAAAATGTCAATGTGCCACTGAATGGCACGTCAGCTTCGCTCTAAGCGCCAGAGGGAATAGGTCCTGAGAGCACTTTGCCTGAAAACGGGAAAATTGCGACCCGCGGCTGCTTCTAGCAATTACATTTTATTTTCTTGATGTAAAATAAATTGCAGATGTAGTAAAAACCATGAAAATAATTCAGTTTACCACACTGGGTGGAGCAAAAATTGTTTCCTTTCGGAACATGAATTGCTTTTTAAGATACTCAGTAATTATTTAACTGTCCATGAGTTCTGTTGCTTACTCCTGCACAAAACAAAGAAGATGAATTTGTGAATGTATAGATCTATGGGATTGTTTTTCATAACGGCACCATATTTTCCAGAAAAAACTATTTTCAATGCAGCATGCTATTGAGTTGTCTGAATACACAACTGACAGAGCCAGAATAGTGGTTGTCAGCAAAGCGCCACATGGAGACCCTTCATGTTATGGTTCAATACTGACATAAATCACTTAGGGATACTCACAGCAATAACATGACTGGTGAATCCCAGCCAATTTATATATCACTCCTCACAGCCCGGGGTACTTCAAAAAGGAAATTGTATTGATACAAAATGCATTCTGTCCCTCTTTAGTGTTTAAGCAAAAAGAAATTCCACCTCGTTTTTGATGTCATTATTTATCTCCCTGTCAACTTAATTGTGTCCGTACATCAGAGACCAGTCCACAAAATGAATGGGAAATGAATGGAACTAACCTTTTGGGCCTGTTAAAATCAATATCTCTGCTGGCAACAGAGCTCTCATATTGCTAAATAAACATGCATTTTTTTCAGCTTGCGTTAGTTACTGCCAAGGTGATTCGTCATTCACTCTCGCACTGTCCAAATTCTAGCTTCTACTATTTTATTGAATTACTTATCTTCAGGAAGCTAATGCCTTTGGTTTAATATCCTCCATCCTTAAGAGAAAATTCATAAAGAAATATGAATGTGATCACAAGGGGGCTATAGAAATGATTCTTATAAGTTCTGTGCCTTTGTTGTAATTGATTCATTATTTCAAAATAAAAATTGAAAGATCAATGAAGGGGAAAAAACTGCCAAAGGTGACATCTGGGAATTGCTTATCTAACTGCCCAACTTTCAATAGAAAATATAAAACGTGAGCTGTCCAAAATGCAAGTACATAAATACTTCACATCACACACAATGATGCAATTGCTCTCAGCACTCAAACAATAACTCTCAGTTTAGGTCAGAGATTTATCTTCACTTGGATTGGCTTCTTTGTTTGTGGTACAAGGGGCACATCCAATTTCCAATTATGCAAACTATATTGCATTCGTACCCATCTTGGAACTGCCCATGGCTTCTTTAAAATAATATTTTTCTGAGTTGATCACCAAACCGTCAATTTGCAGAGATGTTAAAACTTTAAAATCCTCTGAACCTAGCACCAAGCTGTCTCTAAACCACTGACTTCCAGGTGTAATTGAGACGAGACAAGTGATAGTCAGTCAACCAGCTCCCACGGGTTGACAACGTCAATATTTTAATGAGTTTGCAGTCTCTGATTTAACTTGTATGACGGCAGGCTGGTCTCTCAGGTCTCCAAGACCTCAGCTGAAGAGAATAACTATGCAGAGAAGGTCAGTGCTTCCGACCCTCCACAAGCTCCTAACCCATCAAATTACCTCGATCGCGAATCGCCGTACACTCCACACCTCACAGAGTCAGAGATTGGATCTTCTCCTGGGGTTGGGGAATCGGACTCCCTCCCGTGGGGTCAGGGATCTGGTTCCCCCTTCACAAGACCACGCGGAGCAGCAGGCACTTGCCCACAGCTGCAGCCTCTACCAGAGTGCTCCCACTTGAGTGGAAACCAAACCTGTCAACCGGATAACCTCTGGGCAGGGAAGATGTCTAAGCAAAACTGCAGATGCTGTGGAGTCAAAACTCCACAGTATGCAGGGACCTTCCAGGCTCCCTGTCAGAATCCCTGTCGACACAACCTGTTTTGGTCAGGGTTCAAACCAATGTCTTTAAAAGTTTGGTCATTGTTAGACGATAAAAGTTACCTGTGCTTCTTTATATCATTTATTCCATTTTTCAGATTTCCTAGACGTTCAGTTGGGTTTTGTCTGCAGTAAAAGATAGCACAGAACAATAAATAATTTATTTCTTTCAAATTTTCCCTCCCTCTACTTTTCCCACCACAGTCCCCTGGAATGGCTGTCTCGTGCTGAGCTATGGTTTCATAGGTCCTGCAGCCTTCCAGTACTTATTCTTTATGTGTGAGCATCGACAGTGAAGGTTGGCAGGGTACTTGACGTAGGGCCCACAGCCAAGCTCAATCATGTCTCCAGAACCAAGCACCCTTGTTTCTTAGCAGATGCTTGTCAGAAACAGGAACCCTAGATCCTGTTCAAAAAATCACTTAAAATGGGCATAACCCTCTGTTAAAACAGTAAACGGTGAAAGATCATAAAAGGTCGGTCCATTAATATCATTCCTGGCCTCGAGGTTGACATTTCCCTTTGACAGCCCAGGGGCCTGAGATTATTTTGGCATGCTACCATTGACTCGGGCAAAACTAGCTGTATGAGGATCTACAAATACACAGTATGCTATGCAATGCTATCGGTTATATTACTGAATCAGCAACAGAGAGCTCAAATTCCAAAACAGAAAACTAGAACATCGAATTTAATAAATCTAGTTCATTGACGGTTGGCACCATCAAATGTGTCAACGAAAATCACCATGAAACATTTCAAATTGTCATAAAACAAGTGATTCCCCAACATCCTTCAGAGAAAGGGATGTGCCTCCAATCGCACACGAAGTAACTCACCCGCGGTGGTATTTTACTGGTTCTGCAATGTGGCTTTGACAACAAGACTGGGAGTAAGGTTGGATTGGAGGGGGTTGAGTTTGCATTGAGTTCCTGTCTCAGGCCGATCCTGCAGGATCGAACAGATAAGGACTGACCGCTCAACAAAGGCAAGTAGTCCATTTCAATTTGCAAATGCCCACTTCCGGGCTGACTGGGGATGTTGCCGTGATCTCCCTGGAGATGGACTGAACCCCCACCGAGGCCAAAGTCCAGCAGATGCTTGGAGGCAACTTGCCAATTGTTGGCTGCAGGGCCCATGAGGCTTCCTTTACTTACACCCCTACCAGAGCTGCAAGAATCAGCTGACCACAGCTGCAGATGTAATCCATCCTGTGGAGGAGTCTTCCTCCTGCAGTGCAGGCCTGGCACCTTTGGTCAACATTTATTTTAAAGAAATGGAACCCTCTTTCAGATGACATTCAAGGTGGAGACACCATCATGGTCCCTCTGCTACAGAGGCAGTGCCAATGACTGCCCTTGAGGCTGCTATCCCTCCAAAGCTGTGCACCTTCTTATAAATATAAATTTACATCACCATACTCAGATTACCCTTCATAGAATCTGACTTCAAAGATCATCAAAGCAATGTTCGCTGTCAAATGCCTGCTTACCAATTATGATTCTCTCTTTAAATGAAGTTACTTTATGGTAAATCTGGGGTAGAGGCAGGATTCTCCGACCCTACGTGCCGGAATTGCGCCCGACACGGGGGCGGAGAATAGCTGTGCACGCCGGAAATCTGGCGCGATGACACTTCCTCGATTCTCCGTGGACCCACCAGTCGCGCAAGCGCGGTGGACGCAGCGCCGGTCGGAGGCCGTTAGAACAGGCTCCCGCAGCGATTCTCCGCGGTCGACGCCAGGCCCGCGTTTGGGGGCCACCGATTGGACGGCCATCGCGATCTGGGAGGGATCTACCTTACTCCGCGCGGGCCGGCTATGTAGCTCCGCCATGTCGGCGGCGCCTGCGCCGAGGTGGGCCACCGTGCATATGCGCGGAACTGCTTGCAGCCGCCGTGCGCATGCGCGGCCACACATTTGGGACAGCACGGCCCCGCTGACAGCCAGAGCCGCGGGACGCATGCCAGGGCTGTCAGCCCCCTGGAAAAAGGAGAATCACCCCGGATTTTGAGGAAAATGTCCGGAGTGATTCTCGCCTGTATTCTAGCGGGCGTGGGGACTTGGCCCCAAAAGGGAGAATCCCGCCCAGGATTTCTTCTGTGCAGTAAAATGGTAACAATATTGCCCACTTCACAATTACAATTTAGTTGCACATAGCAGAGATGAAATTTTAGTATCAGGGAAGATGTTTAGTTGCCATAAAATATATGTAGGTAGAAAATAGAAGCAGGAGGAGGCCATTCGTCCCTTCGAGCCTGCTCCACCATTACGATCATGGCTGATCATTGAGTTCAATACCCGGATCTCGCCTTCCCCCCATATCCCTTGATCCCTACTAGATACATCTTCAAAGAATTCCAATAGATTTCTCAAGCATGATTTCCCTTTCA
Source organism: Scyliorhinus canicula (assembly GCF_902713615.1). NCBI lineage: Eukaryota > Metazoa > Chordata > Chondrichthyes > Carcharhiniformes > Scyliorhinidae > Scyliorhinus > Scyliorhinus canicula. The sequence continues at coordinate 174,396,418 of NC_052148.1, read as the reverse complement.
TAAATCCATGCTGACTTCATCTGATTATACCACAGCTTTTCAAATGCTGTGCTATGTAATCCTTGAAAATGGACTCTAGCGGACTTATGGTGGCGGCCATGGTGTGAGTGATCGGACAGTTGACAGCTCCCGCTAGTGGTGTTTTTTTTGTCCTTTTCCCTGATTAACGGGTGGATGTTTTGATGGAAAAAGGTGCAGGAGTGGTGGAGGAAGAGTATATGCCCGATATTCTGCTTTCAGGACCTCATGGGCTGGTTTAGCACACTGGGCTAAATAGCTGGCTTGTAATACAGAACAAGGTAGCAGCGCGGGTTCAATTCCCGTACCAGCCTCCCCGAAAAGGCGTCGGAATGTGGCGGCTAGGGGCTTTTCACAGTAACTTTCATTGAAGCCTACTTATGACAAGAGGTGATTATTATTATCCCTCTTTTATCAATGTTGATTGTACCACTGTGTACCACGGCCACTGGCTGTTCACCCTCCTTTCCAGAATGTCCTGGAACCGCTCCGAGACATCCTTGACCCCAGTACCAGGGAAGCAATCATCCTGGAATCTCGTTTTTGGCCACAGAAAGGTCTATCTATTCCCCTTGCAATTGAATCCCCTATTATCTATTGCATGCCCACAATTTTAACTCCTCCCCTCTGCAGCAGAACCGACCATGCTGCAACGTGTTTGGTTGTTGATGCTTTGCCCTGAGTGGTCATTCCCTTCAACAGTATCCCAAGTGGTATATCTGTTTTGCAGGCGAATTATTACAGGATATTCGTGCACTGCTTGCCTAGCTCTCTTGCTCGCCTGGTGGTCATCCATTTCCTGCTTGTCTGTGGAGTTTGAGAGGTGTGATCACCTCTCTACGCATGCTATCAACAATACTCCCTGCCTTGCAGATGCTCCACAGTGTTCCCAGCCGCTGTTCCAACTCTGAGACTTGGGCTTGCAGGAGCTGTAGCTGGAGACACCTGCACACATGGTGGTCCTGGGAACTGGAAATGTTCCTGGCCCCCCACATGGAGCAAGAAGAGCAAACCACGGCTTGGAGTTCTACTGCCATGTCTTATCTTTTAAATTAAATTTATCCTTTTATCCACATAATATTAACTAGTATTAACTAATATTAACTAGGGCCCTTCTTCTCTGTCCTTGTTATTCTAGAATATATATATATTTTCATAAATTTAGAGTACCCAATCATTTTTTTCCAATTAAGGGGCAATTCAGCGTGGCCAATCCACCTACCCTGCACATTTTTGGGTTGTGGGAGCAAAATCCATGCAAAAACGGGGAGAATGTGCAACTCCACACAGAGAGTGACCCAGAACCGGGATTGAACCTGGGACTTCGGCGCCATGATATTCTAGAATAGATTGACCCATCTACAGTTTAATTAAACATCTGAGGGCTGATTTTAAGCCAACTGCTTAACAGAAACTGGATGGTTCCCATACGTTGTAATTTTAACGTGCTAAAAAACAGTAGGTATTTTGTTAAACATGCGATCAGACTCTGATGACATGAGAACCAATTTTAATCTAAAGACTGCATGCAAAGGTTCCTGAGGCTCCTCCACCATACCAACCTGGGAGCAAGAGGAGCCAACAGCAGAAGAGGCCAATAAAGGTGTTTGACAGGAATGCTTCTCCTGCCCCACAAGGAAACGTTTTGCATGCACTGCCTCTAAGTTCCTTGATGTGGAGATGTCGGCGTTGGACTGGGATGAGCACAGTAAGTCTTACAACACCAGGTTAAAGTCCAACAGGTTTGTTTCAAACACGAGATTTTGGAGCACTGCTCCTTCCTCAGGTGAATGGATAGGTATGTTCCAGAAACATTTATATAGACAAAGCCAGAGATGCTAGACAATGCTTGGAATGCGAGCATTTGCAGGTAATCAAATCATTACAGATCCAGAGAGAGGGATTATCACAGGTTAAAGAGGTGTGAATTGTCTCAAGGCAGAACAGTTGGTAGGATTTTGCATGTCCAGGCCAGATGGTGGGGGGTGAATGTAATGTGACATGAATCCAAGATCCCGGTTGAGGCCGCACTCATGCGTGCGGAACTTAGCTATAAGTTTTTGCTCAGCAATTCTGCGTTGTCGCGTGTCCTGAAGACCGCCTTGGAGAACACTTACCCGGAGATCAGATGCTGAGTGCCCTTGACTGCTGAAGTGTTCCCCGACTGGAAGGGAACATTCCTGCCTGGTGACTGTCGCACGATGCCTGTTCATTCGTTGTCGCCGTGTCTGCATGGTCTCGCCAATGTACCACGCTTCGGGACATCCTTTCCTGCAGCGTATGAGGTAGACTACCAGTCGGGGAACACTTCAGCAGTCAGGGGCATTCAGCCTCTGATCTCCGGGTAAGCGTTCTCCAAGGTGGTCTTCAGGACACGCGACAACGCAGAATTCCTGAGCAAAAACCTATAGCTAAGTTCCGCACGCATGAGTGCGGCCTCAACCGGGATCTTGGATTCATGTCGCATTACATCCACCCCCTCACCAAAGTTCCTTGTCCTTCTCTTGACCAAACTACACTCCCAAACCCCCTTCGCTGTGAGCCATTCCTTCAGATCTACGAGTAGTGCCCTCCGCCTACCCAAAGTTCTGTTTCTTCCAGGTAGACAGCTGGCACTTGCAGCCAGGTTTGAGTGATTACATTTCTTGGGCCTCGCACTGCAGAAGACCTAATAGTATGTCACTTCCTTCACCCTGCACAACTCCCTGACAGAAAATCAATCCTTTGATTTGAATAAGTCCACCATATCATGAAATAGCATGCACAATTGATTCAATTTAAGTTAACATGGACATGATTTAATTAACATAGTCAGATTTTTCCTCACGTGACGCAAAAATGTTAGACATATGTTGAATGGTAGAGCACAGAGGGAGGCCATTCAGTTCATCATCATATGCCAGTCCATTAAAATAGCTATATTAAAATAGCTACCCAGTTAGTCACACTCCTGTGCTGTCACTCCATAGTCTTGTAAATTTTCAAGAACGCAGTTTGAAAATCCCTTATCTGAAATGCTGGGGGCCGAGTTTGTATAGGATTTCGGAACTTTTCCGGATTTCAGAATATACTGCGCATGCGTGGCATGCATTGGGAACTGCACATGTGCGGAATGTTAGGATCTGCGCATGAGCAGCACGTGTTGGGAACTGCGCATGCACGGAACGTTGGGAACTGCAGCATGTTCGAAAAGTACAGATTTCAGAAGTTTTCGGATAAGGGATGCTCAACCTGTATATCCAATTCTTTTTTAAAAAAATAATTTGAGAATAGATACCAGCTGACAAGTTATTTTTATAATAGTTTATGGTAATGCCTCTGGTGTTGATGAGTAGTACTTTCTGAATTATTCTCTTCATTGCTGGTTTATGAATTACACAGCACTGGAATAAATAATTTTCTTACTTGCACAGCCTACGAATAATGTCTTCAGGGCGTTTTGATATTTTCTTAGGAAAATCCAGTTTTTCTACCCCTTTAAGAATCAAGTTGTAGGTCATCATCTGGTCATAGCCAGAAAATGGTGGGCTGTTAAACAAAGGTGAAAAGGGTCATTAATGCTCAGGCAATATACTGCAGGAATCCTAAACCAAATGTATATATATAACTGAGGAATTTCCACAACCGCTCACTGGCCGAGAGAACTTCTGAAATGAATCACAATAAAAAATCCAAAATATTGAAATATTTAAGAATTTGTGACAGGAATTGTATTTTCTATGGCTCTTTATTCACTGGGGAAGAAATTCAACATTATTATGACAATTCTTTGGATATAAAATAAATACTGGGATGACAAATATCACATTGCGATTTGTTACGTCTCCCCTGGAAATGAACCCTCTGCCAAAATGGATGTCAGTGACATGGAACAGAGATCCTGCCTGAACCAGGCACTTGATGCCCATTATATGCAAATCAGAGTTTTATCATCAGTTGTAGCATCTTGATTGAAACTGGTCCAAAAAAGAGGCAGCTCCACCCAATTGATTTAGCATTGATGGCCTAATTAGCTGTCATTAAGGAGATGGTTGGCGGGCCATTAAAAGACAGCCAAAATGTTTAATAGTTAAGTTTCTACCAAGCCACGAGGAGCCGCCTCTACTGCACTCCCCTCCCAAACCAGCCCCTACACTGCCACCCAGTCCTGGGAGTTTGTCAGGTTCCAGGTAATGGGTTGCATCAGGATGTCCAATTTGTATCTTCAGCTGTCTTGTTTCATGCAACTGATTCATAAGCATAAGGCCCGAGGTCAAAATCTGATCAGACATCAGAGTGACATATTTGGGTGAAACCTCTAATCATATCACCAATTTTGGTTTGGAACCTGGCATCATTTGAAATTCTCCCCTGTTAAGGAAAAATATATTGTTCAATAAGCATGCAAAGGTCGTGTAATAATGTGGAGTGTAAGATTCCCCCCCCGTGCACTATATATAATGAAGTGGTAAAGCTGTTTATAAAGATTGAGTTTTTCATTTCACTGTACATGGAAGAATCTTTTTCTATTCCCACAATGTTCCATTGAGGAACTTCTTTTCAATATATTTCTTTTATATCACAAGAGTATACCGAGTAATGTTAATAGAAAAAAAATTGAGTCCTAGACAAATATGAGATTTTTGTTTAAATGCTCAGTTTATGGAAATGAGTGTGCACGTGAAGAAATTCTGGGCTAGTTAAAGTATCCCCCTCCCCCAATTCGGAATGGGAACATCAATCAGCTCTGGGATCAGACATCCGCCGCTCCAACATCGTATTGGGATAATGGGTCAGCACAATAGCATTGTGGATAGCACAATTGCTTCACAGCTCCAGGGTCCCAAGTTCGATTCTGTCTTGGGTCACTGTCTGTGCGGAGTCTGCACATCCTCCCCGTGTGTGTGTGGGTTTCCTCTGGCTGCTCTAGTTTCCTCCCACAGTCCAAAGATGTGCAGGTTAGGTGGATTGGCCATGATAAATTGCCCTTAGTGTCCAAAATTGCCCTTAGTGTTGGGTGGGGTTACTGGGTTATGGGGATATGGTGGAGGTGTTGACCTTGGGTAGGGTGCGCTTTCCAGGAACCGGTGCAGACTCGATGGGCCGAATGGCCACCTTCTGCACTGTAAATTCCATGATAATGCCTGGTCCTGCGACCTCGTTTGAAGAGCATCTGACCTAATTGAAGGCCAACCCTGTGAATCAGGCTTACTTCCAGGCAGGAATCCGTCAGGACCAAAAAGCATCACAGACTGCAGCCATACTCCTGGGTTTCCTGCTCAGAACTTCACTCCGTCTGAAACTGCCTACATATTACCCACCCTAGTAAATAGCCAGACTGACATATTTGATTCTGTGCTGTGTATTTTCAAAATCAAGGTCGCAACCTGTTGGTGGGTCATGGGCAGGTGTCGGGAGGATTACAGAGCAATTGATTGTGGCGTTCCCAATTGCAGGAAGAAGTGCCCAACAGCAGTGACTGGCTTTCAACAATGCCGGCCGTCCCGCGCATGCGTGCCCTCTCAACTAGATCGAGCAGTGTGCAGCCCCGGAACCCGGCAGAGCAAACCACCTCCTCCTGATGTCAGCGTGCTATCCCAGGACCAGATTTTTAAAAGATTGACGGAGTCTTTGCACCTGAAGCGGCAGCAGCGAGCAGTCAGCAGTACACTGATGTCATGTGCTCCAGGCACAAAATTGGAGGAGAGATTCCTCCATCTTATAGCTGCCAGGAAGCAAGCAACAGGACTGAAGAACTGAAAATGGACAGTTTCAGAATAAGGAAGAGAGGGCCAGAGACCCAAACAGGCCAGGATCTCACAACTGAATCTGCGGGAGATAGCTGCACAGGAGAGTCCAGGGTAGTACAAAGTAGTGGTGTGTGAGCTACTCAGGAGAATCCACAGCAGGATAAAGCAGTGGTGATGTGAGCTTCAGGGCCTCTGATGAACAACCCATTAAGAATAAGCTGAAATCAGACAAAGCAAAATAAAGATGATTTCTTGAGGTATGGCTTTATTAATTGTGCCAATGCAAATCAGAATGCGAAGCCCATGTGTGTAATGTGCAGGGAAGTACTGGCAAAACTTCAAAAGCATTGGACGACAAAGGCATGCAAGTTAGAGGACAAACCTAATGATTTTGTTCAAAGGATGCAGTGAGAACTTAAATCATTAGCTGCAGTCTTTAGCAGAAACTTAACATTGATTGACAAAGCAAGTGAGATTGTGGGGACCAAGGGGGCTCATCTGTCGTATTAAAGGTAAGCAATAATGGTGGGTCAAGATGTTTGGGTGGCATAGGTTGCGAAGGTTGGCCGACGTGGGTCATGAAGGTCGGTTGGTAAAAGTGGGTCCCAAGGGAAAAAGTTTGAAAAACACTGGTGCCAGCTATGTCGAGCCCACAGGCCAAGGAGTGATATACCGAGAGCACATTGCAAATGAAAACATTTTCTTTTTCACAGGTTTCAACTTTTAGCTGTCAGGTGACCACACATGAAATGATAGCAGATGGCACAGCTCAACACGTGCCTGTCTGTTGACCCAGACCTTGAGAAGGCTGATACCCGTGGCATTTCTGGGTGTGTCTTCCTGGGCCAGCAGAAAAGGAGCTGTTTATTTTTGGTGGATGTGGCCAAACTGGCAATTTTGGTTACTGATCATGGTGACAAACCTTTTCTGCAGTTGCATGACATGTGATCGGTGTGCTTCTACAGAACTTTCCAGAAAAAAAGCAATTAATCAGGCACGTCTTTCTCTGTGATTGCGTTTGGAGTTTCTGGAACAGGATCTATCAGGGAGAAAGGTTCCCATCAGCAGGGTGTGCGCTGCAACAAGATCATTTCACTTCCCTCTGCAGCTGAAAGGATTGGGATGCTGAAGGAATGGGACATTGGTTGGCCAGTCTGATCTGCCTAATGTTCTTCTCCACTATCCGCGGCCTTCAAAATGATTGCCTGGTTGATCACCCATTGACAAAAGTACTTGAACCAACAAAGGAATGTGGAGATAAAAAGAAATCACCAAACACTTGGTCAAGACTGGTGAATGATAAGGGTGTCATGGCACTCATTATGCCTGTGGCAGCTCTTTAATAGAACTGTCCAATGAATTCCACTTTCCTGGACCTGGGCCCTTTAAATAGGACAAGCATTATTTTGTTTTCAATGTTCTCTCCCTCAAGGTCCACCCCTTACCTTCTCTCCAGCACCCCTCTCCCGTACCAGCCTCCCCGGACAGGTGCCGGAATGTGGTGACTAGGGGCTTTTCACAGTAACTTCATTGAAGCCTACTCGTGACAATAAGCGATTTTCATTTTCATTTCATTTTTCCTTGCATCCCACGTGCACATTCTGCATACATTTCTTATGATCATCTTGAACAGAGGGTGGAATTCTCCGTTTCTGAGATTAAATGCGGTGGTGGGGGGCTCTGATGTCACCTTTCCCACTGGCAAGAATGACAGGATCCCCTGCCAGATGCTGTGCTTGGAAGCTCATTAATTATGCACAGGCGAGTACTTTTCCGAATCTCCTGGCGGGCCAGAGGCTGATTCGGCCGCCCGCCCTCAGCTGGCGGGCTCAAAGGTCCCGCCGCCATATTTAAACACCAGTCCAGCACACTCTCATCACCCTCTCTGGTATGTTATCTGTGTTGGTCTAACATCGACTGCAACTGGATGCAGTGAAACGGGAAACAGGCTTCCGACACAGGAGAAATGAAATGAAAAAATGAAAATCGCTTATTGTCACAAGTAGGCTTCAATGAAGTTACTGTGAAAAGCCCCTAGTCGCCACATTCCGGCGCCTGTCCGGGGAGGTTGGTAAGGGAATTGAACCGTGCTGCTGGCCTGCTTGGTCTGCTTTAAAAGCCAGCGATTTAGCTCAGTGAGCTAAACCAGCCCCTGGTCCAACACTGTTTTATTGAGCCTGCTGTTTGCTGTACATAATCTGCTGTGGGTTGACACTCTATTAACCTAACTGATAATCTCCTACTGGCTTGACCAGACTAGCTCTCTACCACATGGTGATGATGTTCACTGGCTTGTTCACTGTTCACTCCTTTGCCATGTCCTGTGTGAGAGGGAGAGTCTTAATGCCCTCTGGGCTTTATAGTGGTGGTGTCCTGTCTGGTGATTGGTTGTTCTGTGACATTGGTTATCCTGTGTGTCAATCACTGCCTGTCTGCATCTTATGATATACATGAGTGGATATTATGACACTCTCCAGCCCACCTGACTTCACCAGTCCATGCAGGATGTCGGCAACCCAGAGGCAAAAGGAGAGCAGCCTCAAGAAGAAGGCCGCTCCAGTTTTCAGTGTCAAGGCCCTTAAAGCCCTTATTTGGGGAGAACAGTCCCACCAGCATATGTTCTACCTCATGAATGGCACAAAGAAGCACACAAACTGATTGCACCTCTCCGCCCTGGGAGACTGCTGCCCAGGAGGTCAGTTTGGCTACTAACCGCCTGCAAAGTGCCATCCAGTACAGGGAGGGGATGAGTGATCTGGTCATTAGGATAGTCAGCAGCAGGGTAGAAAATAAGAATTACTGGAGACAAAAACACCAAACTTGATGTTTTTTGCCCTCTACAATCCTGGTAGTTGCATTACCCAATGACATTTGACTATTGCAATAAATTCCGATCAAATGATCTACAACAAACTCAGAAATAACACAAGAAAAACCCCAGTGTTGCAGAGCTTTGAGAATCGCTGGTCCAAAGCCAACTTTCAGCTTCTGAAGCACATTAGTTAACACGTGTCTCAAATGACTCATCCACCATATCCCCAAATTTTGCTTCTAAAATAAATCTAATTTGCATTTGAATGATCTTGATTCTCAATATTGTCATGGGAGGATCCCTTTCAGAAATGTTTTTGTCTTATCACAAGGCTTGTGATGTCATCGTGTGGGTGGAGCTGGGCTGTGGCTCTGGGAGTTGGTTTTATTTTCGCTTTGAGTTTTGCCTGGTTTTGTATTGCACGGGTTGAAAGAACTGTCTCTCTATCTGTATTTTAAAAGCTGTTTCCAGGTTACTTGATAACTTGAAAAGAGATAACTGCTTTCCGGAAGGAATTAAAACCTGCTGTTTGAGAAGGGAAACAGAGTATCAATGCCAAGTCTTAAAGACAGTAAGAGTGCCGTATGCTGGGCCACAACTTTGAAAAGGGGTTTCTGGTTTCTACTTGGATCTTGTTATTAAATTGGAACAGTAAAGGGGGATTCATTAAGGGTTATACATAGAGTAATGTAGCTGTGGGTCTCTATGTTTGGTAGTTGATAAAAATACTGTGTGTGTTTATAAAAATAGTAACTAAATTCATAGAATAAAGCTTATTTTTTGATTAAAAGCGCCTATGACCTCTGTTGAATAACACCTGAAAGGCAGACCCTTATATTCATCGTAACCAAAATTAATAAACAGTTGTAGGTCAGGTGAACTCCATGATATACTTTGGAGTTTTCTAAACCCTGGCCCATAACGCTATCCCTTTTTAAAATATAAATTTAGAGTTCACAATTCATTTTTTCTAATTAAGGGGCAATTTAGCGTGGCCAATCCACCTACCCTGCACATCTTTGGGTTGTGTGGGTGAAACCCACGCAAACACGGTGAGAATGTGCAAACTCCACATGGACAGTGACCCAGAGCCGGGATCGAACATGGGATCTCGACACCGTGAGACAGCAGGGCTAACCCACTGTGCCAATGTGCTACCCTCCATAACACTATCCCATGGACATATGGTCAATTATACCATCTAACAGTGACAGTGGTGGTGGGGGGGATATTTTGTGTCCATGATCACGCGAGCAGAAATGGCGATGGTGGGGGGGCACAAAATCCCCCGAGAATCGGGAAATTAGATTCTCGCTGGTGAGATCTCTATTCCTATTAATCTCCGCCCCTTGCCAATGACATAATGAGGCTCTTGCCTAGAAAGGACGGGAACCTTATTTCCATACATTTTAATAAATTTCCATCTCGGTAAAGGACTTTCCAGTCACATTATCCCCCCTCACTAATATTCAGTCACGTCGGTGACACTCACAACATATAAGAACGGGAATCAGTCGAGGGGAACCTGCCAGTGGTGCCAAGGTAAGTAGGAGAGCTCCCAATACCTCCGTTGTGGGGTTTCTCCACGTCCATGGTGGGAGTTGGGGAGTTCATTTTCAGCGCTGATTGGGGTGTCTTTTAAAGATGGGGCCCCATCTCAGTCTGCCCAGTGTCTGAGATCAGTTAATTCAGCACACACCAGGCAGCACGGTGGTACAGTGGTTAACACTGCTGACTCATGGCGCCGAGGACCCGGGTTTGATCCTGGCCCCTGGTCACTGTCCGTGTGGAGTTTGCACATTCTCCCCATGTCTCACCCCCACAACCCAAAGAGTGCAGGGTAGGTGGATTGGGCACGCTAAATTGCCCCTGAATTGGAAAAACTATAAATATTTTAAAAAATTCGGCACACACCAAGCAACTTGAAAAAAATGAACTTTCTACTTTTGTGCCTATCTCTTCATGTCCAGTGCTTGCTGATAGAATCGGTTATATAAAGGATTGTTTACCTTCCAGTAAGAAGCTCAAAGACAAGAATTCCCAGTGACCAGAAATCTACACCAAAATCATGGCCCTTATTTAGAATAATCTCAGGTGATACATATTCAGGAGTGCCACAAAACGTCCATGTTTTCTGACCTTTACCAATCTTCTTAGCGAATCCAAAGTCAACCTGGAAACAAAGAATCAGTGAAACTTATTCACCCAGTTATCTAAAACATGCATTCCACAATCATGGTGGTCATGAAGCGATGCTGACCTGTGATCCACATTGGCCACAACACTTGCCATTGACTCAATCGATTTTCTGTTATCGGGGAGGGGGAGGTTTATTATTATGTATGGCACTGACAGCTGCCCACACCTTTCAGGAACATCTGGCACACCCCAATGCTGGAAAGATAGACCAAGAATTCCGGCTCAACTTGCTGGTTTTTAAAAATGGGATTGGGGTTAAATTCCAGTTCAATTTCCTGGTATACCTGATCCGACTGATCTGAAGCTCGCTTCTTCTGTGGACTGGTAGAATCATAGAATTTACTGTGCAGAAGGAAGCCATTCAGCCCATTGAATCTGCACCAACCCACTGAAAGAGAGTTTCACGCCTCCACCGTATCCCATCTAACCCCATCTAACCTTTTGGACACTAAGGGGCAACTGAGCATGGCCAATCCACCTAACCTGCACATCTTTGGACTGTGGGAGGAAACCGGAGCACCCAGAGGAAACCCACGCAGACATGGGGAGAAAGTGCTAACTCCACAGAGACAGTGACCCGAGGTCAGAATTGAACCCGGGTCCCTGGAGCTGTGAGGCAGCAGTGCTAACCACTGTGCTACCATGCCACCCCAAATGATACAAGAACTCCCTATACAGGGAATGCCTGGTCCTGCTGTCTCCTATATCACTGGTCTTCTATTGATATCACAGTGAAAAGAATAGCGAACAATTAAAAATACCCAAATGCAAATTATTTATTCTTTAAAGGTATTCTACTTAAAATGGTCAAAATAAAATAAGCAGACTGTGATAGCCAGCAGAATGCCTGATCCTTCAGTAGCTGGGCAGTTGAACACAAAACTCAATTATCTTCTTAGTAAACTCTCAGGGCCTTGTGGTTGAGTAGTAACTTCATTGCAGTGTTAATGTCAGCCTACTTGTGACACTAATAAAGATTATTATTATTATTGTAAATTTGTTTTACACTGCCTTGATTGCTCAACCTGCTGTTGGGAAAGACCAACTGGAGGCTGGCAGCTGGCTCATTCCTCCCACAGTCCAAGGACGTGCAGGTTAGGTTGACTGGCCATGCTAAATTGCTCTTAGTGTCCAAAAAGGTCAGGAGGGGTTATTGGGTTATAGGGATGGGGTGGAAGTGAGGGCTTAGGTGGGTCGGTGTAGACTCGATGGGCCGAATGGCCTCCTTCTGCAGTGTATGTTCTATGCTGTGCTATGACTTAGTCATGAGGGTGGGTACCCGTTATGTACACTACTTACTGACTAATTGAGGAATGGTATTCTTGGGAGACTGGTGTTAGTTGTTAATGAGAACAATAGAACATAGAACATAGAACAGTACAGCACAGAACAGGCCCTTCGGCCCTCGATGTTGTGCCGAGCAATGATCACCCTACTCAAACCCACGTATCCACCCTATACCCGTAACCCAACAACACCCCCTTAACCTTACTTATTAGGACACTATGGGCAATTTAGCATGGCCAATCCACCTAACCCGCACATCTTTGGACTGTGGGAGGAAACCGGAGCACCCGGAGGAAACCCACGCACATACGGGGAGGACGTGCAGACTCCGCACAGACAGTGACCCAGCCGGGAACTGAACCTGGGACCCTGAAGCTGTGAAGCATTTATGCTAACCACCATGCTACCGTGCTGCCCCAAATAATGATGGCACACCCTGTGAACTCGGGGGCGCGATTTAATGGAAGGTTTCTAAGTGTGTTACCGAGTGGAATCTGCTGCGAGCTTCCTGACGTTCGACCTGGAGAGGCCGTCACTGGTATCAAAACGATAATTGGTCCACTTATTAGGCTGCACGCGCTTTGGGCCACAAATGGTGGTCCCGTCGGTTGGTTCACTGGGACCGGACCCGCCAGCTCCCCACCAAAAAGGGGGAGCAGCACTTCAACCGATCCTGCTGTGCAAGCCCCACTCAGCTCGCAACCAAGTCACCGAGGAGACCACCCTCACAATTCGCGGATGCCAACCTGGCCAGATTGTAGGACTTGGTTGAATGCAGATGGGATGCCCTGTTCCCACAAGGGGCTTGGAGGGTCAGCCACAGGGCAGCCAGTGTCGCCTGGGAAGAGGTGGCAGCAGCCGTCAGCTCGGGGAGCGTCACCAGGTGGACCAGCACCCAGTGCCATAAGAAGATCAATAGCCTTCACCGGGCCGCAGGTATGGGTTAGCACCGGCTACCTCTCCGATGACCATGCACCTGGCACCAACCCACCCAGCACCATACCGTGCCCCGGCCCCACCCATGTCCAGCAGTGCTCCCACCCATACCACTCCCCACTCCCTCCACAATGAACGTACAGATCACGATGCCCTCTCTGTGTCCTCACAGGAGGAGTTGGTCCACAACAGATAGGAGAGGGCCCAGCGTGGTGCCGGACATCAGAGTCCTCGCCCCCTATGAGTGATGGGCTTTGGAGTGACGGGTATGACTGTCACCAACGTAGAGGTTGGCGTATGGCACAGGGTGAGGATCCACCGGCTGCCACCCAGGTGACCTGTCACACGTGAGTTGTTAATGCCATGCAGAATGGTCCACCCCTCCCACTGACCAGATGTCCATTATCCCGTAGGATCTCCATCCGATGGTGCCAACCATCCGGGTCCCCCTCTACCTCCCATGTGGACACCTCGGAGGGGAGCTCCAAGGAGTCCACCATATTCGCGGCACAGCTGTCATCCCCACCCTCCACCAGCACAGAGACAAACACCTCGGTGGGCGACAGTAGTGGTCAGGCTTCCGGGTCACATTCTGGTGAGCACCACACAGCTGCTGATGCACATCAGGAAAGGCAGGAACCCCTAGGCGAGACAGCAGTTAGAGGTCTGCTGGATCCCAGAACCCAGCTCGGTTGCTGTCAGATGCTGAGCCTCTGGGCCAGGTTTACCAGGAGTGAATCAGTCAATAGGGTGCCACATATTCCTCCACCTCCAGCTCGTCACCGCGGGTGCCTTGCCAGGTTGTGGAGGGAACAGCAGATCATCACAAAACCAAGCAAGGTACAGAGGCCAGGGCGATCTAATATGATGGAACAAGTTCATTAGGTGGATCCACACCTAATCGCAGTAGATAGGTTGGTGGAGGTAATGGCTGTCGAATTTGATACACAGTTCGGTAAGCATTTTGAGAGGCATGGGAGGCAAATGATGGAGACCCTCAGAAAGTCGGTGGATGATGCCTTAGTGCAGCTAAAGGAGGCGTTGGAAAAGACATCGGAGACAGTGTGACAGAATGGCCAGATGTTGAAGGGGGTGGAGGAGAGGCTGCCACGACAGTGATCAGTTGGTCTCCCGTGATGCTGAGCTGTGGGGAGTGGAGGAAACAAATAAGGCCCTGAGAGCGAAGGTCGATGATCTGGAGAATAGGTCGAAGTGGCAGAACCTGAGGATCGTGGGTCTGCCTTCGCAGATGGACGGTCCAAGGCCGACTGAATACTTCGAGTTGATGTTTAGGAAGTTGATGGGGAAGGAGGATCAGGGTCCCCCCATGGAGCTAGATCAGATCCACCGTTCGCTTCGGCCGAAGCCACAGGGGATTGAACCATTGCAAACGGCGATAGTGTGTTTTCACAGCTATTTATCGAAAGAGAGGGTCCCAAAATGGGCCAAGGAGAATTGAAAGTTGCAGTGGGAAGGTAGCAGTATCCACATATACCAGGACATTGGGTGGGATTGGCAAGAAGGCGGGAGGCCTTTAACAGGGCGAAGGCGGCGCTCTACAAGAGTGGTGTTTGGTTTGGTGGTGCCTGTTGTGGTTTCTGTTATGTATATCGTTGAAAAAGCGGAATAAAAATATTTTTTAAAGAAACACTCTAAAACTGCTGAAAGTAGTCCACGGCATTTATAAATGAAAATGTGCAGTCATACATTTTGTTATTAGTGAATCATTGGCCTTACAAGGTCCAAATATAGAAACAACAGGTGGAATTGTTGAGAAAGATCACCATAGTTTGATGTAACATGGCATCATGTTCATCTACAAGACTGATTCTGATTGGTGTAGCTGTTACAATGCTGCACTGAAACATGCCTCAGAGATAGAATGAGGTTCTTTAAAAATGTTCTTTCGATATTAGGATTTCAGGACTATTTTGTTTATGACAATCCAGCAGACCTGATGGACGTCCTTCTCACAAGTTGACCAGACTTTTTGATTTAAATTTCACAAGGCTTCATGGTGATATTTAAACTCACCACTTCTGGGTTGCTAGTCCAGGACAACCAAAATCACCCTAGTGCACCCAAATTGGCGGCACGGTAGCACAGTGGTTAACACTGTTGCTTCACAGCACCAGGGTCCAAGGTTCAATTCCCAGCTTGGGTCACTGTATGTGCGGAGTCTGCACGTTCTCCCTATGTCTGCGTGCGTTTCCTCTGGGTGTTCCGGTTTCCTCCTACAAGTCCTGAAAGACGTGCTGTTAGGTGAATTGAACATTCGGAATTCTCCCTCTACGTACCCGAACAGACGCCGGAATGTGGTGACTGGGGCTTTTCACAGTAACTTCATTGCAATGTCAATATAAACCTACTTGTGACACTAATAAAGATTACTATAAATATATCTCATTCTTAAGAATCAACTCACCAATTTTATGTACCCTCCAGTATCAATCATCAGATTCTCTGGTTTCAGGTCCCTATAGATGACTCCAATGTGATGCAGGTAATCAAATGCTTCAGTCACACACGAAATACAAAACTTTGCTGTGAACTCATCAAAGGAACCTCTGCCGCAAGAAGAATGTATTGAGGCACATGGTCAGTGAGACATGTTGTATAAGATAGACTTCAATCAAAGTTCAACAAGGCTTGCTTTAGAAAGACAAGAAGTATTATATATGTACACCGATATCTGGTCAGCTCACCTGTCCCGAAGGGTGCTCCAGACCTCTCCACCAAGGCAAGCTTCCAACAGCATGTAAACATACTTGTTGTCTTTAAAACTGCGAAATAGTCTACAAGGGCAGGAAGGGAGAAACAGATGAGATGCAGCTTGCAAAGCTCGTTCAAAAACTTTACAGGAATATACTGTGCGAGTGCATTAACATCAATGCAATAGGTTTTGCACATTTGTGATCAAATTTAATTGCAAACAATTGCAGCCATATTGCAAAATTAGCATGTGAGTATTGCTGAAAAGAGAGAGACCTGTTATCGAAGCTTTTCAACTTGCACTCATCAGCACAAACACAAGAATGCCAAATTTTAAATGATCACAACCATTTATATTCCAAGGGGGAAAGGTGCTGATTGGTAGGCTGTCCAAAATACGCATTTGGGATTATTATAAAGACAAAATGACTGGCCATTTCATCCTAGAAATATTAGTTTGACAAACGTTCAAACACGTAAACAGAGCCTTAATCAGAACATTGGTGATATTTTTTAATATCAGTGAAGAACTAGACGTTCCTTTTAACGAATGTTGAAAATGTTAAATGCAGTACAAAAATCCAGAGTGTCCCCATGTGCCCCACTGAAGTATACCTAAAAAACTAAAAGATAAAATTTTATCAACAAAAATGCATAAAGGATAAGCATTATAAAGACAGCACTTAAGATTATGACATTCGTTGCACCCCTATTGTTGTGATTGTTACATTATACTTTCTCACTTATCTCCCTGTGCTGATTCAATTGTGTGAATTAACACTGTATCCAATTGTTGCCCAGAGTGTATTTGCAAAGTATTTGTTTTTAACGGTTTAGATACTATTAAAGAACAATCCATTTTTCTTCCCATTGTCTCCCTTTGAAACTCTCCCAGATGTGATACAAGGAGAACACAGTGATTGAGCCACTCTTAAACCACTGTCAGACCAGCTTTCAATTTTTCTGCTGGTAACCCAGTGAGAGCAGGCTGGCTGCTTCCCATTTTACAGTGCAAACAACGCAGTAAATTCAGTCATTAAACTTGATCTCTGTCCTATTTAATGCTGCGCACTGTTGCTTCAAAATATGATTCCACAGTCCTGTATAATCAATGGAGCTAGAAATTGTAGCTACATACGAATTAGGAGCAGGAGTAGGCCATTCAGCCCCTTGTGCCTGCTCTGCTATTCAATAAGACCATAAGACATAGGAGCAGAATTAGGCCACTTGGCCCATCGAGTCTGCTCCGCCATTCAATCATAGCTGATATTTTCTCATCCCCATTCTCCTGCCTTCTCCCCATAACCCCTGATCTCCTTATTAATCAAGAACCTATCTTTCTCTGTCTTAAAGACACTCAGTGAATTGGCCTCCACAGCCTTCTGCGGCAAAGAGTTCCACAGATTCCCCACCCTCTGGCTGAAGAAATTCCTCCTCAGCTCTGTTTTAAAGGATCGTCCCTTTAGTCTGAGATGGTGCCCTCTGGTTCTAGTTTTTCCTCTCCACGACCACTCTTTCCACGCAGTATCCTGTAAGTTTCAATAAGATCCCCTCTCATCCTTCTAAACTCCAATGAGTACAGACCCAGAATCCTCAACCGTTCCTCATACGACAAGTTCTTCATTCCAGGGATCATCCTTGTGAACCTCCTCTGGACCCTTTCCAAGGCCAGCAAATCCTTACTTAGATACGGGGCCCAAAACTGTTCACATACTCCAAATGGGTTCTGACCAGAGCCATATACAGCCTCAGAAGTAAATCCCTGGTCTTGTATTCTAGCCCTCTTGACATGAATGCTAACATTGCATTTCCCTTCTTAACTGCCGACTGAACCTGCACATTAACCTTAAGAGAATCGTGAACAAGGACTCCCAGGTCCCTTTGTGCTTCTGCTTTCCGAATCGTTTCTCCATTTAGAGAATAGTCTATGCCTTAATTTCTCCTTCCAAAGTGCATAACCTCACATCTTTCCACATTGTATTTCATGGTTGATCTGATTTTGACCCCGACTCGATCTGCTAGGAGTATTGGAGCTGCCAACCAGGAAATCTTGCTCAATTAACATCTTTGGGGGCTGCATTTCCCTCCACTTGCCATCAGGTGGTATTACAGCATAGGAAGGTGGTACATTGTGTGGGGTACCTGATGCCAGACTTTTCTGCTGGTAACCCAGTGAGAGCAGGCTGGCTGCTTCCCATTTTACAGTGCAAACAATGCAGTTAATTCAGTCATTAAACTTGATCTCTGTCCTATTTAGTGCTGTGCACTGCTGCTTCAAAACATGATTCCACAGTCCTGTATAGTCAATGGAGCTAGAAAATGTAGCTACATACGAATTAGGAGAATGCGACTGAAATTGCTGCTCTCCTGATCCCAGTACTATTAAGTAGGACATTCAGTCACTTGATCTTTGACTGCTCTGCAGATTTTAAGTGACAGTGGGTATGGACCCAGAAAACACAGACAATTTTCCGACCTCCTGCCAGTCTACAGCACACAGTCCAGGTACTGCCAGCAGATAGATAGTGCTATTTCCCACACGGCAATGAGAATCCTTTGTTGTCCTTTCTGGAGGGAGAGAGTCAGAAAGTAGCTATGTTTCAAACATACAAATGTACAAATTATGTGTACATCAGGATTTTCAAACTCAGGGTGGGGACCCGTGGGTGGGTTGCGGGCAGGTGTCGGGAGGGTTACGGAGTGATTGATCGCAGCATTCCCGATCACGGGAGAAGTGCCCAATGGCTGTGGCCAGCTTTTAAGAATGCCGGACGCGGGCAGTCCCTGATGGACTGTGGTGATTGAGGGGGTGGTAAGTGTAAGGCTGGGCGTGCATGGGGTGGGGCAGACAGGGGCTGACGGGCGGCCACATGGGCATGCGATGCTAATGATGGTGGCCCCAGCTTGCAGCTCCGCTCTGGTGCTTGCCCTCTTTGCGGTGCTTGGCTCCCCCCTCCGCCACCAATCGGCAGTATGTGACCTGCGGCTCCATGGTCAAGCTGCGCAATGGCCAGCACAACATCCACTTGCACTCCCACAGCATAAAGTACAGGTCCGGAAGTGGTCAGCAGTCTGTGACTGGGATGAATGCAGCTACTGGACAGTGAGCGAGAAGCCAGGCTAGGTTTGTCAGTGAGAAATACCGATCAAATAAGGCCAGTCAATATGGCTGACACATGTCAACATGGGAAGAAACCTGTACAGTCATCACTTTGTGTTGACACTCTCTGGAAACCAGGAAGTCAGAGCTTTTATTAAGAATGGAGAAGGAGATGACTTGGATGTTTGGATAGTGCAATTCAGTGGAACCAGGAAGAAATAGTGTGACATTGTGTGTGTTTGACAAGTTACTTCATCTCCTCTAAAGTCGTAGTTTGTAAAGTAAAAACAAGTTGGAATATTTTCTATACTTGTTTAAATTTCTAAAGAAATGGGAATATATTTAAAACAAAGTTTGTGTGTAAATGTAAGGATGCACATGTTCAACTGAAATGTTTAATTTTCAGTCGTAAAAAGTCATAAACTTGGAAAAATCGGGTATTGGAAATAAAGTTTCAAAGTTTAAAAAAAGGTGTGTGACTGGTTTTTAAGTTGAGAATGTCAGATACGACTGGTCTTTAAATATGGACGATGGACTCTTTCCACCAGAAGCGGCGCCAGAGAGAAGGTCACGCATCCGGCATGTACACTGCGCCACACACCATGTATGTCTGTGCTTTGGGTGTAAACTCATGGAGGAGAGATTCCTCCATTTTGTAGCTGACAGCAAGCAAGCAACAGGTCTGTGGGAAGAACTGAAGATGCGTTATTTTATGATAAGAAGAGAGGGCCAGAGACACAAACAGGGTAGTGTCTCACAACTGAATCTGCTGGAGAGAGCTTCTCAAGAGAGTCCACAGCAGGACAAAGCAGTGCTGGTGTGAGCTGCATACAGAGCTCATATCATAGACTTTACAATACAGAAGGAAACCATTTGGCCCATCGCGTCTGTACCGGCCCTTGGAATGAGTACCCGACCTAAGCCCACACCTCTACCCTATCCCCGTAACCCAGTAACCCCACCCAGCCCAAATGTTTTGGACACTAAGGGCAATTTAGCATGGTCAATCCACCTAACCAGCACATCCCACAGGATGGGCTACATCCTAGAGTTCTGAGGAAGGTGGCTGAAGAAATAGCAGAAGCGTTGGTTGAGATCTTTCATAAATCACTGGAGTCAGGGAAAGTCCCGGATGATTGGAAGATCGCTGTTGTAACACCCTTGTTCAAGAAAGGATCAAGACAAAAGATGGAAAATTATAGGCCAATTAGCCTAACCTCGGTCGTTGGTAAAATTCTAGAATCGATCGTTAAGGATGAGATTTCTAAATTCTTGGAAGAGCAGGGTCGGATTAGAACAAGTCAACATGGATTTAGTAAGGGGAGGTCATGCCTGACGAACCTGTTAGAATTCTTTGAAGAGGTGACAAGTAGGTTAGACCAGGGAAACCCAGCGGATGTGGTCTATCTGGATTTCCAAAAGGCCTTTGATAAGGTGCCACACAGGAGGCTGCTGAGTAAGGTGAGGGCCCATGGTGTTCGAGGTGAGCTACTGGCATGGGTTGAGGATTGGCTGTCTGACAGAAGGCAGAGAGTTGGGATAAAAGGTTCTTTTTCGGAATGGCAGCCGGTGACCAGCGGTGTCCCACAGGGTTCAGTATTGGGGCCGCAGCTGTTCACCATATATATTAATGATCTGGATGAAGGGACTGGGGGCATTCTAGCGAAGTTTGCCGATGATACGAAGTTAGGTGGTCAGGCAGGTAGTGCTGAGGAAGTGGGGAGGCTGCAGAAGGATCTAGACAGTTTGGGAGAGTGGTGCAGGAAATGGCTGATGCAATTCAACGTGAGAAAATGTGAGGTCTTGCACTTTGGAAAAAAGAATCCAAGCATAGACTACTTTCTAAACGGTGAGAAAATTCATAAAGCCAAAGTACAAAGGGATCTGGGAGTGCTAGTCGAGGATTCCCTAAAGGTAAACATGCAGGTTGAATCTGTGATTAAGAAAGCGAATGCAATGTTGTCATTTATCTCAAGAGGGTTGGAATATAAAAGCAGCGATGTGCTACTGAGCCTTTATAAGGTTCTGGTTAGGCCCCATTTGGAGTACTGTGTCCAGTTTTGGTCCCCACATCTCAGGAAGGACATACTGGCACTGGAGCGTGTCCAGCGGAGATTCACACGGATGATCCCTGGAATAGCGGGTCTAACATATGATGAATGGCTGAGGATCCTGGGATTGTATTCTTTGGAGTTTAGAAGGTTAAGGGGAGATCTAATAGAAACTTACAAGATAATACATGGCTTAGAAAGGGTGGACGCAAAGAAACTGTTTCCGTTAGGCGAGGAGACAAGGACCCGTGGGCACAGCCTTGGAATTAGAGGGGGTAAATTCAGAACAGAAATGCGGAGACATTTCTTCAGCCGCGGAGTGCAGTGGAGGCCGGGACGCTAAATGGCTTCAAGGCAGAGATAGATAAATTCTTGATGTCGTGAGGAATTAAGGGCTACGGGGAGAATGCTGGTAGGTGGAGTTGAAATGCCCATCAGCCATGATTGAATGGCGGAGTGGACTCAATGGGCCGAATGGCCTTACTTCCACTCCTATGTCTTATGGTCTTATCTTTGGACTGTGGGAGGAAATTGGAGCACACGGAAGAAACCCACACAGACACAGGGAGAACGTGCAGACTCCACACAGACAGTGACCCAAGCCAGGAATCAAACCTGGGACCCTGGAGCTGTGAAGCAACTGTGCTAACCACTGTGTTACCGTGCCACCCAGCTCCAGGGCCTGTGGTGCACAACCAATTGAGAAGAAACTGAAATCAGGAATAAAGTAGTATAAAGATGATTTTTTTTGAGGTGTGACTTTGCTAATTCTGCCAATGCAAATCAGGATGCAAAGCCCGTGTGTGTTATACGCAGGGAAGTACTAGCAAATTAAATTTTAAAACCTCTCAAGACTTCAAAGGCATCTGAAGACTAAGCATGGTGAGTTTGAGTCGAACTTCTTGTTTGTTTTCAAAGGATGCAGTGGGAACTTAAATTGTCAGCTGAAGTCCTTAGCAAAAATGTAACATTGAATGAAAAAGCACGGAAGATTGAATGAAACAAGCAGGCTCATCTGTCTCATTAAAGCTAAGCAATAATGGTGTGTCACAGAGGTCGGCCAACATTGGTCGCGAAGGTCGGCCGGCGTGGCCCCAAAGGTCAGCCAGCGTGGGTCCCGAAGGTCAGCTGGCGTGGGTCCTGAAGGTCGGCTGGCGTGGTCCTGAATGTCGGGCAGCATGGGTCCCGAAGGTCGGCCGGCGTGAGTCGTTAAGGTCAGCCAGCGTGGGTCCCGAAGGTCAGCTGGCGTGGGTCCTGAAGGTCGGCTGGCGTGGTCCTGAATGTTGGGCAGCATGGGTCCCGAAGGTCGGCCGGCGTGGGTCCTGAAGGTCGGCCGGCGTTGTCCTGAATGCCGGGCAGCATGGGTCCCGAAGGTCGGCCGGCGTGGGTCGTTAAGGTCAGCCGGCGTGGGTCCCGAAGGTCAGCCGGCATGGGTCCTGAAGGTCGGCTGGCGTGGTCCTGAATGCCGGGCAGCATGGGTCCCGAAGGTCGGCCGGCGTGGGTTGTTAAGGTCAGCCGGCATGGGTCCCGAAGGTCAGCCGGCATGGGTCCTGAAGGTCGGCTGGCGTGGTCCTGAATGTCGGGCAGCATGGGTCCCGAAGGTCGGCCGGCGTGGGTCGTTAAGGTCAGCCGGCGTGGGTCGCAAAGGTCAGCCGGCGTGAGTCCCGAAGGTTGACTGGTTGGTAAAAGTGGGTACCGGGAAAAAAGGTTTGAAAAACACTGGAGTAGGTCATTTGGCCCCTCGAGCCTGCTCCGCCATTCAGTAAGATCATGGCTAATCTGATTGTAGCTTCAACTCCACATTCCTGCCGACCCCCGATTACCTTTCACCCCCTTGTTAATCAGGAATCTATCAACTCTGCCTTGAAAATATTGAAAGACTCTGCTTTCACTGCCTTTTGTGGAAGAGTTCCAAAGACTCTGGACCATCTGAGAGAAAATATTTCTCTTCACCTGTGTCTTAAATAAACAACCCTTATTTTTAAACAGTGACCCCTAGTTCCAGATTCTCAGACAAGAGTAAACATCTTCTCCACATCCCACCCTGTCATAACCCTCAGGATTTTAAAGGTTTTGATCAAGACGTCTCTTATTCTTCTAAACTCTAGTGGATTCAAACCTAGCCTCTCCAACCTTTCCTACCTTTCCTCAGAAGACAACATGTCCATTCTTGGTATTAGTCTCGTAAATCTTCTCTGAACTACTTTGAACATATTTAAATATTTCCATAAATAAGGAGACCACTACTGTACACAATATTCCTGATGTGCTCTTGTTAATGCCCTGTACAACTGAAGCACACTCTCCTGACTTCTGTGATCAATTCTCCTCACAATAAACAGTAACATTTGATTAGCTTTCCTAAATATTTGCCGTACATTTATCCTAGCCTTTTGTGATTAATGCACTAGGACACCCAGATCCCTCTGAACCTCACTCGCCATTGAGAAAATAAGCTTCTTTTTATTCTTCCTGCCAAAATGAACAATTTCACATTTTCCCACATCATACTCCATTTGCCAGATGTCTCCATGTCCCTGTCTAGCCTTCTTAAGTCCTCTTCACAATTTACTTTCCGATTGTAGTGTCATCAACAAAAATAGCAACCATACCTTCAGTCGCTTCTTCCAAATCATTTATATAAATTGTCCCAGCACACACCCACTTGTCACATCCTGCCAACTAGAAAACGTCCGATTTATGCCAACTCTGTTTTCTGCTTGGTAGCCAATCTTCAATCCATGCCAATATGTCACCCCGACACCATGAATTTGTATTATCTGCAATAACCTTTAGTGTGGCACCTTTTCAAATACCTTCTGTAAAACTAAATACAGTATATTCACCGGTTCCCCATTATCCACAGCACATGTGATGCCTACAAAGAACTCCAATAAATTGGTTCAGCATGATTTCACTTTCACAAAATCATGTTGACTCTGCCTGATTGTCCTGATTTTTTACAAGGTCCCTGCTATAACATCTTTAATATTGATTTCTAACATTTTCACTGACAGATGTTAACTGATTGATAGTTTCCTACTTTCTTGCTTTCTGTCTCCCTCTCTATTTGATTAAAGGAGTTAATTTGCTATCTTCCAATCTAATGGAACCTTCCCTGAAATCTAGGGAAGATTGGAAAATTCAAACTAATGCAACTATCTCATCAGCCACTTCTTTGTATGGGCTGCACGGAAGCACGGTGGTTAGCACTGTTGCTTCACAGCATCAGGGTTCCAGGCTCAATTCCCGGCTTGGGTCACTGTTTGTGCGGAGTCTGCATGTTCTCCCTGTGTCTGCGTGGGTTTACTCCAGGAGCTCCGGTTTCCTCCCACAAGTCCCAAAAGACGTGCTGTTGCTGAATTGGACATTCTGAATTCTCCCTCAGTGTACCCGAACAGGCGCCGGAGTGTGGCGACTAGGGGATTTTCACAGTAACTTCATTGCAGTTTTAATGTATGCCTACTTGTGACACTAATAAAGATTATTAATATGATTATTATTATTATTCAAGACTTTAGGGTGGCCATAAGGTGGCACTATGGCACTGGTGACTCACAGTGTCAGGACCTGTGTTCAATTCCGGTCTTGGGTGACTGCCTGTGTGGAGTTTGCATGTTCCCCCCGTGTCTCCATGGATTTCCTCCGGGTGCTCCGATTTTCTCCCACAGTCCAAAGATGTGCAGGCTAGGTGGAGTGGTCATGTTAAATTGCCCCTTAAGTGTCCAAAGAAGTGCAGGTTGGTAGGCTAATCATCTTTATTATGGTCGCAAGTAAGCAGCACGGTAGCACAGTGGTTAGCACTGCTGCTTCACAGCTCCAAGATCCCGGGCTTGGGCCATTGTCTGTGCGGAGTCTGCACATTCTCCCTGTGTCTGTGTGGGTTTCCTCTGGGGGGCTCCAGTTTCCTCTCACAAGTCCTGAAAGACATGCTGTTAGGTGAATTGGACATTCTGAATTCTCCCTCTGTTTACCCGAACAGGTGCCGGAGTGTGGCGGCTAGGGGATTTTCACAGTAACTTCATTGCAGTGTTAATTTCAGCCTGCTTCTGACAATAAAGATCATTATTATTGTTATACTTTCACACCCCCAGGGGACTACCTCTACAACCTTAGTTCCTCCTGATGGATGGATTGTTGGACATTTGAGAGACTTTTGAACACTGCAACTAGGATGACAACAGCCTGAGCCTGCATGGCATCAAGCAAAAGTTTAATGGATTCAGTTAGGTGGATTGGCCATGATAAATTACCCTCAGTAACCAAAAAGGTTAGATGGGGTTACTGGGTTACGGGGATAGGGTGGAAGTGAGGGCAGCACGGTAGCATGGTGGTTAGCATAAATGCTTCACAGCTCCAGGGTCCCAGGTTCGATTCCCGGCTGGGTCACTGTCTGTGCAGAGTCTGCACGTCCTCCCCGTGTGTGCGTGGGTTTCCTCCGGGTGCTCCGGTTTCCTCCCACAGTCCAAAGATGTGCGGGTTAGGTGGACTGGCCATGCTAAATTGCCCGTAGTGTCCTAATAAGTAAGGTT
The DNA here is from genome assembly GCF_902713615.1 of Scyliorhinus canicula. Classification (NCBI taxonomy): domain Eukaryota; kingdom Metazoa; phylum Chordata; class Chondrichthyes; order Carcharhiniformes; family Scyliorhinidae; genus Scyliorhinus; species Scyliorhinus canicula. Next base: position 174,371,042 of record NC_052148.1, on the reverse strand, counting down.
AAGGAGGTGTTGTTGGGTTACGGGTATAGGGTGGATATGTGTGTTTGAGTAGGGTGATCATTGCTCGGCACAACATCGAGGGCCGAAGGGCCTGTTCTGTGCTGTACTGTTCTATGTTCTATGTAAGTGGGTCGGTGCAGACTCAATGGGCTGAATGGCCTCCTTCTGCACTCTATGTTCTATGTTCCCCAAGCCTGGAAATGGGCTGGGGTGATTTGGGAGGGGAGTGATGGAAATTAGGGTTTAATTTGGATGGCATGGTGGCAATATCTTACCCGAGGTGCCGGAGGCCCACCTATCTTTGCGCTAACTGAGGCCCACTGCCGCTGGTATTTTACTGTTTTATCAGTGGTGGGGGATGGGGTGATCATACCACATGGCAAGGCCCAATGGAGGCCCTCCCCACTGTACTGCCCACCCTAGCATGTTTCACACACACCCCCCCCCCCCCATCCACCGAACCCCACCTCCCTCACCGGAGCCTCCCTGTCCCACACACCTTCTAATCAAGCGATAATCATTATTGGGGGACTGCTGGTAATTCCAGAAGTGGCCACTTTTCCTGGTGGCGCTGAGCAGGCTAGACCAGGCATTTTCAAAGTGGGGGTCGCGACCTGCGGATGGGTCATGGGCGGGTGTCAGGAGGGTTGCAGAGCTGTCCATCGCGGCATTCCCGATCGCGGGAATTCACGCGCAACAGGAGGGGAACTGAAGAAAGGGATTAGGAGAGCTAGGAGAGGGCATGAAAAATCTTTGGTGGGTAGAATCAAGGAAAGCCCCAAGGCATTTTACACATATGTGAGAAATATGAGAATGACTAGAGCGAGGGTAGGTCCGATCAAGGACAGTAGCGGGAGATTGTGTATTGAGTCTGAAGAGATAGGAGAGGTCTTGAACGAGTACTTTTCTTCAGTATTTACGAATGACAGGGGCCATATTGTTGGAGAGGACAGTGTGAAACAGACTGGTACGCTCGAGGAGATACTTGTTAGGAAGAAAGATGTGTTGGGCATTTTGAAAAACTTGAGGATAGACAAGTCCCCCGGGCCTGACGGGATATATCCAAGGATTCTATGGGAAGCAAGAGATGAAATTGCAGAGCCGTTGGCAATGATCTTTTTGTCCTCACTGTCAACAGAGGTGGTACCAGGGGATTGGAGAGTGGCGAATGTTGTGCCCCTGTTCAAAAAAGGGAATAGGGATAACCCTGGGAATTACAGGCCAGTTAGTCTTACTTCGGTGGTAGGCAAAGTAATGGAAAGGGTACTGAGGGATAGGATTTCTGAGCATCTGGAAAGACACTGCTTGATTAGGGATAGTCAGCATGGATTTGTGAGGGGTAGGTCTTACCTTATTGAATTCTTTGAGGAGGTGATCAAGCACGTGGATGAAGGTAAATCAGTGGATGTAGTGTACATGGATTTTAGTAAGGCTTTTGGATAGGTTCCCCATGGTAAGCTTATGCAGAAAGTAAGGAGGCATGCGATACTGGGGAATTTGGCCAGTTGGATAACGAACTGGCTAACCGATAGAAGTCAGAGAGTGGTGGTGGATGGCAAATATTTAGCCTGGAGCCCAGTTACCAGTGGCGTTCCGCAGGGATCAGTTCTGGGTCCTCTGCTGTTTGTGATTTTCATTAATGACTTGGATGATGGAGTTCAAGGGTGGGTCAGTAAATTTGCAGATGATACGAAGATTGGTGGAGTTGTGGATAGTGAGGAGGGCTGTTGTCAGCTGCAAAGAGACATAGGTAGGATGCAGAGCTGGGCTGAGAAGTGGCAGATGGAGTTTAACCCTGAAAAGTGTGAGGTTGTCCATTTTGGAAGAACAAATATGAATGCGGAATACATGGTTAATGGTAGGGTTCTTGGCAATTTAGAGGAGCAGAGAGATCTTGGGGTCTCTGTTCATAGATCTTTGAAAGTTGCCACTCAAGTGGACAGAGCTGTGAAGAAGGCCTAAGGTGTGCTAGCGTTCATTAGCCGAGGGATTGAATTTAAGAGCTGTGAGGTGATGATGCAGCTGTACAAAACCTTGGTAAGGCCACATTTGGAGTACTGTGTGCAGTTCTGGTCGCCTCATTTTAGGAAGGATGTAGAAGCTTTGGAAAAGGTGCAAAGGAGATTTACCAGGATGTTGCCTGGAATGGAGAGTAGGTCTTACGAGGAAAGGTTGAGGGTGCTCGGCCTTTTCTCATTAGAACGGAGAAGGATGAGGGCGATTTGATAGAGGTTTATAAGATGATCAGGGGAATAGATAGAGTAGACAGTCAGAGACTTATTCCCCGGATGGAACAAACCATTACAAGGGGACATAAATTTAAGGTGAATGGTGGACGATATAGGGGGGAGGTCAGAGGTAGGTTCTTTGCCCAGAGAGTAGTGGGGGCATGGAATGCACTGCCTGTGGAAGTAGTTGAGTCGGAAACATTAAGGACCTTCAAGCGGCTATTGGATAGGTACATGGATTACAGTAGAATGATGGGGTGTAGATTAATTTGTTTTTAATCTAGGACAAACATTCAGCACAACATCGTGGGCCGAAGGGCCTGTTCTGTGCTGTAATTTTCTATGTTCTAACATCCGGCTTTCAACAATGCCGGCTGTGAGCGGCGTTACAAATGGTGGCCGCGAGCAGCTAAAAAGATGCGGGCATGTGTGACCACTCAGCAGTGCGCATGTGGCCCGGACGTGTTGGGACCTGAACCCGGGGTCAAAGTGCGATTACGGCATGGTGGTGGCTGACTGCATGATGATCACCGATGATGAACAAAGCTATGACCTCAATCTGTTTTGCGTCCCTCAACATTACTCAAATGATCTGGAGAGAGTATATATTACTAATGGTTTAATCATGGACAGAACTGAACGTTTGGCAAGGGATATAATGAAAGTCATGAGAAATCATCACATCATCGCCCTTGGTGTACTGAAGGGTGGCTATAAGTTCTTTTCTGACTTTTTAGACTACATTAAGCATTGAATCTAAACAGTGACCAGTCAATCCCAATGACAGTGGACTTCATCCGCTTGAAGAGTTATTGTAATGATCAGTCAACAGGGGAGCTACTCAGAGTTTACCAACTGAGGTATGAAATCCACGGTCTCCTCCTCGAGAAAGTGTCCTCTCTGGCTGATTTGTTTGCTAATGAAACTTGGATGCTAACTATGTCTTACCTTGCAGACATCCATTCAATTCTAAATTAACTGAACCTCAAATTGCAAGGGAAGGATGATGATTGCTTTTGACACTGTGAAGAAATCACAGCTTTCCAAAACTCATTAAAAGTTTGGCAATTGCGAGTGCAAAGCCAACATTACTACTTAATAATCTTTTACTGTTACAAGTAGGCTTACATTGACACTGCAATGAAGTTACTGTGAAAAGCCCCTAGTCGCCACATTCCGGCGCCTGTTCAGGCACACAGAGGGAGAATTCAGAATTCTCAGTCGGTACGGAAATTGAACACATGCTGCTGGCCTTGTTTTGCATTACAAATCAGCTGAGCTAAACCTTAATATGTTCCCCACACTGCTATGACACAGTGAAGAAAACAGCATGAGTAAGGAAACTGTAAATGGACTGGTGAGCCTGACTCCAAAATGAAGCTGACTGAACTTCTGTGCCTCAACTTTGACAGCACATTAAAAACATGGCACAATTCAATGACACTGTCAGCGTTCTGGAGTAGCGTCTCCGAGAAGTACCCGGAGCTGAGTAAAACAAGCATTTTGTTATTTTTGTCCTTCACAATGACCTACAATGTGTGAGGTTGGTTTTTACATCCTTACAAAGATGAAGACAGCACAAAGGAACCCGCTAAATCCTGCATCTGATATGTGCATAGCCCTCTCCTCCTGTGAACCTGATTGGAGTGAGATAATGAGGACCTAGCTGTCTCACACCTCTCGCGTTAAAGGTAAGAGAAAATGGTGGGTCACGAATGTTGGCCAGCGTGGGTCGTGAAGGTCAACCGGCGTGGGTCGTAAAGGTCAACCGGCGTGAGTCGCAAAGTTTGGCCGGTGTGGGTCACAAAGGTCGGCCGGTGTGGGTCCCGAAGGTTGGCCAGTTGGTAAAATGGGTCCCCGGAAAAAAAGTTTGAAAAACACTGGGCTAGAGAGTTGTTAACCATTTGGTTGGCCAGCAGCTCTCAGAGTTGGCACATCATCCTAGATAGGCATGGAAGTCACAACCTGAGCCAATTCACGGTACGGTAGCCACAAAACTGGCTTGGAGCTTCGAGCCTCCGACCTTTAAGATAGGAGGAGGTGCCACTGCCTCTGCTTAAAATTCCAGCTATTGAGTAGCTTCAACTAGTGATGTGATGAAAGTTGAGAGATTGGTTATGAGACACAACATCATGGTCATATCTACCATTGACCAGAAACTGGACTGAACTAGCCATATAAATACTGTGGCTTCAAGAGCAAGTCAGAGGCAAGAAATCCTGCAGCAACTAATTCACCTCCTGATTCCCCAAAGTCTGCTCACCATCTACAAGGCACAAGTCGGGAGTGTAATGGAATACTCTCCACTTGCTTGGATGAGTGCAGCTCCAACAACACTCAAGAAGCTCAACACCATCCAGATCAAAGCAACTCACTTGATCGGCAACACACAAACATCCAGTCTCTCCACCACCGACGCACAGTAGCAGCTGTGTGTACTACCTACAAATGCACTGCTGTAGCTCACCAAGGTTCCTTAGACAGCACCTTCCAAACTCACGATCACTACCATCTCGAAGGACAGGTCAGCAGATACATGGGCACACCACCATCTGGAAGTTCCCCTCCAAGTCACTCACCACTCTGACTTGGAAATATACTATCGTTCCTTCCTTCACCGTCGGTGGGCCAAAATCCTGGAATTCCCTTCCTAACAGCACTTTGTGTGTACCTACACCACATGGACTGCAGCGGTTCAGGAAAGCAGCTCATCATCACCTTATCAAGGGCAATTAGGAATAGGAATGGGCAATAAATGCTGGTCTAGTCAGCGAAGCCCACAGCTTGTAAATGAAAAGAAAGATGGTCCTGTATGAGTGGGAGACCTCATTCCTCTTACCCATCACCTGTACCAAGGGCTGCAGTAGTACACTAGAGATCTTTGGTACATTTTCTCTGGCCTGTTGATCCATTTTCACTGTCCTCCTGCTCAGAGACTCTCTCCCAGCCATTTCCAGCAACTGTTGCTGCCAAAGTGCATTTCCCCTTTAGGCAGTGTCGGCTACCTTCAGTGGTGCTGGCACTTCCATGAACTCTGGACTCTGCTAAGGTGTGAAGCCACTCAGCAGAGTCTTTAACACTGGGGTGCAGGCTGGAATCAATATCATCTGTAGGTGGTGCAAAGTTTCTGCATTGCAATGGAAAAGTGTCATTCACGTACAAACTGCCACAAGCGGTCTCCAGCAGACGCCATCTTCCTTGCCCTCATCACTGGAGCATCTTGATAACAAAGACTCCTATATCAGATGCCAATTCATTGACTACAGCTCCGCCTTCAACACCATGATCCAAATCAAGCTCAAAACCTCAACCGACGACTCACTCCTCTCTCTGCAACTGGATCCTCGACTTCCTGACCCATAGACCACAATCAGTAAGGATAAACAACAACACCTCCTCCATGATAGTACTTAGCTCCCTATTATACTCCCTATGCACACACAACTCTGTGGCAAAATTTGGCTCCAGCTCCATTTGCTGACGACAAAACCGTAGTGGGTCGGATCTCGAACAACGATGACTCAGAATACAGGAGGGAGATAGAGAACCTTCTGGCGTGATGTAACAACAACAATCTCTCCTTCAATGTCACCAAAACTAAGAGCTAGTCATTGACTTCAGGAAACGGAGTATCGTACACACCCCTGTCTGCATCAATGGGGCCGAGGTGGAGATGGTTAACAGTTTAAATTCCTAGATGTGCACAACACTAACAATCTGTGCTGGTCCACTCATGTCGACACTACGACCAAGAAAGCACAACGGCGCAAGGGAATTCAGCTTGTCTATATTGACTCTTGCCAATTTTTATAGATGCACCATAGAAAGCATCCTATCTGGCTGCATCACAGCCTGGTATGGCAACTGCTCAGCCCAAGTCTGTGAGAAACTACAGTGAGTCGTGAACACAGCCCAGTCCATCACGGGAAACCACTTCCCATCCGTTGACTGTCTACACCTCCTGCTGCCTTGGGAAAGCGGGCAGCATAATCAAAGACCCCACCCAACCGGGTTATTCACTCTTCCAACTTCTTCCATCGGGCAGGAGATACAAAAGTCTGAGAACACGCACTAACAGGTTCAAAAATAGCTTCTTCCTGCTGTTACCAAACTCCTGAATGACTCTCTTATGGACTGAACTGATCTCTCCATGCATCTGCTCTACTGAGTAGCACTATCCCTCTGTATGCTTCACCCGATGTCCATGTCTGTGTACTTACATTGTGTATTTATGTGTGACCTATGTATTTTTTTGATATATGGAATGATCTGGCTGGACTGTACGCAGAACAGAGCTGGCACGGTGGTCTAGTGGTTAGCACGGCTGCCTCACGATGGCCCACAACCCAAAGATGTGCAGGGTAGGTGGATTGGTCACGCTAATGGCTTGGATAGGATGGACGTAGGGAAGTTGTTTCCATTAGCAGGGGAGACTAGGATGCGGGGGCACAGCCTTAGAATAAAAGGGAGTCACTTTAGAACAGAGATGAGGAGAAATTTCTTCAGCCAGAGAGTGGTAGGTCTGTGGAATTCATTGCCACAGAGGGCGGTGGAGGCCGGGACATTGAGTGTCTTTAAGACAGAAATTGATAAATTCTTGATTTCTCGAGGAATTAAGGGCTATGGGGAGAGAGCGGGTAAATGGAGTTGAAATCAACCATGATTGAATGGTGGAGTGGACTCGATGGGCCGAATGGCCTTACTTCCACTCCTATGTCTTATGGTCTTATGGTCCTAATTTGTCGCTAAATTGGAAATATTAAAAATATATATATTTTTAAAAATGGACTGTGCACAGAACAATACTTTTCACTGTACCTCGGTGCACGTGACAATAAAACAAATCCAATCCCCACACCCGCTTTTGGGCCTCTTCCAATTTTAACCCTGTAACCTCAGGAAACGACTCTCCCACAATGTGGCCATAATTGCATTGCCTGTTGCTGCCTTTTAGTGTTCCAAAGCAGGACATGCCTTATTTTACTGAAAGCAGGATCCAGAAAAGAAATATTAAATTTATGCTCAAGTGAAAAAACATTAATCTGATTTTCTGTTCAAAAACATAAAATGTTTTCTCTCCTTGTCCCTGTTCATATATAGGAGTGCTTGTGCTGACATTATTTTAAATTACTTGTCAAAATGAAAAGAGCATTTCCATTCAAAATATAAGAGTTCTGACATTATTTGTTAATCAAATTAATACGGACATAAGATTGAAAAAAAAAATTGCGCTAGGATGCCAGGATATTATTCAATAGTGAACCCTGCAGAGGAGAGCTGAACACAAAATCTGGCACTGACAGAGTTATGCAGGAACCATGTAATGGTTGTAGATTACTTTTCAAACAGCATGTTGATAAAAAGTAAAAGAAAGTCAAATTAAACTCGATTTTTCACATAATTTATTGTCAGATTTTAAACAGAATTGTTATCAGTCTGCCTGGAATATTCTTTTAATCATCCTTCAGAAAAACACCTACCTCACAATAAACGGAGAACATGCCTCTTCTAGAATCTTCTTCTCCGAATGTATGTGCTCCTGCTGTCTTGTGTCCACTATGTGTTTTTTCTTTATGCACTTCACTGCAAAGGTCACATTTTCATTCTTCATTTTGACCTGTAAAAAAAGATAGCTAATTGTTTACTGTTTCAGGTTTAAGGATTTGTTTTACATGGTGAAGAAGCGCTCATGAAAGCACAAATTCTCACCTTCACTGCAGGAGAATGGATTGATAATTGGACAGTTCCTATAACAGGGATGCATTCTGCTCCTGCAGTGAAGATGAAAATTTATGTTGAGCTGTGCTTTTGCCACTAAGTAATCAAAATAATTATTTTCCATCACATGTTGTAAAGGGCGTTAACCAAAGCTCAAGCACAAAGTGCCCTCATAAAGAATCAAAGAGTAATGCAAAGATATTGCATAAAAAATGGACATGGATCAGGTCATTTAAGGTTTTAACTATTCTAAACTGAAGTTTACAGGACCATCAGATGTTTACAAGTTCAAATTTATTATAACCCCATTCTCAGATGTCCAAAAGCAGTCCGGGTATTTTACCTTTGTGTGCATTGACTTGAACTGCCAAATAATTTGTGGATTTATTCTTCAACCTCTCCAAAGTTCAACCAAGCAAGCACTTCACTTGGTGAGACGAGGTCATGTACGAATTATTCAGATAATTCTATAGTAAGGTGAATGTAGGGAACAATCATTATTCTGGGCTCATTTCATTCAGTCCACATTATTTAAAAGTGTGAGGGGTGATTTGATTGAAGGGGCGATTTTTAGCCCACGATCGCCTTCAGAGAGAACAGTGACATGGGCAGAAAATCTGGAGAGAATCGGGAAACCCGATTTTCTCTGGCGAGATCGTGTTTCCTGATTTTCCCCGCCTCTCGCTGGTGATGTCATGAGTTTCATGCCCTCAAAGGGCGGGAACATCAGTTAAATTGATGATAAATTTTAATATTAACGGGCCTCCTATCCACATGATCTCCTGAATAAATATTCATACCTCGCTGAGCAGCACGGTAGCACAAGTAGATAGCACTGTGGCTTCACAGCGTCAGGGTCCCAGGTTCGATTCCCCGCTGGGTCACTGTCTCTGTGGAGTCTCCACGTTTTCCCCGTGTCTGCGTGGGTTTCCTCCGGGTGCTCCGTTTCCTCCCACAGTCCAAAGATGTGCGAGTTCGGTGGATTGGCCATGATAAATTGCCCTTAGTGACCAAAAAGGATCGGGGGGGTTATTGGGTTATGGGGATAGGGTGGAAGTGAGGGCTTAAGTGGGTCGGTGCAGACTCGATGGGCCGAATGGCCCCCTTCTGCACTGTATGTTCTGTGTTCTATGACGCGATGGTTTACAACAGCCTTTTAAATATGGGATTCAATCGAGGGGATCCCTCTGGGGGCACAGAGGTAAGTGTAGCCCCTTGGGGGGGAGGGACATAGCCAGGCAGTGTCCTGGCACTGCCCCTTAACTTGGCAGTGGCACCTTGGAAGTGCCAACCTGTGCCAAGTGGCAGTGACAGGGATGGGTCCCCATCGTCGACCCATGAGGGGGGTAGGGGTTCCATTTATGTGTGGCGGTGAGGAGGGGAGGGGTACAGCGGGCAATAAGGGGGGAGATTGCAGGAACAGGAGTGAATGGCCATTGAGGGGAGGGGGTGGCATTGCCGGCAACACGTCTGTAGTTGGGGACGTTCACTGATTGTCTGGCATGTAGGAGGGGGGGGGAGCCTTTGATGATTGTCTGGTGGAGCTGCCAATGATTGGCCAAGGGTTGGGGGGGGGGGGTGAATAAACCTTCACTTATGATCAGGGCGCCCTTTAAAGAAAACGCCCCCGATCTCTGTGAGCCAAGTGCCAGCTTTATCAGGCTCCTCCCCACCAGAGTGATGGCGTTTAAACCACGCCCACTCATTTTTTTTCTTTAAAGAGGCTTAAGATCTGGAGTGAGAACTTGTCTGTACAGCTGGAGAGCTACAAGCCAATTTTCATTCTGAGCTTGACACTTTGAAACTATATGGTAAGATTCCGCCCATAATACCCTGAAAGGTATGAATAAGGTGGAGGTTGAAAGGATGTTTACTCTCGTGGGTGAGTCCAGAACGAGGGGGCACTGTTTTAAAAATAGGGATCACCCTTATCGGCCAGTGGTTTGGAGAATTTTTTGCTCCCAGAGGGTTGTGCAGCTTTGGAACTCAAGTGGGGGTCACTGAATATTTTTACGTCAGAGGCAGGTAGATAGATTTCCTGTAGGCCAGGGAATCAAATATTAGCTGTGATAGATGGGGAATGTACGACTCAACATATACAGGACAGTCATGATCTCATTGAATGGCAGAGCAGGGCTCAACGGGCTCAATGGTAGGCCATTTTGCTCCTATTTTGTATGTTCGTAAGTACATAAGTCCACTACTGTTTTTGGAAGGATTTCTCGAAGCTTCAACGGTTGACTTATACACCATGACTTATGCTATCTTTGTGCAATCATGTAAAATAAAGGAAACGCCATGTGAGCTTACATCAACAGGTCACCTTCCCTGATTTAAACAAAGGGAAACATTTTACTGGACCTATGGAGGTGGGAATGGAGGAGGGGTTTGGGGCCAGTAAAAAGGCACGGGCCTGTGTTGGGTTGGCACATTCACTGCCGACCAGTTTTTGCCAGATGCGGGCGATAGTACAGATCAATGGTAGACCGGTTAATAAGGTAGTTGAAGCAGCCAAATGTCAGATACTTTCCTACCTTTTTCTGATTTTACCAGTGACACACTAGGTGCACGGAGTCGGAGGGTGGGACTTTCTGGCCCCAACTCCAACGGGGCTGGAAATCCCAACCCCAGGTCAAGGGAATTCTGGATGCTCGCCAAATTTTAGGGTCCCGCCTGCACAGATTCCTGTTGCTGGCGCGACCGGAAAATCCCGATCTGAGGCTCACCTACTTGTGCAAGGTGAGATCTGAGCAACAGCTGAGCTGTGAAGGGAACTGACGGCCATTTTGTGGAGCCGCCTGCAGTCTGTGTATTCAAGAAGCAACAGTACTTTGGATGGAGGCACAGCAGAAGGTGGCACCAAAGTGAGGAGCTGATAGTGGAGGTGCTTCAGAGATTCACAGCAGCCACTGGCAGCGGTACAAGGTTTATAAGGGCCTCATTTCAGTGGGTTTGATTATGGGATCAAGGCTTTCAGACTTCGACTCCTCCAGTGAGGAAGTGAGTGGCACAGAGATGGGAATGCGGCAGTGGCCACCGGAGCTCCATCAGGTTGAGGAAGTCATTGGATATGGACGAGAAGGTCATACCGAGACAAGAGGCCGGCCTCATAGTTGCAGACGACACTACGCAGGTAAAAAGAGTTCATTGTCAGAGGCTCAAGGAGCTGATCTGAGGAGACTGTGAACCTCCAGGGTGGTGGTGGTGGAGCTGTGTAGTGTGCTGCAACAAGGGTTAACGCTTTGGGAAATGGTGGGCCCAATGTCTATAGCTCATCATTCTTAGCTGTGATTCATGCCAGGAATTGTCTGGAGATCGATGTGACATCTATCAGTCAGTGACGCACCGGTTGCTCAAAAGAGGTCAAAGGTGCCACGTACCATTGGGCTAGTCGACATATCAGTTTACTACCACCAAGGGACAGGTCGGCACTAAAATTGTTCAAAATGGTTGAAGGAGACTATGTACCTCTATTTTAACGATTTTTAATTTTAGTAGTCCAGGTTTACCATGGCTTGGGCTGAAAGTAGGTGAGAAGGAATGGATCCCGGGACCATCCAAAAGCAGCCACTGACCGAGGAAGCAAGAGAAAGGCAGCGATCTGCAGGTCCGACTAAAACGACGGTTTCAAATCTCCTCTCCCCAGCATACTCTGGAATACGTCCAAGCAATCGAAAACAAGCTGGATGAATTTAACGTTAGACCTACCTCTCAGAGGGACATGAGAGATTGCTGTGTGCTCTGTTTCACAGACATGGCTCACCCCTGCCTCACCAGACTGTGCCAAACAACCTGAGGGCTTCTCAATTCACCAGATAGACTGCATGGCATCCTCGGGCAAGGTGATGGGTGAAGGAGTTTGCCTCCTCGTCAACTCCTCCTGGTGCTCAGATGTGGCGACCCTGGCATACTGCTGCTCCCGGACCTGGAATACCTGACTGTGAAGTGCTGTCCATACTACCTTCCACGGGAGTTCAATTCTGCCATTATCACGGCAGTCTACATCCCACCCCTCACAGAAGTGAAGAAGGTGCTTGATGAATCGTACACCACTATAAACAAAAGTGAAACTGAACATCTGGAGGCCTTGTCCATCGCGGCCGGGGGCTTCAACCAGGCCTACCTCAAGAATGTCCTACCAAAATTCCACCACCACATCTCCTGTCCCACCAGGGGTCCTAACATCCTTGACCACTGCTACGCCAACATCAAGGGCACCTACAGCCCTATCCTCCGACCACATTACGGAAAATCAGACCATAAGTTGGTGCTCCTTCTCCCGGCATACAAGCAGAAACTTAAGCAGGCAGATGCGGTTAAGAAGGTCGTGCAATATTCGTCTGAGGCAACGGAAGGGCTCCTACGTGACTGCTTGGAGTCAGTGGACTGGTCCAGATTCAAGAAGTCAGCAGCCAACCTAGACAAGCTACCACCGTCACAGACATCATCAGTATTTGTGTCAAACACTGCGTGCCAAAGAAGGTAGTACATGTGTTCCCCAACCGGATACCACAGTTTAGCCAGGTGATCCGCTCCCTAGTCCAGGTCTGAGGCATTGAAGACGGGTGACCCAGTCCTCTACAAGAAATCTAGGTACGACAGTAGGAAGCGTGGTGGAGAACATGCCCCTGTCTACATCAATGGGAATGAAATAGAAAGGGTCGAGAGCTTCAAGTTTTTAGGTGTACCGATCACTAACAGCCTGTCTTGGTCCCCCATGCCAACACTATAGTTAAGAAAGGCCACCAACGACTCTACTTTCTCAGAAGACTAAGGAAATTTGGCATGTCAGCTACGACTCACCAACTTCTACAGATGGACCATAGAAAGCATTCTTTCTAGTTGTATCACAGCTTGGTATGGAGCCTGCTCTGCCCAAGACCGTAGGAAACTACAAAAGGTTGTGAATGTAGCCCAGTCCATCACGCAAACCAGCCTCCCATCCATTGGCTCTATCTATAATACCCGCTGCCTCAGAAAGGCAGCCAGCATAATTAAGGACCCCACGCACCCCGGGCATACTCACTTCCACCTTCTTCCGTCAGGAAAAAGATACCAAAGTTTGAGGTCACGAACCAACCGACTCAAGAACAGCTTCTTCCCTGCTGCCATCAGACTTTTGAATGGACCTACCTCGTATTGAGTTGATCTTTTCTCTACACCTTGCTATACCTGTAACATTATATTCTGCAGTCTCTCTTTCCTTCCCTATGTACGGTATGCATTGTTGGTGCAGCATGCAAGGAACAATCCTTTTCACTCTATACTAATACATGTGACTATAATAAATCAAATCAAATCAAAGTCATCAGGGATGTCAAAAGACAATACCAGCTAGAGTCGCAGACTAACGACACAAATACTCGTCGGTTGTGGCAAGGCTTAAACAATATAACAGGCGACAAAGCAAAACCGAGTAGAATCTCTGGCAACAGAGTACCCCTCCCAGATGTACACATTGCATTCTATGCTCATTTCAAGCAGGACAGCATTCGGGCAGCAGGGTAGCATGGTGGTTAGCATAAATGCTTCACAGCTCCAGGGTCCCAGGTTCGATTCCCGGCTGGGTCACTGTCTGTGTGGAGTCTGCACGTCCTCCCCCTGTGTGCGTGGGTTTCCTCCGGGTGCTCCGGTTTCCTCCCACAGTCCAAAGATGTGCGGGTTAGGTGGATTGGCCATGCTAAATTGCCCGTAGTGTCCTAATAAAAAGTAAGGTTAAGGGGGGTTGTTGGGTTACGGGTATAGAGTGGATACGTAGGTTTGAGTAGGGTGATCATGGCTCGGCACAACATTGAGGGCCGAAGGGCCTGTTCTGTGCTGTACTGTTCTATGTTCTATGTTCTAAGACAACTAACCGTTGCCAACTACCCCAGCAGCCTCAGACACACCCATACCCACTGTCACAGCCTGCAAAGTCAGATCGGCCTTCTTGAAAGTGAACCCATGGAAAGCAACGGGTCATGACGGAGTCCCTGGTCGTGCATTCAGATTCTGCGCGGACCAACAAAGAACAAAGAAAAGTACAGCACAGGAACAGGCCCTTCAGCCCTCCAAGCCTGCGCCGACCATGTTGCCCGTCTAAACTAAAATCTTCTACACTTCTGGGGTCCGTATCCCTCCATTCCCATCCTATTGATGTATTTGTCAAGATCCCCCTTAAACGTCACTATTGTCCCTGCTTCCACCACCTCCTCCAGCAGCGAGTTCCAGGCACCCACTACCCTCTGTGTAAAAACCTTGCCTCGTACATCTCCTCTAAACCTTGTCCCTCGCACCTTAAACCTATGCCCCCTAGTAATTGATCCCTTACCCTGTGAAAAAGTGATATTTGTAGACAATTACTCCGCGAATGTTTATATTGGATTGCATGTCATCACTCAAAATCACACTGCGTGACAGCATTCTGAGCTGCCTCATCCTCTGCTGCTGTCCCTTGTTGTCATCCTGTGCTTGGATCATCCTCTGCCAATTACCATCCTCCTACAGATAAGCCTCCAAAATCACTGGGTCCACGAGGCCCATCTTGTCTGCCAGAGGTGAACCATGGGCACAATGCAGATAAAGATTTTGTCAGCGCAGTCTAAATAATCCTCCTTTCTGACTTGAGCACTTTTCACCAAAGCAGGTCCCAGGACTGTGTGTCAACCTCACCCTGGTGCCCACTTACCCCACTGTAGACAAAACCCTCCTTGATCTCTACACATACCTGTTCCTGTTGTCAATGGATGTCCATGGACACTCTCATATTGACCCTGGAGCTACAAGCCATCATCTTTCACCCTCCCTCAGTCACCTTTCAGCTTCCCTTCTACACCCCCGACGCTCACTTCATCATCCTTTGGTGACACTTGACCCACTCACCATCAAGGTAGATCAATTGTATGTTAGCCTAGAGCTGGCCTCATCACCTTTGCCCTGCCCCTTGGCTCCACTAAACTGCTTGCCATTACCCTAGTCCTGCCATCCATGACCCTGGTCCTCCATACCTTTGATCTTCCCTCTGTTAATCTTAATTATGACAACCTCACCACTGACCTTCCCTCTATCATGATTCACCTCCTGTCCATGAAGATAGGCTTTCCCTACACTGTTCATCTCCACTCCTCTGCTCTCATGAGCCTTCATAGGGCCGCTGTGACCCAACCTCCCTTAATCAACCGCACCCCCACCTCAGTGGTCACCCTCCTCCCTGGGATAGCAATGCCCTGACCTCCCTGGACAACCACCAAATCCCCCCCCCCCCCATCCTTCAGTCAGCCTTGCCCTGACCTCCTTGGGCAGTCGCCACGCTCTCTCCCTCCCTCCCTCCCTCCCTTAGTAAACCGTGTCCTGACCTCCTTGGGCAGTCGCCACGCTCTCTCCCTCCCTCCCTCTCTCCCTCCCTCCCTTAGTAAACCGTGTCCTGACCTCCTTGGGCAGTCGCCACCCTCCCTCCCTCAGTCATCCATGCCCGTACCACCCTGGAGAGCTGCCACCCCCCTTCATTCAGACAGCCATATACTGACCTCCCTGGACAGCCATCAATGCAATAGCTCAGCCTCCTCCTCAACCTGGTCCAAAAAGGTGTCCCCCCCCCCCCCCCCCCCCCCCCCCCCTCCCGGGTTGCGCAGTCTTTTGGTACCTCCTCAACTATCTTGGTGTTTTAAAAAAATTCTTATTTGGTTACTCCCGACAAACTGCCCCCAAGTACCCAGGAAGCCTTCCTCTGACCCTCGGATGGCGTTCTTAATCTTCTCCAGGTGGAGAAATTCCGAGGGGTCAGCGAGCCGATCTGCCACTTTGCGTGGTGCTGCCGATCGCCAGCCGAGCAGGATTATCCGGCGGGCAATTAGGGAAGCGAAAGCAAGGGCGATAGCCCCCTTCCCCATGTGTGTACCTCTGGCTGCTCCGATACCCCGAAGATTGCCAATATTCAGCATGATTTCACCCTCACCCCCACAACCTTGGACATTGCCTCGGAGAAGGCTGACCAGAACCCAGCAAGCTTGTGGCAAGCACAAAGCATTTGGGTGTGGTTGGCCGGGTCCCTCTGGTACCGTTCACATTTGACCTCCACCTCCGGGATGAACCTGCTCATTCGGGTTCTGGTCAGGAGCGCTCTGTGCACCACTTTGAGCTGCATTAGGTTTAGCCTTGCGCAGGAGGAGATGGAGTTCACCCTGCTCAGTGCTTCGCTCCTTTGTACCCAGTTCATCCTCCCATTTTTATCTGGTCCCGTCCAGTGGAGTACGGACTCTGTCCAGTAGCTGTCCGTATATTTTCCCGCATAGCCCTCCCTTCCCGTTGCTTGTGCCTACCAGGTCCTCTAGTAATGAGGTTTCTGGGGCACCGGGTGTGGTAGTCACCACTGATGTATATATTGTATATATAGGATGTTGATATAGGTGCTTTATGGTAAGGCCCCTGTACTACAGGTACGGGGATAGATCCCTGCCTGCTGGCTCTGCCCAGTAGGCGGTGTATAAATATGTGTGCTCTCCGTACAGCAGCCATTTCGTCAGCTGCTGTAGGAGGCCACACATCTCAATGTAATAAAGCCTCGATTACATCCTACTCTCGTCTTTGCGTAATAATGCATCAATTTATTACACAGAGTTTTTAGAGATGGACCTCCGCATCAAGCCAGATCGCCAGCAGCTGCATCCTCAAGCAGACAACACCAAAAAGGACTTTGAACATTGGCTAGCCTGTTTTGAAGCGTACATCGGGTCTGCCAGACGCAATTCCAGAAGCACAGAAGCTCCAGATCTTTTACACGTGGCTGAGCTCCAATGTCATTCCACTCGTCCAGGACGCGCCAACCTACACAGAGGCCATGGCGCTACTGAAGGAAAACTACACTTAGCGGACTAACAAAATCTATGCCTGGCACCTCCTCTCCACGCGATGCCAACTTCCCGTTGAGTCTGTGGAAGATTTCTGGCGCGCCCTGCTCACCCTAGTTAGAGACTGTGACTGTCAGTCCATTTCAGCCATGGAACACTCGAATTTGCTAATGAGAGACGCATTTGTTATGGGCATAGGGTCTGACTACATCTGCCAGCGCCTCTTAGAGGGGGCCACGCTCGACCGCGCGGCGACCAAAAAACTAGTGCTCTCACTTACGCTCGCATCAAACAACATTCAGGCGTATGCCCCCGACTGCGCGGCCCACCCCCCCGCCCCGCCCCCCCCGGTGCATCGTGGACTCCACAGACGGACGCCCCATCGTGGACCCCATCAGCGACCGCCCTCAGCCAACCCCATGCCTGTGCCGCGCACCAGCCAAACAACCCTGGGGGGTCCAAATGCTACTTCTATGGGCAATCAAAACACCCCCGACAGCGCTGCCCAGCGTGGAGCGCCCTCTGCAAGGCCTGTGGCAAGAAGGGACATTTTGCTGCAGTGTGCCAGGCCCACTCAATCACCGCTATTGTCCCGGCATCCCCCACGTGCGGCCAGTGGGTGCCGCCATCTTCCCTCTTCGGACCACGTGTGGCCAGTGGACGCTGCCATCTTGCTCGACTTGCAACACGTGCGGCCGGTGGGCACCACCATCTTGTTTCTCCCGGGACCAACGCCATCTTGCCTTCCTCACGACACGTGCAGCCCCAGGGCGCCGCCACCTTGCCTCCCTCACGACATGTGCCGCTCGTGGGCGCCGACATCTTACCCGACTCAGGACCGCTGCCCATCGGGCACCTCATCAGGCCGCTCATCGCCTGCAACCGCCGACGACCAGCCGCATCGCGCCTCGGTCACGATTGACCAGTCTCGTCCACACAACCTCGCGACTCCTTCAACTAAAGTAAAGGTCAACGGACACGAGATCTCCTGCCTGCTGGACTCCGGGAGCATTGAGACCTTCATTCACCCCGATGCGGTAAGGTACTGCTCCCTCGCAGTACACCCTGCTGACCAGAGAATCTCCCTGGCCTCCGGATCCCACTCCTTGGCGATCCGGGGGTACTGCATCACCACTCTCACTGTCCAGGGCGTGGAGTTCAGCGGCTTCCACCTCTACGTCCTCCCCAACCTCTGCGCTGCCTTGCTACTTGGCCTGGACTTCCAGTGCAACCTCCAGAGCCTAACCCTGAAATTCGGCAGGCCCCTACCACCCTTTACTGTGTGCGGCCTCGCGACCCTTAAGGTCAACCCACCCTCCCTTTTTGCAAACCTAACCCTGGATTGCAAACCCGTCGCCACTCGGAGCAGACGGTACAGCACCCGGGACAGGACCTTCATCAGGTCTGAAGTCCAGCGGCTGCTTCGGGAAGGCATCATTGAAGCCAGCAACAGCCCCTGGAGAGCCCAAGTGGTAGTGGTCAAACCTGGGGAGAAAAACAGGATGGTCGTTGACTGCAGTCAGACCATCAATTGGTACACGCAGCTCGACGCGTACCCCCTCCCACGCATATCTGATATGGTCATTCAGATTGCACAGTACCGGGTCTTCTCGACAGTAGACCTGAGCTCTGCCTGCCACCAGCTCCCCATCAGCAAGGCGGACCGCCCATACAACTGCGTTCGAAGCAGATGGCCGCCTTTATCACTTTCTTATTTAGATTTAGATTTAGAACAGTACAGCACAGAACAGGCCCTTCGGCCCTCGATGTTATGCCGAGCAATGATCACCCTACTGAAGCCAATGTATCCACCCTATACCAGTAACCCCCCAATTAACCTTATTTTTCAGGACACTAAGGGCAATTTAGCATGGCCAATCCACCTAGCCCGCACATCTTTGGACTGTGGGAGGAAACTGGAGCACCCGGAGGAAGCCCACGCACACATGGGGAGGACGTGCAGACTCCGCACAGACAGTGACCCAGCCGGGAACTGAACCTGGGACCCTGGAGCTGTGAAGCATTTATGCTAACCACCATGCTACCGTGCTGCCCGGTTATGGTTCCCTTTGGCATCACCAACGGGGTCTCGGTCTTCCAACGGAAGATGGACCAAATGGTTGACCGGTACGGACTGCGGGCCACTTTCCCGTACCTGGACGATGCCACCATCTGCGGCAACGATGAGCAGGACCATGACACCAATCTTTCCAAATTCCTCCACACCGCCACTCGCCTCAACCTCACGCATAACAAGGAGGAGTGCGTATTCAGCACGAACCGCTTTGCCATCCTCGGCTATGTGGCCCAGAACGGAGTTCTGGGGCCCGATCCCGACCGCATGCGCCCCCTCATGGAACTCCCCCTCCCCCACTGCCCCAAGGCCCTCAAATGATGCCTGTGGTTCTTTTCGTACTACGCCCAGAGGGTCCCAAACAATGCGGACAAGGCCCGCCCACTCATTCAATCCACTGTTTTTCTTCTGACGGCCGAGGCTCACCAGGCCTTTAACGTATCAAGGCCGACATCGCCAAGGCCGCGATGCACGCGGCCGACGAGACGTTACCATTCCAAGTCGAGAGTGATGCATCAGACGTCGCTCTGGCCGCCACCCTCAACCAGGCAGGCAGACCTGTGGCATTCTTTTCTCGCATCCTCCATGCCTCCGAAATTCGACACTCCTCCGTCAAAAAGGAGGCCCAAGCCATCATTGAAGCTGTGCGGCATTGGAGGCATTACCTGGCCGGCAGGAGATTCACTCTCCTCACTGACCAATGGTTGGTTGCCTTCACGTTTAATATCACACAGCGGGGCAAGATCAAAAACGATAAAATCTTGAGGTGGAGGGTCACGCTCTCCACCTACAACTACGAGATTTTGTATCACCCCGGTAAGCTCAACGAGACCCCCCCCCCCCCCCGATGCCCTATCCCAAGGTACATGTGCCAGCGCACAAGTGGACTGACTCCAGACCCTGCACGACAACCTCTGTCACTCAGGGGTCACACGTTTTTACCATTTCATCAAGGCCCGCAATCTGCCCTAATCCATCGAGAAAGTCAGGGAGATCACCAGAGACTGCCAGGTCTGCTCGGAGTGTAAACCGCACTTCTACCAGTCAAACCGTGCGCGCCTGGTGAAGGCCTCCCGCACCTTTGAACGCCTCAGCATTTTCTTAGTGTGGTCGATGAATATTCCCGATTCCTCTTTGCCGTCCCAGGCCCCGACATGACGTCTGCCACTGTCATCAAAGCCCTCAACATTATCTTCGCTCTTTTCGGTTTCCCCGCCTACATCCAAAGCGACTGGGGATCCTCATTCATGAGCGATGAGCTGCGCCAGTTCCTGCTCAACAGGGGCATTGCCTTGAGCAGGATGACCAGCTACAACGCCAGGGGAAACGGGCTCGTGGAGAGGGAGACTGGGATGGTCTGGAAGGCCGTCCAGCTGACCCTGCGGTCCAGAAATCTCCCGGCCCCCCGCTGGCAGGAGGTCCTCCCCGACGCACTTCACTCCATTCGGTCGCTCCTGTGCACCGCGACTAACGAAACCCCCAATGAACGTCTCTTTGCTTTCCCTAGGAAGTCCACCTCAGGGGTTTCGCTCCTGACATGGCTGGCAGCTCCAGGACCCATTCTCCTCCGTAGACACGTTCGACTCCACAAGGCAGACCCATTGGTTGAGAGGGTACAGCTACTTCACGCCAACCTGCAATACGCTTATGTAACGTACCCCGACGGCCGCCAAGACACAGTCTCCCTCAGGGACCTGGCACCAGATGGTTCCACACACACCCCCCCCTCCGCCCCGGCACCACCCTCCCTTCCCCCGGCGCACCCCACCACAGCCCCGACTCCGGGAGCTTGTTGAAATCCTCTTCATCCCCTCCTCCCCTAGCCCACACCCGGGGATGAAGAGGATTTCGACACACTCCCTGAGTCACCGAAGACAAAGCCGACGCCTGAGTCGCCACCAGCACTACGGCGCTCTCGACGACAGATCAAGGCACCGGACCACCTGAATTTGTAATATCTGTACTTTTAAAACACAACTTTCTGTATATAGTTCTCCACCACCCCCGCCGGACTCATTTTTTAACAGGGGGTGAATGTGGTAGTCACCACTGATGTATATATTGTACATAAAGGATGGTGATATAGGTGCTTTATGGTAAGGCCCCTGTACTACAGGCACGGGGGTAGATTCCCTGCCTGCTGGCTCCGCCCAGTAGGCGGAGTATAAATATATGTGCTCCCCGTACAGCAGCCATTTCGTCAGCTGCTGTAGGAAGTCACAAATCGCAGTGTAATAAAGCCTCGATTACATCCTACTCTCGTCTTTGCGTAATTGATAGTGCATCAGCGGGGTACTCCACTGCCTCTTTGCAGAGGAAGTGTTTTATTTGGAGGTGTCTCATTTCCTGCCCTTTTGCCAGCTTCGTCACATTCGTCTCATGTCCCCAGTCTGTGCCCTACGTAGAAGTCCCCAATCGTCACTGTGCCCCTGTCCCGCCTCCATCTTTTGAAGATTGTATCTAGCATGGCTGGGGGGAATCTGTGATTGCTGCATATGGGAGCCACGGGGGACATTTTGGTTATCCCGAAGCGTTGTCTCAGCTGGTTCCACGTATTCAGCGTGGCTGCTACCACTGGGCTCGTTGTGTACCTTGTTGAGGAGGATGGGAGTGCTGCTGTAGCCAGGGCCCGGAGGGTTGTTCCTTTCCAAGATGCCTCCTCCATTTGTACCCAAACTGTGTTGGGTTCTTGTATCCATCCCCTCACTCTTTCTGCCGTTGCTGCCCAGTGGTAGGATTGGAGGTTTGGTAAGGCCAAGCCCCCTTTGAGTTTCCTTCTTTGCAGTGTCTGGGAATTCTCGGGTTCACCAGCACCCCCCCCCCCCCACACAAGCACCATGGTTAGTCTGTCTACGTTTTGGAAAATAGTCTTGGGGATGAAGATCAGAATGGATCTAAACAGGAAGAGGAACCTTGGCAGTATGTTCATCTTGATCGTCTGCACTCTCCCCGCCAGGGAGAGTGGGAGTGAGCCCCACCGTTGAAGGCGGTTACTTCCTCCACCAGGCTGGTCAGGTTCCACTTGTGGATCCGTGTCCAGTCTCTGGCTATCTGGATCCCCAGGTAATGGAATCTGTTCTGGGCCGTTTTGAATGGGAGCCCCTCCAGCTCTCTCCCTCCCTGTTTGGGTTCACTGGGAATGCCCTGCTTTTGCCCAGGTTAAGTTTGTAGCCCAAGAAGGTTCTAAACTCTTTCAGGATTTGCAGTATTGCCTTCAGTCCCTCCTGTGGCTTCGAGACATACAGAAGCAGGCCATCTGCATAGAGTGAAACTCTGTGCTCTCTGTCTCCTCTCCGGATTCCCTTCCAGCTTTTCGTGTCCCGCAGGGCTATCGCCAGGGGTTCGATCGCGAGCGTGAACAAGAGTGGGGACAGGGGACAGCCCTGTCTTGTTCCTCTCTGTAGCTGGAAGTATTCAGAGCTGGTGGTGTTCGTTCGGACACTCGCTTTGGGAGCGTTTTACAGGAGCCTTACCCAGGCGGCGAACCCTGCTCCGAGCCCAAACCATTCCAATATATCGAGGAGGTTTTTCCATTCGACCCTGTGGAAGGCCTTTTCAGCTGCCTGATGTTCGATGTGAACTGCGTACCCTTGACAAAGCGCGTTTGGTCCTCTGCGACCACCTCTGGTACACACCACTCCAGGCTTTTGGCCAGGACCTTTGTGAGTATTTTCGCATCCACGTTCAGCAGTGAAATGGGTCTGTATGATCCACATTCCATCAGGTCTTTATCTTTTTTGGGTATCAGTGAAATTGTGGCCTGCGCTAGCGTTGGGGGACAGAGTGCCCCCTGCCAGTGAGTCCGCGAACATGTCCCTTAAGTGTGGGGCCAGGACTGGTGCAGATTTTTTGTAGAAGCCCACCGGTAGCCCGTCAGGGCCCGGTGCCTTCTCCGCCTGCATGGAGTTGATGCTGTCCATGATTTCTCCCAGGTCTATTAGTGCTTCCAGCTCCCCCCGTCGTTCCCCTACAACTGGTAGTTCCAGTCCGACTAGGAACCGCTTCCTCCCCGCCCCGCCCCCCGGTGGCAGGGGGGGGGGGGGGGGGGGGGGATGCTCAGAGGCGTACAGTCCCCAATAGATGGGGGGGGGATGCTCGGAGGCATACAGTCCCCAATAGATGGTCTCAAATGCCCGATTGACCTCCTTTGGTTCTGCTACCAGTCTGCCTCTGTTGTCCTTAACCTGCACTATTTCCCTTGTGGCTGCCTGCTTTCTCAGCTGGTGAGCCAATAGGCGGCCAGCCTTGTCTCCGTGTTCATAGAAGGTCCCCCGTGTCTGGCGGAGTCAGTACACTGCTTTCCTAGTGGACAGCAGGTTAAAGTCCATTTGCAGCTTTTTCCTCTCCAAAAGCAGCTCTACAGTCGGGGCCTCGGAGTATTTTCTGTCGACTCCCAGGATGGAGTCCACCAGTTGTTGCCTGCCCACCCTCTCTTCCCTATCTCTGCTTGCCTTGTAGGCTATCATCTCTCCTCTAATCACGGCCTTCAGTGCCTCCCAGAACGTGGACGGTGAGACCTCCCCGTTTTGGTTGTTACTAACGTAGTCGCCTATGACCCACGGTGATTTTTGACAGAAGGCCTCGTCGGCCAGGAGGTCCGTGTCCAGACTCCACGTGGGGCGCTGGGCCCGGCCTGTCTCCAACCTCACATCCATATAGTGTTGAGGGAAGCTGATACTTTATCTCCCGCACAATTAAGAGCCTTGATCCGGCTCGTTTCGTGCTCCTAAGAGCAATGTGAAGTATGCACATGCTAACTTCTTTATCCGTATAGTATCTGGAACGCTTCGGGCGAAATTCTCCCAAAACGGGGGAAATCGTCAAACTGCCGTAAAACCCGGGCGGGTTTTACGGCATCGCGCCCCTTCCCGACGGGGGACCGATTCTGGTCCCCCGTCGGGGCTAGCAGCCCGACGTCGGAGGCCCCGACAAGTCGGGCTTAACGAAAATCGTTAAACCCGCTTGTCGGACTTAGCGCCGGCTGACGCGTCATATGACGTCAGCCGCGCATAGCGCAGGTGGGAAGACTCCACCCGCGCATGCGCGGGTGACGTCATCGCGTTTTTGCGCGAAACCCGCGCTATGCGCGGTCCGGGTTGCCCCTCAGCCGCCCGCGTATTGATACTGCGGGCGGCGGAAGGACAAATAGTGCGCGGGCATCGGGCCCGCTGCCCGCGATCGGTGGGCACCGATCGCGGGCCCATGGCACCCTTGGCACGGCCGTGGTACTGCCGTGCCAATCGGTGCCATGGTTATTTTTTTCCAGGTGGTCACGACGTTTTTACGAATGGCAGGACCAGGTGTGTTTTGCCGTTCGTAAAAAGGTCGTAAAGGGCTGGGACTTCGGCCCTTCTAACAGCTGTGAATCGCTGCCGGCCGTAAAAAAAACGGCGGCAGCGATTCGTGTCGGGATTTCGGCGGGGGGGGGGGAGAATAGCGGGAGGGCGTCAAAAAAGTCGGGAAGGCCCTCCCGCTATTCTCCCACCCGTCGTGGGGGGGGGAGAATTTCGCCCTTCATGTCAGAGAAGAATTTGCATACTGCAGATGTCATTTTGGGACACTAAGGAGACTTTCAGCATTCATTAAATAGACACTATCAGGTTCAACTTCAACTCCCGAGGAATGGTAATCGAATGGTGAGTTATATATGTAGCGCTTCATAACAAACTATTCAAACCACACTTAGAATGGTCCACTTTGAAAATCATTCCTTGAAAAGATATATATGCTGTGCAAAATGGATAGAAAGAGCAGCAACTGTAAATGGAGGTCCATAGAATCCCAACAGTGCAGGAGGCCATTCAGCCCATCGAGACTGCACCAACCCTCTGAAAGAGCACCTTATCTAGGCCTACTCTCCTACCCTATCCCTGTAACCCCACCTCACCTACACATCGTTGGACTGTGGGTGGAAACCGGAACACTCAGAGGAAACCCACGCACACACGGGGAGAGTGTGCAAACTCCGCACAGTCACCCGAGGCCGGAATTGAATCCGGGTCCCTGGCACGGTGAGGCAGCAATGCTAACCACAGAGCCACCATGCTGCCATGTCTAAAAGATTAGAGAAATGTAAATGTCCCAATGAAGGTGAGTTCATTAAGTGATCAAGCAAAATGAACTCCAATTATTAATTCAAATGAGGGAAGTAGGACCAAAGAACATAAATGGAAACGTGAGAAACATGAATTTAAAACAGAAATCAGGCAATACCTCACAACTTGAAGAATGATAGATGTTTGGAGTTATTTGCTGGGAATGCTACATCGGGAAAAGTCATGTACGGGCTTGGGGGAGGGGAGGAGTGGGGATTCAGATCGTGGAAAAGAGCGTTATGGAACATAATTTTTATGCTTGACATTTCTTTCTTCTCATTGTTCCTAATAATAATAATAATCTTTATTGTCACAAGTAGGCTTACATCAACACTGCAATACAGTTACTGTGAAAAGCCCCTAGTCGCCATATGACAATGCTTGTTCAGGTACACGGAGGGAGAATTCAGAATGTCCAAATTACCTACCAGCACGTCTTTCGGGACTTGTAAAGTCAATGGTCATTAGCATTAAGATAAGGATTAGGATAAGTAAGGTAACCAGTAGCTCTCGTAAAGTAACTGAGTTAAAGCATTTATCTTATTGGCTTGTGTTCTACATTCCAAAAAGAGAGGGTGCACAATATATACAAATTAATAAGTTTCTGCTGCAAATTTTACAGAAATGGAAAAGTGTGCATTATAAGCAAATGCAGCATTGTTATGAAAAACCAGAGCAGTGCTAAATCTAAGTGAGATGAAACTCTGTTGGGACAGTACTGAGTGGAATTCTGGATATCAGGAGATAGGCCCAAAAGTAGGCAAGGCTCAGTTAAAGCAGGTCACTGAAACAGTAATGGAAGTGTCTAGGTTGAATCTGGTCTTCGACTATAGTACAAAATGGGCAATAATAAATCATCTGCCTGTTTTACACCCCACCAGCTTTCCTATTCTACTCTATTTTGGCCGATAGAAAAGAAAATTGGGCAGAGTGTAAAACAGGCTGCCAATTCACTATCACCAATGTTATTCCACACATTTCTGACCACTGAAAAAGTGCAATGTCACATTTTCTATAGGAGGAAATCTCCTTACCAGCTCAACTCTCCCAAATCCACCTACTCCCAAGGTGGTGATGATCTCAAGGTTTCTGAATGGGGATGTTGACGAAAATGTGGCAACCTTCTCCTTCAACTCAATCATCTCCAAAGAGATTTCTCCTCCATATACAGGTGTGGATGTTCTATGTCGAATAAGATATTTAAATAGTAAAACCCAAGAGCAAAATCCGACAACTGTTTTAATTCTTTAATAGGTGCATTTCCACACACTGTCCTCGGAAATAATAGAATTCATAGAATTTACAGTGCAGAAGGAGGCCATTCGGCCCATCGAGTCTGCACCGGCTCCTGGAAAGAGCACCCTACCCAAGGTCAACACCTCCACCCTATCCCCATAACCCAGTAACCCCACCCAATACTAAGGGCAATTTTGGACACTAAGGGCAATTTATCATGTCCAATCCACCTAACTTGCACATCTTTGGACTGTGGGAGGAAACCGGAACACCCGGAGGAAACCCACGCACACACGGGGAGGATGTGCAGACTCCGCACAGACAGTGACCCAAGCCGGAATCGAACCTGGGACCCTGGAGCTGTGAAGCGATTGTGCTATCCACAATGCTAACGTGCTGCCCACGGTAGCATTGGAAATGTTCTGGTTAAGCCCACAGCCCCAGGAAAGAATCAAGAACTTTAATTAATCAAAGACATACTGGCAAGTGGTAAATAAGGAAAGTGACCTCTAGAGAACTGGAATCATACCAATATAACATTTCAATTCAATTAGGGAAAGGGACAAATCAGATAACTATGAACCAATAGCATCAACAGTGTGTAAGCCTCCAAGACCATACTATGGGATTAAATTAATACTAATTTTGCAAGATGTGAGATTGAACTTCACCAAGAGCATACAAAAAGATAGAACATCAGCCAGAATATCTATCAGATATTTTTATTAATCTAAGTTAATAAAAAGAGAAATTGGTCATTGATTATAATGATGTGGAGATGTCGGTGTTGGACTGGGGTGAGCACAATAAGAAGTCTTACAACACCAGGTTAAAGTCGGTTTCGAATTACTAGCTTCTGGATATTGGTCCTTCCTCAGGTGAATCACCTGAGGAAGGAGCTGCGCTCCGAAAGCTAGTGATTCAAAACAACCCTGTTGGACTTTAACCTGGTCTTGTAAGGCTTCTTACCATGGATTATAATGGACAGTCAAATCAATATTGCTTGATTAGTGTCTCTTTTGTTTGCCAAGATGTGGGAAAATAGTATAATAAATGGGTCAATATTCTTTTTTAAAAGATCTGGGTCAATGAAAGGGGCTCTGAATTTTAGGCATATTAATAGAGGTTTGATTCACGTAGGGGTGAGGGAGAATGTCTATTATTGAGGGAAAATGGAACGGGATGACTTTTCCTCATTCCTTTCCTATGTTCTTATTCCAATTGCATTCCAGAGCTGATTCATTCAAGGCTATAGATTCCATTGGAGTTCCCATGAGATAGGCACGAGCAGATACCCAACACCCTCCCTCCAAATTTCTTTCTTCCTGTAAGAACAGATCTAATTTCTGGACAACAGCACAATCCCAAAGTTCCATTGCTCAGATAAGCAGCTCAGTGTGTGAAGGAATGGGGATGCATTTCCATCATGAGTCCTTTGTGGTCTGATGCACTGAACTCTCGATTTAAAAACACACAATGGAGCTGTACCACTGGGATTTTGAGCTGCATAGTAAACTGCAGAATGTTACTGAACATTTTATCTTTCTTATGGCAATGCTAAAGTACTATAGAGACATACTAATGGGTAATGGAAACAGAATAGTGTCACATAATTACACCAATATATCACCAGCTTTAAAGTTGTCTCGTGAAACACATAGAAAAGAAGGAACAAGGTACAAGGATTTTCGATAACAAAAGTACGACAACAGAATAGTTCTGATCTCTATAGAATTTGTATACAACACAATAAATATGCGTGCTGTAAAGAGCAAAGGCAACTGTTGAATAGATGTACATTGAACTTAGATGATCATAGATACCAAGCTTTGTGAAAATCAACGGAAAGAAAAGACTAGCTACTAGAAACACACACACTGTGACTATTTGATTTCATTGTCAGGTTTAGACAGATTTACGTCAATGCTTAAATAGCCTGGGAACTCAACAACAGTGATAACAGATGTTCAAAAATGTCACTATGTCAGTGAATTGTCCTTTGCCCTTCAGGCAATTAAAGATTAAACAATGCAATTATCTGTAAAATATTACCTTGCATTAAAATTTGGCCCAATGTTATGTTTAACAAAGGATTATGCAAAGAAGCTGCACCCTAGTGTCAGTGATTACGTACATCTGTCACTGTATTACACAGCGTACAGATCAGGTTTGATGTTTGATCCACCTTGAGTTAACTAATCTCAGTGAGGAAGAATGTGGAGTCACATAATGTTCTCTCTGGGCCAAAGAGAAGAAAACTTGACAAGTATTGACTGCCTCATGTCTAGACATTCTGCAATGCTGCACCTTTGACAACAGCAAATCACATTTGTCCAGCTGATTTCAAGTTGGGTGGAATGGCGCCAGCCTGCACCCCGCCACTACCGTCCCCCCGCCCCCGTCACTACCGACCCCCTGCCCCCCGTCACTACATCCCCACTGCCCCCGTCACTATCATCCCCCCTGCACCCCGTCACTATCATCCCCCCTGCACCCCGTCACGCCCGCCCCCCATGCCCCCCGTCACTGCCTCCCCCCCTGCCCCCGTAACTACCGTCCCCACTGCCCCCTGTCACTACCGACCCCCTGCCCCCCGTCACTACCATCCCCCCTGCCCCCCCGTCACTACCGTCCCCCTGCCCCCGTCACTACCGTCCCCCCTGCCCCCTGTCACTACCGTCCCCCCTGCCCCCTGTCACTACCGACCACCTGCCCCCCGTCACTACCGTCCCCCCGCCCCCCGTCACTACCGACCCCCTGCCCCCCGTCACTACCATCCCCCCTGCCCCCCGTCACTACCGTCCCCCCGCCCCCCCGTCACGACCGTCCCCGTGACCCCCCGTCACTGCCGTCCCCCCTGCCCCCCGTCACTACCGTCCACCCTGCCCCCCGTCACTACCGTCACCCCTGCCCC
This sequence comes from Scyliorhinus canicula, assembly GCF_902713615.1. NCBI lineage: Eukaryota > Metazoa > Chordata > Chondrichthyes > Carcharhiniformes > Scyliorhinidae > Scyliorhinus > Scyliorhinus canicula. The sequence goes on along the minus strand of NC_052148.1, from coordinate 174,341,952 downwards.
CCGTCACTGCCTCCCCCCTGCCCCCGTCACTACCGTCACCCCTGCCCCCCGTCACTACCCTCCCCCCTGCCCCCATCACTGCATCCCCCCTGCACCCCATCACTGCCCCCCTGCCCCCCGTCACTGACTCCCCCTGCCCCCCGTCACTGACTCCCCCTGCCCCCGTCACTACCGACCCCCTGCACCCCGTCACTGCCTCTCCCCTGCCCCCCGTCACTGACTCCCCTGCCCCCTGTCACAGCCTCCCCCTGCCCCCTGTCACAGCCTCCCCCTGCCCCCTGTCACAGCCTCCCCCTGCCCCCTGTCACAGCCTCCCCCTGCCCCTGTCACTGCCTCCCCCTGCCCCCCCATCACTGCCTCCTCCTGCCCCTGTCACTGCCTCCCCCCCGCCCCCGTCACAGCCTCCTCCTGCCCCCTGTCACAGCCTCCTCCTGCCCCCCGTCACTGCCTCCCCCTGCCCCCCCCATCACTGCTTCCCCCTGCCCCTGTCACAGCCTCCCCCTTCCCCCTGTCACTCCCTCCCCCACCCCATCACTGCCTCCCCCCCGCCCCGTCACAGCCACCCCCTCCCCATCACTCATCCCCCCAACCCCCATCACTGCCTCCCTGCCCCCGTCACAGCCTCCCCCTGCCCCCGTCACTCCCTCCCCCCACCCCCCATCACTCCCTCCCCCCACCCCATCACTGCCTCCCGCCACCCCCATCACTCCCTCCCCCCACACCCATCACTCCCTCCCCCACCCCCATCACTGCCTCCCTGCCCCGTCACTGCCTCCCCCTGTCACAGCCTCCCCCTGCCCCCTGTCACAGCCTCCCCCCTGCCCCCCCCCCATCACTGCCTCCCCTGCCCCTGTCACAGCCTCTCCCCGCCCCCCCATCACTGCCTCCCCCTGCCCCCCGTCACTGCCTACCCGACCCCATCACTGCCTCACCCTGCCCCCCATCACTGCCTCCCCCTGCCCCCCCGTCACAGCCTCCCCTACCCCCTGTCACAGCCTCCCCCCACCCCCTGTCACAGCCTCCCCCCACCCCCCGTCACAGCATCCCCCTGCCCCCCATCACAGCCTCCCCTGCCCCCCGTCACAGCCTCCCCCTGCCCCCTGTCACTGCCTCCCCCTGCCCCCTGTCACTGTCTCCCCCTGCCCCCTGTCACAGCCTCCCCCTGCCCCCGGTCACAGCCTCCCCCTGCCCCCTGTCACTGCCTCCCCCTGCCCCCTGTCACAGCCTCCCCATGCCCCCGGTCACAGCCTCCCCCTGTCCCTGTCACAGCCTCTCCCTGCCCCCCCATCACTGCCTCCCCCTGCCCCCGTCACTGCCTCCCCCACCCCATCACTGCCTCACCCTGCCCCCCATCACTGCCTCCCCCTGCCCCCCGTCACAGCCTCCCCTACCCCCTGTCACAGCCTCCCCCCACCCCGTCACAGCCTCCCCCCACCCCCCGTCACAGCATCCCCCTGCCCCCCATCACAGCCTCCCCCTGCCCCCCATCACAGCCTCCCCCTGCCCCCCGTCACAGCCTCCCCCTGCCCCCTGTCACTGCCTCCCCCTGCCCCCTGTCACTGTCTCCCCCTGCCCCCTGCCACAGCCTCCCCCTGCCCCCGGTCACAGCCTCCCCCTGCCCCCTGTCACTGCCTCCCCCTGCCCCCCCTCACTGCCTCCCCCTGCCCCGTTACTGCCTCCCCCTGCCCCCGTCACAGCATCCCCCTGCCCCCTGTCACAGCATCTCCCTGCCCCCTGTCACAGCCTCCCACTGCCCCCATCACTGCCTCCCCCTGCCCCATTACTGCCTCCCCCTGCCCCTGTCACAGCATCCCCCTGCCCCCTGTCACAGCCTCCCCCTGCCCCCTGTCACTGCCTCCCCCTGCCCCCCATCACTGCCTCCCCCTGCCCCCCGTCAAAGCCTCCCCCTGCCCCCCATCACAGCCTCCCCCTGCCCCCTGTCACAGCCTCCCCCTACCCCCCATCACAGCCTCCCCCTGCCCCCCATCACAGCCTCCCCCTGCCCCCTGTCACTGCCTCCCCCTGCCCCCCATCACTGCCTCCCCCTGCCCCCCGTCAAAGCCTCCCCCTGCCCCCCATCACAGCCTCCCCCTGCCCCCTGTCACAGCCTCCCCCTGCCCCCGTCACAGCCTCCCCCTGCCCCCAGTCACAGCCTCCCCCTGCCCCCTGTCGCAGCCTCCCCCTGCCCCCTGTCACTGCCTCTCCCTGCCCCCTGTCACAGCCTCCCCCTGCCCCCTGTCACTGCCTCTCCCTGCCCCCTGTCACAGCCTCCCCCTGCCCCCTGTCACAGCCTCCCCCTGCCCCCTGTCACAGCCTCCCCCCGCCCCCTGTCACAGCCTCCCTCTGCCCCCTGTCACTGCCTCACCCTGCCCCCTCATCACTGCCTCACCCTGCCCCCCATCACTGCCTCACCCGGCCCCCCATCACTACCTCCCCCTGCCCCCAGTCACAGCCTCCCCCTGCCCCCTGTCACTGCCTCCCCCTGCCCCCTGTCACTGCCTTCCCCTGCCCCCTGTCACAGCCTCCCCCTGCCCCCTGTCACATCCTCCCCCTGCCCCCTGTCACAGCCTCCCCCTGCCCCCTGTCACTGCCTCCCCCTGCGCCCTGTCACTGCCTCCCCCTGCCCCCTGTCACAGCCTCCCCCTGCCCCCCGTCACAGCCTCCCCCTGCCCCCTGTCACTGCCTCCCCCTGCCCCCCGTCACAGCCTCCCCTAGCCCCCCGTCACAGCCTCCCCCTGCCCCTGTCACAGCCTCCCCCTGCCCCCTGTCACAGCCTCCCCCTGCCCTCATCACTGCCTCACCCTGCCCCCCCATCACTGCCTCCCCCTGCCCCCCCCCCCCGTCACAGCCTCCCCCTGCCCCCGTCACTGCCTCCCCCCCCGCCCCCCGTCACAGCCTCCCCCTGCCCCCCGTCACTGCCTCCCCCCGCCCCCCGTCACTGCCTCCCCCTGCCCCCTGTCACTGCCTCCCCCTGCCCCCTGTCACAGCCTCCCCCCTGCCCCCCTGTCACAACCTCCCCCTGCCCCCCGTCACTGCCTCCCCCTGCCCCGTCACAACCTCCCCTGCCCCCCGTCACTGCCTCCCCCTGCCCCCCTGTCACAACCTCCCCCTGCCCCCCGTCACTGCCTCCCTCTGCCCCCCCATCACTGCCTCCCCCTGCCCCCTGTCACTGGCTCCCCCTGCCCCCTGTCACAGCCTCCCCCTGCCCCCCTGTCACAACCTCCCCCTGCCCCCCGTCACTGCCTCCCTCTGCCCCCCCATCACTGCCTCCCCCTGCCCCCTGTCACAGCCTCCCCCTGCCCCCTGTCACAGCCTCCTCCTGCCCCCTGTCACAGCCTCCCTCTGCCCCTGTCACCGCCTCCTCCTGCCCCCGTCACAGCCTCCCCCTGCCCCTGTCACAGCCTCCCCCTGCCCCCGTCACTGCCTCCCCCCCGCCCCCCGTCACAGCCTCCCCCTGCCCCCCGTCACTGCCTCCCTCTGCCCCCTGTCACAGCCTCCCCCTGCCCCCTGTCACAGCCTCCCCCTGCCCCCTGTCACTGCCTCCCTCTGCCCCCCCATCACAGCCCTCCTCCTGCCCCCGTCACAGCCTCCCCCTGCCCCTGTCACAGCCTCCCCCTGCCCCCGTCACTGCCTCCCCCCCGCCCCCCGTCACAGCCTCCCCCTGCCCCCCGTCACTGCCTCCCCCTGCCCCCTGTCACAGCCTCCCCCTGCCCCCCGTCACAGCCTCCCTCTGCCCCCTGTCACAGCCTCCCCCTGCCCCCTGTCACAGCCTCCCCCTGCCCCCTGTCACTGCCTCCCTCTGCCCCCCATCACAGCCTCCCCTGCCCCCTGTCACTGCCTCCCTCTGCCCCCCCCATCACAGCCTCCCCCTGCCCCCTGTCACTGCCTCCCTCTGCCCCCCCATCACAGCCTCACCCTGCCCCCTGTCACAGCCTCCCCCTGCCCCCTGTCACTGCCTCCCTCTGCCCCCCCATCACAGCCTCCCCCTGCCCCCGTCACAGCCTCCCCCTGCCCCCTGTCACTGCCTCCCTCTGCCCCCCCATCACAGCCTCCCCCTGCCCCCCGTCACAGCCTCCCCCTGCCCCCTGTCACTCCCTCCCCCTGCCCCCCGTCACTGTATCTCTGCCTCACCTGATCGCTGCCTTTTGCCTTTTCGGCTGACTTCCTCTCTGCCTTCAGATCACTATTTCTGTCTGATCAGAATAATGCCAAACTATTCATCTGCCTCAGGAAATGCTAGTTACGTGGAGATATGTTGCAATGTGTCTATCCTAAATATTGAAGCAGTGCTAAATGCTGGCATCATTACATTCACCATTGCACACATTATTAAGGGCAAAAACAACTCACTTGGCATGTCTTTTCTCATCATCTCTAGCCAGCTCTGCGACATAACCCTGAAGGTAGTTCTGGAGTTCGTCAAATGTACCAACCGTTTGATTGAATGTTCTGTCACATGGAGATAAATAAAGGAATGAGTGTGCAATTCTTTTTTCAAATCATGATTAACCTCATTGCTTTGAACCTGTTTCAGTCAATCAAAAATATTGATCGTGTGACACCATAGACCGTGGGCGGAATTCTCCGCAAGGCCCGACGCCGTTGTGAAACCCGGAGCGGTTCAAAACGGCGTCAGAGGCCTCTCATTGCCCCCTATTTCCCCCCCCCCCCTGGGGGGGGCGGGGCTAGGAGGGCCGTGCCGTAAATCTCGGCCTCGGGGCCTTGTCGCTGGCGTCAAGGCCCGGCGCGCCGAGAATAAAGCTGCCGGCGCGCCTAATGACGTCAGCCGCGCATGCGCAGGTTGGCCAGCTCCAACCCGCGCATGCGCGGCTGACATCATGATGGATGACGGCTCAAATACGCGCATGCGCGGTTGCCGTCTTCCCCTCCGCTGCCCCGCAAGACGTGGCGGCTTGATCTTGTGGGGCGGCGGAGGGGAAAGAGTGCGTCCCTTTGAGACGCCGGCCCGACGATCGGTGGGCACCGATCGCGGGCCAGTCTCCTCCCGAGCACGGTCGTGGTGCTCACTCCCCTCTCCGCCCCCCCACAAGCCACAAACCAGGTATTGGCGCCATGTTCACGACGGCAGCGACCAGGTGTGGTTGCCGCCGGCGTGAACCGGTCGGGAACGGCAGGCCGCTCGGCCCATCCGGGTTGGAGAATCGCAGGCCGCCGTGAAAAACGGTGGCCCGCGATTCTCCGAGCGGCGCGTCGCGTTGGGGTGGGTGGGAGAATCGGGGGGCCCTCCCGCGATTCTCCCACCCGGCATGGGAGCGGAGAATTGCGGCCCGTGGGTGGGAGTTCCTGGCCGGTCACGCAGGTGGGATAGCGCATCTCACCGCGGTTTTCCCGGCGGTGAGAAGTGCGTTCAACGGGAAACCCCATCGACAATGGGGGGGGAAACCAGACGATCCCGCCGCTGACCAATGGCGGAATTCCCTCCGGCACTGCACAACAGGTCGCGGAGGGGCAGGAGAATCGGGCCCTGTAGTTCTGAAATATATTTTAATTAAATTTAGTGTTCCCAATTCTTTTTTTTCCAATTAAGGGGCAATTTAATGTGGCCAATTAACCCATCCTGCACATCTTTGGGTTGTCGGGGCGAAACACACACAAACACGGGGAGAATGTGCAAACTCCACACAGACATTGACCCAGAGCCGGGATCGAACCTGGGACATCGGCGCCGTGAGGCAGCAATGCTAACCACTGTGCCATCGTGCTGCCCGCTCTGAAATACGTTTGATGAGTTCCGCTGGAAGAGGTACGATTGGGAGAACTTCAGGGTGCATGAATTCCAAATAATATATAAATATAATTTTCACAGTAACTTCATTGCAGTGTTAATGTAAGCCTACTTGTGACAGTAATAAAGATTATTATTATAACACTTGTTATTAGAAAATATTGCAAATGTAACACCAGCATTCTCTTTGTCAAACAAAGGGTTAACTTCACTTATTTCAAAGAAAGCGTTGTGACCAACTGTCACAGGTTTGTGCCCATTTCATTTTGAAAATATGATTTTCAAACTTTGAAATGACTGGGGATGTTGCAATTTGAAATGATGCAGAACAAACGACTTAAAAATACAAGGCCACCTTCCAGGGTGAAGGCGGAAAAAGGGACAAGTCATCCTCAAGGGAGAGAGACCTTAAAATGCTAAATGCTGGATATTGGAACAATGGCTGAATAGGGGAAGCCAGTTCACTCCTTCTCATCTGTTGTAACACCCCCAAACACAAATGTGCACATGCTCAGGAATCAACAGGAATTCTAACAGATAGGCACTCTGAAAGCGTTAACCACTTCAGCAGAAATGGTTTCACTATTGATATGCCATGCGGCCTGTTATTTTGTTTCACCGTTTCACCGTTTCAAGGGGCTGGATTAGAACATAGAATATAGAATGGAAGGAGGCCATTCGGCCCATCGAGTCTGCACCGACTCACGTAAGTCCTCACATTCACCCTATCCCCGGAACCCAATAACCCCTCCTAACCTTTTGGTCACTAAGGGCAATTTATCATGGCCAATCCACCTAACCTGTACGTCTTTGGACTGTGGGAGGAAACCGGAGCACCCGGAGGAAACCCACGCACACACGGGGAGGATGTGCAGACTCCACACAGACAGTGACCCAAGCCGGAATCGAACCTGGGACCGTGGCTCTGTGAAGCCACAGTGTTATCCACTATGCTACCATGCTGCCCTAAATTCTTCCGCCCCGCCCGTCCTAAGAATGCCACGGGCAAGACGCAGACAATGTAAAAGTCCGTTGACCTCGGGCAGGATTCTCCAGTTGCCATGCAGATCCGGCCAGAGAATCCTGCCCAAAGTGAACAGAATTCCATTGCAAAGCCTCAACAAGTAAACAACTGATGTATCTCATTTTAAATATGTCCATCAGAAAATAACAATAGCTAATCATCTGCTTCTTTCAGTGAATTTTGCAATGAGATCCTCATGAAGCAGCCTTTCTTAGCGCAATGCTCTATTTGTTGCTGCTCACGATGGCACAGTGCTTATTCCAACCTCAGATGACTTTTTGAGTTGCACTTTCTCCCCGTGTCTGCGTGGGTTTCCTCCGGGTGCTCCAGTTTCCTCCCACAGTCCAAAGATTGCAGGTTAGGTAGATTGGCCATGGTAAATTGTCCCTTAGTGTCCAAAGGTCAGGCGGGGTTATGGGATTACTGGGATAGGGTGGAGGAGTAGGTCTAGATAGGGTGCTCTTTCAGAGGGTCGGTGTAGACTCGATGGGCTGAATGGCCTCCTTCTGCACTGTAGAGATTCTATGATTGCGAGATCACACACGATTTATTCTTTCATCTCTTCAAAATCCAGGATGAGGATTCTTTTTATGGTAATATGGCACATCATCAATTATATTATTGTGATAACTTTACCAACTTTGTCTGGGCATGTAGTAAGACCCCTCTAATGCAAGCATCTGAAGAAATGCGATAACAACCCAAATTTCTGTTCAGTTGTTGCATTGTGTCTATCATACCTCCAAGTTATTTGTCATCACTTGGAATGATTCCCTTCATGTGTTCGTTTGTGCCCTTGCACGACACTTGGGTGGCACGGTGGCACAGTAGTTAGCACTGCTTCCTCACAGCACCAGGGACCCAGGTTCAATTCTGGCCTTGGGTCAATTCTGACTGTGTGGAGTTTGGACTTTCTCCCCATGTATGCGAGGGCTTCCTCCGGGTGCTCCGGTTTCCTCTCACAGTCCAAAGATGTGTGGGTTAGGTGGATTGGCCATGCTAAATTGCCCTTAATGTCCAGATATGCTCAGGTTAGATTATGGGAATACGGGGATAGGACGAGGTGGACACTCATAAATGGGCAGAATGCTCATTTGTAGGGTCAGTGCAGACTCAATAGGCCGAATGGTCTCCTTCTGCACTGTAGGGATTCTTTACCATGTATTATGCATAATTTCGTCTCAGTGCATTCAAGAAATATTTTTTTATTCATTCTTAGGACACTGGCATAAATAGCAAGGCCAACATTTATTGCCTATTGGTGAACCTCCTAGAACCGCTGTAGTTTGTGCGGCTAAGGAGCTCCCACTTTCATTTAAACGGCAACTGGGAGCTTCCCAACAGAAAAGACCTTGGTTTACCGATTGCTGTAATACTTACTCTCTGTCTATCACAAGGCATTCCACATTGTTTTCATCAGCAATTATATTAGCTGACCTGACATCATCACTGTGAAAGATAAAAGATCAAAAATATTTCAGAAACACATCAAACAGAGCTTTGAAATACACCAAGATCTAGCGTCCTGGCAATTCAACTCCTGTGCGTTCAAAGAGAATAATGTATGCATCAAGCAAAGTGTTCCCACACACCCACAGACTTTCCTACCTGATCCAGTTTGTTGGTTTTTCTAATTAGTTTTTGTTCTCTGGGATTAATTAAAACCTCAGGCGAGCTCTCCATAGAAAGAACAAAGTGATGTATGAACTTATGTGGATAGATTTACCAATCAAACTCGCAACAGGGAACCGCATCTGAAAGAAGCTTTGGCTGAAGGCAGGGTGACAGCCCTCTCCTTGGTTTTCCAATGTGTGCTCCCTGATGGGAGGGATTTACCCTATAGAAAAGAGCTGACAAGAATACCGATTGGGACTGTTAATGTGTTGCCACCTTGCATCCTTTTCTTCTCTATTGCTTGCAGAGTGGTGGTGTTTAGGCTAGAATTGTCCCAAAAGAAAGACATCACAATCATGGAATAGGCCCAATTTGAGTCACGGGCCTGTTTGGGCAGGGGATTTAGGTATCAGCCACTGCTCCAGAAACGAGGCCAACAGTATCTTAACTCCCGGACGCCATTTAAATTTTAGTCCGGACAGGAAGTTGGCGGTAAGCAGCGGATAATCACAAGGATTGCTTGGAGAAACCAGGTCAATGGCGGAATCAGCTGTTGGAGCTGTGTCTCAATTTAGAATAGGGGAATCGAGTCCACACGGAGGAAGACGACACTCTCCCTGTGGAGCTCAGACGTGCACTCATTGATCCCACAGGGATAATACAAAAAGGTTGCCCAACAGGCTTATAGAAAATGAACACCATTGTCCTTGGGTGGGTGTACTTACTGCTTGGTTGGACAAGTTAAAATTCCAACTGGTCAGTGTCTAGCAATTCAAGGGCAGGTGAGTAACCTGCGCGATATAACTTGGGGCTGGTTTAGCTCACAAGGCTAAATCGCTGGCTTTTAAAGCAGACCGAGGCAGGCCAGCAGCACGGTTCGATTCCCGTACCAGCCTCCCCGGACAGGCGCAGGAATGTGGCGACTAGGGGCTTTTCACAGTAACTTCATTGAAGCCTACTCGTGACAATAAGCGATTTTCATTTTTTTCATTTCATATCAACTGTCCACCTGTCTGGATTCATCTGCACAGGTACGCTTAAAATTGCTCCACAAAGGTGAGGCTAGCAGAAAGCATTTCAACAATGTCGGGGTGGCACGGTGGCTTAGTGGTTAGCACTGCTGCCTCACTGCACCAGGGACCCGGGTTCGGTTCCCGGTTTGGGTCACTGTCTGTATGGAGTTTGTTGGTTCTCCCCAGTGTCGGCGTGGGTTTCCTCCGGGTGCTCCGGTTTCCTCCCACAGTCCAAAGATGGGCAGGTTAGGTGGAATGGCCATGCTAAATTGGCCCTTAATGTACAGAGATGTACAGGTTAGGTTGCGGGGTTGTGGGAATAAGGCAGGGTGGACGTGGATAGAGTGCTCAGTCGAAGGGTCGGTGCAGACTCGATGGCCCGAATGGCCTCCTTCTTCACTGTAGGGATTGTATGATTCTATGAATGTCAGAAGCACTGCTACTTGTGGACCTGCCTGACTGCAACATTTTTTCTTCCTGTCTCAAATGCTCAATCAAATAAATAAGTTCTTGCTAAAACAATTACAATATTTAACATTCTAATAGTCATTTCAAAACAATTTTAAAAAACCATAATGGGATCAAGTTTCAACTTGTCACCGAGGTATAAGATTACTATCACAAATAAACCACTCTATTAAAATAAATATAAGCAGAACATGCTGGAGATACTCAGCAGGTTGAGCAGCATCCGTGGAGAGAGAAAGTTTCTTCGGATTCTGCACCCAGTTTAGAAACCACTTGTCCTTTTATTTCCATACAGTGCAATGAAAATTAGGCAATTTCTGCAAATGGTAGTTGTGTGTCTGGGTGGCAAATTGAAAACTGGGGCGGGATTCTCCGACCCCCCCGTCGGGTCGTGAATCCTGCCCCGACCAGCTGCCAAATTCTCCAGTGCTGGAGATTTGGCGGGGGCAGTAAACGCGCCGCGGCGGACGGTGGCCTCCCCCCCGGCAATTCTCCGGCCCACGATGGGCCTAAGTACCGCCAGTTCTATGCCGATCCCGCTGGCATAAATTGGAGTTGGTCCCTTACCGGCTGGACCTGGCAGCGCGGGTGGGCTCCGGGGTCCTCGGGGGGGGGGGGATCTGGCCCTGGGGGGTGCCCCCACGGTGGCCTGGCCCGCGGTCGGGACCCACGGACCCATGGCCGGGCCTGTGCTGTGGGGGCACTCTATTCCTACGCGCCAGCCGTGTAAGCCTCCGCCATGGCTGCGTGGAGGTGAACCCCCCCGCGCATGCGCGGACCCGCGCCGGCCGGCGGAGTCCCTTCGGCCCCGGCTGGCACGGCGCCAAAGGCCTTCCACGCTGGCTGGTGGGGGGCAAACCACTCCGGCGTCATCCTCACCCCTGAAGGTGCGGAGGATTCGGCACCTTTGGGGCTGCCCGACGCCGGAGTGGTTCCCGCCACTGCACTGCGCCGTTTCTGCCCGCCCCGCTGATTCCCGGAGAATCCCGTCCCTGATCTCAATGAAACATAATTACACATGATCCAGAAGTTGCAACTTAATTGACATTTAACTGCTCTCAGAATGCTAACCGATCAATTCCTCTTCAAGAATCATCATAACAGTACCTGTTATTAATATACCGGCTATTTTAGAATAGCAAAATCTATCGTTATCAAAAATAATTGCAGAGTTAAAACATTTATTTTCAGCAGGCAAACCTGATCAGAGCTTTTTCTCCAAAGTAATCTCCTCTCTGGAGGACTTTGATCAGCTGTGGTTCTATATGGTACTCAGTGCTCTGAGTGACTTTCACCTAAAATCAAACAGAATGGTGATACACATTTAGAAAATCATTCTAACAAATCTCATTCACAAAAGCAAAGCAAGCTGCCTTTCAAAGAATTTGTGGTGATACCTGGCGGCCTTGCCATTTGGGATGGGCCCATCCACTGCTCATAAAATACCATCTCAAGGGACTCAATTGGCCCAAGAGTGGGTGAGCTGGTAAAAATGGGGGCAGAGCTCTTCAACATCTCACCCAGTTTTTTGAGCCCTCCTCACACGTCAACTTGCTACCGGATGGTGGATGGAGTGTAAAATTTGGCTGTAATGACTGTGGTATATACTTCAGGTACGCTCTACCCGAATGGGAACAAAGTCCCGAAGCCAGCGATTTCACGCAGTTCAGAGCGCAGAGAAACACAACACTATCAAACAGCCATAAGGGTAGATTGGGGCCCTCAGCGGAAACCACTCAGCCGAGGCTGCACTTAGTCCCATTTACTGCACTGAGAAGCTCCACTCACTAGAACCCTTCAGTGCATAAGCTGATCGGGATGCCTTTTTTAATTGGCATCCTGATCTCCTGATCCCCCGATATAACCTCCCCAAGCCCCAACTCATCGATAAGGGGGTCCTCAGGCCCACCCCCCGCACTCCTCTGCATCCACACAGGGCAACCCCGGGCTCGATCTGCAGCACGGGAGTAATGTCAGCCTGTCACCTTGACAGTGCCAGGGTACCACTCTGCCCAGAGGAGGACTTTGATCCCCTGGAGACCACACTTCCCATTCCATGTGGTCCCCATTTGTGGTGACGAGCAATTAATGGCGCTCACCCGAGGTCTCCAAGGCGAGGGAGTTAGATCCCGTGTCTTGCGTAGATTGTGGGAATGCGCATTTCAGTGAGACGAGCTGTTTCATTCTAATGTGCAAAGATGCTAAAAAGTAATCCCGCCCACAATTCACATTCTGATGTCTCACGAGATCGCGTTAGATCGCGCGAGGCGTGACAAGCCCAGTAGATCCTGGAAGTGGTATCTCCCGGCATTTAGCGGCCACGTTACGCCGCAGTGTCTTTCAGGCTTAATATGGTCGGTAGATCTTTTTCAAAAAATGTATTTTATCATAAACATGTATCAAAACAGCTAACAGTGAATAAACACCCTGGGAAACATGCTTCCCGACAATCAACTATACAGTCTGTACCGGTTTTTCCCCTTTTTCACTCCCCCTCCCCCGCGATGAACAGCCCCTCAAACACGGTCACAAACATCCCCCACCTTTGCTCGAACTCCCCTGCTGAGCCCCTTAACTCATACTTTATCTTCTCTAATCACAGGAAGTCGCACAGGTCACCCAACCATGCCCTGCTACCCGCTGTGGCGATGCCGACTGCCACCCCAGTAAAATTCGCCGGCGTGCAATCAGAGAGGTGACAGCCAAGACATCGGCCTTCCTCCTCTCCATGAGCTCTGGCTTCTCTGAAACCCCAAATATCGCCAGCAAAGGGTCCAGGTTTACCTCCTCCTCCAAATTCCTGGCGAAGACCACGAACACCCCCATCCAGAATCTTCCCAATTTTTCACAATCCCAAAACATGTGCGCGTGATTCGTTGGCCCCCACCCACACCTCTCACACTCATCTGCTATCTCCTGAAATAACCCACTCATTCTCACCCGAGTCATGCACCCTGTGCACCACCTTAAACTGTATCAGGCTCATCCTTGCACAAGAGGAGGTCCCGTTTACCCTACGTAGTGCCTCACTCCATATTACCCAATTGGTCTCCCCTCTCAATTCGCTTCCCATTTCTCTTCGATCTTCACCACCCGCTCACCTCCCTGCTCCCTCAGCCAATTGTATAGATCCCCAATTTTTCCCTCCCCTTCCACATCCAGAAGCATCAGTCGCTCCAGCAGGGTGTATCCCGGCAATCTAGGGAACTCCTTCCAGACCTTTCGAGCAAAGTCCCTAACCTGTAGATACCTGAACTCACTACCCCTCGGCAGCTCTACCCTCTCCCTTAGCTCCTCCAGACTGGCAAACACTTCCTCCAAATACAAACCCCTCACCTTGACCAGCCTCACTTCCCAACACCTTCTGTCTACACTATCCATCCACCCCGGCTCAAACCCATGATTCTCGCACAGCGGCGTTAGCACCGACATCCCTTCCACCCTAAAATGCCTCCTCAGCTGATTCCATATCTTCACCATGGACTGCACCACTGGGCTCCCTGAATACCTACTCGGAGCCATTGGCAATGCTGCCGTCACCATAGCCCTCAAACTAGACCCTTTACAAGATTTCTCCTCCATCCTAACTCACTCTACCCCTTCTCCTTCCCACCACCGCACCTTGTCCACATTCGGCGCCCAATAATAACGAAGCAAGTTTGGCAACGCCAACCCCCCCTGCTGCCTATGCCTCTGTAGCAGGGCCCTCCCCACCCTCAGCACCTTCACCGCCCATACAAAGTCAGAAATGATAATGTCCACTGTCCGAAAAAGGCCTTTGCTATAAAGAGTGGGAGAGCTTGAAAGGTAAACAAGAAACTCGGCAGAATACTCAGTTTCACCACTTGGACCCTCCCCGCCAACGTTAAGTGCAGTGTATCACACCTCTTAAGATCCTTCCTGGCCTCCTCCACCAGCTTTGTTAAGTTCCACTTATGGAGCCCCGTACATTCCCTCACTGCATCAATCCCCAAATACCTAAACCTATCCCTCGCTACCGTAAATGGCATCCCCCCTAAATTAGCCCGCTGTGCCAGCTCATTCACTGGGAATACCTTCCTTTTCCCTACATTCAGCTTGTACCCTGAGAAGCCTCCAAAGCTCCCCAGCAGGCTTATAATCCTTCCCATACTCTCCAATGGAACAGTCGGTAGATCTTGCCTTTCATGTTCAAATTACATAGCTCCAAAAGGATAAAACGGATAAACTCTTTAAAAATACTTTTTAAAAGGGCACAAGGTATATTTTTGTTAGTTATAACTGAACTGTTCTACACTTGTTGAGTGTGATTCATTGAAGTAATTGGTTGAATCAAAAGAGGATCTTGCTTCCACTGGTTATTGTCCTTTGTCCCATTCACATGTGTAAGCCAAATTAATATTTTGGAATCATCACGGGCGGGATTCTCCGACCCCCCGCCAGGCCGGAGAATCGCCGGGCGGCAGCGTGAATCCCGACCCGCCGCTCCACCGCCGGCTGCCGAATTCTCCGGCATTGGTTTTTTGGCAGGGGCGGGAATCGCGTCCCACCTGTCGGAGGCCGTTGGTAGCGGCCCCCCAAGCGATTCTCCGCTCCGCGATGGGACGAGCAGCCGCCCGTTTTCGGCCAGTTCCGCCGGCGTAAATTACACAAGGTTTGTACCGCCGGGACCTAGCTCTGCGGGCGGCCTGCGGAGTCCTTGGGGGGCGCGGGGAGACCTGGCCCCGGGAGGGGGGGGGGGGGGGGCACGGTGGCCTGGCCCACGATTGGGGTCCACCTATGTCCTATGTTCCTAGATGTTTTATTCACTGCTCTCTCCACCTGTCCTGCCACCGTTAATGACTTATGCACAGATACACCCACGTCCCTCTGTCCCTGCATCCGCTTAAGAATTTTACCTCTTATTTTATATTTTCTCCCCATGTTAGTCTTACCAAAATTGCTTCACAAATCTCTGTTTTGAAATTCATCTGCCACCTATCTGCCCACTCTACCAATATACTTAGGTCCTTTTGAAGTTCTACACTGTCCTCTCCACAGTTTATAATACTTCCAAGCTTTGTGTCATCCACAAACTTTGAAATTGTCCCCTGTGGCATTTGCGACTCCTCAGATACCAAAGGGGTCCCCTGCCTGGACAACATTCAAGCCCAGGTTGATGAGTGGCAAGTAACATTTACGCCACACAAGAGCCAGGCAATGGCCAAATCCAAGAAGAGAAAATCTAACCATCTCCCCTTGACATTCAATGGCTTTACCATTGCTGAATCCCCCACCATCAACAACCTGGTGGTTACCATTGATCAGAAACTGAACTCACCCTGCCACTGTGACTACAAGAGCAGTTCAAAGGCTCGGATTCTTCAGCAAATCACTCATCTCCTGAATCCCCAAAGTTTGTCCAACTTCTACAAAGCACAAGTCAGGAGTGTGATGGAATACTCCTGGACGAGTACAGCTCCAACAACACTCAAGAAGCTCAAGAGCTTACAAACTAGTGGGCTCTAACACCTAGAAGGACAAGAGGAGCATTTGCCTGGGAATACCACCAAGTTCCTTTCCAAGTCACACAGTAACCTGACTTTGAATTACAATTACCGCTTCTTCTCAGTCTCAGTTGTTCATTGCACTGGTACTTACACACAGACTTTCTACGGGCTTTTATATTAGAACCTGCAGTGATTAGAAATCCATTTTTGCACAGTGCTCTCTATATGAGATCTGTTACCCAGCTCTGGAAACGGGGCAAGCTGTTCTACATCTTTTTAACCAATCAGATTGAAAGTTATTACCGAGCAGTGCAAATTGTGAAGCAGGAGGTGTAATTTAAAATAAAGTGAAATAAAGACAGGGAAAGAATGATGGAATTAAGATAAACAACATAGAAAGAAAGGAGCTTTATAAAATTCGATACTTTTGATTTTAAAAACCTCCAAGAATAATTTAAATCTGTAGTTATGAGACTACACTCCAATACATGTTACTTTTCACGTACCAGAGATTAATTAGTGAGTTTTTAACTCTTTCAGAATCCAACCACTAAAACAGAGTTAAAATTAGGACCTAAATTTAATCCAGGCAAGCTCTAAGGAGGTTTTCAAAACAGACGCACTGGGAAACTATTGAACCAAATTGAAGAAAATGACAAACTGTAACGGAAGTGGCGACTGCTAACTATCAGCCCCTCAGCACTGCCTGACTAAATCAATGTATTAGTGACTCACAGAATGTGCGTCGTGATGATCAGATGGCCTTGCTTCTTGCCTGAGGTGGAACAGCTGCCAAAGCAGTTTTAAAACAAAACACCGTATCGGATGGCATCGCTGTCAATCCCAAGAGGACGATTATTAGCTAAAGGGATGTTTGGTGACAGAATGACCTAAATGCCCGAGCTTAAGAAAATCGGAAATCGTTCATGTAAATTCTACCTCTTCTGATGAATGTGAATTATTTGATATTCATCCTTATCCCAGTTTGGTGACACTACTGAGCTGGGTCCTTCATGTTCTGTTTCTGCTCTTCTATTACATTCCCCCAATTATCTTTTCTGCTTGAAGCAGTAACGAATGACTTTAAGCCCACTCTCCACAATCAGAATTCAGTAAGCTCTGGGGCAAAATTCTCCGACCCCCCGCAGGGTCGGAGAATCGCCCGGGGCCGCCGAAAGTCCCGCCCCCGCCGTGGCAGAAATTCTTCGCCACCCAGGAATTGGCGGGGGCGGGAATCACGCCACGTCGAGCGGCAAACCCCCTGCGGCGAATCTCCGGCCCACGATGGGTCGACGTCCCGCCGCTGGGAGGCCTCTCCCGCCTCCGAGGTTTGAACCACCTCTGGTGGCGGCGGGATCGGCGGCGCGAGCGGGCCCCCGGGGTCCTGGGGGGGCGATCGGACCCCGGGGGGTGCCCCCACGATGGCCAGGCCCGCGATCGGGGCCCACTGATCGGTGAGCGGGCCAGTGCCGTGGGGGCACTCTTTCTCTTCCGCCGCCGCCACGGCCTCCGCCATGGCGGAGGCAGAAGAGAATCCCCCAGCGCACATGCGCCGGTGGTGATGTCAGCGGCAGCTGACGCTGACATCACCACCGGCGCATGCGCGAACCGGCGAAGGCCTTTCGGCCAGCCCCGGCACCGGGCGGCGGGCATGAAAGGCCGCTGGTGACGGTTTTGGCGTTCCGACGGCGTTCCGACGGCGTGCGCGCGCAGCATTGTAACAGCAGCTCCGCCCATGATTTCGGTGCCAACAGGGATTTTTCCGGCCGATTGCCGAATGTGATTTCGGCTTCGGAGACCGGAGAATCCTGCCCATGGTTACATAGTAACTATTTGTTCAGAGACCATGAAGGTGCTGGAATCATGGTGCTGAATTTGCCAAAAGGTGTCAAGAACCCAATGTCAGGACCACACACGTGTCCCAACAATGGTGTCCAAGTTCTTGCCTATCTGCTTCATCTCTCAGGAAGCAGCCAATAAATCAGATGGGCAAATTGGAGCACGCAGGGTCGTGGGTGGAAAGAGGCCCCACCAGATGCGATGGGTGCTGCTGATGTAGGTGAGAGATCATGAGGGTGCCTCAAGATGGATGTTCAAGATTTCTTCATTTGTTAAAAATCTGTGGTGACACCCCACCCCACCCCAGGCCATAACTGGGGAGGGGGATGACTCCATAGAATGACATGTGTCTGTGGAAGTAGGGTAGAATTAGAGGAAGCATTGATGATCCTCTGGCCTGCTGTATGGAGATCACCTCTGGACATATGTAGGCTCTGTCCACAGGGGTGGATGAGGGAAGGGGCAGGTTAGTGGGCAGCTCCAATGACAGGATGATCCCAGCCAGATTTATACAACAGGTAGGAAACCAGCACAGCCAGAACCAAAAGCAGGACCCAGGCCTACGCAGGCAGACAGCACTACCCTGGGTGGACATTACCAGTGGTGACAAAGTGAGAGGCCAACAATTGAGTACAGTAATCGCCTCCCAGAGCTGCTGTCCCAATTAGAGGGCTGACAGCTTGGAAACTTGGGCTCTGCCACCAATAGAGATGGCCGCTGCTGAGGCTACAGGGAGAGGAAGGTGTGTCCATGTTGCCGCAGCCTCAAAGGCCAAGTAAGTTTTTTTTTGTACTGTGTCAGGACTAGGCAGGACAGCCACAGCCATCAAATGGACCCTGTCTTGATTGGCTATTAAGGAGGCCCTCCCTGCCCTGAAACCCGCTTGGAGGCTGCCACAATTTACCTGCCGGTCTCCTCATGTAGCAGTGGCCAATCCCGACACCAGTAAAATGCTGGATGGGGCAGGAAGTGGCTGTTAACTGGCCAATTGATTGATTTAAAGTTGGGTAGCTGCACTACTGAGGTTATCACCGTGAGAATACCCAGTGGCATCTGGGAAACGTGGCCTCCCATCCCGACATCTTCTGCTGCTATTTTCCAAGGCATTCCACCCGCAGCCCAACTTCAAAGGGCTGCTGAGATCCAGTCCGTCTCCATTGGAAAATGGCTCCCAATTGGTCCTAAAGTAACTTAATTTGCTGCCTGCCTCTTTGATCAGTGGTCGGGGGGGCCCAACCGACCCCAGGCCTTGAAGACTGGATACACGGTCCTCCATCAAACCTGATAGGCCCAGCCCCTAGATCAAGGCTGCCAAAGCATGGAAGTCATTTTCCAAACTCATGCTCATCATGGGGAGTTGGAGGTGGCCGATCGTATCGCGTCATTCACCCGACGGGGCGTAGGCTATTGATTGTTTGGGCGTCAGCATGGTGTAGTGAAGGTGTTTCATTCGTTGGAATCCTCGAGAGATTCTGAAGAGCGTTTGATGCTCCTATCCTGGCTTTGGCCTTTTCGAGCAACATGGATGATGTAATTATCCTGCAATTCTTCAATAATCGTGGATGATACCCCCTTGTGACTATGTTGTTGATTATTTTCTCCTGCTATGGTCCAAGGTGTGAGCACGAGGGTGAGAGTCGCCTGTTATCCTGTTCTTGCAAAAGTCATAGTTAGTCAATTATGTGAAATATGGTCTGTGCACAGTTTTACTTCTTTTTGTCAGTGTGTGTTGTAATCCTGGTGGTTATGGGAAGGGGGTTTGACATCCCTTATCTCGTTTATAATGAAGGTGAGTGGAGCCAAGTCAGGTTGGTGGGTGGATGGTTGGGGTAGAGTTGGATGATAGGGTTAGTTAAGTTCTAACTGAGATTGAGGACATCCCCCCCCAGTTACAGCTAACTGAACCAGGTCTTTATTTTATTTTTCGTTATTTTGAATTTAAGAATCTATGGCAACATCTTTCGATGGCCCAGACAGACTATGTGTCCTGGGGAAGACTGGGTTGTTTCTGATCTTTCCATGGAACTACAGAACCAATGAATCCCTACAGTGCAGAAGGAGGTTTCCTTGAGGTTGGAGTTTTTTTCTTTGGTTCTTTCTGAAGTCTACACAGGACTTTTTGCATGGTGGGATTTCCTGCCTCATCACCCGGAGCATTAGCGGGGAATAAACTTCACTGGTCATAGCAGTCCCATTGGCAGTTGGTTAATGCTCTGTGGACTGTTAATTGTCTGGAGATGTGCCTCTGCATCAGAAAACTGACTAGTTGGCAGCTCCATAGACCCAGCAGAGCCAGCAGCAGCAATGGCCATGACTGAGACTATAATCAGTTCCCAGATTCCAAGTCAAAGTCTGAGTCCAAGACCAGGTAAACGCAGGGAGGGGAGGCAAGCCTCGGGTGGAGGGTGGCATGGGTGTCTTGATGGGAGAGGCTAGGGGGAGGGAACACCCACAGGGGGCATTTGAGGGGGGAGGGGGGGTTTGTGTCCCGATATGACAAGTGGATCTTTGAGGGAATCACCTTCCTCCTTCCGGCCCCAGCAGGATAACCTGCCGGGCTTCCTGTCTACTCCCCATCTCTGAATCCCTCTCACGAGCCTGAAAAATCAGGCTTGGTGGGAAGCGGTTCTTTAGTGACCAATTAATGGTCCCTTACTGTCCTCAACTGGAGTGAAGATCGGTTGTCCGGGGGCCGGCACCCCTGTAAAATTGCCAACAGGTTGGGGGCAGGCAGGAAGGCCACCCAGGGAATTTTACAGGCCTGTGCCTGCCTGCAAACCCACCAGCAGGAAACTGTAAAATTCTGCCCATTGGGTGAGACATTTATATTAGAAATATAAATTGTTTACTTCCTGATGCTTCTTCAAAGAAATGCACCACCACTTAGAAAAGATTTGTTGCGTTTGAAGATGTTAATGAATTTCCTGCACTATTGCTCATGAGTAAATTGGAGTGGGAGCACAGGAGTAAAATTAGCTGCTACGATTGTGGGCAGAACTTTCAAAATAGTCAAGGGTGTAACGCAGACCATTTAGGAAAGGCTGCCTATTTTTTTATTCATTTACGGGATGTGGGCGTCGCTGGTTAGGCCAGCATTTATTGCCCATCCCCAGTTGCCCTTCAGAAGGTGGTGGTGAGCTGCCTTCTTGAACCGTTGCAGTCCCTGAGGTGTAGGTACACCCACTGTGCTGTTATGGAGCGAGTTCCAGGATGTTGCCCCAGCGACAGTGAAGGAACAGTGATATATTTCCAAATCAGGGTGGTGAGTGACTTGGAGAGGAACCTCCAGGTGGTGTGGTTCCCATGTATCTGCTGCTCTTGTCCTTCTAGATTGGAGTGGTCATAGGTTTGGAAGGTGCTGTCTAAGGAACCTTCGTGAGTTACTGCAGTGCATCTTGTATGACACACCCTACCCCATTTTCCTTTCCATAAAACTCAGGAAAAGCGTATAATTAGTGACTGAGTCAACATCACCTGTTTTGCACCCTCACCTCAGCTGAAAGTTCTCATTTGTGCAATGCTTAACAGTCCTGTCCCACGAAAACCAAATGCTCATGTATTTCCTGCAAGGAAGAGGCCCAATGAGGTCAATTTGTTTCTGTTTTGTCAATGGGCAGATATAGCCACTTACAAACTCCTCGTTCCAAATCAGCAGCATGCAGCAAAACAACTCTTTTTTTTTAGGGTAAGGTTATTTATTGCCTGTGTCCCATACAGTGAAGATGGGATTTCTATGGGGCCACCCCTCTAATAAGGGGCTAAATAAAATCAGAGCAGAATCCTACTGGTCCAAAAAGCTTAAGGTCCTTTTAAATACATTAACTACGTAAATACAAGTTGCTGTTCAGAGGCCAAAGGTGTAGGTTGAAGGAAACAAGTTGCAAATTGATTGCAACTGAACTCATAAAAGTAAATGTGTCAAAATGATTTGATTAGTGTATTGCTTTCTCTACCAAAATAAAAATAAAGGGTTGCTCAAAGTTCAAGTGAAATAAGGCTGTAAATGCGCAGCAGACTGTTCAATATCATAAAGATAAATTGAGACTTCAAGGGGAAGCCTTTGTCAGAACGTGTTTTGAGGTAGAAAGATTCAATACAGAAATATGTTTTCACTCTTCGTGCTCGAGACTGACAAATTTGTAATTTGAGATTTACAATCCTGTCCATTAAATTGAGGCAATTCTGCTTGCAAAATATATATAACCTTTCTCTATCCTGATGTTTGAATCCCCTATCAGCAATAAAAGACCACACAAGAGAGCACTAATCTGAGGCTATCGGGTTACCAGAAAAATACATTGGTCTGAGTAATGCTACAGTGTATGCAAAATGCATTTGTAAATGTTGGAATAGGGTATATTATTTCTGACTGAATGCATCTAAAAACATTGACAATCTTACCTTTCCCTTTGCCAAGATGAAGAATGTACTTCCTTCCTCTCCTTGCCGGATAATGTAGTCTCCTTTATCATAGTATTCCTGCGAGACATCAAAAGCTTTTGTTAGAAGCTCCAGGTTGGACTAACTTTCAACTTTCGTGTTTGGATGTAGAACTGTGGGCGCGATTTAATGCAAATGAAACAGTGTCCTGTGTCGAGCGCATTTAGCCGGGTGTTTCCTGGCGCTCGCAAAGTCGAGAAAGACCCCGTTATCTATCGGAACTCTGTTTCATTTCGGGGCCTCAGAGGGGAACATCCTTTCTTGCCATCCGATTTTACACTCCAAGTCACCTGCTGACCCACTGCAAGGGACCCACAAAATTTCACCCATGAAGCTCATCCCATCACAGCTAAGTCTCAGCTGATGCAACACACCTCCACGTAAAGCCAGAATCCTGCAAACAATGCAGGCAGCCACAATATCATGTACGTGAGGTGCACAGCCAATGGGGGACTCTGGAAATGAAGGGAACAGATAACATGTGGATTTTGTTTTGATTTTTACAGCGAGAACTATGGGGAGCAATTTTACATGGCTACTTTAGGCGCTAAAGAGCCTCCGGAGTGACCAAGATCGGGTTGGCTCGGGTAGGGGGAGTCCGAGGTCTGCAGGATAAATGTGAGGGATCGTGAGGCCAGGATGAACATCTCCAGCTGCTGCTGCGGGCAGGAGAGTGAGGTGTGAAACTTTGTCCCTCTGTTTTTTCAGGACATGCCCCCCCCCCCTTCCCTTCTGGATTTCCTCCCCCAGGACCTCCAATATAATGTTCAAGGACTTGTACACCCTCTCAGCATCACGTGGGCAGCATGGAAGCACAAGTGGCTAGCACTGTGGCTTCACAGCACCAGGGTCACAGGTTCGATTCCCCGCTGGGTCACAGTCTGTGTGGTGTCTGCGCGGGTTTCCTCTGGGTGCTCCGGTTTCCTCCCACAGTCCAAAGACGTGCAGGTTAGGTGGATTGGCCGTGCTAAATTTCCCTTAGTGTCCAAAAAGGTTAATAATAATAATTGCTTATTGTGGGCAGCACGGTGGCCTAGTGGTTAGCACAACCGCCTCACGGCGCTGAGGTCCCAGGTTCGATCCCGGCTCTGGGTCACTGTCCGTGTGGAGTTTGCACATTCTCCCCGTGTCTGCGTGGGTTTCGCCCCCACAACCCAAAAATGTGCAGACTAGGTGGATTGGCCACGCTAAATTGCCCCTTAATTGGAAAAAATAATTGGGTAATCTAAATTTAAAAAAAATAAAAATAAAAATAATTGCTTATTGTCAAGTAGGCTTCAATGAAGTTACTGTGAAAAGCCCCTAGATGCCTGTTCGGGGAGGCCGGTACGGGAATTGAACCCGCGCTGCTGGCCTTGTTCTGCATTACAAGTCAGCTATTTAGCCCACTGTGCTAAACCAGTCCCAGCTGGTTAGGAAGGTTTATTGAGTTACAGGGATAGGATGGAAGTGAGAGCTTAAGTGGGTCGGTGCAGACCCGATGGGCCGAATGGCCTCCTTCTGCACTGTATGCTCTATGTTCTATGTTCTCCCGCGATCCCAGAGTTATCCTGTAATGTGCCAAGCTGTACAAGTCAGTGAGTGAGAGGAGCCCATACAGATAGCCCAATGAAAATTCAATCTAATTGACATTTGAGTGTGAAATGTGCAGGTGTCTGTCTTGTTCAGCACCTCCAGGCGAGTCTATCGAACAATGGTAATCAGCAATTAGGACCAGAGTTGTGCGCTGAATGCGATTTTCAAACAGCCTTTGCTTATAAACATAACTCAATTTAGTGCCTGTTTTCACCCTTTGGCCAAAACAACCTCTCACTGTTTGTATTTTCGGAAGTTTATCACAAAACGTCATATAACCATTTCTTTCACAAATCCTGCGCTTGTGTGTTTTTCTCTTTCAGAGGAAAATCATTAATCTAAATGAAATTCAACAGTCTGTAATCATCCATTATTATGTACTGCCTAAACGCAGTTAGGTTTGTGTCTAACAGCTGACCCCATTCCATTAAAACATTTCTAATTGAGGGGAAGGAAATACATTCTCAATAAGGTCACGAGTCGATTAGGGTCCAACAGGAAATGTGAGCGAGTTTATACCTCAAGTCCCATGTCCCTATAGGATACTATACTCAGGTTATCTTCACAAGTTACCACTGTTAAAATGGAAGCAAATTGATTTTAATTTTTAAAAAGTCAAACATTTTTTTCATGGTATGGGCTATTTACAATGCATACATTTTAAACTTTACATTTTACTTGCGAAAAATAGTAAATCTTTGAGGCTAATTTTTCAGGGTGGGTGGGGGGAGGAATGTCGGTGTCGCACCAATCAACGTTCAACTAGGACATCCTGCAACAATAACATGCTGTGGGTGACCTGAGGGGGTGGGGGTCAGACTTTCACCCCTTGGTGGGAGGAAGTCCTGCCCTCGGAAGAGTTGCTACCCAATCTGACCGTTCAGCAGCTTTAGCAGGCTCAGGAGCACTACAGCTCAATAGTGGATGCTGCTGGGACTGTATTCAGACCCTGGGATGAAGAGAGCAATGGATCCTGAAGGACCCGGATGGACAAAAGTAAGTCCCAAGCTTTAAAGTCGGGATGGGATCAAGGAACCTCGGGAGAGGTGAGGGGGTAGGTATTGGAGGCCAGGAAGGGAGTCACAATGTGTGTGCATCATCCTGGGAGGGGTATTTCTGATGCTCACAGGGGCACCCCCAAAAAGATGACACCCAACTTCTGCTTTTTCCACAAGGGGCGGGATTCTCCGACCCCCCGGGGCATTGGAGAATCGTCCGGGGCCAGCGTCAATCCTGCCCCCGCCGTGTCCCGAATTCTCCGCCCCCCGAGATTTGGCGGGAGTGGGAATTGTGCCGCGCCAGTTGGCGGGCCCCCCGTGGCGATTCTACTGCCCGCGGTGGGCCGAGGACCCGCCGCTGACAGGCCTCTCCTACCGTCGTGGATTAAACCACCTACCTGACCGGCGGAATTGGCAGCGCAGGCGGGCTCTGGGGTCCTGGGGGGGGGGGGGGGGGGGGGTGGTGATCTGACCCCGGGGGGTGCCCCCACAGTGGCCTGGCCCGCGATCGGGGCCCACCGATCGGCGGGCGGGCCTGTGCAGTGGGGGCACTTGTTTTCTTCCGCCTTCGCCATAGTCTTCACCATGGCGGAGGCGGAAGAGACCCCCTCCCCTGCGCATACACCGGTATGATGTCAGCAGCCGCTGACGCGTGACTCCGACACGCCGGGACCCCCCGCCCCGCCAGGTAGGGGAGAAACCCGGCCCTAGTTACTGAAAAAAACAGCTTTCTGAATCTCGTCTGCCTGCCCATGCAAACTGCATTATGGCGTGGGCAGCATAGTATTCAGGTCAATTGGCTTGTCAACAAACTCAATTGCCATTAATTGTTCTTAAAAAAATTGAGGGCAGGGAATCGATTTTGCCGCTCACCTACTATATTATGGAGACCATGTTGGGGCCTGAACAGGAAGGTGGTGGGCCAGCCAAGCCTCATATTTCATGCACGCTACAGCCTTCCGGTCTCATAATCAAATTAAACAACTTCAGATGATTAGCTGTACCCCACCTCAACCCCTTTTTTTTCATTGCATTTCATTTTAACTGTTGTTTACATTTTCTTTCTTCCTATTTTTATTTATGTATATATCCCCCATCTTATTCCCCCCCCCCCCCTTTCATTACCTTTTATCGCCTTTGCTTCCCCCTCCCCTACATCTGTCACAGTTTACCCTCTGATTTTAGTTTCTCTGCTGTTTGGTCTTTCACACCTTTTGTTCTCTCTGGGGATTGCCATTAGGACTCTTTCCCCGTGGTTTCTGTGGCTATGATTCTTCTTTCATTCCCTCACCTTACAGTACAAATACCTCCCATTTTCTATGCATTTTAGCATGGACAAAGGGTCATCTGGACTCAAAACATTAGTTCTTTTCTCTCCGCTGCCAGGCCTGCTGAGATTTTCCAGCATTTTCTCTTTTGGTTTCAGATTCCGGCATTGGCAGTAATTTGCTTTCATCTCATATTTCATGTGCTTACCTCCCCCTTCCACCCCCCCCCCCCCCCCCCCCCCCCCCCCACCCCAACCTCCCAGCCCACCCCACTCCATCAAAAATACGGGGTAGGGGGCCATCAAATCCAGCCCTTGGTTTTCCTTGGAATCTTTTAGAAAATAAACAATGGCCAGGATTTCCCAACCCAACTGCGGTGTGCTTTCCAACAGCGGAGCCGGTTCACCAATGGCAGTCAACGGTATTTTCCATTCTCACCGAGGCCTCATGGGCGGCACGGCGGCACAGTGGTTAGCACTGCTGTCTCACAGCGCCAAGGACCCGGGTTCAATTCTGGCCTTGGGTCACTGTGCGGAGTCTGCACGTTCTCCCCGTGTCTGCGTGGGTTTCCTCCGGGTGCTCCAGTTTCCTCCCACAGTCCAAAGATGGGCAGGTTAGGTGGTTATTTTGACACTAATTTGCCCCTTCGTGTCAAAAAAACATGTATAGGTTAGTTTAAAGGATTATTGGGTATAGGACGGGGGAGTGAGCTTGGGTGGAGTACTCTTTCAGAGGGTCAGTGCAGAGGCTGAATGGCCTCCTTCCACTGTTGGGATTCTATGATTCTACGGCATTTTGTATGGCTCACTTACCCTGCTGCCGGGGAACCACCATGGAAGATCACCTTGACGGGAACAGAAGATCCTGCCAGCAGAAAGGGCTGGAAAATCCCGCCCTGTATGTATTTACATTTCTAAACGCTGGTGTGATGAATTTAATCCTGCTCAGATTTTAAACTACTTCTCCCATTATCGTGCTGCAAAAATGGGAAGTGGAGAGGCTTACTGATGCACTGCAAGATATTTCCATTATTTAAATCATAATGAACAACTTACTACTTCCAAGCAGTCCACTATCTTTGCGAGTTTATCTTCTGGTAGATTCTTAAGCAGAGAAACACTAGAGAAATGTGTGAAACATAAATCATTTAAAAACACTCTCGTCTCCAATGAACTTGTCATGCAATTATTACTGAATAAAGTTTGATGTAAGCCATTGAGTTAAAGGTTTGTCTGATCCTGTGAGCCCCATGTGTTACTGTTCAAGATTAATTTGCTTACATTAAAAATATAGTTCAGCTGCTAATATTTACAGAAGCACAAAACAGAGGCAAGGACAGTACAACTTGATAGTTCAGGATGGGTGGGGAAGCAGAAAGGAAATGTGGTTTTAATTTCTCTGGGGAACCTGTTTAGATTCTTTTCTTTGACAAGGGAGAGTAAGGCAAGTACTTCTCAGAACAAAACAAGGCCTTAACTTGCTGCAGGTGAAACATAAATTGAAAGGTTAAAAATTATTCAGATGAAACCGATAGCATCGACAGGTTTGAGTTACAGGTTATAAATGATAACGGTGAAGGTCATGTTCTCTGAAATTATGGGCATGATTCTCTGGCCTCGTTCCGCTCTCTCGCTCAAGTGAAATGAGGCCAGTGAATAGCGGGAGAGGCCAAAAATGAGAACCTGGTGCCAAACAGTTTGCGATGCAACTGGCTCACTCCCGTAGGCGAAATCGGGATCTCGCCATAGTCTGGCGAGAAACCTCTTATTACCACTTGAGTCCCATTTGTGTGCAATTAACAAGAGCCGCCCCTTCTCCAATGGCCTCCTGTCATTCATCGGCCACCCCAGCAAGTGGTCACGCTGGCACCGATTATTACTCCTTGTGAAAAACGTGAATCTGGCGGTCGGGCTTCTGTGGGAAGCCGAGGAGGGGAGTAGCCATCTTTGCTCACAGGCAAAGAGTCCAGGGATGCTGGGCTTGCCACCCCAGTGCTTGCCCCCCCCCCACCCCCAGCACAACCTCCCACTCTACCGTGACGGCCAACCCCTATGCAGGGTCCCCCATCCGAGGGTGTGGGCCATGTAGCATGTGGGAG
Organism: Scyliorhinus canicula; assembly: GCF_902713615.1. NCBI lineage: Eukaryota > Metazoa > Chordata > Chondrichthyes > Carcharhiniformes > Scyliorhinidae > Scyliorhinus > Scyliorhinus canicula. Next base: position 174,314,401 of record NC_052148.1, on the reverse strand, counting down.
TCGTTGCCTCGCATCCCAATCACACCCTGATGCCTGCACACTGTGTCTGGACACTGAGGGAGGCAACACCACACACGCAGCAACCAACATTCGAACACCCAGGGGATGGGACACAGCTCCAGAGACATGTCCACAGTCGGAGGGTGGGTGCGTGCCACGGGAAGGGGGAGATGCTTGGAGAGACGGGCCAAGGGTTTTGAGGTCAGCCCCATTGTAGAAGAAAGTGACAAAGGCATCATACTGGTTGTGCACAAACTGTTTGTTGTGTTTGACAATTCCCCATCCTCCTGATAGTGCTGCCCTCTCCCCCACCCCAGCCAGCCCCCTCCCCCAGTGCCCTCCGTGATCCTCGATGTGCTTTGCTCTCCTAGCTCAACTAATATGTCTAGGTATGTCCCCAGGATGCACATCTGAGGTGGAGGCAGCCAGCTGCTTACCTCACCCTGTGGCCTTCCATGCCTCAGGTGGGCATCCTCTCAGGGCACTGGGGGGGAAGGGCCCTGGCTCACTTGTCGGCGGCACATGCAAAACCGTACCGTCCTGTCCCGTGTGCTGGCTGCGAGATGCGACCTCATCAGAGGGGTGGAACTCGGAGGAACTGCCACCATCCCACTGCAGGGGACGGGCCAGGTTAGCACTAAGTGCCCCCTCCTCCCGGTCGGTGCCCATAGGGCCCTTGAGATTACCTAGGGGGGGAGGTTTTGAGCCCCGGCTGCTCTTGCATCATCTGGCTCTGCCAGATCTGGTGGTTCCCTATGATCCACACCATGGTGTCGACACCCTCGGTGATGCTCCTCAGTGACTGGGCCATGCTCTGCAGCACCTAGGCAATGCCCACTTGCCCTGGGACACGCTCTGCAGCGCCCCAGCCACTCCCATCTGAAAGTGGGACATGTCCCACAGAACCTTATCAAGTTCAGCCAGATACTGGGTGACATCCCTCAGCGAAGCAGACATTCTATCGAACCCACAGCCATGGCCGTCACAGACTGCGCAACGGCTTGGACACCTCATTAATGGTGCTGACATCGTGCACCAGGCTCTCCACTGAGGGGGCCGCCCGGGATGGGCCGGCGCCGTCAGCTGGAGGTCCTGTGGGACAATGGACATGTGGATTGTGGGAGTGACGGGGGAGTGAAGGAGGGCTGTGTGGTTGTGGGGGAGTGGGTGAAGGAAGGGTGGGGGGGGATTGAAGGGGGAGGGGGAGTAGACACTCCTGTGGGGGTGGAAAGATCTTGGGGGCTGGCGGGGAGGGGGGATGGCGATGGTGTCTACTCACTCGTGCTGCCCAGTTTAGTTTATTGACCTCCTTCCTGCTGGTTTAGCTCACAAGACTAAATCGCTGGCTTTTAAAGCAGACCAAGCAGGCCAGCAGCACGGTTCGATTCCCGTACCAGCCTCCCCGGACAGGCGCCGGAATGTGGCGACTAGGGGCTTTTCACAGTAACTTCATTGAAGCCGACTTGTGACAATAAGCGATTTTCATTTTTTCATTTTTTCACTGAAGGCCAGTCCTCCTAGCCACACTCCTGATGCTCACAGCTGCCGCCATCTCACCACAGGCAGCACTGGCTGCCATCCGTCCTGGCCTCCACTGCGTCCAGCAGCCCCCCCAGATCTGCACCCCCAAATCTTGGGGCTGGGCTCCTCGGCGCCATTGTTGCTAGCCAGCTGGTGTTGGCTGGGCAAGTGCAGCTTAAGGGCTGCTCAACCTTGTTAGCGGGGGGCTGGCGAGCGCAGTGCTGGCGAACCAGCTGGCGAGTCTTCATTTGTAACGAGAAGCCCATGAGGCCTCATTAAGTGGACCGATTAATGTTGAATAGCGTTGCCGGCCTCACTGGGCTGAGTGCCGGAAGCTTGCAGCAATTCCCGCTGGCTACAACACTTAGAAATCTTTCCGGAGAATCGCGCCTCATGTTCGAACTACAGAATTAGACTCTGAATTTTAGGATGGGCTGTCCTGATCACAGATTAAATTTATAAACTGTGGAAACTACAGAGTGCTGGTCAATATTTATTTCTCAATCAACACAAAAAGCAGGTCAGCTGCTCTTCTTCCTACATTATGACAGTTGTGAGGAAAATAAATATAGTTTAAGGGATTTATATTTGTATTGGTAAACATTAGTTTAAGGTGGATTAATTTAATGTTTCAGTGCCTGGAAAGGTAAAGCCTGCAGTTAGACTCATGCTAGACAAAGGTGTTTGAATGTGTGGGGGTTGATTAAATTCTAACTATGTTTCGATGGACTATGGTTTTAAGCATAACCAAGAGTGGTTGCTGAGCAACTGGGGTGCTGTAAAGCACAGAAGCTATTAAGTTTTAGTTTTGTTAATTTGATTGCAGTTGGAGACAGTGAGAAAAATGGCAGCTCTCACAGCTGTGCTAGAAACAGTTGGTTTTAGAAGAGGAAACATTAATTTCAGCCTTGCTGTAAGAAAATCCATACTATGAAGTAATGGTTAAGAAAACATGTTGGAAACCTAACGTTTAGCTAGTTAAGGAAACTGGAGAAATGAAGAGACGTTTCCAAGAAGACTGAAGTTAATGGAACAGAGGAAACTGGGAACCAGAACAGATTCCTGTTCTGTAAAGTTACAGAGTTGAAAGACGTTGGATCGTGAGAGGCCAGAATGATATCTGCAGTAGTGCCAAGGTTTGAGAAAAATGACTACAGTTTGGGAGACATTGGGCACGATCTTCCCAAAAGGGAACAAAGTCACTAGTGAGCTCGTTTAACCGCGTGTTTCCCAGCACTCGCAGTGTTGAATAAGGAGCCTGACTGGGGAACGCATGGCCGAAGCCGCACATAGTCCTGTTTTTACAATGGGGAGCTCCTCTCGTTGGAAATGCCCATTTAAAAATGACATCCCAATCTACGAGGCCCACAAAAAAAATCTACACAACCCCCAACCTGAATGCAACATGGAAGGATCCCCCGCACCCTCTAACACCCACAGTGGGCAACCCCAGCCCATTCACACGTGCGCAAAAAATCCATCTTATTACCTTGGCAGTGCCAACATGACACTCTCACAGTGCCCCTGGCAGTGCCCCTGCCAGCTGGCAGTGCTACCTGTCGCCTTCGCTGGGTGAGATCCAGATTAACATTTTTAAGTAAGTGATTAAGCTCCTTTAAATATGTCTGTGCTCGATTCTCCTGAGGCTTGGGAGACCAGGCGTAACGGCCCCTGGGGAGGGCGTCTCCCAGGCCATTGCAGGCCCACTTGTGGTCGGGCCCTGGACAGGGCGGTACCCTGGCACTCCAGCTGGCCCCAGGCACTCTGGCAGGGCCACCTGGGCCCCCTGGCAGGTCCATCCGGACACTGGCAGGGTGCACAGTGGCACTGCCAGGGTGCCAGGCTGGCAGTCCAAGGTGCCCAGGTGCCAGGTTGTCCGTGCCAGGAATCAGGCCTAGGGGTGCCCTGCCCTTAAGAAGTGGGACGATGGGGTGCTCGAGGACCTCCTAAGAGGTAAGTAGAGGCGGGGGGGGGGGTCCCAGAAGCTGAGGTGGGGTGTCTGAGGGGGGAGTCGAGAGATTGAGGTGGCATTTGAAAATGGTGTGCTGAGCTCGTCAGTGCAGGAAATTAGGTGGTGCGGCCTTGTCGAGGCTTTCCTGACCAAGGCAAGAAAAAAATGACAGGGTCCCGTTTTATACGGCGGATGTTCTTGGCACTGCAAGTGCCAACTAAGGTAACACTATACATGCACAAAACAGGGACTCTGTTTTCCGTGCGTCAATCACACCCACGGTCTTCTGAGCCAGAGTTTCGTTCTGGGATGTTCCCGTCTAGTTAAAACAGCAACTGGTATCGTGACACAGTGACTTCACCTCTATCGTTATCGGTTGTATAGCACTTTAGAACATCATGAGGTGCTATGCAAGTCTTTTTCTTTACTCCTTCTATCCTCCCGCAACACATCCACAGTTACAATGACCTTTACAGTATCACACAGAATAATACCGTGCTGAAGAGGCCCTTCAGTCTGCCCTGATGATGAGAAACACCTGACCTGCCTAATCCCATTTGCCGGCACTTGGTCCGTAGCCTTGAATGTTATGGCGTGCCAAGTGCTCATCCAGGTACATCTTGAAGGATGTGAGGCAATCCGCCTCCATCACCCTCCCAGGCAGTGCATTCCAGACCACCACCACCTTCTGGGTAAAAATGTTTTCCTCAAATCCCTCCTGAACCTCCTGCACCTCACTTTGAACTTGTGCCCCCTCATAACCGACTCTTTAACTAAGGGGAACAGCTGTTCCCTATCCACCCTTTCCATGCCCCTCACAATCTTGTACACCTCGATCACATCGCCCCTCAGTCTTCTCTGGTCCAGCAAAAACAAACCAAGCCTATCCAACCTCTCTTCATAACTTCAGTGTTCCATTCCAGGCAACATCCTGGTGAATCGTCTCTGCACCCCCTCCAGTGCAATCACATCCTTCCTATAATGTGGCAACCAGAATTGCACACAGTACTCCAGCTGTGGCCTCACCAAAATTCTATACAGCTCCATCATGACCTCCCTGCTTCTGTAATCTATGCCTCGATTGGTAAAGGCAAGTGTCCTGTTGTGGTGAATGTAATATGATAATTCACACTATGTCTTTGTAAGCGCAGTAGCGTTATCCGACCACTAGGGGGAGTAGCTCTGGGAATGCTCAGGAGCTTGTACAGGGCTCCACCCTTGGCTCCGCCCATGACTCCTCCCCCTAGTGCTGCTGTATAAATACCCTTGTCCAGAGTCAGCGTGCAGTTCACTGAGAGTTCATCAATGGGTAACAGGCTGGCTCTGTAGTAAGTCGATTAAAGCCTAGATTCATATCGGAAACACGTGTCTGGTGAATTGATGGTTCCATCAATTTAATCGACTTAAGAACAATCAAGATCGATCATGGAATCAGCCCTCAAGCCTGGGCGCCTGGAATTCGAGCCGCAGGATGCAGAGGCTAAAGAAATCTTCTCCCACTGGCTGTGGTGCTTCAAGGCCTACCTGGCAGAAGCGAGCACAGCCGAAATGACAGAGGAACAGAAGTTGAGTCTACTGCACGCGAGGGTGAGCCACAGAATCTCTACACAACTAAACTCGGCCGGTTCATATACTGCAGCGCTCGCAGTACTCGATAAGATATATGTGACGCCCATTAATGAAGTTTACGCACGCCATGTGTTCACGACTCGCCGCCAGCGGCCTACCGAATCACTCGCCGAATTTCTAAGAGAACTCAATAATTTGTCCAATGACTGTAATTATCAAGCGGTTACCGTGGCTGAACACAGAGAATTTGCTGTACGAGATGTTTTTGTAGCGGGCCTCAGGTCTAATTATGTGCGCCAACGATTACTGGAAAAGGGTGCCCAAGGCTTAGAAACGACTGTGGAAGCTGCTACCACGATGGAGGTCTCCTTCCACAGCCTTAACCCGTTCCCCGCGGACCCCGCGACCCAATCATGGGCCCCCGACCAGCGACGCCCCCAGGCCTGTGCTACGCGGCCGCCCAGCCACCATGCTGCCCCAGCCAGCCACTATGCTGCTCCAGCCTACCATTTCTGCGGCCAGACGAAGCACCCGCGGCAGCACTGCCCGGCCCGCAACGCGACCTGCAGCAGCTGCGGGCGGAAAGGTCATTACGCAAGAGTGTGCCTCGCTAAAAGGGCCCCTGCTTCCAGCTCCCCAGCGGCACGAAGTAATCGCTCCTCTCACCCGCAGGCCCGCAGGGCCCAAAACGCTGCGGCCTATGCCCCGACTCCGCCCCCTCCAGCCACGTGCGATCCATGGGGGCCGCCATCTTGGCAAACCTCCACCACGCGGCCAGCCACGTGCGACTCATGGGGGCCGCCATCTTGGACGCCATCTTCCTCGCCGCCCGCCACGTGCGATCCACGGGCCCGACCTGCATCTCCGCGCTCGGACAACTCATCGGAAGAATACGACTATGAACTGAGAGGGCAGTCATCACGGGGCCACTCCAGCACAGCTGATTGAGCCGCCGACTACCCGCAACTCAGAGCCGTAATTCTGGACCAATCACGCCCGAAGCACCTGCGGAATTCGATGGCAGAGGTCCATATCAACGGGTACAAAACGCCATGCCTCTTCGACTCCGGGAACACTGAGAGCTTCATACATCCAGGCCTGGTAAGACGCTGTTCGCTCCCCGTTTTCCCCGTGCAGCAAACTATCTCGCTTGCTTCAGGCTCCCATTCCATCCAGATCCAGGGGCGCACCGTCGCGACACTCACAATTCGAGGCGCTAGCTACTCTAAATTCAAACTCTACATTTTGCCCGAACTCTGCGCGCCACTCTTATTAGGCCTAGACTTCCAATGTAACCTCAAGAGCCTCACCCTCAGCTTCGGCGGGCCCCTGCCCCCACTCACTATCTGCAGCCTCGCTACACTGCGAATCCCCCCCCCCCTCATCTCTCCGCCAATCTCACAAAGGACTGTAAACCCGTGGCCACTCGTAGCAGGCGGTATAGCCTGCAGGATAGGGTATTTATCAGAGCAGAGGTCCGAAGGATACTCAGTGAGGGGGTTATAGAGGCCAGCAATAGTCCCTGGAGAGCTCAGGTGGTGGTCGTTAAGACCGGGGAAAAATTCCACATGGTTGTCGACTACAGTCAGACCATAAATAGATTTACGCTCCTCGACGCGTATCCCCTCCCCAGAATTGCAGACATGGTAAACCATATCGCCCAGTACTGGCTCTTTTCCACGGTGGATCTGAAGTCTGCATACCACCAGCTCCCAATCCGCCCGGAGGACCGCCACTACACGGCATTCGAGGCCGATGGCCGCCTCTTCCATTTCCTCCGGGTTCCTTTCGGCATCACTAATGGGGTCTCGGTGTACCAACGAGCAATGGACCGAATGGTGGACCAGTACGGGCTGCGAGCCACGTTTCCGTACTTGGACAATGTCACCATCTGCGGCTATGACCAGCAGGACCATGACGCCAACCTCCACCGTTTTCTCCAGACGGCACAGAAACTGAATCTCACGTATAATAAGGAGAAATACGTTTTCCGCACAGACTAGCCATCCTCGGCTATGTCGTGGAAAACGGAGTCCTGGGCCCAGACCCGGACCGTAGGCGCCCCCTCTTAGAACTCCCCCTCCCCCATTGCCCCAAGGCCCTCAAACGGTGCTTGGGTTTCTTTTCCTACTACGCCCAGTGGGTCCCTCAATATGCGGACAAAGCCCGCCCACTCTTTAGGGCCACACGATTTCCCGTCAGCCAAGGCACGCCAGGCCTTCGACGGCATCAAGGAGGACATCGCCAAAGCGGTCATGCGGGCGGTGGATGAATCCACTCCATTTCAGGTAGAGAGCGACGCCTCAGAGGTAGCTCTTGCAGCCACTTTAAATCAGGCAGGGAGACCAGTCGCATTTTTCTCCCGTACCCTCTCCGACACTCCTCAGTCGAGAAAGAAGCACAAGCCATTGTGGAGGCTATCTGTTACTGGAGGCAGTACCTCGCAGGTAGGAGGTTCACCCTCATCACCGACCAAAGATCGGTTGCCTTCATGTTCGACAACTCGCAAAGGGGCAAAATTAAAACGACAAAATTCTGAGGTGGAGGATCGAACTCTCCACCTACAATTACGACAATAAGTATCGACCCGGGAAGCTCAACGAGCCGCCGGATGCCCTATCCCGCGGGACATGCGCTCGCGCGCAGATTGACCGATTGAAAGTCATCCACAATGACCTCTGCCACCTGGGGGTCACCCGACTCGCCCACTACATCAGGGCCCAAAACCTACCTTTCTCCAACGAGGAGATAGACCAGACAGGGCCCACCTGGTCAAGGTTTCTAGGCCCTTTGAATGCCTCGCGATTGATTTCAAAGGGCTACTCCCCTCAACTAACAAGAACATTTACTTTTTAAACGTCGTAGACAAGTTCGCCCATTTCCCATTCGCTATCCCGTGCCCCGACATGACCCCCCACACAGTCATTAGGGCCCTGCATAGCATCTTCACCCTGTTTGGTTTCCCCAGCTACGTACACAGCGACCGGGGTACTACCATGGGGGTCTCACTTCCGGCATGGCTGAGGACACCGGGCCCCGTACTTCTGAGGAAACACGTCAGGGCACACAAAACCGACCCCCTTGTTGAAAAGGTGCGCCTGCTCCACTCCAACCCCCAGTACCCATTCGTTGAGTTCCCTGACGGCCGTCAGGACACGGTATCCCTCCGGGATCTGGCACCTGCCGGATCCAGCCCCCCCCTCTACCCCCACAGAAGGACCACTCACCCTACACCCCATGCTGCCGCCCCCTCGCGCTCCCGAGCCCGCGGGCTCGCTCAACCAGTTCCGCACACCCGCTCCGGCCAGCCCCCAGTGCCCCCAGTCGAACCAGGGGAGTATGAAGCTCGGATACAACCCTCCCTGGAGTCTGCCATCGTACCCCAGCACACAACACCCATCCAGCCACCGCAAGAGGCTGCAACCTCGGTGCTCCGCAGATCACAGCGGACAATTCGACCACCGGACAGACTGACGTTGTAGACCACCACCCCCGCCAGACTTGATTTTTTTGCAGGGGGTGAATGTGGCGAATGTCATATGATAATTCACACTATGTCTTTGTAAGCGCAGTAGCGTTATCCGACCACTAGGGGGAGTAGCTCTGGGAATGCTCAGGAGCTTGTACAGGGCTCCACCCTTGGCTCCGCCCATGACTCCTCCCCCTAGTGCTGCTGTATAAATGCCCTTGTCCAGAGTCAGCCTGCAGTTCACTGAGAGTTCATCAATGGGTAACAGGCTGGCTCTGTAGTAAGTCGATTAAAGCCTAGATTCATATCGGAAACACGTGTCTGGTGAATTGATGGTTCCATCACCCGTATGCCTTTTTCACCACCGATTAACCTGCCCTCTTGCCTTCAGAGGTCTATTTACAAACATGCCAAGGTATCTTTGTTCCTTGGAACTTCCCAGTGTCAGGCCATTCATTGGATACTTCATTACTCCTTCCAAAGTGTATCACCTCACACTTCGCAGGGTTAATTTCCATCTGCCACTTTTCTGTCCATTTGACCATCCCATCTATATCTTCCTGTAACCCAAGACACTCAAACTCACTGTTAACCAGCCGGCCAATCCTTGTGTCATCCGTAAATTTACTGATCCTACCCCCCACATAGTCAGCTATGTGATTTATATAAATGACCAGCAATAGGGACCCGGCACAGATCCCTGTGATACACCACTGGACACTGACTTCCAGTCACTAAAGCAGCCGTCTGTCATCACCTTCTGTCACCTACAGCAAAGCCAATTTTGAATCCACCTTATTAAGTTACCCTGTATCTCATATGCATTTGCCTTCTTTATAACTCTTCCATGTGTAATTGTACTCCCCTCATCTACACACGTGTTCACATGGTCAAAACATTCAAGCAGATTTGTAAGACATGACCTCCCTCTGACAAAGCCATGCTGACTATTCCTGATCAAACCTTGCCTTTCCAAGTGGAGATAGATTCACTCCTTCAGAATTTTCTCCAATAGTTCCCCTACTTTTGATGTGAGACTCACTGGTCTGTAGTTCCCTGGCTTATCCTCTACAACATTTCTTAAATAGTGGCACCACATTAGCTGTTCTCCAGTCCTCTGGCACCTCCCCCGAGGCCAGAGAAGAATTAAAAATTTGGGTCAGAGCCCCTGCAATCACTTCCCGCAGCATCCTGGGACACAATTCATCCGAACCTGGAGATTTGTCCACTTTTAATCCTGCCAATACCTCCAAAACCTTGTCACCCCCTATGACAATTTGCTCCAGAATCTCACAATCTCTCTCTCTGAGTTCTATATCTCCCTCCTCGTTCTCTTGGGTGACAATAGATATGAAGTATTCGTTCAACACCCACTGGCTCCACTCACAGATTTCCTTGTTGGTCTCCATTTGGCCCAACCTGTTTATCTTTTTCCCGTTGCTATACTTACAGAAAATCTTGGGATTTCCCTTACTTTTACCAGCCAGAGCTTTCTCATGTCTTCTCTTTGCTCGCCTAATTACTTTCTTAAGCTCCATCCTGCACTTTCTGTATTCCACTAATGCCGCCGTTGATTTTCTTTCCTTGCAATTGCTAAAAGCCTCTCTTTTCCTTCTCATCATACCTTGAATGTCTCTGGTCTTCCATGGTTCTCTCGGCTTGTTACTCCTTCCTATTATCCGAGAGGATAATGGGGCCTGTACCCTCCCCATTTCCTTTCAAATGCCCCCCCCCCCCCCCCCCCCCCCACCCCCCACTACTTTTCTGTAGATTTCTCTGCAAGTAATTCTTTACAGTCGACTTTGGCTAGATCCTGCCTTATTTTACTAAAATCTGCTCTCCCCCAATCCACAACCTCTTTTTGCAACTTGTCCATTTCTTTGTCCATAACAAACTTAAATTAACTTACCTTCTGAGGAAGTTTCTGTACTGCTCATGTCTGGCCTGAGTTGTTCCTTTCATAATATTGCGGAAAACGTTTTGATCCAATACCCAGGTTTTAACACTGCTTGTAGCTTTAAGAGGACAATCACAAGTAATGATGCAAGTAATTACAATCAACTTCCATTCTTCTCACATCTAACAACCTGAATAAACCTGTTGCTGTGGATTTGTCTGATAACTCAAGTTTTTCCAGTGGAGCATGAGGGCACCGTACGTTGAGAGGTGACTGGGGTTGCCTGATCCATTTTCATGGCCAGGCCATTTAAACGGCCATGAAAATGGATCGGGCAACCGCAGCCACCTCTCAACATTGATGCTGATTGGTGGCTATGTAAAATGACCATCTAGATGTAGCTCACCCAGGGTGGCTGGTGAAAACCAGGCTGCTGAAGGGCATGAAATGAAATGAAAATCGTTTATTGTCAAGAGTAGGCTTCAATGAAGTTACTGTGAAAAGCCCCTAGTCGCCACATTCCGGCGCCTGTCCGGGGAGGCTGGTACGGGAATCGAATCGTGCTGCTGGCCTGCTTTAAAAGCCAGCGATTTAGCCCAGTGAGCTAAACCAGCTCCATAGCTAAACCAGCCCCATGCAGCTGTCATCGAGCTAAATCACTAGAGCAGTTTCATAGGTTAAGCCAACATGTGTGTGTGGGGGTGGGGGGGGGGGGGGGGGGGGGGGGGGGGCAATCTTGTGGTCTTGCCGCTATCAATGGGATTTCCCATTGAATCCACCCCCTACTGCCGGGCAACCCACAACCAAAGGATCCCGCCAGCGTGAAGAGCCGGAAGATCGCGCCCATAGCCCTTTACAGGGAAGTTGTCAACAGAATGTACACCAGATTCACTGCTGTAATTATGCCATAGAACTATCAATGAACCAGCTCTTAAAGGAACTCCTGATAATATTTCAGAATCAAATCACTTATCCTTTTATTCAAAAGGATAAATGTTGTTGCATAGCATAATCTAACTCCAGTAAATGCTCACATTTAATTGAAACATTATTCAGGGAGGCCAAGGTGCAATTTATGATTGTCATCTAATTTTGGCATCAAACAATGGCTATGAATTGATTTTGCTTTGTTGTCATGGTTTGTGACATCATCTGAGCCCAAGGTTAGCTTTGTGTCTTTTAGTCAATAGCGATTCATTATTCTCCATTTAAAATTCTTTTCAATTGCCTCAAGAGACAGTTAGTAAAGGAAGCTATATTGTTATTTCTAATATAGTTTCTGAATCAATCTCTTAAGTGCTGCTGCTTCACATATAAGCTTATAGTTAATAGATACAATGGTTGTACTTATTTATCCCTCAATTACACTAATCCAGTATAAATACATTGAACAACGGAGGCTGCTTGGAAAATAACTACCATAAACTAGAAAAGGATGCTAATTGGAGGTTCCATAGTCTAAAACAAAATGTTCAAACACATAATAAACAGACTGAATTGCTAAACAATTATTTTTTTGCACTATTGAGTCATCGACGAGCTGTACCTTTCACAGAGGCTGTCCTTGTGCAGTTATATAAAATAGCAAGTTCACCAAATGCTGTCCATATGCTGATAGATGTTAGAATTTTGCTGTTTTGAAGGACCTCCAGTTTGCCCTCTGTCAATAGGCACAAAAGAAAGGGCTTTAAAATACAGAAAATATCCCAAGGTGAATAAGATCTGATGCAGGAAAATGCTTTCCAGCGCAGATATTTTACCCACGGCAAAATATTTGATCCTAAAAATATTTGAGAACTTGAAATGGTCTTAATCTTTTTGCAATGAAAAACACTTGCATTTATGTAGCCCTGACCCTCCCCTTTCACAACCTTACAATGTCCCAAAGAGGTTCAGTCAACGAAGTACATTTGAAGTTGTGCCCATTGCCTGGGTACCTGCAGCGAGCGAGGTGTTGGTTAACCTGTCTGTCCTTAGACCACCTGACGGCCTGACTGTGAGCTCGGGGATGCGAGATCACGCTTCTTCTGTGCCCAAGAAGCGGGTCCCCCAGTGGAAAGGGCAGCCCAAGCTTGCTCCGCACTCCTCCTCTGCAGTACTAATGCTCACCCTCCCAACTTGCTGGGGCCTGCCTGATGTTATCTAAATGTAGAAGCCATAGCTCAGTTGATAGGACACTTGCCTTTAAGTTGGCAGGTTGTGGATTCAAGCCCCAGTCCCAGGGCTCGATCGTAAAATTCAGGCTCCAGTGTAGTACTGATGGAGCGGTGCACTGTCATAGAGGCTCTGTTCTTCAGATGAGATATTAAACTGAGATCCTATCTGCTCTCCCAGGTGGATAGAAAAGATTCTGGGACATCCTTATGAAGATACACTATTATGAAGAAGAGTAGGGAGTTCTCCAGTTGTCCTGGCCAACAATTATCCTGCAACTAACATATAAAAACAGATGATCTGATCACTTATTTCATTTCTATTAGTGAGAGTTCACTGTTTACAATTGGCCATCAGCTTTGCTACATTGCAGGAGTGACTACATTGCAACAAGTACTTCATTGGTTGTAAAACGCTTTGGGAGATCATGCGAAAGGCAACATATAAATTCAAGTCTTTTTTTTTAGTTTTTATGAATTAAGGAGATTATTAATTCTTCACCCTGATACTCCTGACTTTAATTTTACATGATTATTACATTTTAGCTCATTGAAAACTGATAGTGTGGAATAATAACTCTATTCACCATGTACAGTAAAGAGACTAGTTTATAATTTTTTACAAATACTGACTAAATGATAGCCTCACAGATATTTAGTGGAGGTTTTCCTTTCTCCTTTTCTTTCATAAAAAAGGCAGCAGTGCAGCAAAAGGGCAGGAAATGGGCCTGCTGTCGCTGTGACTATCTAATGTTCCCCTGGGGCTACCTGCCTGAGGCAAGTGGTCAAGTTAGCTTTTCCCGTGACATATTCAAGGCTCCAATTAGCATTTTAGGAACGCACTGGTGGAAAAAAGAATTCAAAAAATAACATTTCCGGATTTGTGGGGATACGAGGAACGTGGGCACTTTCCCAGATCCCACGAACCAAATTGGGCACTGCTGCTCTAGTTTTCCCCTCGAATTTACCGTTCTTGAGACCAGCCAAGACTCCCTCACCCTACTCCTCCCCCAAAGCTCCACAGACCTACCTTTTTTTTTGCCGGGAGGCTGACGGAGCTGGGCGATAATGCAGTGGCTGCGTCTCAGCAGCCCATCGCGCACATTTTTACCTGTGGCTTGTGGACTGAGCAGGAACGGGTCCCTGGCCCTCAAAATGGACTCACTGCAGGGCTAATGGATGCTCTGCTGATTGGTCACACAAAGTCTGCCCACATGATGATATGACATTCGGTGACTAGAATAATTCCTCCCCCGCTGTAAATTCAAGAGTAAATTCCAAAATGTTACAAAATTCCACAATGGAGAGTACCTGCCAACACGAAAAGATGGTTGCCTGGTTCCCCTTGCTTAATAACATAGTCGCCGTGTTGATAGTTTTTCTCGTACATACACTCCACCATGTCTCTGACATGCTGTGTCTCCAGCCGCTTCAGAAACTGATTCTTGTTGAGGGCCTCTGTTATAAGCTTCTTCATTCTGTCATGGAAACAATATAGCCTGTTACACCAGAAAGTGTCCTTCACGAAGCATAATTTATCCTATTATTTTTATGCAAAAGACTGAAACAAACTATCAGTTTTAGTTGGACGTGGAGCTCAGCGGCTGAAGGCAGTAGGTAAGTAGTTGCATCAGCTATCATTATTACTTCAGCCACAACAATAAGCCCATTGAAATGAAATGAAAATCGCTTATTGTCACGAGTAGGCTTCAATGAAGTTACTGTGAAAAACCCTTAGTCGCCACATTCCGGCGCCTGTCCAGGGAGGCTGGTACAGGAATTCGAACCGTGCTGCTGGCCTGCTTGGTCTGCTTTAAAAGCCAGTGATTTAGCCCAGTGAGCTAAACCAGCCCATTCATATAGCATCTTCAATATGGACCTAAAATGGGAACAATGTGGGCCAACTTCAATGACCAATATCCTGTGCTCCAAGGATATTTGAAAGACACTTTACCTAACAATAGGTTGCACCATTTTTCATGCATCCCACGCAACCATCTAAAACAGGCATTGGAGCCCTAACATACGTAAATATATAATGCTCCTCCTTCTGCCCCTCCTCAGAATTGGATTGCGTTCTGCTGAGTAGGCACTGAGCCTGCCTTTTTTTCCACAGTCCTGGATCTTCTTTTTTTTTCCAATTAAGGGCCAATTTAGCGTGGCCACTCCACCTAACCTCCACTTCTTTTGGGGTGCGGAGGTGAAACCCACGCAGACACGGAGAGAATGTGCAAACTCCACACGGACAGTGACCCAGGGCCGGGATTCGAATCCGGGTCCTTGGCGCTGCAGTCCCAGTGCTAATCGCTGCGCCACCTCCCTCCCATTGGGTGGCGTCCAGGTAGTCAGCATTGGGTGGCGTCCAGTCAAGCTGTGAACCTCTGCCAAAGGCTAGTGTCTTGTTCCAGGGAAATAAAATTACTATGGGAACAGATGAAAGGCTACCTTGAGCACCACTAGCTGTGGGAAGTGAAACAACATTAATCTCATAAGCAAACCCTGGTGTATTTACTTATGGACCCCGACTCTGTTGGGGGGAGGGGTGTGGGGTGTTGAGGTGGGGGAGGTCCCTTGTTCAAAAGCACTCAGTGCGTGATTAAGGCACCCTGCATCGTCCGGTTGCGGAAGGGGGGGGGGGGTGTTTCTTCTTGCCTGCTCTTGCTGTTAAATTCTACCATCTCTCCCAACACACCTCACCCCTCGACTCCCTTCCCACCAACACTCACCTGTGTGCTTGGATGCCCGCTGTATCCCTTGGATGGGTACCACACTGGCAGCTGTCACTGCTTCCCCTGTGACGCTGCTGAGTACAGAAGAGCTGTCAGCCTCTGACTGCCTATCCTCAGCCAGCGGGACCTCCACCCCTGAGGTTCTTGTTCCTGGGGGAAAGGACGCAGCTGGCCTGTCAATTGCCAAAGAGGCACAAAATATAGTGGGCGTTCCCGAAAAGAGGCAACACGGGGTTCTCACCAGTTCACCAGCCGGAAGCTGAGACCCGCTCGCTTCCAGAATATTCCACCTATTGTCAATGTATCAATGCTAACAAAACCTCTCAGAATTTTAAAGATCTTTCTTAGTCACCCCTCAGCTACCTTTTTTCCAAGTGACCATAGTCCCAGCCTGTCAGTCCACTGAGGTGCAAAGAAGATTTTCCAGAATAATGCCAGAACGGAGAAGTCAAACCAATCAGGAATGATTGAACAGGCCGGCACTTTCATCTCTAGAAAGGAATAACAAAGTGGGTACCAAGTGGCTGCCCAGATCTTCAGGCATTCCCACTGGCCCTCCTGGCTGTGGAGCCCGTCTGCCATCCAAAACTGAGAGGGTTCCTGAAGCCTCTTAACTTGCCGCCGCCTTCAAAATTTCCCTCAGGATCCAGTGGCTGGTATTTCCAGGCTCCCAACCCACATTTCAGCTCAATGGCAACATCAGGAGCAGTGAATGAAAATCCAGCCCTGAGGGCCAGAGAGAAAGACATAAATAGTTCATAAGATATAGGAGCAGAATTAGGCCATTTGGCCCATCAAGTCTGCTCCACCATTCGATCATGACTGATCTCATCCTGGCCTTGACTCCCCTGTCCTGCCCGTTCTCCATAACTCTTCAACCCATTACTAATTACAAATCTGTCTAATTCCTCCTTAAATTTACTCACTGTCCCAGCATCCACCGCACTCTGGGTAGTGAATTCCACAGATTTGCTACTTCTTATCCTGAGACTACGGGACTAAATTCTCCGATTTTGCGGCTATGTCCGGAGGACGTGGATGGTCTTACGCCCAAAAGGTTAGTGGCTCCCCCGCACCGATGCTCCACCCGGTGGGCAGCAAGCAGCCACGCCATGTAAAGCCCCAGGCTTTACCTACAGATAC
Source organism: Scyliorhinus canicula (assembly GCF_902713615.1). Taxonomy (NCBI): domain Eukaryota; kingdom Metazoa; phylum Chordata; class Chondrichthyes; order Carcharhiniformes; family Scyliorhinidae; genus Scyliorhinus; species Scyliorhinus canicula. The sequence continues at coordinate 174,297,969 of NC_052148.1, read as the reverse complement.
GGACACAGAATGGCCGCGTCCGTGGCCGTGCATACGCCTGGCGGGGGCCAGCGGCGGTCACGCCTTACAACATGGCGCCGGTCTACCGTGGACCCGGCCAGCTAGATAGTATTCCCCTGTAACCCCCTCCCCACCTCCGGACCATCCCTCCACCAGACCCCGCCAAAGCCCCCCCTGCCAGCGAAACGGCCCTCCCCCCCCCCCCCCCCCCCCCCCCCACAACTGTGGCCCTGCTGGACACAGTCTGCAGCCGCCACTCCAGGTTCATGAAAGTTGAGAGGACACGTGTCCCACACCGTCGGTAAGGCGGCCCATCGGGGGTGGAACATCAGGGGAGGGCCTCAGTTGATGTCCTAAGGCCGTCCCAATGGCGTGAAATGTACTCAAGGAGGTTTTGAGGGGGCGAAGCATCCGAAAAACAGCGCCACCCCTGATTTCGGCAAAAAATGGATTCTCCGGCCGATTGTCGAACATGATTTTGGCGTCGGCAATCGGAGAATCCAGTCTTCTATCTCTTGTTCTAGAGTGCCCCACAAGAGTAAGCATCCATTCCACGTCTACTTTATCCATATCTTTTATCATCTTGTGTACCTCAATTTGATCTCCCGTCATTCTTCCAAACAGTCGAGAGTATTGGCCTAAACTGTTCAATCTCTGTTTATACGGCAGTATTCTCCATTCCTGAGACTATATATTGATGCCAGGACAGTACTCGCAGACTTCTACAACAGCAAAACTGCTGCCACACCTGGACTGATTCAGCGACCATTGAAGGGCTAGCACCAGCACCACATGGAACACAGTAAATTCCAATGAGAAGTGGTGTGGGATTAGCCGGATTCATGGTTGACGCTCAGGAGGCCAGTCCTTGCCCTAGTCGGTGAACCTGGAGGCGATCAGAGCATCCCGTGCGCATTGGCCCAGACGCACACATTGTGCGGCCTCCCATGCCTGCTTGGGGTCCATGTCCTGACCATCTTTCCCCTCCCCCGCATCCTCCTCATTGGAGGAGACCTGGTGTTCATCCTCCTTCTCCAGCACGTCACCGCTCTGCTGCGTGATGTTGTGGAGGACGCAGCAGACCGCCATGTTGAGGGCGACCCTCCCAGCACCATACTGGATGGCCCCTCCAGAGCGGTCCAGGCACCTGAACCGTATCTTCAGGATGCTGAACTACCGCTCAATCACGCCCTAGTCGCTGCATGGGCATCATTGTAGCGGGTCTCCACATAAGTCGTCCTCCGGATAGGCCTCATCAGCCACGACTGCAGTGGATAACACCTCTCGCCCAGGAGTCAATCCCCCAGCCATGGCGCACCTTGAAGAGGCCGGGAATCGTCGTGTGTGCCAGGATAAAGGCGTCGTGCACACTGCCCAGGTATCAGGCGCAGACGTACATGATGCACATCTGATTGTCACACACCAGCTGCTGGTTCATCAAATGGATCCCCTTTTTGTTTGTGAAGAGCAGCCTGTCATCTGCGGATGCTCATAGGACAACATCGATCAACCCCTGTACCTGGGCCATGTTGGCAATGATGAGAACCCTGCTGCCCTGGCATCCTTGAAGTGGATGTATTAATCTGCCTGGGCATTTAGGTCTCCGTGACATTGTGGACGCACCTGTGCACCGAGCTCAGTGAGATCCTGGTGAGGTTCCCACTCAGCACCTGGAAGGACCTCACGGCCACACTAATTCTGGTGACAGGTCAGCTGCGGTCTGCGGGGTTCCAGAGGGGTGGTCTGGGTGTGCTCCCAAATGACCAGATGCTCTGTGAACATTTACAGGACACAGTGAACAGTCATCAGAGTAAGCAGCCAGGGGTGTAACTTGAACGCAATGGTGTCTTTTTAAAGAAATACTGTAGCAATGGCAGTCCACGCCCGGCTACCCAGATCATGAGAGGGAGACCCCGAGTCCACTACGCCATCTCCAGGTTGATCCACGTTATTCCCCCAGATCTGGCAGCAACACACCAGCAAGCGATACAATTTTTAACGATTTATAACACTCTAAATATTTTTCTTACCTTCTCTCTCCCCCTCAAAAACCCAGTCCCCGTTTTTAAATACCTGTTGTAAACCGTGCTCATGGGACGTCCGACTGACAGGGGCAGAGCATCACTGAGGCCTGGAGAATACTGAGTCAAATCCGGTAATTGTATGTTAACGCATATATGCCAGTTTTGCATGCCAACGCTGGCACTGGAGCCACAAGCGGGACTCTGGAGCATGGAGTCAAGTTCAGCGCTGAACGCGAATCTTGTTTTTCGGTGGACGCCCGATTCTCTGCTCGATCTCGTTCCGCTTTTCTGGTGTCACGGGGCGGAGAATCCAGCCCAACGCTTCTTTCAGCAAATCCATGGAAAGGTTGGGTAGAAAATGTTTTGAGGGTAATGAGGTCTTCAGTATGTTGCCATGTTTCCTTTGGAACTGAGTAGGAGGGCGAGGGGTGTGATTGTAATAGGAATGAGTAGGGATGTAAAGTAAGAGTGAGGGCTTGGTGAGAAGTGCAAGTGATTGGGAAGAGAAGTGAAGAATATTGCTGAGGACCACATTTTCCTCATAATTCCCACTCGAAATGCAGACTGCAGCAGTTGCTATTTTCTTTCCCTGGCATATCAAGCCTTCCACCCCCCCCCCACCCCCACTCCCCTGCCAACCGGCTCCCCAACCACTTCCATTCAAGAGAAAAAGTACAGACAGAAAGTAATAGATTAGGATCGAACAGGAAGCAAAGGTTTTGTTCAGAAGAGAAAGAGGCAGACGAAAGGAGGACAGAGAGAAGGAGCTGTGTGACAGGACACAGAATGTAGTGGTTCATGGAAGTTTTTTGTGCTGGAGAAAGGTATGTAGTGGAGCTCCCTCGGGGTCAGTTCTAGGGTTCCCGCTCTTAGTGACCGGTACCTTGGTGTACAGGACATAATGTCAAAATTTGCGGTTGATACGAAACCTGGAAGCATTAGCAGAGGATGGTGTAGAACCTCAAAAAGACACAGATTGGTGGAATGGGTGGACAAGTGCCAGATGGAATTGAAGGCAGGGGAGTGTGAAGTGATTCATTTTGGTGGCAAGAATGCAAAGAGACAAAATAAAATAAAGGGTACAAATGTAAAGGGCTTGCAGGAACAGAGGTGCCTGCATGTACATTTACATGAATCATTGATGGTGGCTGGGCAGATTGAGAGAGCAAGGTTAATGAAGAATACAGTGTTCTAGGCTTCATTAATAAGGCACAGACTATAAAAACAAGGGAGTTATGTCAACTGGAATATTGCAGCCAGTTCTGGGTACCACATAGGTGGTAGAGACAGAGTACGGAGAGAGTACAGAAATGGTTCACGAGAATTCCTCATCCCAGAGATGAGGAACTTCAGTTCTGTCGAAAAATTGGAGAAGTTGAGAATATTTTGCTTGGAGAAGAGATGATTGATAAAGGTATTTAAAATCATGATTGGTCTGGACAGAGTTGGGGAAATAATGATCCCACTGATAGAAGGATCAAGAACAAGTGGGCACAGATTTAAGGTAATTGGCAAAAGATGCAATAATGGCAACACAAGGAAAACCTTCTTCAGGCAGCAAGTGGATCTGGGAAGCACTGCCTGAGAGTTTGGTGGAGGCAGACTCAATCAAGGCGCTCAGGAGGAAATTGGATTGTTGTCTGAAAAGGAGGAATGTGCAGAGCTTCAGGGAGAAGCTCCAGGTAAATGACTCCCCAGAGAGCAGGGAAGACACAATGGGCCAAATGGCCTCCTTCAATACTGTAACAATTCTATGATATTCAGCAACACTGTGTGTGACTCTGCGAGTAATATATTTAAAACCTATATCTGTACACACTTCACAATATGTTTCTCCAATATGTTTGTGTCAATTATTTCGTATTTTAAATTCTTATGTCCACAGTTATGGTAAGAATTGCCATAATTCTTATAATTGCAATTGGTATAATTGCAACCTTTTACCAGTCGTAGCAAAGTAGTGATTTTATATCATCCAGCTCCTCGGCCTATATTGTATAGAAACTCAAATATTCTAATACATTTGATTTTGAAAATCAAAGCCTTATATAAAAATGAAGACTGAATATATATAGATTTAAAATGGGGGAATATTATATATTAAATACTTGCATGGCACATTTCATGGTAGTGTATAAACCACTTGTTACTGGAAACACTGGGCGCGATTCTCCGCTCCCACGCTGGGTGGGAGAATAGCGGGATTCTCCCACCCCCCCCCCCCCCCCCCAAATGGCATGTCGCGTTTTGCGACACGCCGGCTCAGAGAATCGCGGGCCGCCGTTTTTCACGGCGACCCGCGGTTCTCCGACCCAGATGGGCCGAGCGGCCTGCCGTTCCCGACCGGTTCACGCCGGCGGCAACCACACTTGGTCGCTGCTGGCGTGAAAAGCACGCCAAAGGTGAGTATGGGGCTTGTGGGGGGCGGAGATGGGAGTGAGCACCACGACCGTGCTCAGGAGGGGACTGGCCCGCGATCGGTGCCCATCGATCGTCGGGCCGGCGTCTCAAAGGGTCGCACTCTTTCCCCTCCGCCGCCCCGCAAGATCAAGCCGCCACGTCTTGCGGGGCAGCAGAGGGGAAGACGGCAACTGCGCATGCGCGGGTTTGAGCTGTCAGCCTTCGTGACGTCAGCCGCGCATGCGCAGATTGGAGCCGGCCAACCTGCGCATGCGCGGCTGACGTCATTAGGCGCGCCGTCCGCGTCATTCTCGGTGCGCCGGGCCTTGACGTCAGCGACAAGGCCCGTGGCCGAGATTTAAGGCACGCCCCTCCTAACCCCCGGGGGGGGGGGAGAATAGGGGGCAAGGAGCGGCCTCCGACGCCGTTGTGAACCTCTCCGGGTTTCATGACGGCGTCGGGCCTTGCAGAGAATTCCACCCACTAGCTCATATTCTGACAGATTTTCCTTACCAGACATGTCACACCTTGTCATATCACAGGGTGCTCATATATATTTTCCCCAAAAATGAATCCAAATGCTTTCTGTCAGTAACTAAAATGAAAAGCCGCTAAACAAAACTGGAATTCTAAACAATAGCATATTCTGCACTCACATGATTAGATTTACCCGATGTTTATGATGATGTAACTCCCCTGAAAGGTTAAGGCGTCTTTGCTGTTCCTCAGTGACCTGCTGCACTTTGTGTTTTAATTTTTTAAATAATAATCTTCATTGTCACAAGTAGGCTTACATTAACACTGCAATGAAGTAACTGTGAAAGGCCCCGAGTCACCACATTCCGGCGCCTGTTTGGGTACACAGAGGGAGAATTCAGAATGTCCAATATGTCCAATGTCCAACAGCACGTCTTTTGAGGACTTGTGGGAGGAAACCGGAGCACCCAGAGGAAACCCACGCAGACACGGGGAGAGCGTGCAGACTCAAGACAGACAGTGACCCAAGCTGTGAAGCAACAGTCCTGACCACTGTGCTTCTGTGCCGCCCATGGTATACTCATACAAATGTTCGCCCGCTAAATCTCTCACAATTGTTTCAAAATAATTCCCCACAAATAATATCAAATTTACTAGTTTGTTGTGTCTGGGATTATCTCTTTTCTTTTCAGATAATTTTATCTCCTCCCTTCCTCTCGTTTCACCTTTTTGTAATGGAGGTAGATTAACCACTGTTCAATTGACCGGGCCTGGTACGTCACCTATTTTAAGAGCGTGGAACACTTTTGCTATATCTATTGTTATTTGCATACTGCCCAGCAGAATATTGATAGAACAATGAGCGGTCTGGAAATCTATGTCCTCAGTGTGGGTTGTCTCACAGTCCTGGCTACCAGCTGTTAGGACTAAATTGCTCTTCACAGATATGTGCTAATGTCACGTAGGCATTGGTCCTTGATCATTTTATTAGGTTTATTTATGCATATCCCTGTACTGATAATAAACGAAAAGGAACAATTAACAAACACATTCAAAATTGAACTAATATGGGATATTCAGTGGTTTACAACCAATAAATACCCAGTGTCCTCAGTTTAATATATATTTATCAGAATAGAATTTCACAAGAATAAATTAATAATCCAGGATGTAACTAAATCCGGTAAACATTACTCTCGATAATCAGAGATTGTGGAAATCTGCTGCTCAATAAAATGCAATGCACACAGGGGAGGCTACATTCTTTCCCGAGTCTGTGATGAACGTTGATATTTATATCTGTTCCAGTAAGGTTTTCAAAACCTAGGTTATGGTGTATTTTTGCTGCAATAATATTGGGCTGGATTTGAGCCCATTTGCATTTGATTAACGGTCTGGACACCAGATTCTCTGCACCTCTGTGATGCCTGGCCCGCTCGGCCAGGATTCACGTGGCCGTGGATTGGCATAAGCATTTTCCAGCATTGCCCTGATGCATTGGACCTCACAGTGGGTCAATAGGATAAGTATTCAAGGTTGGTGCCCCAAAAGTTCATCAGAGGCCACCCCCCACAATGCAAATCCTGCCTACCCCACCCTCAGCCACCCTCATCAATGACCCCATCCAAAACAGGTAACAGGATTTGAAATGGAATCCCAGGAGCTCGCCATCATGCATAAATTAGCATGACAAGGGAGAGTGAATCGCTCTTTGGTGAAATCCCTAGCTCCAGCACAGACCAGGAGCGATTCTACTCTGGCAGGAGAACACACTCTCCCAAACGGAGAATCCTGCCCATTATTAAAGAACCTGGGTTATGGCATCCAGACTGTGTGTACTAAAGCTGAGCGGCCTGGTAGGACAGTAGATAGCATTGTTGCTTCTCGGCTCTAGGGTCCCAGGTTCGATTCCCGGCTTGGGTCACTGTGCGGAGTCTGCACGTTCTCCGTGTGTCTGCGTGGGTTTACTCTGGGAGCTCCAGTTTCCTCCCACAGTCCAAAGATGTGCAGATTAGGTGGATTGGCCATGATAAATTGCCCTTAGGGTCCAAAGGGATTGGATGGGGTTGCTGGGTTAGGTATGGGACAGAGATGTGGGCTTAAGCGGGGTGCTCTTTCAACGGGCCGGTGCAGTCTCGATGGGCCTAATGGTCTCCTTCTGCACTGTAAATTCTATGTCCATTTTATGTCTATGTAATTAAGAAGTTGTTTAAAAGTGAGCTCACCATGGTTTCTAATAATTTACTTGTTTACATGTAGAGGGCTAATGGAACATTGTTATGATTGCTGGAGATTGCCTGGAGTGTAAATAATTCATGGGGGAATGGTGCCACAGGTCATGTGGCATCTTAGTGTAATATAGATGATGTAATTAATGGGAAGAGCCAGGTCTGACTGTAGTTTTTGCAGTTTACCACAGGATTTCAGTCTGACAAGGGAGAAGGATTTTAAGTTGAACTGCAGTTTTGCCAAATGCTGCTGGGTTGAGCAGAAGTGTATTGGTTCAGCTCTTGAAAGGGTCGCTCTCCCCAAAGTTATCTCCACAACTAAGCAAGTAATCTGTTTGTTAACTTTATTTATAAATGGGCAGCAAGGTGGCACACTGGTTAGCATTGCTGCTTCACCAAGCCGAGGACCCGGGTCCAATCCCGGCCCTGGGTCATTAGCAGTGTGGAGTTTGCACATTCTCCCTGTGTTTGCGTGGACCTCACCCCACTATCCAAAGATGTGCAGGGTAGGTGAATTGGCCACGCTAAATTTGCCCCTTAATTGGAAAAAAATAATTGGGTACTCTAAATACATTTTTTAAAACTTTATTTATAAGTGCCATTTGAATTGTATGGGTTTCTTAATTGGAGTTAGTAGCAGGTATAGATAGCAAGTTCAAGTTTTTCCTTGTGTTTAAGAACTGTCTAACTGCTCATTGTAAAACTATTTCTTTGATGTTAATGTGATTAATTCTGTGTTTAAATTAAAGTTTATTTTAACATAAAAGACGCGTGTTGGTCAAAGTCACCATTCCTGGGGTGAAGTGTCCTTTCCTCAGTTTACTAATTTTAAAAAAATTGTTTGGGGTTCTTGCCTGGCATCCTAACAAATGTTAGGGTCTGATCTAGCATCCTAATAATTCCTTAATATATTTGGAGATGGACTGACTAGTTAAAGTCAATAAATGCTCAATTGAATCTTAACATTTTCCTGTTACATTTAGTTATACCTACAATCAGGAATTTTTAAAAAATCAGATGGCTTGCATTGCAGTATGTGTGCAGCAATAATGCTACTGAATCAGATGCTAAGATTAGCAATAATTTTGTCCTTAGCACTCAAAGGACAGAGCTGGACATGTCAGTGGATCAGAGACACTATTGTTTTCACTGATCAATCACAAGAGGGCCTGAAGAAAGGGGCCTGCAAAATATTTTCCAGTTTTTTCTGTCAGTACTTCAGAATTCTAGCACCTGCAGTATTTTGTTCGTGTCTCCTCATAAGGGGATGCATTTAAATTATTTTTGACTTTCCTCCTTCCGGGGTTCAGATCACAATCCTTGCCTGGTCGATTAGGTAACGCCCACGACACAATGTACAGCCAAACCATTGCCAGACAAACCTCTGCCAATGAGATTGAACAGGATGCCAAGGTTATACAGAGACTTTTAAAACTGGAGTGAAAGCTCAGGGATGGGAAGTAAGTCAACGTTAAGGGCAAAGTTTGTGGTGAGCATAACAATCCATGTGAGTCTGGGAATAATGGTGTCTGGGAAGTGTTCCAAGGCTACTCTGGGAATTCTACCCGTCTTGCCCATTGACCCAGTGAATCCCAAATCTGCTGACATGAGAGCAGACATGTGTTCCCTCATGAACCTCGTAAAGTGCCCACAAAATTACAGAGCAAATGCTACCCTATATTTAGAATTGTTATTTTTCTGCTTCAACCCGCACTGTGACAGTGCGCTGTGTCGTGTCTCTGACAGCATTACAGGCCAGGTGCCCATTCCATCTCCAAGGTGTGGCCACGAGCTCCATGAATGGAAACTACCTTGAGCCTGCATTTGGAGGTGGTGTCAACAGCAGAGTAAACCACCAAATGAGAATCTGAGCCACACAATTTCAGGACCTTGAGTATGAGTCGGCACGCTGATGCTGCTCTACTACTGGTCAAAACGGTGTAGAGATAGAGCTGATTATCATCAGCATCCCATACCACATGCCTACAGATGCTGTCATCAAGAGGTAGCATGTGGATTTGGAGAAGGAGATGAAGTATAACCCTTTGGGGGTCCTCTTGAGATGAGAGTTCAAAGAAGTGAAGTACCAGGATGTGCTCAGATAGATATTAGTGAAATGATATACAAGCAAACCTTGCTGGACATCAGAGAGGTAGTGGAGGAGTACCGTATGAGCAGGAGGTGAGGGCAGGATAAGGGTATGTATGGTACTCTAGTGGTTATGCTACAGGACTAATAATACAGAAAATGTGAGTTTGAATCTAACAATGGAAGGTTCAGAATTTTAATTTACCTCCAATTGTAAACGAGGAAACTTTGTCCCAAAACGTTAAATCTGATAGTAATACAGAGAGTATAGGTTTAAGGACGCAGACGCAGCACATAAGGTTTACGTGGCGCTTATTTTCCAAGATTTCTTAGCATTGATGCTCGATTTGTGAATTCAGTAACTTTAATCCAGTGAATAATTTCAACCAGTTTTGTGATTAATGTCATAATGGCTCAATATCAGAACCACTAAATCTCCAGCTGGCTGGACTGAAAATTGCTCACTTACCTGTATAAATTTGTTTTGGTTTGGAGGGGGAGTGGGGTGTGTAGGTAGTCAGGTGCTATTCGGGTCAGGTCAGAACTTTAGTTAAGTAGTTAGGGGGTAGTTGGGTGATCAGGGGAGTAGCTGGGTCAGCTTGAGGGCATAGGCAGGACCAGCCTGGGAGTCAGGGGTTTGGGGAGGGGGTATTAGTCAAGTTGGGCTGGGGGTGGCGGGTAATTGGGTGATCAATTGTGCAGTTACCCAGATGTTAGACCAGCTTTTAATCTGTCAAACATTTCCTGGGTAACCATCAAGGCAAGTCCTGCGAATCTTTCCCAAGTTTCAGACTCCAGCTCAGGGTTGGAGGCACTTGTGCAGGTTTCCCAGCAGGGAAATTGTCCAACATAAGTATAAGCTTCCAGGGCAATTCCCACATAGGTCTGCATATCAGGATTTCCACAAGGTCCTGACGTACATCTTCAGACATATATCCGGTCTCCGACGATCACGATATCAGGAGATTTGGGGCAAAGTTTCTTCACTGTGAATTTCTCAGGTATTAGCACAAAGTCCAATGAGTGTCACATTGGTGTTGACAACCACTTGCAAAGAAAGAATCACCTCAAATAAACAGAATCGCAGAATTCTACAGTGCACAAGAGGCCCTTCGGCCCATCCAGTCTGCACTGGCGCATGAAAGGCCCTGGCCTGTCCACTTAATCCCACTTGTCAGCACTTGGCTCATTGCCTTGAATGTTATGATGTGCCAAGTACTCATCCAGGCACTTTTTGAAGGATGTGAGGCCTTCAGCCACTACCACCCTCCCAGGCAGTGTATTCCAGACCGTCACCACTCTCTGAGTAAAAAAGGATTTTCTTTAAATCCACCCTAAATCTCCCACCCCTCACTTTGAACTTGAGCCCCCTTATAAAGACCCTTCAACTAAGGGGAACAGCTGCGCCCTATCCACCATGTCCATGCCCCTTATAATCTTGTACACCTCGATCAGGTCACCCCTCAGTCTTCTCTGCTCCAGAGAAAACAACCCAAGCCTATCCAATCTATCTTCATAACTTAAATGTTCCATCCCAGGCAACGTCCTGGTGAATCTTCTCTGCACGCCCTCCAGTAATGTGGCGACCAGAATTGCACACAGTGCTCGAGCTGTGGCCTCACCAAAGTTCTATACAGCTCCATCATGAACTCCCTGCTTTTGGAATCTATGCCCCGATAGATAAAAGCAAATGTCCCATATGCCTTTCCTATTAACCTGCCCTTCTTCTTTCAGAGATCTATGGACAAACACGCCAAGGTCCCTTTGTTCTTCAGAACTTCCCAATATCAGACCTTTCACAGTATACTTCCTTGTCAAATTGCTCCTTCCAAAGTGTATCACCTCATACTTTTCAGGGTTAAGTTCCATCTGACACGTATCCACCCATTTGGCCATCCTGTCTATAACTTCCTGCAACTCAAGACACTCAACCTCACTGTTAACTATCTGGCAGGGAAATTGCCCATCAAAAAACAACTTCACTAAGTTCATAGTACATGAAGAAAATAGGACTTGGATTGATGTTGAAGCTATAAATAATGATAATCTTGGGATCTGGCAAAGATCAAAAACTGCTTGAGCTTAATTTTTGGCATTTTACGATTTCATCTGAATCTCAGAATTAGAATGCCTCTCAATCGCTCTCAATACTTAATCTTCGAGGTTTACACATATGCTGTATGATCAAAATATTAATAAACAAAAATACTTTAATATGTGCTTGTCACGTTGCAAAAAAAGCAGAGCAATGTGGAAGGCAGGCCATTACCCTGAATCTTTTCGAAACCTGGCTCTTTCCAAAGAGAACTCTGGCAGTTTGTTGGAGTCATATGTTCTGGTACTGGGTTCTGCAGACACACCGTCCTTAGCGCCTCGCCTTCTGTTACCAATGTCTTTGAACAAACCTGTGCACTGATTCATAATCCTATTCGCAGATCTAAGCGGTGATGGTGAGGACTGAAGAAGGATTCCACACTGAGTTTTAACTACATCCTGCAGTTTGTTCAGCTGAATGCATTTGGCTTGTAATTCCGCCGTGATTTCAGCAATTACCCGGGTTTGCTTTATAATTTGGTTTTCCAGTTCTTGTATCCTGCACTCATTCTCGTTCAATTGGTCACCTTTGCTTTTATTTTCCAGTTCAAGTTCTAATAATCTGTTTTGCAGGATTTCTGCTGTGGCTTTAACATTTGCACCAGAGTCCCTCCAAAGCTTTGAGTTGTTGGAAAGGTTCACCATGTGGTTCTCCGGCTCTCGTGGTTGCTTGGATTTCACTAAGCCATTTCCCATTATGACTGGGGATCTGCAAACATACAAACAACAATTTTCATGAGCTCTAAATCCATGCAATCTCAATGCCTGAATCAGTACATGTAGAGAGGACAATAAATGACTCATATTGATCTTATTGGTTTGCCTTTCACAATGGTAATAAGTCAATTGATAGTAACGTAATGCATGTGGCTTTACCGTGGCTTTACTGTTCAGGTACACAGGGGGAGAATTCAGAATGTCCAATTCACCTAACAAGCAAGTCTTTCGGGACTTGTGGGAGGAAACTGGAGCACCCAGGGAAAATCCACGCAGACACGGGGAGAATGTGATGACTCCCCACAGACAGTGACCGAAGGCGGGAATCGAACCTGGGTCCCTGGCGCTGTGATGCAACAGTGCTAAGCACTGTGCTACCATGCCGCCTCACAAAAGAGTAGCTACAATTATGCTCTTTGCCTTTTTCCAGCTCCCTCTATCCTCCACAATCAGTTATTCATCAGTCAGAATCTCAACATGCCCCAGTGAATCAGTGAGTACTTTTTAAGCACTTTTGCATGGAAAATGTGATTGTTACATACTTCAGCTTATGGCATCTTTGATTTTGCTACTAAGATAGCAAGCTACTAAGATGGATGGCATGGTAGCACAGTGATTAGCACTGTTGCTTTATAGCGCCAGGGTCCCAGGTTCTGTGTGTTTACTAAAGCTGAGCGGCCTGGTAGCACAGTAGATAGCACTGTTGCTTCTCAGCTCCAGGGTCCCAGGTTCGATACCCGGCTTGGGTCACTGTCTGTGCTGAGTCTGCACCTTCTCCCCATCCCGGTGTGGGTTTCTTCCGGGTGCTCCGGTTTCCTCCCACAGTCCCGAAAGTTGTGCTGTTAGGTAATTTGGACATTCTGAAATCTCCCTCCGTGTATCCGAACAGGCGCCGGAATGTGGCGACGAGGGGAAAAACTTGTGACAATAAAGATTATTATATGATCAAGGGATCAACAATAGTTATGACTGGAAAACTTCAAATTGACTCCTGGGCCTCAATTTTATGCGTTCAGTAAAATCAATGCAAAGCCAACTAGGAACATGGCGAATTGAATCTATGCAGTCTCACAGGGTTGAATCATCTGAATAATGAGCATAAGCTCTGAGCACATTGTTACCCTTGTCACACCATTAAGTGCAAGAGGACAGGCAGAGACAATCGAGCTAGCAACTCAAATTCAAAGGGATATAGCTCATGAATGGCAAGCAAGTGGCTACAAATGTGGACAATCATTGTTGTAAGGGTCCAAGATCGATTATGCTTGCCATTCTTTGTGATGACAACTGTGTGGATAAAGATGTGCCAAGCACAGGTTAATTGAAAACCACTGAGAAGAAAAATTATGGTTGTGGTGCAGCAACCAATTTACTTAGCACAGTGGGCTAAACAGCTGGCTAACCACTGTGCTACCTTGCCGCCCAGTGCTGCCAGACAGGAAATGTACAAATCTGTGAATCGCTGCTTGAAGTGAATCATAGAATCATAGAATTTACAGTGCAGAAGGAGGCCATTCGACTTGAGTCTGCACCGGCCCTCGGAAAGAGCACCCTACTTCAGCCCATACCTCCACCTTAGGGGCAGCACGGTAGCATTGTGGATAGCACAATTGCTTCACAGCTCCAGGGTCCCAGGTCCGATTCCGGCTTGGGTCACTGTCTGTACGGAGTCTGCACATCCTCCCTGTGTGTGCGTGGGTTTTCTCCGGGTGCTCCGGTTGTCCGGCTCCGGTGTCCAAAATTGCCCTTAGTGTTGGATGGGGTTACTGGGTTATGGGGATAGGTTGGAGGTGCGGCCCTGAGTAGGGTGCTCTTTCCAAGAGCCGGTGCAGACTCGATGGGCCAAATGGCCTCCTTCTGCACTGTAAATTCTATGATAATCTATGATTATCTTCCTAACCCAGTAACCCCACCTAGACTTTTTGGACACTAAGGGCAATTTAGCATGGACAATCCACCTAACCTGCACATCTTTGGACTGTGGGAGGAACCGGAGCAGCCGGAGGAAACCCACGCCGACACGGGGAGAACGTGCAGACTGCACACAGACAGTGACCCAAGCCAGAAATCAAACCTGGGACCTTCCAGTGCACTACAATGCCGCCCGTGGGGCAACATGAAATCATCTTTTCCCCATATTGCTTACCAGATGATTTAATTTTGCAGGACCAACTAATGTTCTTGCTCCATTAACAGTGGCTGTAGCTCTCTGAGACGTAAGAGTATGTAATAGCAGGTCTGTAAATAACTACCCTCTCTCTGCAAGTGAACATTTTATGTTGAAACTGACCGTTGCTGTCGGCTCTGTCTCTTCAAAATTTTAGAGGTTCCTACTTTAAAATACTTTCCATTCAAACAAACAAGGCTAATGGTAAAAGTGACTACAATATAAAGAAAAATCAAGAGAGCTGTGAAGTATAAGGCTTAAGGACAGCCTAATTCACCCTTTCCGTAGAAATTCTTCCTCAGAGTGCCTCAATTCAGAACACATCATAAACCAAAAGAGCAAAGATCAAGTGATTTATAACCATAGTCCTCACGCTTACAATTAGTTTAGTACCACATGTTCCCAGGCATTTAATGGCAATAATAAAAGCAAAAGACTGTGGGCGCTGGGAAACTGAAATAAAAACAAAGTGCAGTTCTGGCAGCATCAGTGGAGGAGAAACAGAGTTAACATTTCGAATATGACTGATCGTAACAAGAAAAAGAGCCATATTTGACTCAAAATATTAACTCTCCATAGATGCTGCCAGACTTGCTGTATTTTGCCAGCTCTTTCTGTTTTTTAATTTAAAGGTAAATTCTGGCTTTTCCAGAGCTGAAGTGGATAAAAGAAGCCTTTGGTGCACTGCTAAGCTAATTGGTCTGAAAGATTCCAGATCCAATCCCTATTCTGACCTCCACCTGGACAACACTGTGGGTGTCAGTATTAGTGTCATTAAAATTGATTTTAAGGCATTCCAAGTGTGAACATCAACCTCTCGGCCCCGCGGTCAGTCATTCCAGCTCCAGCAGCTGTGATAACGGAGGAAGCTTCTGAATCTATACATACGGCCATCAGTATGCCGTGGCCCTCCAGACCCCAAGCAGTCAAATGATGGCTGCCAAGGTCATCCCAAGCTGCAGGGATGCCCGATAAGCAGCCTTTCTCCAGCTAAGCCCAAGGGCTGCACCTCGTATGAGCACATGTAAGCAGATTAATAAAATAAACTGTCCACCAAATACATGGCACAAGTCAGGAATGTGAGGGAAAACTCCCCACTTGCCTGGATGAGTGCAGCTTCAACAACACTCAAGAGGTTCAACACCATCCAGGACAAAGTGGCCCACTTGATTTGTATCCTATCCACAAACATTCACTCTCTCCACCACCGATGCACTGTAACAGCAGTGTTTATCATTTACAAGATCAATTGCAGCAATTCACTCCTGAGGCAGTCTCTTCCAAACCTGATAGCTACTACCGAGGACAGGGGCAGCAGATATATTGATATTGATATTTATTGCCACATGCACCAAAGTACAGTGAAAAGTATCTTTCTGCGGCCAAGGGAACGTACACAGTACGTATATGGTAGCCAAAAGAATAATTGACAGAGTACATTGACAAATGGTACGTCAACAAATAGTGATTCGCACATTGCGAAACAAAGGCCATAACAAGCGATGCATGGGAAACACCACCATCTGGAAGTTCCCTTCCAAGCCAAAAACCATCCTGATGAGGAAATATATCACTGTTCCATCACTCTCGCTGGGTCAAAATGCTGAACTCCCTCCCTAACAGCACTGTGTGTGTACCTACACCTAGTGGAGTACAGTGGTTCAAGAGGGCTGCTCACCACCACCTTCTGGAGGGCAATTCACAATGGGCAGTAAAAATGCTAGCCAAGTCAGCGATGCCCACATCCCATGAACAAAGAAAAATGGAAAGATTTTAAATGGATCTGCATGATGAGTACAATCCTTGCATTTATATCACACCTCTCAGAAGCTTCCTAAAGTACTTCAGAAAAAATGAATCACACTGTAGTGTAGCAGCCATCTATTTTGCCCAATGCCACCAGAACAAAATACCTCTACAACTGTTCCCCCTCCCCAAAAGGATGGAACTGAAATGGAAGACCAAACCCAAAAGCTTAAACTGTGTGACATGTATTAAGTAAAATGTAAAGGAGTCTGCAAAACAAAAGAGAATCAAATGCATACACCTGCTGCATGGTGCAGGAAAGAATCAAAATGCTTGAACAGTGGCACATCAGCCTGATTTCCATTACTGTAGTGGTATAAATTGGGATCAGTTGCAGAAAAATAGATGGGACTTCTGATTCATGCAGCCCCAACCACCTAAGCACCTGCAACACATGCTGACATTGTTCCGACACATCTGCCTCCATCTGTACAAAAAACACAACATGAGTTAATCTGAGACTCTAGAGTTCATCTTGTGAAGGTGGGTTGTCCAGATCTCATGTTGCTTTTTCAAAGTAAAATGTCTACCTCCCAATAAGCTTAGTGGGTACTTACTGTAGTTGCAACAAACAAATTGGGCTGAATTTTCCCAGTTGGGTTAGAATCCTGTTTTTGGCCTCAGCTGCTAGTTGGGAAATGAATGTGGTTGTGACAGGACGTCGTTCATGATCGTGCTAGAAGGTGGCATGTGGCACAGTGGTTAGCACTGGGACTGCGGGTCTGAGGATCCGGCCCTGGGTCACTGTCCGTGTGGAGTTTGCACATTCTCCCCGTGTCTGCGTGGGTTTCACCCCCACATCCCAAAGATGTGCAGGTTAGTTGGATTGGCTACGCTTAATTGGGAAAAAAACATAATTGGGTACTTTAAATTTATTTTTAAAAAATGATTGTGCTAGAAGCTGCCAATTAAGAAGCTGGATTTAGAAGCCACATTCAATTATGGATGGCGAGTCGGCCAGGGTAACAGGATGCCCAGAGAAAGGTGTTATGGGCCAGGGTTTAGAGAACCCCAAAGTGTATCATGGAGTTCACCTGACCCACAACTTTTACTGGATTGTGGTATGGGGAGCACACGACCCACTCTACAGGTGTGATACAGCAGAAATGGAAAAGTATTTTCTAAAGCAAAACAATGTTTATTCTATGAACTCAAGTGAACCTTATTAAAACATACAGTGAACATCTTAGCTACCATTAATTCAAATACAACCCCAAAGACTACAACACTAAGTAAACCTTTAAGCTTTCCTTTTTAACATCCATACAACTTAAAAACAAAACCTTTATCAGAAGCACATCAGGTTAAAGTTACTACTGAAAACATTTAGAATTCTGAATTCACCAAATGATCAAGAGATAGTCTTTTGATGGCAGAGAGAACAGCAGTACACCTGCTTGGTCTGGCTTCAGCTTCAACACTGAAAACGAAACTAAAACATATCCTGCAGCCTGCTCAAAAACAAAAGGAAAAAGCTGACAGCCCAGCTCCGCCCACTCTCTGACATCACTACAATAATAAACACCCATTTCTTAAACGTACTCTCACTACAGATATTTATATACACACCCATTTATAAACACCCATTTCTTGGTACTCTCACATGACAAAGGCCCAAAGCAATGCCCGGCTGGCAGCTCCTCCAGGAATGATGGGTGCTGCTGAGACACTTGGAAAACCGTAATGATGCCTCATAATGGAGGTGCACTCTTCAGCATTGTGAAAAATTAAAAATACATGCACGACCACGACCGTCAGCCATTCTTCTGACAGAGGGACCTTTCCGTAGAATAGTTAGTGGCTGAGGAAATGGCCATCGCATCTCAAATAGTCCGTGCTTACATGATTGAGAGGAAGCTTCAATGGCACTAACCCCTACCTCTGCCTGCTGCCAGGAGGCTGCTTCCAGTTACTTGCCAGGTTCTGGTTCATGGTGGGCCTCATCCACCGTCAGGAAAATCTGGGCAGCACCATCACCTTTCTCCCAATAGGTCTATTAATCTGCTTAAATGACCATAGGTAGGCAGGTAGGCACTGTCATAGTGACCTGCATCCGCAATATCACTCAGAGGTAGGAATGTGTTCGATAGCAGACCCGGGATATAATTATCTAACTTTGCTTTTGGTCCTGCCTGCTATTCCGGCTGCACGGCCCTCGGAAAATACAGCCTGTTCTTTAAAGGGAAGATTGTGAAAATGAATCCTCACCCTCACCCCACCACCCTCCGGACCTGCTGGTGATGAGGCGGGTCCATCCGGTGACCCCCACCCCCAGCCAGTGCCACAGCCGGAGACCCCACTGTGAGCCGAGCAGCACTGAGGAGAGCAACCCAGAGGCAGCCCTCACCCCAAGACCCAGGACACCCCAAAGCTCGAGTCCGCGGATGACACAGATTTCTTGTCACAGCTTCTTCCAACACCTCCACCATCCCAGAGACACTTACCTCGGTTGGGCACTTTAGTGAAGGGGCTCCTGGGACACTCTCTGGTGCGCACCATACATCTGATCCGGTACATCAGGTGGAGGTAGGAACACCCGAGGCGGCGGTCAGTCAGAGAGCAGGCCGACCCCAGGGACTAGCTGTCATCCAGATGGATTTTGACTTCTGTAATGGAAGTCCCATCGTGGAGATGCAGTCGCAGAGCCAGGGACTACATGAGGGGTTGTCGGCGAGCATCCAGCACCTGCAGGTGCAATTGGGGGGGTCCAACCATGTGCAGAGCAGGAGGTGGTGCTAACCATGCCTATCACCCAGGCCAATGCCGCATGGGTGACATACGCAGTGGAGACATTGGAGTGAGCGCTTTGGCTATGGATCAGTATGTCCAAGGCCTGGGGCATTCTGTGCAGGCGTTGGCTGTAGCCCAGTACAGGGTTGCTGCCTCATAGGCAGCCATGTGCGATAGCCACCTGGGAGTTGCAGCGGCACTTCTGAGCGTGGCCCAGTGACAGTGAGCCATGATTGAGAACGTCGGTGGCATTGCCCAAGCGCTGGCCGACGTGGCACAGACCCAGACAAGGTGGACCAGTCCCAGAGGGAGATGGCTCAGTCACTGGCTGATGTGACACAGACCCAGAAGGTGGTGGCACAGTCAATTGGTGATGTTGTGCAGTCCCAGTCAGCGATAATCCACTCCCTGTGCTCCAGAGCATCCCGTCGAACAGCCTGTTGCTCGGTCATCCTGGCGAGCTCGGCTTTCACTGACGTGGATATATTGTGCAAACTGGGCATATAGGGCCTCCGCGACGGCGCGGATGCACCTGTGCACCGAAGTCTGTCAGATCCCGGACAGGTCCCCACTCGGTGCCTGGAAGGACCCTGTGGCATAAAAGGTCAGAGCGACCATCACCTTGACGGCGACCAGGAGCGGGTGGCCTCCTCATACCCCTGCGATGCCAGGTGTGCCATGATCTGGCAGATATGTCTCACCATCACTGCTCAGCGGAGTCTTCAACAACATGCCTGGTCTGTTAGGTCCTGTAGCCACGTCCCGATTACAAAATGGACACTTTGCAACGAATGAAGGGAAAATGGACAATACTGAGAAAGCAAGCAGGTGCAAGGTTTGTCTGTTGATTGGAGCTGTAGCTCTCAGACAAGTCCGATACTGCAAAGCCATTACCATACTAATGAGCCATCTCCGGGGACAAAAGAGAAACATTTAGGTAAACGATACTAACGGCGCCAGAGGAGACTAGAACAAAGCAGGCCAACGGACACCTAGGGCCCGCCCAGCAATCAGGGCAGCCACCCCTTTATTGGAGGAAATCGATACCAATGATCAGGATACGGTCCAATTAATTGTGACCAAGTTCAAGGCCCGCCCAAAAGCGCGCGAAGCTCCCTTTGGGTATAAGAAGAAGCCCCCAAGAGAGAATCGTTCTTCTTGGCCTTGGCTCTCAGCGACGAGAGGCCTGCCTAGCAGCTGCACCAGAACAAGTAAGTCCAAAGTCAACGCACGCTACGAGATAGATGCTCCTAGCTACTATTCCATACCAGTTCGACCCTAGCAGCCTCAGAACCGGACAACGGCCATTGTTCCTCTGACTGAGTGGGTGCCCGAAGCTAAGGCTTTAGTAGTAGTGATAGTTTAGTTAGTAGAGTTTTGTGCATGAGTATATTTGACTGTGTGTATAAATAAATGAGCATTGATTTCGAACTTACTAACTGGTGTATCGAGTCTTTGATCAGTATTCGGTTTTGAAACTTGTGGCGGTATCTGGCGACTCTTGAGCAAACGTAATTAGAATTAAGGAAGGCGACCATATTAACCTCCATAAACAGAGCCAATTAAAGAGAGAACACAACGAGCAACAGTCCTCAAATGACGGGCACTGCTGGTACACACGCGGCCTCATGCAGCGCCTCCTTGGCACCTCCTCCCCCTCGGCCTATGGGGGGCCGGTTCTCCATCTTGGGCGGCTGCGTCCTCTTCCTCTGGAGCAGGCTCCACTGCTGCAGCTTCCTCTTCCTCTTTGAGCAGCTCCTGCTGGTACAGCCGCAGGGCATTGCCCAGGACTGCGGTGACCAGCAAAAATAGGCCACCATTGCTGTTTGAATTCCAATATCCATTGTCTACAGAGGGTGAAAGGCCGACATGTTAGGATGGTGCGTATTCCCGTGCCCAACCAGGTCCAATGGGCTATATGGTGGCCCCAGTTGGCACTGCGAGCTCTGCCCCCCCCCATGCCCCCCCATCTCCACACCCATGGCCCCATCATTGCCTGGCACCATGCGGGCCTCTGGCTCTGGCGCCCGTTCCTGCTACCAGGTGCACCGTCTGTTGGCGCTGCCCTTGCTAGTGGTCCCATAGGGTTTACAGTGGGTGTTGCCCTTGAGTGGGCCACGTGATGCCCCATTGGCGGCTGGCGGCTGGTAGTATGGCAGAGAGTGGGGCACCCATGTGGCTAGACAACCAGACAACAAGAAATTTTCGGAGAAACAAGTTCATGCTCTAGATTTAAAAGATGGATTTTTAAAAAACATAAAATTTACCACTCTATATACTTACTCTATATACCTAAATATACCTAAACTCTACATTGGAAAGACTAAACGCAGTCTGGGTAACCACTTTGCAGAACACCTTTGACCCAGCCGCAAGCAGGACCCAGACCTTCCTGTTATTTCTCATTTCAACTCACCATCCTGCTCTCACGCCCACATGTCCGTCCTTGGCCTACTGCAATGCTCCAGTGAATCTCAATGCAAACTGGAGGAACAGCATCTCATCTTCTGACAAGGCCCGTTACATCCTTCCAGACTTAACATTGAGTTCGACAACTGTGAACTCCCTCCTCCACCTTCACCCATTTTTATTTCTATCAATTTATTTTCATTTCTTCCATTGACCTGTTTTTCCCTCACCATTGCCCCTCTCCCCCAAACCCCCACCCCACTTGGCCACCTGTTCCCTGTTCCTAGTTGTTCTTCAAAAAACCTGCCTACCTGTGTTCTGCCATTAACACATTCTAATCTCGTAATGTGCCACTATGGGCGACACGGTAGCACAGTGGTTAGCACTGTTGCTTCACAGCACCAGGGTCCCAAGTTTGATTCCTGGCTTGGGTCACTATCTGTGCGGAGTCTGCGCGTTCTCCCTGTGCCTGCATGGGTTTCCTCCGGGTGCTCCAGTTTCCTCCCAAAAGTCCCGAAAGACATGGGGCGTGATTCTACGAACCTGGGAGAAATCGTGAGGCTGGCGTCAAAAACGGGCGGGTTTAACGCCAGCCTCCGCCCCCCCAACCGGGAACCGATTCTGGTCCCCGGTCGGGGCTAGCATCCCGCGGCCGTGAACGCCGGCATCGCGGGCTTAACGAATTTCGTTAAGCCCGCTTGCCAGAGTTTGCGACGGCTGACGCGTCACATGACGTCAGCCGCGCATGCGCGGATTGGAAGACTCCAACCCGCGCATGCGCGGATGATGCCATCATGCATTTGCATGAAACCCGCGCATGCGCGGGCCGGTATGCCCCTCAGCCGCCCCGCGAATGGATACAGTGGGGCGGCGGAAGGATAAAGAGTGCGCGGGGTAAGTACCCGCTGCCCGCGATCGGTGCCCACCGATCACGGGCCCATGGCACCCTTGGCATGGCCGTGGTACTGCCGTGCCAATCGGTGCCATGGTTCCCCAGATCGCGACTTTACGGCCGTTTTTACGAACGGTCAGACCAGGTGTGTTTGACGTTCCTAAAAACGGTCGTAAAGGGCTTGGAATTCGGCCCATCGGCCAGCTGAGAATCGCTGCTCGCCGTAAAAAAACGGCGGGCAGCGATCCGTGTCGGGAGGCGGGCGTGGGGGGGGAGAATAGCGGGAGGGCGTCAGACCAGCATGGCCGTCAAAATTTACGACCCCCGCTATTCTCCGCACCGTCGTGAGTGCGGAGAATCGCCCCATGTTGTTCGGTAATTTGGACATTCTGAATTCTCCCTCTGTGTACCCAAACAGGCGCCAGAGTGTGGCGACTATGGGATTTTCACAGTAACTTTATTGCATTGTTAATGTAAGCCTACTTGTGACAATAATGATAATTATAATCACCCCCATTTACATTTCCATTCACTTTCTGTCCATGACACCTTTGTCAATCTCCACCTATCGTTGCCCCTCTATCCAACCCCACTGCTCCACGCACCTCCCCCCCCCCCCCCCCCCCCCCCACAACAGTATAAATTTGACCCTATCGTGTTCTCTTTAGCTTTGACAAAGGGTCATTTAGACTCGAAACGTTAGCTCCTTTCTCTCTCCACAGATGCTTCAGACAGCTGAGATTGTCCAGTATTTTCTGTTTTTGTCTCGGATTCCAGCATCCGCAGTAATTTGCTTTAATAAAATAAACTACTTTCATATTCACTGCAATAAATTCGAACACATTTTTTTGAAGCTATCAGTGGGCTACAAACAGCTCAAGCACTGGGCTCAGACAATGACGACGTCTAATAGACAGGAGTTGCCAAAGAGCACCTTAAAATACTGTGATATCTCAACTTGAGAAATCTTACCAAAATGCCAGACAAAGCTGATTGCTGGGACCGTATGTAATCTTAGCCAAATGCCATCCAGAAAAATGACAAATGAAACAAGTAATAGACCACCCAGAACGCTTTTTATGAGAATAACATTTACTGAAGTGCCCATTCCGAAGATTGGGATCTTATCCTCACAAGAGTTTGCCTCAGGGATTAGTGTATTTTCTCTTGACAGGAATGTGCACGCCACGTTGTTGTCTTGTACAGGAAAGTGTGCTTTAACCCATTTGCAGCCATTCTTATTCACAATTCTACACTGCGCATGATTAAACAAATGTCCGTCCAGGATGTAAGCAGTTCAGAGGAAGTTTAGCAGACTAATACCTGAGATGGGTGAATTATCTTATGAGGAAAGATTGGACAGGCGAAGCTTGTATCCATTAGAGTTCAGAAGGTGGATGTGGACAGCGGGATGTTTCCTCTTGTGGGAGAATTTAAAACTAGGGATTACTGTTTAAAAATAAGGGGCGGCCCATATAGAATGGAGATGAGGCAATCTTTTTCCTCTAAGCGGGTTGTGAATCATTGAAACTCTTCTCCTAAAAAAGGTGGTGGAAGCAGAGCCTTTAAACGTTTAATGCAGAGTGGATAGATTGATAAGCAAAGGGGTGGTAAGTTATTGGGGTATATATAGGTTGGATGCAGATTTGAGGTTACTATCAAATCATGGAGGGACAGAGTGGTCTGCTCGCATGAAGCAAAATAGTTGACCCACTGCACCTCTGGTGTTGCAAGATCTGCAACTGGGGCTGTTTGCTAACCCTATTCCCACGCTCCTTTTTTTAATCTTATTTTAAATATTTATACAGTCCTCTTTTCTAATAAGATTTGCCAGAGTCTGCCTCAAATGACTGCTTGTAAAAAAATAATTCCTTCATCATTCATACAAAAACGGGATGCTTTCCTTTCTAAAGCTACTTTATCTTTTACAGAAGTGCTGAATTTGCACTGAAGCATGTTTCTTACCTCATACACAGCATTATGCCATTCGTAATACAGAGTGATCATTCTCCCCTAAGATTGTAATATCTTAAAGTGCATCTAACGGAGGTTTTGCAAGAGAATACATCTTAACTGCATCTTACCCCGTGTCGGAAGAGTCTGCCTTGAAGGACAATTTATTCAATATTTCAGCAGATAGGAAAATTGCACGTCGCATAGAGGTGCCAATCCAGGGGTGCATTGCACCCAAAGAGAGTTAGAGGTGCTTAGCTTACAACAGGGTGTATTATCATGCAGTGACAGATGCTTCTTACCCGGTACAGATGATCTCCCTTTATCCCGAATGCTCGACAACAGAACGGTAACTCGGGTCACACACACACAGTGCGAATCGCTGTGCTCCCTCCTGTTCCTCTGCTGGGGACTGTCTGCACGGTGCAAAGCTCGGAACTCCAGTCCTCTGGCAAACAGCAGCGCCCCGCCCTAAACATGCACACCGACTCTTGTGATCAGCCTGAGCTGCAAACTGTTCAGCAGCGTGCCCTGCTCACACTTCTTGGCGGCAAGAAAGGTACCAGGACTGATCCATCACAATGAAAGGCTTCATCGAGCCGTCCTGACTAACCGGACCTCTGAATCCGCTTCCAGCAGGAACACTTCATGGAACGGTTCCAGATCTGAAAGGCGTCCAGAAATACCTGAGGCGCTTGTTTAATTTCACTCGCGCCAGGGTGTTCCAAAATCTGCGAGCAACTTCGAAACATTCGCGGTGCTTGCGTTTGCTGCTTTGTTAAATCGTTCAATGTAATTCTATCAGAGGCCGCATTGATGGCAGAACAGTTGCTGGATGTGTTGAGGTGGCTGATGATGAAGAGACGATGGCCTGAGCACCGTTCCTATCAGGACACTGGGGATGGTGTTGGGTGCTGTCCATTTCCCCTGGAGAAGGTTGGGCGAAATAGACTTTTTGCAGTTCCCCCTCATAGCAGTCAGGTCTACTGAAACTGCCCTACGGTTGCAGCCCTGTAAGAATGACATTTTGCTATTGGAAGTTTAAAAAAAAAACTAATTTCCACCCACTTCTATGCAAGCATTGGGAATAATTTCTCCATTCCAATTGTGGGTAATCATAAGCAATGGGAAGTCTTTGACACAATGGTGGGTTGCAGTTTTTCAATATATGCGGTTCACTAGCCAAGGTTCCGGACAACAGGGTGTTATGGGCCAGGGTTTAGAGAACCCCAAAGTGTATCATGGAGTTCACCTGACCCACAACTGTTACTAGTTTGTGGTATGGGGAGCACATGGTCCACTCTACAGGTGTGGTACAGCAGAAATGGAAAAGTATTTTTCAAAGCAAAACAATGTTTATTCTATGAACTCAAGTTAACCTTTTTAAAACATACAGTGAACATCTTAGCAACCATTAATTCGAATACAACCCAAAGACTACAACACTAAGTAATACTTAAAGCTTTCCTTTTAACATCCATACAACTTAAAACACCTTTTATTAGAAGCACATCAGGTTAAAGTCACTACAGAAAACATTTATAATTCTGAATTCACCAGATGATCAAGAGATAGTCTTTTGATGGCAGAGAGACCAGCCGTGCACCAGCTTGGTCTAGCTTCAGCTCCAACACTGAAAATGAAACTAAAACACAACCTGCAGCCTGCTCAAAAACGAAAGTAAAAAGCTGACAGACAGCCCAGCTCCACCCACTCTCTGACATCACTGCAGTAGTAAACACCCATTTCTTAAAGGTACTCTCACTACAGATATTTATATACACACTCATTTCTTAAAGGTACTCTCACATGACACCTCCCTCAGGAAAAAAAAATAAACCATCAACTTCAAGATGGCTTAATTTTTCACCATTCTTTAAGAAATGCACAGTAAATATACTTTTTCGTTTCAAAAAACAACACACACAAACTGGTACAATAATATAGTCCATTTCTCTTTTCGTTCTTCTTCCAACTTTTCGATTGACAGTCTCTTTCAACAAGAAGGTCTCTGCACGATCCGTCCATTGCTCTACGCCTCGGCATTTATCTTTAAAGTCTGATATTTTAGTTCAATCTGATCACAGAGTCCCTTGTAATTCTCCAACACAGGAACATTGGTTATCACAGCTTTCAAGCAGTGAAATGCCTGTTGAAACTCCGCTGTCCACTGAAATTTGTGATGTTTCTTCAGCAAGTCCATCAGTGGAGCAATCACGGTACAAAACTTTTGCACAAATGTTCGATCAAATCCATTCATGCCAAGAAATTGCATTATTTCCCTTCTTCTTGAGGGTATTGGAAACTCCTCAATAACTGTTGGTTTCACATCCCGTGTGACCATTCGACCCTGTCTGATTGTATGACCAAGGAAAGTGACTTGGGCTCTTCCAAATTCACTTTTGGCTAGGTTTATCACCAAACCCGCCTCCTGAAGTCGATCAAATAACTCCATCAGATGTGTTAAATGATCCGTCCATGTCTGGCTGAAAATTACCAGATCGTCGATGTATACCGCACAATTGGGTAATCCTGAAACAACTTTGTTAGTTAACCGTTGAAATGTGACTGGTGCATTTTTCATGCCAAATGGCATAACTTTAAATTGGTATATACCATCTGGAGTCACAAAAGCTGAAATCTCCTTCGCCCTTTCAGATAAAGGTACCTGCCAGTAACCTTTAAGTAAATCCAGTGTGGAAATAAAAGCTGATTGTCCCAATTTCTCAATGCAATCCTCCAAACGTACGATAGGATAAGAGTCTTTCTTGTAACTGCATTAACCTTTCTATAGTCCATACATAATCGTTGGGTACCATCTGGCTTAGTTACCATCACTATGGGTGAGCTCCATTGGCTGCAACCCACTTCAATTATGCCATTTTTAAGCATACTCTCAATCTCTTTGTTAACCTGTGCCAATTTTAAAGGGTTAAATCTGTATGGATGTTGTTTGATCGGAACAGCTTTTCCCACATCTACATCATGTGTAGCCATTTTAGTACTTCCCAATTTATCTCTACAAACCTGCCCACGTGATATCAATAACTCTTTCAGGTCAGGTCGTTTTTGCTCAAGAAGGTAACTCAACAATTTATCCCAATTTTTAAGAACATCCTCGTTTTCCAATTTAATTTGAGGTATGTCAAATTCACAGTCATCTGGATTTGGTTCGTCACAGAGTTAGAATCATTAAAACTTCCTTATTCTCTCCTTCCCTTTCAAAGTACCTTTTAAGCATATTCACATGACACACTCGGTTAGTCTTCCTCATAATTCACCTCACTTAATGTACTTTCAAACTGATAATGTCCACAAAACCTTGCTTTTAAAGGTTCACCTACCACTGGTAACAACACTAAAACTTTATCTTCACTCGGCAAAACTACAAACTTTGGATTTCTTGTCCGCTACCCGTTTCACCACATTTTGTGCAACTTTTAAATGCTGTCTAGCCAATTCACCTGCTCTATTTAATCGTACCCTAAAATTTGACAAGCAATCCAATAATGTAATTTCTGATTTCTCACTCACCAATTTTTCCTTAATCAATTTAAGTGGTCCTCTTACCTCATGACCAAAAATTTGTTCAAAAGGACTAAATTTGGTTGACTCATTAGGTGCATCCCTAATTGCAAACAGTACGAATGGAATTCTTTTATCCCAATCCTCTAGATAATCCGTCTGATCAAAAATAGTTTCTGATAACTTCAATTTCAACTTCACTCTTTGATTTCTCCTCTTGTTTCAACCTGTGACTTTGTGACCTTGCTACTACACAATCCAGAAAAATCCCAGGATATTCGTCCTTCAACACTTCAGTTGTCTGATTTTCTACTGGCTTATCCACCACAGTAGGCATCACTCCCACCTGCGATCCAGCTATATCACTACCCAAGATAAACTGTATTCCTGGACAAGATAGTTTCTCTATTACTCCTACTACCACTTCACCACTCTTCACTGGACTTTCCAACCTTACCTTATATAATTGAACACTACTCCTCTCACCCTGAATTCCCATATTACCATATAGGGTGGATACGTGGGTTTGAGTAGGGTGATCATTGCTCGGCACAACATCGAGGGCCGAAGGGCCTGTTCTGTGCTGTACTGTTCTATGTTCTATGTTCTATAACTACTATAATTTAGTAGGCTTACATTAACACTGCAATGATGTTACTGTGAAAAGCCCCAAGTTGACACCTGTTTGGGTACACAGAGGGAGAATTCAGAATGTCCAATTCATCTAACGAGCACGTCTTCGGGATTTGTGGGAGGAAACCAGGGCACCCGGAGGGAACCCACGCAGACACGGGGAGAACATGTAGACTCCGCACAGACAGTGACTCAAGCCGGGAATCGAACCAGAAGATGCTGGAAATATGTAGCAGGTTTAGCAGCATCTGTGGAGAGAGAGAACAGGGTTCATTTTTCAGCTCAAGGACCTGTCTTCAGGACTGAAGGAAGATACAAACGTAATAGGTTATGTGAAAATGAAAGTGGGAAGTGGGAGGATGAAGAAAAGGGGATGTCTGTGGTAGGGTACGGGTGGGAGAGATTAAATGACAATCGATGGCTGAAAAGGAAAAGGAAGTGCTAATGATTGTACTAAAACAAAAGAATTGTCCAGCGTGTGTGTGAATGGCATTTGTACGATATCCTCATGGCTATTTCTAAATAATTTAAAAGCTGGGCAAAGACCTTTAAAAATGGTTGAACTGTTGTCTGTCTGTGAACCCAAACAAAACAAGCTATCGAGTCGTTGTGTCAAGGAATCTTACACATAGTTATCTCTGGGGAGCCACTAGTGATCACAAGACAGGCACTGTCTTTCTCAATCTCACTACAGCCTATGACATGGCCTGGCACACTGGTCTGCTTGTCAAAATCTAAAGAGTCCCGTCTCCGTGGGTTACTGATGTCATCAAACTATTACTCCGAGATAGACGGGTGATGTGAAAAGCAGCTGGAGGAAACAGGCTTCCTGAGGGATCTGTTCTAACCCCAACCCTTTTCAATGTCCATATCAACAATTTGCCTCCAACCCTGTCTTAGAAGTTCATCCAAACCCTTTTCTTTCAAATTTGTTTCAATCAATAACTTCAGTAGTCAGCCGCATATGGCACATCCCTCACATAGAATCCTTAATTCTCAATGGAATATATATATATATCAGATCAGCATTAGGAACTATTTCTTGTCTGCTATTGTTACTCTACTGCCTCATCTTTTGACCTATTTTCCAAGTCGACTTTAGCCAACTCTGTTTTTGTGACCTTGTCATTGCCTTTCTTTAAGCTTAAAGCTCGAGTTTCAGACCCACAGTTCTCATCTTCAAACTGAATATGAAATTCTATTATTAATTAGCCATCTCTCATTTCAATATTGTCTGATGTAAAATACTCTGTTCCTGGTTGGTTCTAGAACATATTATTTTAAGAAACTGCCCCAAATTCACTTTATGAACCCATCCTCCAGGCCTTCCTTTGGCAATTCAATTTGTCTAATCTTTATGAAGATTAAAATCACACATGATTATTGCACTACCTTCCTTACAAGCCCCCAATATTACTGGAGTTTAGTCCTATAGTTTAGCTACTTTCAGGTGGCCTATGTACTACTCCTGTCCTGCCAATGAGTTATTTCCTTTGCTGTTTTATATCTCCACCCAAACTTATTCTGCATCTTGATTTTCCAAACATAGAACATAGAACGATACAGCGCAGTACAGGCCCTTCGGCCCTCGATGTTGCACCGACATGGAAAAAATCTAAAGGCCATCTAACCTACACTATGCCCTTATCATCCATATGCTTATCCAATAAATTTTTAAATGCCCTCAATGTTGGCGAGTTCACTACTGTTGCAGGTAGGGCATTCCACGGCCTCACCACTCTTTGCGTAAAAAACCCACCTCTGACCTCTGTCCTATATCTATTACCCCTCAATTTAAGGCTATGTCCCCTCGTGCTAGCCACCTCCATCCGCGGGAGAAGGCTCTCGCTGTCCACCCTATCTAACCCTCTGATCATTTTGTATGCCTCTATTAAGTCACCTCTTAACCTTCTTCTCTCTAACGAAAACAACCTCAAGTCCATCAGCCTTTCCTCATAAGATTTTCCCTCCATACCAGGCAACATCCTGGTAAATCTCCTCTGCACCCGTTCCAAAGCTTCCACGTCCTTCCTATAATGAGGCGACCAGAACTGTACGCAATACTCCAAATGCGGCCGTACTAGAGTTTTGTACAACTGCAACATGACCTCATGGCTCCGGAACTCAATCCCTCTACCAATAAAGGCCAACACACCATAGGCCTTCTTCACAACCCTATCAACCTGGGTGGCAACTTTCAGGGATCTATGTACATGGACACCGAGATCCCTCTGCTCATCCACACTACCAAGAATTTTACCATTAGCCAAATATTCCGCATTTCTGTTATTCTTTCCAAAGTGAATCACCTCACACTTCTCCACATTAAACTCCATTTGCCACCTCTCAGCCCAGCTCTGCAGCTTATCTATGTCCCTCTGTAACCTGCAACATCCTTCCGCACTGTCTACAACTCCACCGACTTTAGTGTCGTCTGCAAATTTACTCACCCATCCTTCTGCGCCCTCCTCTAGGTCATTTATAAAAATGACAAACAGCAACGGCCCCAGAACAGATCCTTGTGGTACGCCACTCGTAACTGAACTCCATTCTGAACATTTCCCATCAACTACCACTCTCTGTCTTCTTTCAACTAGCCAATTTCTGATCCACATCTCTAAATCACCCTCAATCCCCAGCCTCCGTATTTTCTGCAATAGACGACCGTGGGGAACCTTATCAAACGCAAACTGAGATCATTTCTCACTACTGTACTGATTCCATCCTTTATTAACAGCCATGCCGCCTCCTTTGCCTTACTTCCTGTCTGAATATTCAATCCCAGCTGTGGTCACTTCACAACCATGACCCTGTGAAGACTATCATATCATATAGGGGCTTTTCAAAGTAACTTCATTGCAGTGTTAATGCAAGCCTACTTGTGTCAATAATAAAGATTATTATTATTCTGTCTTTGTACAATTTTCACTGCTCTCACCTTACTTACATGTGCACCGTTATGTTTGTAAGCTCCGTTCCTTCCTGTCACACTCTGCTTACCATTATCTGGTATTGCTACCTTGCACTGTTACTTTATCCTTCCTGCTCAACATTCTGTCCCTCCCTCCCATTAATGGGTTTAAGGACCTTTCTATTGGCCTACTTACATGATTCATCAGTACACTGGTCCCAGCACAGTTTAGGTGAAGACTGACCCAGCAGGTCAGCTCCCAATTTCCCCAGAACTGGTGCCAGTGCCCCATGAGTCAGAACCCATTTCTCTCATACCAATCTTTGTGCCATGCGGTCAATTCTCTGATCTTATTTACCCTACGCCAATTTGCTCACAGCTCAGGTAGCAATCCAGAGATGATTACCTTTGTGGATCTGCTTTTTATTTTAGCACCTGCTTGCTAAGAACAGTGGCTATCCCCAAACTATACTGTCCTCAACTACAACTACATTTATTTTTGCTCCCACTTGAATGGCCTCCTGCACCATGATGCTGTGATCAGTTCGTTCATCCATCCCTGCTTTCGTCCACACAAGCTGCCAGAACATTAGGGGCGGGATTCTCCCTTCTGGGGACTAAGTCCCCGGCCCACCGGAAAACGGGCGGGAATCACTCCGGCCTTTTTCCCAGAAAGTCTGTGGTGATTCTCTGTCTTCAAGGGGGCTAGCAGGGCCCCGGCATTCATCCCGCAGCTACAGCTGCCGGCGGCACACTGCAGTTACGCCTGCATGGCCGCGCATGCACACGATGGCTGGCCGCGGGTCCGCGCAAAATGCCGGAGCCCTACAGGGGCCCGGCGCGGAGGAACATAGACTCCCCCCCAGAATGAGCAAGCCAGACGATCGATAGCCACCAATCGCAGGCCTGGCCACCGTGGCAGCTCCCCGCCCCCCGAGTCAGATCTCTCTGCCCCCCCCCCCCTCCCCCCCACCGAAGCCAGAAAGGCGAGGTCCCGCTGAATGTGACCACACGTGAACCACGCCACCGGGATGAGGCGGAACGCGGCAGGCACTCTGCCCATCGATCGCGGAGAATCGCCGCGAGGGGCGCTTTCAACGGCCCCCAACCGGCATCGTGTCAATCACGCGTGTGCGACTGGCGGCTATTCTCCGGTCGCCGGAGAATCGTGTGCAGGCGTGTGAGCCTATTTTGCATAATTCTACCACCCCGCCGAGCACGATTTCGGCACGGAGGGTCGGAGAATCCTGCCCCAGATTTGTTTGGCAATTTCATTTGCTCCATTACCAAAATTCTTCATAAACACTGGACCCTCTCTCGAATGCTCTTGCACTTTTCAACAAATCACTGTTCCTCTTCTGGTTCTTCTGGTTTGTCTCCACCTGCCTCTCTATGTTTGGGAACACCGGACTTAACCTGGTCCTCAATCGATGATCCATCATCAGCTCAGCTGGAGAGACTCCAGTGGTATTTTGCGGGCTGATCCTATACGATAGCAGGAACCTAATCAACTTGGTGTTTAAAGATACGGTGATTGCTTCTTCAAGCAGTCCAGACGAAGGATTGTACGGTGTGGTTCTGATACATTTTATTGTTAGAAGTCATAAACTTCTGAAACCTGGCACCATTAAGAGCCGTTCCATTGTCCAAAACAAAAACCTCTGGTATCCTGTGGATTGCAAAGCTCCGGCACAACTTCTCAACTGTGGCGTAAGCAGTTATGGATCTCATCTCAAACACCCCCATCCACTTTGAATGGCTATTCACTAACAACATAAACATCATGTCTCAAACAATCCCACATAGTCGACGTGGACCCTAAACCATGGTTGACCAGGCTACTCCCATTGATGTAGTGGAGCTGCGGCAGGTAACCTCTGCTGACATTGGCACTGACCTCAGTGCTTTACCACTCTTTCAACTACAGTGTTGCTGCCAGACCACCACAAGTAGCTTCTCACTAGCATCTTCATTTTAGACATGCCTGAATGGGCACTATGTAACTCCTCCTGTCACGGGGACAATGTGCACACTCCGCACAGACAGTGACCCAGCAAGGACCCTGGCGCTATCCACGTCTGCTACCGTGCTGCCCGCATAACTTTCTACTCTGCCTCAGGACCATCTTCCATACAATATACTGATGCTGTACTGTTCAAGCTACTAGTGCAAGGCACGCTCTGCTTATACTGTCCGTGTTTACTGGTACAACCAATTATGGGTCTTTTTGTAACATATTCCCTCAAGGCGTCACCCAGCTCCAGCTGCTGGTAGGTATGGTTCACGTTGACCTTAGTCAACGTTTTACTTCCAACTAGTTTCACATATAGATCTTTGATTTTGGGAACGGGGTACTGTTTCGCTGCCGAGTTCAACGTCAGCTTGTAATCCCCCCAGATGTGAATGGTTTTATCCAGTTTCACGGCAGACACAATGGGTGCTGCCCATTCTGCAAACCGCACTGGGTGACTGATGCCTCAGTCTTCCAGCCTTTTCAGCTCGGCTTCCCCAATAATGCACAGGGCACAGGTCTAGCCCTGAAAAATGTTGGGGTGACTTCCAGGTTCACATGAATTCTCGCTTTGAATTTTTTTATTTTTCACAGTTCTTCCTGGAAAAAATCTTGGTACTTGCTGATGATTTTCAGAGGGCCCCCTTCTTTGATGCTAAAAATCTCTAGCCAAATTAATTTGTTCTCCTGGAGCGAGTCACACCCCATTCAGCTCGGTCTCTGACTAGCCACCATGACTAAAGGCAGCTGAGCGGACTGCTGTTGAGAGGTCACTGGGGTCATCGTTGTGCCAATCATCTTTATGGCCTCCCCCGCAATATCTGTCAGCCTAGTCCCAGTGTTCTTCAGCCTCAGGGGTGGATCCCTTCTTGAAGGTACCAGTAGGTCTACTGCCCCACCATGGTGGCTGCAACCCCAGTGCATACTTTCATCCGTAATGCCCTTCCATCTACTAAAAACCCCACTGTGATTGGGGCCACTTTTCCCGCTTTTATGTTATTGACAGCCATAACTTTCTACTCCGCCTCAGGACCATCTTCCATACGGTATACTGATGCTGTACTGTCTAAGCTACGAGTGCTAGGCACGCTCTGCTTATAATGTTCTTATGTCTCAAATGTGCTTTTTCCTGCACCTAAATGCTACAACACCCTGGGCGAGTGTGGTCAATTCCAGCCACACAGACCCCGGACTCCCAAAACAAGTGAATTAACCAACAATTTGTGTATTATCCAAGATCTTTAACCCTTAACTGTTCCAATGAGTTACAAGCTCCAGATTTATAAAAACATTTAAAAACTGTTTTATTTATAACAAGGAAAAAGATGAATATATAATAGCAAGAATGGAACAATGGTCTGCTAATCGAACTGTTCCCCAAACCCCATCCCACCCTCCATCCAGACAACACAGGACAAACATATGGTGGGGGTAAGGAAAGCATTAAAAATGACAGGGATTAAAAGGTGTGAGATGGTTCTTTGCTGCCGAGGTAATGGTCAGCGATCTTCCAATGGTGGTCTTCAACTAGAATCGACAGGCTATAAAATTTTCTCTGAGGAATCACTTCCACTTGACTGACCTCAGTCTCACACTGACAGCCCTCCTCAAGGCTGTGCAATTCCAGCTTGCGGCCACCAGATGGACCAGCAGCCTCACTGAGTTGAAACTACAGGGGCGGGATTCTCCTGCTGGCTGCCGAAATCTCCGGCACCGGGGTTTTGGTAGGGGCGGGAGTCGCGCCTAACCAGTCAGCAGCCGCTGGCAGCAGCCCCCCCCCCCACCCCGGCAATTCTCCGGCCCGCGATGGGCCGAAGTCCCGCTCGTTCTTTGCCGGTCCCGCCGGCATAAATTGGAGTTGGTCCCTTACCGGCGGGACCTGGCAGCGCGGGCAGGCTCCAGGATTCTCCGGGGATCTGACTCCGGGCGGTGGCCCCACGGTAGCCTGGCCCGCAGTCGGGGCCCACCGATCCGCGGGCTGGCCTGTGCCGTGGGGGCACTCTATTCCTACGTGCTGACCGTGTATGCCTCCGCAATGGCCGGCGCGAAGATGAACCCCCCTGCGCATGCCAGGGATGACGTCAGCAGATGCTGACGCTCCTGCGCATGCGCGGACCCGCGCTGGCCGGCGAAGTCTCTTCAGCCCCGGCTGGCATGGTGCCAAAGGCCTTCTACACCGGCCGGTGAGGCACAAACCACTCCGGCGTCGGCCTAGCCCCTGAAGGTCCGGAGGATTCCGCACCTTAGGGGCGGCCTGATGCCAGAGTGGTTCCCGCCACTCCACTGCGCCGTTTCTGCCCACCCAGCCGATTCCCGGAGAATCCCGCCCCAGTTCTCAGCATAAGGATTTTAGGTGGGCTTTTAAATAGTCTCTCTTTTTGTTCTGAACCCTCAGGAGGAATCCGATAGGGGAGAGAGAATTTGGAGCACTGGTTTCACAGTTCTTCATCAGGATAGAAATCTCTACATGCTCACAGTTCCTCTCCTAGGTCACTTTCACCGGTTATCTGGAAACATTTAAAATCACCAGGCCTTTCAAACAGAGTTTTACACTTTCACCGACCTGGCTAGAGACATTTATGGCAGAAATTGCTTCCCCAGGCTGGTTGGAAGCATTCAAATCACTATGCTGAAAGCTGATAGACAGAGAGAGAGTGAGAGAGAGAGTCTGGCTATGTGCTACTTTTCAAGTCTGCACAGAACTGAGGAACAAAATGAAGCTGACCTGGGTTCTCAGAATCTCCCAGCAGCTCTCTGACTAGCTCGACCAATCCCAAACGAGAACAGACAATGTCCCAGAATCTCAGAGGCACTGACTGCCTGCTTGCCAAGTCCATCAAAATGACATCATGGGCTCTGCCACAGAGCATCAATGGAGAGGCCTGGGCCAGAGCATGAGACCAGCGGTATTTTCAGTTTGACCAAAGTCTGCAGTTTAAAACAAAATCTGCAATATTGCAGGACAGAAATTTTAAAAAAGAAACATGGAACAGACAAGGATTTAACAAGTTCCTTACGTGAAGCATTCAGCTTCACTAAATGTGCATACATCCCCACACCTGTAAGACTTTGTGTCCATCTACGTCCATCCTAGACTGGGGATTTAATCTTCTATACCTTCTGGCTCTTCCAGTTCCTCTATTAGTTTTGTTGCTTGGAAAAATGCATTCACTCCTGGTGTCACTGCTGCTTGTAAGTTTCCACCCAAACGTGTGGATTACACTGCTCAGAGTGCTTTGTAACTCTGGGGGGCCTTCTCCACGCTCTCCATGCAATCTCAAAGCAATCTCCAGCCCCTTTTTAAAACCTACTTCCCATTCTGCCAAAAACATTTTTTGTATGGCTTCATCGTAATGCCACATACTAAACAATCTCTTAGCATCTCATTTAATGTGGTTCAAAAATCACAAGGCTCTGCAACCTTCTTGAGCCTTGCCACAAAGTCTGCAATGGTCTCCCCTGGGGCTTTCCTGGTCGAATTCAACTTGCAAAACTATAGAATTAAAAATGGCTTGGGGTGGTAGTGTCCTTTGAGTAACTCTACAATCTCTGCAAATGTTTTGGTATCGGGGCATCCGGGAATGTTAAGCTTTGAATCGGACTGTATAGAATGTCCTACACACAGTTAACAAAATTACTCTCTGCTTTTCCTCCCCCCCCTATTTAATTTGCACGGAAATATAATTTTAAGTGTTCCACATACAGAACCCAATCTTCTGTAGCAGGATTGACCAGCTTTCATTTTCCAAAAAGGAGCATGTCGACTGTTCTCTTCCTTGCAGACTGGACCCCTCTGGACTTGTTCTGCAACTCTTGCAATTGTACTTTTCCCATAAATTCTTGCAATCTGAGTCACTGGTCGCCAATGTAATAACTTCAAGAATTGACTCCATCAGTTAACTTTAAGAAGCAATAATTTATTCCAAATATAAACAACTATTAACAACGTGCTTTAAAATGATCTTCCCATACTCAGTTCTAGGGCTCAACTACTGGGACAAGTACCAACACGTCCCAGTGAAATCCAAACTCCATCCCTGATTGACGAGCAGGTCATATGACCTCTCCCTCTGGGAACGTCCCTTAAAGGGGCGAGCTACAACATTGACAAAGGGCAGTCTTTCAACAGGCTCATCAGCAAGATGTAGAATACAGTAGCTAGGGATTGTCTAATGTAAGTAAAGCAAGGCCCCCCTGTGGCACATAAGTTGTACTGACTGAGTGAGTCCAATCCTAACCATTGCTCTCTATGTTCTCTTGCTGAAATATTTCCTCTGTTTATCCTCAAAAAGATTGCAGAAAACCACACCCAAAATATATGAACAGCCAGTTCAAAAAACAAGACAATATATTTTTTACAGCGCTGGGTAATGGCAGTAAAATAAAGTTGCCATAATCCCGGTTGATCATAAACTACTTTCCTCTTTGATGGGGAGAGCTGACTGGTAGTGATTTAAGCTGAGGATCACCACACCTCAGATAAGGGGCAATGGTGAGGGCGGGTCCTTCATGAATAACCTCAGCCGGCATGGGAACGGAACCTAGCTCTGCATCACGGACCAGCCGTCAGCCAACTGAGCTAAACCAAGGTACTGACTCTCCTCCTCTCTCTTCCGTGATTCCAATCCCATAATCCCCATCCCACCCTCACTCAATTTTGGCGTTAGGCCCTTGGTTGATCCTGGGCCTCTGATAGGTGCATTGCCGGCACCACTCCTGTAGCAATGACAGCAATAGAAAACTACCAGCCACTATTTGGCCGGCAGTTACCAGGAGGAGGGACTTCCACGTCTTGGGTCTTTAATCCTGGGCAAGGCCTGACGCCAATCATGTAAATGCCTGATGGGCGTTTAATACCACCAGGCCTTATCCAATGGAGTCAAAGTGGGGACTCCAGGTAGTTCCCCAGCCAGCAGGCAAGGCCCCTGTCACAAACATTGAATTCCCAACAATATGTTGTTTTTTCACATAATATGTATTTGTTACCTGTGGTTCATTAGATTGCACTCTAACCTTTGAGTTGAAAGGTTGTGGGTTCAAATCCCACTCTCAAGACTTGAACCAGTCCAGTACAGAGAGAGCGCTGTGCTGTCTTTGAAATGAGATGTTAAACTGAAGCCTGTCTGTTATTATGTGTCCTGCAATCAATGTCCTTAAAAATAGATTTTTAAAAATAAAATTATTTTTTTACCAATTAAGGAGAATTTAGCGCAGCCAATCCACCTACCCTGCACATCTTTGAGTGGAGGGGGTGAAAAACATGCAGACACGGGGAGAATGTGCAAACTCCACACAGTCACCCGGGACCGGGATCGAATCCGGGTCCTTAGCGCCATGAGGTGGCAGTGCTAACCACTGCACCACCGTGTTGCCCGTCATTAAAAATAGATAGTCTGGTTATGATCGTGTTGTTATTTGTCAGAGCTTGCTGTGCACAAATTGCCACGTTCTCTACATTGCAACAGTGGCTGCTGCACTTCAAAAGTGCTTCATTGATTGTAAAGCACTTCCCAACATCCTGAGATGCGGCCAAATAAATGCAATTTCTTCTTTCTTGTTAGGAAACTATCACTGAGCAACCTGCAGATTTATAAGATACATATGCTTCCTTCATTGTAATAAGTCCTCCATTTACAGCTTGTGTTGACCTATCAGAGGGATCGATTAACAGAACAAAAATCCTCCTGAACGCATTAATTTGTGTGATTTCCAACAAACACTGCAGTAGAAAGTTAGAAGACCGAACTTATTAATTAAAAGAAGAATTTTGTGGTGAACTTTGCAACATTGGATTCATACCAATGGATTCCTTATAATACATTAGATGTAACATATGACTTGCGTCTGTAGTTTATGCTGCGCAACATTGTTGAATTTGATACATGTCTGCAAATGCTAAAGCTGTGAAGGAGGAGTAGATACAATTAAAGCAGGGGACCGGAACTTGGGATGTTTGACATGATAGAAGATGGACATATACCAAGGACTTAGTGCTGCTTGATCCTGCATTTACTATTGTGAATATGCCATCTGACCTAATCTAGGTGAGGAACAGTGTGTAAAGAGGCAGCAACATCAGTGGATGCAATCCAGATGAGTACCAGCGAATGTAACCACACCGCTGCATCATTCAGACTGCCATCTCAGTGAATGTCAATATGACCATGCTGTAAACCTTTGAACCATTGAGTGTTTCCAGGCATTCTCACAAGGTAGGGTGCAGTGCGCTGCAGGCCCATTCGGGTAACAGATTTCTTCCCCATCAAACATCAACCTCAAAAGTGATATGCAACACTTAACATCATTCAGACAAAATTTTACTTGAAATGTACAAAAACCCATTGATAAACTTCACTTTCAAAATACCTGTGGTAAACACCACTAGTGATATATTGTATGTATTACGGCACTGACCGTGTATTACAAGTACTACGGTAAATCCCTGCCTGCTGGCTCCACCCAGCAGGCGGTGTATAAAGTGTATGCTCTCCTGGACTGCCCCCATTCTGGTTCCAGCTGCAGGGGGCACAACATCTTGTGAAATAAATTGATGTACCGTCAATTACCACGAGACGAGAATGGTGAAACAATCAAGGCTTTATTGCACAAGATGTTGCGATTCAGAAAACCTCAGCAGCAACCAAGGTTTGAGTAACACATATTACACTCATTAGTATATCAAAACATACAAAGAAGTGAAATGAAATGTGCAAATCCGACAGTCAGATTACGACACTGAACATTGGGCGCGATTCTCCGCTCCCGGGAAAAATCGGGAGGGCCGTCGTGAACTCGGCCGAGTTTCACGACGGCCTCAGAGGCCGCTCCTCGCCCCCTATTCTCCCCTCCCGGCGGGGCTAGGAGCAGCGCTCCGTAACTCTCAGCCGCCGGGCGGCGCGCCGAGAGTGATGCGACTGCGGCGCCTATGTGATGTCAGCCGCGCATGCGCAGGTTGGTCGGCTCCAACCCGCGCATGCGCGGCTGACGTCACGACGGCTGACAGCTCGAACCCGCGCATGCGGGTGGCCTTCTTTCCCCTCAGCTGCCCTGCAAGACGTGGCGGGTATATCTTGCGGGGCGGCGGAGGGGAAATTGTGCGTCCAATTGAGACGCTGGCCTGACAATCAGGCACCGATCGCGGGCCTGACCCCACCCGAGCACATTCGTGGTGCTCATTCCCCACCAGGCCCCCTACAAACCCCAAAACGGGCATATCATGGCGATTTCACGACGGCAGCGACCAGGTGTGGTTGCCGCCGCGCGAAACGGTCGCGAACGGCAGGCCGCTCGGACCATCCGGGTCGGAGAATCGGCGGTCGCCGTGAAAAACGGCGAGCGGCAATTCTTCCGAGCGGGGGGGTGGGAGAATCGCGGGGGGTGCCAGGGAGTCGTGAAATTAGTCGGGGGGGCCCTCCCGCGATTCCCCCACCCGGCGTGGGGAGCGGAGAATCGTGCCCATTATCTTCGGCACTTCCATGTGTATTAAGTTGGTTAATGAGAGATTAAGGCTGATTTTTGACGTTTTTACAGCCTGGCTGATCAGATTCTTTGACAAAGCATCATTGAGACTCGAAACATTAGCTCCCTTCTCTTTCTACAGATGCTGTCAGACTTGCTGAGATTGTCCAGTATTTTCTGTTTTTGTTTCAGTTAACAACCCTCGCTCCAGAAAGGGCCAGGAGAAAATTCCTGCACACCTGAAGTATAAGGAAATTATGGGAACAAAAAAAAAATGCTCTCACTCAGCATGCACAAACAACAATTTAAAATCCCTGCTAATAAGCAATAACTTGCATTTTTTAGCAACTTTTGCAACATCAGGTGCTCTCACAGCATTTAATGAAGAACTTTTGAAATGTTACTGTTGTATTGTAAGGAAATTGGATTGGATTGGATTGGATTGGATTTGTTTATTGTCACGTGTACCGAGGTACAGTGAAAAGTATTTTTCTGCAAGCAGCTCAACAGATCATTAGAAAAGGGAATTAAACAAAATTCAAGGAAATACATGAGAATACATAATAGGGCAACACAAGATATACAATGAAACATGGGGAAGGATTTTTCTGAGGACGAGGATTCCA
Source organism: Scyliorhinus canicula (assembly GCF_902713615.1). NCBI lineage: Eukaryota > Metazoa > Chordata > Chondrichthyes > Carcharhiniformes > Scyliorhinidae > Scyliorhinus > Scyliorhinus canicula. The sequence goes on along the minus strand of NC_052148.1, from coordinate 174,256,820 downwards.
GCCACTTGGGGACTGGTGGCGGGTAGGGCGGGGGGCAGCTCCACCGTGCTGGTTCTGAAGAGCATTGTATGGCTGGAGGCAGGACTTCCCCTCCCTCACTTGGGAGCTCTGTCATGCAGTGGTGGCTACTGCTGAGACTACAAGCAGTCATACCAGCCTGAGTACCAGAGTCCACAGGACCAGCTACTTGAGGGGATGGGAGGGAAGAACATTTCAGATGAGGGGAGTGGGGGTCATGATGGTAGGGCCAGGTGGGGATGGGCCACCCGTGGGCGTTGAAGACACTCAGTTTGGGCTGGTGAAGGAGGTGCCCCAAAACCAGCCCCTCTACCCCCCGGGGCAGGGTGACCAGTCAAGCTTCCACCGACTGCTAAATTCCTTTTGCCAGCCTTAAATTTAAAGCTGGGGTGAGTAGCTGCCCTTAAATGGCCAATAATTGGCCTGAATTGGGGCTACGGTGGGAGAGCCGATCTTGGTTTTGTATAATATCCACTCATGTATATAATGAGATGCAGACAGGCAGTGATTGACACATAGGATGACCAATTAACACACAACACAGAACAACCAATCACCAGACAGGACACCACCACTATAAAGCCCACAAGGCATTAAGACTCCCGCTCTTTCGGGACCCAGACACTGAAGACAGTCAGAGTGCACAAGTCAGTGGACATTTTTGCCATGTGGTAGCTCGTAGGACTGGTCGAACCAGTAAGAGGTCATCAGTAGGATTAGTAGAGTGTCAACCCACAGCTGAACATGTACAGCAGTTCATAGTTTAAATAAAACCGTATTGGATCATCTCTGGTGTTAGACGTTTGTTTCTAGCTTCCCTACATCCAGTTGCAGTCAACGTCGAACCAACCTGCCTAACACATCATGGTGCCAGAGAGCTATTAACCCTGCCGAACCTACCTCGAGTGAATCTGCAACGACCAGCAAGCGGCCATCCAGCGACATGGAAAACATCTAGCCTCCTCCGCAGCTCCTCATCTCCGGCAACCTCGCCGCCAATTGGAAGATCTTCAGGCAAAAGTTCCTCCTGTATATCGAGGCCTCCGACCTCGAGGCAGCATCAGATGCCAGGAAGATTGCGCTATTTCTCTCGACTGCGGGGGATCACGCCATCCATATCTACAACTCGCTTACATTTGCCAATGGCAAAGACAAGACGAAGTTCAAAACGGTCCTGCTAAAATCCGACAGCCACTGTGACATTGAAGTGAATGAGAGCTTTGAATGGTACATCTTTCAACAGATACTTCAGGGTAAGGATGAACCTTTTCAGGCCTTCCTGACCCAGCTCCGCATCCTGGCGCAGTCATGTAATTACGGCTTGGCGGCTGATTCCATGATCCGGGATCAGATCGTTTTTGGGGTCCACTCCGATTCCCTGCGGCAGCAGCTCCTCAAAATAAAACAGCTAACCCTCTGCGTCGCTTTTGAGGCGTGCGTGGTCTGTGAGCATGCCAAGAATCGTTACTCTCACATCAGGGCGGCGGAAACTGCAAAACTGGCCTCCCACGAGGCATAACGGGTGCAGGCCATTGAAAAAATGCAAGGCCTGAGTATCGAGGAGAGTGGCTGTTTTGCGCGCTTTTCCCGGGTCTCTACGCATGCGCGCCATGACCGGGTGGACGACGAGGCCTAAAACCCTAATGCGCAGGTGCGTGCGTCGGCCGACTGCACTGTGCATGCGTGTCGGCGCACGGAACGCGCTGACGTCAGCGTTATGACGTATCCGAATTGTGGCTCCGCCCATTTAAAGCGGCAATGTCCAGCCAAAGGACGGCGATGCCTACAGTGTGGGAAGCCTGGCCATTACGCAGCCTGCTGCAGGTCCGCTCCACTGATTATCAGCCAGCGGTTCCAGATACGGCGCAGAAGTATCCACTCGGTACAACAAGACATGCAGGATGCTGATCCCGACAGCCCAACGGATCCCGATGCTGATTGCCTCGAATCTCCATATCGGGTGGGCATCATCACTACACGTGGGCTGGTCCCCACTGCACCAGCAACCCGCCTTTCGATCCTCAGTGTGGTTCCCGACAATGAGTGGTGTGCTATCCTCACAGTCAACCAGGCTCGCATCCGATTTAAACTGGACACCAGCGCGTCTGCGAACCTCATATCGCAGTCGGATCTCGACAGCATCCGTGACCGACCTAGTATTCTTCCACCAGCCTGCCAACTCCTCGACTACAATGGCAATGCCATAGCTGTCAGTGGATCGTGTCAGCTAGGGGTATCTCACAAGGAATTCAAGGCAACTTTACGATTCAAGATCGTTCGGCCTGACAGGGCGTCCCTGCTCAGTGCTCGCGACTGCAAGCTCCTGAATCTGGTCCAGCGAGTCCACACCATGTCCTCGACACCGGCGACTGCCTCGCCCAATGTAAATCTCCAGGCCGAGATAGACGACATCCTCACACAATACCACAACCTGTTTGATGGAATGGGCATGCTCCCATATCGCTACAAATGTCTTCTAAAGCCGAACGCCACCCAGTGACCCATGCACCACGCCGGGTGCCGGCTCCTCTCAAGGATCACCTAAAAAAGCAGCTGCAAGACCTCCAAGACCAGGGCATCATCTCAAAGGCCACGGAACCAACAGACTGGGTCAGCTCCATGGTCTGCGTCAAGAAGCCCTCTGGTGAACTCCACATTCGCATTGATCCCAAAGACCTGAACCGCAACATCATGCGAGAGCACTACCTGATCCCAAAGCGTGAAGAGTTAACCAGTGAGATGGCCCATGCTAGATTCTTCCCCAAGCTGGACGCCTCCCGGGGTTTCTGACAAATACAGCTGGATGCGTCCAGTCGGAAGCTGTGCACGTTTAACACTCCGTTCGGCCGCTATTGCTACAACCGCATGCCTTTTGGTATCATATCCGCTTCCGAAGTATTTAATTGCATCATGGAGCAAATGATGGAGGGCATCGAGGGGGTTCGAGTCTATGTGAATGACGTGATCATCTGGTCCACAATGCCAGAGGATCACATTGCCCGCCTCAAACAGGTCTTCCAGCGGATTCATGAAAATGGCCTCCAACTCAACAGGGCCAAATGCTCATCTGGTCAATCCGCTATCAAGTTTCTGGGTGACCATATTTCACAGCACGGGGTGCAACCTGACGCCGACAAGGTGCTGGCGATCAACGCCATGAAGACCCCGGAGGAGAAGAAGGTGGTCCTCCTCTTCCTCGGGATGATAAATCTTCTCGGGAAATTCATTCCCAATTTGGCAGCCCACACCATGGCCCTCCGGCATCTCGTAAAGAAGTCGGCAGTGTTCCAGTGGCTGCCCGCACATGAAAAGGAGTGGCTCGAGCAAAAGGTGAAGCTCACCACAGCCCCAGTACTGGCATTCTTTGACCCAACCAAGGATACCAAGATAGCCACAGATGCTAGCCAGGACGGCATTGGGGCGGTGCTCCTCCAGCGAGACGACTCCTCGCCCTGGGCTCCAGTGGCATATGCCTCCAGGGCCATGACGCCGACGGAGCAACGGTATGCCCAGATCGAGAAGGAGTGCTTGGGCCTCCTGACAGGAATAGTCAAGTTTCATGACTACGTATTCGGCCAGCCGAAGTTCACGGTGGAAACAGACCATAGGCCTTTAGTCCACATAATCCAGCAGGATGTAAATGATATGACGCCTCAGCTACAGCGCATTCTTCTTCTTCTCCGCCGATATGACTTTAAACTCGTCTACACACCGGGTAAGGAGCTGATCATCACGGATGCCATATCTTGGTCCATCACTACGCCGTGTGAACAGTGCGACTTCATCTGCCACATAGAGGCACAGGTGCAGTTGTGTGCCAGCAACCTACCAGCCACTGATGAACGAGTGGTCCAAATACGTGAAGAAACTGCCAAGGATCCTCTACTGCAGCACGTGATGCAACACCTCGCCCATGGCTGGCAAAAGGGGCAGTAAGGATGAGTGAACCGTTATTGAGGGAATCCTTCTTAAACTGGACAGGATCGTCATTCCTCAAAGCATGCGAGCTATAGTGCTCGGGCAGATCCATGAGGGTCACCTTGGGGTCGAAAAATGTCGACGCAGAGCTCGGGAGGCAATTTATTGGCCGGGTATTAACCAGGACATTGCCGACACGGTCCTCAACTGCCCAACCTGCCAGAAGTTTCAACCAGCTCAGCCCAAAGAAACACTGCATCAGCATGAGCTTGTGACATCTCCGTGGTCTAAAGTGGGGACAGACCTATTTCACATCAATGGGCGTGACTACGTGCTCTTGGTCGACTACTTCTCCAGCTACCCGGAAGTGGTGAAATTGTCGCATCTCACATCTAGGTCCATCATCAAAGCTTGCAAAGAGACGTTTGCCAGGCACGGGATACCACTCACAGTAATGAGCGACAACGGTCCATGTTTTTACAGCCAGGAGTGGTCTGATTTTGCACGATCCTACAATTTCAGACACATCACTTCCAGTCCCCATTACCCGCAATCAAACGGGAAGGCCGAGAAAGGGGTCCATATCGTCAAGTGGTTGTTGTGCAAGGCAGCAGGCTCAGCATCCAATTTCAACTTGGCGCTGCTGGCCTACAGGGCAGCCCCTCTGTCGACTGGTTTGTCTCCGGCGCAGATGCTCATGAACCGCAACCTGAGGACGACTGTTCCAGCTATTCACATTCCAGACCTTGACCACCTCACGGTGCATCGGTCCAGGGACCAGCAGAGGATCGCGTATGATGCTCATGCCACGGATCTGCCTGCACTCGCTCCCGCAGATGTTGTTCGCGTCCAGTTGCCTGAGGGAGGGTGGTCGGCCCCAGCTGTTGTTATCAGGAAGGCCGCCCCAAGGTCTTTCATTTACCAATTGGCTGACGGCTCCATTCTCCGGCGCAACAGGAGGGCACTGCGGGGAGAGTTCCCCGCCCACCACTTAATTGCATTGCTCCGCCGGCTATCATGCCTCCACTGGACGTTTCCTGCCACGAGGACTCCGCCGCAACGCCAGCAATCCCGCCTGTCCAAGTGCCGGCGTCTCCTGCTCCACCTCTGCGGCGATTGACCAGAAATAGTCGCCCGCCTCAAAGACTGAATCTATAGACTTTACTTTTGTAAATTTTGTTCAGTTAGCTCTGTATCTGCACAATAGACACCTTCCCGTGTACATATGTTCATTAACTCACCACTTGTACATACTCACCACATGTATATACCTTCACGTTCCATAACGTATTTTTTTTAAAAAGGGGGAGATGTCATAATATCCACTCATGTATATAATGAGATGCAGACAGGCAGTGATTGACACACAGAATGACCAATGAACACACAACACAGAACAACAATCACCAGCCAAGACACCACCACTATAAAGCCCACAGGGCATTAAGACTCCCGCTGTTTCGGGACCCAGACACTGAAGACAGTCAGAGTGCACAGGTCAGTGGACATTATTGCCATGTGGTAGCTCGTAAGTCTGGTCGAACCAGTAAGAGGTTGTCAGTAGGATTAGTAGAGTGTCAACCCACAGCTGAACATGTACAGCAGTTCATAGTTTAAATAAAACCGTATTGGATCATCTCCGGTGTTAGACATTTGTTTCTAGCTTCCCTGCATCCAGTTGCAGTCAAAGTCGAACCAACCTGCCTAACACATGAGGTTTCACACAATTGAAGAATCACAGTCAGGCTGGGGAGAGTGGGAGGATGGGCAAATTCTGCCAACCGTAATTATTTGTATCTTAATAATTAAAAATGTAAAGTTTACCAATGACAATAGATTTGCAGAACACAAATAATGGCAGAGAAACTACTCCCAGGCTGTGAACATTTCCTATTTCTATATGACAATGATTCGTCACATTACAGCCACAGATGTTGCAACTTTAATTTCTGTCTTCTCATAATCCTCTTGCAACGCCACTCATTTTTCTTTTGGTGTGTTCAAATTGCATTTTAGACCTGTAGTCGCCTTACACATTAATTAAATATGAATTAACTGTGCATTTGGCAACAGTTTCTGACATAAAAATAAAAATTTACTGACAGCGTAATATCCAGAAACTTCGGGATTATGATCTAGCCTATTGAAGCCATTATATTAATCATGAATATTTTAGCAGCATGTTGGCGTTTTCAGCTTTATGGATCAGAATGAAAAGATAAAATCCCTTTCTCGCATGTATTCTGTGTCATTGACACCCAGGCATCAACTAGTAAAAATCCAGTCCAAAATTGGGTTACAATCTCCCATGTCCAATTAACCTTGAAATACACTTCACACAAAATTGAATCCAGTAACTTTTATTTCCCACCTCCGCCATTGAAAAATGGTGGAAAACAGATTTACTCATTTAAGTCAGGTTGTTTGTTGGACTATGAAGTGGAATTGGATGCAATTATGTGGGATGTGCAATATGCAAACCACTACTAATTCTTTTAGCTCCAGTTATTGTTGCAACAGGATCCAATGGCAATTGTTATAAGGAGGCCTTTTGATCACTTTTTGTATAGGGAGAGCAGGAGTGCTTCTCCTGGTTCCACAAAATAACTACCAGGACTTACCTGAGGGGCACTACTGAGCAGGCTTGCACCTTCTGAGCATAGCTTTATCCCTTCTCCTCCCCTACAGAGCCAACCTGAGGGTCGCTGAGAGTGTTAAACCAAGTCCAAATTGCTCCCAGTTTGTGGACACCCAGCATGTGCCCATTGTTTGCAGATTGCGCCATAATTCCTGTGCCGCCAAGTCGAGCAATTAATCTGCTGCTTTGCTGCCTGTTTCGTGTACAAGTCTAATTTCTCCCTCCCTGGTACTGGAACTTTTAATGAATGTCACACATATATTGCACATTATGGATTAACAGCCATAACACGCTGTGGGTGGGATAAATTGGCTTGCAGTGGGATTTCTGCATTTAACTGGGGAGGAGGTTCTGCCCTTGGGAGCTGCCGGCCAATCTGACTGACCGGCGGCTCCAACAGCCCCAGCAGTGCCAAGAGCTCTGTAGTGGACGCTACTGGGACTGCACCCATGGATCATGTAGTGAGGTGCTGCTTATTGGCAGGAAAGGTTTGGACAGTTTGAGGGGGAGGTTGAGGGAGGTGGGGTGCTGTTTTGGAGAGCAGGTGAGTACGAATGGAGGGGGCATGCTATCTTGGGGGATATGCTTCCAGACACACAAATGGCACCCCCATAGCTAGTAACCCCCTTCCTCCTGTGATGAATGTAGAAATTGTTATATATTGTATTTTATATTTGTGACAGTAGTTTTATTTAAAGCCTGAATTAAAGTAAATAATTGAACATTCTGAATTTTCCCTTTGTGTACCCGAACAGACGCTGGAATGTGGCGACTAGGGGCTTTTCACAGTAACTTCAATGCAGTGTGAATGTAAGACTACTTGTGACACTAAAGATTATTATTATTGTATTTGTTTCAGTAATATCATTAAATAATCTATGTTAAGGATCCAGACCATGTGTCCATTAAAGCCATAATCAAGAAATCATAAAATGGTCATGATTGATTCTGACTATTTACTTGTTTACATATAGAGGGCTAATCGAGCATTGTTATGATTGTTGGAGATTCCCTGGAGGGTAGATAATTTATGGGGGAGTGGTGTTTAGTCCTAGCCAAGCAGGTCATGGATTTTCGTGGGCTACAGATGATGTAGTTAATGAGAGGAGCCAGGGTTGTCTATAGTTTTGCAGTTTGCCACAGGATTTGGGTCTGACAAGACAGAAGGATTTTAAATTGAACTGCAGTTTTGCCAAATGCTGCTGTGTTGAGCAGAAGTGGATTGGTTCTGCTCCTGAAAGAGTTTCTCTCTCCAAAGTTCTACACAACTAAGCAAGTAATCTGTTTGTTAACCTTATTTATAAGTGGCATTTGAACTGTATTGGTTTGCTTAATTAGAGTTAGTAGCAGGTACAGCCAATAAGTTTCAATTTTTCTTTTGGCTTAAGAACTGTTTAACTGATAATTCTAAAGCTATTTTCTTGATGTTATGTGGTTAATTCTGTCTTTGAATTAAAATTGGTTGTAACATTAAATATTGGTCAGAGTTGTCACTCCTGGGGTAAAGTTTATTTTCCTCACGGTTTTACAACTTAAAAAAACATGTTTGGGGTTCTAATCTGGTATCCTGCCAAATGTTGGGGTCTGGTCTGCAATCTTAATACTCCTTGCCCTTTTAAAAATATTTATTAAAAAGGCCCTCTGGGCTGTGCACCTGCCCTACTTTACATGCAACTACCCCCATCCCGGCTGAAAACCTTCCTGGCAGGGGTTACAGAAAATCATGTCCTTTGTTGCTGCAAATGAAGGTTCACTAACTCTTCAGGAAGATTGGATGTTCATTGGAAATGAACTTCCAAAGGGATCTCGGCTAAAAAGTCTCATAGGAGCCTTTGCCTTGGTTCATTAACTTTTGATGTCGGCACCTCCTTACATTTGGAATATATTTGCTGCACTGTGTCACCAAATTATAGGGGCGGGGGGGATGAAGGTTCTGGGCTGTAATTAACAGAGGCTGTATTGCCCTCTGCTGGAATCAAAGAGATTTTGTTAAAGAGGGAGCCCATTGATTAAAATAAATGTTCCATGGTGTTTATTGTATAATTTGATTTAAATTCTTAGGTTTGGAATAGGTATCTCCTGGCAAGTGTGAAGTACTGGGTGATGCACTCTTATTTTTATACTCTTTTTGCAGGTAGTTTTGCTACATTTAGCCTAAGTACGTACACCTGTATCAACACAACTAACAACTTTGGACAAATATTTGTAACTTTTGACCAATGGGGAAAGTGTTTCGAGCTTCCCCACAACTAATTCAGCTCATCAGTTTCTTAGACCTGGTGGCCCTTCTAACTGCTGACATGACCTTGAATACCTGGCCTCAGAGCATCTTCCTTGAGCCAAGCCGCTTCACAGCCATGGTGTCCCTTCTAACTCCTAAGGGTAACTTGTATCTTTCTGACCGGAGGTCACAGACCTGAATTCTTCATCTGTCGGGTTCTTGTTTCTTGCAATGCAAAGAGTCTATAGGGAACATATCCCTGCCAACTCCGACATATCGCTAGGCCAATGAACTTTCCCATGAGCATTGATTGGCTGCAGACACCTCACTCGGCAGGATTGGCTGGCAACTCTCCAGACAACAGAGCTGCAGTGGACAGAAAAGGAAGTTCAGGAAGTCTTCGGAGACCAAATCCAGGTCCTGGAGGCCCAGCAATGTTCAATGGTTCCCAGTGCAGGGAGGGTTAGGAAGACCTGGCACGGCTGCAAAAGGAACAGTCAGAGTCTCGGAAGAGGCCTGGATGGAGGGAGGTCCAGAGGCTACCACACCTTAATGGGGAGGAGGAGGCAGCCAACTTCCGAAGGGGGTTCTTGATGGAGCCATTGTCCTCCCCCCTTCCTGCCTGAGAGGTAACTTAATTGTATTTCAGGCTTTTCCAACAGAGGTCCGTTCTTTCCACCTATCTAAGAATTGAGGCGGGGCCAGAAACGGCTCTCAAGTTGTCATTAATTGGTCACTTAAGGCCCTCATTTGAGCTTCCCATCAGACGCCTTGCCCACCTCGGCATAAGGTCAGGATGGTCGGGAACCCAGAGGGAATCCTGCCCCTTCAGTTTCGTGCTCCTTGCAATAAAAATCTACCAATGGGGGAGTGTATAATTCTAGACCGGGAATACTTGGTGCTCTGATCACTTTCCTGACCATAACTTCAGTTTTCATCTTCCAGCCACATCACAGTATTTGACACTTAAAGGTACGGTAACTTTAAGACTTTTTAATAACATATCCCAAAATTCATGAATTTCTCCAAATACATACAAATTAAGACTTTCCACCACTTACCTTACAGACAATACTAAACAAGAAATCTGGGATGCATGCAGTAAGGGCACAACTTTAATCATGGGTGACATTAATTTGCACATAGATTGATAGTAATTGTATAGTGGAGGATGAGTTCTTGGAGTGTGTATGTGATAGCTTTTTAGAACAATACATTGAGGAACCAACCAGAGAACAGATTATTCTAGACTGGATACTGTGCAATGAGAAAGGATTAATTCACAATCTTGTTGTGGGGTTTCTCTCCGAGGAAGATCTGACATAATATGCTAGAATTTTTCATTCAGGTGAAGAGTGAAGTAGTTGAATCCGAAACAGGGGTCCTGGATCTAAATAAAGGAAACAATGAAGGTATCAGGCGCGAATTAGCAAGGATAAATTGAGGAACATTATTAAAGGGGTTGACGCTGGATCGGTAATGGTTCATATTTAAAGAGTGTGTGCATAAATTACAACAATTATTCATTTTTGCCAGGTGCAAAAATACAAGTGGAAAGGTGGCTCAACCATGGCTTACAAATTAAATTTGGGCTAATGTTAAATCCAAAGAGGAGACATAAAATTGCCAGAAAAAGCAACAAACCTGAGGACAGAGAGAATTCAGCAAAAGAGGACAGAAAATTTGATCGAGAGGGAAAATAATGCATGAGAGTAGAATTATAGGGAACATAGAAACTGACCATAAAAGCTTCTATAAATATGTGAGGCAAAAAATATGAGTAAAGACTATTGTAGCTCCCTTATAACCAGAAGCCGAGAAAATTATAATGGGGAACAAAGATATGCTGGATTCTCTGTTGGAGGGATCCTCCATTTCGCTGGCAGCGCACTCACACCTGCGGATTTCCCACAATGGGAATCCCTATTGGCTGGCTGCCAGGCCGGAGAATCCCGCTGCCAGTAGGGGTGTGCCACACCAGAAAACTGGTGCAGTGGGGCAGAGGATCCCGCCCATGGTAGAAGAATTGAACACATACTTTAGTTCTATCTTCACAAAAGAGGGCACAAATAACCTCCCAGAAATGTTAGCGAACCAAGGATCTAGTGAGAGGGTGGAATTGATGGAAATCAGTATTAGTAAGAAAATGGTGCTGGGAAAATGTCCAGCGCTCGATAATCTACATCCCAGAGTGTTAAAGGAAATGACTCTGGAAATATTGGATGCATCTTCCAAAATTCTCTCAACTCTGGAGCAGTTCCTACAGATTGGAGGGGGGAAATGTAACCCCACTGTTTGAAAAGAGAGGGAGATGTAAAAAAAGGGAGAATTACATACCAGTTAGCCTAACAGTTGTGGGGGAGATGTTACAGCAGTCAAAGGCAATCTACAGCCCGAGAACCACATGTGGCCTATCTGGGCACTGAGTGCGGCCCGCAAGACATTTTGTTGGCTGTTGTTTATGCATAAGGTTGCCACATTCCGCTGATTTCTATCTGAATCATTTTTTTCCTACTGTCCTAATCACAATGGTATGCAGGTAAAGCAGGGGCAAGTAACGTGTGGTACTTGCTGATTGCACACAACATTGACAGTGACAGCTGTGCGCTCCCTCCGCGTCCAAAGTATAAATATTTACTTTGTTCTTACCATTTGAAGTTGATTATAGTTCTATTTATATATAAATAAATTAGCATTTTCTATTACTTGTTATGAAATATTCGGCCAGTATTAAATGTATTTCAATTTATTCATAGGGTCAGTGAACAAACTTGACTGCAATCGTGTGGCTCACTGAGATCAAGGGGGGGGGGCCACAATGTGGAACCAAATGTTTGCTGAGGCCACAAAACTGGGCAAAATTGTGAGGAGGATGCAATGAGGTTTTGTGATTTCGGCATGTTGAGTGAGTGGGCAAACACATGGCAGATGCAGTACATGACAAAATGTGAAGTTAGGTTTCCTGACCTAAGAAAATATATACTTTCCACAGGGGGAGAGCAACAGATGTTGACTAGGCTGATACCGGGATTAGTGGGACTGAGGAGAGATTGGCTCAACTGTGCCTGTATTCGCTAGAAGGGTGAAAGGAAATCTGATTGAAATGTATAAAATTCTAACAGGCCCGGACAGTTAGATGCAGGGAGAATGTTTTCTCTAGTCAGTGTCATGGGAGTGTCCCTTTAAGAAATGTTTTGTCTTATCACATGGCTTCAGTGATGTCATTATGCAGGTGGAGCTGGGCTATAGCTCTGAGTTGTACTTTCGCTTTGGTTTGGGGCTTGTTTGTGGCTCTGAGATTTCTTTTTCTTTTGTTTTTACTTTTGGCTGCTGGATTCAGACAGAGAAGTCTTGTCCTGTCTCTCTCTGTATTTTAAAAGCTGTTTCCAGATTACTCGATAACTTGGAAAGAAATAATTGTTTTCTGGACAAAATTCAAACCCGCTGTTTTGGAAAGGATACGAGCATCTAAACCAGGTCTTGAATGCTGTGTGCTGGGCCACACCTCTGAAAAGGGTTTTCTGGCTAATGGAATCTTGTTATTAAATTGGAACACTTTAAGGGGGAAATGAATTAAGGGTTAGGTATAGAATACTGTGGCTGTGTGGGTATTCATGTTTCTAGTTGATAAAAATGCCTACTGTGTGTGTTTATCAAAATTTTAACTAAATTTGTGGAATAAACTTTGTTTTTGATTAAAAGTGCTTTAGGCCTCTTTTGAATAACACCTGAAAAGTAGGCCCTTGTGCCCCCATAACCAAAAGTAATAAACAGTTGTTGGTCAGGTGAATTCCATGATATACTTTGGAGTTTTCTAAACCCTGGCCCATAACATTAGGGAATATAGAACCAGCGGACACAGTCTCAGCGTACATGGTAGATCATTTAGGACTGAGATGAGGAACGATTTCTTCACTCAAAGGATAACGAATTTGTGGCATTCTCTACCACTGAAGACTGTGGAAGCTAAGTCACTGAATGTATTCAAGAAAGAGATAGATAATTTTATTTTAACGGCAGCCAAAGCAGGAATATAGCATTGCGAGAGAGGATCAGCCGTGATAATATCGGATGTCCTACTCCTGTTCCTAGTTTTCAGATGTAGAGGTGAAGAGTTTCAAGGAGGGGAATTTAGCGAGTAGGGTGCATGCAGCTAAAGATTTTATCACAAACGGAGATGGATGCTGCGTTTCTGAGGCGAAGTGCTGGCGCCAACGAAGAATCCGTGGTGTTCCAGAATGGGAAAATCAGCGCAAAACCCTCATCGATTTTGGTACTGGTGAGGGGCTAGCACCGGCACCGTGTAGAACACCTGTAGATTGCGTGGAAAATGACCAGAGAATTGCCGGGTCCCCGGTCGCACAAGCTGCAGCCGCGCACGCCTACACCCACACCGGTCGCAGCGGAAAACATGGCGCCGGCCGTGCTGGACCGCATACCCGCCCACCCCGACCCCGCAGCCCACCTGCTGGCCATCCCCACCACTCCCCCCAGCCCTGGCAGAAGCCCCCGGCCAGCGGCACGGATCTCGGCTGAGTGTGGCGCCGCTGGACACAGTCCGCAGCCGGCATGCCAGGCTCCCGACGGCTGGGACCAGACGTGGAGCGTGCCGTTGGGAACTTGGTCCATGGGAGATGGATCATCACGGATGGGCCGGCTGATGATGCGCCACGGCATTGCAACTGTGCGTGGTACACGTCCCGATGACGCCGATTTGGAGGGGGACAAGAATCGCCAACTGGCATCAAACTGGCGCCTGCCTCAATTTCGGTATCGGGAGCCATTCTACAGCCAATCGTTGTTCTTAATTTCAGCATTGGGCTACGGAGAATCCTGCCCATGATCTCTGTCTGATTGAAATGGAATGGGCGCGTAAAAAACTGGAATCAGAGGAACAGAGTGTTTGTGGGAGGAGAAATTAGAAGGCGAAAGGAACTTGTGAAAACAAGATAAAGTAGCCACTTTGAGAATTTTTTTAAAAGACGGGAATTTTATGTGTATGGAAATGGGAACCAAACTAGTAGAGTGAGGACAATGATGATGGGAGAGCAGGAGTAATATGGAGTGGATACTTTCAGAAGCATATCAAACAATTTGGATCTAATGGAGCGAATAAAGAGGGGCATAAAACAAATCAAGGAGATCACTTAAATAATCAAATCTGAAGGTGGCAAAGGTGTGTATGACAATTCAGCAGCGGAGGGGCTGGGAGGTAAGGACAAGGGTTGATTGTGATAGGAAGGTGAAAGTAAACAATCTTAGTGCTTGAAAGTATGTGTTCTAAAGCTTAGATCAGGGTCACATATTCTGGCTCTGGAGAGGGTAGCTGTTGGTAGTACGAAGAGTGGCCGTGGCAGAGGTCGGAGACAGTGATTTTGAATTTCCTAATATTAAAATAATGAAGGCTATGACTCATTCAGAAGTTAATGTCAGACAAAGGGTGGGATTGTCCAGTGTGTGTCCCCACTCCTCCCGGCTACTGGTGGAATTTTGCATTGCCGCTGAAATAGGTATTTAAAATGCATTGCCACGTACGCTGCGGAAAGAAATCGGCATGGTGGGACCAGAACGTCTCGACACAAATGTGGGAAAGCGTGGAAGTAGATAAAGGTTCCAATCTTCGCGCTGGCCCACTGTGTGGCTCTGCCAAGCCGCCACCGTGCACATGCGCGGACCCGCAGCCGGCAATGCAGGGCCGTGTATCAGCACCTGGAGAAGCGCGGAGCACTCCGACTGCGTACTGGCCCCCTGTGGGCAACAGAATCGCTAGGCCGGTGTTTACACCAGCGTCAACACTTAGCCACGTTTTCAGTGAATCCCGGCCTGAGTATCATTTTATATCTATTTTCATCAGCTTAATCAGAGAAAGTCCAACTCTTTACCAGGACAGAATCATGATCGGAGAAATTAAACATTTGGGTGCGGGACTCAATGGACGGGTATAGGAAATTGAAGATATTCAGATGAACACAAAAATTAGCATAATATATTTATGCCTGTATTTCCTTAATCTTTCAGTGGAAATTGAATTTGCGTATCGATTCTACCTATCCTTGGGTGCAAATCTATCGGAAAATCAGGCCCTAGTAATCAGCTCTCTTCATTATTCTGCACATATAGCCAATATCTCCACATTTGATTTAATAAGGATTCGCTTATTTGTGACTGCTTGTAAATTGCTTTTGATGTTTTTTAAAAAATCATACATGCACCTGTAATAAAGCCCAAGCTTGAAAGATTTGTAAGCCAGTGACTTCGTAAATACATTCATTTGAAGAATTATCAGCCACAAAAAGGCTGATTTTCTCATCTCCCTTTTGTTCCTTGAAATGCCAATTTTTTTAGATTGCTGACTTTTCAAACTAACAGCACTAACACTAACCTGGAATCATACAATCCCCATAGTGCAGAGGGAGGCCATTCGGCCCATCGATTCTGCAGTGACCTTCTGAAAGAGCACCCAAGCTTATGCTTCGCCCTACCCCACAACCCCATAATCTTATGGATACCAAGGTGCAATTTAGCATGGCCAATACAGCCAACCTGCACATGTTTGGATTGTGGGGGGAAACCGGAACACCCGGAGGAAACCCACGCAGTCACGGGGAGAAAGTGCAGACTTCGCAGACAGTGACTAAAGGTCGGAATTGAACCCGGTCTCTGGCGCTGTGAGGCAGCAGTGCTAACCACTGTGTCACCATGCCTCTAATGTAATAAAACATTCCTAACTGCTTCACAGGAGCGTTATAAAGCCACATTTTACATTGAGCCCCATGAGGAGTTGGTTAGGCAGCCAAAGACGGAGCTTTTAAGGAGCATCTTAAAGGGGAATAAACAACGGGGGCGATTCTCCAATATGGAGCCCAAATGTTCGCGCCGTCGTGAACGGCGTCACGTTTCACGACGGCGCGAACAGGGCCCGGGTACGACCGATTCTGGCCCCCACAGGCGCTGGAGCAGTTCACGCCATTCCAGCCTCCTGACGCGGTGCCAAATGGGCGCTGCGCCAACCCGCACATGCGCAGTTGGGCAGCACCAAACTGCGCATGCATGAGGGATTTCTTTAGCGCACCGTCCCCGATCAACATGGCGTCGGTGTTCAGGGGCCCGCCGTGCCAGAAAGTAGGCCCGGGGGGGAGAGGCCGGCCCGCCGATCGGTGGGCCCCGATCGCAGGTCAGACCCCATCGGAGGCCCCTCCCAGTGAAGGAGCCCCTCTCTCCCCCCCCCCACAGGTCGCGCCCCCCCCCCCCAACCGTTCGCGCAAAGTTCTCGCTGGCAGCGACCAGGGGTGAACGGCGCTGGCGGGACTCTGTCGTATCGGCGCGGCCGCTCGGCCCATCCAGGCCGGAGAATCGGCAGCCCCGCCGATTCCGGCGGCCCCACCGATTCCAGCGGCCCGCGGCCAGCGCCGCGCCAAACGCGCCGGCGCAAATGGTGCCGATTCTCCGCACCTCGGAGAGTCGCGCACCGGCGTCTAGGCGTCGTGGCCCGTTTGCGGCAATTCTCCGGCCCGGTGCGGGGCTCGGAGAATCGCCAAGTATAGAGGAAGAGATGTTTAGAGCAGGATATGTCCAGATTTGAAATGGGAATATGCTAAATGGTGGCCTTCCCTTCCTTCTAGATGAGGGTCATTGTAACAATGGACGATAATGCAAACTAATAGAATCTTAGAATAGTTACAGCATAGACAGAGGCCTTTCAACCTGTGATATCAGTTTTGGCCCTTTGCAAAAGCCATTTAGCTGATCACCCCTTTCCCTATAGCTTGCACATTTTCCCTTTTCAGCTGCTTCTCCAAATCCCTGTTGAAAGTTACCTCCACCACATTCTCAGATATCCTAACCACTCACAGTGTGAAAGTGATCCCTCAAAGGCAACAGGAAGCTGCCACCATTAAACACCATGACCAAATTTCTGTTCAAATAACTAAAATTACCCCTTAATTGTGTTGAAAATGGATCATTTTCCATGTTTAGTACCACTATTTGGATTGTCTCTGTCCATCCATGCAGAGGAGATAAACCAGGATGTTGCCTGGGCTGGAGAGTTTTAGTTATGAAGAGATGTTGGCCAGACTGGGTTGATTTCCTTGGAGCAGAAGAGACTGAGGAGGACTTGATTGAGATGTATAAAGTTATAAAGGGCATAGCTAGACAGGAAGAAACTTTTCCACTTGGTGGAGGGATCGATGACCAGGGGGCATAGATTTAAGATAAGGGGCAGGAGCTTTTGAGGGAATGTGAGGAAAAGTCTTTTCACGCAGAGGGTGATGGGAGTTTGGAACTCACTGCCTGAAAGGGTGGTGGAAGCAGAGACTTTCATAATATTTAAGAAGTATTTTGATGTGCAAGGCATACAAAGATATAGGCCAGGTGCTGGAAAATGGGAGTGAAAGGGGGCAGGGAACCCTAAACTATATACAGCTAAAATTCTGCATAAAGCCAGCCAATTTGGGTACCAACACAGAGGGGAGGCCTGGCTGGAATATTTTGTGCCATGAAAATAATCGTTATAGTAATAAAACTTTATTTCTTTCCACAAGTCGGTGTGAACTCCCTTCATGGTGTACTATGTGAATAATCGTTATTGCATTAAAACTTTATTTCTTTCTACAACTCGGTGTGGACTCCCTTCGTGGTGTACTAAACTGACGATGAGGATCGGATTACTCATCCAAAATGTCCGAATTTAGAGTACAGGATTGTGTCTTGTTTTCGGGTATGCATGTCACCATCCCGGAAAAGGGCGACAGCTTGATCCTGTGGCACCTCCACAACGGACACCTGGAGGTGTCAAAAATGAAAATATAAGCGCGCATCTCTGTTTGGTGGCTAGGCCTGAATGCTGACACAGAACGATTAGCCCAACAATGTTCTGCCTGTCAGGATCACCAATTGTTCCTGTCAGCCACGCTCCTCCAGCCTTGGGAATGGCCAGGGCGGCCATGGGCATGGTTGTATGTGGATTTTGCTGGGCCGTTTCAGGGGTTAATATTCCTCCTCTTAATTGACGCTCATTACAAATGGCTGGAGGCCTACAAGATGAGGACGGCTACCTCCAGGGCTATTATTGAAAACCTGAGTTTATCTTTTTGTACCATGGCATAACCGAGGTGTTAGTTACAGACAATGGTATACCTTTTATTCGCGAAGTGTTCTTGGGGTTTCTGAAGACCAACGCGGTACAACATATTCGGACTGCCCCACACCACCCAGCTTCAAGTGGGATAGCAGAGAGGGCAATCCAGACATTCAAACATGGATTACGAAGCAGTCTTCCGGGTCAATGCACTCTCGGCTGGTCCGGTTTCTGATTTGTTACATTACCACCCCGCACGCCATGACTAGGGTGGCCCCGGCTGAGATGCTGATAGAGACTTCAGGCCTGCCTTAGCATAGTCTTCCCTGACATCGGCGGGAAGGTGCGCTACAACCAACACCTGTGTCGACCGCCCGGACTCTTCGTACCAGGGTGACGCAGTGTAAGTCCGACATTTTGCAGATGGCACACCATGTATCTCTGGGACCATAATCCACCAGGCAGAGCCAGTTTCCTACCAAACACAAGTCCAGGGTCGAATAATTCTTAAGCCCATGGATCACATTAGGTCCAGTCGACCAATTCTTTGTAAAATTCCTCATGAATAAAAAATTCTCGCCCAGCCGAATCTGATGCCTGAGCGGGCCAGATAAAAACCCCAAGGGCGCCAGGACGCCAATATTAGAGAGGTCACCGACACCAAGGGAAGTTAGAAACAGACGTCTAACACTGGAGAAGATCCAACACTGTTTTATTCAACTATAGAACTGCTATACATATTCAGCTGTGGGTTGACACTATACTGATCTGACTGGTGACCTTGTAGTAAGCCTGACCAGACTTACTAGCTACCTGATGGGTTTGCACTTGCTAGCTCATGGACTTGGACTGTCTCAGTAGCTGGGTCCCCAGAGAGCGGGAAACCTAGTGCCCTCTGGCTTTATAGTACGTCCAGGTTGGGCATGTGCCCGGCCATGATTTCTTCATGTTTTTTGCCTTGTGGCTTCTCCCTGTGGGTGGGTGCCATTTTTGCTCTTCTCTGTTGGATGGAACAAGACATGAAGGACAAGCAGCGGATGCAACCTCAGCAACCATGGTAACCTACACACTGATGGCTCTACTGGTGATTGGCTGTACTGTGTTGTATGTTTACTGGTCATCCTGTGTGTCAATCACTGCCTGTCTGCATCTCATTATATACATGAGTGGATATTATGACATGGGGAACCCTAAACCATGCATAGCTAATCTTCAGTACACCACTTTTGGTACCAACATAGACGAAAAACCCAACGAGGATCTTTTGTGCCGTGTAAATAATTGTTATTGTAATAAAACTTTATTTCTTTCTACAACTCATGTGTGGACTCCCTTTGTGCTCTACTGAACCCTGTGTGGGAGGGATGCCAGCCACTGCTGCAAAGCCATGAACTCAGTCCTATTGACTGCTGTGGTCAGTGGGGAAGGTGGCGTATGGTTCCCATCCTGATACGTAGCTGTTTAGCCACCTGCTCATTGCAGTAATGGGCTGCAGATGGCGCGAGCTGGTTGCACCGTATTTCGTAGTTGAACCCCGTACCTGATTCCCTGTCGGGAGGGAAGCCCCGTACCCCCCGTCGGACACACGCAGCACCGACCGGCGACTCCGAGCCGGTGTGTCCCGAGGCTCTTGGCAGCTTGACCACCACGATCGTGTTCACGTCCTACTTCAGAAGGCTGCACGTCCTACTTCAGAAGGCTGCAGAGGCCACAAACAGACTGGCTGGAGAGGTAACCCTCCTCCTGCACTGAACCTGGGTCAGCTATAGGAAGGGTCGTCTTGGTCTCTTAAGACCCTGCCTGCTGGCAGAGCCATCAGTGTGTAGGTTACCATGGGTACTGAGGTTGCATCCGCTGCTTGTCCTTCATGTCTTGTTCCATCCAACAGAGAAGAGCAAAAATGGCACCCACCCACAGGGGAGAAGCTACAAGGCAAAAAACATGAAGAAATCATGGCCGGGCACATGCCCAACCTGGACGTACATGAAACTGCGCGAATGGATGTTGGGTGTATGTCACAACGCCATTACGGTTTTCAAGCAAGCGCGTCCGCCAACAATTAAGAGAGAAATTAAGGAAGCAATTGCTGCAATTTTATGTGGCACATCTGCTTTTGTGGTTGGCGGACAGCCAATCAGCCACAAGCCTTCACATTTATGCTACAACTTCGATCCAGGGCGGGATGAAATGTCCGGAGCGAAATACAGTAAAAAAAGATGTTGGAGCTGGGGTTTGATGTGTTGGGTATGCTGGGTCTGTGATGACTGCGTTTACCGGAGCAGTAGAAGAGACAGGCAACACTTGTAGAAGTACAACTCTATTTTATTTAACTATGAGCTGTTAAACATACTTGCACTTTGGGTCGACACTATGTTAGGTTGACTGAAGACTTACGGCTAACCTGACCAGACTATACTGCTAGCACATGGCAGATGTTTATGCTACTGACTACGGGCTCTGGCTGTCTCAGAGGCTGCATCCCGAATGAGTGGGAAAACTAGTTCCCTCTGGCTTTATAGTGATCGTGCCCTAACTGGTGATTGGCTGCTGTGTTCTGTGTGTTGATTGGTCTTTCAGTGTGTCAGTCAGTTTGTGTCTCTGCACCATCACATACTTGTGTGTATATTATGACAGGGTTTTCTGTGTTCTGTCAGGTGATTGAATGTGCTGCACAAACAGTTCACTGCATTCTCTTCATCTCAGTTCATTTGTACAGATCTTCCGCTCCCTGAGGCAGCTCCGCAGCAGCTGTCTGCGTTCAGGGAGCTCATTAGAACCACGCGCCCTCATCCTTACTTATCTCCGCACCTGCCCTCTTCCCACCCCTCCCTTACCCTTCCCCGGCAGCGCTGAGCATTTCTCAGCCCCTGTTTCTTGCTGGCTGGTCGTTAATTGGCTGATTAAAATCGCGGTTGGAGTCCATTAGCATGCTTGATAAGCACAAGATTCAGCCCATGATCCAGGAGCTGGAAACACTCCTGATGGCACAGAGCAGAACATCCTGTGCTACAGTGAGCTGTAGCTGAGAGCTCCCTTTATATTTCGTCAAGAGCTCTCAGACACAAATTCTACTTGGTTTTGCTAGTTGGTTTGAGAATGCAGAGGCCAGTGCAGCTGAAAATGGCAGGATCAGAGAACAACCTTTAAAGATCGTGTTTGCATGCAGCAGAAATTCAATACGCAACCTGAAGGGAGTCAGTTAAATTGCAATGAGGTGGTGGGAAGGATACGGTGCAAGAAGGATACTGGGAAGCCAGCTGCAAATTCAACATCCTGAACTATTCCCACCAGGAGGGAAAGGGGCTTAAATTGTCCTTTCAATAACTGAACAATACAGCATTTGCAGACTGTTTGTAAAAGCCACATTGGGTAGTGGAGAGCCTTCTGGTTTATTAACCAGGGGACAGTATATGTAAGTAGAAGTTACTTCTTGTTCTGGAAAATCTTTTGTTAAATTCGTTCAGAGGATGTGAGCATGGATGGTCAGGCCAGAATTTATTGCCCATCCCTAATTACCCCCGGAGAAGGTGGTGGTTAGCTGACTGATTGAACTGTTGCACTCTGCATGGCATCGGCCACCCACAGCGCTGTAAGGAAGGGATTAGATTGATTTTCAGTTGCCTTTCACTGGTGCACTGCAAATTAATATTGGTGTAAAAGTCTTAAGGTTGTGGTTCTTCCATCCTACTGCGCTTCCTGATGCAAGTCTGTTTCATTTCTTTCAAAAACACGAATGAATGAACAGTCCAGTCTCCCTTCTATAGAGAGCCACCTACTGCTTGTATGTAGTAAAAAAGATTCAGTTCCATTTTTTCAGTTACTTGTTATCAAAAAGACATTTAAACTTTTAGAATATAGGGTGCGATTTGACAGAAACATTTCTAAGTGTCATTTTGGGCTCAATTGGCGGGGTGTTTCTCCATGGCCATGTTGACGAGTTTGTGGCCCGTATTTAATGGCACTTTGGAGCCCCCACAAGACTCTCGCCATTACTGGCTGTCTCGATGTCTGATTCTCCAGACTCGAGCCTCTGCAGCTGGCCACTAACCAAGAGGGAGCTGCTCTTAAATGCTCCCTCACCAATCACTCCAGTCATCACACAAGCATGGCAGCGTGCAGACCTGCTCCATACTTTGGCGATGCCCACCTGACCAGCTTGGGAACGCAGTAGAGGTGAGATGGGACATCCTGTTCCCCTGAGGGAGTTGGAGGATCTGCAGCAGGGTCAGCAATGCTGCCTGGGAGGCAGTGGAAGTGGCTGTCAGTTTGGGCAGCATGACCAGGAGGACCGCTGCACAATGTAGGAAGAAGACCAATGACCTCAACCGAGCTGCGAGGGTATGTTACCACCTCTCGACATGAGTTCCGTCTGCCATCCCTCAAATTTCCAACATCCCCCCCCCACAAATCACTGGCTGACACCTCAAGCCTCCCACATCTGACCTTTGTGCTTGTTCCTCAGCACCCCACCAGCACAATCTCTTCATGTCCAGTTGCAGTGCCCACATCTGCCATGGACTCCCTGATCCATCAAGTGTGTGGCTCACAATGCCCTCTCTTTCTCCCCACAGGGGAGAGCCCATAATAGGTGGGAAAGGGCCAAGCTGGGGAGGGTGGGGAGGGGGTGTACCTGAGATCCGAGTCCTCACCCACAATGAGGAACAGGTTGGAGGTTGACCAAGAGACAGCAGTCACCAACATTAAAGTTGGCCTGCCCTGCAGAGGTGAGGATCCACTGCTCCTTCACCCAGATCACCTGTCTCAAGTGAATTGTTCATGTCAGACAAAATGATCCTTCCCTCTCACTGACTAAATGTCCATTCTCTCGCAGGATCTCCATCTGATGAGACTGCCATCCGGAGTCATCCCATCCCATGCCACCCAGGAGAACACCTCAGAGGAGAGCTCCGAGGAGACCACCGGTGATACGTCACAGAAATCATCCTCACATTCCACCAGCGCAGACACATATCTTGGCGAGTGACGTTAGTGAATAGGTTTCTGGGACACCATCTGGTGAGCATCACACAGTTGCTGATGCACATCAGGTGAAGGCAGGAACATCCAAGGGAATCAGCAGTCAGAGATCTGCTGGACCCCAGGGCTCAATTGGGTCCCAGCCAGGTGCCGAGCTTCTGGACAAGGTTATCCCAGAGCTGATGCAGATGTTAGGACACCTGAGATTCAGGAGGAAATGGTGGCAACATTCCTTTGAGTGCAATGCTGATTGGAGGAGCCCCAAAGACGACAGGTGCAGGAGATGATGCCAACAATGTGTGGCACCGAGGCCAACACTACTAGGGTGGTGACCGCAGTGGAAAGCCTGCAGCATGAGGTCAACGTCTTGAGTGTAGGTGTCCAAGCCTTCTCTCAGTCTGTGACGACCATGGCTGAGGGCCTCTACATCATGTCCCGGTTGCTCAGGGATGTGTCCCCAATGCTGGAGCACTGCAGAACGTGGCCCTGTCACTGAGCAGCATCGCTGAAGATCTTGACATTGTGATAAAGACAATGGGGAGCCACCAGGACTGGCAGCGCCAGATGTTGCAGAGGTGTCTGGAGCTCACTCCAGCTGCCCCTCCATCCCATGGACACTACGGGTACTGTCAGGGGGGAGGAAGCACTGGAGGCCAACCTGGGGCCTGCCATTAAGGAGACAACAGCAGTCTCCAGTTCTTTCGAACCGCCCCTTCCTGACACCGACACACCTCGGGGGCAGCGGGCAGAACAGGGTGGCATGGCAATGCCAGCGATACCCGTAAGTCGGCCGGGCCCTCCGGCTCCAGGCCCTCCGGAGTACAATTGCAAAGGCATTGAAGACCATAGAGCGTGAAAAGCAGCAGACAGCCTCCAGACTGATGTGCATCCTGGGGACACATCTCGACACAGCAGTAGACCACAAAAGGTCATGAACTGGGGGATGGGTGGGCCACTATCTATAGCTAGGGGAAATGGAAATATCAAATGTTCATAGTTAAATCATGTTACACCTGATGCATGTGAAGCCTCTGTTGCGTTAATCTTCACAGCGGGCCTGCTTCCACCTCCACCGCCTGTTGCCCTCCGCTCCCCCCCCCCCCCCCCACCCTCTCTTGCTACGGGCACAGTAGTCCAAGATCAAACGCCCCCAATGCAGACCCCATTCTGAGGATGGATGTGAGCGTGCTTTCAGCAGAAAGACAGGGTCAGACTTTAGAAGAAACTGAGAAGCATCAGAGCTTTCCTCACAGCGAGTGATCATTACTCTCCTGCGTCGCATGTTGACCCGTTGACAGTGCTGACACAGGCCCATCATCCTGGGGTGATGTTATACAGACCCTGGGAGAGTGGGACGGGGTAGTCAGGATGGGTGGGTGGGAAGGTTCGGAAATAGGGGAAGTTTTGGGAATGCGGGGGTGGGGGGTGAGGGAATGGGGTGGGGGGGATGATCTGATGGACAAAGCCTATGAGAACCGGGCAGTGATGATGGCCTTCCTGGTCTTCTGGGCATGCTGGAGCCTTGCCACCACCTGTCCTCCACCCTCTGGCACTTCCTGTGGGTCTGCCCCAGGCTTGTCCTCCATCCCTTCCTTGCTGCCCCCTCCTCCTCTTCAGACAAAGCCGCATGTCCCCCACCTCTAGCATGTCACCCCGCTGCTGCACCAGGTTGTGGAGGACACAGTACACCACCACAAAGCTGGAGACCCTCTGAGGGTGTAATGCAGGTCATCACCAGGGTGATCCAGGCATCAGAACCGCATTTTGAGTGACATGGGCCTTTTTATATCAGGTCTCCGCCTTTGTCTCCACATTGGCGCCATCAGCCTGTACCTCTGTACCCCTTATCCCCCAAGAGTCAATCTGTCATCGTGGGGTGGTCCTTGAAGACACCTGGGATCTCTTGAGTGTCCCAGGATAGCTGTCATGCATGCTCCCTGGGAAGCATGCACACACATGGATGATCCGGAGGTGGTGGTCGCACACAAGGTCAACATTCAGGAAGTGGAATCCCTTCCCGTTAATGAAAGCCACTCCCTGATGCCCCAGTGTGCACAAGGCAACTGGACCTGGACCTGGGCATAACAGGGATTGGCAGAAAATCCTTCGGCCCAGACATCTTGGTGGGCTTGGTCCAGCTCAAAGTTGATATTGTCTGCTGCTCGGGCATACAGGGCTACTGTGACCTGGCGGACGCACTTGTTGGCTGCAGCTTGTGATATGCCGCACAAGATCCTGCTTGAGCCTTGGAATGAACTGGCTGCATAAAGGTTAAGGGCTGCGGTGACCTTCATGACCAATGGGAGTCCTCCTCCTCCATGGTGTGCCAAGTCTGTGAGGTGCCACACTGTCTCTTTGTTGAGATGAAGCCTTGCGGAGGGCCAGGGGGGCAGTGTATGAGTAGGGGGAGAAATTGAGATGGATGTTGGTCCATTAGTTGAGGTGAGGGAGATTGGAGGAGTGAGGGATGGTAAGGGTAAGGTGGTGTCAGACCCGGAGGGGGTGAATGGCATGTTTGAGACGTTTAATAGAAGTTTATATGAGTTGGAGCCTCCGGCCAAGGGGAGAGGAAACGACGGTTTCTGGACAGGCCGGTGTCATAATATACATCCAGGTATATGATAGTGTGCAGACAGGCAGTGATTGACACACAGGATGACTAATGAACACACAGAACACAGCAGCCAATCACCAGACAGGACACAACCACTATAAAGCCAGAGGACACTAGTTTTCCCGCTCTCCCGGGATCCAGCCTCTGAGACAGTCAGTGCTCGTGAGCAGCAACTAGAACAAACACCATGTGGTAGTAAGATAGTCTGGTCAGGTTAGCCTCAGGTCTCCAGTCAACTCAGCATAGTGTCAACCCACAGTTAAAGTATGTATTGTAGTTGAGTGTTCAATAAAATCGAGTTGCATTTCTTCAAGTTTGGGGGCCTCACGGTAGCATGGTGGTTAGCATCAATGCTTCACAGCTCCAGGGTCCCAGGTTCGGTTCCCGGCTGGGTCACTGTCTGTGTGGAGTCTGCACGTCCTCCCCGTGTGTGCGTGGGTTTCCTCCGGGTGCTCCGGTTTCCTCCCACAGTCCAAAGATGTGCGGGTTAGGTGGATTGGCCATTCTAAATTGCCCGTAGTGTAAGGTTAATGGGGGGATTGTTGGGTTACGGGTATACGGGTTACGTGGGTTTAAGTAGGGTGATCATTGCTCGGCACAACATTGAGGGCCGAAGGGCCTGTTCTGTGCTGTGCTGTACTGTTCTATGTTCTATGTTCTAAGTGTTGGAAGCCTGTCTCTCTCACTACTGCAATAAATGCAGTCCTCGCAGACCCAGCTTACCCAACACATCAGCCGGAGTTTCCCAAAGTAGAAGAGGGACTAGTTCAGGGACTGGGGGCTCCAATTGGGTTGAGAGAAGTGCTGAAGAGTATGGGGGCGATGCAGGCAGGGAAGGCCCCAGGGCCAGATAGGTTCCTAGTGGAGTTTTATAAAAGGTTTGGGGCAGACCTGGGATCACTGCTGGCGATGCAGGCAGGGAAGGCCCCAGGGCCAGATAGGTTCCTAGTGGAGTTTTATAAAAGGTTTGGGGCAGACCTGGGATCACTGCTGGTGAGGGTGTATAATGAAGGGAGAGGGGGCAACTCCTCCATACACTGTCGCAGGCTTCCATATCCCTGACTTTAAAGAAGGAGAAGGATCCGTGCAGTGCAGGTCGTACCACCCAACATCACTACTGAATGAAGATGGCAAGCTGTTGGCGAAGGTGTAGGCCTTGCAATTCAAAGGCTGCATCCTGGGGGTGATAGGCGAAGATCAAACTGGTTTACATAGTTCTGCATCTAGCTCCATCTAGTGGTTAATTATGATATGACATTAACCCTTTGTATTCTGAACATTCCCATAATGTCACATGGTGCGCTGGGTTCACAGTCTCTGGAGGCCTGATGTCCACAAGCTGCCCCAGGTCTTTTTCAGCTAAATCCCAAAATGTCCATGCCACATTGGCCCAGATGTGTTCTGGACCAGCATGAAATCCCGCTGGTGGTGCAGATGGTTGGGCAGGGGAAGGGGAATTTTCCAGCCAGACTTTAACCTGCATCCAATTACTGGGATGCAGAATGGTTTCATGTTGGCTTCTGATGGGAATGGTGACCCACCACGATGGGTAGAAGTGCACATTCCCATCGTCATTTTACGTCGGCAGAGAACCAATTTCTGAACTCCCGCCACATTGACCCCCGGTCTCCTCCCTGCAGTCATTAAACCCGCCACAATGAGGAGTGGAAGATTCTGCCCTTAGCACTGCTTAAGCCTCACATCCACATGTTGCACACTGCCGCCTATTCAACCATTTTTTTAAAACGTTTTTTATTACAAACTTGTATCAAAGCAGAATACAGCAAGTAGACACCCCGGGAAACATACTTCCCAACAATCAACTACAAAGTCTGTCCAGATTTTTCCTCTTTTTCACCCCCCCTCTCCCCATCACCCACCAACCCCCCCCCCCCCCCCCCCCCCCCCCCCCCGCCGCGACAAATAGCTCCTCAAAAACAGTCACAAACATCCCCCACCATTTCTCAAACTCCCCTGCTGAGCCCTTTAACTCATACTTTATCTTCTCTAACCGCAGGAAGTCGTGCAGGTCACCCAACCATGCTGCTACCCCCGGTGGCGATACCGACCGCCACGCCAGCAAAATTTGTCACCATGCAACCAGAGAGGCAAAGGCCACGACATTGGCCTTCCTCCTCTCCATGAGCTCCGGCTTCTCTGAAACCCCAAATATCGTCACCAAAGGGTCCAGGTCCACCTCCTCCTCCTCCACTATCCTGGCTAAGACTGCGAACACTCCCGCCCAGCACCTTCCCAATTCTTGCAACGCCAAAACATGTGCGCATGATTCGCTGGCCCCCACCCACATCTCTCACACTCACCTGCTACCCCCTGAAAGAACCCGCTCATTCTCACCCGAGTCGTATGCACCCTGTGCACCACCTTAAACTGTATCAGGCTCATCCTTGCACAAGAGGAGGTCCCGTTTACCCTTCGTAGTGCCTCACTCCATACTCCCCAATTGATCTCCGTTCCCAACTCCTCTTCCCATTTCTCCTTGATCTTCGACACCCGCTCACCTCCCTGCTCCCCCAGCCACTTACATATATCCCCAATTTTTCCCTCCCCTTCCACATCCTGAAGCAGCAGTCGGTACAGCAGGGTGTATCCCGGCAATCTAGGGAACCCCCTCCAGACCTTCGCGCAAAGTCCCCAACCTGCAGGTACCTGAACCCACTCCCCATCGGCAGCTCTACCCTCTCCCTTAGCTCCTCCAGACTGGCAAACCCTTCCTCCAAATACAAATCCCTCACTTGACCAGCCCCACTTCCCTCCACCTCCTGTATACACTATCCATCCCCTCCGACTCAAACCCATGATTCTCACACAGCGGCGTTAGCACCGACATCCCTTCCACCCTAAAATGCCTCCTCAGCCAATTCCATATCTTCATCATGGACTGCACCACTGGGCTCCCTGAATACCTACTCGGAGCCATTGGCAATGCTGCTATCATCATAGCCCTCAAACTAGACCCCTTACAAGATTCCGCCTCCATCCTAACCCACTCTACCCCTTCTCCTTCCCACCACCGCCGCACCTTGTCCACATTCCGGGTATTCAACCATGACAGCCACATCACCCAAAATATTGCAGTGACAAACTTCGCCTTAGTTTTGCAGGATAAGGTGCCGCATTTGTCTGCAGTCAGGTGCAGCTGCATGACCTCACCACATGGAGGAGATGTTGTCTGCTATCATTGGAGCAGCCATCATTGAGGCATTGGCCAATAGTGGGCTGAATCCATAAAGTTGACGGTATCCTTGTACCTGACCTCTTCTGATTTACAGATTGGGTAAGAGTGTACCCCTTACATTCCCCTCCCCCTCACCTTGACCCTATCCTTGAGCCTTTCGCCTTTCAGACACCCCAAAATGCAGCCTGGCCAGGCAACTGTTGAAGAGTGAGAGATGGAAGAACAGGAAGTCGGTGATGAAAAAGAAACACCGACAGTCACTGTCACATTTGGAGACATCCAGTTAAGTACTGGGCAGGATCTTGCGGCTCCAGCCTGGAAGGATCCAGATGCATAAAGATTCATGATCAGCTTAATCTCCACAGCCAATGGCAATGTTGTCCTTTCCCTTATCTGAGGTGCAGTAGCTGGCAAATTTCAGTGGTGACATTCATGGTGATGCGGAGACATCAGGAAGACTTCCTCATTGAGAATCAGTTCGGAGGAAGTGTCATAATATCCACTCATGTATATCATTAGATGCAGACAGGCAGTGATTGACACACAGGATAACCAATGAACACACACGACACAAAACAACCAATCACCAGGCAGGACACCACCACTATAAAGCCCACAGGGCATTAAGGCTCTCTCTCTCTCACAGGACACGGCTCGGGAGATAGTCGCAGTGCACAGGCCAATGAACATCATCGCCATGTGATAGAGAGCTAGTCTGGTCAAGCCAGTAGGAGGTTATCAGTTAGGTTAATAGAGTGTCAACCCACAGCTGATTATGTACAGCAATCAACAGGTTCAATAAAACAGTGTTGGACCATCTCCTGTGTCAGAAGCCTGTTTCTCGATTTACTGCATCCAGTTGCAGTCGATGTTAGACCAACACAGATAACACATCTTGGTACCAGAGAGCTATTAACTCTAACGAACCTACCTCGAGTGAATCTGCAACAACCAGCACGCAGCCATCCAGCGGCATGGAAAAGATCCAACCTCCTCCGCAACTCCGGATCTCCGGCAACCTCGGCGCCAACTGGAAAGTCTTCAAACAGAAGTTCCTCCTGTATATCGAGGCCTCCGAACTTGAGGCAGCATCGGATGCCCGAAAGATCACGCTGTTCCTGTCGACTGCGGGGGACCACGCCATCCAAATCTATAACTCGCTCACGTTTGCCGATGGCGAAGACAAGACGAAGTTCAAGACGGTTCTGCTGAAATTCAACAACCACGGTGACATTGAGGTGAATGAGAGCTTTGAACGGTACATCTTCCAACAGAGGCTTCAGGGCAAGGATGAACCTTTTTCGTCCTTCTTGACCCATCTAAGCATCCTAGAGCAGTCATGTAATTATGACTCGACGGCTGATTCCATGATCCGGGATCAGATCGTTTTCGGGGTCCAGTCCGACTCCCTGCGGGAGCAGCTCCTCAAAATCAAACAGTTGACCCTCTCTGTCGCCATCGAAACGTGCGTTGTCCATGAGCATGCCAGGAATCGTTACTCCTGCATCAGGGCGGCAGAAAATGCAAAACTAGCCACCGACAAAGCAGAAAGGATGCAGGCCATCGCAAAAATGCAAGGCCTGAGCATCGAGGAGAGTGGCCATTTCACGCACTTTTCCCGGTTCCTACGAATGAGCGCCACGTCCGGGTGGACGACGAGGCCGAAGACCCCGATGCGCATGTATGAACGTGGGCCGACCGCACTGCGAATGCGCGATGGCACACGGAACGCGCTGACATCAGCATCATGATGTGTCGAAGTTGTGGTTCCGCCCATTTCAAGCGGCAATGTCCAACCAAAGGAAGGTGATGTCTACAGTGTGGAAGCCTAGACATTACGCGGCCTTATGCAGGTCCGCTCCACTGATCTGGCAGCGATCCCATCTGTCCACAAGGCCACCGAGATGGCAGCCATCCCACCTGTCCAGGAGCTGGCGTCCCCCCTCCACCTCTGCGGCGATCGACAAGAATTTGTCGCCCACCACAAAGACTGAATCTATAGACTTAAATCTTGTAAATTTTGTTCAGTTTGCTCTGTACCTGCACAATAGACACCTTCCCATGTACATATGTTCATTCATTCCCCACTTGTACATAGTTATGCATGCATCTACAGCCACGTTCCAAAATTTATTTTAAAAGGGGGAGATGTCATAATATCCACTCATGTATATCATTAGATGCAGACAGGCAGTGATTGACACACAGGATAACCAATGAACACACACGACACATAACAACCAATCACCAGACAGGACACCACCACTATAAAGCCCACAGGGCATTAAGGCTCTCTCTCTCTCACACAAGACACGGCTTGGGAGATAGTCGCAGTGCACAGGCCAATGAACATCATCACCATGTGGTAGAGAGCTAGTCTGGTCAAGCCAGTAGGAGGTTATCAGTTAGGTTAATAGAGTGTCAACCCACAGCTGATTATGTACAGCAATCAACAGGTTCAATAAAACAGTGTTGGACCATCTCCTGTGTCAGAAGCCTGTTTCTCGATTTACTGCATCCAGTTGCAGTCGATGTTAGACCAACACAGATAACACATCTTGGTACCAGAGAGCTATTAACTCTAACGAACCTACCTCGAGTGAATCTGCAACAACCAGCACGCAGCCATCCAGCGGCATGGAAAAGATCCAACCTCCTCCGCAACTCCGGATCTCCGGCAACCTCGGCGCCAACTGGAAAGTCTTCAAACAGAAGTTCCTCCTGTATATCGAGGCCTCCGAACTTGAGGCAGCATCGGATGCCCGAAAGATCACGCTGTTCCTGTCGACTGCGGGGGACCACGCCATCCAAATCTATAACTCGCTCACGTTTGCCGATGGCGAAGACAAGACGAAGTTCAAGACGGTTCTGCTGAAATTCAACAACCACGGTGACATTGAGGTGAATGAGAGCTTTGAACGGTACATCTTCCAACAGAGGCTTCAGGGCAAGGATGAACCTTTTTCGTCCTTCTTGACCCATCTAAGCATCCTAGAGCAGTCATGTAATTATGACTCGACGGCTGATTCCATGATCCGGGATCAGATCGTTTTCGGGGTCCAGTCCGACTCCCTGCGGGAGCAGCTCCTCAAAATCAAACAGTTGACCCTCTCTGTCGCCATCGAAACGTGCGTTGTCCATGAGCATGCCAGGAATCGTTACTCCTGCATCAGGGCGGCAGAAAATGCAAAACTAGCCACCGACAAAGCAGAAAGGATGCAGGCCATCGCAAAAATGCAAGGCCTGAGCATCGAGGAGAGTGGCCATTTCACGCACTTTTCCCGGTTCCTACGAATGAGCGCCACGTCCGGGTGGACGACGAGGCCGAAGACCCCGATGCGCATGTATGAACGTGGGCCGACCGCACTGCGAATGCGCGATGGCACACGGAACGCGCTGACATCAGCATCATGATGTGTCCAAGTTGTGGTTCCGCCCATTTCAAGCGGCAATGTCCAACCAAAGGAAGGTGATGTCTACAGTGTGGAAGCCTAGACATTACGCGGCCTTATGCAGGTCCGCTCCACTGATCTGGCAGCGATCCCATCTGTCCACAAGGCCACCGAGATGGCAGCCATCCCACCTGTCCAGGAGCTGGCGTCCCCCCTCCACCTCTGCGGCGATCGACAAGAATTTGTCGCCCACCACAAAGACTGAATCTATAGACTTAAATCTTGTAAATTTTGTTCAGTTTGCTCTGTACCTGCACAATAGACACCTTCCCATGTACATATGTTCATTCATTCCCCACTTGTACATAGTTATGCATGCATCTACAGCCACGTTCCAAAATTTATTTTAAAAGGGGGAGATGTCATAATATCCACTCATGTATATCATTAGATGCAGACAGGCAGTGATTGACACACAGGATAACCAATGAACACACACGACACATAACAACCAATCACCAGACAGGACACCACCACTATAAAGCCCACAGGGCATTAAGGCTCTCTCTCTCTCACACAAGACACGGCTTGGGAGATAGTCGCAGTGCACAGGCCAATGAACATCATCACCATGTGGTAGAGAGCTAGTCTGGTCAAGCCAGTAGGAGGTTATCAGTTAGGTTAATAGAGTGTCAACACACAGCAGATTATGTACAGCAATCAACAGGTTCAATAAAACAGTGTTGGACCATCTCCTGTGTCGGAAGCCTGTTTCTCGTTTTACTGCATCCAGTTGCAGTTGATGTTAGACCAACACAGATAACACATCAGGAAGGTCCCCTCTCGCTCCACCTCGTTGTGTTTCTGTCAGCAGCCGGTCCTGCTCTCTTGGGCCTTGCTCTTTCTCCCTGTGCTGACAAGAGGAACAAACATTTTGTGTAAAGTCCTTAAGGATTGGACAATCTCCTTAGGCACCTGCCTCCCCATTCACTGTGGCTTTTAACAACTTTAAATCATTTTTAAAACCACCAAATGCATCTTCGATTGCAGTAACCACTCAGCAAAATCAATCAGCAACCAATGTTAAAGTGATTGATGATCTCTCCAGATTGATGAGGTTGAGGGCTGGGTAGGGGTTGTCCTGCTGCTCAATGTGCACTCAGCTGTTCAATGTGAAGGGAGGGTATTAGCTGGAGTGTGGTGCTACAGAATGGCAGCACTGTCATCGAATCTGTGACACTTGCATATAAACAATGTGCAAGGGTGCAGGGGAATGGCGCAAAGTCATGCTGCTCATTTGGAGAGCTGGTGCAGACACGTGGGGCCAAATGGCCTCCTTCTGCACCATAACAATTCTGTGATTACACAATGACTGACATTACCATCTGCTTATTCTGCATACTTCTGGTAGACGCTCTGTAGCCATCTGGGATGGCCACTTCCAGAATACAAAATGGATGGTCGCAATGACTGTGGGGAAATATGGATGATGTTAAGAAAGAAAGCAGGCACAGAGCCTGTATGCGTATTGAGAAGGCAACTCCCAGACGAGACTAAAACTGTAGGTCAATTAACATATTGATGGCCCATCTCCGGGAATAAAGGAAAGATACTCAAGCAACCGATCTAGCTCCAGACACCCCGGCGCCAGTTCTCCAAACCAAAAGCATAAAGAAAGCAAGGCCAACGACCACCTAAGACACGCCCAGCCAGCAGGGTACCCAATCCTTTATTGGTTAAGATCAATACCGGTGGTCAAGATGCGGCCCAATTAAGTGGGGCCAAGTTAAAGGCCCACCCAAAAGCGCGCAAAGCCCCTTCAGGTATAAGAAGAAGCCCCCGAGAGAGAATCGCTCTCTTGGACTCGGCTTTCGAAGCGGAGAGACCCGTCCACCAGCTGCACCGGGAGCAAGTAAGTCCAAGGTCAACCCTCGCCATCAGACAGACGACCTTAGCTGTTCTCCTGTTACCTCTTCGTACCCAACAGCCTCAGATCAGAACAACGGCCATTGTTCCTCTGACTGAGTGGGCACCCAAAGTTAAGTATAGGCGTTAGCGTTAGAGATAGTTTACTTTGTTAGAGATATTTTGTGCATGAGTAGATATTATTGTGTGTGTAAATAAATAGTATTGACTTTGAACTAACTAACTGGTGCATTGGTTCTTTGATCAGTATTCGGGTTTGAACCCTGTGGCGGTATCGAAAGATACCTGGCGACTCCAGAGCAAACATAATTAGGATTAAGAAAGGCGACCATATTGACTGCCATATTTATAACCAGATAAATATAGCAACATTTACTGGCGACTCTGGTGGGACTCGACCTAGAAGTGGCCTAGTCACTCCGAGAGAACCCAAATTTGAATTAGAATCCAATTGGAAAAAGAAAAACCGCAAGTGTAAGACCAATACTGATCAAACCATCAAGATTCGGAAGGGTGTTATTTGCATGCGTACTAACAGGGATATAAGGTAAACCTGAGAGATTTTGTTGCGTAAAACTGTCGGGAGTTTTGTAGGCCGGAAATTAGCATAAGCCGTTCCCGTGTTTACATTAGCACTTTATCACCACCTGTTCCAAATTCAGTAGAGACCCCAGAGATAGAGAGAAAAATGGCAATGAAGGCAATGGAACGCCTTATGAACCCCCAAGAATTTGAGGCCGCCACGACCAATAGAGTAGGAGAGTGTCCCGTATGGGAAGAGGAAATCAGAAAGTACCTCAAAGGGAAAGGATGGCCCCTTTGGAGCGAATTCTGCGCGAATGATGAAACAGGTCCCGGAAGTATAGGGCATACTTGGTGGGAGAACCTGTCAGAGATTCATAAGAAGAGCTTAGGGAAAGCTCGCAAGCCGATGTCAATTGTGTCCTGCTTGGCACAATTTCGAGGCACAGAGGAGGTCGTTAGGACGCTCCATAGAGAGATTGAGGAGAGAGACAGGAACAGTGAAGGAGATGTGAGCGAATATGAGAGAGAGAACAGGGAACTGAGAGAGCAGTTAGCGGTGAGGGACAAAGAGGTGGCTGATGCCAAGCGGGCACACCAATCTTGTCTCGCCCATTTGAGCAGCTTTCAGTCCCAATACGACAAAGCCTACCAAGACACGCAACGCGCGGTCTTCGTGAGACAGGAAACAGAAGAACAAGTTGAGCAGTTACAAAAACAGTGTAACGATTTAAAAGCAGCCCTACGAGCACTTCACACTTCCACGACGGAACAAAGGCAGAGCTCGGTAGATCACGCAAAGTGCCGGAAGCAAATTGCAGAATTGCAATCTCTGCTTTCTGTCCAGAATGGGTTCCAGAGCACGTTTGGACCCCAATTAGACCAAGAAAATGGCCCCGACTGGCAGGAGTTAAACGAGACTGCCCATAGATATGTACATGGCACATGTACACAGGAAAAACCCCGGAAATGAAAAGCATCCCAACCCCCGACTGCACAGGCAGAACACACCCCTATGAACCCTGTAACCACACAGCGCAGGGCCACAATAGACGGAGACCCAGATTTCCTATGCACCACCCCATTAACCGTCACTCAATTAAGGGACGCGTGTGAGAAGATTATACCGTTCCTACCCACATCGGACCCCCACCAGTTCTTTGCAAGAGTAAAACAGCAGGCGACCATGACCGGCCTGGATGAAAAAGAGCAAGTGAAGCTCACAGTTTTAAGCCTCGACCCCTCAGTCGTAGCAGCCCTTCCTGAGCCACAAAATGTAGGAGGAGGCACACTCCAAGAAATGCACACAGCGATCCTGGACGCAATCGGCTATAACAAAGGAGACCCCGTAGAAGGTCTAAACAAGTGTAGGCAAAAGAAGACAGAGCACCCCACAGCATTTGCTGGACGCTGGTGGATACATTTTACTGCGGTGTTTGGAGAGTTAGCACACGCCCATTTGTCCCCAGATAATATGGCCAAATGGACCCGCATCCTAGTCTCTCATGCGACAGAGGCAGGACAGAGAGCTTGCGCAAATTACGACCCCTCAGACGAGGCCCACAACGAGAAATGGATTTTGAAAAGATTGTACCGCGCTTGGGAACAGTCCATCCAAGGTAAAACAGCGTATGGTAAAGCAGAGGAAGAGCAGGCAGATATGCATCCAGTTCGGACGCACCAGAACCCCGCATGGGTAAATGAGGGACGGAACAGCCCACAGCAGACCAAATCCCAAGAATGTTACAATTGCGGCCAATTAGAACAGTTCGCACGAGAATGTCAAGCACCCCAGAAGCAGCAGCGAAACCAGCAGACAGGCACCCTAAATAGGAATAGGGTAGAGTAAATTCACAGCGTTAGCGCCCGTTCTGATACCCCAGATATAAATGGCACCGATTGACGGTGTTCGGACTTCCCAACTTGGGTCTGCAACACCCTTTGGAACAAGTCCAGGAGACCGGTAGTGGCAGGCACGGGGACACCCCGTGGAATTTCTTCGGGAGACAGGAGACACGATAAATTCCTCCACAATGTTTCAGCGAGACACATGGCCCACCACGGACACCATTACTCTCAGCGGTTTTACAGGGCACTTACAGCAGGGACACATCACAGCTATTCAGATAGGGAACATTAAAACTAAACACCCCATAGGTCTGGTCAACCTTCCCCAGACAGCCGAACACATTTTAGGAATTGATTTTATACATGCAATATACATGGATGTGCCTTCCACAAGGCTTCCACAACTCCCCCTCCATTTTCCACCGACAGCTGGCAAATGGTTTAGCAAAATTTTCCCGACCCGATTGTCTGGTCCATTATGTAGATGACGTGCTTCTGCAGACAGACACTAAGAAAGAGCACATTTTGCTTCTTGACAAACTATTAGGACTCCGACAACAAATTGGCTGTAAATTGAACCACAAGAAGGCCCAGATTTTACAGGAAAAAGTGATTTACTTAGGTACAGTAATCACGCATGGCAAACACGAGATCGAGCAGAAAAGAATTGACTCGATCG
This sequence comes from Scyliorhinus canicula, assembly GCF_902713615.1. NCBI lineage: Eukaryota > Metazoa > Chordata > Chondrichthyes > Carcharhiniformes > Scyliorhinidae > Scyliorhinus > Scyliorhinus canicula. The sequence continues at coordinate 174,219,792 of NC_052148.1, read as the reverse complement.
TCAAATTACCCCTGCCCCATAACGTCACAGCCCTCCGGTAATTTCTAGGACTGGTTGACTACTGTAGGAACCACATCGATGGTTTCGCCAAAAAGGCAGCGCCCCTATCTGACCTTCTCAAGAACCTTGGGAATGGCTTCCACAGCATACGGATGCCGTGGATGCATTAAAAAGAGCCCTCAGCACAGCCCCCGCATTACAGGTCCCAGATCCCCTATCCACGTATGCAATTGAGGTTGCAGCTACCGACCGAACCCTTTAGGCCGTGCTCCTCCAAGAACAACATGATCGGTTAGGCCCCGTGGCATACGCCTCACGTGTATTAGATCCAGTCGAGCAAGGATTTTCTGCCTGCGAAAGGCACCTGCTCGCAGTTTTCTGGGCAGTACAATACTTTGCCTACATTACAGAACTCAACCCCATCACCATTCTAACTGAACACACCCCAACACAACTCCTACTTGATGGTAGACGTAAGGATGGCACAGTCAGTCAAATCCACGAAGCCTGTTGGACCCTTCTTTTACAGGGATGGGACATAACAGTTTAGAGGACAAAGACCCACACTTTCCTCGCTGATAATTTACAATATGCAGGCACCCCACATGAATGTGAAATAATAGCTACTAGGCACAATACAGGACCCTTTATACCTAAGTCAGCTCCCCTGAAACCAGGTACTACACTCCAGAGACCGTAGCCCACCAACACATGCGCACCCCTTAGAATCTATGTGGATGGCTCCTCCACAGTTTTAAACGGCAAAAGGATTACCGGTTGCCGTATTTATGTAGAGGATGCGCAGGGACGTGCGTTAGAAGAGATTTCTTTAAAATTGCCAGGACATTTAGGCTCGCAGGCAGCAGAACTAGCAGCCGTAGCTTACATTGTAGACCACCCCGACTCGTTCCCGACCCCAGCCGACATATATTCTGACAGTTTATATGTCTGTAACAGTTTAACAGAATTCCTACCCCTGTGGGAAACTAGAGGATTTGTTTCCGCAGATGGAAAGCCCCTACCCACAGCCCCATTACTCAGGCATATTCTGAAAACGACCAAAGATAGAAAATATGGAATTATTAAAGTCCGTAGCCATCATCGTTCTGCCCCCACTGGTAACGTTAAGGCAGACGCCCTAGCAAAGGCAGGTTCCAGATACGGTCACTTTTGGAAACCACCCCCCCCCCCCCCCCCCCGAGTACACGCGGTTCAGATCTCACAGACCAACATTCAAGATCTAGCACAGGCCCAAAAAGAAGATGAGAAGCTCAGTGAAGTTTTAAAAGGCAACTTCCCAGCCCCTTTGATAAGTATAAAAACGCGTTAACCACAAATGACGGTGTGATTTTAAAAGACGGAATTTATGTAGTCCCCAGCCAGGACAGGAATCAAATTATTTGTCAATTCCATGACAACCATGGACATCAAGGCATAGAAGCCACCCGTGCCCACCTCAGACCTCTCTGCTGGTGGCCTGATTTAAGGACAAATGTTACACATTACATTGAGAATTGCTTATTCTGTGCCCAGAACAATCCAGACAGATACACAAGAAAAGGTCACACCCTCCCCGTTAATGGCCCCTGGACGAATTTGCAAATCGATTACATAGGACCCCTCACCCCCTGCAGGAATGGTTTCGAGTATGTGTTGGTGGTCATCGACACCTTCACAAAATGGGTGGAAGCTTTTCCATCCAGAACAAACAAGGTAAAAACTACAGCTAAAATCCTCACTCAGCGCATCTTTAATAGATGGGGACTTCCAGGCAGTATAGAGTCAGACCAAGGCTCCCAATGTACAGGACAAGTGATGAAAAACACCCTTACAATTTTCGGAATAAAACAAAAGTTCCACATCACATACCAGCCAAGTGGCATAGTAGAAAGAATGAACAGAACTTTTAAAACAACCCTCAGAAAAATGGTGCAACAGCACAACAGCACCTGGGACACAGTTCTCCCATTTGCATTAATGTTCATACGAAACGCGGTATCCACATCCACAGGATACACCCCCCACACCCTCATGACCAGATGTCCCATGAAAGGGACAGAACATTTATTAGGACTGGATTTGGCCAGCCCCACAGTCACCGCCCTCACCCATGAGAAAGCCGTTCAACACATTGTAGAAAATGTAAAGGCAGCCCAGCTTGCAGCAGCCATTAGGCTTGGGACACGCAAGAAACAAAGCAAAGTTTGCTTTGATAAGACAGTACATGCCACAGAATTTGTAGTAGGGTAGCAAGTCATGCTCGCCCTATACAACCCCAGTTCATTCCTTTCCCCCAAATTTGCAGGACCATACTCCATTTCTGATAAAGTCAGCCCCTCCATATATAAAATCACATATCCCAATGGCAAGTCTGAGTGGTTCCACATAAACCAGTTTAAGGCTCATGGCTCGCAGAACAACTATTCACACCACATCTTGCTCGCAGCAGCAGATGAGCACGCCCCGCCCATGAACAACCATTTCCTACCCTCCCCCAACCTGTCCAGCACTTCCTCAGACACGTATTCGACTCTACCCCCAGAGGTACGACTCCGCCTCTCCCTTCCTCCAACCAGCAGTGACAGCGACAACGACAGCCCCAGCACACCACGCTACGATTACACCCCTGCACCAGGCTCCACTCCCAGCGACTCCGAACATGATTCCAGCGACCCCTTTGAAATAACATATATTAAAGCCCCTGATCCAGACTCACCGCCCGCGATTATGGATTGACCCCTCGCACCTCCAACCTCGATACGAAATACTGGCACCGAGACAATGCATTCAGGCTCATCCGGAATGATGAGATGGACCCCAGTTCGCCCTAAGCAGCTTTAGCACGACTACTCCAGTCAAGAGTATGGCAACCAGGAGAAGATGATGACTTAGAGTCTGACTCCCACCAAACTAATCCCGTTACAACTCTGTTCGCTTTAGAGCACTGAGGTGTCCAGATGATGGTAAAAAGGAACCGATGGCGATTTATGGTGTCCTTTCTGATGGAACCTGCACACTTTTGTTACGTTAGTTTGTTGTTTAAATGTTTGTTACTGTCAATGTTGAATGTTGTTTGTTCACTTAATGTTTTCATAGCTCCACGCCACCACTCCTTTGACACCCACTGGCAGTTAAAGGAACAATTTGGTCCGCAGCCAACCGTTCATAACTGCTCTTCTGATTCGAAGGCAGGAGATGGCATAAATGCTACCACCATGATGACCACACTCTTACCCGTTCTTGTCCGGTCACTCAGGCAGTGGAGTAACGGCACTGGTCCCCGCCCTGCCTGAGGACCCCCTGGTCAGCTATGCTCGGGTAGAGCACATACGGCACTGGTCACCGTCCTACCCGGGGGATTCCACCCATTCTTACCCGCCGTAGCCCATACGCACCCCATTTTGGCACTTTTCGTTCAAAACCCTTCTGTTTGTTTATGGCAACCCTTAGGTTGCTTCCAAATGGTATTTACATCCTCGAACACTGGGATAGTAGATCGCACAGGCAGCGAGACGGCTCGCACTGCGTCAGTTTTTTCTCGGATGTCTTGTCCCAACGATTTGGTTTAAAAAAAAATGAGGGAGTCATAGATGGTGCCAATTATAACGGGTAATTGGCAATAAAAGGACAGACAGACAGACATATGAGATCTTAAACAAGATAATAACAGAAATTATGCTTGTGTCCATAGAACCACAGAAGCCTCAAGAGGAAGAAAGAAAGAAGAAAAGATGAAGACAACCATCATACTCTACAGTTGGATCTTCACGGGATCCCTCCAGTTGCATGTGGACGCTACCCCCTGACCCCAACAACGCAGGCCGTGAATGTTTCCCACCCCTGCCATACACTGTACCCCGAGATAGTAACCAATACACCAACCTGGTGTGACAAGTTCATAATTTGGTATTCCCTGTCCTACGTTGGAGAAGCACTATTAGTACTTGCGATACTCTGCAGTGTCGTTCAGACCTAAGACTCAGGAAATGGCGGAGGAAAACCTCCCGCACTCCGGTATACACATTCAGATCCCCTATTTTCGGACTTCAACAAACCCCCCCCCCCCCCCCCCCCAACCCCTTTAAGTGAAGTAAAGTGCATCCGTTTTTTTTGTGTGTTCGTTCGTTCTAATAAAAAAGTGTAAAACTCTGTGCTTGACTGCCAAGCCAGAGAGACCTGTGTTGCTGCTATTGTACGGTTTAAAATGTTGTAAATTCTTTTGATTGATTAAGGATAGTTTAGTTAAGGATGGTTAGAGGTTCCAGTTTTTTTTATTTTGTAATGCATGCCTGAATGTAATAGTACCCCATAGAATTTTATAATGATGTATGTACATAAAGTGATTTAGGTAAAAGTTTCAATTCATAGGACAGAGAAGTGTAGGGCCTGTCCTTACTTATGGGTGCCTGACTTAGGAGGAGAACGAAGAAGATGCAGTAATTTGACCCTTCACGCTTTGCATTGAGGATCACAAGGAGGTACTGTAGCCATCTGGGAAGGACACTTCCAGAATACAAAATGGATGATCGCAATGACTGTAGGGAAATATGGACAATGTTAAGAAAGCAAGTAGGCGCAGAGCCTGTATGCGTATTGAGAAGGCAGCTCCCAGACAAGACTAAAACTGTAGGTCAATTAACATATTGGTGGCCCATCTCAGGGAACAAAGGAAAGACATTCAAGCAACCGATCTAGCTTCAGACAGCCCAGCACCAGTTCCCCAAACTGAAAGCATAAACAAAGCAAGGCCAACGGCCACCTAGGACATGCCCAGCCATCAGGGCACCCACCCCTTTATTGGTCAAAATCAATACCAGTGATCAAGATACGGCCCAATTAATTGGGGCCAAGTTCAAGGCCCACCCAAAAGCGCGCAAAGCCCCTTCAGGTATAAGAAGAAGCCCCCTCGAGAGAATCGCTCTCTTGGACTCGGCTCTCAAAGCAGAGAGACCCATCCACCAGCTGCGCCAGAAGCAAGTAAGTCCAAGGTCAACGCTCGCTACCAGACGGACGACCATAGCTGTTCTTCTGTTACATCTTCGAACCCAACAACCTCAGATCCGAACAACGGCCATTGTTCCTCTGACTGAGTGGGCACCCAAAGTTAAGTATAGGCGTTAGCATTAGAGATAGTTTAGTTTGTGGTATTTTGTGCATGAGTAGATATTACTGTGTGTGTAAATAAATAGTATTGACTTTGAACTAACTGGTGCATTGGCTCTTTGATCAGTATTCAGGTTTGAACCTTGTGGCGGTATCGAAAGATACCTGGCGACTCTAGAGCAAACGTAATTAGGATTAAGGAAGGCGACCATATTGACTGCCATATTTATAACCAGATAAATGCAGCAACAGCTCCCAGTGTGCATGCTGGAGCACCAAGATGGCAACTGGTGTGTATACCACGAGAAGTGTAGACATCATTCTGGCGTCAAAACAGTACTCGGGAGTGCCAAAGAAAAGGGGGCTAAGGAGCTGAACTTTGCAGCCAAATTTTCTTGTGTGTAATAGCTCTTGAAAAGTGTACGGGCGGGATTCTCCCGTACCCGGCGGGGCACGGGGTCTAGGCAGGACAGAGTGGCGTGAACCACTCCGGCGTCGTGCCGGACCAAAGGTGAGGAATTCTCTGCACCTTCAGGGGCTACGCCTGCCCCGGAGTGGTTGGCACCCCACAGGCCGGCGGGATAGGGGCTTGGGGCTACACCAACCAGTGCCAAAGGGCCTCTGCCGGCCGGCGCGAATTGGCGAATGCGCAGGAGCGCCAGCGCGTGCTGGCGTCATCCCCGCGCATGCGCGGGAGGGTCCGTCTCTGCATCGGCCATCGCGGAGGACCACAGCGGCCGATGAGGAGAAATAGAGTGCCCCCACGGCACAGGCCCGTCCACGGACCGGTGGGCTCCGACCATGGGCCAGGCCACCGTGGGGGCACCTCCCGGGGCCAGAACGCCCCGCAACCCCACCCAAGGAACCCCGGAGCCTGCCCGCGCCACTAGGTCCCGCCGGTAAGGGACCTACTCTGATTTATGCCGGTGGGACTGGCTACAGACGGGCGGGACTTCAGCTTACTACGGGCCGGAGAATTTGGGCGGCCCCGGCGCCCATCGAGTTGCCCTGGACCCCGCCATTCTCCGATGCGGGTGGCGCGACTCACGCGAGGCCAGTTTTTGGGAAGCGGGAGAATTGGGAGGACGGCGGGGGCAGGATTCATGCCGACCCCCGCCGATTCTCCCACCCGCTGGGGAGTCGGAGAATCCCGCCCTAAATGTTTTTAAAGTTAGAATTTGTTTGTATTTTTGCTCCATTGTATAACCACTTGATGGCATGAGAGAGCTCAATATCAGCTTGTATATAATTGGCTGATCTGTCAGAGAGAGTAGGTAATCAAACACATTTAGCAGCAATTTGTCAATGTTGCTATTTCTGCCAGCCACAAACAATATTTTTATGGCAAACTATTTTGAAAAACATGTTAACAAATTCTCAGCACTATGTTTTCTATTTTAGTTGATTTGCTGATGATTAATCCTAAGCATAACATTGTTGAAATATCTTTACAGGTTTTGTGGAATTTAATGGATAACAATGTTATGCTTAACCTTCATAAATCTTATAATGCCCAACTCTGGACACCACACTGGAATTATGTCAAGGCCTTCTGGTGTTTGCTGTGGAGACTGACTAAAACAAAACCAGTGATGGAGAACTTTGGTTAATGTGGTGAGACTGAAGAAGCTATAATTATACAATTGGAACAGAATAGGTTAAGGGAACATTTATTAATTCTGAATGGTTTTGATACAGTAAAAAAGGAGAAACTATTTCCACTATTTCCCGTACCAGCCTCCCCGGACAGGCGCCGGAATGTGGCGACTAGGGGCTTTTCACAGTAACTTCATTCAAGCCTACTCGTGACAATAAGCGATTTTAATTTCATTTCATTTTCATTTCACTGGCAGAAGTGGCGGTAACCAGAGAACAAGGGAGTAGTTTAATTTCCACTTGAAATAGTTGTTTGATGTCTCATCTGATAACATATGGCCTACACAGTTTCATAGAATCATTGAATTATAGAATCCCTAGAGTACAGAAAGAGGCCATTCGGCCCATCGGGTCTGCACTGTCCCTTTGAAAGACTACCGACCTAGACCCTATAACCTCAACCTAAGGGGCAATTTGGCATGTCCACTCCACCTAAGCTACATACCTTTGGACCTTGGGAGGAAACCAGAATACCCGGAAGAAACCCACTTAAAGAAAGTTTCCCTCTACTTAATCGTGACTTTGGTCGGACTCAGCTTTCTTCTTAACTCCTTTACTAACACTTTATACCAATAGCTTGTAGATAAGTACATCTCTCTTGTGTGCGTAGACTATTCCATCTTTCTTCACAGTCTCCTTCACAAGACTGTTGAAGTCACTGTTAAATCATGATTTACATTACTATCTCGTTACCGTTAATATATATATTTAAATGTTCCCAATTAAGGGGCAATTTAGTGTGGCCAATCTACCTACTCTCCACATCTTTGGGTTGTGGGGGTGAGACCCACACAGGCATGGGGAGAATGTGCAAACTCCACACGGACAGTGATCCGGGGCCGGGATCGAACCCGAGTCCTTGGCGCCGTGAGGCAGCAGTGCTAACCACCACGCCCCCATGCTGCCCTCGTAACTATTAATATTAATCCATTATTCTACAGAGACGCACTATGAGTTTTATGCAGCACATTGTGATCTTGAACACTTTGCCTGAAAGGGTGGTAGGAGCAAAGGTAATAGTAACTGACAGAAAAACATTCATATACTTGAAAATCAAAACATATTGCATGGCTATGGGGTAAGAGCAAGGCACGGCACTAATTGATAACTGACATAATCACGATGGACTGAATTGCCTCATTCTGCGCTGTAAGATTCTATAAAGAATATTATGTGAAGGGATGAGAGATAATTCTGAAAGATGCCTCTCACTCCAGGGAAATAAGTTTTAAGTCTGCCCTCTGGTGGTGCAGAAGGAAGTGATGTTCATGCTTGAGAAGTGATGGCTGTTTCCCGTACAGCGACATTGTGATGAATATAAATTTAGACAGTGTGTGTCCCATTATCAGTTTTCTAAATATTTCATCACCTAACAGCATAGCGGGTAATACTGTGACCATCTGACTCTAATTTGGTTTAAAGTTATGTATAATTGAAGAGTGCCGTAGGCTTGTTGGGTTGAGTCGAGGAAGCAGTGACCTGCATCAAAAGCATATTCAGGATCCCTAACATTGTGTGACATCTCAAAGCAAATCCTGCGGCAAGTGCAACAAATTCTACAGCGAGAAAATGTAGATTGTGTGGTCGGCCTATCTGGATGGGGGGATGTCAAATTTGTTTGTGTTTATTGTACTGGATTAAATATATAATGCCATGTAGTAAGCGGTGCATTTGGATTAAGTGCATACTCAACTCTAAACCCATAGCATTGTGATGTGTTACACTACAGTACCAAAGAGCTAGCACAATAAAACTTGAAATACTTGATGCAGTGCTCCAACCAAACACTCAGGTCTAAAAATTGGTCCATGTCATTTTTTTTGGGCACAGGTCTAATGATCTGCCTATTGCTCGTAGCTGTTTCCATGGAGGTAAGCAGCACACAAATTTGATTCTGCCCCCTCTTTTACACGTTTGTAGCGTTGGGATTAAATGAGGGCTTTATTGTTTGCTGACTGAACACTCAGCAGGGGGCTGGGCAGCATATAGCAGATGATGCTCCTCCTAAAGGCAGTCTGTTCCTTTTAAAGTGAAGCTGAACGGAATCCCAGGAGGCTGCTGCTCAATGGTGTTGCTGCAGTTTGAAGAAGGAGGTTGCAACACCAGGTCAGAGAGAGGTCTCCCAGGCCTTAGTCATGTAGGTGGGAAAGAAGAGAAACACCATTATTCCATGGCGAGGTGGGGTGGAGGGGAGGGGTAGTGGTGTAGGCAGTGGGCAGGTGGCCGTCAGAGATCATGGTGTGAAAAGCTTGCCCAGGAAGATCAATTCCTGGCATCCAGACCCGAGGTGCTGTCAACAGCATTAAAAGAATTCCAATGACCACATGTGGACGGTCAAGGTCAATGAATGCCTCTTCACAGGACACCTCCTACCCACTGCTCCACTAGCCACCACACTACTCAATGAACCACATCCCCATCACACCCTTCTTGAGCCCGTGCAGTAATCACCAAGCCAGGTATTAGCTTCCACAGTGGTTCAATGGAGCTCTCTGAGACCTCCGCTGTACTTTGTCAGAGGTAGTCTTCCAGGATGTGAGACATTGATTGGCATGCACCAGAGCTGCAGTCCGACTCCCTGAAAGGCCCCACTTGTGCTAATTTACTGCACAAAGGCCCGGCCCACTGCGGAAATGGTTGAGGACTGCCCAATGTTGGCACCCATCACTCACCCAGCAGCATTCGCTGACACTCAATAACTCATGCCTAACATCCAGATATACGGTAGCATTATGGATAGCACAATTGCTTCACAGCTCCAGGGTCCCAGGTTCGATTCCGGCTTGGGTCACTGTCTGTGCGGAGTCTGCACATCCTCCCCGTGTGTGCTTGGGTTTCCTCCGGGTGCTCCGGTTTCCTCCCACAGTCCAAAGATGTGCAGGTTAGGTGGATTGGCCATGATAAATTGCCCATAGTGTCCAAAATTGCCCTTAGTGTTGGGTGGGGTTACTGGGTTATGGGGATAGGGTGGAGGTGTTGATCTTGGGTAGGGTGCTCTTTCCAAGAGCCGGTGCAGACTTGATGGGCCGAATGGCCTCCTTCTGCACTGTAAATTCTATGATATGATATACCACTTCCTCTTGAAACCCTGGCCAATACTGCCAGCCTCACAACCACCTCTTGGAGGTTTCATCTAAGAAGTCCAGCTATTCAGCCAAACACAATCACTGACATTCTGCCCTCTCTCTTACAGGACAAGGTGACACGCAATAGAAGAGAGCAGAGCAGAATCCATGGAGGTCAATGACCCCAGCATTCCTGAATCCTATGGAGGAGACGACTTTCAGCATCAAGAGGCTGCAATGGGACCTATTGCTCCAATTATGCTTCTTCTGAACTCCCAGTACCCCCTCATCCTGTTTGCTGTCACGATGAGCAAGCTTGTGATGATGTGAACATGAACATCTTGCGTCCCACCCAATCATCCACCATCTCCCGAACTTTCCCTTCCGCTTTTCTATTTCCAGACATTAAAGAACTGCTGCCCATCCAGCCACTGCAGCCACAAGAGGAATCAGCATAACACTGACAAAGAGGCCTGCTCTTGATCTCACCCTCACAGGTACTAGCTCTGGTATTGACTCAGCATATATCTTAGAGGCTAATATAGAATTGGAGTCTGTATGTGTGTGTCACTTGGCAGGTGTTGGGCAAGAATAGCCCATGTGACAGCTCATTAGATGACAAGTTTGCAGATGAGCCTTGTTCTCGGGCTCTCAGAAGCAGCGCTCGATGGGGCAGCATACAGGAGACCTCTGACAAGGATCCATATCCAGTTGCTGGGTTCACTGGCTGGCCTCCTGTCACTGTCAAGGAGCTTGGAAGTGACTATGCCTTCAGTTGCTGAGGCCACACGCTGTGGAATTCTGTCCCTGCTTTAAGACACTCCTTAAAATCTACCACTTTGATCAACGTTCGGTCATGTGACCAAATACCCCCTAATGTGGCTTAGTGCCATAATTTGTTTTTGAAAGCTTCATGAAGCACCTTGGGACATTTAACTATGTTAAAGGCACTATATAAGTGTAAGTTGTTGTTTTCTGGCACCCAGTATCTCAGTGTGGCCCATCATAAGCTTTTTCCTGATTGAGGTCCTCATCCGAAACCCCTGCAGCAGAACCCATTTGTGACCTCGCCCTCCGGAGAACTGGTATATGAGCTGCCCTTTCCCCAGCCTGGCTGCAGCCCACTCATGCCCAGCAATTCAACATGTATTCATTCTGATTCTATGATATCCTGCAAGGTCCCTGTGGTGTCAGTATTGAGTTGGTGGCTGCTAATGTAAGATCAAGTGACTGTACTTCTTCAACACCTCCTACTCCTGCCTCTGTAAAGGCAGTCCAGGATCTCAATACACGAACAAGAGGGAGCGATTGGGATGAGGAGAAGTTAGGTTTGGGAAGGTGGGGTGGAAATCAAGAGTTCCTTGGTGGCACCATCTTTATCACCCACTGGATGCTACATTGTAGGATGCGGCTGAGGAGAGTGTGGAAAAGGAGCACAAGGCTGTCACTCAACACCACCTTGGAGAGCATCTCCTGTGCCAGATGCCATGGGTAGCTGGCCTGGTGTTGCAGAGTGCCTTCTCCTTCAGGGAGTTCAGGGATGGATCTGTGGAGTCCCCATCCTGTCCTCTATCCCTTCCTGGTGTTAAGGACAAACTGGCTTGGGTCACTGTCTGTGCGGAGTCTGCACATCCTCCCCATGTGTGTGTGGGTTTCCTCCGGATGCTCCGGTTTCCTCCCACAGTCCAAAGATGTGCAAGTTAGGTGGATTGGACATAATAAATTGCCCTTCTGCACTGTAAATTCTATAAACTTCTATGAAAACAACAGTGCCAGGCCCTCCTGCTGTGCACAAAGGCAACAGGCAGCTTTGAGATCAGAAGTATAGCCCAAAACAGCAAGGCAATTGTTCCACCAATGCCGTAATCAAAGAAGTGAGGTGGGCATGCCAAAATTGCAGCATACTCACCTTGATTTCAGCTAACATGGACAGGTTGTAAGCCATCTTCCTGCTTGAAAAATGGGGCACATGAATTTCTAGCTCCTGGTATTCAAAATGATAGTGCTTTATATCCGGCATTAATATGATTTCAATTGAAACATAAAAGTTTACCAAAAAGAAAAAAAAACGACAAAGTTTATAAAAGCTATCAGCTGAAACAAATTTATTTGTGATGTGGAGATGCCGGCGTTGGACTGGGGTGAGCACAGTAAGAAGTCTTACAACACCAGATTAAAGTCCAACAGGTTTGTTTGGAATCACTAGCTTGCGGCACGTAGCTCCTTCATCAGGTTATTTATTACTGTGTATCTGTCTATTACATAAAATCATAGAATCCCTACATTGCAGAAGGAAGCCATTCAGCCCATCGTGTCTGCACTGACACTCCAAAATAGCACCCTACCTGGTCCCATGCCGCCTCCCTATCCCCATAACCCCATCTAACCCTTTGGACACTAAAGGACAATTTATTATGGCTAATCCACCTAACCTGCACATCTTTGGACTGTGGAGGAAATTGGAGCACTCGGCGTAAACCCACGCAGACACGGGGAGAAAGTGCAAACTCCGCACAGTAACCCAAGGTCGGAATTGAACATAGAACATACAGTGCAGAAGGAGGCCATTCGGCCCATCGAGTCTGCACCGACCCATCTAAGCCCTCACCTCCACCCTAACCCCGTAACCCAATAGCCCCATCTAACCTTTTTGGACACGAAGAGCAATTAGACATGGCCAGTCCACCTAACCTGCGGTCTTTGGAGAAAACCGGAGCACCCAGAGGAAACCCACGCAGGGAGAACATGCAGACTCCACACAGACAGTGACCCAGCGGGGAATCGAACCTGGGACCCTGGCGCTGTGAAGCCACAGTGCTATCCACTTGTGCTACCGTGCTGCCCGAGCCACTCGTGCTACCGTACTGCCCTAGGAACCCGGGTCCTTGGCGCTGTAAGTCAGCAGTGCTAACCACTGTGCCACAGTGCCGCCCCCATCTTGGCCTAAGGACTGTCTTTGATGTACGAAAAGAAGTTGAAGGTTTCATCTTCCACCAATATTATTTTTTCGGCTTTTATATTTCAATTCCTGTATGTTAGATGTCGCTTCAAAGATATGCTCCAGGATAAATCTGTTTAATTGCCCTATCTCAGAGCTGTCTCAGGTGGACATTTCTGATTGATCAGAACATACACCAGTAATTGAAAGTGATCTTGTACCAGCTAAAACTCACTTTTTTGTGTGGTGAGTTACAGATAAGTTCTGTAAGTTCTATTGGATCTGCAATGAAATTATATCTTCAATGTTATGGTCCTGTGCTGAGTTACAGGAGAGCTGCATTGGCTAAAGATGTTCACCATCAGACAGAAGGGGAAACGGGAAACCCTAGACTGCATAGAATGACAAACAGGAAAATGTTGCTTCTGAGCAGCCCCCAAAAAGGCTGCATTTCCATTTCAAAGGGTTCAAGTAACCTTTCAAAACAATCCCCAAAATATTAGCTAAGATAAAGGGAAGCCGACAAATGCGACTTTAGTTTCTTCAAAGAACTTTCTCCTCAGACAAAATATTCATCAGTGAAGTCTAATTAACTGAGTTTAATCTTTCGTGAAGAGCGTTTTCTGTAATTAGTATTTTCAAGAGTGGGACACGCAGATTCTGTTGGCAATTGCCTCAAACGTTTATCAAATAAAATTTGAGGTCTTGATATGTACAAAAATTTACCTGATGCGTGTCAGACAGAAATGTGCAAAGTGTCATAGAAACTTGGAGAAGAAAAACAATCTTTCGGCAGGTGATTTCCTTGCTCTGGCAGACAGCAGGGTGACTTTAATGATTTCTTGCTGTAATAACCACAGAGAACAATCTTGACTTCAGTGCTCCCAGAAGTCATGCAATGTCTGTGTTTGTAAAGGTTATGGCAGCATTATTCTTTATTGCTCCAGGCACCTTTCTGATAAATAAAAGACACATCTGTTATCAGTTAAGCTTCCACATTGCATCGTATGTCTCAGGCGACAACTGCTATTGTTAAGCAAACAAGTAATTATGCTGGTTTCCAGTGACTAGCTGAGCAGAAACAGCATATCAATAAAGAGTTCTAGCAGATGGCAGCCTTTGAGACTTTCTTGTCACCATATAATGGCACACTACTTTGAGAGTTCAGTTTATGTTGGCCTTTTTGCAAGACACAGGTCTATACAGTGGCGGACTGGCCAGGGTGTCAGCTTGCCCGATGGCAAGTGGGCCCCTGATGAAGTGGGCCCCCTATATCAAATAAAAATGCAATAAAGAAACAAACACAGACAACTGTTTTAGTAATAAAAAGGAATAAGAAAAAAAAAGAACAGGACACAAATAAGCAGTGCATGAAAAGGAACGAAGCAGGGGAGGTAGTGGAAGGATGTGGAATAGGGGGGCCCGGGTCTGGCATAATTAAGGAAGTTCCATGTTTTCAGCAAGAGTGTGTGAATTTAAAGATAAAGTTACAATTCGTGATTTGAGATGGTCGGCAACTTCAAAGGATATCAAGCAGTAGTCTTGGTTCAGCCGGTACATCGGTCCGGGGCCCGGAGAGCCAAGAAGTGAATCTCTGACGGGCCCTTAAAAATTATAATTAATTAGATAAATAAATCTCCAACTTCTTTCCTGAGATTTGTATTCTAACTTAATAAAATATAATTGTTTTTAAAAAGAGCAACACCAAATAAAAATGCAATAAAGAAACAAACAAATAATCACTCAGTGTATGAAGGAATGAAGCAGTGTTAAACGGATGTGAAAAGGAGTGGAGGGGGTGGGGGGGGGGGGTGGGGGGGGGGGGGGGGGGGGGTGGTTCACCCGGGCCGGACATAGTTGGAAATCCACGTTTTCAGCAAAAGTGTGTGAATTTAAAGATAAAGTTACAGTTCGTGATTTGAGATGGTCGGAAAGTTGAAAGGATATCAAGCAGTACATAGGGTCATGAGGTCACCGAAAAGGAGAAGCGGTACCTTTGACCATGAATCATGAGGTCAAAGATATTGAAGTGATAAGCCATGATCGGTAAACTCAAAGGGTTGCAACTTGTAACACTACACTGGTATCAAACTGGACATGTTAACTTTGGTCGCGGGACCATTCTTAATATCTTACTATAGTCGGACCAAACTTCTAAGTTTCAACAGTTGTCTCAGTTGCTTGCTGGTGTGAACATTGGACAGTGGATTGTCTCCTCTTCTGAAGCTGCATAGGCCACAGTAGTATTGACCAATGAACATAGCCTATTGAAATGTAAATACGTTATTTTATAATTTTTATCAAGTAGGGGTTTATCTGGCGTTCCTTCAAGTTATTCTTGCAATCATCAATATTCATTTTTCCCCATGTGGGCTTTTTTAATTAAGTTTTTATTTCCGGAATATTACCCCTGCCAGCATGGAAAAGAAAAAGCATAAATCTGGGTCACTAAAACGCATTGAACAAAAAGAAGTAGAAAGGAAGGAATCAGCCAAGCGATGCAGGCCTATTACAGAGTTTATAATACTACAAGCACAATCCACATCAATATCCAGTTCTGCAACAAATAATCAAGAAGCAAGAAACAATGCTCATGGTGATGATGCAATGACATGCGAGTTACAAGAACAGAGAAGAGCTACTTTGAATGTAGAGACAAATACAAGTGCATCTATTACTAATCAACCCAGGCCCAATATTTCTTCTGGCTTCCTTGTTCCGGTATCTGTACTGCCTGTAGTTGCAACATCTGAACACATAGCTTCAACTAGTGACAGGGAATCAGATATTCCTTCAAGCATAAATGACTTGGTTTCTGAAGCACATACTGTAAATGAACCTCCCCAAGAAAATGAAAGATTCATTACTGGAATCTTCCAATATCCATCACGAGCAAAGCTAAAACAGTTTTTTGCTGAACATCCACTTCAGCCACTTGATGATCTGCCATTTGATGATCGTTTGTATGAGAGGAAAATTATGAATGACTCAGTCCCAAGAAAATGGCTAACATATAACCAAGAAAATAGATGCTTATATTGTTCATACTGCTTATCCTTTGAGTTTCCGAACACTTGTAATCCATCACCCTTTGTACGTGGCTTTAGTGACTACAGGCGTATTAGCCAGAGCTTGACTTTACATGAATCGACAACAACACATGTCAGAAATGCTCAGCAATATATCAGTGTGGTTAATGATGGCACCTTAGATAAATTTTTTGCAGCATCACTAATTAAAAGGAAAGAAGAAGTGTTGAAACAGAGAAGTATTGTCATGAGGATTATAGACATCATAAAGATGTTAGGTAAGCAAGCACTTCCTTTTCGAGGTCACAGAAATGAATCGGCCTACACTCTAGATAATGAGGTTCTGAATCATGGCAATTGTTTAGCTACAGTTGATGGCACAATATGATCCCATTATGGCAGCTCACATTTCTGCAGTTCAAAACAAGTCTAAACAAAGAATCAAACGATTAGAGCAACAAGGAAAGGCTCAAAGTAAAGGCCATGGTGGACTTGTTACATACCTGAGTAAAATAACTATAAACATGTTAATCAAAATTATGAAGAATATGATACAAGAAAGAATTAGTCATGAAGTTTCTCAAGCAAAATATTATTCTATTCAGGTTGATTCAACACAAGATAATTCATCCATCGATCACTTTAGCATTATTATTCGGTATGTGCTTAAAGGTATTATCTGTGAGCGACTACTTTCAGTTGTGCCAAGTAATGATGGTACAGGACAGGGACTTTTTGATCTATTGATTGAAACATTACAGCATCTTAAAATTGACCCCCCAAAATGTTTATCTGATAGCACAAATGGTGCTGCAAGCTACCATGGCCAGTATAATGGTTTACAAAGTAAAATTGCTGATGTGGCTGATCAACATGTTCATATATGGTGCTATGCCCATGTCTTGAATTTGGTGATAACTGAAACAACAAAATGTTGTGTGCCTGCAGTTTCTTTTTTCAATTTGCTCCAGAATATAGCAACTTTTGTGAAAGCATCATACAAGAGAATGGCTGTATGGATAGAAGTTGTTGGAAAACATCTAGGGCAAGAAAAAATGAAACGATTAAAGCTAATTGGTGAGACCAGATGGTCAGGAAAATCTAATGCAGCAACAACTATATTTGGACGTTTTGATGATGTTGCTGCCAGTACTTTCATAAATCTATTGACGTGCTTATCAATGATACAAGATTCAGAAACGTTTGATGCAAAAACAAAACATGAAGCAAATGTTTTACTTCAAAGTCTTCTAAAGTTTGAAACCATATTAACAGCATTTACTTACTTGTATATATTTGAAACTACAACCCCGTTATCAAGTTATCTACAGACAAGTGGTTTAGATATGTTTACTGCATGGAGTTTGGTAGATTCAGCTACAACAAAGTTGGAGGAACAGACAAGAACATTTGATAACGTTCACAGCAATGCTTTGGAATTTGTAAATAAATGTAATGACATGATTTCACAGATGAATATGGATGAAAATCAAACATTGGAAATTGATGCGTTGGAAACAGCATTGCCAGTTAAGAGGCAGAGGAAGAAGAAAAGAATGGCAGATGAGCTTATTGATGATGAAAGAAATTCCTCAGATTCTCTAGCTGATTTTTGAGTAAATGTGTTTAACCTAATAATGGATCGCATTGTCCAGTCACTAGAATCACGCTTTGTACAACACAAACATTTGTATAAAGATTTGTCCTGCTTGGACCCAGCAAAGTTTAAAACTATTGCAGAGAAGGGCCTTGAAGATGAAGCATTGGAAGGTATTATTAAGCTGTTTCCACAAATCAGCAAAGATCAAGTAATATTGGAATTGTTTTCTTTTGCTTCAAACTTTGATGTATTAAAGCTATTGCTTAATGATGGTGAGAATATGGATTCCAGTTGCAACAATTGTAAAATTTGCAGCACTTGCCCATCATGTGTACTAAAAATTCTGGCATCCAACAGACTTCATGACAAGGCATATGATAACCTTTATGAACTTTATAAAGTCATCTGCACACTATCAGTTACTCAAGTCCAATGTGAGACGACATTTTCAAAGCTAAAGATCATAAAGACAAGGTTAAGAAATTCGCTGTCTGAGGAGAATTTGGAATCATACATGTTGCTATCCATTGAAAAGGAATTAGAACATAGAACAGTACAGCACAGAACAGGCCCTTCGGCCCTCAATGTTGTGCCGAGCCATGATCACCCTACTCAAACCCACGTATCCACCCTATACCCATAACCCAACAACCCCCCCATTAACCTTACTTTTTTTTTTAGGACACTACGGGCAATTTAGCATGGCCAATCCATCTAACCCGCACATCTTTGGACTGTGGGAGGAAACCGGAGCACCCGGAGGAAACCCACGCACACAGAGGGAGGACGTGCAGACTCCACACAGACAGTGACCCAGCCGGGAATCGAACCTGGGACCCTGGAGCTGTGAAGCATTTATGCTAACCACCATGCTACCCTGCTGCCCAAGATTGTTTACCCTGCTTGTTAGATGAATTGGATGCAGAAGCAATTATTGGCAGATTCGCACAATCATCTAGCGAAAACAAACGATTGCTCTTAATATAGTGGACTGCGTGCAATGCTCTATTGTGCTTTTGAACTATCTGTTAATGTGTAAATTGTGATATTTAAAAATATCAAACAATTACTTAAAATTAAAAAAATAAATAAAAAATTCAATTATAACATTCTGTATTTACATTTGGTATCTACTGCCAGTAATATGTACAGTACATGTACACTGTAATTACTAAGAAATACACATTTTTTCCACAAAAATTTTAATTGTACCCTTTTTTCCATATGTATTTTTTGAAAATTTTATTTATTCGTTATGAAAATTAAATGATAGCATTGTAGTTGTGGGTGGGCCCCCTTTGTCTCCTGGCAACCAATATTTTTAGACCCAGTCCGCCAGTGGGTCTATATTACGAATGTGAACTCGTAGCGTCATCTGAAGTAAATCACTAGAATAAAGCCTGTAGTAAGTTTGCTTTTGCTATAATTCTGCATTCCAGCAATTTGACACACACCCTCCTAAATGTCAAATGGCAGAACAAAGTAGCCATTGCTGCAATTCTGGCACAGGAAAAAGCTTGGAGATGATGCAAATGGAAGTACATTTACAACTGGGTCGAACTTGCGGTCACAACGGGTGAGTAACAGGTGGCAAAATGCATCTTTATTTTTTTTAGAAATTTAAAGTACCCGATTATTTTTTTCCAATTAAGGAACAATTTAGCGTGGCCAATTCATCTAACCTGCACATCTTTGGGTTGTGGGGGTGAAACCCATGCAGACACGAGGAGAATGTGCAAACTCCACACAGACAGTGATCCAGGGCCGGGATTCAAACCCGGGTCCTCAGTTCCGTAGGCAGCAATGCTAACCACTGTGCCATGTGCCGCCCCCAAAATGCAAATTTTATGATGGACACAAACAAAGTTAGGTAGCATAATTAGTTCAGCAACATGCACAATCAAAACCTGATTAACTGTATAGTGCAAGTGAAAGATAAGTTGCGGGATTCTCCAATCTAGCGGCTAAGTGTTGACGCTAGTTGTAAAATCCAGAGAGTTTTACGACGACGTGAACGGGCCGCAGTCCGTAGCAAAAGGGGCCAGCATGGGCGTGGCGAGAAGCGGGGTGGGAGTGGCCCCAGACCGGCAGTGGTTAGGCACGACGCGTCAATGACGCCGGGACGCATTGCTAAAGGTGCCCGAGTGGCGTGGAGCCCCAAGACTCGCAAAATGGGCGCCGCCCGCCACGCCACCCCAAGATTCCGGGACCACGACCTTGATACGCTGCTGGACACGGTTGAGGCAAGGAGGGCGATCCTGTGCCCCAGACTTCGACACCACCACCTGCGCAGCACCATCCGGCGTCTGTGGAGGGAGGTGGGCAATGCCGTCAGCGCCGTGGGACACACCCCATGTACCGGCGACCAGTGCTGGAAGAAGATGCATGATCTCACGAGAGCAGGTAGGGTGAGTACACAGTGACATGCCCCTGGCACAACCCCCGCATACCACCCACAGATGTGAAAGGTTCCCCCCCAACCCCCTACTTGACGCACATGTGCTGCATCCACCCGTGCCAGGCGCATCAGTCGGGTGCCCTGTCCTGCCATGCCATCATATACCCAACATCTGCACTGCCTGCGTTGGACCGCCTAACACTGATGTTTATTCCCCCCCCTCCCCAGGAGAAGAGTGCCCACAACAACAGGGTGCGGGAGAGAACCGGAAGGGGTCCACCCGTACTGCACCCGCTCACCGTCCATGAGCAGAGGGCATTGGACCTCGTAGGCGGAGCCAAGGACGGGAGGTTGCCGGCTGTCAGGTCGGAAGCGAACCAGCAAGTGAGACTCCCCCTGCCTGACTCCAACCCGCACACCCCATCCCCCCATGCCCCACTGTATCCCCTCACCCCATACCCACTGCACCCCTTCACCCCATGCCCACTGCACCCCTTCACCCCATACCCACTGCACCCTCTCACCCCATACCCACTGCACCCCTTCACCCCATACCCACTGCACCCTCTCACCCCATGCCCACTGCACCCTCTCACCCCATGCCCACTGCACCCCTGCACCTCATGCCCACTGCACCCCATGCCCACTGCACGCCCCTCCCTGCCATCCACCTGTCTAATGATACATGCTGTCCTGTGTCTTACAGGAGCAGCCGCCGGTGGTTCCGGCCCATCTGGCGTTCCACGGCCAGTGCCAGGCCCAGTGGCTCCCATGGACGCAGGCCATGGCAGGGAGGGCAGACACCATGGAACCCGTCAACTGACACAGAGACCCAGGAGACAGCGACTCAGAGGACAGACACCCTGGACACCGAAATCCAGGACCCAGACACCCAGGACACTGACACACAGAGGATTGACATCCAGGACACTGACTCCCAGGATACTGACTCCCAGGATATTGACTCCCAGAGGATTGACAGCCAGGACACTGACTCCCAGGATATTGACTCCCAGAGGACTGACACCCAGGACACTGACACACAGAGGACCGACACACAGAGGATGGCAACCCAGAGGACTGACAGACCGGATAGTGACACGCAGATGGGTGCGACTCAGGGTCCATCTGGCCATGGGTCGACGCAGGAGACCCCAAACTTTGGCTCCGACGACGACCTTGACTTCTCATTACTGCTATCTCCCACACTCTCCACCATCGCAGAGACTATCACCTCGGTTGGGCACTTTAGTGATGAGGCTTCTGGGACACTGACTTGTGCGCACCACACAGCCGTACCGATACAGCAGGTGGAGGTAGGAGCAGCCGAGGGGCTGGACAGACGGAGGGAAGACCAGCCCCAGCAACCAGATGCCGCCCAGAGGGTCCCTGGGTTCCTGGATGTACCAGACCCACCCATACACCCGATGCACTTAGACACCCAGGAATTGACAACGGGATGACGGCCGGCTTCTGCAGCTGCTGCAGACGCAGGTGGAGGAGTCCATCCGTGTCCAGGAGCAGGGAATGGTGCCGGTCATGGCTGCCACCCAGGTTGACATCGCACAGTTGGCATCCGTGGTGGAGGCAATGGGGGCAACGGTGTCGGCCATGGGTCAGGTTATGCAAGGCGTGGGGCTTCACGTGCATGCGTCATCCATGGCCCAGGACAGGGCTGCCTCTCACAGGCAGCCATGTGCCAGAGCCAGCTGGACATTGCAGCCACGCTCCGCAGTCTGGCCGAGTCTCAGCAGGCCATGGCCCAGTCCCAGCAGGCCATGGCCCAGTCCCAGCAGGCCATGGCCCAGTCTCAGCAGGCCAAGGTCCAGTCCCAGCAGGCCAAGGCCCAGTTTCAGCAGGTCAAGGCCCAGTTTCAGCAGGCCATTGCGGAGAGCATCGGCGGTCTTGCCCACGTGCTGGCTGATGTCGCACAGGCCCAGAGGGAGGTGGCGCAGTCCCAGATGGGGATGGCCCACTCCCTGAGCTCCATTGCTGTTGACGTTTGGACCCTGGTCGATACCACAGCGGGCCTCCAGGACTGGCAGCGGCAGATGTCGGTGGTACCTCGGGGCTTGTCTCCACTCACACCACCGTCCCATAGAGAGGCCTGAGGCCAACGGGCACCCTGAGGGAGGAGGAGGGGTTGGGGCCTGTGCCAGTGACTCTTGCAAGGGAGTTCCCGGAACACCGCAGCACCTCGAACACCCCCCATTCCGTCCTTTGTGCATTTGGTGGGCAGCGGGCAGAACAGGGGGCACCATGCCATCCAGGACGCCCGAGGAGCAGCCTGGCCAATCCAGGCCTGGCCGACCCAAGAAACGAGTGCCAGCGGGGAGCCAAGTCACAGGGCAGGAGTCTCAGAAGTCCGCCTCCACTCCTGCTGTACCGTCTAGGAAAGAGACGTAGTGGTAGGGCCCGTATGGCCAGGAAGTTAGACACCTAGTAAGTTGGCACTGATGCAGGGCACAGTTTGGTTTCGGGGCTAGGACATGTGTATATAACCTTTCTAATTAAACTCACTGTTACACCAATGCAAGCTGCCTCTGTGCTCTGTCCGATGCCTGTGGGGTCGGGTAGGGGACTGAGTGCCACTGTGGTCAAGGGGTTAGGGAACTTAAGCTCCGGTGGGTGTAGTGTGCCCCCCTCCCCCCCCACCCACCCCCCCCCCCCCCCCCCGCCCCTGCCCCCCTTCCTCGAACATGGTGGGGATGAACGATTGTGCCAGGATAAACGCATCATGTACACTGCCTGGGTACCGGGCACAGACGTGCAGGATCGTCATCCGGTGGTCGCAGACCACCTGAATGTTCATGGAGTAGGCCCCCTTCCTGTACATGAACATGTCCCTGTTCTCCGCTAGTGGCCGCATGGTGACGTGCACCCCATCGATCACCCCCTGTACCATGGGTATCCTGGCCACGGCAGTGAAGCCCGCTGCCCGGGCATCCTGGTGGGCGCGGTCCACAGGGAACTGGATGTAGCGGTCAGCAATTTCATACAGGACGCCAGTCACTGCTCGGATGCACCGGTGCACCGATGTCTGGGAGATGCCGGACAGGTCCCACTCGGCGACTGGAACGGCCCCGTCGCGTAGAGGTTCAGGGCCACCGTAACCTTGACGGCCACCGGGATAGCATGTCCTCCCCCAGTTCCACGCGGTGGCAGATGTGCGCAACGGTCTCCCGGCTCATCCTCCTGCATGCCCTGTCCGGCAGGTTATCGAAAGGCATGCGGCGCCGGTAGACACGAGGCCTCATCAGCCCCTCCGGCGTCATGGCACCTCCTCTACCACCTCTTCCTCCTCCGCTTCATCCTCCTCCCCCCTATCCACTTTGGTAGACTCACCCTGTGCCTCGCCCCGTCGTTGTCCTCCTCCTCCTCCTGCGCCTGTCGGGTGGGCGGCCCTGCAGCCTCAGCAGCTGCCACCTCGCCCTCTGCTGCCAGCAGCCGCCGACCGGCGCGCTGCGATTCCTGCCCGTGCCAAAACCCTGTTGCCGGAGAATTCGACAGCCGGCATGGACGGGATTCATGCCGCCCCCCAGCAATTCTCCGACCGGCGGGGGGTCGGAGAATCCCGTCCGTGCTATCATAAATCAATCAGGCTGGAATGCTGCGTTGCAAACTGCAAAACCCAATATGTGGTGGCAGAAAATAAAAGCATAACCTTTTTTCACAGAAAGCATCAATCTCACTAGCCTTTTATGTGTACACAGCAGAGTGAATATACAAACAGGATCTGAAATGCCCATTCGAAATGTTATCAAAATTAACATTAAGCTGGAGACGAAAAATAAGGGCAGAAAGAAGTTAACCAAGACAGATGTGACTGGGGAATAGTTACAATGAGCTCGGGGGAAATGGAATTGTAAGCTTTAGAATAGTAGTGACACATAGCTACAGACTTGATTGATTTAAAGGTTGAGACCTGATCAATTTGTGACCTGACTAATCTGAGGTTTGGACTTGATTAATTTAAAGGTTAAAGACCTGATTAGTTTTAACACTGTTTTGAAGAGCCCTTTGTTTATAGAACATAGAACTGAACAGCACAGTACAGGCCCTTCAGTCCACGGTGCTGTGTCGACCATTTATCCTAATCTGAGATCAACCTAACCTACACCCCTTCAATTTACTGCTGTCCATGTGCCTGTCCAAGAGTTGCTTAAATGTCCCTAATGACTCTGACCCCACCACCTCTGCTGGCAGTGCATTCCACACACACACACCACTCTCTGTGTAAAGAACCCACCTCTGACATCTCCCCTATACCTTCCTCCAATCACCTTAAAATTATGTCCCCTCATTGAGCCTTTGGTCATCGCATTAAGAGGTTTGGGGGTATGGAAAGGGATAAGGCGGGGGGGGGGGGGGGGGGGGGGGGGGGGGGGGGGATAGAGCACAAGGTGTCCTTATATTCCGATGACTTGTTCTTGTACGTGTCAGAACCAAGTGTGTCAATAGGGGGAATACTGGAGCTGCTTCGGGTGTTTGGGTCTTTCTCAGGGTACAAATTAAATCTGGACAAGAGTGAAGATTTTGTGGTGTCTCGGCCAGGCGTGGGGGCAGGAGTGGGGGGCGGGGGCGGCATTCCGTAAGGCAGGGACTCATTTTAGATACCTGGGGGTGTAGGTTGCCCGGGAGTAGTGGGGGGGTGGGGGGGGGGGGGTACACCATTTCTCGTTTGGTGGGCATAGTGAAAGCTGATTTGGCAAGGTGGGATGGTCTCCCTCAGTCATTAGCGGGTCGGATGCAGGCGGTTAAAATGAATGCGCTGCCTCGATTCCTGTTTATTTTTCAATGCCTGCCGATTTTCCTGCCAAAGGCATTTTTAGAGAGATTGAAGGGATGGCTACCTCGTTCATATGGTGGGGGGGGGGGGGCGAATGTGGAGAAGGTACGGAGCTGGGTCAGAGGTGTTGACTCCCAATGGGTCAGGATGGAGGAGGGTTTGTGTAGGGGGTCGGGATTGAAGGTGCTCGCGACAGCCCCGCAAACCACGTTCATATGTTTTGGTCCTGTCCAAAGCTGGAGGATTACTGGAAGAAGGTGTTTAGGGTAATCTCTAAAGTGGTGCACGGAAACTGGACCCGGGCCCTCGGGAGGCCATATTCGGGGTGTCGGACCAGCCGGGGTTGGAAACGGGCGCGGAGGCAGATGTCTTTGCCACGTTGATCGCCCAAAGACAGATCCTGATAGGGTGGAGATCAACCTCTCCACCCTGTGCCCTGGCGTGGTGGGGGGACCTGCTGGAATTCTTAACGCTTGAAAAGGTCAAATTTGAACTGAGGGGAAGGATGGAGGGGTTCTACAATTCATGGGCGTTATTCAGTATGCATTTTCGAGAATTGGATCACATTGAACACTCGTGGGGTTGGGGGGTGGGAGGGTTGGGGGGGAGGGGGACTGTATGTGTTAATGGTGACTATGGGTGATTCCTGATTCCTTTTTGTCATTTGTTTATGTTAACATGCGGGCTAATGTCTGGGGTTTGGTGGGAGGATGGGATTGTTGTTATCGATATGGGGATTGAAATTACATTCGTTGCTAATTATTGTTTATTGTTGGGTGCAAATTTGGGAGAAAATTTGAAAATGGAGGAGAATTTTTAAAAATTACAAAATAATTATGTCCCCTTGTGACAGCCATTTCCACCTGGGGAAAAGTCTCTGGCTATCCACTACATCCCTGCCTCTCATCACCTTGTACATCTCTATCAAGTCACCTCTCTTCCTTCTTCGCTCCAGTGAGAAAAGCCTTAACTCCCTCAATTTTTCTTCATAAGACATGCCCTCCAGTCCAGGCAGCATCCTGGTAAATCTCCTCTGTACCCTCTCCAAAGCATCCATATCCTTCCAATAATGAAGCGACCAGAACTGGACACAATATTCCAAGTGTGGTCTGACCAGGGTTTTACAAGAAGAAGTCTTACAACACCAGGTTAGTCCAACATGTTTGTTTCAAACACTAGCTTTCGGAGCACTGCTCCTTCCTCAGGTGAATTGCCATTAGGTGAATTGCCATCACCTGAGGAAGGAGCAGTGCTCCGAAAGCTAGTGTTTGAAACAAACCTGTTGGACTTTAACCTGGTGTTGTAAGACCTCTTACTGTGCTCACCCCAGTCCACGCCGGTATCTCCACATCAGGGTTTTACAAAGCTGCAGAAAAGCCTCACGGCTCTTAAACTCAATCCCCGTTAATGAAAGCCAACACACCATACGCCTTCTTAACAACCCTATCAACCTGGGTGGCAACTTTGAGGGATCTATGTACGTGGACCCCAAGATCCCTCTGTTCCTCCACACTTCCAAGAATCCTGCCTGTAACCCTGTATTCAAGCATTCAAATTCGACTTTCCAAAATGAATCACTTCACATTTGTCTAGGTTGAACTCCATCTGCCACTTCTCAGCCCAGCTCTGCATCCTGTCAATGTTCTGTTGTAACCTGCAACAGCCCTCGACACTATCCACAACACCACCAACCTTCGTGTCATCGGCAAACTTACTAACCCACCCTTCCACTTCCTCATCCGAGTCATTTATAAAAACCACAAAGAGCAGAGGTCCCAGAACAGATCCTTGCGGGACACCACTGGTCACTGACCTCCAGGCAGAATACTTTCCATCCACGATCACTCGCTGTCTTCTTTCGGCCAGCCAATTCTGTATCCAGACAGCCAAATTTCCCTGTATCCCATGCTCCCTAACATTCTGAATGAGCCTACCATGGGGAACCTTATCAAATTTATCATATAATCATGTGATAATCAGGATACATGTCTACTGGCACATGGGAACAGCTGTAAATACATACAGAATAATTTACTTATTGAACAGTCTCTTCAGGGTTGCATTCCCGAATGCAAACTGACTGAGGCAACTAAAGCGGAGACAAGGGCACAGATTCATAAAAGATTCCACAATTTCACAGGGTCTGGCCTCAGACCTTTCTTGGTTCAACAAAGTGGAGGAGGGACAGTGATGGATATCCATAGCAGAGTTTCTGCCAAAATGTCACTGTGCAGGGAAATGGCAGAGTGGCAACTGTATCGCCCCACAAGACTGTAAACCATCACCACGATAAGTTCAATGACCTAACAAACCCAGGCTAGATAACAAATAACAAACTGGGCTCTAATGCTTTTCTTCCCTGGGAATGCTGGGAATACATATTTTAACTCCTTAAAATTAATAGCTGTGCAACTAATCCTTCATGATACTAATGGTAGGGGGAGTGGTGGGAGGGGGGATACTACCTCAAGATCTTGAAGTATGGCTACTCATCTCACCTAATGGCAATTACTTGTGATGTACACCCAAAAACCTATTCCGCTACTTGATCAAGTTGGTTTATTTACCATAACTCTTACATCAGTTCTCACTTTGCATTTGGCACGCACTCCTCAACTATTAGCTATTGTCTAATTTATTCAATCTTTCCGGAAGAGAAAAGTATCAAAATACCCACAAGAGGTCGGTCACTTGTAGAGGGAACCCCCTATCTAAATCACCTCATGTCCTTGGAGGAGGAAGGTCATGATCTGTATTTTGGCATTCCACTCTTGCCGTGAGCAATGGTGAGTTTGGGTCATATTGCCAGGTTACCGACTGAACATCAACTGTCACTGTGACATTCCCGTGAAGCACCACACCAAAAGCTTCCAACTCCTTTGTTACTTTAATCCCAAGGAGATAATGCAGTTTTCTTTGCATCATCATTTTCTGTATACCCACCTGAGCAAGGGGACACAGGAGAAAGATGATAATGATAAATAGGAGGAATAGGGACAGAATTACCTTGTTGTGAACTATAAAGAAAAAATAAAGGACGGTGCATGACTTGGAGGGGATCTTGGAGGTGGTGGTGTTCACATGTTTTTATAAGTGGCAGAGGTTGCATGTTTTGGAGGTTCTTTTGAAGCTGCCTTGGTGAATTGGTGCAAAACATCTTGGTGCACACTGCAGCTAGAGTGTGACACTGGCAGAGGGAGTGAATGTTTAAGATGGTGACTAGGGTGCCAATGGGGGGGGGGGGGGGGGGGGGGGATTCAGAAGGGCTGAGGTGTTCCAGCACCTCCCCTGAGGGTGGCGCCGCAATGGGCCCGATAATCTTGTTCTCCCTCAGGCTGCTCGCTGACCCCGGGGCTACTCCATGGGATGGAGCAAAGGCCAGAGTGAACTCCGGAAGCCTCACTGTCACCTGGTTCTGCCTGGAGGCCCGCTCTTGTCTTAACCATGATCTCGATGCTCTCAGCCATGGCGCTCTGAGAATGTGACATGTTCCTCAGCAACTCGCCATGTCCCTCAGTGCCTCAGACAGGTCTCTCTGTGTCTGGTTCTGGTCCCTCGGCATCCGACCAATGCTCTTGATGCCCTCAACCATGATCCTTTGTGAATGGGTCAAGCTCTGGAGCGCCGCAGCATTGTCCATTTGCGCCCAGGACATATCCATCTGTAGCTGGGTTCTCCTGTCCTATGCCTCCGCCGTGCACATCATAGTCTGCACCAAGCCTTGGATGTCCTGAGTCATGACATCTTGCCACAGGCCTTCCACTGTGGACCCCACCCTTTCAGCATTTTCCTGAATGCCGGCATTGAACACTTTTGTCTTAGACAGCATATGTTAAGAAAAGGTAAGTGAAATTGCAGTTGATTTTCACCCTACTGCTCTTCAGCTTTCAGACAGACGTCTCTGGGGGGAGGGGGGGGGTGTCATAATATACATCTATGTATATAATGGAGTGCAGATAGGCAGTGATTGACACACAGGATGACCAGTAAGCGCACAGAACAGATCAGCCAATCACCAGACAGGACACAACCACTATAAAGCCAGATGGCACCAGTTTTCCCGCTCTCTCGGGATCCAGCCTCTGAGACAGTCAGAGCTTCAGAGCTCGTGAGCTACCAAGTGCAAACACCATGTGATAGCTAGTAAGTCTGGTCAGGCTAGCACCAGGTCTCCAGTCAAGTCAGCATAGTGTCAACCCACAGTTGAACATGTATTATAGTTTAGATGTTAAATAAAATCGTGTTGCATCTCATCAAGTGTTGGAAGTCTGTCTCTCGCTACACTGCATCAAGTGCAGTCCACATCAACCCAGCCAGCCCAACACATCAGGGGGGAGGTGGGGGGGGGGTCTGATGGGGGTGTCTGTTCGGGGTCTAATGAGGGTTTCTGATGGGGGCACTGTTGAGGATGTCTGATGAGGTACCTGATGGGGGGTCAGTTGGGGAGCCTGATTGGTACTGAACACTGAGTAATCCCACTTCTGACTTTATGATGGAGGGTAGGTCATGATCATATCATAGAATTTACAGTGCAGCAGGAGGCCTTTCGGCCCATTGAGTCTGCACCGGCTCCTGGACAGAGCATCCTACCCAAGGTTAACACCTCCACCCTATCCCCATAACCCAGTAACCCGACCCAACACTTAGGGCAATTTTGGACACTAAGGGCAATTTATCATGTCCAATCCACCTAACTTGCACATCTTTGGACTGTGGGAGGAAACCGGAGCACCCGGAGGAAACCCACGCACACACGGGGAGGATGTGCAGACTCCACAGACAGTGGCCCAAGCCGGAATCGAACCTGGGACTCTGGAGCTGTGAAGCGATTGTGCTATCCACAATGCTACCGTGCTGCCCCTGATGAAGCAGATGAAGGTAATTGGGTCTAATACACTACCCTGAGGAACTCCTGCAGCCATGTCTTGGGGGATGAGATGCTTTGACTCACGACAATCATAACCATCTTCCTGTATGCGAGGTATGACTCCAACCAGTGGAGGGTATTACCCCATTCCCATTAAGTTAAATTTTGCTGGAGCTCCTTGATGCTGCACTTGGTCACATTCTGCCTTGATGTCAAGGGCAGTCACTCTCACTCACCTCTGAAATTCAGTGCTTCTGTCCATGCTTGGGCCAAGTCTGTAAGATGTGGAGCTGACAGGCCCTGGCTGGAACCCAGCTCTTTCTCTTCCATAGCACGCAGGATTGCCATATTTAATGTGACATCTGAAAAATCAGGTCACAGAAAGACTCCTCCCTTTGGCAGTCTCTCCTGATCTGCAGCTCACTGGGAGTGCTGGTTCCCTCAGTGTTTTAAATGGGAAAAATTAGCTTAGCGTGGGAATGAAGTAAATTTATTTCATTCTTTACTGCAGAAAAACAAAAATAGCATTGACACTGAGTCAGTGTATTAATGCATAAACAAAATATTTACTCCCACTAGCAAGAGTATTCATGTGGGAAAGGTTTATGCCCTCAATTAACAGCAAATCACAAAATTACAACTCCTTAAAGTACAATTAATCTGCGTCATAGCTTTAACCGAATAAATTAACTCCCTTGGGAGAAAGGTAACCTTTTTGAATCATTTTTATTGCTACAATTTGAATCGTGATAAATATGGTAAATAACTGTTCACCCTTGTTCCATTCTGTTCAACCATGATGATGAACATCCAGTTGTGCATACACTTAGAAGGTTAATTTAACTTTTGTTGACTCGAGTATAATGAGCAATCGTTTGTCTGTTAAATACATTCCCTGATCACCAAAAGCTAAAATGATTCCCATCACCCCACCACACCTCCCCTTGCAGATTAGTTGAAGCCAACACTCCAATATCGGGCTGAATGCTCCAGTTCCCCAGCCGTGCGCGTGATTCTCGGCTGCAAGCCGTTCACTGACAGCGGGATCCTGCCGCTTGTCAATGAGATTTCAGATTGAAGCTACCCCATGCCATTTGGAAAGCATGGGGGTGCGCTGCCGGCAGGAACAGAGAATCCCAATGGCTCGTGCATTCCAGCCACGATCTCTCGTTTTGATCATGTCCATCGCATTACCCTCATCCCTCTGAACTAATTGCTGATCTTTCCCATCATTTCAATTCTTCTTCTTGCAAGCCACTTTTCCCTTTTCTTCAACACCTGCTTAAAAGGGTGACAGATCATATCCACCTTCAGTGTGGTTGGTTAGTTCAGTTGGCTGGATAGCTGGTTTGTGATGCGAAGAGATGCCAACAGTGTGGGTTCAATTCTCATACAGGCTGAGGTGATTGATGAAGGCCCTGTCTTCACAGCCTGAGGTGCGGTGACCCTCAGGTTACGTCACCACCTGTCAACTCTCAAAGGGGAGAGCAGCCTCTGTGGCTGCATTTAATTTTGTTTTACTTTTAGTTTCTTAAAATTGCACTTCCTAATATTGTTAACTCTACAAAAGCTATTTCAACCTATCCAAGACCATTATTGTGGTTTTTCGTTTAAGCATTCCACCTGTGCACTTGTTGGCCTATGTAATCTGTCCCTGGAGCTCTGTTATGGAACAATTTGCAAATTAACTGTAATTAACCATCGACATCTCTGAAACATTTAACATGGTTTAGCATTGTGCTTATATTTATAAGTTAACAAGGAATTAAAACTAGGTTCATAAGCATCCACTGTCCGCTGAACTGAATCTATGTTATTGTTGAATTTATCACCGATGTAATTTGCTCTTCATGTCAATTCATTCCATCTACTCATCAACCAACTCCACTATTCTTTTATGAATTATTCCATTGTACATTTGTGAGCCTGTATCAAGTCATACACCCTCAGTGTTAATCTCCAGCTCTCTGTCAGTGCCGGCATAGTTTTATCAGAAGACCTTAATCCCCATATCTTCCCATCCATTGACTGTCTACATCTCCCGCTGCCTTGGGAAAGTGGGCCGCATAATCAAAGACCCTCCCACCTGGATTATTCTCTCTTCCAACCTCTTCCATTGGGCTGGAGATACAAAAGTCTGAGAACAAACACTAACAAGATTCAAAAAGAGCTTCTTCCCCGCTGTTAGCAGACTCCTGAATGACCCTCTTATGGACTGAACTGGTCTCTCCATGCATCTGCTCTGCTGAGTAGTACCTGTGTCTATATACTTCCATTGTGTATCTATCGTATGTCCTATGTTTTTCATGTATAGAAAGATCTGTCTGGACTGTATATAGAACAATACTTTTCACTGTACCTCGGTACATGTGACAATAAACCCAAAACAAATCTTTCAATGGAGCCGTGAAAATCATGTTTCTTTTCATCTTTTACAGATAGGGGTAGATTTTCCTTACCACCTGAGCAATAAGCATTGGCCAGGGTGTGAAAAGTAGAATATATTCAGAATCGGATGCCATTTGCAGGACCCAATTACTTTTTCTTTCCTAAATTCAATTACCAGTCCGACTCTCCTTTAGCATTTTATGCCGAGGAGGCTTAAAGGCAGATAATGTAATTGAAAATCTCACCCAAAGATTGTTTTCACAAATCTAATCAACATCACCAATTCATACTTTGTCATTTGTTAAAATTCTTGGTCTACTCCTCACTCTAATCTCAAATGGAATATCCACTCACTATTCCAAATACAATTGCTTCTACAAAGCTTGGTTTCCTTGTACATGCCATATCTTTACTCTTGAATAACTCTTCAAAACATTTAATACCACATAAAGCCTCAGTCTGTCCAATCTCATAGTCTTTCTTTCTGCCACAGCCATGCCATCCCCACTGATCTTATGCCTTCGCACCCACCTTTTGGTCAGCTCCTGGGGCCTCACTGTTAAATTAAGCCCATTGTGGGCAATGTTTTTTAAATAAATTTAGAATACCCAATTCGTTTTTTCCAATTAAGGGGCAATTTAGCCTGGCCAATCCATCTACCCTGCAGATCTTTGTGTTGTGGGGGCAAAACCCACTCAGACACGGGGAGAATGTGCAAACTCCACACAGACAGTGACCCAGAGCCGGGATCGAACCTGGGACCTCGGCACCGTGAGGCAGCAGTGCTAACCATTGCACCACCGTGCTGCCTCAATGCTTTTAAAAAATTTTTTTTAGAGTACCCAATTATTTTGTTTTTCCAATTAAGGGGCAATTTAGTGCAGCCAATCCACCTACCCTGCACATCTTTGGGTTGTGGGGGTGAAACCCACGCAGACACGGGGAGAATGTGCAAACTCCACACAGACAGTGACCCAGAGCCGGAATTTGAACCCGGGTCCTCAGCGCTGTAGGCAGCAATGTGAACCACTGCGCCACCGTGCCGCCCTCACTGCTTTTTTTTAAATGACATGCAGGAGCTGGAGGATTGAGTAAAATCCTATGAACTATTATTTAATCTGTTTTTACTGTGTCCTTTTGACATAACCACTGTTCCTTCCATTTTCTGTGAGAAAAACATGGTTATTTTTAATAATAGAAATGTGTGCTGCCTGAGATGTATGGGTTCATGTGATCCACTTTGGCATAAATGCCCTGCATTCATTAAACAAACTTTAAAAGCAAAAAGGCAACAGATGATGAAGTAATAGAAAATATCTTGGGATGAGCCTATACTTGGTTCACAGCCAAAACAAAAGTGCCAATAACACTGTATTTCATCAACACAAAGCAGCCACTTTCTTTCTCTGGTGCTGGTCGCTGAAAGTTTAGCATTCCCACAAGTTTCTTTGAAATCCAAAGGAATTTTCAGTCATTCCAGGTTGCGACACAGCCTGCATTTGGTGCTTGTTACACTTTCAAGTACATCAACATTGTAAATCCAAAATGTTGAAGTCCAGATAGCAGTTTAGTAATGGAAAATGGTTGCTGAGAATAAAAAGATAATGCAAACACTTTTTTCTGTGAACGTTTGTGTAGCGGAGCCAGTTGTTTATTTCTTGGATTATGAGGGAACAAAGGCATTATTTCCAATTCCAACAAGTAGCTACAAATTGTATGAAAATCTACTACTGACTGTCTCCTCCACTCTCTGATAGCTAAGTTAGGATCAATGCCCTAATGTACCACTAGTTGTAAAAAGAAATAAGGAGCCCCATTTTTTTATATTGGCCGAGATTCTCTGGCCTCCCCTTGTCATGTTTGTCAGCGGCGGGAGGTGGCCTGCCATTGGTGAGTGGTGGAATCTTCTGATCCTGCCGCTGTCACTGGGATTTCCCATTGAGTTCGCCCCATGCCATCGCGAAACCCATGGCGGGACCGGAAGACCCCACTGGCATGAACAGCCAGAAGATCTCACCCAGGTTTGAAAGGGACCGTGAGTTATCATGACTAAAAGGACTATTGAGATAGATACTGAGATTGTTCTGTAATATATGATCTTGTCACTCGAAGAACGCATGCTCATAATAAAGGGATACTTCATTGGAGCATAAAATGGTTCATATGACATTAATTCAATCTGCTAGACAATAGGGAAGTCAATTGAGGACTCACATATAAACCCAACATTACCCAATTTAAGTTATTTTAATTTGGAATTTTGGATCAGTATCTATCTGTTCCATACGTAATGTGTTCGGTCAATTCAGCATAGCAATTCTCCATGTCTGTATTGATATCTTCATCTAATGTAAACTTGGGAGAAAAATCTAACTCTTATGGTCTATCCACAAAGAACAATAATATGTCAAGAACATCAATTGGCGGGTTGCACCTTTCGTTTAGTTATAGCATTCCTGACTCTGAGTCAGAGGTGAGGACAGAGAATTTGGCGTTCAGCCAAATGTCCCATTCACTGCAGTGGGAACTGAGAATCCCGCTGCCATCAATGGACGGGGAATCCCGCCCAGAGTCAGGGTTTGAAGCCCATTCCGGTCAATCTAGTGGAGATTAGGTTGACGTAAGTGGGTAATTTGTGCCACATGGATTGTGGGTGCCCAGAAAACACACCTGCCATGTAGGAATAAGGGTAACTGTTGCCCTATGGATACACATATAGTCACAAATACTCATTTGCTGGCTAAAACATTATGTGCTGCTGCATATAATTGTCAAAGCTGGTATGCATGACCAGAATAATCTTTCTCTATTGCTTCAGTAATCTGTAGGTTGAGCTATGCCAAAGATCCAGTATAAAACAACTTCATTTCTACACTTGGTGGAAGATGAAAACCTTCATGATTTACAAAAGTTCCATTTGAATCACTTAAATTAAGAAAAAATCACTTCTAAGCAATTTTGACATGTAAAATACATTACAATGTACACATAAAAGTACAAATTATATACATAGATAAGTTAACCACAATATTGTGACTGTTCTTATACTTTAAAAAAAACACAAAAAGGATAATGGCAGGACAAAGCGCCTGCAAAATTTCAGCCTTCATTCAAATAGCTTACAAAAACAAGTACATTATCTTGTCAGCCCCATTAGGAAATCACTGGCATTTAAACGTTTCTGAACCACATCTATTTTTTTTTAGTCTTGTGATGTTTTTCGTGACACATCTGGAATGAATATGTTTAAGTGCTTACATCTACTGAAAGTGAGTCAAAGATGTCTAACAAAACAAGGTATTGCACAATCCTAGTGTGACTCACAGAAGAGTGCATTTTGTAGGCTGACTGACCACCTACAATTTCATCAATGAACTTGCAAGTCGCCCTGCAGAACGAGGCCCTGTGTTACTGCTGCTGATAAGGTACAACATTGTTTTTGTGACAGTGTTTTAGTGTAAGTGTGTGAAAACTACCAAACATCTTCTAAAAGCAACTAAAATGCTCTTTAGTTCTTACACGTGGCAAAATAATGCATTCTACCAACTCCGTCCTTTCGTGTTACTTCAAATCTCAGAATATATTAAAAGCCATACAGATGTGTTTCATGCTGCAATGCGGAATGTTTATAAAGTGTTCTATGTAAACAATTTAGTCATGGATAGAACTTGCTTCCCATATGACACAAATCTATTGCATTCCAGTCCTATATTTCTGTGATCGTGAACATCATTATATTAGCAATCCTTTTTTTCCAGAATCCAGAATACTGAGTTGGCTAACCAGCAGCCAACTCAGGGTTCAGTTTGAATTCCAATAATCAGTAGACCAGGTGGAGTCCAGCACCAAGTTCTGAGTTTCTGCCGGAAGCAGCAGAGAATAAATAGCCAGCTGCAAACCCCGGAGTGGCGTCCACAACGTGAGAGTTAATACTGAGGTGTGCAGTCAGGAGCACACTCTCCCAAGTTCAATTCAGAATGAATTAGCTAACACCAAGCTGTACAAAAACAAAAAGACACATTTGAATCTGATCTGAGATCGATGAAATATGGACAATGTCTTGTCTTGATCTCACTGAGGTGAATCCTCCTTGGTGCTGTCACGGGGGTTCTAGACTACTGTACATCCAAGTGTCTTGTCTTCAGAGGCCAGGTATTTCTAACATCTTTCGGTTTGGGACCAGCTACAGAGTGGTTTATGTCCACACTAAACCCTGGTTAGAAGTGTTGATCTGGGAAAGCAAAAATAGAAGCACATTGCTTTAACTGATTAATCAAAGAGTAGAATAGAGAAACTGGAACTTGAAAGAACAACAATGCGATCAAAGAAACAGCAGATAATCATGTCACCAGAAGGCTATTTAACCTCTTCTTCGTAGATCAATTTTTCAGGTACCTCATACCTGTAGGGCGCGATTTAACGGGAAACGAACGAGTCCCATGTCAAGCACGTTTAGCTGGGTGATTCCCAACGTTAGTAGCACAGAGATCGGCCCACTATGAAATGGGATTCTGCTTCATTTCCTGACCTCTGTGAGGAACGCCCCGCTAAGGCTGCACTTAGTCCCATTTCCTGCACTAATGAGCAGGAACAGATCAGGGTGCCATTTTTAAATGGTACTTCAATCTCTCGACCCTCCATCATGGTCTCCTGACCCGACCAACGCCCCAACTTACCAATGAGGGTTCCTCGAGCCCCCTGCACCTGACCTCATAAGGGTCACATCCTTGGTGCAGGAATGATGCCACCGGGGCACTGACAGCCTGGTAGTGTCACATGTGTAGCCTGGCAGTGCCAGGTGGCACACAGGTGGCAGTGCCATAATGCCAAGGTACCACCCTGCCCAACCATGCAGGGGCCCATGGTCGCCTAGGAGACTACCTCAAGTACCTGTATTTCTGGTCCACGTTTGGGGAAACCAGTGCTAAAATGCCTGGGGTCTCCAAGGTGAGGCCGTTTGGTAGACCCGGCATAGACATATTAAAGTGAGACTAACTGCTCACTTGAATATGCAAATTTGGGTGCCGTCTACAATGGGAGGGTTCCAGATTGTGGCACCTTGTGTTACGAGGTCAGTAAATGGGATTTACAGGCCTCGCTGTGTCCCCAGTCGATCGATAGATCACACCCGTAATAACTGAATGCCTGTGAGGTTTAAAACAAAGGAAAGTGAATGAGCTCTAAACAAGCCAGTCAATCGCCAATGTAATATGTGTCCCACTTTCTACCCTCCCTAAATTGGGATAATCCACAACTCTGCATGTTGTGTTGTAACACACACTGAGTCTCCTTCTCCTCTCACCACAATGAGAGTTCCTCGAGCCCCCTGCACCCCACCTAAGGGCAGGGCTCATCCGGGCCATATCCTTGGTGCAGGAATGATACCACCTGGGCTCCCTTAGGTATCTGGATCCTGCTTAGGAAATTCCATGATTTTAAAACTCTCAGCCATGTTTTCAAATTGCACCACGGACTAATCCCTCCCCATCTCTCTTATTTCCTCCACACTCACATCGCTCCAGGATATCTGTATTCCTAGGCTTCCGGCCTGTTGAGCATCCTCAATTTTAATTGCTCTAACCTTGGTGGCAGTGCCTTTAGTTTAATGATCCTCCTGTTAATCTCTTTTTGTCCCGTGTTTTTTTCCCTTTTAATTTCTAGTATTCTGCTGTTTCAATTTTTGTACAAGGACAATTAATATGCCTATGCCTTTAAGATGGTCATTACCTTTAATTCAAATGGCTGGTAAACTGAGGATTGACCTATGACCTAATGCAAGGCAGGTTGTAAGGATGTATTTATCTTTCAGATGAGTTCTAGTGAGATCAGTGCTGATGCACCTTGTTATACTTGGTTATCAGTCAGTGGACTGTTTTGAATTGTCGGGCTTTGTCAATGGATCGTGCTGGTTGGTCGGGTTTTCTCTGGAATGTTCCATCCTCTGTGAGACTGTGTTTTCTCTTTCAATTTTGTTTCTGGGATCAAAGCTGGGGATGGCTACTCTCATTTTCTCGCTGATGTTTTAAACCCCTCTGAAAATCTCGTGTGGGGAATTCTGCTCTTCCCTCAGTAAAGCTAGAGGACATTCTAGTGAACTTGGAAACCAAGGAACTAAACCAAGAAACTAACTCAGACTGAGAACTGGGTTGAGGGGAGGCAAAGAAAATGTAAAAAATTTAACAGGCCCGAGTTTCCTTTGAGTGAAGGTGCAGGTTAATAAAAGTTGAAGTGCATCTCCAGAGCAAATCCTACTGTCTGGGGTACTGTCTGAATACTCCTGCCTGGAGATCTCTAGCAGCACACCGGGT
Source organism: Scyliorhinus canicula (assembly GCF_902713615.1). Classification (NCBI taxonomy): domain Eukaryota; kingdom Metazoa; phylum Chordata; class Chondrichthyes; order Carcharhiniformes; family Scyliorhinidae; genus Scyliorhinus; species Scyliorhinus canicula. Next base: position 174,181,651 of record NC_052148.1, on the reverse strand, counting down.
GGCTTCCAACCCTAAGCATCCAGGAAGGACAGCCTGCTTTGAGGACTCCAACATCGAAAGCAAAACACTCATCTTTCTTTTCATCTTAATTTTTCTAATTTTTATCCCTCCCTCTCTGTCTTTGTTTGTCTTGCATGTGTTTGGGCGGTGGGTGGGATGGTAGACGTTGGGCGGGGGGGGGGGGGGGGGGGGAATAGATTAGCTGGCCGTTATCTTGTTGTAATTATTGCATATTTCAACTTTGTTTCTGTTAGAAATAAACAGCTATTGTGTTGAAGTTACAATCCGGGTGGCTATAACATATTGAGCAGCCAAAGGGCCTAAGATTCTGCGAATTTTAAATGAATTATTGGTTAATTCACTTGATTTGGGACTCCGGGATCAGTGGAGCTGGAATCAATCGCGCACCAGGGCAGGGTGTCGTAACATTAGTTCCAAAGGCCTGAGCTGTGGAATCCTCCCCCCCCCACCCCCCACCACCCCCCCCCCCCCCCCCCGCCTAAACCTAATTGCCTCTTGACTTATTTCCTTCTCTCACGTATTCAATAAAACTTATCTTTTTTAGCAAACTATTGGTCATTATGTGGCATGGTGCCAACCTTTGTCTGAAAATGCTCCCATGAAGCACCTTGGGATGTTTTATTACTTTAAAGATGGCAGAGGCTTCACATGTATCAGGTGTGACATGTTTTAATGGTGAACATGTTAGTAAATCTCCATTCCCCCTAGCCAGGGATAGTAACCTCACCAATGCCCAATCAGTGCTCCTCACTCATCTTGGTCTTCCATAAAGGACTCCACTTGGCATCCTGGCGGCCTTTGTAGGGAGGGTACCCATCCACTTGCCACCTCCCATCTGCAAGCCGCCAGATTGACATTTCTAAGGACTTGCACCAATTCACGGCAGTAGGACTTTCCGCTGCGGGAGCAGGACGGGGGTGGGTGGGGGGGAGGTGGGGCAGGGGTTGTAGGGGGGAGGACAGGGAGTTGGTTTGAGCATCCCACGAGCCGGGTGAATTGGGCGCTCTATCCATAAATTACATTCAAAACAGCTCTAATGAGCTATTTACATGTTCCAAGCAGGTCTGGGTGGGACGCTCATTGGGACGGGTTGGGCGGAATGGGTTTCATGATTGGTGTGAAACCCGTTTTTGGCCCGACCCCCGATTCAGCGGATTCCCTCCATTGGCGGTGGCCCTGGAGAATCCCGTCCGGCATGTCAATGTGTTGGCATACTGTTTTAATATTAAAAAACACTTCCTAGTGAATCTGGGAGTAAGTGCAGAGTATGAAGTTTACCCCTTCCTCTTTAAAGTCTGTGTTTTTCCGTCACTCACTTATTCTCATCAATCATCACAGTACTCATAGTTACAGGGGTGACGATTTTCCAGCCCCGTTCGCTGTGGGTGCAAATCCCGCTATGGGTAGGAACTCTCGCGAGATGCCCATAATGGGTTTTAAGCCAGGGAGATCGCAGAAAGAGACCCCCCCCCCCTCAAACCGGTGACCTAATTAGGTTCACACCCAATGAGGCCGTGGATTTGCATGGGTTTAAATATTATTAAATGGCATAAAGCAGTGATGGACGATGAGAGTGGTGGTGGGGCAAGATTGCTGACGATGATGGGTGGGGGGAGGGGGAGGGGGAGATTGCTGACGATGATGGGTGAGGGGAGGGGGAGGGGAAGATTGCTGACGATGGTGGGTGGGGGGAGGGGGAGATTGCTGACGATGATGGGTGGGAAGAGGGGGAGATTGCTGGTGAGGATGGATACGGGGAGGGGGAGATTGCTGGTGAGGATGGATGGGGGGAGGGGGGGTTGCTGGTGAGGATGGATGGTGGGGTGGGGGAGACTCCTGACGATGATGGATGGGGTGGGGGAGATTGCTGGTGAGGATGGATGGGGGAGGGGGGGATTGCTGGTGAGGATGGATGGGGGAGGGGGAGATTGCTGGTGAGGATGGATGGGGAGGGGGAGATTGCTGGCGATGATGGATGGGGTGGGGGAGATTGTTGGTGAGGATGGATGGGGGAGGGGGGGATTGCTGGTGAGGATGGATGGGGAGGGGGAGATTGCTGGTGAGGATGGATGGGGGAGGGGGAGATTGCTGGCGATGATGGATGGGGTGGGGGAGATTGCTGGTGAGGATGGATGGGGGAGGGGGGATTGCTGGTGAGGATGGATGGGGGAGGGGGGGATTGCTGGTGAGGATGGATGTGGGAGGGGGAGATTGCTGGTGAGGATGGATGGTGGGGTGGGGGGGAGATTGCCGATGAGGATGGATGGGGGAGGGGGGGATTGCTGGTGAGGATGGGTGGGGGGAGGGGGAGATTGCTGACGATGATGGGTGGGGGGAGGGGGAGATTGCTGACGATGATGGGTAGGAGGAGGAGGGATTGCTGGCCATGATGGGGAGGGGGGATTGCTGGCGATGATGGGGAGGGGGGGATTGCTGGTGATGATGGATGGGGGGAGGGGGGAGATTGCTGGCGAGGATGGATGGGGGAGGGGGGGATTGCTGACGATGATGGATGGGGGGAGGGGGAGATTGCTGGTGAGGATGGATGAGAGGAGGGGGGATTGCTGGCGAGGATGGATGGTGGGGTGGGGGGGAGATTGCTGACGATGATGGGTGAGATGGGGGGAGATTGCTGACGATGATGGATGGGGGGAGGGGGGATTGCTGGCGAGGATGGATGGTGGGGTGGGGGGGAGATTGCTGATGATGATGGGTGGGGGGAGGGGGAGATTGCTGACGATGATGGATGGGGGAGGGGGAGATTGCTGGCAAGGATGGGTGGGGGAGGGGGGATTGCTGGTGAGGATGGATGGTGGGGTGGGGGGGGAGATTGCTGACGATGATGGGTGGGAGGAGGGGGAGATTGCTGGCGAGGATGGACATTGGGGTGGGGGCAGATTGGTGGTGAGGATGGATGGGGGAAAGGGGCTGATGTCCAATTGAGGTGATGGTGGAGGGGGCCTGTCTCTTAACTTCGAGATCAGTGCGCCGTATAAAAGGGACGGCCTGATATCTGTGGAGCCAGGCTTGCTGGTGTCTTTCGACCACACCCCTCAAGAATGATGGTGCAAAACACGCCCCCTTGCTTTTATTGGACAAAGTGTCAGAAGCTCGGGAGAGAAAACCTGACTTCCTCTGGGGAGAAACCTGCCAGTTTGTCATTCTTTTGGGAAAATTCCGCCCATGTTTCTCGTGAAACTCTGGACTGGCAGATTTTGAAGAGAACGCAGAATGGGGTTGCATTGGGCAAACAGAGTCCTTTGCGTAGATTCTGCTCCATACCACTGCTGATGAAGAGATTTGTATGCATAAACTCCATTTGCACACTAAATGCTTGATTTCCTTTTGTTTTCCATTTTTCCATCTCAAATATTTGCTATGGTTTGGCAAACTTTCAATGGAGACTTAAAATAAAAGCACACAATCACTAAGTAAACAGATCAAAAACACTGATCCCATTGATCCTCAAACAAAAATAAGTAGAGGGAAACATGTAATTATCTCGAGTTTACAGAGGGCCTTTCTTTGTAATTACCCGCATACTAAAATTGATGTTTCATGATCTTTGGTGTGTACCTTAGCATCTTCCACCTCTCTTTCTCAATGTGGTTCTCGGGGCTTTCACTCTCATAGGATGCCAAGTAAAGTGCTGAGGAGAAACAGGAGAAATAATAATACATTACTAATGGTATAATTTCAATCTAAAGTAAAATCTGTTTTTTAAATTCCTGGGCGGGTTTCTCCGTTGCCTGACACCGATATCGTAATTGCCGATCGGGCGGAGAATCCACTCCGACGTTCAAATCGGGACCGGCACCGGTTTGATGTCGGTCAGCCATGCTCCGCCCCCTTGGAAGTGGCGTAATCACGTTGTGTGCTGCACGCTATTGCAGCGGCGTTGCCACGTCATCGGCAGGCCCTCCCACGATGCTCCGCCCCCCCGATCGGCCAAGTTCCCAACTGCACGTGTGACGTGTGGTCTGAGCAGTCGGGAACCCGGTGTAGCGGCTGTGGACTGTGCCTAGCGCCGCCCCAGTCAGCAGGGATCGTTGTCGCTGGCCAGGGGGAGGCTTCCGCGATGGCTGGGTGAACTGTTGGGTGGGTGGCCAGTGGGGTTGTGGATGGCGGGTCGGGTCTCCATATGACCGGCGCCATGTTGTACGGCGTTACAGCTGCCATGCGCATGCGTCGCCAGTGACCCGGCCATTCTCTGGCTGTTTTCAGCATCGGAGCTGAGAGTTTCACCCACCGCCATTGCTTACCCCTCACCGGTCCCGGAATCGGTAAGGGTTTGCCGCCGATTTTGGCGTCATAAAACACCCGAGAATTCTCCGTTTGAGCCGGCACTTAATCGCTGAAACGGAGAATCCAGCCCAATACGTATCTGAGACACAAATAAATGGCAACACAGAAAGAGGTCATTTGATTCTTGTGCACATGTCAGTGCAAGTCTTCAACAACTTTGAGTTCTCTCTTCAGTCCCGTTTTCTTTCCACTTCCCTGTACCCATTTGTCACAGAGTCTTAGGGATGCATTCATGTTATCCTCCCAACGATTGAACCGAGTCAGGTTGCTTGTTTTGCTCTAGCATTAGTCAAGCAAGTACAGAGAAAATAAGGTGAGAAAAATCTTACTGTCCATCTGGGTTTTAGAAATGAGTTAAATTTGATCATGATTAGGAGACAAAAGCTTGTGGTGCACCCAAGGATTTGTATCCATGGCAACAGATATTTTAATGAACAAGTGAACTCTTTGCTTTGATTCACTGGCCCAGGTTGCTGTGGATCAGCAGAAACCTGTGCTTTAAATGCTATGTATGTTTGACAGCTTTATATATGGGAAATGATTTTTTGTGGGGATTTGATTTGTTTCAATTTGAATTTCGAAGATTACAGGAAGTGTGTCTCATCTCAGCCTGCAACACTACTTTAGTTTTCCCGGCTCCATAATCCAAATAAAGGGGAGTAGGCGAAGGTGAGGGTAAATGCAAGGGATGTTTGTTGTACAGCCACTGGACTAGATTCTGATTAGTAGAGTTTGCAAATTGTAGTGGCTTTACTATTTATTGTCTAAGAATGTGTAAATTTAGTATTCTGTAATCTAGTGAAATCTGTCATTAATCTTTATAGCTGCTTAATATTTACATTTAACAAACACAAAGGGGGGGCACAGTGGTTAGCACTGCTGCCTCACAGAACCAGGGACCCGGGCACAAATCCAGCCTTGGTTCACTGTCTGTGTGGAGTTTGTACGTTTGTGGGTTTCCTCTGAGTGCTCTGATTTTCTCCCAGAGTCCAAAAGATGAAATAAAAAATGAAATGAAATGAAAATTGCTTATTGTCACAAGTAGGCTTCAAATGAAGTTACTGTGAAAAGCCCCTAGTCGCCACATTCCAGCGCCTGTTCGGGGAGGCTGGTACGGGAATTGAATCGTGCTGCTGGCCTGCCTTGGTCTGCTTTAAAAGCCAGCGATTTAGCCCGGTGTGCTGAACCAGCCCCTGAGCAGGTTAGGTGGATTGGCCATGCTAAATTGCCCCTTCGTATCCAAAGATGTGCAGGTTAAATAACGTAACGGGAATAGAGCCAGGGAGTGTACCTGGTTTAGCGGGCTCTTTCTTTTTTTTTAAATTTAGTGTACCCAATTAATTTTTTCCAATTAATGGGCAATTTGGCATTGCCGATCCACCTACCCTGCACATCTTTGTGTTGTGGGGGCGAAACCCACGCAAACACAGGGAGAATGTGCAAACTCCACACAGGCAGTGACCCAGAGCCGGGATTGAACCTGGGACCTCAGAGTCGTAAGGCTGCAGTGCTAACCCACTGCGCCACTGTGCTGCCCTAGCGTGCTCTTTCTGAGGGTCAGTGCAGACTCGGTGGCCTCCTTCTGCACTGTAGGGATTCTACGGTTCTCTTCTATGACTAGAGTGTTTTGTTCAACTCTGGGCTACTTTACAATGGGCAAGATCTTCCGGATCTTACAGACCCGCTGACTGCACTCACCCACCACAGGTTACCTGGCGTCGTCAGATGGATTCAATGGGAAATCCGATTGACAGTGGCAGAACCTTCCAGAACGTTCTTTCATGAAACATTCTTTCATCCTGTTTTAATTAAGGGGCAATTTAGCATGGCCAATTCACTCACCCTGCACATCTTTTTTTTTTGATTTTGGGGTTGAGACCCACACAGACACATGGAAAATGGGCAAACTCCACACGGACAGTGACCTGCGGCACGGATCGAACCTGGGTCCTTAGCGCCGTGAGGCAGCAATGCTAACCACTGCGCCACCGTGCCGCCCTGTCTTTCATGAATCCCAGAAAATCAATTTTACCTTCCCCAAGCTACATATATGAGGCAAATAACCAGAAGCTGGCCTGAAGTGTTTGCCTACATTAAGTTCTCAATTTTCAGGAGTGAAGATTAACCTTCTGAGTCAAAGGAGAGAATGTTACCACTGAGCCACCAAGACTGGGAAAACATAAACAAATATTTTTCAATGGCAAAATACAGAACAGATGTTGCTCTGAATTCTAAACACGAACAGTAATTTGTTTCAATCATTGTGTTTCGTGCGTACAGGAACGATTATATTTCAATCAAACGTACATCATAGCCATGAACAGCGTCTCAGGCAGTAGAGTTAATGAGTCTGATGGCAGGTGTCACATTACGATGATTTAAAAGTAAAAGTTAATACAAGTAAATTAATTCTAAAGCATGCTTTCTCCATCAAGCAAAATGCTTTTCAGTTTGGGTTTTCATTCTGTTTATATTGAAGTGACTGAATTCAAAAATCAACACATGAACAATCCACGATATCCGTTCTTAAAAAAAAGTTGTAATCCTTTTGGGTCATCGTACAGAATTTCGATTCACCACTCTGGAAATAAATAAATGTACAGTTTCTACTACAACTCCCTTGCCGTGTCCAGGAAATTAGTGTCAATCAATGTTTTACAGAACTTACATATTTACAGAAGCACTGATGTGTGCCAAACACTTACTTTACAAAAGAAAGTCACATGCTAATTTGAGGGAATTACTTATCAAGTCTGTTAATATTCCACCAGAATTTTTCATGTTCCTAGCAACTCGGCAGTGTTGACAGACACAGTGAAATCACAGTTGATCTGTTTTGAGTCACTTAGTTCACGAATAAAGAGGTCTAGCATTTAAGACGGTGATAAGAAGCATTGTTTTCTCTCAGAGGATCATTACTCTGTGGAATTCTCTTCCTCAGAGAGCAATGGAGGCCTGGTCATTGAGTTTATTCAAGACAGAGCTGGACAGATTTGTGATAGACAGGGGACTGGATTCTCCAATTTTGAGGCTATGTCCAGAGGAAGAGTCTGGTTTACGACGGAAAAAATCAGCGAGGTCCCAGCACCGATCCTCCAACCAGTGAGGGGCTCGCACCACGTGAAACACACGGCCCTCCCGATATAAACGCCTGGAGAATTGCCCGGTCCGTGGCCGCACATGCGCACAGCGAAGTTGGCGCCATACAACATGGCGCCCCCAACACGCGGACCCGACCTAGCAGATAGTGCTCCCCTGGACACACCCTCGCCTCCACCTACCAGTCCCCACCCCCCAGCTATTGCCGAAACCCCACCAGCCAGTAGCATGTTCCCCCCACCCCCACTCCCTGGACTGTGGTGGCGCCAGACACAGTCCGCAGCCGCCACGCCGGCTGTAAACAGGGATTCTCTGCCCGATCGCCAATTATGATATCGGCGTCAGGCAACGCAGAGTCCCACCCAGAGAGTCCAGGGTTATGGGGAGAAGATGGAAAAGCGGAGCTGAGACCACAACCAGATCGACCATAATCCTATCCAATGGTGGAGCAGGCTCAAGGGGCTGAATAGCCTACTCCTGATCCTAAGCCCTATGACATTTATTCATAATATGCCATAATTTATTAAGTTATTTTCGTGGTAAGTTAACATTCGGACATATAGGACCTTGCGAAGTGCCGGGCAATCAGAAAAGGGAGGGCGGGGCCTGAAAGGTGGGGGGAGGGGGAGATCAGGATTGCATGGAAAAATGGCGCCCTGATCTGCTCGCCAGCTGAAAATCCCTATAAGTGTGGCCTCGGCGTGGGAAACTCCCCGAGGTAAAAAAAATGTTGAAGTGCTGGTGGATAGCGGGATGTTTCTCGATGCTGCAGCCACGGGACACATCCTGCCAAATGCTCCGTTCGGCAGACTTAACATCTGTCCACTGAGTCGTGTCCATAGTTAATAGGATTTAGTTATTGAAACGTTGGTAGTATAAAAAGATAATGGGAAGGGTTTTTGCGGCATCGTTGGCAGCCTGTAATTGGCTGGCAGCTCGATCTTCTGGTCCCGCCGTTGTCAAGGGGGTTTCCTGTTGAATATTCCCCCAGTAATCGGGAAATCGATGGTGGGGGTGCATCGTCAGCGGGACCAGGAGATCCCACTGGTGTGAAATGCCAGAAAATATAAGCCTTTATCTGAATTGATCCGCAGATCCAATTTATATTTAATCAATGTATTAAATGACCTCCTTGTAAGAAAATAAATATTCTTGAATAGAGCCAGAGCTGCAGAAAGTGAATCATAATTGTTACTTTGAAGAATCACTGTTTTCCAGTAGCCCTCTTTAAAGTGGATGCACGATATCATCACAATATTATCTAGTGACTTACTATCTTCAGAGAAGACAGGAGCTGTGAGAAGATACTGAAGAATTTTGCGATCACGCTCGAAGGGGCATTCCACTTGTTTCCAGGTCATAAACTCACTGACTTGCTTTGCCAGCTCCCAGAATTTCTAAAAGAAGCAGAAGTAATAAATTAAATATTTTCATGCAATGGTTCGGACTATAATCTTAGAGGATATCAAAGTGCACATCAATATTTCGTAGTGGTTTTAAATGTGAAACACTTCACAAGGGGCAGCACGGTAGCATGGTGGTTAGCATAAATGCTTCACAGCTCCAGGGTCCCAGGTTCGGTTCCCGGCTGGGTCACTGTCTGTGTGGAGTCTGCACGTTCTCCCCGTGTGTGTGTGGGTTTCCTCCGGGTGCTCCGGTTTCCTCCCACAGTCCAAAGATGTGCAGGTTAGATGGATTGGCCATGCTAAATTGCCCGTAGTGTCCTAAAAAAGTAAGGTTATGGGGGGGTTGTTGGGTTACGGGTATAGGGTGGATACGTGAGTATGAGTAGGGTGATCATTGCTCGGCACAACATCGAGGGCCGAAGGGCCTGTTCTGTGCTGTACTGTTCTATGTTCTATAAACCTAGTGCCTTTGGACCAAGAAGATCACAGTTGTCTGAACATTAACCCAAAAGGGAATGTGAAAGGTAATACATCTATTAGGGGCTGTTTAGCACACTGGGCTAAATCGCTGGCTTTGCAAGCAGACCAAGCAAGCCAGCAGCACGGTTCGATTCCCGTAACAGCCTCCTCGAACAGGCGCCGGAATGTGGTGACTAGGGGCTTTTCACAGTAACTTCATTGAAGCCTACTCGTGACAATAAGCGATTTTCATTTTCCATATTGGAAATTCAAATGAAGTATTTTAAAAATGTCTGGTTGACAGTAAAAAAATGATCATTTATAAGCACATATATCTATGAGACACGAAAGTATTCCCTGTAATTAATTTGGTGGTTTGGGTCACCGAAGAACCTGGATTTTCCATTCCCCCAGCCGCTTGTTTCTCGGCAGCGCGACGTTCGCTGGCGGTGGGATTTCCCATTGAAACCACCCCATGCTACCGTGAAACCCATGGGCAGGTGTGTGCTGCCAGCGGAATGGAGAATCCCGCCGGTGGAGAATTAACCCCAGAGTCTTTCTAATCTCTGACAGTGAGATGCTAAGAAAAGGTCTTATTAGCTGGAGAATCATTACCCAGGGCGGGGGAGTGTTTTAAACCACTGCATTGCCCAGTCTTTCAGCTTTGTTTATTCCTGGCATTCCCATACTGCTGCAAAATACTGCAGATTCCCGCAGAGTTGATAATGAGCTCAGGATGCTGTTTAGAATAACATGTTATTGTGTAAATTCTTAACATGATTAAAATGATACTTTCCACAATTTTAATGGAGTCAATATTACGCTTAATATCAACTGGTTGAATAGTTCTGCTAAATTGCCAAGGACAGGAATTTGGTACAATCACATTCAGCATTCATAGGTTAGTAACCTTGATGGTACTGTGTACTTTTACATTCCTACTTTAATAAATCAATTCCTACTCATGAATACTGTTTGTTAACTGCCAGGGACAAGGAGAAAGACGCAGTCAAAAGACAGCGACAGGGAACAGATGACCACAGACTGAAGCAGCAAGGTTCAGTAAGGGCAAACAGAGAGAGAATAGGAGACATTAGATAAACAAAATGTCAAGAGAAGGACACATTTAAGAAAGACTAGATCAGCAGAAGATTTCACAAAGGCAGAAACATCCCAGGACAATCAACTGAAATGAAGAGTCATACAAATGTGGACACGCAACCCAATATCAGCAATGTGCGAGCATTGTCAGTGAACCAACGTTAAGGTGGGGCTCAAAAGAACACAAGGCATTTCAGAGAGAGCTACATGACAGAGTAATTATGGTAAATAAATAAAGATCACTGAATAAGAGTCAGATTGGAGAGGGGTAAGATTGAGTTCGCACCAAGGCAGAGTGATGGATTGAAAAGTGGGGCTGGATTCTCCGGTTCCCCAGTCACGTGCTTCTCGACGGAGTGCCGTTTGCTGGTAAATCCCGCCGCTTGTCAATGGGATTTCCACGATTCCGGGAATCCTGCAGGCGTTGGTGTGCTGCCGGCGGGAAAACTGAATCGCAACGGCTGGAGAATTCCAGCCATGGTCTTTATAATGTTAAATAGTACATTGTCCAGTGGTTAAATAGCAGCTGATTGCCAGGATGTCCCAATAAAGCATTTATTTCTACCAAAAACTTGTTTTACTCAATTTTACAATGTTTTACCCGTTTTACTCCTTCTCAGCAGTATTTCTTTAAAAAATAGACAAAGTAACATTAGCATCACTCACCTCAAAATTGACATGGCCATTCAGTAAACGATTTGCGCAACCCTCGTTTAAAAAGTAAATATCCTTGATTAACAGACTGCAGAAAGGAATTACAATCTGCCCAAAAAAATACAAAAATGTGTCATTAAATAAAAACTGGCTATCAACTTCAGTTGAAGAGCACACTTTGTTAGTTCAGCTATTAATTAAACATCTTGATGAAATTTACAGGAGTGTTTTATTACTCAAGATGCAGCAGATCACAAGGTGAATGTCTAATAATGGGTTGCTCTGACACTATGCTAGAAAGCACTTAATACGCTTGTATGAAATTTCTTTGCCTGCCTTGTTAATGGAGATATTATACTGCATATTTTAAAACAGATTAGAATGTTCACTAAAATATTAGAAAAATAACTTCCGATGAGTTATGTGACTGTACCTTGATATTCACATTGCATAATCTCAAGGTTGTTGCTTTTTAAGATTTCTCTATCATTGTGTCATATTGTCTCTATGTTTTTATCATCTGCAAAATTGTTCACTCCCATCAATCAAATAAAAATGTAATTTATTTTACTGGCCTAAGTTGGTTAAAATTATCAAAATTTCAGCTATTTCAGAGGAAGCCTAACTGAGGCTTCCTCAGCTGCTTTAATTACAAGTTTGCAATTGATGGCAGCTGTGGGATTCTACTGCCATTTCTGCCTTTATAAAAACAGCTAACTGACTGCCTGATGATTCAGTAATTTATTTGGCAAACAACTGAGAAGTGGGGAATGCAGAAAGGGCAGGTTGCATTAGCTGTGTGTTTTTTTTAGAATTTACAGTGCAGAAGGAGGCCATTCGGCCCATCGAGTCTTCACCGGCCCTTGGAAAGAGCACCCTACTTAAGCCCACACTTCCACCCCATTCCTGCAATGCAGTAACCCCACCTAACCTTTATGGACACTAAGGGCAATTTAGCATGGCCAATCCACCTAACCTGCACATCTTTGGACTGTGGGAGGAAACCGGAGCACCCGGAGCAAACCCACACAGACACGGGGAGAACATGCAGGCACTGCAAAGACAGTGACCCAAGCCAGCAATCGAACCTGGGACCCTGGAGCGGTGAAGCAACAGTGCTAACCACTGTGCTACCGTGCTGCCCACATGCCGCCCCACTATGTGTGCTGAGTTATCTGGGGCTGAATTCCCCGGTCTCCCAGCTGCGTGTTGCTTCGTGACGCACCATTCACTGACAGCGAGATTCTCTACGCCTGCCACTTATCAATGGGATTTCCTATTGAAACTACCCCACATCGCTGGGAAACCCGTGGGCAGTGGTGGCTGCTGGTGGGAACAGAGCGTGGTGCTGGAAACAGGCTGACAAGACACATAGGCCAGGAACAGAAACTGCCACATGAGGCCGTGGCAGAATTGTTACTGGCTGTCTGCAAGAGCACTCAATTCAACACATAAACTCGTTATTGCTATGGACTTTGTGATTACCCATTCAGGTTGACACAAAGAACAAGACCGTGCTATAAATATGTAACAAATTTCCAGACACAGGTGATCAACATTGCAGCAGGACAAAGGACAGACAAAATAAGCCATCAGACTCCATAACGGGCTAATAGCTGGTCAGACGAGGGTGTTTCAGAGGACAATAGATCCTGATTGAATCACCATGGATAAAGAGGAGTATCTGGTTTATTCCCATTAATGAGTTTGGTTCTGGATTGGACAATAGACCTCAATCCAGTTGTGGGTGTTTACCGATGACTCATTGCTTGCAGACTGGTATAAAGCAATGAATATCGGAACAGATCTTCAGCCATAACCTGCGAGTCACCAGGCACAACCATCGCAAGAAAAAGTGAGCCTGGGTTTTGAAGCCCAGAGACGATATCCACATCGAGTGATCGTAGCATGGCCGGCCTTCTTCACTAAGTGTGGGTAATACCTAGAGCTCAGCTGTGAGTCTGAGTCATATTTTGACTGAGTGAGAGGATTGTGAATAAAATTTTTTGAACAGTGAACCTGTTTTGTCTTTTGCTCATCTCGCAAATAAGAGCACCTGGGTAAGACGTTTGAATAATAAACTGTCGAAGTGTCTGGGATTTTACAGACACGTGGGGCGGGATTCTCCAACCCCCCGCCGGGCCGGAGAATCGAGTCTCGCCGCCCCGACGGCAGCTGCTGGATTCTCCAGCGCCGGTTTTTCGGCGGGGCCGGGAATCGTGTTGCGCCGCTTGGGACAGCAGCCCCATCCGGCGATTCTCCACCCTGAGATTGGCCGAGTGACCGCCCATTTTCGGCCGGTCCCGCCGACGTGAATTACACCAGGTCCGTACCGGCGGGACCTGGCTCTGAGGGCAGCCTGCGGAGTCCTCTGGGGGGGGATCTGGCCTTGGGCGGGGGGGGACAGTGGCCTGGCCCGCGATCGGGGCCCACCGATCCATGGGCGGGCCTGTGCCGTGGGAGCACACTTTCCCTCCATGCCAGCCGGTGTAATGGTCCGCCATGGCCAACGCAGAGAAGAACCCCCCTGCGCATGCGCTGGGGTGATGCCAGAACACGCTGGCATCCCGCATTCAACGGCACTCAAAGCCAGAAATGATCCCCAAAATGAATCTTTCTATTCCTGGTTCCCTCACCATCTGATTCGCCCGACTCAAGCCTCAGCTGCTCACTGGGCATACAGAGCATCCTTTACCTCCCGGAGGCGTCCGGATGCGACTGTGGGCGGATGCCTGCGAGATGCCACACAAGTTTCCACTCTAGCCCTGGAATGACTTGGTGGCATAGAGGTTTAGGGCTGCAGTGACCTTCACAGCCACCAGGAGCGGATCCCCTCTTCCTCCACGGGGTGCCATCCACAAGGATGTGGCACAGGTGCCGCAGTGTCTCTCTGTTGAGACACAGTTTTCAGCGGCATATGGTGTCTGTCAGCTCATGGAAGGTCCAATGACACCTGTACAACTTGGGCCTCCCCTTCTGGCCCCCTCCTGAACCTGGTGGGCGGCTGGATCTTCAGGGTGGGCAACCCCCTGCTCATGTGGTGCTGCCTCCAGCCTGCGTTGCCTTGCTGCCTTCCACGGTGTCTGCCCACCTTGGCTGCCACAAGCACAGTGAGGATGGCCTCCGCAGGATCTACACCAGAACGCATTTTTTTAATCTGGAAGGAATTGGAGAAGGAGAGGGACCGGCTGCCTCGATGGTGCTGACGCTCCCAGAGTTCAGGCACAATGTTGTTCAGGCATCAAAGTTTCCTGGACATGCAGTGCACCAATCATCCTCTGAGATGTGACACCTATCCGAGGAGGCAATTGAGAGTTCAGGAGGGTGAGGTACTCTCACAACTAACAAGGCTAATTCCTCATTTAAACTCGAAGGGAGTGAAATTGAATTTCAGGAGAGAAGCTGCAGCAGAGCTCTGTCCTGGGAGAGTTTGGTAGGACAGCCAGGCTGAAGCTGTGATTGCCCCATGTGGGTCTCCACAATATTTAAAAATGGCTTGAAGGCCTCAAAGATGCAAAGCCCCTCACCTCCCCAGTCCAGTGGCGATCCCTGGCCTGGAATGTTGCAGCCCACTGAACAACACTGTGCGTGCAGAGTCTGCACGTTCTCCCTGTGTCTGCGTGAGTTTCCTCCGGGCTCTCCGGTTTCCTCCCACATGTCCCGAAAGACGTGCCAATCAGTGAATTGGACATTCTGAATTCTCCCTCAGTGTACCCGAACAGGTGCCGGAGTGTGGCGACTCGGGGATTTTCACAGTAACTTCATTGCAGTGTTAATTTAAGCCTACTTGTGACACTAAGATTCTTAATATTACACTTTCTGCCACCTTACCTTGAATCTATGCCCCTGGTTCTAGAATTCTCATCTCAATTTTGTAGACCTCAATTAAGTCACCCCTCAGCCTTCTTTGTTCCAGGGAAAATAACCCCAATCTATCCAATCTCTCCTCATAGCTACATTTTTTTGCCCCGGCAACATTTTTGTAAACTTCCTTTGTATTCTTTCCAGCCCAATTACATCCTTCCTGTAATGTGATGACCAGAATTGTACACAATATTCTAGTTCTGGCCTCACCAGTGTTTTATACAATTTCAACATCGTATTCTTACTGTTATGTTCTATACTTCTGCCAATGAAGGGGAGCATTCCATATGCTTTCTTTACAACCTTGTCGACTTGAACTGCTGCCTTTAGGGGCCTGTGTGCTTGTACGCCAAAATCTCTGCCTTCATCTACCCCTCTTAGTATATTCCCATTTATTGTGTACTCCCTATAACCATTTGACCTCCCTAAATGCATAATCTCACACTTCTCTGTGTTAAAATCCAACTGCCACTTTACTGCCCACTCCATCAATCCATCTATATCATTTTGGAGATTATTGCTATCTTCTACACTATCTACACTATCCACTACTTGGCAAATCTTTGTGTCGTCTGCAAATTTTCAAACCGTGCCTCCCAAGTTTACATCCAAATCATTAATATATAACACAAACAGTAAGCGTCCCAAACCGAGCCCTATGGAGTACCACTTGAAAGAACTTTCCATTCGCAAGATCATCCATCGATCATTGCCATTGAACCAGAAAATTCCTATGGCCATTTTGCCCATCGAGTTTGTACTAACCCTCTGAAAGAGCACCCTACCCAGGCCCACTCCCCCGTCCTATGTGACTTGGTGTTAAATTTTGTTTCATAACCCTTCTGTGTGGCACCTTGGAATATTTTACTACTTTAAAGGCACTATATGGATGCAAGTTGATTCATGTTGGTAAAGAAAAACATCCCAAGGATTCACTGAAATCTAACCCAGCTTGGTTTAGGGAAGTTTGGGCATGTTCAAATCATCCTAAACTACTGCACAATTATTGCTGTCCAGAATTTGAGAGGCATTGTCATGGCAACTGAGTTCATACAGAACTACTCTCACAGCAGGTTAAGAACTGAAAGATGGGGGTTTCCGACACACTTCATGGTGCAGTTGGAAAACCTCTGAGGGTACTCCTGATCAATGACTAATATTTTTGAGACTTCAAAAGAAAAGATAAACTATTTCTTCAATGTTAATCGGGTGTTGGGAAATTAAAATCTATTTCTTCAATGTTAATTGGGTGTTGATTTTATTTAATACATACATGTTGAAAGATATAAAACAAACAATGCATTTTGATTTGCAGAGTTAAAAATGCAACCATTTAAACAAAAGATTACAATACTCACGAACTGCAAGAAGAAAGAGCAAACAATCAGCCGTTTAGATAAAAAAATGGGACTGGCCATACGGGGAATAAAATACATAGTGCCCACTGATTTACACTCTTAATAAATAAACTATTTAGGAAACTAGACACTTTGAACTGATTACACTGGACTGTAATTTCATTCATCCAGCATTAACGTCCAATTTGAGGAATCATGGATAAATAATGGAACAGAATTTGGGTGAGAATAACAATGATGCTATCAGCACTCACGTTATAATGGAGGAAATTGTACAACAACTTCTGGAGTACACACATGCATAGTTAAACATCTAATCCAGGCGTTGCTGCAGGAGATATCTTGGCTGACATTTTGGGGTCCCCTGCAATTGGCAATGAAGATGGGGGCAGGGGGCAAAAAACAGCAATGCAAGGCAACATATCAATGTGTTCCCAGCACTAGCAGTAGCCAGCAGTGTGGGGAAAGGGAGGGATAGGAATCATGTTCTCTTCTCAGTTGAGGCTCATTAAAACTATTTATAAGTTCATTGGGAGCTTGTAAAGATTCACAGCTTAATATTTTAAGGGGTGGGTAGGTAACCAATGAGGAGAGGGGACAGTGCAAAAACCCAGCCCAAACGAAGATGAATGGGGCAAACTGTGGTGGGGCAGAGGAGGAGAAGAGGTGTCCTTAGTATTGTGTAAATAAAGAAAGACAGTAGGCATTCATCAGTCGGGCTTTGAATAGAAAAGGCATTCTTCTGACATTACAAAGGCGGAGAGCGTTGGGGAAGGCTGCCACGATTTTGGGCCCAGTAACGCTGAAGTGTCGCTGCTGCATAACAAGGTGACCGCTCCTGTTACCTCCTATGGAGGAAGGTCACTTCCCCTTAACAATCTCCAACATTAGATCCAGGTCAGCATTGGTGAAACAAGGGACAACCCTGCCAAGGGTGCCATGCCTCTGAATCTCATCTCGGTGGCAGGTTTTGGCACAATCTGATATCTTGATCAGGACCAACTGCAGTTTCAGCGATGGATGTCATGGGGTGTCTAAATGAGTCCAAAGCTTAATCAGACCTGCCCCCGTTTCTGCTGCTTCTAAGTGGACAGGAAATTCGCCTCCATACCAATCAAGGGCTCACCCATGTGAAAATTGTAATTTTAAAAATAAAATAAATTTAGAATGCCCAATTCATTTTTTCCAATTAAGGGGCAATTTAGCATGGGCAATCCACCTATCCTGCACATCTTTGGGTTGTGAGGGCGAAACCCACGCAAACACGGGGAGAATGTACAAACTCCACACGGACAGTGACCCAGAGCCGGGATCGAACCTGGAACCTCAGCGTCGTGAGGCACCAGTGCTAACCACTGCACCACCGTGCTGCCCCTTGAAAATTGTAACTTTAATCAGTTTCCTACCAGTGGAGGGTTTTGATCCAAAAGTAAATCCCATTCCCTTTCCCACATCTGTAGTGCAACTTTGACTCCTTGTCCCCCAACAGCCTGTGCATTTATAGTCCCCGCTGATAAGACATGGCAATGAAATATCTGTAAAGGTGTGAGTGACCTGTTGTACATGCCCCTACCTCTGCACTAAAACACAACTGAAAACATTAAGAGGGAATGAGAATTTATCGGCCTAATGGGTGATAATTAATACTGAACGTCCCCTCTGGCCTGAAGATTCTTTTTAAATGTGTGGAATTTCATTCCTTCAGAAGGGGTTTGCAGTAGTGGAAACATCTTTCTTGGTTTAGACTCTGCATGTCTCAATGACGATTCTCCACTCTGATTACTTGAAGATAGTTGCTGTTACTTGCCTCATTCACAGCCAAAGCAGACCCCCTCCAGATGGCATTGTACCAAAACAAACCACCTGGATCAGGGAAATCTCTGCTGACAAGCCCTCGCAACGGTCAATGTCAATAAATAGCTGTCCGCAAGATGAATGGCTAATTCCATTCCATTATCACTGAGAACGGCATCCAGCCCAATAAATTCAAAAATGCTCTCTTCATTTTTCTCAACACTTTTAATGTTAAGAACTACCAGGAGTCACAAGACACTACATTCGAGTTACATGTTATAACCATTTGATCTGTCTCTTACCTTTTCCCTGGTACTATGGGCTGTCATTGATCTTTGAGCTGCTCCTCGCAAAGCTGTCCTATAGTTGTAGAAGTTACTGGAAGGATCCATTTGATGCTGAGGATTAGAAAAATACATTCAGCGATATGTATATTAGAACTACCGTTTGGAAGGTTTATTCTAACAGATCAATCTGAAAATAAAATGCTTTTTGTTCTTAATAATAAACCTATAAGGATCCGAAAGGCAACAGAAGAACATTTATTTGTGTTGGGTTAATCTTTAGTGGAAAAACATGGGGTAGTTGCTTTACACAAGTTTCCAAGCATGACATGTCATGATTTTCTATTTAAATTGGACGATTTGCTGATCATAAGGTACATCCCGACAGAGCAGGAGATAAAAATTGGCAAATGACGAAGTGCAACCTGACAACTAACAGAAGGAACAATTTTGGCATTCTCAAGCAGCGCACCATGTATAAAAACTAATAAAATAATAACTTTTTATTTTAAGCAAAAAACTAAAATGTATGTAAGTTATCATCTGTTTTAAAGAATGTAGCAAGTGAGCAAGGTTTACAAAACGTAATTGAGTGTTGCATGTACAATCAAGCAATTGGAAAACAGTGGTCCCAGAATTTTATTCTAGTGGTGTCATCTACAAATATTAATATTTTATTGTGTATTTTATTTCAATTGTTGAACAACATTGTTGTCGAGGGCCATGGTGGATATGCATCAGAAAACTGATGAGAGGCAGGGCGGTAAATGGATATCGTTAAGCTGTTCCATAATTGAGTCCTTGGGAAGTATGAGCCAATCATTATTCTTTTGGCCTTTACGCCAATCAGGATGCTTTGTTCTGTCTCCCAATCCATGTACACTTTTTGCCGACATAGATGTGCAGGGGAATTCTCGGTTGGCGGGATCCTCTTCTTTGCCGGCAGCGTAAGCACACGCCCATAGGTTTCCCGACAGCGTGAGATGGCCACAATGGGAAATCCCATTGGCCGGCTGCCGGAATGGAGGATCCCACTGCCGGCGGGAACACACTGCGCCGGAAAGCGGGGCTCGTGGGATGGAGAACCCCGCAGGTGGTTTTTATTGTAATTCATTATTTACACTACCCTAATACTGCACATTCCTCATATTCCCACACAATTGATATTTACAACATGAAACAAATCGGCTACATCAATTAACATTATAGGTAAAATTTACGCTTAGGTGCTGTTGGCAATCTGGGTCCAAATTGGACTAATTTCTGAAGGGACGCTGGGTTTCACGTTTTCATTCAAACTCATTCACATGATCATAAAGGTCCTTGACTCAATGCAATTGGGCCACATTTTTGAACAATGTTGCTTCTTTTATTGAAGCATATTCCTTCATATATCTGAGAGTGGTAACTTGGTTCAGCTTTATTAATACAGATGAAAATGGATTTATCTCGAAAAGTAAGATTTTAATAGGACCATCGCGTTCATCACTGGTGAGTAACCTGATTTTAAATAATTGGAAAATGTTTTCAGAAAACTAGACAGAATCATTTATTAGTTTAATTAGCATACTGTAGTCAGTTTATTCATTAAATTAGATATTTAATAACTTGTAAAAGCTGTCCAATTAGTGCCTTTTTGCCTAAAAAAAATCTTTAATCTTAAGAGCTTCCTTGAAGGATCGCAAATGAGTGCCATTATTGGAAACACATCATGGCGATTAATTCATCGGCTTGCGGGGAGGGGGATCGTTTTCGTGGCCAGAAACAGCTTCCCGCCCAACATTTTATAAACAAGAACATGAGTGCTGGCCACTAATTTCATGTTTGAAAGGATGGCCTCCAGGTTTTGTGCAAAGCCCTGTGAAAATTCAATATGCACTGGACATAACCTGTGCTTAAAATTCCTTGATCTTTTGCACTTGGGTTGGTTAATTTCAGAAAAATGATTCTGGAAATACCAGTGCAGTCTAGTGAGAATTCAACCATATGCTTTGACTGAAAAATTGATGTTAGAGTCACTGAAAGCATAAAAATGCTGAAACCAACAAAGCACACAATAGGTCATCAATATTAATTGATGCACCTCAGGAGATCTGCGATAGTGGATGTTACACAGAAATTCATTCACTGTGTGGTGCCTAGTATCGTTCTTTAAATTGGACCCCCAGTATTGTCCTTACTGTATCAGAGATCAGACACTTTTCAAATGATAAATGCATGAGGTAACAGTAGCCTTGGGCTACAGATTGTATTAGTGGTGCTTACCTCAAGAATGTCAAACTTGGCTGTTTTGATTTTTGCCCAGGTTTTCTTTAGTCTAGAAACGGGGCTCATGTTCATGCCAGCTGAAAGGAGAAACATTGAGATCGCCCTGTTTAGTTTGTGCAGTGCAACAGGATGAGCTTCCGCAGTCAGCAATACATGTTCAAAATTCTCGAGGAGACAGAGAGAGAGATTAACAACACGGGCTACAGGGATAATTGAGGTGTACTTTGCTGAAAATGGGTGAGGATTACCCCCCACCCCCAACCCGTAGTGTGATTTCCGGCAACGAAGGCGGCTCATCCATTGGCTGGCGGCAGGATCGTCCAGTCCCGCCGATGTCAAAGGTGCTTTGGATTGTTCACTAGCCTCACCACCGAAGAGCCCACCGAGGGGGGGGGGGGGGGGGCTGCTATTGGCGGGCTGACGGAAAGCACCAGAAAACTCAGCACCATGTCTAGTTCAAAGGAGTGAACTAGAATGTAGTGATGTTTACCAAAAAGGTTGACCAGGAGCATTTCTCGATATTCATATTAGGGGCTAAATTTAATAGTCTCTGAAAATGGGCACATGAGTTGAATTGTGCAGTTAATCTGGGCCTGTTCATTGCAACACACAAACTCTATGTGTGCATATGGTGCTGTTGAATAGCTGGACACCTGAGCAGGAAACTAAGATTAGGAGTGGCTCGTACCGGGTCAAGATAGCCAGACAATGTGTGACTCTTAAAGGAAGGGAGCATTGTGGCTGGAGCAGGTGTTGGGAGTCTTTTGTGATCTGAACTTTCCCTGGAAAAGATAGGAAAATGGCACAGCACGGGAGAGAGTGTGGGCAAAAAGATTTTTGGAAGCTGTACTGTAGGCCTTGGGGGAGGGGTACAAAAGAAGAAAGATGTTCTGCAGCCGGGGGGCCTGGAGGCCCTCCAAACACCTACTCAGAAGGTCGGGGGAGTCGACACTGTGGAGGTGAATATCAGGAGTCAACCCCAGAGGAACTGGATGCCGTGCTACAAGTTCAATAGCTTAGTCAGTGAATACACTTTCAAATGTCATATTCTACCAACTGCACCACCAGCCTCAGTTAGTGGTCAAATCATCACAGCCCCGACATTCAATCATCTTTATCAATCAGGACGCATGCCTGGATTTCATTTACTTCACAGCTTGCATACCTTGCCTGTTATTTAGCCATAATATCCAGATCAGCCAATCAGACTGCCCATTTTACACAATTTCTTTCTTGCAGGACCATGTGGCTCACAACCAGGACAGCAGGAGCTAACTGGATGGGAGCAGACTGGTGCTGGCCATTATTGGAATGCCCACTGGTGAGGCCGTGGACAGCAGAGGCACTGAAACTATCAAAGAAGATGGTATCTACAAATCTGGTCTTCCTTCTCACAAATCACCTCACCCTACACTCTCTTCTGATTTACAAGCTGTGGTTGGTTTTACATATACCTCCTCCCTACCTTCCCATCATCTCTGGACCACAACTTTACCCTTGTGCCTTTATTCCTTCAAATACCCAACAATGGACATTGGAGAAATTCCAAAAAGAGTGAAGATTAAGACACACCACCATCACAGGTACTAACTCCAAACTATTACCCACATTTATAAAAAGACCAGATAAATCACAACCATCATTTACATGTCACATACATTTCCTGGGCCAACACACACTAGTACAGATGGTGGAATAAGACAATACGGTTAAGGTGATTTTTACAGTTTGTGATGCAGAGGAAACAACAGAATATATGGGGCGTGATTCAACTAATTGGGAACAAAGTCCCATAATGAGCTTGTTTAGCCGTGTGTTTCCTGGCGTTCGCAGCACCGAGAAACACATGGCTATACAAGGCAACTCACATTGTACAAGGGGCCTCGGCGGGAATGCACACAGCCCATTTTTAAACAGCGTCCTGATCTCCGAGGCCCCCGAAGCAACCCCCGCCCAGCCCGAATGCACTATGGGAAGCTTCTCACTCCCTCTGAAGTACCACCTGGGTGAGAGCCTGGCAGTGTCAAGGTACCCAGGTGGCACTGCCAGTTGGCAGGGGCACTGCAAGGGTGTAAGGTTGGCACTGTCAAGCTGCCAAGCTGGTATTTTCTGCAGACAATCAGCCCTGCGTGGGTGTTGGGGATGCAGGGGGGGGACTGGGACCCTCCCATAGTGTGTTTGAGCTGGGGGGGTCGGTTCGGGGGCCTTGGAAATCGAGATGCCATTTAAACTGGGGAGGTCTGGCGAACGGAGCTCCCCCGTGCACAAAATGGGGCCATGTGGGCATCGGCTGCACGTTTCCCGCTGGGCCCCTTACACAGAGCTGCGAGTGCTGGGAAAAAGGTGGCTAAACGTGCTGCCTGTGGGACATTGTATCCAATTAGTTGAATCGAGCCCACGGTAACCATGAGGCAAGAAATCCCAAGTGCTTCATATGAAGTCTTTCATTCCCCAGCTCTTATATAATTGGCATTTCAATCCAATCCATTTATTGTTCTGAAGATATATTTTGGAATGTTTCTCCCTGTTAAGGCACAGCTAAAACCTACAAAAGATTTACTCACTCCTGACTTTCCTTGCGACAACAGTTGCCCCCAGTCCCGTAAGTTCAGGGACCATTACATTCTTTGTCGTCGCATTTAACTTAGAACCATCAATCACACTTCTGACAAGATACGTCTTTATCCAGCCTTTTTAAAAGTCATCTGTTTCTGTTGGGGATCGAATCGACAAATATTTTCTTCTGTTGAGGGAAGTTAGTGCTTCTAATTTCAAATGTTGCTTGAAGCTGACTGATTTTATTTTCATTTTCTCCAACATGTCGTATCCACAGTCCGAATTGAAGAAGTCACTTAAATAACCTTTTCGTTTCAGTGTTTTGAAACTTGGATTGAGTCTGCACTCCATTATTTTTGAATGAAAATAATCAGTTCATTGAGTCTGCCTTTGTAATAGCAAGCTCTCAGCCCTCAAATTCTCCCTGTCAGTCATCTGGACTGTTTCCAATGCATCAATGTCACCTTGAAGGTAGGATGCTCACAATTTCACAATATTGTTTCAGATGTGGCCCAGCCAATGATCTATAAAATGTTAGTATAATTTGTTTTGACTGATACTCGAATGCCCTTGAGATACAGCCCGGTACATGATTAACTATGTTGATAACGTTGCATTAACCTAACACAGAAGACGTAAATTGTACAGCAGTCCTTTGTAAAAGTCCCCTGTGTCAAAGTTACTGACAATTTCAATCTGATAAGCTTACATGATACATCCTTCTACATTTAATAGGTTGTTGTCTTTTTTTCCATTTTTATTTTCTGAACATTAAACTGAGATGGAATAGCTTATCCATATCTGGATGTTCTGATTGTTAGGTGCCAATGCTGCTGCCTGATTACTATTTCAAAAACATATCACAGGCACATTTAACAAATAATTGTGTTGGGATTTAATGAGAAGCGACCAACTTGATTGATCTGTCGTGTATGCATTAAATCACAGCTTATGAGCAATACTCACAAATAATTGCCATCAAGGAATTGAAGTTGCCAATGTTGAAGCACTCCCGAGCTACATCAATGAAATATTCTATTACCCGTGCCCTGTGCTTCTTCTTCACCGGCTGTGAATGACAGATGAGAAAATTGGATTTCCGATGAAACAGTAACTTTCACTAAAGGGAACTGACAGTTGAAATGCATAATAATGAGTGACAATTATTGTGACAGGCACAAAGAAACAACTCCAGTGTGGAAACGTGGGGAGAGCTGACTCACCATGCAGATCTCTGTTGCTACTAGATAGCTCAGTCTGTTAAACCACTCAACATATGCTTCCAAGTTACTTGTTTTCTTCAGATCATCAAAGCAGGTCTGAAATAAAAATAAAAGCAAGGCTGTTTTCGCATGGAAAAAGTAGAATCAAAATACTTCCATCTCATTTCACAAATAAAAGCACAGCAATCCTTATGAAAACATATCAGCAAAACGTATTGCTGGATAAAAGACATTTCAGAAACATGTGATATAAGGCATGTGGGTCATACTCTTTTTTTAAATGGAGTTGTTTATATTGCAATGTTTGTCGTGGCTTTGTTGACGTAGGTTTTAAGTTGAAAAGCCATTTAAAAAATAGGCCGGAATTTTCTGGTCTCATCCCAGCCGGAACCCGCAGTGGGAGATTCGGCAGCCCCGCCAAAAGTCCATTGATGTACAGCGGGAGCGGACGATCCCAGTGCTGGGCAGAAAATTGGATCCATAATATTTGGTTTCAAAGCACCAAACAAATCAGTTGGTGATGCTATTGGATAGTGCTTCCCATTGTTACATTGCGCCTGTGAAAATATGACATTTGTTCTGGCATTTCTCCATAAGACTGTTACATGCTAGGCCTGCAATACTCAGAATAAATCAATTCACAAGGTTCTTGAAAATCAAAAGATCACAAACTATTATTGGAGAAAGGATGGTAAATGTGAACAAGAAAATAAATAAATGGATAATTTTTTATTCATTTATGGGATACGAGTGTCGCCAGTTAGGCCAGCATCTATTGCCCAACCGTAGTTGCCAATCAGAAGATGATGGTGACCTGTCTTCTTGAATCGCTGGAGGTGTAGGTACACCCATTGTGCTGTTAGGGGGGCTAATTTCAGGATTTTGGTCAGTGACGGTGAAGGAACAGCGATATATTTCCAAGTCTTAAAAGATGATTGTGGCATATCCATGAAAAAGCATGATGAAAGAAGCAAGTGGCACCCAAACTCAACAGAAAGACAACAGAAAAACATCAAGCAGAAGCACCCGAAAAGCACAAGCAACAAGGCCAAATATCCTCTGAAAGGGAAGCATTTAAGAAACTTTCAGGAAAGTACGAAAACCCTGTGAGCAAATAGACAAGTGAGCGGAATGTAAAACAGTCACAGAACCCAAACACACACAAAGAATTGATAATTGCAAGGCCCTACATTATCAAAATGTTGACCCCTGAGCAGCAGCTGAATATCAGCTGAGCTCCTACCTGACTGAGCATGGTTTTGGCTGGGCCCTTCATCCTTTCCCCCCTGCCCCCCCCCACCCGAGCAGAATTCTGACCCCAACCCAATGCCTCACTAATAAATAATATTGTCATCCCTATCACAAAATGCACATAGAAGGACGTCCACTTGTGTTTGTGACGTATAGCAATGATTTAAGCATTATTGTGGCGGAGGGGATGTTGGCGACATTTGGTTGTGTTGTTCGCGAGGAAGAAAACTGAAGACTACAGTAGACTGGTATGGTGGAGCGGTAAAGTCACAAATGGAATTCAATCTAGAAAGGTGTGAGGTAATTCATTGTGCACAACAAATACAGCAAGTCAATCCACAATAAATGGCAGAATACCGAGAAGCGTAGAGGAAATAAACTTGGAGTGTGTCTCCATAAATACCTGAAGGTGGCAGGACAGACAGATAAAGTGGTTGAGAATGTATACATACTTTCCTTTATTCGTGGAATACTGGAGTATAACAGCAGGGTCGTCATGCTGGAACTGTGTAAACCACCAATATTTAGACATCAGCTAGCATACTGTACAGTTCCCGTCATCACATTAAAGATTGTGATCACAATAAAGAGGACAAGAAGTAGCTTAAGGAGCTGAGAATGGAGAATTTGAGCTCTGAAGATAGATTGAAAGGCTGGGGTTGCTTTCTTTGGAACAGAGGAATCTCTTGCATGATTTAATTGCATCAAACTTGGGTTTTAAAAACCACAGAATGAATGGAAGATTGAGGCAGATAAGGAATTACATAATTTTGAGGGCCTGGAAAATAATGTGTTTGGAAACTGTTCAATAAATCTTGATTTCAGCACTGGTTTTTAAAGCAGAAGTTGGACCACCCAATGATTCCCTTCTTGCTATCTGTCACAAATGAGGCGTAAAATAGTTTGTGCCATTATTAAGTTGATTTCCTCCAAAATCCCTGTAATGTCAGCACAACCACACAAGTAATTGCATTTTCATAGAATCATAGAATCCCTACAGTGCAGAAGGAGGCCATTCAGCCCATCGCGTCTGCACCGACCTCTGAAAGATCACCCTACTTAGGCCCACTCCCCAGCCCTATCCCCACAACCCCACCTACCCTTTTGGGCACTAAGGAGCAATTTGGCATGGCCAATCCACCTAACCTGTACATCTTTGCACTGTGGGAGGAAACTGGACCACCCAAAGGAAACTCACGCAAACACGGAGCGAATATGCAAATTCCACACATTCACCCAAGGCTGGAACTGAACCTGGGTCCCTGGTGCTGTGAGGTAGTAATGCTAACTTGACACTGCCAGGGTTCCCGTGAGGGAGTGCCAAGATGCCAGGCTGGCAGTGCACAGGTGTGACCTATCAGAATGATGAATATAAAGCAAAAGGAATCATTTGACATGCTTTATTTATACTGATGTTACATGTTTAACAGCAAACGATGGTGCGATTCTCTGGTCTCCCCGCAGCATGTTCCTCAGTGGCGGGAGGCAGCCCATATTGGCCAGCGCCAGAATCTTCTGGTCCCGCCGCTGTCAATGGGATTTCCTATTGAATCAACTCCACGCCGCTGGGAAACGCACTGCGGGGGTGCACTGTCGGCAGGATGGGTAGATCCCACCGGCATGAACAGCCGGAAGATCTTGCCCAGAAAAGTGCAGCCCAAAAGGAGGCCATTGCGTTTATGTCAGCGATTTACCTGAGGCATACTTCACTGGTCTGTTTCAAATCATTTTCTGTCTTTTTTAATCAAATATTTATTCAATTCCGTTTACAAACGCACTGTTTCTACCTAGCCAGAAATTAAATCAAACTCTAATTTTCTCTTTATTAACTCTTCATGTCTACAATGGGGGAGAGATCTTCCGCTGTACTAAAACACTTTTTATGGCATTGTGACAAAATGGCGGAGCTCTGTACTCTGTCCTGGGAGGATTTTCTTTTGTCAACACCTCTGTCCAGAAATTAATAGAGATCAAAAGTTGCTCGACGTGGATGGGCTGTTTGAAATGTTACTGGAGGTCGATTAAAAATGGCAGAAATGTTGAGATGAAAAAGAAACGTTATAAAAGAGGCTGTGAGTACAACTGCTGAGCAAACACTTGCGCTGACGAACATCAAACAGCATTAATTTGTAACCGCGGAGAGTAACTGTACCTTGTTGTTATCGTAAGTGTCTTTGTGTGCAAAGGCTTGAACAAATTCCTCAGGTCCGATATGACTGAGACGTTCCTGCAGAAATAAACTAAATATCAATGGCAAGCCAAACTTAATGTATCAACGTGTTCATATTTTATGCACCACAAAGGCAAATGCTTTCTTAATTATTGTCAGTTTTTGTTTCTTGAATTTTAGGTCAAAAGATTGGGTAATGTCACCTGTGACACAATATACGCTTTTTGGGCGAAAAATAAAACTACAAAAATAAAGGGCATTTGAGTTTAATCAGTAAACAATTAAAAAAAAAATTACAAGTAGAACGTAAAAATCATTTCAACACAAACCTCAGTGAATCTTTCCCTCTGCAACTTTTATCAGCTGCCAACATGTAACACAACTGAAGATTGGTCTTAATATAGGCAAAAAGATTAAATGCTCTCTGTACTATGGAAAAAGTGGCTTCACATGCCTTGGCAGGCTTGCAAGGTGCTGTTACATGGAATCATTACAGGACAGTCATTTGGCCCATTGTGCCTGTGCTGGTTCTCATAAGGAGCTAAACAGCATTGATCTTCCAACAGCACCACATGGCCTGGGCATCCAACACTGTCAACACGGCCATGAAGCTATTATTCCACATGTTTATAGTGATACAAATTGCAATCTGTTCCAGCGAGACATAGAATAGAACAAAGCTGTCACATAAGTTGAAAGCCCTTCACCAGTGCTGCCTACATAAGCTCCTGAGAATCACATGGAGAGGCAGCAATGACATGGCACAGAGGACTGGTCAGGGACACCTGTGGGACATTGCGACGGAGAAATGACTGATGTTGTCAGCACGCGTATTTTGTCTGCCAGACATACACCCCACCAGAGTAGCAACAGAGTGGACACCGCCGAAGGTCGAAGAAGGCGGGGCCAGCCAAAGAAGACTTGGCAAAGTACATTTAAGGAGGGCCTTCAAAACGATGGCACCACCTGGACTGGAACGAGAGAGACTGTGATGGACCGAGGTTGGTAGCTGAGTCTTGCCGCCCATTGCCTCGTATGGGACAGAAGGAACTAAGTCGAAGCAAGTTAACTACCAATGATTATCATCTCAACCATTTCCGCAGGATGGAATTTTGCCTTTGCCATCTGGGAGGTGAGCTGATGGACTGGATCTTGGCAAAATTGGGTCGGGATTTATTGACCGTCCCGCCGCGCGTTTTTCAGAGGCGGATAGGATCTACCCACCCCGCCATTGTCAATAGGATTCCCGGTGACAGCACCCCTCGTCGCCAGGAAACCCATGCGCTGCCGTGGGATCGGAATTTCCCGCTGGTGTGAACAGCCGGTAAATCCCACCCATGTTGTGAGTCATGGGTTGTGAGCAGAAAAGCTTGCAATCCAATTTTCCTCTTGCTCAGCAGCTAACTGAGGCTATGTCTCCAGCATTCATGTAGACCCTTCAAAATTGCTGACCCCACCCGATTTGAATTGCTAACATATTGTGCTAAATTACTGCTTCATGATTTAGAACAATCTTTACTGAACTAATTCAGTCCAGGGTGATAGTTAATGCTGGTAAATAAACAGAAGGATATTGAGCTCCAATGGCAAAATTTGAGTTTGCTATTTCCGGAATCGTTGTAAGAGGCATAATTTACAAACTGTAACCATGTTGCGAAATTATTGTTATTCCCTTATAGATGCACAAACATCTCCACAAAACCTTAGTGAACATAAACCCCCAGAGCTTAAGGAATAGAGGCCTAAGTGCTGAAAAATGAGTCAAAAACACTGTAAATAAAAAAAGAACAAAACAGAACATTGTTTCTCACATTTTAAAATCTAACCCAGTAGCATATTAAAATACATGTAATAAATAATGTGTGAAGCACTAACCAGCTCTACATGTGTTAGCTGTTGAGCTAAAGTATATGGATCACTGCAGATGGTCAGCATATCTCTCTGAATCGATTGTGGTTTGGTCTTTAGCACAGTCAGTCGGTCTGTGACAGATGCATTTAATTTTGTGAGAACTTCTTCGTACTGGTTAAGGGTAGCAAGCTTTCGGCTCAGATTCTGAGTTATCTGGTGCATAGTTTTCCGATGTAACTGCCACAAAAAAGAAGACGAATGGTAAAATCAGTATCCAGATTATTCTACAAAAAGCTAAACATTGCGTGGATACTGGCGTCTCGGATGGAGGCATGTATATAAACTGTATTTGGAGATGCTTGCTGGTAAATAGATGGATTTGAGTTCCAGGATGTTCCATCAGAATATGTTTGCATCTGAATAACTATCTACATACACGAATGTCTTCTTGACGGTTACCAAAAAACATAAAACTGAACCATAGCATGTGGCGCTACCTACCAGATAGGATGGGTTTATAGGGGAGGAATTGGGTTAAAACATTTTTAAGGTCAAAAAATGAACTGAGATCACTATCTCTTTCACATGGTTACCCCCAATCCTCAGCAAAGCTATTCAAACACAGCACCTGCACCTCTCAGAATGGTTATACTCAGAACCAGTGAATAACAGGAATTTATTTCAGTCTACTTGTGAAATCAAATCTGTTATTAAGGAGGTTACAGCAGGGTGCTTCGAAAATCTCAATGCGATCAGACAGTGTCAACATGGTTTTGTGAAAGGGAGATCCTGGCCGGGATTTTCCGACCCCGTGCCGGGTTGGAGAATTACTGGGGGGGCGCGAGAATCGCGCCACGCTGCCGGCTCGCCAATTCTCCGGCGTCGATTTTCAGGGCACCCACGGAATTGCCGCTGTGCCAGTCATGGGCCATTCAAAGTGCCCCCCCCCCCGACGATTCTCCGGGCCTCAACGGGCTGAGTGCCCGCCAAGTTCGGCCGAGTCCACTGGCATGGGTTACATATGGTCCCACCTGGCGGGATCTCGGAGTTCTGTCTGCGGGGGCCATCCTGGTGGGGGGGGGGGGGGATCCGACCTCGGGGGGGGGGCTAGTTCCATGGGGGCCTATGTTCCTCCACGCCGGACCCCTGTCGGGCTCCACCATATTGCCGGAGACGGGAACCCACGCGAATGCGTGGTCTCGCGGTATAAATACATTAAAGACAGTTCAAAGAAGGTTCACTCAACTGATATTTGGGATGCTGGGGGTGGGGTTATCTAATGAGGAAAGGTTGGACAGGTTGTGACTATATGCATTAGAGTTCAGAAGATTGAGTGGTGATGTTATTTAAAGATGTCAGTTCCTGAGAGGACTTGACAGGGTAGATGCTGAAAGGATGTTTCCCCTTGTTGGAGAAAATGGAACTAAGAGGCACAGTTTAGAAATAAGGGGTCTCCGATTTCAGGCAGAGATGAGAAGAAATTTTCTCTCAAGAGGTTAGAATCCTTGGAACCCTCTTTCACAGAGCGACACGGTCAATGAATATTTTTAAGGCAGAGGTAGACAGATTCTTGACTAACGAGGGAGTCAAAGGTAATCAGCGGAATGTGGCGTTGGGGCCACAATCAGATCAGCCATAATCTTATTGAGTGGCGAAGCAGGCTCAAGGGGCCGAATGGCCTACTTTTGCTGCTTCAATTCACACAAATGGTGCTGCCACAGTTCCTTCTGTGCTGTATTCACTCTGTAACCAACTCTGCAGTTATACATAAATGCATTTTTAATAAATACCAGATTACAGGTTTTGCCTCAAGCGTAAAAATGTAACATGACTAAAATGTTACTATTATACTGTACCCTAATTCAACCCACCATCTACATAAAGTTAACCAGTTATAAAAAGATTTGCATGCATTAAAAACAGGTTATAAGATATTTGTTGGAACAGTATAAATCCCTTCAACAGTAGGAATGTACCAAAGAATCCCACTGCCGTTGCCTACAGTGGCATTGCAAATACATTTGTGGTTCTCTGGCGCTTCTGGTAACAATTTTATACACATCCAGAAAGAACACATTTACTTTGGAGAAAACTCAATTGGATCTTCACATACACGATGGGCCGAAGGGCCAATCTTTGTGTGCTGTAAAACTCTTATGACTTTTGGGATGTCCCTAAACAAGGTAGCCAGATTAACTTGTGTCCAAGCAATTTTCCGAACAAGCTGCAATGCCATCAGGAATGGTTCGCATTGTTAAATCTGTAACAAGCCTAATGTTTGCGTGGAGAAATACTGCAGCATTGTTTTTGGCATGTTTCCCCTCTCTTTCCCTTCATTATTTTGTCTAATGTCCAGCCATCTGTTTACTCTCGCCGCTGCAGCAACTGAGAACCAATAAAGCTCCTCATGGCCAATGGTGAACAGGTTGGAATGCTGACCTCGACCAGAGTTCAAATCTTTCCGACTGCAAGTAATCTAAAATTATAATGCTGGTATGCTCCAGGAAACCATGGTTTTGGGCTTGTACTACAAATTAAATACCCAAACGCACAGATTCTTTGTGCATGCACTGAAGCAATGTAAAATTCCACATGATAGGGCAGCACGGTAGCATTGTGGATAGCACAATTACTTCACAGCTCCAGGGTCCCAGGTTCGATTCCGGCTTGGGTCACTGTCTGTGCAGAGTCTGCACATCCTCCCCGTGTGTGCGTGGGTTTCCTCCGGGTGCTCCGGTTTCCTCCCACAGTCCAAAGATGTGCAGGTTAGGTGGATTGGCCATGATAAATTGCCCTTAGTGTTGGGTGGGGTTACTAGGTTATGGGGATAGGGTGGAGGTGTTGACCTTGGGTAGGGTGCTCTTTCCAAGAGCCGGTGTAGACTCGATGGGCCGAATAGCCTCCTTCTGCACTGTAAATTCTATGATTCTATGATGATTTCATGAGTTTTCTCACTCATGCAAGTCTTTAGGAACAGAGGAATTAGGAACAGAAGTCGGCAATTCAGCCACTCGAGCCGGCTCCACCATTCAATCAGATCATGGCTGATCTCTCCCTGGTCTCAAATCCACCTCCCCACCTGTCCCCATTTCCCTTTAACCCATTTTCTATCATAAAACATCTATCTGCCTCAGACTCCACTGCACAATGGGGAAGGTTCCATGAATTCACCACCCTCTGCGAGAGGTAGTTCCTCCTCCTCTCAGTTCCAAATCTACCACCTCTCAACCTGTATCTTGTTTCCTCTCATTCTAGATGCCATACACGGGGGGAACATTTGGTCTACGTTTACTTTATCCATCCCATTTAGTATTTTATTATCTTGATCAGATCCCCTCTCATCCTTCTAAAGTCCAGCGAGTACAAGCCCAAATTGTTAAATCTCTCCTCATACATCAAACACTTCATCCCCGGAATCAAACTGGTGAGCCTCCTGCCTCCGATGCCACCAAATTGTTCCTCAATAAAGAGACCAAAACTGGACACAATACTCCAGATGTGGTCTCACCAACATCCTATACAATTGCAACAACACTTTTCTACTTTTATACTCCAGTCCTTTTGCACTGAACGCTAACATTCCATTTGCCTTTCTTCTTACATTTTGTACCTGTATACAGACTTTCTGCGATTCATGAACAAAGACACTCAGATCCCTCTGCCCAGACGTATCTTGAATCTGTTTTCTATCTGGATAATAATTTGCGTTTCTATTTTTGCAGCCAAAATGGATGAGCTATCCAAAGTCTTGAAGTGGATACATGCAGGCAATGCAGCAGCAGCCAGTACAAACCGGCTTTAAGTAGTCCACACACCATCTTACTTTTGCCGAGAGGCAAGCTTAAACTTGAAATGTGTTGCTTCCATAATGGCAGTGGAATAAAATAACAGGACTGTAAACAACTGGGAAGAAATACCAACTGGCACAGGCAGATGCTTGCTTCTATTTCGGTTATCTCTCCCCCATCATTACCATTTACAGTTGAAAAGAGGCCAATTTGGTTCATCCTATTTTTGCAAAATGTAGTGAGATAAGCTCTCTGGGAAACAAGGGCCATTGCTCTTGTCTGCAAGTGCACATCAAACAGCTGATTAAGAACTGTTTTTGTTGACAATGAAATGCAAAGATCAGGATGCAGCCAGTTAGTCACCGTGCAGCACCACTTTGCACTTAGAAAATAAATATTTGGAGGAGTGTAATTTGGTTAACCAGAAGGTAGAAACCAAAACTGATTCAAACTTGAGAAAAGCTGGTAAGATTAAGCACAGTGTTTAATGGGGGCTCGCCTGACGGCTAGCGAGAGAACAGTGTGACTTCTTTTCAGGAAGGCCCAACTCAAGCACCTAAATTGGACAGAAACAGGTCTTCCCCAGCATCAAGGAAATCAGGGTTTGGGAGCTCTCTGCATAGCAATGTCGCCAAGTAAGTGATGTCTGGTGCTGGTACAACAGCCACCTGAGGCTCTCGATGATCATTGGGTGGTGGGAAGGGGGGTCACGGGGTAGGAGTCGCAGGAGACGGGGGTGGTCCATTGCAAGGGTCGGTGGTAGTTCTCAGAGAGCCACCCTGCCCCGTTCACGATGCTGGGTCCCTCAATCAGGTACTGTGCCTTTGAACAAGGGATTCCCGGGAGCAAAGCTCGTGTTTGCTTGTCCTACTCCCCACATGTCGAGTCCCTTGCCCGCCTCTGAGTTAATACAAGCAGCAGCCAGATGAGACTGTGAACTGGGCATCAATTGCCTACTTCATTCATAGTGGGGCAGGAAGGCCATCCACAGGCCTTCTAGCAACAGGGTGGGGATCAGCTAGCCACCCGTCCACCCTCCCATGTGAATCCCCCGCTACCAAACTCACTATGGGGGAGGACATTAACCATTAAAAGCGGGATTCAGCTAAAGCTTGCCAGCAGGAAAGGCTGCACACAGATCGTGGTGTCATTTTGTCCAGCAGTCTCTCAATGCTGGTGCAAAACACAGCCCCCCCTCACCCCCAAACAAAATGACTAAGTGGGGGGGGGGGTTGCAATGGGATCGTGTTGACTCACCCAGCAGGAATCAAACCGTGTTTCCCACCGTAGATGATACTTTGTCCTTCTTAGTGAGAATGGCACCCTTTATGTGTGTCTAACCTATCAAATCCTTTATGACTTTAAACACCCACCTGTCAACCATCTGAACTGAAATGAATAAATGTTTATACACGCTGTGCTCATGATTTAACCCTTTATCATTCTGCACTGCACAGCATCCCTATTTAAATAATGGAATCGCATGTGCAATTTTCCAATTCAAAGGAATAATTCCAGAATCTACAGAGCTTCGTAAAATTATGAATAATACATTTGCAACCTCTTCAACTATTTCCTTTCATACCCTGGGGGGGAATCCATTAGTTAATGGAGATTGTCTATCATACTCATATCCAGATAACTACTCCACTGAACACATTTTTTTAGATTCCCTTCTGCCAAAGATATTCCACCCTCTTCCTCCACTCTAAAAACAGATCTAAAAAGTGTTTATTTGACAAGTCTATCATGTGCTTATTATCCATTATCATCTCGAGTCTATCTGTAATGTCCTTTACCACTCCCCAGGGGCTAGATTGGATAGCTGTCGAAGACAGGGGCAGGGTTTGTGATGTGTGGTTAATCTGTGCCCGTTGAAGTAATACAGGATGCCGGTCATAAAACAGAGGCCCTACTAACTGCACTCCCATGGAGGCCGAGAGAAAATTTAGCCCCTTGGTGAGAACCTTAATTTATCATTTCTATCCTTTTGTATGCCTTGTATTCCAGCCAATAATTTTAACTCCAAAAATGGGTTGGTTGTGGTTGATCAAGTGCGACGTTTTTACATTTTTAGACCATCCGCAAACGTGCCGACTTTTGGTTTCAGTGGAGGCCGAACAAGAGACAGACAGGTGAACTATTTCCAGGAGGTGGGATGACAAGCTGAAATATTTTAAATAAACCGCCATCTTCTGATTTAACAGTGACCAGGTTTCTCAGGTCCCAGGAAACCCTAGAACTGAAGGGAGGAAAGGACAGATTTAGGGAGATGCTAAGTGTCTTTACAGCAGTGCTTATAGATCATAGAATTTACAGTGCAGAAGGAGGCCATTTGGCCCATCAAATCTGCACCGGCCCTTGGAAAGAGCACCCTACCTAAACTCACACCCCTACCCGATCCCAGTAACCCAGTAACTCCACCGAACCCAATCTTTTTGGACACTCAGGGCAATTTAGCATGGCCAATCCACCTAACTTGCACATTTTTGGACTGTGAGGGGAAACCGGAGCACCCGGAGTAAACCCACACAGATACGGGTAGAAAGTGCAAACTCCACATAGACGGTGACCCATTATCACCTGGGACCCTGGAGCTGTGAAGCAATTGTGCTAAACACTGTGGTACCGTGCCCCCCTGCTTGTGGGCCAGCAGGATGGGCAGCATGGTAGCACAGTGGTTAGCACTGTTGCTTCACAGCTCCAGGGGACCAGGTTCAATTCCAAGCATGGGTCACTGTCTGTGTGGAGTCTGCACGTTCTCCTGCGTCTGCGTGGGTTTCTTCCGGGTGCTCCGGTTTCCTCCCACAGTCCAAAGATGGGCAGGTTACGTGGATTGGCCATGCTAAATTTCCCTTAGTGTCCAAAAAGGATAGGTGGGGTTACTGGGTTACGGGGATAGGATGGAGGTGTGGACCTAAGTCGGGTGCTCTTTCCAAGGGCCGGTGCAGCCTCGATGGGCCGAATGGCATCCTTCTGCACTGTAAATTCTATCACTTCTGCCTGATTCTCAACCCATGGGAAAATGCTCTGGGTCAGGGAACGGACACTCATACCACCCCCGAGGGTTGGCGATTAGACTCCCAGACACTTCCCCTAGATCCCAGCAACAGCTGGAAGATCCCAACCCTCTGCGCTGGAGATCTCTCCTTAGTCAAACAGGAAACCTCAAGGAGAAAAGTTACAACGCCAAAGCATGCAAGGTCGTCATCTAAAATTCCACTCCTCCCTCTAACTTTGTAATCTAGATGTAAACATCAAGGCCGATATCTCCATGCACACGCCAAACTGATCAGCACGTGTTTTAAATACTTAATTACCAAAGTTATGCTTCAAAACAACATTATGTAAAGCAGAGTCTAGACTTTCTTCAGAAGAAGTAGCTAAATTAGTTTAGCTGGGTTTAATCATAAGGTGCCTAATGTTCCTCGCACAAATATGGTAATAATGGTTCTGCATAAATAGGCATAATTAGCAATAAACCATGTGGATGTCAGCTATAAATCTGTCACCTGTTTAGATTCAATTCCCATTTCTTTCAGTTATTTGTTTTATTTGCTCTGGGTGGTGCTTCCTTTTATTCCTCCCTGGAAACACGATGCATCGACCATTTGCATTCACCATTAACTATTCCGAATAATTCCAACATAGACGAGATGCTGTTTCCACATAACTAACCTCATCCAAAGTGGTTATCTTGTGTGTCATGTCCTTTAGGTTTCTCATCATCCTCTCATCTCGAAAATCATAGGGAAATGTCTCCGTCCATTCAGCCAATAACTGCACTATTTTTGGCGCAAATTTTCTTATCTTGGCCTAGAATCAGTCATAAAATTGTATTTAATTACGACAGATTTAAATGCAAGTTGTGTCACGACATTTCATCTACAGAAAGGGCGGTACAGTGGCAGAGTGGTTAGCACTACTGCCTCACAGCACCAAGGACCCGGGCTGGATTCTGACCTCGGGTGACTCTGTGTGGAGTTTGCAACTTCTCCCTATGTCTGCTTGGGTTGCCTCTGGTTGCTCTGGTTTCCTCGCACAGTCCGAAGATCTGCAGGTTAGATGGACTGGCCTTGCTAAATTGGCCCTAGGTGGGGTTACAGGTATAGCGTGGGCTAGGGTCTCAGTAGGGTGCTCTTTCAGAGGGCCGGTGCAAACCCGATGGGCCGAATGGCCTCCCTCTGCACCGTAGTGATTCTATTCTAACAACACTGGCATTGTCTAATTGTGAGGCATTAAACATTCCTTCCTTCATTAAAAATTAACAGATGAAATCACTGACAGCACATAAATGGAACTCTTGTTCCATTAATCATGAGGGGAAGGACACACAAACGTGTTCTTTTAATACTATTTGCAAAATCATCAGTCTCCAGGCAAATAGAAAGTATCCCTTGACAATCTCACCTTATCTAAAATGGCCTCATTCAGCCTCTGTTGCTCAATACACATGAGGCAAACCTTTGCGAGGAGCTCATATGGTCGGATGAAAAGACGTGAGCTGAGCAGAAAGGTAAATACGT
Organism: Scyliorhinus canicula; assembly: GCF_902713615.1. Taxonomy (NCBI): domain Eukaryota; kingdom Metazoa; phylum Chordata; class Chondrichthyes; order Carcharhiniformes; family Scyliorhinidae; genus Scyliorhinus; species Scyliorhinus canicula. The sequence continues at coordinate 174,143,673 of NC_052148.1, read as the reverse complement.
ATGTTCTCTGCAAGAGAAAGCAAGGAAAGCTCACACAAAGAATTACAGCTTCAATTGTGTTTAACTCTTCTCATGCACAACAAATTTAATTTGGAGACAAGGGGGCAGTTTTAAATGGGTCTGGGCTTGAAGTGTCCCAGATATCTGCTTTGCAACCCAAGCCAGTCTACAACCTTCCCAATTGAGACTGGAAGCTGAGCAGGCGCCCACCCTGATTCAAGGGAGTTGCCTGCAACTTTGAATATAATAATAAGGCTAGTTTGGTCTTTAATAACTGACATTAGTGCCAGCAACAGGGGCTCAATTCCATCCTTGGGTGACTCAGTATGGAGTTTTCATTCTCCCCGTGTCTGCGTGGGTTTCCTGCAAGTGCTCCAGTTTCCTCCAACAGTCCAAAGGTGTGCAGGGTAGGTGGATTCTATAGTTCTAATTGGGTTTCCTGAACTGTGCAGAACACGGACAGCACCCTCAAGGAGTGGACTCTGGATTCAGGAAATAATTGCCTTCACACTTACTCCCGGATCAGGTGGCTGCCTGAGGAGCCTCTGAAAAATGCACCCCCGCAAATGGTTTCCCCTTGGGCTAGGCCTCCAAACCTCACCGCACCAGGCCCAAGTTTCTCCTCCCACTAGGCCCTGATCGTCACCTGTTCCTAATATCCCTAAATCTCTCCTCCCACCAGGTCCCGATCCCCTCCATCATTCCCCAATCTTACCCTCCTGCCTACTCGCCACAAGACCCAAACCCCTTGACCCAGGCCCCAATCTCCCCTTCCAAATCCTCCCCAGCCCACAACTTGGCTCTGATCTCACTCTCCGCCACCAGGCTGCAATCTCCCCAGTTCCATCTTCACCAGGCCCAACCTCCTCCACTCCCTATGATCAGCAGCTTCCTCCATTCAATCCTTCCACTCTCCACCAAAATAGCCCCCTCCTATCTCAGATGGAAAACCAACCCCAGTGGGCTTAGCTGCTGCTGCTGTCATCAGGGACCAGTAACCTGCCCAACTAAAGTCCAAGCTGTCAATCAAGCTGGACTCCTGACGGGGAACCAATCACTGATAGTCATGCTGCAGCGTTAAAATAGTTTCCCCCAACATTAATACAGGCCCTGTCCCTGCAGGTCAATTCAGTGAGAATTGACCAATGGTTCAGAAAGGCTGTTGCACTCAATATTCTTTCACAGAAATTATTTAAAAAAACTAAATATTAAGCCAAAATCTTACAAACAGAATCTTGAAGGAGTTAGAATTTACTGCATTTTCTCCTTCATTGATCAATTCACCATACCCTACTGAGAGAGTGGGGGTGCCATGCCTACAGTTCCTACTTCGTTTTTAAATTGCACCAGGTTTGTACAGTGGCAAGATAGAATTTGGTGCCTCTTTACATGCAGAATAGAGGTGTCAGTCTGCCTCTATTATTCAGTGCTCAGCCCATTGGGATTTCAAAACATGCCATTTTCCCATTCATTCTTTCTTGGAATATGGATATCGCTAGGAGTATAAAGGTGGCCATGACCCACCTTCTTGAGCAGCTGTTGTCCATGAGATGTAGCGACACTCACATAGCGATAGGAGGGGAATTTTAGGATTTTGACCCAATGACAGTGAAGGAACAGCGATATGGTTCAAAGTAAGAATGCTGCATGGCTCGGAATGGAAGTTATAGGTGTTGATGTTCCCATTTGCCAAGGGCAGAGTTATATACGTATTCCTACTCTCTGTAATCAATGTTTTATTTTGTGAGGTGTAACCATTTCCTATTTAAATAATCTCAATAGTTAGCCTTTTTGTGAGTTTTAACATAAAGTTTATTTAATGTCCCACACCGGAGGTTGTAAAATGTGACCACTCACTTGACTCACACACTCTATCACTCTCACAAATACTAGATACGGCCGAAGAAAAAAACAATATGGTTACAAATTATTTTTGTCTGTCTCTCTTCCATTGCAGGCCTTTAGTTTCTTAGATAAATTGATGCATTTAGTGGAAGTGAAGGTCTTATAAGCAGAGCATCTTGTAGTTAATTTCTAGGAGGTTGGTTCCTGGGTGAACTTGAAGTTGGAACAGGTTGGGGAGAGTCCTTCTCCCAATTTCAAGGTATTGCTGCTTATTACCTTGGCTGCTTAGTTGACTGCAGATGGTTTGATTGCTTTCGGATGATTTATCTGCCTATACAGAGCTGATTCTTGCTGTATTCAAAACAGATAACAAACATGGCTGTCTCATCATTTTTTTTAAACTAAATTTAGAATACCCAATTCATTTTTTCCAATTAGGGGGCAATTTATTGTGGTCAATCCACCTACCCAGCATATCTTTGGGTTGTGGGGGCGAAAACTACGCAAACATGGGGAGAATGTGCAAACTCCACACGGACAGTGCCCCAGAGCCAGGATCGAACACTGGGACCTCGGCGCAGTGAGGCGGCAGTGCTAACCACAGCGCTACTGTGCCTGTCTCATCATTTGACCTATTACAAGTCCAAAATCTTTTTCCAAATACAATGGGTTCCCAGGTCTATTATACACCCTAAAGAATGACTTACGCACCTTGAGAGTTTGAGATAGCTAATGTCTTTGTGTTTGAATGATCCATTCAATTTGAAATTACCTCTTTGAATTAGTTTCAGGAAAAATGCTGAGTCAATATGAGTCTGGAAAATTTCTTTTGTTCACTTTTGAGACAGGGAAGTGTTTCAAGCCATAAGAGAAGTCAGGTGATCCTCGAGTGATCATCGTTTTGCAGCCTTTAGGAATTTTAAATATATAAAAGGAATGACAGCCAGTTCATAATATATTGAAACATGACATGTGCGTCAGCTGTCCTTTTCATTCTACGCGACAAAGTTTGCAGATTTTTAAAGTGCTGTCAAAGGGGACTTGGCATGTTCCCAACCCATCTTGTACAGGGGTACACACTGCTGCCAAAGTGTGCCAGTGGAGGAGGGATTGAATGTTTAAGATAATGGATAGTATGCCAATCAAGACTGCTTTGCCCCGATGGAGTTGGTTTCTTCGAGTGTTGTTGAAGCTGTACTCACTTTAGCAAGTGGAGAGTGTTTCCTCATACTCCTGACTTGAGTCTTGTAGATGGTGGACAGACTTTGAGGATTCAGGAGCCGCGTTACTCGCCATAGATTTCCGAGCTTCTGATCTGCTCTTGTACCGCCATTATTTATCTGGCTGGTCCAGTTAACCTTCTGATCCGAAGACATCCAGGATGTTGATGGTGGAGGATCTGACAATGATGATGCCATTAATATCATTGGGGGGCGGTCAGGATGTCTCCTGTTGGAGATGGTCACTGCCTGGCAGTTGTGTGGTGTGAATGTTACTTGGGCAGCACGGTAGCATTGTGGATAGCACAATCGCTTCACAGCTCCAGGGTCCCAGGTTCGATTCCGGCTTGGGTCACTGTCTGTGGGGAGTCTGCACATCCTCCCCGTGTGTGCGTGGGTTTCCTCCGGGTGCTCCGATTTCCTCCCACAGTCCAAAGATGTGCAGGTTAGGTGGATTGGCCATGATAAATTGCCCTTAGTGTCCAAAATTGCCCTTAGTGTTGGGTGGGGTTACTGGGTTATGGGGATAGGGTGGAGTTGTTGACCTTGGGTAGGGTGCTCTTTCCAAGAGCCGGTGCAGACTCGATGGGCCGAATGGCCTCCTTCTGCACTGTAAATTCTATGAAATTCTATGAGTCATCTCTAGACCCTCCGATTGAACAATGTCAATATGAAAAGACTTTAGAGTGCAGTGAATAAAAACCTGAAATAATACGGCTCTTAGACTGTAATATTTCTTCAGATTTTCTCAGTAGTTGTTCCTCATTGCGCTTCTCAGCAGGCCCACTCGCATACCAGTCAAAAAAATGAGAGAAACAAGACACACAAAAAAAACTCCCAGGAATGCTGGAGAACCAGGAGGTTAGCAAGAATGGAAAACTGAAAGAAATTTGTATACAAAAATAGTACTGGAGAATTAATGCAATTGAAAGTTGATAAATCCCCTGGACCTGATGATCGACATCTCAGTCTGTTGAAAGAGATCGCTGTAGCGAAAGTGGATGCATGATGATCGGCTACCAAAATTCTATAGATTCCGGATGGTTCTTGCAGATTGGAAGGTAGCAAATGTAATCACACTATTTAAGAAAAGGGGAAGAGTGAAAACGGGAAACGACTGATCTGTAGTCTGACATCAGTAACAGGGAAAATGCTAGTCTATTATAAAATATGTGATAACTGGACATTAATAATGGGAGAAAGTAAGGGTCGGATTGGGCGAGACAACCTGGATTTCTGAATGAGCGGCACGGTGGCACAGTGGGTACCACTGTTGCTTCACAGCTCCAGGGTCCCAGGTTCGATTCCCAGCTTGGGTCACTCTCTGTGTGGAGTCTGCGTGTTCTCCCTGTGTCTGCGTGGGTTTCCAATGAGCGTTCCGATTTCCTCCCACAAGTCCCGAAAGACGTGCTGTTCGGTGAATTGGATATTCTGAGTTCTCCCTCTGTGTACCCGAACAGGGGCCAGAATGTGGCGACTAGGGGCTTTTCACAGTAACTTCATTGCAGTGTTAATGTCAGCCTACCTGTGACAATAAAAATTATTATTCTTTTGAAAAGTAAATCATGGGCGAGATTCAGCAGAAACGTTTCTATGTCTGGTTTCGGGCGGGTTTGACAAGGTGTTTCTTGGCAGCTGTATCGCCAAGATTGACCCCACTATTCAATGGCACTTTGTCGTTTCTTTGGGCCTCGGGAGTTTATCCCCATCAAGGCCACACTTAGGTACTTTACCTGCACTGGGGAGCTGAGCTCGCCAGCACGATCAGCTGCTCGCAGTTTGGGGCACCATTCTGAATGACTGCCTCGATCTATAAACTCCGCCCCTTTCAGGACGCCCCCCCTTCATCCACACCCACCCCCCCCCCCCCACCCTTTTTTTGGGACTTCAAACCTCCCCTCACTCCCTCTTTCATGAGCAAGGACACCCAGGCCCCGACACCTGGTTATGCCAAACTGGCATTCGGGCACCTTGGGACCACTACCCTGGCACCTTGGCAGTGCCAGAGTGGCACTCCTAGGGTGCCCCGATGGCACTGTTAGGGTGCCTGGATGGCACTGTCAAGGTGCTCGGGTGCCAGGGTGAGTACAAGGGTACTATCCTGTCCTGTCCCCGACCACCCCGGGGGGCACCAATGACCTGCAAGACTCCCTGAGGTGCATCACACCTGTTCCAGATTTGTGGAAAGCTAAACTGTGCCCCAGCGAGGTCGCGCAGGCAAAGCCTTTGACCTCCTGGGCGGTGGTGCATACGACATCCGGGTTTCATTTCCTGTATCACACCCAACAAGGGCATGAAATTGATTTTCAGGTTAGAAGCTGCAGCAGGACCATGTCCTGTGGGGGTTTGGTAGGACAGCCAGGCTGCAGCTGTGATTGTCCCTGTTAGGGGTCTCCACAATATTTAAAGATGTCCTGAAGGCCTCAGATGCAAAGCCCCTGCTCCCCTTCCCCAGCCTAGGGGCAACCCTTGACCAGGCCCCTTTCAGCTCCCTGAACGACCCCGATGCCCTTTAGGCTCCCCTGCCGAGCACAGGGGCAGCAGCTCCAGTGCCCTTGAGCTGCATGCCGGCAAATGGAAATGCTAATCACCCCCAACTTCCCCTCAGTAGTCATTGCGCCAGCTTCATGTTTTTGAAATGGAGTACTAAATGGCACCCGCGTGACTTTCCGCTGGGAGTCGGGTAACCCCTGGGAGGCCACTGCATTCGACTTCAATCTCGCTGATGAGATTGAAATGAATGCAAATTAGGCTTATGACCTTCTCATCATTTGTGGGCGAGATCCGGAACTCGCCAATGGGAGCGGACTGGGTGAATCTCAAACTTGTTCACGCCTGGCACAAATCTTGATTTTGGCCTTTCCCACTATTCACCCACCATTCCCAGATGCGGGATGGGCGCAATGCAGTGGCTGAATCACACCCCTGGGAGTATTGTAAACAGTTCTGATCCCCATACCTGAGGAAAGATGTACTTGCCATAGAGGGCGTGCAACGAAGGTTCACCAGACTGATTCCTGAGGTGACAGGAGGTTGAGGAAACTGGGTCTGTATTCTCTGGAATTTAGGTGAATGACAGATGATCATATTGAAATATACAAATTCTTACAGGGCTGGCCAAGGGAAGACGCAGGAAAGGACCTTCCCTTGACGGGAGGGTATAAAACCAGAGGACTCAGTCTCAAAATAATAGGTAGATCATTGAGCACCTAAGGTTAGATGGAATTCCTTCACTTAAAGGGTAATGATCTTTGTCATTCTCTCCCAGAGGGTTGCGGAGGCTCAGCCATTGATATACTCAAGACTCCGATCGATAGGTTTCTAGATATTAAAGATATCAAGGGATACGGGATTAGTGCGGGAAGATTGCATGGAGGTAGAAGATCAGCCATGATCTAATTGAATTGGGTAACAGGTCCGAGGGGCCGAATAACCTATGTCTGCTCCTATTTCCTTTGTTCCTCTATAATAACACTACAGTGCAACATTACGATTGAGTTATGAAAATTTATTTTGCATAACATGTTGTATAACAATGCAGTTAAAGTCACTCTCTCGGATTAGTAACAATGTCTAAATCACAGAAATTTGCATTTGCTGAGGCTGGCATTAAACATTTATGCTTTATGTGTATTAATAATACAGACATGCTGATTTGCAGACTTCACTCTGCGCTAATTAACATTTAGCTCACTGCAGGACACCAAAAGGCAAACTATCGGTGACTTCCTGATCACCTTTTGATGATCATGTAGAGGGGGCCAAATGGGATGTTTTGATGGAGCGCTGAGCTCTTCTGCATCTCTGCAGTAACCACTAAATTCTTAATCACCCTTGTTGTTTATGCACTCTTATTATTTTTTCCCCAGCATCGCCCCCCAGCAACCCAAATGCACAAAAAAATATTGAGCAAATAATGCTCAAAAGGAAATTGCTATTTCTCTCCAAATGAAATGCTTGCACAGCTGCCCAGAATCAAGAAGTAGAAAAGGCTAATAATTTCTCATAATAAAATTCAGAACTTTCCCATTAATCCTGTATGCTTTGCAGAAATGTTTAATAATATACAGAGGCAGAGACTTTTTCTATCCATTTTTACTTTGAGCTACAATGTGTAAGTGTGTTTTATACCTAAGGCCTATCCTTGAAATCAGAGTATTTTTCTGTGGGTGGGGGTGTACAGGCAAACCTCAATCAGTAAAGTTGTCTGCCATTTTTACTAAAGCTGCTCGCAGAGAAAGCAAAACACTCAGGATACATTGACCGCTTCACATCTTCTGCATTGATCAGTGCCAAATTACCTCCGTGCCACTGTGCCGATGTGAAGCTTTATCAATCGAATTGTCTGTTGGTGTACATTTTTATGCAAAACAATTTGTCTATGAATTATATACAGACACAGTTGAATTATACATACATCAGGATAGTAGTCCACTGTCGGCACAAGGTGTTGGATCAGTCCCTCCAGAGACCCTGACACAAGGTTGTTGTCATGGTAAAATAGACCTCCACAATCTCCTCTCTGGATGAGTACAGGTGTCGGCTGTAGCCACTGCTCGCTGAACATCGTTGCAAAGGTTGGTGTTTGTGGCATGCTTTCCTGCATTCCAGAAAAACACAGGGAGAAATAGGTTAGAAATCAATGCAGAGGTCAGATGTGTATTAGCAATGTTGCTGCTGAGCTGAGATTCCCATGAAATGAAGCCTGGTTCACATTTCCTGGCAGTTGACATCATCGCCATCATTCTCCTCTACAGTCCTGCCTCATTTCTCTGACTGAATTTATTTCTTCTGCGCTTGTCAGGACACTCCTTATTATGCCTTTGCTGACCACTGCATGTTATCTGTAAGTTACTCCTCGGGGGCTGGTTTAGCACAGGGCTAAATCGCTGACTTTGCAGGCAGACCAGGCAGGCCAGCAGCACGGTTCAATTCCCGTACCAGCCTCCCCGGACAGGCGCCGGAATGTGGCGACTAGGGCTTTGACAGTAACTTCATTTGAAGCCTACTCGTGACAATAACGATCTTCATTCATTTCTTTTACTGCCACTTCACACCCTTATCCTAGGAAGCGTCCTAAGAAACCCTCCTTCCCACTACGTCATGATGGATGGAACTTCAGAGTTATTTCCTCCCACTCCAATCTTGCACCCGCTCACATTGCTGCACAGGCCTCAGTCTTTGCTGATACCCACCAAGGTATCAACAAAGGTTCTTCTGGCCCTTTACTGCCCAGCCATCTCTTGTGGACTACATGAGCAGTGCTCTGCTGCAGCACTGTTAGGCGACTGAATGGAGGGGCAATGTCAGGTTTCTCAAGAAACCTGACAGGTAACCACTTAGCATAAGGTATGAACTCTGTCTGACCCAGGAACTCCTGGGTTGGGGTTCCAGTGGTGATGAGAGAGTCACATAGAAATTCCACCATAAAGTGGGCAATTCTGTTCATTGTCTCAACCTTCTCTCCGGGTGAAACAGCTTTGTATAGCAGAAACTGTCGACGTGCACTGAATGTCAATCAAATCCACTGTGTCGTGTCAGGATAAGAAGTCGACAGCCTGCCACCCAACTACGCTCCCTCCCCAATTTTCACTTGTTTCCTTATTTAAATCACCTAACCTTGCCAACAGACCACATTCCCCAGAATATTTACTTCTGTTAATCAAAGTAAAATGTTGAGAATACCTAATATAGCCAGATATTATAAATACATGAAATAACAGTAAAAATGTGACAGCGACTGATCATCAGCCATGCATATTGGGCAAGATTTCAGCTCATTCAAAATTTAACAATATGCACAAGGTTAAAAGCATTATCTTCACAGTGAAAAATTCCTACCCTGGTTTGAAGTGTACTTGACTGTCATTCCAAGGCGTAGTATACTTAAAATGTGGCATATTTATAGGAAATGCAGTTTACTACACATCACACCTTATACGATGCATTGTAAAGCCTGTCGGCCTTTTAAATGCATTTTCAAACATCTCAACAAAATCATTGATAAATCTAAAGATCATGGATGAATTGGCCACGCTGTTGCAAATCTTTCAAAGGTAATTTGTCTTAAACACTGTGTTCCTGTCACATTCCTGTCAGTTTGAACCTAACTTCAAAACCATCATTTCCTCTCTACAGTGCATTGCCACACCAGCAGATGTCACCACAGGAGTAGTTGTGTACAGGTAAACGTCTCTTCTCCAATGAGTATAAGTAACAAGTAAGTCACCAGGGTCCTAGATGACCATAGGCTGCTTTGCCCTTTGATGGGGAGAGCTGACTGGTGGTGACTTAACCTGAGGATCAATCACCACACCTCAGATGAGAGGCAAGGTTGAGAATACGGGACTTTCATGGATAAGCTCAGCCGGTAGGGGAACAGAACATCCACAATGCACCAGCCCCCCTGACACCAACACCCTGCCACATCCCGCCTTCCCCATTTTATCCCCCTTAGCCCCCGCCCACCGTCCCTCGCTGACTCCTCAATCTTCTTTCAAGAAATCGATAAACGGTTTCCACCTCGGGGTGAACCCCTCTGCCGACCCTTGCGGAGTGAACCTAACCTTCTCCAACCTCAAGAATTTTGCCAAACCACTCACCCACACTCCCGCTTTCGGCAGCTCCGAGTCCCACCACCCCAGCAAATTCATCTGCGGGCTATCAGGGAGGCAAAGGCCAAAACGTCAGCCTCTTTCACCCCCGGGTCTTCCGAATATCGGCTCCTCTGGACTCGGAACTACTTCCACACCCAGCACCTTGGACATCATGTCCGAGAACCCCTGCCAGAACCCCCTCAGTCTTGGACTCGCCCAGAACATGTGGATGTGATTTGTGGGCTCCCCCCCCCCCCCCCCCCCCGGCAACTGCCCGCATCTATCCTCTACCCCCGCAAAGAATCTACTCATCCTCGCCACCGTCATATAGGCCATATGCACCACCTTAAACTGGATGAGGCTTAACTTTGCACACGACGAGGACGTGTTATCCTCCGCAACGCCTCTGAGATGGGATCAGAATCAATAAGAAAGATTGGGGGAACTTTTAGCTTTGGAAGGAGAGCTGACCTCCAGAGTTTATTGAGGTAGAAAACAAAACGAAAGCACAATTCCAAAACATATCTTTTAATTAAATCACAAGAGTGGAAAACTGGGACACAGAGTCGGAGTGGTAAAGGGCACGTTTATGATGATTATCAGGAAGTACTACTTCAAACAAAGGAGATTCATACATAGAATGGACACTCAGCTAAACTAGTGGAGGTGACCGAATCTCCCAAGACCTAACCGGATGCTGCAATGGGTAGGATTTAGGATTTTTTTCTAGATGAGTAAATGAAGAAGGATATTCCACATCCACAATTATCTTTTCAACTTGATCAAGGAGAGTTTGGGGCTGGGAGAATACTGTTTGTCTGACCTTGTCAGTCATCGTGAATGAAACAGATGGCCCAGTAAGACCACTGGAACAGAATATCAGATGGTAAATTTAGCAGGTATAATCAGACCACCTTTCGATTCCTAAAATTTATTACAACATGAAAAAACAATGAAGAACTGGGCTGTGATTAAGTAAAGTTTTGTGAACCAGACTGGAATGGGTTTGAAATGGCACAATCTTTCTTCATTTTGTATTTCCTGATAGGTGGAATCCTGGTGAATCCATATTGGGAAGTGAACAAACCATATCCTCACTAAAGTCCTGGGTGAAAACCGGAGAAGGTCTGGAATGGACACGCAGATTGCAACATGGTTCATGGTAATGCAGGCAGCATGCAAACCTGGTGCAGCTTAAACATTTAAATGATAGTAGCATGCAGCTCATCACTAAGTTCGCGCGAAGCTCGCACCACATCGAGCTAACCTGCATTATTTAAAGGCAGACTGCAATTCTTAAAGGGGGATGCATTTTAGTTAGACAGCGATCTTTATGCAGGAGGTGGAATAGAAATAATGCAAAAGGCCAGAGCCTATGAGGCTGTCAGCATTCTGGATTAGCGTCGACCAGAAGTATCCAATGCTGAGTAAAATAAGCATTTTGTTGCTACAGTCCTTCACAACGGCCCACATGTGCAAGGTTGGATTTCCCATCCTCATAAAGATGATGAATGCACAAAGGAACTGGCTGAACTCTACACCTGACATGCACATTGCCCTCTCCTCCTGTGAACACAATTAAAGTGAGATCGTGAGGATCAATCAGGCTCCCTTTTCGCAGTAAAAGGTAAGCAAACATTGCCTGTGTCACGAGGATCGGTCGGCGTGGGTTGTAAAGGTCGTCCGGTTGGCAGAAATGGGCCCGGGAAAAAAAGTTTGAAAAACACTGTTATTACAAGTAGTCAGTTTATGTCGCTGTTGGGGAAAGTTCAGAAACAATAAGCCAGGAGAAAATTAACAACCGCTTTGCTAAGCATGGACTAATAGTGGAGATCGAGCACAGGTTTGTTAAGGGCAATTTTGTTTCACTAACATCACTGAGTTGTTTGATGACATAACAGAGGATGGATGAGGGTGATGCAATTGATGTTGGTGTACAAACTTTCAAAAGGCTTTTGATTAAGTGCCACAAATTCAGCTATTTAGTGAAATTTTTTTTTTTTTATAAATTTAGAATATCCAATTAATGTTTTCCAATTAAGGGGCAATTTAACGTGGCCAATCCACCTAACCTGCACATCTTTGGGTTGCGGGGGTGAAACCCACGCAGACACGGGGAGAATGTGCAAACTCCTCCGAGACAGTGATCCAGGGCCGGGATTCGAACCCGGGTCCTCAGCGCCGTAGGCAGCAATGCTAACCACTGTGCCACTGTGCCACCGTGCCGCCCCTATTAGTGAAATTGAAGCAATTGGGATAAAAGGAGAAACAGCAGCATGGATAGAAAATTAGCCAAGGAGACAGAGGGCGTGGTCAATGATTCTTTTTTGGACAGGGATAGAGTCATGACTCCAGGATTCAGTACTAAGTTTACTGCTGTTTTTCATAATTACTGAGTTGGACTTGGGGATACAATGTTGAAACATTCAGATGGCACAGAACCTGGAAGTGTAGTAAACAGTGAAAAAGATGGTGGTAATCTTCAAGAGAACATAGACAGCCTGATCGAATGGGCAGACACATGGAAGATGAAATTCAGTGCTATTAATTCTTCAATTAAGGAGAGACTGGGGGTGTTCGTGCAAAAAGCTGTGACAAAGCATGTTTTAAAGCATTTGGGATCCCGCACTTTATTGAGGCACAGAGTACAAAGCACAGCAAGTTTTGCTAAATCTAAATAAAACACTAGTCCAGCCCCAGCTGAAGTACTGTGTTCAGTGCTGGGCACAGCACTGTAGATAGTACTTTGGGAAGAATACGGAAGAGATTTACAGGACTAGTTCTAGGGATGAGAGGTAACAGTTACAGTTAGGGGCTGGTGTAGCACAGTGGGCTAAATAGCTGGCTTGCAAACTGTAGTGACATGTATGACAGATTGATAGAAAGGGCTGACACCGTACTGGATGCAACTAGAAAGAAATGGGAGGAGGACCTGGGGATGGAGATAGAGTGGGGTCTCTGGAGCGAAGCATTGCATAGGATCAACTCCACCTCCACGTGTGCAAGGCTCAGCGTGACGCAGCTAAACGTGGTACAAAGAGCCCACTTAACAAGAACCCATATGACTAGGTTCTTCCCGGTGCCAAGGAGGCAATGTCCAAAGTGGTAGGGATGAGGGTGGAGCCATGCCCGAAAGTGGCGGTCTTCGGGGTTTCGGACCAGCCAGATCTATTCTTAGGGAGGAGGGTGGACGCCCTTGCCTTTGCCTCCCTGATCACCCGCCGTAGAATCCTGTTTGGCTGCCGGTCAGCAACACCACCCAAAGCTGCAGACTGGCTGTCCGACCTCTCGGAATCTCTCCAAATGGAGAAAATCAAATTCGCCATCCGAGGGTCAGAAGACGGCTTCCACAGAACGTGGGAGCCATTCACGGAATTGTTCCGGGACCTGTTTGTGGCCAACGAGCATGCGGAAGAATAGCCAGGTAGCCAAGAATCAGGGGAAAGTCGACAATCACTTGTCAAGAGGAAGAAGGAGGCTTATGTGAAGATGAGACGTGATGGTTCAGTTGGGTCGCTTGAGAGTTACAGGTTAGCTAGGAAGGCTCTAAAGAGAGAGCTAAGAAGAGCCAAGCGAGGACATGAGAAGTCTTTGGCAGGTAGGATCAAGGATAACCCTAAAGCTTTCTATAGATATGTCAGGAATAAAAGAATGACTAAGGTAAGAGTAGGGCCAGTCAAGGACAGTAGTGGGAAGTTGTGCATAGAGTCCGAGCAGATAGGAGAGGTGCTAAATGAGTATTTTTCGTCAGTATTCACACAGGAAAAAGACAAATTGTCGAGGAGAATACTGAGATTCAGGCTACTAGACTAGAAGGGCTTGAGGTTCACAAGGAGGAGGTGTTAGCGATTCTGGAAGTGTGAAAATAGTTAAGTCCCCTGGGCCAGATGGGATTTATCCTAGGATTCTCTGGGAAGCTAGGGAGGAGATTGCTGAGCCTTTGGCTTTGATCTTTAAGTCATCTTTGTCTACAGGAATAGTGCCAGAGGACTGGAGGATAGCAAATGTTGTCCCCTTGTACAAGAAGGGGAGTAGAGATAACCCCGGTAACTATAGGCCAGTGAGCCTTACTTCTGTTGTGGGAAACGTCTTGGAAAGGTTTATAAGAGATAGGATGTATAATCATCTGGAAAGGAATAATTTGATTAGAGATAGTCAACATGGTTTTGTGAAGGGTAGGTCGTGCCTCACAAACCTCATTGAGTTCTTCGAGAAGGTGACCAAACAGGTGGATGAGGGTAAAGCAGTTGCTGTGGTGTATATGGATTTCAGTAAAGCGTTTGATAAGGTTCCCCACGGTAGGCTATTGCAGAAAATACAGAGGCATGGGATTCAGGGTGATTTAGCAGTTTGGATCAGAAATTGGCTAGCTGATAGAAGACAAAGAGTGATGGTTGATGGGAAATGCTCTGTATGGTGTCCAGTTACTAGTGGTGTGCCACAAGGATCTGTTTTGGGGCCGTTGCTGTTTGTCATTTTTATAAATGACCTGGAGGAGGGCGTAGAAGGATGGGTGAGTAAATTTGTAGATGACACTAAAGTCGGTGGAGTTGTGGACAGTGCAGAAGGATGTTACAAGTTACAGAGGGACATAGATAAGCTGCAGAGCTGGGCTGACAGGTGGCAAATGGAGTTTAATGCAGAAAAGTGTGAGGTGATTCATTTTGGAAGGAATAACAGAAAGGCAGAGTACTGGGCTAATGGTAAGATTCTTGGTAGTGTGGACGAACAGAGAGATCTCGGTGTCCATGTCCATAGATCCCTGAAAGTTGCCACCAAGGTTGAGAGGGTTGTTAAGAAGGCGTACGATGTGTTAGCTTTTATTGGTAGAGGAATTGAGTTTCGGAGCCATGAAGTCATGTTGCAGTTGTACAAAACTCTGGTGCGGCCGCAGTTGGAGTATTGTGTGCAGTTCTGGTCGCCACATTATAGGAAGGATGTGGAAGCATTGGAAAGGGTACAGAGGAGATTTACCAGGATGTTGCCTGGTATGGAGGGAAGGTCTTATGAGGAAAGGCTGATGGACTTGTGGCTGTTTTCGTTAGAGAGAAGAAGGTTAAGAGGTGACTTAATTGAGGCATACAAGATGATCAGAGGATTAGATAGGGTGGACAGTGAGTGCCTTTTTCCTCGGATAGTGATGGTGATGGTGAGGGGACATAGCTTTAAATTGAGGGGAGCTAGATATAGGACAGATGTCAGAGGTAGGTTCTTTACTCAGAGAGTAGTAAGGGCGTGGAATGCCCTGCCTGCAACAGTAGTGGACTCACCAACACTAAACGCATTCAAATGGTCATTGGATAGACATATGGACGATAAGGGAATAGTGTAGAGGGACTTTAGAGGGGTTTCACAGGACGGCGCAACATCGTGGGCCGAAGGGCCTGTGCTGCGCTGTATTGTTCTAAAGCATGAAAGGGAGAGATAGACCGGGGGGGGGGGGAGGAGGGAAGAGACAGGGAACAAGAGAGGAGAACCAGGCAGGGGGGGAGGCAGGGAAATGAGAGCCGGAAGGAAGGCACGGGATACAATAATGAACATGGCATCTCCAGGAGCAGGAAACGAGGAGAATAAAGACGCAAGACGGGAGGAATGGCAGAAGCGGAGGTGAGCACGAGACGGCAGCGGTATCCATCCAGGAGAAGCAAGCGATAACACCAACACCAAACCCATTTGAGTATTGGGGCCTCACGGTAGCATGGTGGTTAGCATCAATGCTTCACAGCTCCAGGGTCCCAGGTTCGATTCCCGGCTGGGTCACTGTCTGTGTGGAGTCTGCACGTCCTCCCCGTGTGCGCGTGGGTTTCCTCCGGTTCTCCGGTTTCCTCCCACAGTCCAAAGATGTGCGGGTTAGGTGGATTGGCCATGCTAAATTGCCCGTAGTGTAAAGGATAATGGGGGGATTGTTGGGTTACGGGTATACAGGTTACGTGGGTTTAAGTGGGGTGATCATTGTTCGGCACAACATCGAGGGCCGAAGGGCCTGTTCTGTGCTGTACTGTTCTATTGCCCACTGTAATAGTTTCTCCGGCATCCAAATGTATACTTACCTCCCCAGACTCCACCCCCCCCCCCCACCCCCCCACCAACAGTCACCCACTTATGTTTTTTGCCAGGTGTACAGAGTTGCTGATGTTGAGCTGGTGCCAATACCCTATCAGTTATTCTATTTTATTTTTTATTGTATTTTTTTTATTATTTACTATTTTCTTTTCTTTGGTATGTTTGGGTGTGCCCTTCTCTTCTATATATGTGTATATATATGTGTCTCTTATCCTGTGTACATAACGGTAAATATACTTTGTTCAAAATTCCAATAAAAAACATTTATAAATAGCTGGCTTGCAATGCAGAACAATGCCAGCAGCGCGGGTTCAATTCCCGTACCGGCCTCCCTGAACAGGCGCCGGACTGTGATGACTAGGAGTTTGTCACAGTAATTTCACTGAAGCCTACTTGTGACACTAAGCGATTATTATTATTATTTCATGGATAGACTGAAGAAACTGGGGGATATTCTACTTAGGGAAGGCTAAGGGTAGATTTGATAAGTGTTTAAAACTATAAAGGGTTTAGATAGAATAATAAAGCAAAACCGTTCTCATGACTGAAAGGTCGATAATCAAAGGGCAGAAAGTTGAACTAAATGACGAAAGAACCAGATGCAAGGAAAAACATTTTTACAATATTAATAATTTTTATTATTATCACAGTAGGCTTACATTAACACTGCAATGAAGTTACTGTGAAAATCCCCTAGTCGCCACATTCCGGCGCCTGTTCGGGTACACAGAGGGAGAACTCAGAATGTCCAAATTACCTAACAAGCACGTCTTTCGGGACTTTTGGGAGGAAAATGGATCACTCGAAGGAAACCCACACAGGCACAGGGAGACCGTGCAGTCTCCGCACAGATAGTGACCCAAGCCGGGAATCGAACCTGGGACCCTGGCGCTGAGAAGCAACAGTGCTACCCACTGTGCTACCGTGCCGCCCTTACAGCGCATGGTTAGAATTTGGAAATTAGCAGGGAAATGGGTGAGGAAGTGTAACTAACTGGATTGCTCTTCGACTGAGCCAGTGCAGATTTGATGGAACTGAACGGTCTATGTGCTGCACCATTTTATGAATCTATCAATATTCGTTTGAGTTTCTTTGGTCTACTAAGGAATTAACTGTACCTGCTATTTTGATATCACTGGCAAATTTAAACACCATTCTCTCTCGGCTTATATTCAAATTATTGATATACACAACAAACAGAATTGTCCACAGACCTGGATTTTGTGTGACGCCACTACCCACTTCAAAGCACTCTGAAAAGCTACTGTATATCTTTACTCTCCGTTTTTTCTCTTCTTACCAATTTTAAATCAGTTTGCTTTCCTCCCCAAGCTTTTTACCCTTTAATCTTCTCTCATAATCTCCCTTGTGTTACCTTAACAAAGGTTTGAACTAAGGTCCAGCTCATGACATACACTTTATTTCCTCCATCCATCATGACTACTATATCCTCAGCCAATGATATAAGATTTATGTCGTAACAATATGTAGTAATATGTAGTAACTTGGTGGCACAGTGGTGGAACTGCTGCCTCACAGCGCCAGGGACCCAGGTTTTATTCCAGCCGTGGGTGACTGCCTGTGTGAAGTTAGCACATTCTCCCCGTGTCTGCATGGGTTTCTTACAGGTGTTCCAGTTCCCTCCACAGACTAAAGATGTGCAGGTTAGATGGATTGTCCATGCTAATTTGCCCCTTAATGTCCAAAGATGTGTAGTTTAGGTTAGGTTACAGGGATAAGGTGTGGTAAGGAGGCCTGGGTGGGGTTCTCTTTCAGAGGGTCAGCACAGATTCAAAGGGGCCGAATGGCTGCTTTTTGCACTGTAGGGATCCTATAGATTATATGATTTGTCATGCATTCCTATTGAAGTCCATGCCAGATCCTCATAACTATTTATTCTTTCTCTAGCTAAGTGATAATTTCATTCCTTTTAAAAGCACCTGCCACAGATGTTAAACTAAATGGACTCCATAATTACCTCTATTACCTTATCTCTGTCTCATTTTAAAAAATGGATACTAATTGTAACTCTGGAATTAATACAGCTCTGAACTATAATTGCTAGGACCTGAACAACACCTTCCCTCACCAAAATCAGGATATGATATATCATGTTGGGCTTCAGTGCTTATCTTGCTTAAACCTAACTAATTTATTTAAAATTGGCTGATACATTTCATATATCACAACAGTGAATATTCTTCAAAACTACTTCGTTTGTGGTGTAAAGAACATTGAGACATCCAGTGGTCATGAAAACTGCTATATAAATACAATTCTCTTTGGTTGTAAAAGGCTCCAGTTATCCCTTGTCTACTTCAATATTCTCTTTATTATGTATTCTCATTCTTACCAATATTGGTAAGATTCTCGTGTTTATTTAATCCTTCCTAAAACAGCTAATTACGTTTGTCTTCCTTTCTTCTGCAAATCTTATGCCAGATTTCTTTTGCGGTAATCTTATTAGGCGTGGGTTTTCCTATAAGTAATCTCCCCAGTTTATTTCCCAAATTCTGTGCATTGCAAATCAGGTTTTTTGTAACATTTTCTTCTGCCTCTTTTGAAAGCTACTCACTCATTTTCCAAGCATTTCACTGTCTAAACAAGTCCTTACCTTGACATCAGCCTTTCTCTGTTGATAATGATTCCATTCTTTAACTCCATAGCAGTGATTTTAGCTCTCTTTTATCAGTAGGAACAAAGCAGGGCAGCAGTTAAGTGAATTGGTTGCATTTCTCAACCCCGATCTTTGATTTTAATGTTGCTGGTTTAAGACAACAAATGAGGCTCTTGCTCCACTCCAGCAGAGTCATTACTAAATGCAAATGTACAATTTTAATTAGCTCCTAAGTGGGGTACTTGCTGGGCTTCTGCCTCACATTATCTCACAGAATTGCCATGAAGAGGGGTGGCACAATGGTTAACACTATTGCCTCTCGGGCGCTGAGGACCTGGGTTCGATTCTATCCCCGGATCACTGTCCATGTGGAGTTTGCACATTCTCCCCTTGTCTGTGTGGGTTTCACAATCCTAAAATATGCAGATTAGGTGGATTGGCTATGCTAAATTGCCCCTTAACGGGAATTTTTTTTAAAGTATTGCTGTAAACTATTGTTTGGAGTTTAAAATCATCCCTTATATCTCCCTTGATAAATCAGTTTTTGCAAGAGTCGTACCTCAACAAAATTTCCCTTCGCTATTAGCTGACTTCTGGGTCAGATAAGAACCATTCCACAAAGATGTCAAAAGGTGAAATAGAGAAGTGATGAAATATTCAAACTAGGAAATGGGGGAAGGTACTGGGAAAATAAATCCAACCAGGGTTAGCTCATAGTGAAGGCAGAATTAGATGAGGCAACAAAGCAACAGGGATTGTTGGGTCCACACTACTAGGTTTATGTCAGTCTCTCTAACTATTGATTTCCCTATTACTAATAAGTGTCTAATCTCCACCACCCAACTCTCCAATGCTTATGCTAATCCTGTCCAAAGTTCTTATTTTCCCATAAGAAGACAAAGGAATTTGAGAGCATAAATTAGTCTGGGTGCACAATTCTAACCTTTCTTTCACATATTTCCCATCCCATGGATAGTAATCCATCTTTTCTCCTCCACAACCTGTTTTCTAAATCTCAGTGCTGTGACTCCCCTCCTAAACTCTTGCTCCAAAAACTGCTGTTTCTACCTGATGTTCATTAATGTCCTTTGGGGAAGGAAATCTGGCATCCTTACTTAGTCTGGCCTACAGGGGCAGCACGGTAGCATTGTGGATAGCGCAATTGCTTCACAGCTCCAGGGTCCCAGGTTCGATTCCTGCTTGGGTCACTGTCTGTGCGGAGTCTGCACATCCTCCCCGTGTGTGCGTGGGTTTACTCCGGGTGCTCCGGTTTCCTCCCACAGTCCAAAGATGTGCAGGTTAGGTGGATTGGCCATGATAAATTGCCCTTAGTGTCCAAAATTGCCCTTAGTGTTGGGTGGGGTTACTGGGTTATGGGGATAGGGTGGAGGTGTTGACCTTGAGTAGGGTGCTCTTTCAAAGAGCCGGTGCAGACTCGATGGGCCGAATAGCCTCCTTCTGCACTGTAAATTCTACGAAATGTGACCCCAGACCCACGGCAATGTGGTTGACTCTTAATGCCCACAGTGATGGACAATAAATGCTGGCTGTGCCAGCGACGCCCATATCAAGTTCGGAGATTTTGAGCTGAAGAAATATGATTTGATAACACTTCCCTCAGACAAGCTATTAACTCAAGTGATTTAAAAAAGTAAAGGTGTGAACATATTTGGCATTCTTCTATTTGTCTTTTATAATAACATTACTTCAAATTACCAAAATAGGGCACAGATTGCTCTGTTAAGAATTATTTCAATACAGTGCTATACGTTGAGCTGTATAATCAAAACTTATCTATATGTCTATAAATGGAAGCTAGCTATTAATTGTATGGTCAATGACAGTTCTGTGGTGCACACAATACATGGCACAAATCCACCCAGATAACGTGAAGAGTTCAACTATTCACTGTTTCTAATTTTGGTTCATCCCAGTATCAGCATCGGTGCACCATGCTACTTATTTTACCCAAAGCAATATTTTTACAATAGTTCCTTGAAAAATCTATCAACTGGTATTTGAGCCACATTATTCTAATAATGACTGCCAGTGTATTAGTATCAGTATCATCAACAGTAACTGTCTCCTAATAGAGGCCTTTATATTTTCAATTCAGTTTATAAGCTTTTAGATGGGATTCTTCAGGAGATTGTGGTGTGATACATCTTCCAATCTGGCCTCACAACAATTGTATTCAGTTCAGTACGAGGCAGAGGGTTACAGAAATAAATGATAATAGCACAAAATTACATCCCTACTGAGACAGAAATAGAGAAGTAAAAGAGAGTGCATTTCAATCAACTGCAGACCCAATTAATCCTTTTCATAATGCCACTAAAATTTACATCCAAATGAAGGAGGTGTCTGCTGATGCTAAGTCGCATTGCCAACATTCACATTTGCCTTATCTTGCACTGAACTTTTTATAGCAATAGACACAAAGTGCAAATATAACTTATACTAAAATATCATACAACATCAAAACAGATTGGTAGACAAATATAAATGAATTTCAAAAGAAAATAGAATTTACAGTACAGAAGGAGGCTATTCAGCCCAGTGCGTCTGCACCGGCTCTTGGAAAGAGCACCCTACCCAACCCTACACCTCCACCCTATCCCCATAACCCAGTAACCCCACCCAACACCGAGGGCAATTTTGGACACTAAGGGCAATTTATCATGGCCAGTCCACCTAACCTGCACATCTTTGGACTGAGGGAGGAAACCGGAGCACCCGGAGGAAACCCACGCCGCCACGGGGAGAACATGTAGACTCCGCACAGGCAGTGACCCAAGCCGGGAATCGAACCTGGGACCCTGGGGCTGTGAAGCAATTGTGCTAACCACTGTGCATCCCCTAAACAAAAAGTCCTTATTTCATTCCCCGCTGTACTTGCGCAGAAATTATGAGTGAGAAACTGTTTTTCTTCCTCAGTTTGAAACTCATGAAGTGGCGCAAACATTTCCAACCAACTTTGTATTCCGATGGTCGGGAATCGAACCCGGGTCAACTGCTTGGAAGGCAGCTATACTCACCACTATACCACCATCACTCACAAATATATGGTGGAAATATATTGGATTTCACAATGCAAGCTTGGCAAAAAGCCAAAAATAAATGAGTTTGCGTCTTCAATGAACTAAACGATTATTGCATGAAATGGTAGCACAGTAGTTAGTGTGGTGATATGCATCACTGTAAATACACAAGGGGTTAATGTAAATACATGTAGACTAGCTAGACACTAGAGGGTGCATCAGAGACATGACACACAGACACTCAACCAATAGGTCAGTTAGATAGGACACAACCAATGGGCATTCACGATACACACAGAGGTGACACCACCACAGGAGGGCATTACACCAACCCATATAAAAAGGACACAGCACACATGATCTTCTTCTTTCCAGTGGAGACACTCAGTGAGTACAGACACAGGGTTGATTCAACATCACAGCCACCACGTGGATTGTAGCAGACTGGTTCGTCCATCTGAGTAGCTATAGAAGGATTAACAGTAGTGGCGAACCCATAGGAGAATTGTAAATAGTTCAATAAACGTGTTGAAGTTATCTCCACGTCTGAACCTTCCTTTGTCAAAGTGCCCATCAAGGAAGCCCCTTATGCTACACCAAGAGCATAACAAGACAGTTAGCACTGTTACTTCACAGCGCCAGGGTCCCAGATTTGAATTCCGCCTTGGGTCACTGTACGGAGTCTGCACGTTCTCCCTATGTTTGCGTGGGTTTGCCCCGGGTGCTCCGGTTTCCTCCCACAAGTCCTGAAAAGAAGTGCTGTTAGGTAATTTGGACATTCTGAATTCTCCCTCTGTGTACCCAAACAGGCGCCGGAGTGTGATGACTAGGGGCTTTTCACAGTATCTTCATTGCAGTGTAAATGTAAGCCTACTTGTGACAATAAAAATTATTAAAATTAAATTATTAAAATATCTAAAAGTATTATGGCTGCACAAAATTTAAAATGCAGTCTTTTGGACCCGACTATTCTACCCATGCTAGCTTACATCAGTAAACTGTAAAAAAATTTCCAAAGTTGAATCCAATGTTTTTCATGCAGTTGAGTAACCAGCAGATGTAGGGTGAGAGATTTGTTCATGTAACATTGCTTTTCTTTTACACAGGCTTACATTGATTGGCCTGAACAAGTAATACTTCAGGGCACTATCATCCTCTGGGGAACTGTAGTGGCGCTAAGCAAATCTATTTCTCCCCTGTATTTTTCATTGTTGAAGGAGCTATAGTCATCCACCTCAGAACAAGAACCTCCCAGTATATTAGATTGGTTTATTTTCATAGATTTAATCAGGTAGTATATAGTAGCAAACAAAAAGACATATATTTACATTGCACCTTTCATGACTTCAAGACAACCCAAATGATTTTCAATAAATGAAGTACTTTTTGAAGTGTGGTCTCTTACAACATTAGAAAACTCAGAAGCCAATTTGAGCACTGCAAGTTCCCACAAACAATGGTACAGTGATCAGATAATCCATTCTTAGTGAAGTTGATTGGGGATAAATATTGGCCAGGACAAAGGTTAAGGCCCTGCTCTTCATCTAAATAGTGCAATGGGATCTTTTACCTCCACCTGACAGAGCAGACAGGGATATAGTAAAAAAATGCTGGGAAAAATCAGCGGGACAGACAGCATCTGTGGAGAGAAAAGAAGTTGGTGTTTCAGGGCGATGGAAGGTCATCTCGATCTGAAACAGTTTCTCTTCAGGTTTCCAAAATCCACAGTATTTTGCTTTAATATTAGAGTAGACAAGGATTGGTAGACTTTTGACAAAGGTACGTGGTTTATATTTAAACATAAAAAGTTGCAGTTTTTGGCAGAGATAAGATAGAAGAAGAATTCATCCTTAGAGGGATGTAAGCATTAATATTTTGTGCTCTAGTACATTCTGTTGTACCAGTTTATAATTATAAATAAAGTGCAAAGATGTGTCTCATAACTTATAAATGATTAAATTTACGCTCACTTTCTGCTAATTAATTCAAAGAGCAGTGGGAAATATGTGAAAAATGTAGTCAGCTGGTTCTGTTCCAATAATCGTGTTTAACCCCTTATCCTCAAACTTTGTACATTTTGGCAGATGAGAAAAGCCAGGATTATTTCTGTGCAACAGGCCATTTACCTGCCGTGGGGGGAACTTGGGGGAAATTTATCTGTGCATTAGTTGTGGTGAAATTATTAATCCATTATTTATAAATGGATTAATGAATTCTCCACACCTACTGCACAGAACATATCTTTGCTCACTTAATTAACGACAAGAACTAGAGGTACAATCTGTTATCGCCGGTGTGAATTTGTAAATCCATCTGACGATGCAGTCAAATATTAGACACAAAATAGCCAATAATATCCATATTGTATTCCAGACTCCTAAAGCAGGAGGCGATTCTTATTTAATTAACAACATCAAATTTGTTTTGCCGTAGTATGTGGCTACAGATCTAGTTATTACTTCATTTGGAAACCAAAAATTTATTTTAAAAAGAACAAACTTGCCCACCTGCAACCAAGAATTGTGATGTGATTAACTGGGATTCATGCGACTCTTACACAAGACATTAGTTGGTAGCAAAATGAAACAGAAAACACACAAATGTAATGAGAAAGCGCAAACAAAAATGTGAACCAGAGCTCCCTTGAAGATGAAGCATGCAATGTTTTAAATTATTGGTTTGGGATCGGGAGCGAGTCCAACAAGTATTTTTTACACGCAGGATTTTCTTCAGAAAATATGGTTACCCATCTGTGCTATTTTTAAGTGTTGCTCTCATTAGGTCTATAAGTCACATGCCAGAAACTAGTGATTTGGGTGCAACCAAAAACAGTTTATGTCTGTGTAACCCAGTAAACCAACAGCTTGTTATTTGTACTGCTTGCTTGTTGCATTATTTCAGTGTAAGCAAAAACTTGTGACATATTTTGTAGCCAAGAACCTGTTGGGATTATTTTTGGCTGGATTTATGCTGATTATAAACAATACTGATTTTGAAATAAACTCACACCAGATATGTACAAACTTAGTAATTCTATTTTATTGATCTTAGACATTGTTCTAAGGCTCAGCATTGCATTTGTGTCTTGGACAAGAGCAGCCTCACAGGCTGAGACATTACTCTGCTTCCCAATTCTGTCTCCGAATGCAAGCAACTTGTGAAAGACAATAGATCAGAGATCTCCAGTCAAAGTGACCATAGGCCAGCCTAGATCAACAGCTGTGCATTAAAGTTGGCATCAGACTGCTGTACGGCAGCACTTCTCATTGTCCCATTGTCATGAGATAAGGGTGCTTTATCCATAGATGCAGAAAAACAAGAACACAATAAAAACAGCAGAGCTACGAGTATACCAATATCTTTAATTATCAACCTCAACAAATGCCTTGAATTAGTGACAGAAATCCTGTTTTCTAACAACACCAACATTTCCCACTAGCCAAATTAAGATACATCAAGAATAACAGACCAAGCAGAGTGGTTAGCACTGCTGCCTCACAGCAACAGAGAACTGGGTTCAATTCCGCCTTTGGGTCACTGTCTGTGTGGAGTTTTCACTTTCTCCCCGTGTCTGCGTGAGTTTGCATTCAGCCAATAACTGAACTATTTTTGGCGCAGACTTTATCTTGGCCTAGAATCAGTCATAAAATTGTATTTAATTACGATAGATTTAAATTCAAGTTGTGTCACAACATTTCATCTATAGAAAGGGCGGCACAGCGGCACAGTGGTTAGCACTGCTGCCTCACAGCACCAAGGACCCGGGCTTAATTCTGACCTTGGGTGACTGTGTGTGGAGTTTGCAACTTCTCCCTGTTTCTGCCTGGGTTGCCTCTGGCTGCTCTGGTTTCCTCCCACTGTCCAAAGATGTGCAGGTTAGGTGGATTGGCCATGCTATGTTGTCTCTTTGTGTCCAGAGATGTACAGGTCAGATTACAGGGATGGGGTGGGGGAGTGGGCCTGGGTAGGGTGCTCTTTCAGAGGGTTGGTGCAGACTTAATAGGCCGAATGGCCTCCTTCTGCATTAAAGGAATTCTATGGCATCGAGATAAACTATGACTATAAAAAATGGAAAATCTTAATTAAATCAATATCAATTTTTGTGGTTAGTTCGCACAGTTAACCCCTAGTGCATGCATTGAAAATATTCATTGTTATCTCCTCTGCATAAAAATGATATGTACATCTGGCATGGCTAACAACCATCCTCAGTTTAAATTCAGTAATAAATTGGTAATTGTAATTGGTTCTGACCAACATTCAAATGTCATAATGAATAAAAGCTTTATTCTGTCCTAGTTGCATGTGGCACTAAAGTTTGTCTTGTAGCTAAATAATAGCTGCATTGGGAGTCTGTGATCAACAATTCCCCCTCCATATTCAAGTGCTATCCTGTTCATTATTGTCTAAGTTAAAGTTAACAGTACTGTGGCTGAAGTCCTAGTTGACAATACAAAACTATCTATTATATGATGGAACAGAAATCTATGCATTATAAGGGGTATTACTTATTCATTTTTATTTTATCGTGAGTTAATTTCATTTTGATAAGACCTTTGAGTTTTCTCTGGGGAAGTTAGGATAGCCCAGTGTCCAAAAATAATTCCTTGCATTCTTTGAGGGAACGAAAAAGAGTTCAGGATCACGTACTGAATCCCAGCATGATTAAGGAAGTGAAGGACATGGGCTTTCGTCCTTTATGTCCAACAATGTAACTTCACCACTCAAGGTCATGTTGTTATTAACAAACAGCGAGCTTGTCCTCAAGGAGAGTGGGGGCACTGGAGTCATCTATTGAGTCATCCCCGTTATTCTGACACATCTTGGCAGCCAATTACATTATCGGCATAGGTCCAAGCTTTCTGTATCTTTCAGGAAAAAGTGCATGCATGAGGATATATTTAATAAATGGGAGGAAAATTAATGAGAAAGCAACAATAATAGGCGTAGAATTCCTATAGCCTCATAATCTCCTGTAAAAATAATTAGCTCCCAACGTATCTGCAATGGATCATTCTGTATGAACCTGTATTCTCTCTGCCAACCAAAGCTGTTTAGATAGTTGTAATGATCGGTTGGTGAAGAGCAAACAGTATTTAAAGCACAGAAAGCTAGTTGATGGTTTGGAAGTAAACAGCCAGAATTTAACTAAATTATTTTAACCTACAAGACTTAAGGAATTAGGTACTATTGGGGAGGTACTAGTAACTTAATTAACTGATATTGACAGTGCAGTGTGCAGATTAGTAAGGAAAACTAACTGTATCCTGGTATGTATTCCCAAAAAGATACAACACAAATCCCAGAAATGACATTTGTGTCTGTACCAAGCACTGGTATGGTCACAGCTGGAATACTGTGTACAACTCCAGTCACTGTATGACAGCATGGGTATTCATGCATTGCGGGCAACACAGAATTGTGCAACCCCACTGATAACTAGCCTAAATCATATGAGCTCTGAGGAAGGGCTTGAAGGGCTTGAGATTATTTACCACAAAGAAAGGAAAGCTCAGATGAGATACCATTCAAATGGCTAAGGCACTTTAAGGCATTAGAGTAATTGAACTCTGATAACATATTCAAGAATATCACAAACTCAAACTTGGCAGAGGGAAGAAGCACAGTTCAGATCTAACCATCTCGCAAAAGGTGGTGAACATGCTGAATGGACTGCCCAGGGAGGCACTAAAGGCCACTGATATGGAAAATTTAAGTAAGAATATGATAGATCCTAGAAGTATTATTTCATTTTGGTCTACCTAGTTGGACTGCAGAATGTTTTCCAGTGTTGTAATTTTTCGAGGAATGAAACCGGTTCTTTATAATTGACCCTGTGCTTTGCTGTCTGTGTACAGAATGCATGGAAAACTGGATGCCTTCTACTTGCCTTGAGATCTGCTATCAGCATTTTTTAAATATCCATCTTAACATGCATTCACTGATGTTCCTTATTATAGCACACGCATCAAAACTTATTTGAGTTAGTCTTGGAAAATATGAGCAACGATTGCTTGTATTTGATTATTAGCTTTAATGTAGAAAAAGTCCCAAATCACGTCACAAATAAATCACAGGGATGCTCAGTCTATCACAAATCTAAATGATACTCATATTGATTTAAAATATGTAAATGGGAGTTAAAGGAAAGCACATTATGGAAAGATACAGAGGGTTTATAACTTCTAACAATATACAATATATATGCAAAGATCTCAATTGCGCTATTGCATTCCTCTCTTCAAGTCGTCATTACACGTTACTTAAATATAATTGAACTCAAGAACATTGGCAAAAAGAAACTTCAAGGTGTATGGGAGTATAATAAACTAGATACAAACTTCAAGCATGTTATACCATTAATAGAATCCCTGGAGTATGTTGTCACCCATGGCATGTTTCCACCCTTTTAATTAGACATCAAAATACACAGGCTTCAACTTTCATTTGGAAGGTCGGGTATTGAAATTTACGGTTTAAATTAAGTTGTTGTTACTAATAAGAAATATTGCTGTTCCGCTGTGCGTTGTGTTTTCTTGTATCTCCTGAGATATGCTACATACACTTGTAACGATGAGAAGGGCGGCTATTGTTGACAAACGTGTGCACCAGGCGAATGTTTGTAATACAAAGTGGCGGGAAATTGTCGGCACGCTGCTTTCCAACACCGTATTCATCACTCACTATGTTCATTCACTCTTAAATGACAGACCTCACCGTGTGTTCTTTCGTTCATGCAAAAGGAGAAAGATACACTTGCATTTATTTAGCATCGCATCACATTTCTCGGACACATTCACAAATGCTTCACATGCAATGAATTGTGTCAGAAGTGCAATTGCTGCTGTTATGCACCCTAACGTGGCAACTATTTTACACACGACCCGGCAGAGAAATAATGTGAATGGGCAGTTAATCTGTTTGTGGGCGATGGTTAAGTAAGACATGTTGGCCAGTAGACCAGGAAAAACATCTTGCTCTTATTCAAGAACACTGCAATAGATCTTTTATAGTCCACCCAATTGGCAGGATCTCAGCTCAATACCTCATCCAAAGCGCACCACAGCCAATACTACACTCCCTTAAATACTGCATTGGAGTGCTAGCCTTGCCCAAGTCTTGGTTCGAACCCACAATCTGCTGAGTTAGAGGCAAAAAGTGCCACCACATCAACAGAGACGATGCAGAAGAACAGAAAAATAAATATAACGCAGAAGACCATAAACCACACTTGTTTTTCGTACTGGTATTTACATTATTAACCCCGACCTGGCAATTGGGTTTTTTTTCAATCGATTTTAATTATTTTGCTACCAGGATATTTATTTAAAGCACATGTGGTCTATTATTTTCGCACAACTTGTTCTGAACTCATTCTGCTGCCCTCTAAACAAACACAATATATAAAAGCTCTAATTCTGTGACTCCAAAACAAATGCCCATTTATACAAGGGATACACACACACACACACGGACTCTTTCTGATGCGCGCATTAGAAAATGCAACTGTTGCTGTCCAGCCTGTCGGGAGAATGAATGTCCTTCTGCCTGATCCACCACAGCACAAGCATCAGAACGGAATGAAATGAGCACCCTGCTTTGTGTTGCCCAGGTTTCCTTTCCACACACCCACACTGCAGTCAGCAAGCAGTTTGGTTATTGACCAAATGCAGCCTTCAGACTGAATAGATACATAAAACAGACACATAAACAGGAATCCTGCTTCATCCAGTCCTTAAAGAAACATACCTTCGGGGAATGTACAGCTGTAACCAACGAAGAATGTCACAGAACCCAAATTTCAAATCTCCAACGGATCAGGGGACCAATGTCTCATTTCATGCCGGCTCCACGATGGTCATTGATTTCCTCCTATTTTACAGCAGAGCTTTTACTTTCAGCTTCGCGCGAACAGACACAGCCGTCTTCACTGAGCACAGCGGATTGCGACTGCTGTTGTTTTTGTTCAATGCACATGTGCCTGCTTCCCCGGCTTCCACCCACTCGAATGACACACAAGCGTTCAAATGAAGTGAGTGGCGCTGGAATAAGCAGAGAAGCCAGCCTTCTGAAGGATGTCAGCATTTATGCAAATAAGGAGCACAACAGCTCCCGCATTCAATGTTCCCCGCGGGTTATTATTACCGAGGGTTGCTGCAGCTTGTCTGTACTAAAATTAAACACTTTAAAAAAAAACCCAAAAAATGTTGAGAATTATGTATCGTCCAGTGACTTCACATTTGTACGGCGCACAGAATGGGTTTTATATTTACGTGTAAATATGATACATTATTTGCGCTTATCAACAAGAATAAATTGTCATGTATTTGGCACATTTAATGTAGAGAACACCAGAGGGTAGTTCACAGAGGGAAGACAAACATAGGTGAAATAGATAAAGGAGAGGACACCAAGTAAAAGGAAAGATAGAAGATGGTGCATTTAATAATGTTATCTTGCTCAAGAAACACGTTTATCACCTAAAGGCTGAATTTCAGTGTAACTTGCATTAAAAAAAAATTATATGGACCAAACAATCAACTTAAAAACATGGAAACATGTGACAATCGTGGGATGGGATAGGAAAAGAAGGAATATTGAATTTGAATTATATTAAATTTCCAAACCAAAAACCATTCCTACATTACAAGCAGTGGAGGACATATAGGTTTCACCATTTAAGTCCTACATTGAGGACCTGAACCATGTAAGGGAAGGGCTACATTGGTATATTTCCGTCTTCCATTTTGCCTTGATTTCTCTGGGCATGATAGTGGTAATATATGGTAGAGGGGTCAATTACTCAGGGGCATAGGTTTAAGGTGCGAGGGACAAGGTTCAGAGTAGATGTACGAGGCAAGTTCTTTACACAGAGGGAAGTGGGTGCCTGGAACTCGCTGCCAGAGGAACTGGTGGAAGTAGGGAAGATAGTGACATTTAAGGGGCATCTTGACAAATACATGAATAGGATGGAAATAGAGGGATACGGACCCAGGAAGTGTACAAGATTTTAGGTTAGACGGGCAGCATGGTCGGCACGGGCTTGGAGGGCCGAAGGGCCTGTTCCTGTGCTGTACTTTTCTTTGTTCTTTGTTATTTGATAAGAGTTAGGAACTGTATTGTTAAGTGCATGTATTCATGTATGTCCAGAGTGCCACATCACTCACTAATGCACCAGAAATAATGTGCCAAAGCAACAATGTATCTTTCCACAGCATATGATGAGGTCTGAGAAATATATTCAATGTCAGCTCCTGTTTTTGTGTAAATTAATGTGATAATTTCCAACTCTGGAAAATACAAGACATAACATGGTGGCAGCCGTTGTCTATGAATTGAAGCAAAACATTATAAACAAAATAAATGCTGAATTAGACTGAGAACAAAGAACTTGAATTAATGTCAGCGAGAGAGAGAATTGTGCAAAAATGAAATAGCCACTGGCACAGCAATAAACACACAGCTGAGCAACATTTTTGAGCATCAAATATCTTTTGATGCTTGTACATTCATTAACTGAGAACATTTAGAACATAGAACATAGAACACTACAGCGCAGTACGGGCCCTTCGGCCCTCGATGTTGCGCCGACCTGTGAAACCATCTGAAGCCTATCTGACCTACACTATTCCATTTTCATCCATATGTCTATCCAGTGACCACTTAAATACCCTTAAAGTTGGCGAGTCTACTACTATTGCAGACAGGGCGTTCCACACCCCTACTACTCTCTGAGTAAAGAAACTGCCTCTGACATCTGTCCTATATCTCTCACCCCTCAATTTAAAGCTATGTCCCCTCGTGTTGATCATCACCATCCGAGGAAAAAGACTCTCACTGTCCACCCTATCTAACCCTCTGACTATCTTATATGTCTCTATTAAGTCACCTCTCAGCCTTCTCCTCTCTAACGAAAACAACCTCAATTCCCTGAGCCTTTCCTCGTAAGACCTTCCCTCCATACCAGGCAACATCCTAGTAAATCTCCTCTGAACCCTTTCCAAAGCTTCCACATCCTTCCTATAATGTGGTGACCAGAACTGCACGCAGTACTCCAGGTGTGGCCGCACCAGAGTTATGTACAGCTGCAGCATGACCTTGTGGTTCCGAAACTCAATCCCCCTGCTTATAAAGGCTAGCACACCATATGCCTTCTTAACAGCCCTATTAACCTGGGTGGCAACTTTCAGGGATTTATGTACCTGGATGCCGAGATCTCTCTGTTCATCTACACTACCAAGAATCTTGCCATTAGCCCAGTACTCTGCATTCCTGTTACTCCTTCCAAAGTGAACCACCTCACACTTTTCCGCATTAAACTCCATCTGCCACCTCTCAGCCCAGCTCTGCAGCTTATCTATGTCCCTCTGTATCCTATAACATCCTTCAGCACTATCCACAACTCCACCGACCTTCGTGTCATCTGCAAATTTACTAACCCATCCTTCTACACCCTCTTCCAGGTCATTTATAAAAATGACAAACAGCAGTGGCCCCAAAACAGATCCTTGCGGTACACCACTAGTAACTGAACTCCAGGATGAACATTTGCCATCAACCACCACCCTCTGTCTTCTTTCAGCTAGCCAATTACTGATCCAAACCGCTAAATCACCTTCAATTCCATACTTCCTTATTTTCTGCAATAGCCTACCGTGGACTTTTTCGTTGACTCATGCTCAGGATAAATTGGGAGGCTGTTGTATATGCATTTGAGGAGATTTTTAAAAATAGTGCGGGTTGACATTCAATAGTTCTCTAAAAAGCTTCAAATGAAAAGAAAAGGATCAGCGTTATTATTTTGTGGGTTTAGATTTTTTGGGCAGCACGGTAACATAGTGGTTAGCACCATGGCTTCACAGCGACAGGGTCCCAGGTTCGATTCCCCACTGGGTCACTGTCTGTCCGGAGTCTGTACGTTCTCCCCGTGCCGGCGTGGGTTTCGTCTGGGTGCTCTAGTTTCCTCCCACAGTCCAAAAACATGCAGGTTAGGTGGATTGGCCATGCTAAATTGCCCTTAGTGTCCAAAAAAAGGTTAGGATGGGTTATTGGGTTGCGGGATAGGGTGGAAGTGAGGGCTTAAGTGGGTCGGTGCAGATTCGATGGGCCAAATGGCCTCCTTCTGCACTGTATGTTCTATGTCTATGTTAGATGTATTCAATAGCTGCAAATTAGTGAGGATGGCTGTAAAAACCCAAACAGAATTTTTGAGAAGTTCAGCACTCATCTCCAGCCAATGTCAAACCATTTGATCAACCAATATGATTTTAGCCTGGGCAGGAGCCAGGTGAGCCTGTTGACAATTTTTTAACAAGATTAAGAAATGTAGACCGAAAATGTAAATTCAAAGAAATGGATAAAAGGTCATTTCATCTGGGACTCTGCACACTCTAAAATACAAGAATATCTGATTAGAAAGGATATGCTCACAATATTTCAGGTGATAGCACATGAAGTTACGAGTAGACAGATGAAGACACAGATTACCCAAATGGCTAATCTTAGTTAAGTCAAGAGAAAGGCAGCTGAATTGATGTAGTGAAACAGCAACAAAAGAATCCACACCAAACAGATAGAAAGATGTTGACGAGCTATGGACGACCCATGTGTTCAGAGCCAAATGCAGACAAATGCGTTGTGAAGGTAGAAAGATTCCATGCCTCCTCCTTAAGCTAATGCAGCTTGCTCCAGGCGGCCCCCAACCTGCTGTAACCTCTTCCCATGCTCCTTACCATTACTCTACGGCCTATGTTTCTCTTCCGACCAATCCACATGCCTGTCTTCCAGCAGATTTTCAGCTTCCTGTTGTACCAGCTCTGCCTGGCTTCTTGTATTTCGTAGATCCTCTTTTAAACACTCCAGCGTTTTTCACAGTTTGTTCTTAGTCTCCAGTAAATCATTCTCTGACTGTGATGTAGTGCTCTGCATCTGCAGGTCATTAATTCGCTGTCTCAAGTCAGCACAATCATTCTTCCCTTTTTCAGGCTCTTCTGTTTGAAGCAGGTGCATTGTAGGTTTGATCTGAGGTTCTGCTCTCCCTCTTGGATGCCTCTTTGAACTGTACAGCAGGCAGTTTCTTTTCCATTTGCTCCTTTTCAGCATGCCATGCTACATGAAGGTGACAGAATGTCAGTTCTTTGGAATCTGATGGAGTCAAGCTGAGTCCTGTAAACGTCCCAGCATCCTCTGAGATGGAAGCTCCAAGAGATAAGAAAGAGTTGAGAAGTTTATCTGGTTTGATCTAGTACTGAGATATTGCATATTGCACAAATCAGTACATAGCAAACGTATGAGAACCGATGAATTAAGATATCGAGTACAGATGGTAAGAGCCATATGAGAGGAGTTCCAACAAACTCGGAGAAGTAGTCAGCAAGGAGGCTAGATTTTCATACTGCGTGAGAGAGAATCCTGTCACTCTGCTCATAGCTGATTCAGAGGTTATCCATTTCAGAGCCTAGACAGGGGCCAGGTGATCCTTCTCAACCTTACCCTTTGCCTAAGGTGTGGTGACCATCAGGTTACATCACCACCAGTCAGTTCCCTCTCAAAAGGAAAGAGCATCTTATGGTCCTCGGGGACTATTTCACGACTTTTATTTCACTTTCGTTTTCAGATGCTTCTACAAAATATCCTGACACAAGAGGGAAGGCCAATAGTATTTGCATCCAAAGCCCTGTCAGCTGAGACCAAAAATGGCAATATAGAAAGGGAGCTTTTGGAAGACATGTATGGATGTGAGAAATTCCATATATCTCTCTATGGGAGAAAGTGCATAGTGGAGAGTGATCATTGTCCACTGGAACTGATTTAATAGAATAATTGAATCATGGAATTTGCAGTGCAGAAGGAGGCCATTGAGCCCATCGAGTCTACACTGGCCCTTGGAAAGAGCACCCAACTCAAGCCTACACTTCCACCCTATTCCTGTAAATTCTATGGTCAATGAACACAGTAACCCCACCTAAGCTTCTTTGGACACTTAGGGAAATTTCTTTGGGAAATTTAGCAAGGCCAATCCACCTAACCTGCACATCTTTGGACTGTGGGAGGAAACCGGAGCACCCAGAGGAAACCCACGCAGACACGGGGAGCAAGTGCAAACTCCACACCGTCACTCAAGGCCGGAATCAAACCCGGGTCCCTGGAGCTGTGAGACAGCAGTGCTAACTACTGTGCCACTGTGCTGCCCCTGTGCCACCGTGCCACTGTACAAGAAAGATCTGTGTAGAGCAGCTGCAAGACTGCAGAGATTACTCTTGAGGATTCAGAGTTACAATTTCACTCTGAAATACAAGCCAGGAAGAGCAATGGTTCTGGCAGATGTCCTATTTCGGGTGTTGATACAGGAAAAACATGAGATCATAGAATTTCATAGAATTTACAGTGCAGAAGGAGGCCATTCGGCCCATCGAGTCTGCACCGGCTCTTGGAAAGAGCACCCTACCCCCTACCCAAGGTCAACACCTCCATCCTATCCACATAACTCAGTAACCCCACCCAACACTAAGGGCAATTTTGGACACTAAGGGCAATTTTATCATGGCCAATCCACCTAACCTGCACATCTTTGGACTGTGGGAGGAAACCTGAGCACCCGGAGGAAACCCACGCATACACGGGGAGGATGTGCAGACTCCGCACAGACAGTGACCCAAGCCGGAATCAAACCTGGGACCCTGGAGCTGTGAAGCGATTGTGCTATCCAGAATGCTACCGTGCTGCCCTAGATAAAAGATCTATGCATAAAGATCCATCACCTAATGAATGTAATGCCACCGAAACTGAGGCAAATTAGAGATGAAACCAGCAAAGATGAAACGTGATCAACTCTCTCTCAGCAAGTGATCCAGGAATGGCTTGACAAGATGCAGCAGTATGGTCATACTGGTCCATCAGAGATGGCATGTCACTAGAAAATGGAGTCCTGAATAATCATACCCAAAACAATGCAGGAAGAACTTCTCCAGAAAATACATGAATGCCACATGGGAATGGAGAAGTGTAGGTTCAGAGTCAGATCAACAATACTGGATAGGCATCTACAAAGCCATCAAATGAATTGTATCTACATGCAGTGTATATCAGAAGTACAGAAACACACCAGGCAGTGGATATGATAGCTAATGAAGTGCCACCCAGACCATGACATACTGTGGGTGATGATTTATCCACACTCTGTCAATGCTGGCACTGCATAGTAACAGACTATTATTCTAAGGGTTGAATTTTATGGCCCCTCCTGCCAGCAGGATCCTCCCATCAAAATCAAAGGACTTTTGAACGGCTGGCCGCATTTTACAGCCTTGCCCCCCCAACGGCAGGGAAGTCAAACTTTACCCAAAGTTCCCTTTTGTCAGACAGGTAAAAATCTGAGAGCTACAACAATCATCTCAGCAGTGCATGTTCTTTTTGTTGAGCAAAGGATTCCTGAAAAAATGCTGTCTGATAATGGATCCTGATTCACCTCCAGAGAGAATTGACTGAACAGTATGTGATCAAAATCATGACTTGGTCACCACATTACTCAATTGGCGTGATTTTACACAGACACGTCCAGATGGTCAAGAGAACCCTCATGAAATGCCAAGAGACAAAGGAAGACTCAAACTTTGTTTTATTGTCACTCTGAGTAACACCTCTCAAGGCTGACAGTGAAATTGCATGCTGAGCTGCTGAATGGCAGAAAGACAACTTTGCCAAGTAATACTGATTGCGATGTAACTTACAGACAGTGCACATGGTAGTTACTTATTACTACATTCGATGCAACTCATAGGCATTACACATTGAATGTATTAATTACCATAAGTAATGTCTATCGGGTGCCTTTACATCATAGACGTCCGACTGAATCGTCCAAATGACCCGGAGGAGGTAAGACAACTGTCACTGCTGTACATGTAGAAGGAAATCAACACTTTAACAAATGCCCCAAATCATTGCCTGAATTGTTGAGAGGACGAACTGTCCATGTACAAGATCTAATCATGAGAACTGGGAACCCAGCAAAATCTGTTGGTGAAACTGAAACTTACATCAGCAATGGTTAAACTGGTGAGCAGATGAGAGGGAACAGAGTCTATGTTTGATCGAAACCCGAGCCAATAAAGCAGAAGAGATGATCAGCAACATCACTAAGAAGGGAGAAAGCGTAGGCAGTGTCACCGGTAATTGGTGCAACGTCAGCAACATCATTAAGAGTTCTAGGGAATAGAGCTGAGGCAGTCCATGACTTTGCCAATAATGAGCTGAAGGGATGTTGATGTGCAAAAGTCATATGTTCAAAGACCAGAAGGACAAAGTGGCCAAGGGTGGCTTTGAAATTAAGGCTGAGAACTTTAAATTGCATTAAGGGTCAGGGATCAGTGTAGCCCAGTAAGGAAAGGGGTAATGAGTGGGACTTATTGCAGGACATCATTAAGGGGCCTAAATGTTTGGCAAATTATAGTTTCTAGGAGCAGGAGGGTGGTGTCAACATGAAGGGTCAGTCCTAACTTTCATGAAGGGATAAATTTGCATCTTTGTTTTATTTTAGGTCAGCAGAGCAATACTGATTGCTATATGTAATGTAACTTATCGACATTGTACGTTGTAATGATTAATGACTAGATTTAATGTAACTCATAGGCATTACACATTGAAATTATTAATTAAAATGAGTAATGTCTATAAGTGCCTTTACATCATAGGAGTGCATCTGAATGCTGATGCGCAAGATTCCCTCCGAGAGCGCCCCATAATGCAAAGAAGAAGCCCATGCACAACTTGTAGCGTACATCCATGAGTATAAAAGCTGAGTACCAGAACCTCACAGAGACTGACTTTCCCAAATCAAGAAAGTGGCTCATGAATATCACAGTGCTGAAATTGAATGAATTAGAAGAGCGAAGATAAAAACACTTGATGGTTGTGAGTTCAGAGCAGAAGATCGTCGCAGATTCTCTCCCTCTAGCACTCGCCCAACTTTTACTGAAGTAATGTCCACATTATAGCAATGCTATTCCTTGTGAATAATACTTCGACAATCTGCCAACATAAATTTGAAATAAAGCAAAAAAAAGTTATTTTTCAAGAAAGCTAAGCAAACTATAATCTAAGCAGTAACATCTGTGACTACAAAGTTTTTCTGCTGACTTTACTGTTTCCCTTTTTTTGTCAGGCAATCTGCGTGACATGCGTACAAATCCCACCTGACAGACCATGAAAATCACCCTGTGAAAGGCAGTAATTTAGCTATTGACAGGCCCCATTTACTCTGACATCTGCCCGTTCTCTTCACCACTCAAATAAGCATTGCGACATTAGGCCGCACATACACATGCTCACTTCAAAGTTAGGCAGTGACTTTTTTGATAAACCTAAATTCAATCCATTCACCATGTTTTACTAACCTCGGCACCCAGCGCATCCTTTTTTTTCCCCTAATGCATGTTGTTTCTGACGTCTCCAGAAATTATTGTTTGTTACAAAGCTCCAAACTAATTCAAGCCATTAAAAATTTCCCTTTCAAATAACCAGCTGAGATCTCAGGGCTTCAGCATGGTTGGAACAAAAGGTATGCAAATATGCTATTTTAAAGCACTGTTCTTTCACAAAGCAACTGCATCGGATTTTGGGTCATTCCTGTCGGTCTCTATTCGAGACATAAGGGACCAGCTGATCATTATTAACCTGGCAGGTGGGGGATGGCATTTTGATGGAATGAGTAGAAAAAAAATAGAAGCGTTTTTAGCAAAGCTGGGGTGAAGAAAAGGTAAAGTGGGTGATTTGTGCTCAGTGTAAGCTCCACGTTTTCCTCTAGGTTAATAATAACGGTTGTCTATTAAAGATTTGAAAGGATCTTAAAGTAGGAAATGTCTTGTGAAAGGCTTTCAAATGTATCTTTGAACATTGCATTCAAAATATGGCATTAAACAGATACTGACTACTGACCTTTTCAAACAATATGGTATCTCAATATAATACTCTGGGATCCCCGATATCAGATTACTGAGCATTTGATCCAGCCTAGCTTCCAAGAAAATTTATGATTGTGTGAAGATAGTTATTGGTTTCCTTTATGTTTCAGTGTTTCAATTGCATGAATCACATTACCCACTACTTGTCCCACCACTGCAGACATAGTGAGGTCCAGATTTGTGTGTGAGAGAAATTCTTCCTCATGTTTCAGGTGTAGAAGTTAAAGGTTGACCTTGCACCTTACTGACCTTCTCAAGCACTTCAGAAGAAGTCAATTCATAACTGATTTACATCAACATTTTAGTACATCAGTGTAAGCTTTGCGAGGTAATTTGAAGCCTCCATAAAAGTCCAAAGGCAAAACATTCAAAGAGATTTCATAGCTTAGAAGGGAAATCGGATGCCACTTAACTCCAGATTTCACTAATCTCTTACATTACTTTTATGGAGTTCCAAAATAGTCTTGTCCTCAAAATTAAGCATAAACAAGGACTGAGATTCTGAAGTGGTTTGTCCACTCGTCCTCTGTAACTTGGGAGAAGACCTACAGAATTTGTATTAAAAAAAGGCTGCAAAGGAGAACCTCCCAATTAAATAAGCTGGGGAAAATTAAATGGATGAGCTGGTATTTGAAATGTTGTCACTGTTGTTTTGTAGAGAACTGCAGCAGATCATGTGCACAAAGCAAGGTCTCGCAATCAGCAAATTAAATAAATGGTCAAACATCTGGGGGGGGGGGATTTTCCGTCGGCTGCTCTAATGAGGTGGGGCGAGGCGGGTCTCGAGGACTCCCTAACGAGTTAGTTGGAGTGTTGGGGGGTTGGGAGGCCATGCTGGGGTCTTGTGAGATCGGGGCGGAATGTAGAATTGGTGCCCCGATCATTTCCTGTCCTGATGAGCTCATCAGTGCAGGAAATGAAGCAAAGTGCAACTCGACGGGGCCTTCCTCACCGAGGCCAGGACAAAAACAGGGTCCCATTTGATAGCTGGGTTGTTCTTGGTGCTGTACGCACCCCGCTAAACATTCCCAAACAGGCATCTTTTTTTAAACTGTTGAATTGCACCCAACGGTGATCCTGGCGTATTATCTCCCGTTGACCTTGGTGCAGCTTTTGAAACAACCAAGCACAGCATTCTGCTCCAATGCCTCGCTCCATTAACCAGCTCAATGGAGCCGCCCACACATGATTCCACTCATTGTTATCTAATCAAAACGGCACAGTAACTCAGTGGTTAGCACTGTGACTTCACAGCTCCAGGGTCCCAGGTTCGATTCCCGGCTTGGGTCACTGTCTGTGCAGAGTCTACATGTTCTCCTCGTGTCTGCGTGGGTTTCCTCCGGGTGCTCCGATTTCCTCCCACTATCCAAAGATGTGCAGGTTAGGCCATGATAAATTGCCCTTAGTGTCCAAAAAGGTAAGGCGGGGGTTACTGGGTTACGGGGATAGGGTGGAAGTGTAGCTTGGGTGGTGTGCTCTTTCCAAGGGCCAGGTGCAGACTCGATGGGCTGAATAGCCTCCTTCTGCATTATAAAGTCCATGATTCTATGATGAAAACACCTTGTTCACCCACCCCTTCTGAGTTCTCCAAGGATCAGTTTTGACTCTCTCCTTTTCCTCATCTATGCGACAGCATCATTCCTGGGTATTGGATCAACAATCACATGCATGCAGATTGCATCTGGCTCTACCTCCACCATTTCTATCAGTCCTCCACTGACCAATATCCCCTTCTTTAATCCAGGGGTACCAAGAACAATTGTAGAGGGTTCCCTCCAGCCAGTATCATGGCCCAACACTTTTTGAATTGATTTATTATTGTCACATGTATTAGTACACAATAAAAAGTATTGTGTCATGCATGCTGCACCAACAATGCATAACGTGCATAGGGAAGGAAGGAGAGACTGCAGAATATAATATTATAGTTATGGAAAGGTGTAAAGAAAAGATCAACTTAATACGAGGTAGGTCCATTCAAAAGTCTGATGGCAGTGGGGAAGAAGCTGTTCTTGAGTCAGTTGGTACGTGACCTCAAACTTTGGTATCTTTTTCCTGATGGAATAAGGTGGAAGAGAGTATGTCCGGGGTGCATGGGGTCCTTAATTATGCTGGCTGCCTTTCCGAGGCAGCGGGAATAGTAGACAGAGTCGATGGCTGGGAGGCTGGTTTGTGTGATAAATTGGGCTACATTCACGACCTTTTGTAATTCCCTGTGGTCTTGGGCAGAGCAGGACCCAACAGCAGTTGTGATGCAACCAGATGCTTTCGATGGTGCATCTGTAGAAGTTGGTGAGGGTCATAGGTGACATGCCAAATTTCTCTAGTCTTCTGAGAAAGTAGAGTCGTTGGTGGGCTTTCTTAACTCTAGTGTCGGCATGGGGGTACCAGGACAGGTTGTTGGTGATCTGGACACCTAAAAACCTGAATCTCATGACCCTTTCTACTTCATTCCCATTGATGTAGACAGGGGCATGTTCTCCACTATGCTTCCTGAAGTCGATGAAAATCTCCTTCAATTTGCTGACATTGAGGGAGAGATTATTGTTGTGTGCACCAGCTCACCAGATTCTCTAATTTACCTAGCATAACAAAGATTTTGCAGTGCAGCTATGATTCTTCAACGTATAATATGTTGCAACAAAGTGCTATAGTTTAGTATGGAAGGCACTCAGAAACAAAGGGAAGTTGTCTCTCGTTTCTCTAAGCATTTAATTTTCTAAGTGGCTATCTGTACAGCATCACTTATCCAATTAAACTTATCTTATGATCACATGGTTCATTCAGGGATGAACTCTTCCAAAACAAAAGATGAACAAAGTTAAAGTTGGATTTCAAATTCAGCTTTGAATCCCCAAATCAAGGTCCCCTTGCTCTAACGTTCGATATGAAGAGACTGAAGATTATGCAGGAACAGAAAGATCTAGTGGATGAAATACAATCTTTCTTGATGTTATGAATGCCAGCAAATAAAGCCATAAAAAAGGCCAATTCTATTTATCGATCAATACAGAGAAACAGCAAAGAGGAAACTATAAATTTTTACAAGGCAATGGTCAGGTAATTGAGTAAGATTTAACCACCGTGTTGTGCCTGGCGTGGATCTGAGTGGGCCGGGTAAAAAGCGGGAAAGGCCAAAATCGAGATTTATGCCAGGCGCGAACCAGTTTGCAATTCACCCTCCCACTCCTGATGGCGAGTTCCGGTCTCGCCCAAAAATGGCGAGCATATCATTAATCCTTACAGCATTCATTTCAACATCATTACTGAGATTGAAATTGAATGCATGTGGTCTCCCAGGAATTATCTGAATCTACAATGAGAAATCACGTGGGCATTATTTAATAATCCCTTTCAAAAATGTGAAGCTGGCACAAAGGCTGCTGAAGGGAAGTGAGGAGGTGAGTAGCCATTTCCATTTTCCGGCATGCAGCATCAAGGGCACCCAGCATTCAGGGGCTGCTGGGGGGACCCTCGGAGACGTTGGGCTTGGTCAGGGGGGGCTGGTGGGTTCTAGGTCAGGGGTCACCCCAGGGCTGGGGGTGGAGCGAGGATCTTTGCATCTGTGAGGCCTGCAGGCCACCTTTAAATATTTTGGAGACTCATAACAGGAACAACCACAGCTTCAGCCTGTCTGTCCCACCAAACACTTCCAAGACAGAGCCCTGCTGTGGCTTCCATCCTGAAATTCAATTTCACTCCCTTCGACTGTAGGTAGCCTCTAACTTCACAGCTGAAGGCTATTTCAATTGAGAAATTAGCCTTGTTAGTTGTAATAGCACTTCACGCTCCTCAACTCTGAGGTGCCTCCTTGAGGGCACATCTGTCATGTCTCAGAGAAATATTATTGCACTGTGTGTCCAGCAACCTTTGATGTCTGAACTATGTGCCTGAACTCTAGGAGTGCCAGCAGCATAGAGGCAGCTGCCAACAATCAAACACTAAAGAGCAGGGCTTCAGCTCTGTTGATTCTCCCACAGCTAAAGGGTAAGTGTGTGGATAAGCGGAAGGCAGCTGAGCGCGGTCTCCCGAATGTTCCCAGCAGATGTCTGGGGTCTGGTGTCTCAGGGCTCCTGATGTGGCCGGGGGTGAGTGTACAGAGCGAGCTTCTCCAGCACACCTGGCTCTCTGGGTGGCACTCTGAGAGAAGGTCGGACACGTAAGGCTTGGGGGGGGTCCCGGGATGGAAGCCCTAATGGATTGTTGGTCGAGCATCTTCTACAATTCCTTACAGATAACAAAATGGTTGCTGGAGTTGATCCCACAGCAGCTACCCTCGTGTTGCTGGTGGCAGCCAAGGTGGCCAGATGCCGTAGAAGGCAGCAACAACGACAAAGGCTGGAGAGAGCACTCCATGTGCAGGGAGCTGCTGCACACGCTGAAGATCCGTCCACCCATCAGGCTGAGGAGGGGCCCAGAAGAAGCCAATGACTGCCCGTGTATAGGTGCTATTGATCATTCAATGAGAGGATGGGCATCATGTGCCGCAAAAGACTGTGCCTCAGGATAGGGTACCTGCAGACATGGCACCCTATGGAAGATGACACCCACTCACGGTGGCTGTGATAGTCACCGACGCCCTCAACCTTTATGCCATCGGTTCATTCCAGGTCTTGAGTAGGGGCCTGTGTGGTATTTCGCAATCTACAGCCCACAGGTGCATCCAGGGGTTACAGGTGACATGTACACCCTGGCATCAGACTTGATCAGCTTTGAACTGGATCAGACCCAACAAGTTGCCCAGGCTGCAGGATTTGTTACCATCGCCGGGATGCCCTAGGTCCTGGGATCAATCGATGGCATGCATGTCGCCCTGCGAGCACCGGGCATCGGGCGTGCTCTTTATTAACAGAAAGAGGTTCCACTCCCTAAATGTTCAGATTATGTGCACCACCACTTATGTACCATGCCTGTGTGTGAGTGTGCATGGCGGCTACATCCTGGGGCACTTGGAGACCCCCATAGTCTTTGAGGACCACCCCAGGATGATGGGTTGGCTCTTGGGGGACAAGTGATACCTGCTGAGGTCCTGGCTGATGACGCCCGTGTAGAAGCTTGAGACCAATACGGAGACCCGTTACAATGAGGCCCATGATGCCACCTGTGCTATCTTTGAGCAGTGCATCGGGCTACTGAAAATGTGGCTCCGCTGCCTGGGTCACACTAGTGTTTCTCTGCAGTACAGCCCCCAGAGGGACTCCTGCTTCATGGTGGTCCGCTGTGCCCTCCACAACCTGGCACAAAAGAAGGGCAACTTGCTGGTGGAGAAGGAGGAAGGACATGCAGCCTCGTCTGAGGAGGAGTGACATTAGTTGGGGTTGGAGGGCGAGCCCGACGAGGACCCAGAGGATGAAGGACGGGCGGTGGGAAG
This sequence comes from Scyliorhinus canicula, assembly GCF_902713615.1. NCBI lineage: Eukaryota > Metazoa > Chordata > Chondrichthyes > Carcharhiniformes > Scyliorhinidae > Scyliorhinus > Scyliorhinus canicula. The sequence goes on along the minus strand of NC_052148.1, from coordinate 174,099,959 downwards.
GGTCTGACACACCCAGCGGACCAGGGAGGCCCTCAGCATCTCCAGGTTCTGTCAGCTCAACCCCTGCTATTTCCCTGCCTCGCCGCATTTCCGCCTTACCCCTCCCCCTCCATTTCCCTCCTTTTCCCTACTTCCTTCCTTCCCCCATCTTCCTCCATTACCAATCCCTCCTGCCATTTTGCGCCTTACCCCCATTTCTTTCCCTCCCCAATCCCTCCTTCTACCACCCAATTTCCCTCCTTCCTCCTCATTTCCCTCCTTCCTCCTCATTTCTCTCCTTCTCACCATTTCCATCCTTCCCCCCCAATTCCCCCCATTCCCTGATTTCCCCATCACACTGCCTCCTCTCCGACCACGCTGTTCCCCCCTCCCAGGGTCTGTGTAATATCACTCCAGGATGATGGGTCTGTGTCAGCACTGTCAGCGGGTCACCATACGAGACAGGAGAGTGATGATCACTCGCTGTGTGGAAAGCTCTGGTGCTGCTCAGTTTCTGCTAAAGTCTGATCCTGTCTTTCCACTGACATCGCGCTCGCACCCATCCTCTGAATGGGGTCTGCATCGGGAGCTTTTGATCTTGGACCCCTGTACCCAGGAGGTGGGTGAATGTAGGGCAATAGGTATGGGGGTGCAGACAGGTGTGAAAATTAACATGACAGAGGCTTCCCGTGTCTCAAGTGTTACATCTTTTATAAGTGAACATTTTGTGCTTCCAATCCCCCTAACTACAGGTAGTGAACCCCAAGAAGCTCATTCAGTTCTCCTCACTCTTCTTGATCTTTCATGGTCTACTGTTACGTCTCGGTGTGTCTCGGGAGGCTGCCTGTTGCTTTCTGCACCCTGCGGCCTTTGATGTCCTTGGCGGGTGTTCCCTGGAGGACTTGGAGCCTGAGGGCCCAGGCCGACTTACAGGTGTTACAGATGTCGCCGTGCCACCCTGTTCTCCCACTTCCCTAGAGATGGGCTGGTGTCAGGAGGGGAAGGTTCAGAAGAACTGGAGACCGCCATCATCTCATTGGTGGCAGGTCCCGGTTGGCCACCAGCAGTTCCTCCTCCCTGACAGTACCCGTAGGGCCCTGGGGGACTCCATGGGATGGAGGGGCAGCTGGAGTGTCGAGATGTCGAGGGCCTCAGCCATGGTCGTCACAGTGAGCCATGCTTTGGGCACCACCTCTCAGGACGCAGAAATCATGCCCCAGGTTTCCTACTGCGATTGCTACCCTAGCCATGCTGGCCTCGGTGCTACGCATTGTCAGCACCATCTCCTGCCCCTATAACCTTTCGACTCCTCCGATTGGCTATGCAGTCACTGGAGTGTCACTGACATCCCCTCCTGAATCTCATGGCTGTGACCTATCATCTGCCTCAGCTCTGGGAGAACTTTGTCCAGAGGCTCGGCATCTGACTTGGTCCAAGCTGAGTCCAGGGATCCAGCAGACCTCTGACTGCTGACCCCTTTGGATGTTCCTGCCTCCACCTGATGTGCATCAGAAACCTTGTGGAGCTCATCAGATTCTGCCCAGAAGACTGTCCACGAATGTTGCCCACCCAGGTGTGTGTCTCGGCACTAGTGTAAGGGGTGATAGCTGCGACACCTTGGAGATCTCATCAGAGGTGGTCTCTTGGGTGGTAGGGTAGGGGAACAAATCTGGATGGCCCGGCCCCATCAGATGGAGATCAACTGAAATTTGTACAGCTCTATATTAAGAGTGGGCTGGCACCTCAAGAAATAACTGACCTTGTCCAACAGAGTCTGGTACAATCCTCAGCCCTTATACCATCCAGGGTGTCCCAGATAACTGTTATATTGTAAAGCTGTTGTTAATTATTTATCATCATGTGACTGAATTTCAAATTCAAGCACATTAATCGTGCTGGCTACTTCTGGCAATTCAATGAATAATTATCCTTTATTTACAGATTTAGAAGCTTCCCTAATTTCAGCCAAAGTCAGGTCAGTTTCAATTGGATGGTTGTATTGTTAGAAATTGCAGGAGGGGCTGTTTAGCACAGGGCTAAATTGCTGGCTTTGAAAGCAGACCAAGCAGGCCAGCAGCACGGTTTGATTCCCGTACCAGCCTCCCCGAATAGGCGTCGGAATGTGGCGACTAGGGGCTTTTCGCAGTAACTTCATTTGCAGCCTACTCGTGACAATAAGCGATTTTCATTTCATTTCATTTCAGGAGGCATTCAGAAAGTGAAGACTTCAGGCAACTTTGGCGACTATCCTGTTGCATTGTGTTTACCACCCAGGTCATAAGCTGTCAAATCACTTTAGCATGAACATGTCTACTGTATGTGGTTGGAGCTGTACTCAGGCATATGGTCAGATGAAAGTCACCTAATGAACATGAATTTTAGCTTGCAAGGAATATGCTATCCTAATGTAAATAAATCTACTGCATAATGCTAAATGGTCTTGCCCTGTGCCAACTAATTTGGATAATGGATCTGGCCAAGCTAAGGCTTCCAACTCTGGATGGATATATTCCCGGAGGCTACATCACATGGCCTCCAGTCAAACTGCATTTCCAATATCTTTACAATTAATAAGCAAAACCATTCAAAGAAAATCTTTTTAAAAAACACGAAAATAATTTAATATCCCTGTGGTTATTCTCCTGTGCTGCTCACAGCAGTGCGAAGACCATTAATCTTCAATTCTTGTAAACTCCAGGACAGCCCACCATGTACTATCATCGGTCCAGCAGTCAAGAATTACCCCAAACTCTGAATGCCTGCATCCCCCAGTAAAATAGCAATTACATAAGAATGCGGTCGGCATGGTAATTCACACATATTTATTGAATCTCACATTTTTACATGCTTTCACAATTTAATAAGAAATATCCAAAGTGTATTTATATTTGTAAAGGATATTTTGTAAGATGCCTTGTTTTCGAACATTTAACCTTCTGCTGTAAATGTACTTTTAAAGAGTGAAAGTGGGAATTATTTAAGTCAATATGTATGCCGGCTAAAGGGGGTGGCCACAGTTGTTATTATGACGATGCTTACCTGTAAATATACATGTTCATTTTTGTGTGTTTTTTTTCTAATAATTTGTAATTTGTTGGATATAAAATATGAAAACTCAATAAAAAACATTTCCAAAAAAAAAACACATGAAAAGAGATTTTATCATTGAAAGCATTACATTTCTCTGAGACAAGCACAAGGTTAGCTTTGGTTTGATGGCCCAGCCGCCCAATAATTCACTAAAATCCATTTTTGAAACTGGCCAACTTCAATTGCAGTCGGGCTGCAAATCAAAACATTTCCTTCGCTGGACAGGTCAAGGACAAAGCATCCCGAACAGAGCACTTACAAGTGACAAAATACAAAATATCTGCTGTGCCTGTGATCAATTTTAGAAGTAATCTACCCGTGGGACCTTAAGCTGAAAGATGGAAATACTGTACTTAAATCATCCCAAGATGCAAAGTCAGACTTACACATTTCAAATGAGTAATTAAAATGATTATTTCAATATAATATATCCCTAAATTGACTGCTGGGGATTACCATCAATTAATTCCAAAGGCCTGTGCACTGCAGAATCAGATGTACTGAGTCTTTGGGACCCGTGTTTGAATTAATCACTTGTCAATAGAGATATGAATTCCTTTGATCTCATGATTTGCTTAATCAAAATTAATTAACTTAAATTCTTTTATATGTTACAAGGCTACAAAGCTATGCTTTAATAGTCTGTTAATAGTCCATGTATTAAAGGAGAGGGATAGTGTCATGTCACGACTATGGGGCGTGATTCACCCGAAAAGCGATGGAGTGTAATTTTCGGAGGGATTTGTAGGGTGATTTGCGCCGTGATGACGTGATCGAGATCGGTATTCATCCACACTTTGAGAAAAAAAACCGAGTCCCCATGTGAAACCCGCCATGCCTGAGTCCCCAGGCCTCTGATTTGCCTGCCTCGCAGTCAGCTGCTAACAGCTAACAAGGGGGAGCTGCTTTAAAACGGTCCCTCAGCACTAACTCCCAGTCAAGCCAGGAGGAACAGGAGGACCACCGTCCAATGTAGAAAGAAGATGAACAACCTCCTGCGAGCTGCAAGGGTGGTTTCCACCTCTTTCCTCCTGGGGTCAGTCCTGCCTGTCACCCTTCAATTACCCAAACACTTCCCCTCACTCCACCAAACCACAACCCCCAATCCACTGGCTGACACTTTGCACCCTCCCAACATCCAACCTCCAAGTTTGTTCCTCAGAACCTCCTGGCAGTCACCATCACAACCCCTTAATGTCTAAGTGCGGTGCCCACACATCCCACTTGCTAAACAGCCCCTGACCCATCAAGCGTGCATCTCACAATGTCCTCTCTTCGTCACCGCAGGAGAAGACAGCCCATAATAAGAAGGAAAGGGAAAAGATGGGGGTGCTGGAGTCCGATTCCTCACCCTCTTTGAGGAAAGGGTCCTGGAGATAGCAGGGTTGCCCAAGGAGAGAGCAACAGCCGACAGCAAGGTGGCCTATGCCGGATGAGGGAGGATCCACTGCCCCTTCATCCTGATGAACTGTCTCAAGTAAATTGTTGATGTCCCAGAGAATGATCCTTCCCTCTCACTGAACCCATGCCCATTGTCTTGCAGGATCGCCATCTGATGAGGCCGGGCCATCTGGAGTAGCTGCCCCTCACCACCTCAGAGGAGAGATCCAAGGAGAATATCTACAATACATCACAGCTTTCACGCGTACCTTCCAATATCGCAGAGACACACACACACCATGGTGGGTGAGATTAGCAGACAGGTTTCTGGGTCACTATCTGTTGAGCACTACACAGCTGAATCATTCACCGGAGGAAGGAGCTGTGCTCAGAAAACTAGCGATTTGAAACAAACTTGTTGGACTTTAACCTGGTGTTGTAAGACATCTTACTGTAATGATCATGGCAGAGGCCTTGACATCATATTCCAGTCACTGAGGGACATGTCCCAGACACAAATGGACATTGCCAAGGCACTTCAGAGCTTAGCCCAGCCTGCAGAGGACCACCGCTGAGGGTGCAATGGCGCAGACAATGGGAGGCCTCCAGCACTGGCAGCAGCAGATGTTTTAGAGGTTTTTTGAGCTCACCCTCGCTGCCCCTCCATCTCATGGAGTTAGCCAGGGCCCCAGGGGAGGAAGTGTTGGAGCCCACCATGGGGCCTTCCACCAAGGAGACTCAGGCAGTCTCCAGTCCTTCTGAATTCCCCCCTCCTGACACCGGTGCATCTCAAGAGCAGCAGGCAGAACAGGGTGGCACGGCCACACCTGTGACACCGCTAAGTTGGCCGGGGCACTCCGGCTCCAGGCCCTCCAGAGGACAACTGCCGAGGGCATCAAAGGCCACAGGGCACGGAAGAGAGCAGGCTGCCTCCACCTCTGATATGCATCCTGCGGACACACTTCAACGGAGAACTGGGCCATAGAGGAGCAAGAAGCTTTAGAAGCACTGAGTGGGCACTGGTGAGGTCAATATTCGGAGCTCGACACAATGGATATTTGTCACATTAAAATGTTCACCAATAGAACATTTCACACCTGAAACATGTAAAGCCTCTGTCATTTTAATCTTCACAACAGGGTGGGTTTCTTTCCCCATTTGGAGTAGCTTCCTGCTACAAGCCCCCCCCCCCCCCCCCCCCCCAAGAAATGGCAAACCCACAGTAATGGTTTTCCTAGACTGCAAGCTCTATCTCTCACTGGACAGGGTGAACAGGGTGATCAGGCAAAGGGGAACTATGTGATCGGGAAAGGGGGAAAAGGGTGATCGGGGAAGGCGAAAGAGCGAGATCAGGGAAAGAGGGTGACTGGGGAATGGGAAATGAGTGATCAGGGAAGGGAGAAGAGGGTGGTCAGCGAATGGGGAAGAAGGTAGTTGGTGAAGGGGGCAATCGGGGAAGAGGGAAGAGGGTGATTGAGGAGGGGGAAGAGGGTGATTGAGGAGGGGGAAAGAGGGTGATTGGGGGGGAAGTGGGTGATCGGGAAGGGGGAAGAGGGTGATTGAGGAAGGGGAAGAGGGTGATCGGGAAGGGGGAAGAGGGTCATCGGGGAGGGGGAAGAGGGTCATCGGGGAGGGGGAGAGGGTGATGGAGGAGGGGAAGAGGGTGATCGGGGGAGGGGGAAGAGGGTGATCGGGGAGGGGGAAGATGGTGATCAGGGAGGAGGAAGAGGGTGATCGAGGAGGGGGAAGTGGGTGATAGGGGAAGGGGAAGAAGATGATCGGGGAGGGGGACAGAGTGGTGGATTGAGGAAGGGGAACGAGGGCGATCGGGGAAGGGGAAGAGTGGGATGATTAGGGGAACGGGGAAGAGGGTATCATATTAGGGGAGGGGAAAGAAGGGTGATCTAGGAGGGGGAAGAAGGTGAGGGGAGGGGGAAGAGGGTGATCGAGGAGGGGGAAGAGGGTGATAGTGGAGGGGGAAGAGGGTGATAGTGGAGGGGGAAGAGGGTGATTGAGGAGGGGAAGTGGGTGATAGGGGAGGGGGAAAGAAGGTGAGGGGATGGGGAAGAGGGTGATGGGGAGGGGGAAGAGGGTGATGGGGAGGGGGAAGAGGACGATCGGGGAAGGGGGAGTGGGTGATAGGGGAAGGGGAAGAAGGTGAGGGGAGGGGGAAGAGGGTGATCGGGGAGCGGAAGAGGGCGATCGGGGAAGGGAAGAGGGTGATAGGGGAAGGGGAAGAAGGTGAGGGGAGGGGGAAGAGGGCGATCGGGGAAGGGGAAGAGGGTGATAGGGGAAGGGGAAGAAGGTGAGGGGAGGGGGAAGAGGGCGATCGGGGAAGGGGAAGAGGGTGATAGAGGAAGGGGAAGAGGTGAGGGGAGGGGGAAGAGGGTGATAGGGGAGGGGGAAGAGGGTGATCGGGAAGGGGGAAGAGGGTCATCGGGAAGGGGGAAGAAGGTGATCGGGGAAGGGGAAGTGGGTGATAGGGGAAGGGGAAGAAGGTGATCGGGGAGGGGGAAGAGGGTGATTAGGGAGGGGGAAGAGGGTCATCGGGAAGGGGAAAGAAGGTGATCGGGGAGGGGGAAGAGGGTGATCGGGGAGGGGGAAGAGGGTCATCGGGGAAGGGGGAAGAAGGTGATCGGGGAGGGGGAAGAGGGTGATCAGGGAGGGGGAAGAGGGTGATTGAGGAGGGGGAAGAGGGTGATTGAGGAGGGGGAAGAGGGTGATCGAGGAGGGGAAAGAGGGTGTTCGGGGGTGGGGGAAGAGGGTGATTGAGGAGGGGGAAGAGGGCGATCGGGAAGGAGGAAGAATGTGATCGGGGAGGGGAAGAGGGTGATTGAGGAGGGGAAGAGGGCGATCGGGGAGGGGAAGAGGGTGATAGGGGAGGGGGAAGAGGGTGATTGAGGAGGGGAAGAGGGCGATCGGGGAAGGGGAAGTGGGTGATAGGGTCAGGGGAAGAAGGTGATCGGGGAGGGGGAAGAGGGTCATCGGGGAAGGGGAAGAGGGTGATCGGGAGGGGAAGAGGGTGATCGGGGAGGGGGAAGAGGGTGATTGAGGAGGGGAAGAGGGCGATCGGGGAAGGGGAAGTGGGTGATAGGGGAAGGGGAAGAGGGTGATAGGGGAAGGGGAAGAGAGTGATAGGGGAAGGGGAAGAGGGTGATAGGGGAGGGGGAAGAGGGTGATTGGGAAGGGGGAAGAAGGTGAGGAGAGGGGGAAAGAGGGTGATCGAGGAGGGGGAAGAGGGCGATCGGGGAGGGGAAGTGGGTGATAGGGGAAGGGGAAGAGGATCATCGGGGACGGGGAAGTGGGTGATAGGGCAGGGGGAATAGGGTGATCGGGGAAGGGGAAGTGGGTGATAGGGGAAGGGGAAGTGGTTGATCGGGGAGGGGGAAGAGGGTCATCGGGAAGGGGAAGAAGGTGATCGGGGAGGGGAAAGTGGGTGATAGGGGAAGGGGAAGTGGGTCATCGGGAAGGGGGAGAAGGTGATCGGGGAGGGGGAAGAGGGAGATCGGGGAGGGGGAAGAGGGTCATCGGGAAGGGGGAAGAAGGTGATCGGGGAGGGGGAAGAGGGTGATCGGGGAGGGGGAAGAGGGTGATGAGGAGGGGGAAGAGGGTGATTAAGGAGGGGGAAGAGGGTGTTCGGGGTGGGGGAAGAGGTTGATTGAGGAGGGGGAAGAGGGTGATCGGGAAGGAGGAAGAAGGTGCTCGGGGAGGGGAAGAGGGTGATTGAGGAGGGGAAGAGGGCAATCGGGGAAGGGGAAGAGGGTGATAGGGGAAGGGGAAGAAGGTGAGGGGAGGGGGAAGAGGGTGATCGGGAAGGGGAAGAAGGTGAGGGGAGGGGGAAGTGGGTGATAGGGGAGGGGGAAGAAGGTGATCGGGGAGGGGGAAGAGGGTGATAGGGGAGGGGGAAGAGGGCGATCGGGGAGGGGAAGTGGGTGATAGGGGAAGGGGAAGAAGGTGATCGGGGAGGGGGAAGAGGGTGATAGGGGAAGGGGAAGAAGGTGATCGGGGAGGGGGAAGAGGGTGATCGGGGAGGGGGAAGAGGGCGATCGGGGAAGGGGAAGAGGGTGATAGGGGAAGGGGAAGAAGGTGAGGGGAGGGGGAAAGAGGGTGATCGGGAAGGGGAAGAAGGTGAGGGGACGGGGAAGAGGGTGATAGGGGAAGGGGAAGAGGATCATCGGGGAAGGGGAAGTGGGTGATAGGGGAAGGGGAAGAAGGTGAGGGGAGGGGAAAGAGGGTGATTGTGGAGGGGGAAGAGGGTGATCGGGGAAGGGGAAGAGGGTGATTGGGGAGGGGGAAGAGGGTGATCGGGGAGGGGGAAGAGGGCGATTGGGGAAGGGGAAGTGGTTGATCGGGGAGGGGGAAGAGGGTCATCGGGAAGGGAAGAAGGTGATCGGGGAGCGGGAAGTGGGTGATAGGGGAAGGGGAAGAAGGTGATCAGGGAGGGGGAAGAGGGTGATGGGGAGGGGAAGAGGGCGATCGGGGAGGGGGAAGAGGGTGATCGGGGAGGGGAAGAGGGTCATCGGGAAGGGGGAAGAAGTTGATCGGGGAGGGGGAAGAGGGTGATCGGGGAGGGGGGAAGAGGGTGATCGGGGAGGGGGAAGAGGGTGATTGAGGAGGGGGAAGAGGGTGATGAGGAGGGGAAGAGGGTGATTGAGGAGGGGGAAGAGGGTGTTCGGGGTGGGGGAAAGAGGGCGATTGAGGAGGGGGAAGAGGGTGATTGAGGAGTGGAAGAGGTTGATTGAGGAGGGGGAAGAGGGTGATCGGGAAGGAGGAAGAAGGTGATCGGGGAGGGGGAAGAGGGTGATTGAGGAGGGGAAGAGTGCGATCGGGGAAAGGGAAGTGGGTGATCGGGGAGGGGGAAGAGGGTCATCGGGGAGGGGGAAGAGGGTCATCGGGGAGGGGGAAGAGGGTCATCGGGGAGGGGGAAGAGGGTCATCGGGGAGGGGGAAGAGGGTGATTGAGGAGGTGAAGAGAGCGATCGGGGAAGGGGAAGTGGGCGATAGGGGAAGGGAAGAGGGTGATAGGGGCAGGGGAAGAGGGTGATAGGGGAAGGGGAAGAGGGTGATAGGGGAAGGGGAAGAAGGTGAGGGGAGGGGGAAGAGGGTGATTGAGGAGGGGAAGAGTGTCATCGGGAAGGGGGAAGTGGATGATAGGGGAAGGGGAAGAAGGTGAGGGGAGGGGGGAAAAGGGTGATAGGGGAGGGGAAGAGGGTGATCGGGGAAGGGGAAGAAGGTGAGGGGAGGGGGGAAAAGGGTGATAGGGGAGGGGGAAGAGGGTGATCGGGGAGGTGGGCGATCGGGGAGGGGGAAGAGGGTGATCGAGGAGGGGGAAGAGGGTGATAGGGGAGATGGACGAGAGAGATCGGGAAAGTGACAGTGAGATTGATGGGAATGGGGGTATGGAGCTGATGGACACACAGCCTCGTCCCATTAGGCCATCGAGTCTGCACTGGCCCTTACAAAGAGCACCCAACTCAAGTCCACGTCTCTACGCTGTCCCCGTAACCCAGTAACCCCCCACTTAACCTTTTTTTTTGGACACTAAGGGCAATTTAGCATGGCCAATCCACCTAACCTGTACATCTTTGGACTGTGGGAAGAAGCCGGAGCACCTGGTGGAAACCCACGTAGACACGGGGAGAACGTGCAGATTCTGCACAGACAGTGTCTCAGCGGGGAATTGAACCTGGGACCCTGGAGTGGTGAAGCAACTCCAGACCTCTGCCAGCAATGTCAGGGAGGTCGTGATCAGCTGTCATCCACTCATCCAGATAATGTGAGTGGGGGCTGGTATCTAAGATTCCTGTCCCCATTTCCGGTGTCGGCAGTTTTCATTGATGTAGAAAGAAGGTGGGCTGGGGCTCCCATGCTGCTGTCCCATGGTCTGGGACAAACAGGAGCTTGATTTGGAAAAATTCCTGACCCCCAGTTCCTACCTACATGATGGAAATCTGGTCCCATTGTCAAACATGAACCATGTTGTGGCAATTAAATAATTGTACGTATGTCCCGGTGTGTTATGTGATTGTGGCATGCCTCATAGTTAAGCAGTATAATTCCTGTTTCACTAACATTATCATATGTCGCGAAATGTTATTAATCTGAGAGAAAGAAACCAGGGGAGAATGCAACCACCGCATTGCGCTCAGCGCGGATTGGGCTACGCTAGCTGAATAGCGGGAAAGGCCAAAATTGAGATTCGCACCCTGCGCAAATCTGACCCAAATATGGCGAGAATATCATTAACCCTCATTTCCATTCATTTCAATCTCATTAACCAGATTGAAGTCGAATGCAGCGGCCTCCTGGGAATTACCCGACTCGCCAATGGGAAGTCACAGGGCGTCATTTAGTACGACTTTTTAAAAACATGAAGCTGGCGCATTGGCCACTGAGGGGAAGTGAGGGGGTGAGGAGCCATTTCCATTTTCGGAATGCAGCTCAATGCACTGGGGGGTTGGGTTTGGTTGGGGTGGCTGAAGTGTTCCTAAATCTGCTTGGTCCTCCTCTCATGTCAGGCATTTGCCGCTGCCTGTCCACCATCCTCAAGCTCCTCCTCGGGCTTGTTCTCCAGCCCCTCCATGACTACCTCCTCCTCCTTGGATGAGGCAGCATTGCCCTCCTCCTCCTCTTCCTCTTCCTCCAGCATGTCGTCCCGCTGCTGTGCCAGTTTGTGGAGGACACAGCAGACCGCCACAAAGCGGGTGACCCTCTGGGGAGTGTACAGCTGGGCAGTCCAGGCTTCGGAACCACATTTTCAGTTGATTCCTGCCCCCATTTTTGCTGCCAGCAGTTTTAATTGATGTAGAAAAAGAGTAAGTTGGGACAGACAGACAGGAGCTTGATTTGGAAAACTTCCTGATTCCCAGTTCCTATCTGCATGATGAAAATCTGGTCGCATTGTCGCACATGAACCATGTTGAGGCTATTAATTAATTGTACGTATGTCGCGGTGTGTTATCTGATTGTGGCATGCCTCATAGTTAAGCAGTATAATTCCTGTTTCACTAACATTATCACATGTCACAAAATGTTATTAATCTGAGAGTAAGAAACCAGGGGCGCGATTCAACATGGCGCAGTTGCTGCAGTGTCACTGACATCCCGTCCTAAATATCACGGCTGTGTCCTATCATCTTCATCAGTTCTGGGAGAATTTTGTTCAGGGGCTCAGCATCTGACTGGGGCCCAGCTGAACCCTCTGTGTTCCTTGGATGTTCCTGCCTCCACCTGATGTGAATCAGAAGTCTGTCTACTAATTGTCGCCCATCGAGGTGCGTGTCTCTGCGCTGGTGGAGGGTGGGGATGACAGCTGTGATGCATCGATGGTGGTTCCCTCAGAGCTCTACACCGAGGTGGTGTTTTAGGTGGGTGGTGTGGGGTGGGGGGCTGGGGAGTGACTCCGGATGGCCTGCCTTCATCAGATGGAGATCCTGCGAGACAATGGACATGTGGTCAGTGAGAGGGAAGGGTCATTTGGCTGACATGAACTACTCACTTGAGACTGGTCATCTGAGTGAAGGGGCAGTGTGTCCTCACCTGTGCGTCGCAGGCCAACCTTGCTGTTGGTGATTGCTCTCTGCTCGGTCAACCCGCGATTTCCAGGGTCTGTTTCTCATCGAGGGTGAGGACTCGAATCTCTGGGACTCGGCCCCTCGGAGTTGGCTCTTTCCCATTTATTTTTGGCTATCTTCTTTTGCTAGGACAAAGTAAGAGCATTGTGAACCGTTTGCTTGATGGGATCAGGGGGGGTCTATAGCCGGTGGCATATGTGGCACCACACCTGGACATGAAGGGGTTGTGCTGATGGGTGCCAGGTGGTTCTGAGGAACAAGCACGTAGATCGGATGTGGGGAGGGTGCAAGGTGTCAGCCAATGGATTTGCGGGTGGGGGAGGAGAGTTTGGGAATTTTTAGGGTGGCAGGCGGGACTGCTGCCAGGAGTGAGGTGCAGCTCGTTGGAGCTTGCTTATCTTCTTCCTACATTGGACAACGGTCCTCCTTGTCATGCTGCCCGCACTGACACCCGTGGCCACTGCCTCCCAGGTGGCATTGCTAACCCTGCTGCTGGTTCACCCACCGCCTCGGGGGAGCAGGGTGCCCCATCTCTCATCCACTGTGTCGGGAAGCCTTGTGAGGGCGGCATCACCAAAGCCAGGAGCAGGTCTGCGTGCTGCCGTGCTGGTGTGTTTATTGGGAGTGAGTGGCAGGAGCATTTAGAAGCAGCTCCCTCAGCGAGCTGCTGAGGTGCGAGTCAGGCGAATCAGACAGCGAGGGAGCCAGGAATGTCGAGAGTTTTGCGGGGTCATTTTTGGCAGTAAGTGCTGTTGAATACTTGCTGCAATCTCGCCAACAAGGCCATCGGTAAACACCCCGCCAAACGAGCCCAGAAGCGGATTTTGACTTTTTTTCCGTTGAATCGCACCCGAAGAATAGTAATGCCAAGAATCTGATTTTCTATCTTCATACCACATAATTTATGCATTAAAAAAGCTAAAAATATAAACTATTTTATGGAGTTTATCCATTCAGCATAATAAAGTGAAGAATAATCTGTACAATGTGATATTGTTATCATTCTGGTTAGCATTCTATATGGTCTGCATTTAACCTTAACAGGACTTTGCATTTCTGTAGTTGGTGCTGTTATGCAGTGTGGCTGTGAAAATGTCTGGCTATGTGTGGCATCTCTGAATATGCTTGTTGATTGACTTGCACATTAGCATTGGTAGATAGTGAAGTCCACGCAAGTTCTAATCAGTTGAACCTGATTTATGTGCGAACACATTTAATGCTGCATTTATCTGGCATAAGGTGTGCTCTGACTTTCCATTCACAGGACTGTTTCCAAGTATATTTCCAGAATTTATTGCAAGTCTGCGACATCACCTGAATAGGGGATTAATTTCATTATCTGCACATTTCTTCTCAGCATGACATGTGTGTGCATGATGAAGGGAGTTCTATTAGCAAAGATGGGAAAAGATTGGTTATTGATCATTCTGTTTCTATGCAGTGTGAAGTTGCCAGCAGCCAGGCTAATCAACCACTGCGATGCATTTCATGGGCATTTGTCCAGGAGATAAATGTTTACAGTTAGTTCTTTTAGCACAGCACTTTTGCACATTGTAAGAGTATTCATGAATTTGCGCTTGTTAAATTTTGTGCCTGGAATGTTAAAGAGAGAGGATGGAAAATCAGTTAGGCCTCAGAATTCCTAATCTGCACTCATGGCACACATAATTCTGCAATAACACTGAAGACAATGTGGTATTATCATAAATGTAAGAACAGCAAGGGTTAATGAAATATCTAGATCAGCCACTAGAGGGAGCTTGTGGGGAGACAAGTGAAGAAGTAAGCGAGAGCATAGACTGAAGGGAAGGTGGGCCGGGATTCTCCCCTACCCGGTGGGGCGGGGGGTCCCTGCGCAGCGGTGTGGTGCAAACCACTCTGGCATCGGGCCTCCCCAAAGGTGCGGAGAATGGGCTAGGCCCGAACCGGAGTGGTTGGCGCCACGCCGACTGGCTCCAAAACCGGCACAAACGGCCTTTGATGCCCGCCGCCCGGCGTTGGGGCTGGCCGAAAGGCCTTCGCCGGTTCGCGCATGCGCCGGTGCGTCAGCGGCCGCTGACATCACCACCGGCGTATGCGCGGTAGGGGGTTCTCTTCCGCCTCCACCATGGTAGAGGTCGTGGCGGCGGTGGAAGAAAAAGAGTGCCCCCATGGCACTGGCCCGCCCGCCGATCGGTGGACCCCGATCGCGGGCCAGGCCACCGTGGGGGCACCCCACGGGGTCCGATCGCCCCGCGCCCCCCCACGACACCGGGGGCCCGCTCCCGCCGCCAATCCCGCCGCCACCAGAGGTGGTTGAAACCATGTCGGCGGGATTGGCCTGTCAGCGGCGGGACTTCGGCCCATCGCGGGCCGGAGAATCGGCGCGGGGGGCACACTGATCGGCGGGGCGTGGTTCCCGCCCCCGCCAATTCCCGGGTGGCGGAGAATTCCGGCCACGGTGGTGGCGGGATTTACGCCAGCCCCGGGCGATTCTCCGACCCTGCGTGGGGTCGGAGAATTCCGCCCATGGTGTGAGTAAGAGCAGATCATAGTTTATAATAGTGTAGATATTAGTTGTAGGTGAGTGTAGATTATATGCTAATTATCAACTGTGTATTATTTAGGACTACGTGTCAAATCCAAATTAGTAGTGTTAATAAATTTATAGCTTTGTTCAAGTTAAAACTATTTTGTGGTCTTTGTGAACACTACGCCAACCATCCTGAATCTAGCAACACAACGAACACCACAGACAAGTATTCACTCCAACAATTCAAAACAAGCTATTTTAGCCTCGGATGGGTGTCTGGTGAGTCCTCATTTGGAATACTGTTGGACATTTTGGGCACCCTACCTTCAAGAGGACATTGGTGAGGGTTTGGAGAAAAATGTTACTCATGATTTTGAGCCTCTGGCTTCAAGATATGGGAGGCGAATTTATCTGGGAGCACTCCTGACATGACCTTGTGGTGAGTACTGCAGAAATCCCGGACAAACAACATAATGCCATTTTCACTATTTTCTCAGGGTTTCCATAGCTCTTTTGCTGAAGCCATGGTAGACATGTGGGGCAATCCAATGGAAATTCACCTTCATGAAAGGTTTTCAAAACTGAACTGGCTGCCATTGTAAAAAATTAATCGGGGCGGAAATACAATCCTGTTTTTTTAAATGCCAAGTGGAATAAATGTGTGGTTTGGGGGAAAGATTGTCACATAAAAAAAGAGGAGCTCTTTCTCATCATTCGGCGACTTTGTACATTTAAACTTTTTTCTCAAGGAAAGAATACGTGACGTTATACTTTTATTGAGCGATTATCACTTAAGCTGTGAAGACAAAACCAGAATACACGGGTTCAAAATAAACAAGGTTGAAGCAAAACTAGATATTGAAATTCTCCTCCCTCCAACAAAAAGACTTCTGCATGGGTGACAAATATTCTCAGTAACAACAGCTGACATTGTGTCATTTAGCTCCTTCAACAGAAAAAGTTTGATAAATATCTGGTTGGAAATGAAATTGCAGGTTTTAATGCTAATTGTAGACCAAAGTAATTATGGCTCCTGAGCTGCAGGGGTTTGTGGGATATTATCTGTGGAGCACCACCGCTAGGCCTGATAGCATGGAGTGATGTTCTGGAGTCAGGAGATATTTAGGCTCCTTCCAGAGATTCAGTGGGTGGAGTCGCATCCACAATAGTGTAGATTATAAACATCCGATGGAAGGAGCTGGATGATGGACCAAATGGCCTCTTCTCAATGTATACATACTTATGTTTTTGTAATACTTTTTAAAAATAAATTGTATGTGCCCAATTCATTTTTTTTTCAATTAATGGGGAATTTAGCGCGGCCAATCCACCTACCCTCCACAATCTTTGGATTGTAGTGGTGAGACCCACGCAGAAATGGGGAGAATGTGCAAACTCCACAAGGACAGTGACCCATGGGCCGGGATTGAATCTGGGTCATCAGTGCTGTGAGGCAGTAGTGCTGACCACTGCGCCACCATATCAGCTTTGTTTTTGTAATACTTAATGTTCCGATTCCAGACCAGACTCCCAACTTTTGGTACTGTCCCAGACGAGAGTGCATATTTGTTCAAATCTGATGAGGGACCACTAACCTCTTTTTAGTTGAAGTAGACAAAATTAGAAATTCCAGTAGCTTACAAAGAGTGTAAAGCCACAAGACTCCATGCTTTTGAACAAACAGAAGTAATTTCAATACAAAAATCAACGGCAAGCAGTCAATACTCTATCTTATACTCTGACATACAGAATTAACATGAGCTAACCATGAATTAACAGGCCAACTGTGGTTGAACACACCACAAACTGCACATTAAATTACAGACACAACCGAGTTAGGTCCCACGAGTTTCTCAGGAACCCACCCAGTCCTCACTGTGAATCACAAAAAGTCTTCAAACCTCTGCCTTCTTCATGAGGAATCTTTGTTCCACTCCTTCAAAGAACCTTTCTGATTCTCAGCCGACAGCCCCTCTACTCTATTCGAGTTCCATGGGTGAAACCTTCACCCCAAAAGCACACCTTTCCAGATCTCTCTCAAAGCTGCTCCCGGGTCTCATCGCCTTGATCTCTTTTCCAGATGAGTGGACTTACTACTAAGACTGTGTCCCCCTGTGATGGCCAGGCTACAATCTTGCATCTAAACACAGGCACAATCCTAGCTTCTCAGCCACACTGCTGCTCACAACAGCTTCTGGGGCTCGGTGTGCCCCAGCCCCATCACCAGCACAGAGCTAATGGCAGCATTTACGTTACATGGAGCTGACTCTCCTTTCCATCTGCTCTCTACTGGCTGCTATTTACTCACTGCTGTGCACTGACCTTTGAAATGGCCTGTGATATCTCCCAACACGTTTAATGCCCCTTCTCCTAGGCAGGATTGAATGTATCAATTGTTGGTATATTCTGTACCCTAAACATTACACCCTCCATTAATCCTAGGGTCACTCCCACGGGTACTAACTTACAAAAGTACCCAGACAAAAAAATCAGATGGCCTGAATTTTCCGGATGGCGATGCTCAGCACCCACCATCCTGAGAATCAGAATCACCCTCTCTGATAGGTCCCATGGCCCTATTTGACGAATATTGCACGGTGGCTCAGTGGTCAGCACTGCTGCCTCACAGCGGCAGGGATCCGGGTTCAATTCCGGCCTGGGGTTTACCGTTCACCCTGTGTCTGTGTGGGTTTCCTTTGGGTGCTCCGGTTTCTTCCCACAATCCAAAGATATACAGGTTAGGTGGATTGGCCATGTTAAATTGCCTGTTAGTGTCCAAGGATGTGCAGGTTGGATGGGGTTATAGGGTTGCAGGGATAGACAGGGGAGTGGGGCTAGGTAAGGTGCTCTTTTAGACATAGTGTATGTCATGATATGCACTCATGCACATAATGAGATACAGACAGGCAGTGACAGACACCCAGTACAGCCAATCAACACACAGGACAGAACACAGCCAATCACCAGGCAGAACACGAGAGGGTGGTCACCCACTATAAAACACACGAGGCATCAACACTCTGCCTCTTTCCACTGGTGACAACTGTAGTGACAGTCAGGGTGTATATATCAGTTAGCACCTTCTACACGTGGCTCAGAGCTAGTCTGGTCTAGTTAGTTAAAAACAAGCACGCTTAGATTAGTAGAGTGTCAAACCCACCGCGAACTGTGTGCACTGCTTAACAAGTTCAATAAAGCGTATTGAACCAACATCAAAGTTTGGAGTCTACTTTCAAGTACAACTGCATCCAGTTGCAGTCCGTGTTACCCCAGGGTGATTAACACAACCGTGTGTAGATGCGATGGGCCCAATGGTCTTCTTATGGAATGCACAAATTCTTTGCATTCTAAGAGCAGAATTGTTTCTGAGACCTTGCTGTATGCAAATTGGCTGCCGCATTTCCTATATTACAACAGCCATCACATTTCATAAAATAATAAGTATAGTCACTGGGGAATGCTTTGGGGCATCTCTTGGTCAAGAAAGGCACTGAATGAATGCATGTCTTTCTTAACGTTTGCATGATATTGAAGTAAGCGCCTACCAGATGGCTTCTCACACCATTGTTGTCCGTTTACATTTGAGCATTCTTTTATGCTTTTGAATCACAGATTTACTTCAAACACACTTTTTGCATACTCATCCACTCCTTGCCCAATTCTCAGGTGCCAGGAGTAATGAAGAGGAATTAGGAGCTGAGTCTTTCTGTATGGGACGGAATTCTCCAAGACCCCGGGGGGTCGGAGAATCACCCGGGCCGGCGTCAATCCCGCCCCGCCGTGTCCCGAATTCTCCATCCCCTGAGATTCGCCGGGGGCGGGAATCGTGCTGTGCCAATCGGCGGGCCCCCCGTGGCGATTCTTCGGACCGCAATGGGCCGAAGTCCCGCCGCTGACAGGCCTTTCCCGCCGGCGTGGTTTAAACCACCTCTGGTACCGGCAGGATTGGCGGCGCGGACGGGCTCCGGGGTCCTGGGGGGGGGGGGCGATCTGACCCCAGGGGGTGCCCCCACGGTGGCCGCCCACGATTGGGGCCCACCGATCGGCGGGCGGGCCTGTGCCGTGGGGGCACTCTTTTTCTTCCGCCCCTGCCATGGTCTTCACCATGGCGGGGGCGGAAGAGACCCCCTCCCCTGCGCATGTGCCGATATGATGTCAGCAGTCGCTGACGCTACGGCGCATGCGTGGACTTCCGGTCCCGGCTGGAGGGGCACCAAAGGCCGTTCGCGCCGGCAGGCGGAGCGGGAACAACTCCGGCGCAGGCCTAGCCCCTAAAGGTGCGGAGAATTCAGCACCTTTGGGGAGGCCCGACGCCAGAGTGGTTCACGCTACTCCGTCCCGCTGGAAATCTCCTGCCCCGCCGGGTAGGGGAGAATCCCAGCCCAGACCTCTGTACCTAAAACTACGTTGATGGGTAGTAAGGTGCGTTGGAAACATGACTTGTCGCTGCAGTGATCAGCTAATTTTGGTGATCACCGAGCATTCATTTAGATCATGCCCTCAGTAGATTAAAGAGGAGACATTCCATGTTAAAATAAGCAGATATACTGGGCTAGTAATTGGGATAAATTGTGTCACTTTTTCAGCACTGTAAATCGGCTTAGATTAGAGCTAGATATTGGTGCCTGTGGTGCATGTGCACATCTTTGGGGTAAATAATGGCAGACTCCAATTTGGTAAGGGCACTAGAAAGAACGTATTCATCGACCACAGGAATTATGATCATGTTGTCATCCGTCTGCAATACTGATGTTGGTGCCAGTACTCAAGTCATCACTCTTAAGCTTCCACAGCTGAGTAGGTTTTCATCAGTAAGAAAGAACTACCAGCAGTATTATTTAAATGTTCATCAACAGCTTATAGGTTAATTGCTGGTTGATTTCTTGCTTCCTGTTACCACAACGCTGCAAGTATTTGGTACTTTTTATTGTTGTTTCAAGTTACGAAACGTGCTGCACAAACTAACTGCTTGCAGACAGGGGTGCAAGAACAACATGACTTGGAAAATGAACAAAGGGCAAACAGAGCAGGACAATGTGCTGGAAGTGGGAGAAGGAGGTAGAAGGGCTCTCAGCAGGAGGCCATATCAGCCTACAGTGTTTAGAGAGTAATTCTCTGATCTGAACCTGAGAGTGGAAAGAAGTGTGAAATATCTCTGCTTCAGCAAGGACATCCTCATTGACATCTGCCACCTGCTGCAGCCAGAACTACAACCTCACAGCAGGGCAAGGATCATAATGCCAGTGGCTATGAAAGTGCCATAGCGATTAACTTTGATCCACCTGCCTCCTTCCAGGCTGGAGCTGGAGATATTTGAAACAACTCACAGTTTGTCATCTGCTCTTGCATGAGGGAGGTCGCTAAGAATCTCCATTCAAGGATTGCTAACTACACTTCCTTCTTTCTTACCAGAGTCAAACAGATAGAACAAGCACTTCTGCAGCTTTTTCGGAATGCAGGTCCCATGGTGCAGGGTGCCACAGATTGCTTTGAGAATGTTGCACATCAGCTCTGCCCTATATTGGCACTGGTAGGGATTTCAGTCCCTCAAAGTTCAGCTGCGGTGTAGCCATAGGCAGCATCTCATGCAGGCCAGTGGCCAATACCCCAGCAGTAGTCCTGCTGCCTTTATTCTGCGGCAGTTTCTCATTAAGTCGGCAAGGCAAAAAAAGGGTGACCACGAGCAACAATAACTATTGGCTGACAACGTGGTTAATGACTCCAGCGAGCAACACATACATATGTGCCAGCATACAATGAAAGTCATAGAGCACATCATGGCCTGGGCCATTTCAGAGAAGCCCTGCTGTATTTGATACAGCAGGCATCAAGATTCATAGTCATCTGCTGCATGTTGCACAACTCATCATCATGAGGGGACAATCCTTGCACCAGCTATACAGAGCGAGGAATTGAGGAGCAGGAGTCTGAGGGAGAAGATGAAGAGCAGGAGCTGAAGGAGGAAGAAGAGGAATGTTCATATGTTTGAATACTTGTTCGTATGCGGAGAAGTTGAACAAGACATAAGAACATAAGAACTAGGAGAAGGGGTAGGCCATCTGGCCCCTTGAGCCTGCTCTGCCATTCAATGTGATCATGGTTGTTCTTTTGTGGACTCAGCTCCACTTTCTGGCCCAAACACCATAACCCGTAATCCCTTTATTCTTCAAAAAACTATCTATCTTTACCTTAAAAACATTTAATGAAGGAGCCTCAACTGCTTCACTGGGCAAGTAATCCCATAGATTCACAACCCTTTGGGTGAAGAAGTTTCTCCTAAACTCAGTTCTAAATCTACTTCCCCTTATTTTGAGGCTATGCCCCCTAGTTCTGCTATCACCCGCCAGTGGAAACAACCTGCTCGCATCTATCCTATCTATTCCCTTCATAATTTTAGATGTTTCGATAATATCCTCCCCGCATCCTTCTAAATTCCAACGAGTACAGTCCCAGTCTACTCAACCTTTCCTCGTAATCCAACCCCCTCAGCTCTGGGATTAATTTAGTGAATCTCCTCTGCACACCCTCCAGCGCCAGTACGTCCTTTCTCAGGTAAGGAGACCAAAACGGAACACAATACTCCAGGTGTGGCCTCACTAACACCTTATACAATTGCAGCATACCTCCCTAGTCTTAAACTCCATCCCTCTAGCAATGAAGTTCAAAATTCCATTTGCCTTCTTAATCACCTGTTGCACCTGTAAACCAACTTTTTGCGACTCATGCACTAGCACACCCAGGTCTCTCTGCACAGCCCTCTCCTTGCTCATCTGTCCTTATAGAACTCTTCAAAGTGTGACACTAGTAACTGCAACTCCAATTCCCTATTCACCAACAAGTGCCACTCCTTGGTATGGATTTCTGCCGGGTTGTGTGGGACCCCAATCATGGATTCCCACCTTATTCCTATTTAAGGAAATTATAATTGATGGGGAGAAGAGTACAAACAGCCACATGCAACACCCCCACTCTCTTGCCGGTACCAATGCAGGAATCAGTAGCTTAAATGACCCCACAGTTTTAATGGAATCAGGCCCCTTCAGCATATAGACATGGTTCACAGCCTCTCAGAGGGGCAAGAACAGTGAGGGAACTCGAGTCCTCGGGGAAACAAAACAAAGTCATTCCCACCTGGAATTCTTTCATCGCCAAATCAAAATTTGCTGATCCAAGTTCAATAGTTAGATGTTGTATTGTATGTTAGATGTGTTTTCACTACTGTGATTCATATCAAAGCTGGGGCTGGTTTAGCTCACAAGGCTAATTGCTGGCTTGTAAAGCAGACCAAGCAGGCCAGCAGCACGGTTCGATTCCTGTACCAGCCTCCCCGGACAGGCGCCGGAATGTGGCAACTAGGGGCTTTTCACAGTAACTTCATTGAAGCCTACTCGTGACAATAAGCGATTTTCAAAGCTATGTTCTGAAAAAGTAAGTTGAGCATTACATTGGTCAACACCGTGTCAGTGTTGAAATGCATTAAAATGCTAACTTATTGGGAAAAGGGCTCTTATGTATTCAAACTAGAGAAAACACTACTTGGGATCTCTAAGGTAATGATGTGAATTGATTTAAATGCACAGAGTCCTTTATAAGTAAAAAACAAACTTCAGGAGCTGTTGACTAGAGAAAAAAACAGACACCTGCTCCTGAAGTGCATTGATTGACAATCGACCTGGTCTAGCTTGGAAAAAGCATAGCCACATGCTTTTTTTCAATTTCAATAGGTTCCATTATCTGTGAGACTGGAATGGTTTGTTATTATAGCTGAAACCATTATGAATGCTTGTCTGTGTTCAGAACCAGTTATCTCAGCGGGGGCTATTTCAAAATTCTGACTGACAATTGTAAGAGGATATCAAATTATCAGTTGGTTTTGATGTAGTTGGTGAAATAGATGCTTGTTTGTTTTAACAACAGATTGACCACTTGAGGGGATTTCGTTTATTTTTTAATGGTTATTTTTTGAAAAGAGTATTTTTTTTCACTGTTGGAATGAGATTATTGTGTTAGGAGTCATTTTTAGTGATATCCATTTCAATGTCATGTTGAAGAGTGCCCAGAGTGGATATTGGGTAAGTGACGATAGAGGATACATGAGGAGAATAAAGGAAATAATTCTATATATGCATACAAAAGTCAAACGTTGAGCATTCCATTAGTGCTCATCTTTTTTGTGCCTTTGCCTGTCCAAGGTTTCCTACACTGTGCTATCCCAGAGGCTGCAATATAGCTGGTGGAAGATGGAGGAGACTGCAACTGGCCTAGAAGGGCATGCTTACGCAGCTTTAGGTCTGAGAAACCCAAATGCAGATTGCACTATCATGCCATGGGTGGCAGCGGTTTATCATCTGCTTTTGCATAAGGGATGTCACTGAGAGTTTCTATTCAGCGAGAGCTGAGTGATAGTCAACACCAGGAACAATGGTTGACTGGCAGAAGTGGGAGGATGAATGCTTTCCTTTTGAAGGAGGACAGTAAGTTTATGTTAAACTGAACCAGGGCCACTCCCCTGGGGTGTAATCCTAGATTTCTATGGGGTGATAGATTTTTGTATTGCTGTGACATTCTACATGCCTCTTTAAACATTAACCCACAGACATGATAACAGCAGTCTGAGCTTCCAGCGCAGCACACAAAAAGTGGGACTTCAACCATCAAACCCTCATAATGTTTGAACGCTTCAGTGGGCAAATAGAGTTGGCCACCATTGCCATGCCAGAAAGGATGGGTTTCCAAATCTCTGCTATGTCCTTTGCTGAGCTTGTACCAGACTCTTCCATGCTTCTTGAGATTGACCCCTTACTTTCGGGCAGGCTTTTTAATGGCCGTGGAGGTCCCATTTGAGTGCTGATCTGAGTCCTTTGCCGCATATGGACGGCACAGTAGCAGAGTGGTTAGCACTGTTGCTACACAGCTCCAGGGTCCCAGGTTATTTCCTGGTTTGGATCACTGTCTGTGCAGAGTCTGCACGTTATCTCCGTGTCTGCGTGGGTTTCCTCATGGGTGCTCCGGTTTCCTTCCACAAGTCCCAAAAGATTTGCTGCTCGGTAATTTGGACATTCTGAATTCTCCCTCTGTGTACCCGAACAGGCGCCGGAATGTGGCGATTAGGGGCTTTTCTCAGTAACTTCATTGCAGTGTTAATGTAAGCCTACTTGTGACAATAAAGATTATTTTTTTAAAAAATAATTCTTATGTGACTTGATTTGCTGGCATTCTGACACCAGCTCTATCATCGTCTTGTGCCCCAGCAATATTCCACTCATACCCAGTGTCTCACCACATGCAGCTCTGACCTCTATTTGATTTTCTAAATTATACACAGAGTCAGAGCTGAGGGCTGTGTGTGTGAAGACAAGTGATGATGAGTCTTCACCTTTACTGCCTTCTTGCTGCTACTCGACTTCCTGTCCAGGTTACACAGTTTGGGTATCTGAGAAGAGAAAGGCACAAGGGTGAGATTGTGGTGTGGGCAGAGGGGGAAATAAGAGTTGTATGCTGACACCATCGACAGTTTGCAAATCATAAGACTGCGTGGGATGAGAGGGAAGTGGGATGTGAGAAGTATTAGGTCTGGGGACACCGTCATCTTCAATGGTTTTAGCCCAACCACTGCCCATTGTCTGAGCAATGCACATCTCAGTAATGACGAGCACCATCTCCCCCAGAGGTCAATGCAAGTGTGGCAGCACAAAGTCGGCATGTTGCCTGTTTTACAATTACACAGGTTAACTGTACATCACAATCTTGACTCCTGTTATGGTGGGCTATAAAATTTACCCCCCCCCCCACCCCCTTCAGTTAGCTTCTGCTGTACTCTATGTTGTTCTGCAAGAGGGAGGGAAGTGTGCCAGTAAGCATGATGCATTCTGTTTGGCTGACATGGCTATCATTGTTGAATGCATGCAAGCTGTGTGATGGTTGTGAGGATTGTAGCAGTGCTAAATGCCTGAGGGTGCGGCGAAGCATATGAATGTGAGGCATAAGTCCTTATTGATAGAGATAGTTGGTTGGTGAATGATGGTGTGGTGAATTGAGCAGTGGGACAGATGATGGAATATGCCATTTGTAGATACATTCACTGACCTTTATCACTCATGTGAGGTTGTTAAAGATCTCAGTATGATGCATCTTGGTCCTTGGAGCTTGACTCCTTACATTAACCTCCAAATTGTCTGATCCCATTGGGTTCTAAGCATGTGACTGGAGGGCATCCTGAAGTTTTCTCCTTCTTTTCAACTCCTGCATCAAGGCCTCCAATGCAGCATCCAAAAGTCTTGCAGCCTGCTCTCACCCAAGTTGTGTCATTTGTCAATGTTTCCCAGAGCAGAGACATTTCCTGCACAACTACCTGCACCTTTTCAGCCACAGAGTGTTATATTACTTTATGTAATATATATATTACTCTTTGAACCAGCCGAATCGATTAAATAAACAGCAGTCTTCTTTTAAAGATGAACTAATTTAATGAGTAATATATAATATTATGTGAGTCCTTTGCAGGGTAGCATGGTGGTTAGCATAAATGCTTCACAGCTCCAGGGTCCCAGGTTCGATTCCCGGCTGGGTCACTGTCTGTGTGGAGTCTGCACGTCCTCCCCCTGTGTGCGTGGGTTTCCTCCGGGTGCTCCGGTTTCCTCCCACAGTCCAAAGATATGCGGGTTAGGTGGATTGGCCATGCTAAATTGCCCATAGTGTCCTAATAAAAAAAGTAAGGTTAAGGGGGGGGGTTGTTGGGTTACGGGTATAGGGTGGATACGTAGGTTTGAGTAGGGTGATCATGGCTCGGCACAACATTGAGGGCCGAAGGGCCTGTTCTGTGCTGTACTGTTCTATGTTCTATGATCTATGTTCTATACTTAATACTCAACTAGTAAATGAAATAAAATACAGTAAAGATAACTAACTAACTATACAATATAATAATGAAATAACTTATAACTTCTCTCTCTAGCTAACCAAGACCTATGCCTTGTCTGTTCACTCTCCTGAAGCACACTCTCAGAAAGAGCGGGAAAGTCATTTTATATCATCTGCTAGTGAGACATCTAGTGTTGAAATTACTGTACTACATTTACATACATTGATTATGTATATTCATAGACAGAGATCACTACACAGAGCACCTCCCCACACCTCCCCTTTTGGAGCTAGCCTCAAGTGATATTGGCCACTGGCAATGCCAGCCCCTATTAATGCACCCAGTCAACCGACAGTGTGGTTTGTGCTGGCTCGATGATAAAGTTGTTCAAATGAGCAGGCAGCACAAAGTTGGCATGTTACTGGCATTTCAATCACATGGGTCAATTGTACATCACAGTGCTGACTCCTGTTTTGGGATGGTTGTTAAATATAGCCCCCAGTATGCAAACAGAACAGAGCTGCTAGGCCATATTTCAAATTTTCATAAAGTCTTACATAAACAGGAGAAATCTGTTACAATGAATCTGCTATGGGGCATTGCAACTTGCAACATATTGTGCTGTAAGACACATTAATCCATTTTGTGTTCAAATCTACCACCCTCCCCAATTTCCATCACCCCCACTGCGCCATGCTAGTAGTATATTAAACAAGGGTAAAATGTTGATATTGCTGAAATCTGGAAGATTCATTACTATTTAAAGAATCAAGGGCTTTTCAAGGCTTCTTGCTAATGCCAACAGTTCCAATGACTTCTGACTTGATTCTTCCTGCACAAAACACATTGTACAATAGGTTTTCACCAGACACAGGGCGAGAGCAGCCACAGAATCTTCTACTTATTTCCTACTCAGAAGATGTCAGCCGGACTCAAACAGGAAATAAACATCTCTTAAAACTCAGCAGTTTCCTTATCTCTTGACAACCACAACATTTGGCATAATAACTATCACTTAAATCATTTGGAATTCTTACTGTTCTGGAGACCATCTGTTCATTATCATTGTAAACCCAGCACATTATCAGATTTGAAGTTTCTCCTGTCACTGCCGGTATATATATCTTTGGCAGTAGAACTCGTACAACTGTTACTTCATAGGTTAACTAACAGGGAAAGAACCAAAATGTCAACATTTCCTCAGTTCTGTTAATGTCTAATCTCAAGGCAAGTGGGCGGTGAATCAGATTAACCCCTGGTGTACCATATCTGGCAAACGAGTGAAGGGAATGACTTTTCTCTGAAGTCAGTCAATGATTGAAATGGATAATTGCCACAGGAGAAGCATTGAGGCAAAATAACCACATGGTTGCGGTGTGCCATGGATGGTTAAAATACACAATGGCCGGGATTCTTCGAAATCCCAGCCAAGTGCTGACGCCGGCGAAAACACCGGAGTGGTGTACGCCGGCGTCACCGGGCCTCCTGGCCCAGCAATTCACCGCTTTTCAGGGGTCTAGCACGGTGCCGGAGAGCTGTGCACTGCTCCGGAGCTGAAAAGTGGCCCAGCACGGCTGGCGCAGGTCCGGCATGCGCTGCCGGCCATCTCTGCGCCGCCCCCCGCGCAACATGGCGGAGTCCTACAGGGACCCGGCGCGGAGGAACATAGCACCACCCCCCCAGCCGGAATGAGCGCGCCTGTCGACCGGTAGCCCCCCGATCACGGGCCTGGCCACCGTGGAGGCCCCCCCCCAGAGTCAGATCCCCCCCGTCTCCCCACCAGGACGGCCCCCGCAGCCAGAGCGCCGAGGTCCTGCCGGGTGGGACCGTATGTAAACCACGCTGGCGGAACTCAGCGTGCACTCGCCCCATCGAGAGCGGAGAATCACCACAGGGACCGGTTTCAACGACCCTCAACCCGCGTGATTCTGGCGCGGAGGGTCAGAGAATCCCACCCAATTACCCTGGGATTCCCTTAATTAGCAAATTTCCAATCATTCGTTCACTCAGTGAATATCAGGTGTAACAGCTGATATCCTCACAGACGAAGAAATTCCTGTTCCATCCGGAGATTACATAAACCAAGCCACGGAACGTGGTGCAGATCCGCAATGTGCCCCAATGCTAGGAAAGAGCAAAAAGAAAGTGAATGAGGATCCGCGCTTTTGATCACTCTTCAGTTCCCCAATGGAAGGGGCCATTCGCAGATGTCAGATGAAGACAGAAATGGAGTCTGCTGCAATGATGCACACAGTCTGTTTGAGCTTTCAGTAAAGTCCACTGGTGAAAAGTAACAGAAGATGCACCCCAAATGGAGTCTTCTGACAGGAGATTTCAGAACGTGCACTCCAACCTCTCACCTCCAATCGGCGAGATTCTCCGTTCCTGAGACTAAGTGTTGACGCCGGGCTAGTATTTGTGGACTTCCACGACAGCAAAACTGGCGCTGTACCTGGACCGATTCAGTGACTGTTGAGGGGCTAGAATCGGTGCCACGTGGAACACGATCAATTCCAATCAGAAACGGTGCGGGATTTGCTGAACCTGCGATTGACACTCAGAAGGCTGACAAGCTGCAGCCGCTTTTACACACTTCACTCCCCACACACGCCATCCCAGCCAACAAGATGGCAGCAAGACGCACGGCCCCACGATTTATGGGCGCCGAGCTCAAGACCCTCCTGGACGCCATTGGGAAGATGTGGGCCCACCCTGTACCCCAGCACAGGATGGAGGCTGCCAGCCATCGCCAGTGGTCGTGCCTGGATGCAGGTGACAGAGGTGGTCAGTGCTGTGAGAAAAACCGTCCGGACTGACCGACAGTGCTGCAAGAAACTGCATGGCCTACCCATGATGGCCATTGTGAGTAGGCAGCACTGTGCCCCTGCCACCAACCCCTGTCCCATGCACCTGTAACACCCCTTCACCAGGAAGGCGGCCGATCGCCCACCCTGCACTGCATGATGGCACCCATACTGATTTCCATGCCCTGGCCACTGAAGCCATCAGCTACCCACCCCTGGGCTGCATATATTGGACTGTCTAACACTGCGATGTTTCTGTTTCCCCCCACCCCCAGGAGAAGTCCATCCATAACCACGGGGAGCAAGAGAAAACTGGAGGAGCATAGATCTCCCATCACAGCTGTCTCCAACACCCTCCACCAATCCATGACACTCATCTCGATTGGGCACTTTAGTGAAGGGATACCCTCTGGTGCACATCACACAGACGCTCCGGTACATCAGGAGGAGGGAGGAACTCTCGTGGGGGTTGGGGGCGGACGGTCAGAAAGCGGGCCGATCCCAGGGAGTAGCTGCCGTCCAGATGGCTGCCGGGCTTCTGGAAAGGACAGTCTCATCTATTGTGAAGATGCAGTCGCAGAGCCACAGACTGCTTGAGGAGTTGTCAGCGAGCATTCAGCACCTGCAGGCACAGGTGGAGGAGTGCAACCGTGTGCAGGAGCAGGAGGTGGTGCTGTCAATGCGTGCCACCCAGGTCAACACCACATGGGTGGCGTCCGCAGTGGAGGCCTTGGGGACTAAAGGTTTTTGCTATCGATCAGCATATCGAAGGCCAGGGACAATCTGTGCAGGCGGTGGCCCAGGCCCAGGGCAGGGCTGCTCTCTCACAGGCAAGAGCCACTTGGACATTGCAGTGGCACTCCTGAGTGTGGCTCAGTCACAGCAGGCCATGGCTGAGAGTGTCGATGGCATTGCCCAGTTGCTGGCCGACGCGGCACAATCACTGATCTGGCACAGACCCAGATTGAAGTGGTCCATTCCCTGTGTTCCATGGCAGTGAGCATGCTGACCCTGTCCGAGCCAAGAGCGGGTCTCCACTACTGGCAGAGTCAGGTGGCGTGGGAGCCGAGGGGATAGCTCCGCTCGCACCCCGTCCCATGATGTAGCCCGGGTGCCATCGGGCACCCCAGGGCCCGTGCCGGTGACACCTGCAGGGGAGGTGCAAGAACACTGCAGTACCTCTGACTGGCCCCGCCCCCGTCCTGTCCCTGGCGCATCTGGTGGACAGCGGGCAGAACAGGGCAGCACCGTGCCACCTGGGACACCTGAGCAGCATCCGGGTCCATCCAGGCCCGGTCACCCAGGAAGACGGCCGCAAACAGGGACCCATTTCCGAGGACCACCTCCACACCTGATGTACCAGCTGCGGACCCACCATGATGTAGCATTAGGGCCCATAAGGCCAGAAAATTAGACACCAGTTAAGTTGGCATGGGTGCAGTGCACAATTTAGTGATCGGGGCCAGGACATGACTCTATCAATATTTTTTCACCTTAAACACCTGTTCATAGTGTTGCAACTTGGCTCGGAGCTTTGTCAGGTGGGTGTGAGGGGTGGGATGGTCTGGGCTAGCCAGAGAGGATGGGTGGGGGTTTGCGGGGGCAAAATGGGTGGACATTGTGGATGGGCTGGGCTGGGCCCCTGCCGCTCCCAGCTGGTGAACCTGGAGGTGGTCAGATCATCCTGTGCGCATTGGCCTTGGCGTACGCGTTTGGTGGCTTCCCGTGCCTGCCTGGGCCACTTGACTTGCCCATACTCCTTGTCAGACGAGGAGTGGCATTCATCCTCCTCCTCCCGAAGATCGCCCCTCTGCTGCGCGATGTTGTGGAGGATGCAGCAGGTCGCCTGGATACAGGTGACCCTCTCAGCGCTATACTGGAGGGCCTGTCCAAAGTGGTCCAGGCACCTGAACCACATCTTCAGGAACCCAAAGCACTGCTCGATCACGCCCCTGGCCACGGCATGGACGTCTTTGTAGTGGGTCTCCCTGTAGGTGTGTGCCCTGTGGATAGGTGTAATCAGCCAAGGACACAGTAGATAACCCCTGTTGCCCAGGAGCCAGCCCCCCAGCCAGGGGGGTTGTTACGAAGAGGCCAGGAATTGTCGAATGTATCAGGATGAAGGTGTCGTGCACACTGCTCGGGTGTCGGGCGCAGACGTGCATGATGTGCATCTGATGGTTACATATCACCTGCACCTTCATCGAGTGGAACCCCTTTCAGTTTGTGTAGGGCGACCTGTCATCTGTAGGTGCTCGTAGGGTGAGATGCACCCCATCGATCATCCTCTGGACCAGGAGGCATGTCGGTGATCCCTGATGCCGGGGCATTCTGGTGGGCTCTGTCCACATTGAAATTTATTGCGTTAACTGGGAATATAGGCCCTCCGTGATGGCGTGGATGCACCTGAGCTCTGTGAGATCCCGGACAGGTCCCCACTCAGCACCTGAAGGACCCCATGGCTTAGAGGTTCAGGGTGACCATCACCTTGACGGACCACCGTGGTGGTGGTGGGGGGTGTCCTCCCCCATTCCCCTCCAGTGCCAGCTGTGCCATGATCTGGCAGATACGTAGCACTGTCTCTCTGCTCAGACGGAGTCTTCGACGGCATGCCTGGTCCGGCAGGTCCTTGAATGACAGGCCGTGCCAGTACATGCGAGGCCACATGTAGCGGCTCCTTTGCACCTCCTCCTCCTCTGCCTGTTGGGTGGCCGACTCCCCATTGTAAGCGGCTGCCTTCTGTTCTGCACCTACATGCGCTGCTGCTGCAGCTTCCTGCTCGTTGAGCAGCTCCAGCTCTTACATCCCAGTGTATCCCCCAGGGCTACGGTGACTAGGAGGAAGGCCACCATTACTGGTCGTATTCCTGCAGGGTGCAAAAGGACAACTTGTTATCATGGTCCACACCCCAGTGCCCAACCTGGTCCAACAAGCAACATGGTGTCTGATGCGACCATCAATTCACTCTGAGACACGAGTTGGAGTAAACTGTGGCTTTAATCGGCTTACAACTGAGCCTGCCTGCGACTGTGCTGAACTGAAGGCGGACTCGCAGGACCGCAGCACTTATACTTCCTGAAGGGGGTGGAGCTGAGGGCGGAGCCCTGTACATGCTCCTCATCTCCCCCTGTGAGCAGAGCCGCACAACGGCTCACAGATGGAGCCCACAGGGACACAGTAATGTACAGTGTGAATATTAGTGGTTACACATTCACCACGGTGTCCCCGGTTGGTACTGAGGGCTCTGAATCCCGCATGTCCCCCCCCCTCCCCTCTTCACCCTGCGCCTGGAACTGTGGGGGCCTCTGGCCCTGGCACCCATCCATGCTGCCAGGGGTACCATCGGCTGGGCAACCCATGTGGGTGGGGGCTGGGGTGGGGTGCGGGCGATAAGAGAGTGGGGACTGGGTTGCGGAAGTGGGGGCAGCCATACGGCCAGTGTCACTCTGCAGAACCAGCATCCACGATGGGTGGTCAGTGGGGTGAGCAGCAAGATTGTTGCCTTGGAGGCTGCAGCAATGGCGGTCCGTGTCTAGTCACCACCCCATTCCCATGGGGGTCACTCCGGCCCCACGGCCCATACTCCTGTCACCACCCCCAACTCCGGGTCCTGCCAGCCCCTCCCCCCACCCCAGCCAGCCCGGAGAGTGTCCAGCCCGGCAGCCCACGGTTGCACCTCTCTGTGTCCTACCTCCTCTCTCTCCCTCATCAGCCACGGCGCCAGTTTCACGATTTTTAAGACACAAGTGAACCTCGCCATTGGGATTTCACCACAGTGGAGACAGATATCGCAGAGGCCCCAGACAATACCGGGTCAGGCCGCTAATATATATATACATGGAAGACAGGATATGACAAGGGTGTTTCCTGTATGTGTTCTGGAATGCATTGACGCCGCTGTCGAGGCGATGGAGAATTGCAATTTGGGATGAAACCGGTGCCGGCCACTATTTCGGCATCTGAACCCATTTTTCGGCGAATCCCGTTTCCCGATTTCGCCCTCGGCCAACGGAGAACCCCGTCCTTAATCTCTCCCTTCATTCTTCTGACCTTAAATCATAGAATCATAGAATCCCCACAGTGCAGCTTTAGTAGTCATGGAGATCAGAGGAGTGTCAGAAAAAGATTTATTTCCAAAGGGAAGAATTTACATGCAACAGTCCAAGTCCCAGCCGGGACTACTCTGCAGCTCCTACCTGGGCTGGCTTTTATCGAGTCTGCACTGACCCATCAAAAGAGCAGCCTACCTTGGCCCGTTCCTCCGGACTATCCCTGTAAGCCCACCTAACAGTTGGACACTAAGGGGGAATTCAACATGGCCAATCCACCTAATCTGCACATTTTTGGACTGTGGGAGGAAACCTGAGCACCCGGGGGAAACCCAAGTAGACATGGGGAGAAAATGCAAACTCCACACAGTCACCCAAAGACAGAACTGAACCCGAGTCCCTGGCGCTGTGAGGCAGCAATGTTAACTGCTGTGGTACTGTGCTGCCCAAATGTATGCCCTCTAGTTACCAATCAGTGTAACTAGATTTTCTTCCCTATTTAATTTATCACGTCCCCTCATAATACAGAATGCCTCCAATGGATCTCCTTGCAGGCTTCCCTGTTGAACTGAAAGCAATCCAGTTTCATTACATCCTGTAAAGACACCCATCCCTGGTATCAATATAAGCAAAATACTGCAGATGCTGGAAATCTGAAATGAAAACAGAAACTGCTGGGTAAGCTCAGCAGGTTTGGCAGCATCTGTGGAGAGAGAATCAGAGTTAACATTTCAAATCTATATGATTCTTCTACAAACCTGAAGAGTGGTAGTAACATATTAATTATTTAGTTGGAGGTGGGGAGGAGGGGTGCGTGGGCAGAATAGAAGGTCAGGGATAGGTCGGAGCTAAGGAGACATTGACAATGGCAGTGAGGGGTGTTACTGGTTGCATAAAGTGGCATAAAGGTAAGATAGCAGAATATGTTAATAGGAGAAAAGGTCAGTGCTCAATGGAAGCAAAACTGAAAAACAAGTGGCAGATGGCTCTGTGGGGGGGTGGCGGGGGGGGGGGGGGGGGGGGGGGGGTGGTATTGAGATAAACCAAGGAAACTAAAAAAAAAAACAAAAAGGGAGCCAAGATGTTGGGGAAAGTTCCCAGTCTAAAGTTGTTGAACTCAATGTTGAGTCCAGACGGCTGTAATGTGCTTCATCAGGAGATGAGGTGTTGTTCTTCCAGTTTGGGTTGGGCATGACTGGAGAATTGCAGCAGGCCATAAATGAACATTTGACCATGAGAGCAAGATACTGAGTTGAAATGGCAAGCGACTGGAAGGTTGGGGTTATACTTACAGGTGGAGCAAAGGTGTTCTGAACAGTGCCTTCCCAGCCTGCGTTTAGTCTCCCCAGTGTAGGGGAAACCTCATTGGGAGCAGTTAATACTGTAGACCAAATTGAAAGAGGTGCAAGTGAAACACTGCTACACCTGAAAGGAGTGATTGGGGCCTTGGACAGTGGGGAGGGAGGAGATAAAGGGGCAGGTGTTGCATCTTCGGTGATTCTATGGGAAGGTGATGTGGGAGGGCGGTGGAGGAGTGAAGCGGGGTGTCACGAAGGGAGTGGTGTCTGGGAATGATGACCCGGGTAGGGGCTAAGAGGAAGATGTGTTGAGTGAGTGGCATCGTGCTGGAGTTGATGGAAATGGTGGAGGAGGATCCTATGTTTGTGGAGGTTGGTGAGATGGAAAGTGAGGGTAAGGGAGATCCTGTCATGGTTCTGGGCGTGAGTGGAATGGGTAAGACACGGTTGAGTGCCCTGTCAACCACAGTGGGTGGAACCCTCAGTTGAGGAAAGAGGCAGACATGTCTGAAATACTGTTTTTGAAGGTGGCATCGTCAGAACTGAAGCAACGGAGGCGAAGAAACTGGGAGATTGGGATGGAATCCTTTCAGGGAGTGGAGTGTGAGGAGCTTTAGTCGCATAGCTGCGGGAGTCGGTAATGAACATTGGTGGTCAATCTATAGCTAGAAATGGAGGCAGAGAGTTTAAGGAAGGGGAGGGAAGTGTCAGAGGTGCACCATGTGAAGGCAAGAGAGGGGTAAAAATTGGAAGCAAAAGTCGATAAATCTTTCCAGGTCCAGATAAGAATATGAAGTGGCACCAATATAATCATCAATGTTATGGAGAAAGAGCTGTGGGACGGGACCAGAGTAGGACTGGAACAAGGAATGTTCCGCATATCCCACAAAAAGGCATGCATACCTTGGACTAATGCAGGTATCCATAGCCACAGCTTTTATTTGAGTGAGATAAGTTAAAGGAGAAATTGTTGAGTGAGAGAAAAAGTTCAGCTGGACGGAGGAATGCAATGATGGTAAGGGATTGTTTGGACCTCTGCTTGGGGAAGAGGTGGAGAGCCCTGAGACCCTCCTGGTGGGGGATGGAGTTGTGGAGGGATTGGACGTCCACAATGAAGAGGAGTGGACTACGAAACTGGAAATGATTGATGTGATGTTGGGCAATCCCTCCACATCTCCATCCCCCACCAGGAGGGTCACGAGTGTAGGTAGGAAAGGACTGGACAATAGGAGTGAGACTGGAGTCAAGATAGGAAGAGATCAGTTCAGTGAGGCAGGAACAGGCTGGTATTGTCCCAGTAAGCTCAGTATCACACCTACAAAAAGCAGAGTTTAATTTGCTTCACCTGATTTGTGTAACAACTATTGCAAAAGGACAGATTTCAGGCCAATATTTTTAAATCAAAACTGAAGTGCTGGATCATGGGTTCAGGTCCATAATTCCCACCATGATTACTCCCTAATCTTTTCCATGCTCCATTGGAGAAACACTGAACAGATGGTGAGTGCTCCACCATGAGGGCTGTGATTCTCTCCAAGATGATACTGCTCACCTAGTGCCAGCTGTTTATAGAATGCAGAGGTCTGGGGGGTTGTACATCCTCTTAGTTAAGTTTGAAACATAATTCAGGTATTAAAGACAAAGTAGGAAAAAAATCAAAGTGCCCTTTTAAAATGCTGATATTATAATGCTGCAGGGCCTAATAAATGTGTTAGTAAGCTAAGTTAGAAAGATATTATTAAATCTCGGCAGATACTTGGGGGGCATGGAGGATCAACACACACTATTGGCATCAGGGTTTGATTCCAGCTCAGGCGGAAGAATTAGATGTCTTGCCTTGTACTCCCATTTAATGTGATGTTAACATTTCCCTTGTTTGCCTTGCAGTTTTGAAAGGAAATCAGAATGATTGATTTGTTTACAATCTGCATGTAAGCAAGCTGGAAATGCCCCTGATTGTGCTGCCACTGTCCTTGATGCACAAGCTCAGTGAAACTCAATCTTTTGCGGCTGATTGCGTTCTACAATGGGGTTTTTTTCCCCCGCGACCAGCAGTGAACAGGAAATCAACTTCCAAAACAAAGTATATTAAATCACTCCTAAAAGTAGCTCCCATCGGGCAGCACGGTGGCGCAGTGGGTTAGCCATGTTGCCTCATGGCGCCGAGTTCCCAGGTTCGATCCCGGCTCTGGGTCACTGTCCATGTGGTGTTTGCACATTCTCCCCATGTCTGCGTTGGTTTCGCCCCCACAATCTAGAGATGTGCAGGGTAGGTGGATTGGCCATGCTAAATTTCCCCTTAATTGGAAAAAAAGAATTGGGTACTCTAAATTTAAAAAAAAAGTAGCTCCCATCTAATAAAAAGTGGTTCCACTGCAACACATTACCCCTTTTCAATATATTTCAATGAAAACTAAGTTACTGCACTTGTTTCACTGTCTAGTGTTCATCCCGATGCATAGACATGTCCTAATTGATTCTTTGCTCATATTACAAACCTTTGAGCGCTTGAGAAATAACTTTACTGCAAAGATACTGCATGTTCATGTAAATTAGATTTTACAAAAAAAGTAAAATCTTCAGATCGTTCTTTCGCAGTGATAAAAATCTCAATAGTTTCACTTCCTTGCTGATATTTATATGGCCCCAAAATTGTTAATGAAAAGTCCTGTGGGGCCCGGCTATTGCCCTCTACAACTAAATTCCCAAGACAGGCTCTTTGCAGGTATAGTTCTGTGCCAGGTGCACACAATTTGTACCTTTTAACTTATTCCAACTTTCTGTATTTTATTTCATCATGCTGTTAAGGCCTGATATTTACTGGTAACCAGAGAGTGGGCAGAAGTGCATGGTAGTGCTGGAGAAACCAGGACCTCATAAAAATGTTATTTTCCTTTTCTTGTTCAGCAGCCTGCCAGTTTGGAAAACAAGCCACAGTAGGCTGCAGCCCTTGGCAACTGAATTGTGGGCCAGGCTGCAAATCAGGTCAGCATCTTACTCCTCCTAACCCACAAGGGGTGCAACAAAAAGTATTTACCTTATGAGGCCTTCTTTTCACTATAAAATTTCTTGAGCCTGGAAACCTGGCCGACAGCTGCTAAATTTAAATCAGGCTCCAATTATAATGTGATAGTCTGATTTTACATATGTTAATGAAGTATCCACAACTTATAAAGATGGCAGTAGGTGCACATGGTTCATTGTGGCATTCCCCATTTTTAAAGGTTTAACCTTCCTCGAACCACTTTCTGCCCTTTGGCCCATCATTGGCAGTGTTTGGGTTGGATGGGGGTGTGTGTGGGCTTCGTTGGCTAGGCAAGCATTTGTTGCCATCCCAATTGCCCTTTAGAAGATGGTGACTTGCCTTCTTGACCTGCTGTAGTCCATGTGGCGTAGGTAAACCCACTATGCTGTTTGGGAGGAAGTTCCAAGATTTTGACCCACCGACAGTAATGGAACGGCGATATATTTCGAAATCAGGATGATGAATGACTTGGAGGGGAATTTCCAGGTGAAGGTGTTCCCATGTATCTGCTGCCCTTGTCCTTCTGGATGGTACTAGTTGTGGGTTTGGAAGGTGCTGCCTAAGGACTTTGTGAGTTCCTGCAGAATATCCTGTTGATGGTACACACGGCTGCTACAGTGCGTCGACGGTGGAGAGATTGAATGTTTGTGGAACGGGTGCCAATTGATGCACAATCAATGGACACGAAACGTAGATAAAGTCTGAACGATAGGCTTTAATACGCAAGAAGTAACCCGGCAGCAGACATACAGAAGAATGGCTGACTGCCGGGAACACGGGTTCTTAGACCCCACCTCATAGGCGGAGCTACCTTCCTCTCAGCCAATCGGCTGAGAGGCACATGACATACCTGGGCCAATGGGCAGCGACTCCTCTGCACCAATGGCAGCTCACACTGCCAGGTACTGTAATTCCCCTAGTCATCCTACCACACCAATCAAGCGGATTGCTTTGTGAGTGCTGTTGAAGCTGCACTCATCCAGGCAAATATTCCATCTCACACCTGGCCTGTACCATGTAGGTGGCGGACAGGCTTTGGGGAGTCAGGAGGTGAATTACTGGCTGCAGGATTCCTAGCCTCTGACCTGCTTTTGTAGCCATGGTTTTTATATGGCTAGTCCAAACCAATTTGTGGTAAATGGTAACCCCCAGGATGTTGATAGTGGGGACTTCAGCGACGGTAATGTCATTGAATGTCAAAGGCCGGTGGTTTGATTCTTACTGGAGATGGTCATTGCCTGGCACTTGTGTGGTGCAAATGTAATTTGCCACTTGTCTGCCCAAGCCTGATATTGGATATTGTTAGCAGTGTGTAGGTTATTGCCATGTAAGTGCCACTTGATAGCACTGTTGATAACCCCTTCCATCATGTTATTGATGACTGAGAGTAGACTGAAAGGCTGGCAATTGGCCGGGTTGGATTTGTCCTGCTTTTTCTGCACAGGTCATACCTCAGCAATTTTCCACATTGCTGGGTAGATGCCAGTCTTGTAGCTGTACTGGAACAGTTTGGCTGGAGGTGCAGCAAGTTCTGGAGCACAAGTCTTCAGAACTATTGCCGGAATATTGTCAGGGCCTGTAGCCTTTGCAGTATCAAGGACCTTCAGCTGTTTCTTGATACCACGTGAACCGAATTGGCTGAAGACTGACATCTGTGGTGCTGAGGTCCTCTGGAGGAGACTGAGATGGATCGTCCACTCCCTATTTCTGGCTGAAGATTAAATGAATAAATGATGATTGAATTAATTTTTAAAAAAACATGCATGGATAAATATTCACCCACACAGCAGCAGGAGTCCACTTGCACACAATGGCAATCTCAATGGAATTAAATCAGAATGGAAATCTATGGCAAGGAAATACAGTTTCAAAAGTAGAAATGAAAATAGTGAGCTAATGGAAGGGAGAAAGACTGTTATAAAGACAAACACATGCAGCAAAGCCAGGAAAACAAGTACGGGGAGCGGATGGTGGCGCTGTCTGTCAGAGGCAGGAGGAGCTTGAAATCTTGTAAAATTATTCCAGTAACAGGCATGAATAAACCCCAAAAATAGAGTTGGCTAAATCTGATAAATCCAATAGCTGATTTGGGCTGGAAACCTTCCACGATTCCATTTGAAGGAATGATGAAGGGTAAAAGGATAATATCCCAGTTGACCTTATCAAGAACTTATTTAAACATATATGTCTAGCTTACTGTTTTTTAAAAAAGCGACCAAAAATTGCTCATTTCCTGTACATGATGGTGATCTTTGCCATATTTCGAAGAGCAAGCAAACACATTTTATCCCATGTTCCTGGGCTCTAACAGCCATACATAATGGTATTGCTGGACTGAAAGTAACAAGCAATCAGCAAAGCGTGCCAGAAACCACATTCATTGTGCATTTCTGCATCTAACTTCACAGAAACAGGGAACTGTTGGCCAGTGATGTCAACTTCCCAGCTAGGGTATTTTTAGAATTATATGTACATGTGTATATTTTTTATTTGGATTTTATTTTCACATTTCATTATACGAACTTTCCAGCCTGAGATACAATAGGAGCCAAGGGCAGGATTCTTGGAAAGAATGGGAAATAGGGCCCAAGGAGGCACTGAGGGGATGAATTGACCTATGCCAGCAACGTAGTGTAGACTTGTAGGAAATAGGCGCCATGCCCAATCTGCTTTCCACTTAAGTTACAGAACAACACTTTTTGGAGATTTCTTTCCAAGTATCACTGTTGCTTTTATTTGGCTTCAAGCTAAATTTCTTGGCAATATTTTTCAATATTGCTGCTGGAAGAGACCATCATGAATGGCTGCCTGAGGGGATAACTTTGTAACAGCTGGTAAAGATCCTTGTGCTGTAGTAGGATATGAAATCCAGGGCGCGATTCTCAGGCCTCGTTGCGGTCCCGCTCGTGTGAAATGAGGCCGGTGAATAAGGGGAGAGGCTGAAAATTAGAACAGTGCCAGGTACCATGCGACGCCCGCTCCAGTAGGTGAAATCGGGATTTCACCATAACATGGTGAGAAACCAATTATCACCACTTAAGAAGCCCTATTTCCATAGTTAACGGGAGCGATCACATATCCAACGGCCTTCCATCATTCATCGGCCTTCCCACTAGTGCTTCCCCACTCTTCCCAACACCCCATCACGCCCCAACCCCCTGCTTACCCCACACACCCTCTCCCCCCTCCCTCAGTGCCTTCAGTGAATCTCAAGGTGCTTAACCTACCTAGCTCTACTGCAACGTTGAGGTGTGTCACGCCTTGGACATCTTCACTCATGCTGCTAACGTCGTGCACCAGGCTGTCCACTGTGATCGCCTTTGTGCCATGTGTTGGCCTTTGTGCTATGCATTGCCGGCGCCATCTCCTGTGCCCGTAGGCTCAATGAGTCCTCCAATTTGCTGTGGACCAGCTGGAGTGTCATTGATATCTCTCTCTGAATGCCCTGGCTTCACCCTAATGTCTCCTTCAGCTCATGCTAACCCTGTAGCAGAGGCTTAGCATCAGGCTGGGACCCAGCGGGGGGCGATGGGGTGGGGGGGGGGGGGGGGGGGGGGGGGTGCGTGTGCTGGTGTGTGTGGTCCCGGAAAATCGGCTGGCGAGCCTTCATTTGCAGCGAGATGCTCGTGGGGCCTTGTTACGTGGACCAAATTAACGTTGAATAGCATTTCAGGCCTCGCCGGGCTGAGTGCCGGAAAGCTTGCGGCAGTTCCCACTCGCTACCACACTTACAAATCTTTCCGGAGAATCGCGCCCCACTGTTTTTTAAAAGGACCAAGGCTGCACTAGAGGAAGGAGGCAAGAAGGATGGCAGTAAAAGGAAAAGGAAAAGAGCTCACATTGATGAGTGCCTCCTCTGCAGAACCCCTCTGCACTGCCGGAAAACATTTAACAACCTCACCAGAACAGCGAAGGTTAACTATTTACTTCTTCTAAACCTTCCTTGCTGCCTCTTTGTATGTGTGTCTCCTATCTTTATTATTCTTCAGAAACTAGAGGCATCAGAGTTCCAAATGGAATCTGACCATGAGGAAGCAGAGGCTCTGCTCTAGGTCTGTTGTATATTCGAGGCTAATGGATGGAGATTGATTTCTATGATTAGTCAACAACTCAATTATCAATATATCATGTGATTATATCAGGATTGTAGGGGGACTAGATGGGCATTGGTCTTTTTCATCTCGTTATTCTATGATCTTGCACTGAAGTCAGCTGTTGGCTTCCAAAGATGTCAGTTTGTAATAGGATAAATGTCCTTATATGCTTCCTCACCGAACCATTGTCGACTTAAGCAGACATCTCAGCTATCACCAAAGGAATTGCATAGGCTATATTGTGCAAGGCTAACTTGTCGATGGTCTCCTCCCCTTTTCTAATCACCTTATTCTGCATGCCCCTCTCATTTCTTCTTTCTCCTGCTCCTGTTTTACTTCCATTGTGAGGATACATATGGCAATGCCTGGAATACATGGTAATAGCTTCATTACAGAGGCTGGGAAGCAAAAGATTTTACTACCAGAAACTGCTGAAAAGCAGTTTTTGTAAGTTTCTCAGCAGCATAGCACTCTAAGCACTCAGTTAAGCAATCCAGTCCGAGCTGGCATTTAACATTGTGAACATTCAAAGCCTATGAACTCAGCATTTCACTGGTTTCATAAATTATCCAGGTAACTCACCCTCCCTTTTTCCAGGATTATTTTAATCAGCCACAATGCTGGTGTAAACGGTGGAATGCCTGGGTGTCACGATGCACGCTGATGTTATCTGCGAGGAGATCAGAATTTGGAACACCGGTTTACGCGGGCGTATCGTTTTGTTTTGGTTTGGTGAGAGGAAACAAGTGAAACCCCAGTGAGACTAAGCAGCCCAGTCATCGGGCAACAATTATTAAAGACTATCTATTAAAGAAAAGACAAATATACACAAACAGGACTATTCTATTATCAGATAGTTAAGATGTATGAATTATTAAACACACACACAGTTTCTATAGAATGTACCCCTTGTCACACAATATATCTATGATACCTGAACTATGTAAGACTTTCCCTGTTCCCCCCAAACAACATCTAAATTGAATATACTTACCACACAGTGCATGGATGATACTCAAATGTAGGAAGCATCTTTTCTCTGGGCCAGCAAAGATATATTAAAACTGCTATTACAAAGGTCTTCTGCACTGCCTTGTCTCCAAGACTAAGAAGCTTGTTTGCTGTAAACTTGACCTTCAGGCTTAGTGGCTGGAAACTGGCCTGTTTGCTTTCTGAAACTGGCAGATGGTCTCCCTGGCTTTTATCTTTGTTGATCTTTGATTGTGTCTGCTGTATTCCGGCTGTCTGCCCCCTTCAACTACCCTGACTGTACATTAATATATGTGTATATTAGGGACATTTCCAATCATCTATAATCTGTTTCTTCTCCATAAACTATTCACACTTGATTATTATCTGAACTACTGTTCTAAACTTGTTACTGGTAAAGATGTACACCAGTTTCGGTCCTTTAAATACGCCTGAGTCCAGGCACATTCATGACACTGGGACAGCAGATTTTGTCATTAATATATCATTTGGATAACTGGATCACTTTGAGGGCAGTGCACCTCCTGCCAGCATCAATCTTACTGCAATTTAGCTAAACTTATACAAAAAAGCTTCAAATATAGGAAACCTGAAATAGAAAGGTCTAATTTTAAGCTGACCCACCTGGTGGGAGCAGGACAGTTTTGGGTAGAATACCTGTTTATACCCCACATTCCCAACCCAAGGGTTAAAATCAGGACTAAAGTTTCAATTCTTGTTCCACTGGAAATTGGTGTTCATCTTGTGCATCTGATTTAATAGAAAAAAATATATATTTTTTTCCCCCTTCCTTCAAAAAAAAGGGGAAAAAAAACTTTCACCAAATTTCTTTAAAACTTCTTTCTCTTCTTTTTTGTATTTCTCCAGAATTTCCCTGGGACCGGACTTCAATCTTCTCACCACATTCTAGATGGGAGCCACCCGATGTGGGACATCTTACCTACATCGCGCCCTGGCTTCGGGCCTGCCGCCTCGACCTCCATTTAGCTCCGCCCCCGCTGCGCCGACCTTCGCGCGTGTTGGGCCCGAAGCCTCAGCACCAGCCGCTCAGCACCCACGCGGGGTTCCTCACTGGTTTTCAAACCGGCCCCGCTTGCTACCCGGGTAGGCCCCAAAGGCGGGCAATAATTGGGGGGGAGAGTGAAGAATCGGGGAAACCCCCAAAAGTGCCGCAAATAGTGGTCTCTGGCGGGAGCTCGCAAACGCCCTGCATCTGATTTAAAACAGCACATTCCATTCACTTCCGCCAGAACTACGCCGCATTTTCCCTGAAATAAAATCAGGTAATTTATATATACCGTTGCAGCTTTTCATAGAATTTACAGTGCAGAAGGAGCCATTCGGCC
The DNA here is from genome assembly GCF_902713615.1 of Scyliorhinus canicula. NCBI lineage: Eukaryota > Metazoa > Chordata > Chondrichthyes > Carcharhiniformes > Scyliorhinidae > Scyliorhinus > Scyliorhinus canicula. Next base: position 174,056,958 of record NC_052148.1, on the reverse strand, counting down.
CATCGAGTCTGCACCGGCTCTTGGAAAGAGCACCCTACCCAAGATCAACACCTCCACCCTATCCCCATAACCCAGTAACCCCACCCAACACTCAGGGCAATTTTGGACACTATGGGCAATTTAGCATGGCCAATCCACCTAACCTGCACATCTTTGGACTGTGGGAGGAAACCGGAGCATCCGGAGGAAACCCATGCACACACGGGGAGGATGTGCAGACTTTGCACAGACAGTGACCCAAGCCAGAATCGAACCTGGGACCCTGGAGCTGTGAAGCAATTGTGCTATTTAGGCTTAATGTATTTTCATGATAAATACATTGTGTCATTGTGCCCAGCAGCCTTCCTTACATTGAATTCTTGGACAAGAAGGGAACTTTATAGAAAGAAATAACTATCATTTAAATAGCTTCTTTCGCATACTCAGGACGTCCAAAGTATTTCATTGTCAATTAATTGCTTTTGGTCATAATTGTGATGTAGGCAAATGTGGCCCCCATTGATCACAGAGCAAGATCTCACAAACAATATTTGATAAATGGTCAGTTGAACTGTTTTGATGTGTTTTGACTGATGGTTACATTTTATTTTCTCTTAATATTGTAAGAAACATTTGAAGAAACATACAGGGTCAAATGCTTTTTTTCAGCTAACAGTTTGTTTTCTTTCTGCTCGATGTAACTTTATCATGTTAGTATCCAGTGCTGGTATGACAGTGTAGAATGCAGTCTAATTCGTGAGTTTTGAGGTGTAAAGTAATTCCTATGGATATTGTTACAGACAGGAAGGGGTTAACTTAAATCACCCTGATTTCTCCTCACGCCATCTATCCGCAAACAGAAAGGTGTTTGGATTGGTTCCCCTGTATAACCAGTGCCATATTTCCCAACCCTTCAATTTTTAGTGTAACCAAATTTTCTATTAAGAACACCATGGCAAACTCAAGGTAACATGAACTCAGAGGGTTAGTTTATTTGCACATATTCAAATGCGGGAGGAGTGTCGCAATGTGGCCCCCTGCGTACTCACACAATAAAAGAGGGAAAGGGAAAAGAAGGATTTCCAGGGCAAAGACCGCAGGGAAAATAATTATTGTTTTATGTGGGTTCACACTCCAGAATTAATAATAATCATCTTTATTGTCACAAGTAGGCTTACATTAACACTGCAATGAAGTTACTGTGAAAGGCCCCGGGTCGCCACATTCTGGCTCCTGTTCGGGTACACAGAGGGAGGATTCAGAATGTCCAAATTACCTAACAACACGTCTTTTGGGACTTGTGGGAGGAAACCAGAGCACCTGGAGGAAACCCGCGCAGACACAGGGAGAATGTACAGACTCTGCACAGGCAGTGACCCAAGCTGGGAATCGAATCTGGGACCCTGGTGCTGTGAAGCAACAGTGTTAACCACTGTGCTATCATGCCACCACGTGGAATACCCATGGAATTAAAGTCCAATGAGGCATTCCTTCACAGATTTGGCAGGTTGAAAATTGATTCTGTATAATCACTTTTCCATTAGATTTGACTTCCACATGATGAAGGAGGAATGTGGAGCCGTATCAGCCTTGGACAGAACGGTACACAAGTTCCAGTAAGCAGCTCCGCAAGGCAATATTACCAGTTCTACAAGCTAGGCTCATGCCACATAACACCACATTATCTTTGACAAGGCCTGTGTATCCGTATCCCTTGTCTGGGCCCCGGAGATGATTAAACATCCCAGCAATTTAAGATTGAAAGGAACATTGTGGGGTCTTTTGTCCTAGCAGACGAGGAGACTCTGGCTGGCCAACCTTGGTTTTGAAATGCAGAAGGCCTTGATATGATTGTCTTTGAATTTGGTCTGTGCGGCCCACAGGAGGGTCATTAGGATCTCCAGAAATAACGAGGTGCGAGTTTCTTTGATATGGCATGATAGTTTCTTATGTTCGAGGGTCACGGGCAGACATAGCTACAGTCGTTTTAAAAGTCCTTTGTCCAGTTTGAAACATTTTCCTAATAGCCATGAGGATACTTATATATAGTTGATAAAAATATACAGTGTGAGTTCTTAGTCTTGTTACACTATTTAAAACTACAGCTTTAAGAGTATACGTCACCAAAAACATTTATTCAATCAAATATGTAACTGTTAAAGATTAAGTACAATTTGGAAAAAACAATGTCAGTCAGACAATTACATAATCTATCAGGGTTGTGCAAAACTAGTCCTCTCACTGTGCTGTGAAAATACCATCACTGGAATCTGATTCTTCGCCTCGTCTCAATGTTACAAACTGAGGTTGCACTGCTGCCATACATCAATGTAATATAACCAACTTTGTACTGACGCATAAAGTATCGCCAAAGCTTCTGAAAGTAGAACCTCACAGTCTTTTAAGTTCTCCATAATTTGCTCTGTTGTAACACTTGGGCTCTAATCGTTTGCATCACAGTTTGACGCTGATTGCAAGAAAAAGCAATGCAATCATTTCAGAACCAAAAAGAGTACTCAGATTGAGGTTTGCCACAAAAGCCAATTATATTCAATATTTCCATGCTTCCGACAGAAAGGGAAAGTTCTGATGCTTTGAAAGACAATTTTTCATGGCTCAGAAATCCCCCCTGGGTTAGCCTTTGGCTGTTGAAGCTGCAACAGCTGTTATTTTATTCACATATGTGGTGTGTAGGTGTACCAGATTTGGAGCAATACATCAAAAATAGTAACCAGACATGAACAGGGAAGTGAAATCTGTCCATATGTGTTAAAACTTCAAAAGAAATTAGTAAAATGTTCATTAAGGCAAATTAATGGCATTTAACCCCTCCACTGGGCCACTCTGCTTATGAAATGAAATGAAAATGAAAATTTCTTATTGTCATGAGTAGGCTTCAAATGAAGTTACTGTGAAAAGCCCCTAGTCGCCACATTCCGACGCCTGTTCGGGGTGGCTGGTACGGGAATTGAACCGTGCTGCTGGCCTGCTTTGGTCTGCTTTCAAAGCCAGCGATTTAGCCCAGTGTGCTAAACCAGCTTATGGAAATGGCCTTGTCACCACACAGCGTTCTGACAACTTTGAAGTTACATTTGAAGGTTGCTGAATCAGTTGATTTGAAGTATACTTATCTCACTCATAACCGCATATCTGTAAAATGTCATTGAATTAATTTCTTTGGCACTGTTTATTTTCTGCAGCCAGCAGAAAGCCTTGGCCATTGAGGGAGTGTATTAGCAACTCAGACACATATTGGGCACAATTTTCAACATGTTTATCAAAGTTTCTAGATTATTTCCATCAAAGAGAGATGGGAAAAACGATACTGCTAATGCTAGGTTTAAAAAAAAAGATTGGCGGGTGGAGGGGAGGGGGGTCACGTGATTTAAGCACTGATGCGGCTGCTTTTCGTGAGCTCTGCCGCTAATCATCTTTTAATCCTTTTCTTTATCCTGATGCACAGCCCATAATTATTTGATCCCGTACTAAGTTCCTGGAAGATCCTGGCTGAATTTTGGCGATGGGGAGCCGGGTTATGCTATGAAACACCGTGTTTGATTGAGGCAGTTGGAGACAGCTGGAGTGGGGCCCAGTGACGGTTCCACAGAGGAGCGGGCCTATGCTTTGGCGATGTCGTTGGCATTGAGCTGATGGCTGCCATTGTGAATGAAGTTGTGGATGAAGGTCTCGGCTCTACGGCACAGTTTAGCTGCTCACATTGATGAACTGTGAGATATCCTAAAGAGAATGGGTGAAGCGGTGAAGAGAATCCTGTCAGCTGTTGGGCAGTTTCCTCAGTAGAGGCTCACCTTCAGTCCTTGGAAGTCCTGCTGCATAGCATGTCAAACATTCTGGTTGATTCAGGGAGATGGGGCCGGAGAAGGAGTATGTGCCCAGCCTCTCAAGGGGGCTGGGATGAATTCCCAGCCAAATTTGAGAACTAGCTGACATGTTTTCACAATCTTGAGTTGAAAGCTGAGCATTTCGAGTTTAATGGAGCACATTGTATCCGGTCTTCGAGGACTGTCGTCGGTCGAGGATTTCAACCATTGGTCTTACATTGTCTTGTCCTCAATGTTTGTTGAGAAGGGTTGGAGGTGGCCAAATGTGATCCGGAGATGGATATTATTAGCTTGGAGGGACTCAAAGCCCCCGAAGTCGGAGGCCTGGTTAACCAACATGGTGAGCTTTCTCGGCCTGGAGAAGATTAAGTTCGTTCGCCCAGAGGTGGCAACCATTCATCGACTTCTTTGCCGGAGAATTAACCGTCAGCTGGGGTGGGGGGGGGGGGGGGGGGGGGGGCGTTGGAAGGGCGGGCTAGCGTAGCGTAGAATAGGGGGTTAAATAGGCAGGTCTTGGAGGGATGGGTGTCGATGTTTATTGTTCTTTATGCACTGTTTTTATACAGTTGTTGCTTGTAATGCCAAAAATACCTCATTAAAATTGTTTATTAAAAAAAAATCCAGAAATGGTACCGAAGACTAGTCAAGCTGTTCCGGTACAGCGATAACATTGGCATTTACCTGGCAATGTGGAAAATTACCTGTTATGGTATGTATATAGTCAGATTACTGAAGGGTTAATTATTACATCTCTGTGTAAATCAAATACTAGAGGGCGCTACTACTTCTCTGTATTTAAGTCAGCGCCTGAGGGAATTCTGGGAGTAGCATAAGGAGAAAGCATGGTGACAGCATAAGAAGAAGATTAGAGTAGATAGAGGTAACACGAGGTTAGATCATAGTGTGGTTAGTGACTATTTAGATTATTGAATACTGCTAGACAGATTCAATATTACTTAATTATTATCTGTAGCTAAGTAGAGTGTGCAAACTTCATTTAATTAATAGGATTATAATAAATTAGTTTTGTTTCAATCTTTTGATTCGTGGATTCTTTGTCAACAACACATTGGATCATTCTGGAACAAAAGACAAAGAACGCAACATATTACCACAAATGGTAATATAACATGGTACCAGATGACTGCTGAAGCTAGTTAGATAGTTTAGTAAGGATTTAGTCAGAAAAACTAACATGCAACTCGAATTTTGAAGAACAGACCTGTTACTGCGGGACATCAAAGAATCCAAGACTGATGGAGAAAGCTCATGCTGCGCGACAACTCCGGTTCACCGGTAAACTTGATGTTAACTGGCAAGTGTTCAAGCAGCAGTTTCAATTGCATCTGTCAGCTTCTGATTTAAATGATAAGAGTAATGATCATAAATTAGCTGTATTTCTAACAATGGCTGGTCCACAGGCATAGAACTGTATAACTCATTTCAACTTGCTGCGGGTCAAGATAAGACTAAATATGATATAGTTATAGCAAAGTTCGATCTTCATTGCAAGATCCAGACTAATGAAACTTATGAGCATTTTGTCTTCAAAAGAAGAATGCAAAAAAATGGGGAATCGATTGATTGCTTCGTGACTGATCTCAAACTCTTAGCTCAAACATGTAATTTCTCCGTTTTAACTGATTCAATGAAGAGGGATCAAATTGTATTTGGAATAATCGATGATAAGCGCAGGGAATGTTTGCTGAGACAGAACGATCTCAGCTTGAAAACGCAATTGAAATGTGCCATACGCATCAATTATCCAAAAGTCAGTATAATGAAATACTCTTGCAAGAAAAGGGCGCGAAACTGAACCTCGAAGTAGAATGCGTTAGGGCATTTCGCAGCTCAGAAAGATGCATGTTTTGGACGGCAGCCATCTTAGGCACGCGCGTTCTAAGCCTACACATGCGCACTTCGCAAAAAGATGCAAGATGGAAGCAGACTGATCTGCGCAAAGAAGCTGTGTGCGTGATGACGTGAACGTCATGATGTGTGGACACTGTGGACATGCCCACCCACAAAACTTCCAGCACGAGGAAAGATTTGCTCACAATGTGGCAAACACAACCACTTTGCTGCTCAGTGTAGATACAATCTTAAACTTAAATCTTCAAATTTAAATTCAAAGCAGATGAATGTTAGAAGTGTGGACACAAAGGAAGAAGCTTTTCAAGAAGAACATTTTCCCAATGATCTTGATGCTTATACTTTAGAAGACTCATTCTTCGTAGGCATCATTGAGAAGTGTGATGAAACCACAGATATCTCATCTCCTCTTAAGGTAGTTCATTCTATCAACACAGATACGGAATGGAACACAGTACTTCAAGTTAATAATTCTCAAATTAATTTTAAACTTCACACTGGAGCATCTACAAATTTGCTCAATAGGCTTGACCTTTCAAAGCTGAAGCAAACTCCAAAAATCAGGAAACCAGCTTGTCAATTGCACGACTACAATGGCAATTTCAGCACCTCAGTGGGATCTTGATATTTGTTGATTACCAATCACAACAGTGCTATATCTCTAAGACTTGAGATTGTTGATTCAAACAAATCTTCACTCTTAGGTGCGCAAGCCTGTAAGGATCTACACCTAATTCGGAAGATTTATAGTGCGAGTTCATCTCAACCACCTATTCCAGACTACATATAAGGAATTCTGGATCACTTTCTGCACCTCTTCGAAGGCGTGGGTACTCTTGCCTACCAATATAAAATTCAGTTACAGCCAGATGCCAAACCAGTGGTACATCTGGCGAGAAGAGTTCCTGCCGCTTTGGGAGAGATTGAAGCTTGAACTTGCTCGGATGCAAAATCTAGGCATAGTATCGAAAATTAACCGAACCGGTTCCATGGCATGTGTAAAAAAAACCTTCCGGTGAATTAAGGATATGCATCAATCCTAAAGATCTTAATAAAAATATTAAGAGCGAGCACTATCCAATACCCAAGAGAGAAGAAATCACCAGTGAGATAGCGAATGCTAAAAAAATTTCCAAACTGGATGCCTCCAGAGGATTTTGGCAAATGAGTTGGATGACTCCAGCAAAATGTTGTGTACATTCAACACACCGTTTGGTAGGTACTGTTTCAACAGGATGCCATTTGAAATTATCTCAGCATCAGAGATTTTTCATTGAGTGATGGAACAGATGACTGAAGGTATTGAAGGTGTACAAGCCTATGTGGATGATATAATTGTATTGTCATCTACAAGAGAAGAACACAATTAAAGGTTGTTAGAAGTATTTCAGAGTGCATAAATTTGGTTTGAAACTGAATAGAACCAAATGTAGTTTTGGTATCTCAACTCTGAAGTTCCTTGGAGACGAGATTTCGGAACATAATGTGCGACGTGACAACGACAAGATTGCTGCCAGAGGACAAGAAGACCGTTTTGAGATTTTTAGAGTTGTGAATTTTGTAGGAAAATTCATTCGCAACCTCTCATCCAGAACTACAGCTCTCAGAAATCTCATGAAAAAGTCCACCACATTTGAATAGACTGATACTCATCAAAAGGAATGGGTCGATTTAAAGTCTCAACTGACTACTGCACCTCGTCTTTCTTTCTTTGACCCCGACAGAGAAACGAAAATCTCAACAGATGCAAATCAAAGTGGAATTGGAGCAGTTCTGTTACAGAAAGATGACAATTTGTTATGGTTACCAGTTGCCTATGCTTCCAGAACAATGACGCCGACTGAACAACGGTATGCACAAATAGAGAAGGAGTGCTTGGGTTTACTGACTGGTGTTCTAAAGTTTCACGATTATGTTTATGGTCTTCCCACCTTTACAGCCAAAACTGACCACAGATCACTTGTCCATATCATTCATAAGGATCTAAATGATATGACACCAAGGTACAGCAAATCCAGATGAAATTTCGTAGATACGACTTTTGACTTGTATATACTCAAGTCAAGGATTTGGTAATTGCTGATGTGTTATCACATTCTGTTAATTCAGAAGAGCAACCACCTGAATTTATACTGCACATAGAAGCTGAAGTGCAGCTTCGAGCTGAAACTCTACCTGCATCAGATGTCAAACTGAAACTCATCCGTAAAGAAGCCAAGAAATATTCAATGTTACTACGAGTCATAGGCCATCTAAACAGTGGTTTCCCATTGTTTCATTGCAATGGTCGTGATTATGATCATAGACTACTTTTTGAATTATCCTGAAGTCATCAAGTTGTCCGATTTAACTTTCAGATCTGTTATAAAAGCTACGAAAGAAATCTTTGCCAGACATGGTATTCCAAACACTGCAATGTTTGACAACGGCCCGTGCTTTGATAGCCATGAATGGGCTGAATTCACCAGAGAATATAATTTAGCTCACATCACATCAAGTCCGCACTATCCTCAATCAAATGGGAAAGTTGAGAAAGGGGTTCACATCATGAAGCGACTTCTCCACAAATCCTTTGATTTTCATGCTGACATGAATCTTACTTTACTCAACCACAGAGCAACTCCGCTTGCCACTGGTTTATCACCAGCACAATTGTTGATGAACAGGGAGTTAAGGACTATTCTTCCATCCATTAGACTACCTGATCCAGATCATCTACCGTAATAAAAAAGATGTAACATCAACAAAATAGATAACAACAATACTACAATCAACAGGCAACTACACTGGAAACACTGAATCCAGGAGTTCAAGTCAGGATCAAAAAACCTGATGGAGGATGGTCTGTCCCTGCAAAGTTATTCATCAAGCAGCACCATGATCCTATATCATTCAAACAAATGAAGGATCAATTGCTCGACGTAATCGATGAGCACTTTTGAAACACAAACAGTCCAACAAGATCTTTCCAGATCTACAACTCCGTGAAAGTATTTTCAACGATACAATGACATGTTCCAAAGTTAGTGAAGATCCACAGAAAACGTTAAAAACTTCTGAGTCTCAGACCCAGGGGGGGGGGGGGGGGGGGGGGGGGGTGTTACCATTGACCGGACACTTAATAGGATCATTCTGGAAGAAAAGACAAAGAACGCAACATATTGCCACAAATGGTAGTATAACATTACCCAGATATTCTTGATTCACAAAAAGCAGGTCAAATCCAACCCAGCCAATTACCACCTCATTCGTCTACTCTTCAATCAGCAGCAAATGATGGAAGGGGATCATCAATCATGCTGTCAAGGGGCACTTACTCAGCAATAATCTACTCATTGACGTACAGTTTGCATTCCATCAGATTCACTCCACTCCTGACCTTATTACAACCTTGGTCCAAACATGGACAGAAGAGCTGAATGTCAAAAGTGAGGTGAGAGTGACTACCCTTGAGATCAAGGCAGCATTTGACCGAGTATGGCAACAAGGAGCAGTAGCAAAACTGGAGTCAACGGGAATCAGGAAAGAAACTCCACTGGTTGAAGTCACACCTGGCACAAAGGAAAATGATTCTGTTTTTTTGAGCTTAATCATCTCACTCCTGGCACATCATTGCAGTTTCTCGGAATAGTGTCCAGTGTTTAGAGAAATGGGGATGTTGACTGATGGTTGCACAATGTTCAGCACCATTCCCAACTCCTCAGATACTGAAACAGTTCATTCCCATATGCAGTAAGGCCTGGACAACATTCAGGTTTGGGCTGACAAGTGGCAAGTAATATTTGGGCCACATAAGTGCTAGTCAATGATCATCTCCAACTAGAGAGAATCTAACCATCTCTCCTTGACATTCAATGGCATTACTGTCATTGATTTTCTCAATGTCAGCAAACTGGGGGGTTACCATTGACCAGGCACTTAATTGGACCAGCTATATAAATACTGTGGCTACAATATCAGGGGCGGAATTCTCCGACCCTCCGCCGGGTCGGAGAATTGCCCGGGGCCGCGTCAATCCCGCCCCCTCAGTGGCCTAAATTCTCTGCCACCCGGGAATCGGCGGGGGCGGGAATCGTGCCGTGCCGGTCGGCGGGCCCCGCGCGGCGATTCTCCGGCTCGCGATGGGCCGAAGTCCCGCTGCTGACAAGCCTTTCCCGCTGTCGGGAATCATAGCACGTCTGTGCCGGCAGGATCGGCGGCGCGGGCGGGCGCGGGCGGGCGCGGGGGTCCTGGGGGGGGGGGGGGTGCGGGTCGATCTGGCCCCGGGGGGGTGCCCCCACGGTAGCCTGGCCCGCGATCGGGGCCCACCGATCGGCGGGTGGGCCTGTGCCATGGGGGCACTCTTTTTCTTCCGCTTCTGCCACGGTCTCCACCATGGCAGAGGCGGAAGAGACCCCCTCCCCCGCGCATGCGCCGGGATGACGTCAGCAGCCACTGACGCTCTGGCGCATGCGCGGACTTCCTCGGCCCCGGCTGGCGGGGTGCCAAAGGCCGTTTGTGCTGGCCGGCGGAGCGGAAACCACTCCGCCGCGGGCCTAGTGTAGCCATGCTGGCCACGCAAAATGGACACTGAGCCAAACTAAAATGGAAGGCTGCTGAGAAACAGACAGTTCAGCCAGAACAGCAGTCTGCAAAGAGCAGTTTGCATTCTGCAGTAGCAGAAACCAGTTTGGGCTCAGGTGAAGAGACCTTAGCTAGGTGCAAATGGCAAAACGCTTTGCATGCTAATGAGGCCATCAGACTTGAACACCCACACAATAGATACATTTGGTTCTGAATGGACACATTCCAATCAAGACCCAGACATCGAGGCACCAGAAACCTCCGAACAAAAGGACATAAGAAACGCCCCCTCCATCACGGAGACCCCCTCGCATTGGGGAATTAATCCAGTATCGATAAGAAATTGATCCAATAGGTAGAGCCCGCCCGGGAAGAGGGAAGGACAACGGAACCCCTATAAAAGATAGGGACCTCGTGTTGTCCGGTCTGTTAAACCTGTGCTCCGGCCCCGACTGACACCTGGTATCCTGACTCCAGCCGTTGAGCACCAGCCGCCGAAACCGTAAGTTCAACGCTCGCTACGCGATCCAAGCCCACTAGACTCCCAAGTGCCAGAACGCTTGCTGAAGGCTGCAGACAAAACCAGGACGAAGGCCTCGTTCTCTGACCTTGCCTGTTCCTGTTAGATAAGTATTCTGTTTGCTTATGTTTAGTTGTAGCTTAGTCTCTTAGTGTGTGTGCATGAGTATTTATTATTAACTGTATAATAAATATTGATCGTTTGAACTTGACTAATCGGTGTATCGTCTTTATTACTTTGAATTTGACCTTGGAATACTTGTGACGTTGCCTATACGGCAGCTGGCGACTCCAGAGCTTAAATAATTACATAGAACAGAGCCTAGCAGTGTTAAGCACACGTCGAACTCGGAGGCGTGTTAATACACTCCAATAAACGCGTTTTACGCCCATAGTAAAACGTGCAACATTTAGTGGCGACTCCGCCGGGACCCTGTTGTAAGTGGAAACACCACAGTGTCCAGGACCCTGAAATTTGAATTAGAACTCCAAATTGCAGAGAAAGAAAGAGATCACAAGTATTCAAGGTGTTCAAAATAATAAGCGAAATTCGGAAGTGTGTTTTAGTGCATGCGTACTAACAGGGCTGTAAGGTAAAACTGAAAGCTTTTTGTTGCGACAAACTTTCGGTAGTTTTGTGATCGGAAAATAGCGTAAGCCGTACCCTTTTCTCAAAACACCACCCCAGCAACCCCCTGTTCCAAATTATAAAAAGAGAGTCAGAGGAAATGGCCATGCAGGCAATGGAACGTCTGATGGATCCAGCAAAGTTTGTGGTCGCAGCGACCAGCAGCAGTAGCAGAGTAGGCCAGTGTCCCACGTGGGAGCTGGAACTCCGCAAATATCTGCAGGGAAAGGGATGGCCCCTTTGGAAAGAGTTTTGTGCAAATGAGGAGACAGGTCCCGGAAGTATAGGTCATACTTGGTGGGAGAACCTCTCTCAGATACACAAAAAGAGTTTAGGTAAAGCACGCAAGCCGATGGCGATTGTGTCCTGCTTGGCACAGTTGCGAGGCGCAGAGGAGGTCATCAGGACGCTCCGGGCAGATTTAGAGGAAAGGAACCGAATGAGTAAGGTCGATGTCAGGGACATCGAGAAAGAAAACCTGGAATTAAAAGGGAAGTTGGCAGAGAAGGGTAGAGAGGTGGATGATGCCAAGAGGGCTCACCAGTCTTGTCTAGCTCATCTGAACAGTTCCCAGACCCAGTATGAGAAAGCCTATCAGGACGTGCAACGTGCCGTTCTGATAAGACAGGAATCGGAAAAGCAGGTGGAGGCATTGCAGAGGCAATGTTCCGATCTCAAAGCAGCTTTGAGAGCACTCCACGCTGCAACGACCGAACAAAGACAAAGCACAGTTGACCACGCGAAATGCAGGAGACAGATTGCGGAACTGCAATCTCTGCTTTCGGTGCAGAATGGCTTCCAAAGCACCTTTGGAGCACAGTTAGATGGGGAAAATGCCCCAGATTGGCAGGAATTAAGCGAGACAGCGCAGCGTTATGTTCAGGGAACATGTGCGCCCGCAGCTCAGCAGAAACGACAGGCACCCCAACCCCCCCACAGCTCAGATCATAACCGCACCCATGAATCCCGTAACCACACAGAGGAAAGCCGAATCAGAAGGCGCCCCAGACATAACTTACACCACCCCTTTAACAGTAACCCAGCTAAGGGACGCTTGTGAAAAGATCACTCCGTTCCTCCCCACCGCAGACCCCCACCAGTTCTTTGCTAAAGTAAAGCAGCAGGCTACCATGTACGGCCTGGATGAGAGAGAGCAGGTTAAGCTCACAGTGCTGAGCTTAGACCAGAGTGTAGTGGCAGCCCTCCCCGACCCACAAAACGTGGCAGGAGGCAGCCTAGAGGAGATGCACACTGCCATTTTAGATGCCATCGGGTACAATAGAGGTGACCCCGTAGAAGGCTTGAATAAGTGCAGGCAGAAGAGATCCGAACACCCCACAGCATTCGCAGGAAGGCTGTGGATTCACTTCAGCGCAGTTTTCGGACAGCTAGATAGAGCGCATTTAACCCGCGAAAACATGGTTAAGTGGACGCGCACAATTATCTCACACGCAACAGAAGCAGGACAGAGCGCTTGCAATAATTACGACCCCTCAGAAGAGGCCCATAACGAAAAATGGGTCCTGAAAAGATTGCCCCGCGCTTGGGAGCAATCGCTTCAGGCAAAAGGAAAGGTTAGATCCCCAGAAGAGGCTCAGGCTGCTGCAGACATCCAAGCAGTCAGAGAGCACCAGAAGCCCGCATGGGTAAATGAAGGCAAGAGCAGCCCTCAACAGAAAGGACAGGAATGCTATAACTGTGGACAGTTAGGGCATTGGGCAAAAGAGTGTAATGCACCCCAGCGATCTCAGAGAGGCCAGCAGACAGGCACTCTGAACCGCAACAAGGCAAAACCCATCCACAATGTAGCAGTACAGTCAGGACCCACCAATGTGGACGAGACGAACTGACGGTGTTCGGGCTCCCCTACTTGGGTCTGTGACACACTATGGGACTCATCAGGGAGGCCCGTAGTCACGGCAAAAGTAAAAGGGAAGCCCATAGAGTTACTGTGGGACACAGGAGGATCCCGCACCACCATTAACTCCACAACCACGGCACACGCAGACACGTGGCCGACCACCTCCACCATCACACTTAGCGGGTTCACCGGACACTCGCAGCAGGGACATATCACAGCACCCGTAGCGATCCAGCTAGGGAACATTTCCACAAGACACCCCGTAGTTCTAGTAAATCTTCCCCGGACAGCAGAGCACATCCTGGGGATAGATTTCATGAACGCACACAGCTTGTCGTTCGACCCAGTGAACCAGTGTGTCTGGCGCATGGCGAGATCAGACAGAGCCCCAGCCACCCTCACAGTAGGAGACTACGCTAATCGGATTAGCGCAGTGGGAGAGTACTCATTCGACCTGACTACACTCCACACCGACCGACAAATTAAGGCCCTACTGAACAAACACAGGACAGCATTTGCAAGTCACCGTCATGACTGTGGCAGAATGACTGGACAAGTTCATGTTACCGGACAGGACCCCCGACCGCAAAAGCAATATAGATTTCCCCTCGAGGCAGAGGTGGAAATAGAAAAGGTTATAGGCAGCTTGTTGGACCAAGGTGTACTGAGAACGGTAGCCTCCACCAACAATGCCCCTATTTGGCCAGTGAGGAAGCCCGATGGATCATGGCGTCTGACCATCGATTATCGGGAACTCAACAAAGTAACCCCCGCAGTAGCCCCAACGGTAGCTACTAGTCCCGAGACCATGCTCAAGCAGGGTCTCAACGCCAAGTACTTCACGGTATTGGACATCAGTAATGGATTCTGGTCAATACCATTGGCAAAAGCGTGCCAATACAAATTCGCATTCACTTTCAAAACTCAGCAGTACACGTGGACATGCCTCCCACAAGGATTCCACAATTCACCCTCCATTTTCCACCGACAGCTGGCAAGTGGATTAGAAAAATTTTCCCGACCCGAATGTCTGGTACAGTATGTAGACGACCTACTACTACAGACAGACACAAAGGCAGAGCACATTTCGCTTCTGGCCGAACTCCTAGAACTCTTAACTGAAATTGGCTGTAAAGTTAACCCGAAAAAGGCCCAAATATTGGAAAGTAAAGTGATGTATTTGGGATCAGTCATCACGCACGGCAAACGCGAGATCGAATTCAAAAGAATTGATTCGATCGTCAAATTGCCCCTTCCCCAGAATGTATCAGCCCTCCGGTCGTTTTTAGGACTGGTTGGCTATTGTCGGAACCACATCGACGGATTCGCGACAAAAGCCGCCCCACTTTCAGACCTCCTTAAGAAAGGAGCCCCCTGGGAATGGCTTCCGCAGCATACAGGCGCTGTGGAAGAGTTAAAACGAGCCCTTAGTGCAGCACCCGCGCTGCTAGTCCCCGACCAACTTTCACCGTACGCAATAGAGGTAGCGAGCACCGATCTGACCCTCTCGGCCGTGTTGCTTCAGGAACGGCACGAGCAGCTAAGACCAGTGGCTTATGCCTCCCGACTGTTAGACCCGGTAGAACAAGGATTTTCAGCCTGTGAGAGGCACCTCCTTGCTGTCTTCTGGGCAGTGCAGTATTTCTCATACATCACCGGACTCAACCCCATTACTATTCTGACCGAACACACACCCACACAGCTACTACTAGACGGTCGACTGAAGGACGGTTCAGTTAGCCAGATTAGGGCAGCTAGGTGGACCCTACTTTTACAAGGACGGGACATTACAGTGAAACGGACACGCACACACACATACTTAGCAGACAACCTCCAATACCCCGGACAGCCCCATGACTGTGAAATTGTAGCTCCCCTGCATAACACAGGACCCTTTTTAGCAAAAACACCCCCCAGGAAGATAGGGAACCCAAAACAAAGCCCCCAGCCCACAGACACGTGTGGACCCTTGAGGATTTATGTAGACGGTTCCTCCACAGTTTTAAATGGTGAGCGTATCACAGGATGCGGCATCTATGTAGAGGACGCGCAGGGGCGCGCTCTCGAAGAGATAGCTCTTAAGTTACCAGGTCACTTAGGCGCGCAGGCAGCAGAGCTAGCAGCCATAGCGTACATAGTGGACCACCCCGATTCTTTCCCCAGCCCAGCAGACATATATTCAGACAGCTTATATGTCTGTAATAGTTTAACCGATTTTCTGCCCCTGTGGAGGACACGAGGTTTTGTCTCCGCAGACGGAAAACCCCTTCCATCAGCCCCCTTACTCCAGCATATCCTAGAGAAAGCGAAGGACAGGACCTTCGGCATAATAAAAGTAAGAAGCCACCATAGGTCATCACCCCCTGGGAATGTAAAGGCCGACGCGTTGGCTAAGGCAGGTTCCAGGAGAGGACACTTATGGACCCCCCCAGCTAGCGCACCAGCTAGCGCCCCTGTGAGCGCAGTCCAAGTCTCACAGACTGATATTAAAGATCTCGTGGCAGCACAAAAACAGGACGGAGACCTCAGGGAGGTTTTCAAGGGAAACTTTGTGCCTGCTTACGAGCACTTTAAACACGCACTGACCACACATGAGGGTGTGATCATTAAGGACCGACTTTATGTGGTCCCACAGCAGGACAGGAATCAGATGATTGCCTTGTTCCATGACGGACACGGGCATCAGGGAATTGATGCAACAACGAGGCACCTCAGGCAACTCTGTTGGTGGCCTAATCTCAGGAATGATGTAACGCACTACATAGAGAATTGCCTGATTTGTGCTCAGAATAACCCGGAGCGGTATTCTAGGAAGGCACAACTTCGGCATACTCGCCCAGTTAACGGCCCTTGGACGAACCTCCAGATCGACTTTATAGGTCCATTGCCCCCTTGCAGGAATGGCTATAAATACGTTCTGGTGGTGATAGATACCTTTACCAAATGGGTAGAGGCATTTCCCTCACGAACAAACACAGCTAAGACAGCTGCAAAGATCCTGACCCACCACATCTTCACGAGATGGGGTTTACCCCGAAGTATCGATTCGGACCAGGGATCTCACTTTACAGGACGGGTCATGAGGAACGTCCTGACAATATTCGGAATCAAACAGAACTTCCACATTGCGTATCATCCACAGTCCAGCGGGATTGTGGAGCGCATGAATCGGACCCTAAAAACTACCCTTAGGAAAATGGTTCAACAGAACAATTCCACATGGGATTCAGTGCTCCCCTTTGCACTTATGTTCATAAGGAACACTGTCTCCACATCGACAGGATACACACCACACACACTCATGACCGGACGCCCTATGAAAGGTACAGAATTCCTTTCAGGACTGGACATGACAAGCCCCGAAGTGACGGCCCTCACACATGGAAAGGCAGTTAAAGATCTAGTTGAGACTGTGAGGTCTGCACAGCTCGCAGCCGCAGTCCAGCTAGGGAAACGCCGACAGCAACGGACTGCCTGTTTCAATAAGACCGTACACACCACAGAATTCCAGGTTGGGCAACAGGTAATGTTATCTGTTTATAACCCCAGCAGTTTTTTGGCTCCAAAATATTCCGGCCCCTACTCAATTTCGGACAAAATTAGCCCCTCCGTTTACAGGATAAAGTATCCTAATGGGAAGACCGCGTGGTTCCATATAAACCAGTTAAAGGCATATGGAACACAGGCCAACCATGCTCACCATGTCCTGCTGGATGCAGCAGAACACTTCACCCCGCCCACCAGAGACACTTTTCCACCATCCCCCTCACAGACCAGTTCATCCACGGACTCGCCCACGACTCCGCCCACAGACCACTACAGACCACGCCCCGACACGCCCACAAGCTGCCACAGCAGAGACAGTAGGACAGACACTGACTCTGAAGACAGCGACACCACACAGCCATACAGCCCACACTGCACCAACTACGACCCCGACTCCAGTGACCCCATGGAAGTCACTTACCTCAAAAACCCCGAACCACCACCAGACCCCGACTACCCCGACAACACACTCGACGCTACACAATGGCACAGGGACAATTCCTACAGACTTGTCCGCAATGACGAAAGTGACCCCCGGTCACACAACTCCAAAATAGCATGCCTGATCCACACAAGGGTGTGGGATCCGGGAGAGCAGGACGACACGGTGTCTGACTCCCGACACGGCAACCCCTTTGTGACCCTGTTCACAGAGGCAGAATCAAAGTGAGGTGTCCAGATGATGTAAGATAGGAATCGTTTGAGGGAAACGATGTCCTTTCTGATGGAACCTGCACGTATGTTTGTCTTCGTTTTATGTTTGTTTGTTTTCAGGAATGTACATTGTTCAGCTGGAGGATGGACATCTTCTTTTCAGCTGAAAAGATTGTGACCACCTCACATACACGTTAGCTTGTCTGCCGAAACTTTTGAGAACTTCGGTTTGATTGGAGATCCTTTCCAAAGTTGTAAGGCCACACGCCAAATAGCTTGTCCGCAGATATTTCTGAGAACTTCAGTTGTATCCTCTGGTGAACCGACACGGTTCACGACTTGTTCCCTGTTTTCAGAACGGAGCATCTTGGCTCCCTTGGTTTTTTTAGGTGCCCCTCTATTCGGCGAAATAGAGGCTGCAAGTCATGGTCAACACATTCGTACCCGTTTCTTTCCAGGTTACTCAGGCAGTGGACAAACGGCACTGAGGACCCGCCCTGTCTGAGAACCAACCCTTGGTCAGCCAAGCTCGGGTATGGCACAGCACGCCCTACCCGGGGATCCCATCCAACTCATACCCGTAGCGGCCCATACGCAACTCATTCGGACGTTTCTTTCCAAAGTTTGTTTTCATTTTAGGTTAGGTAGCCCTTCGGCCGCCATCCCACATGCTATTTACATCCGGGAACATTCGGATGGTAAATCAGCAAAGCCTGCGAGACGGCTCGCAGAAGGAAGGATTGTTAGGTGTATGCTGGTCTTTAAATTCGCTTTTTGAAAAAAAAATGAGGGGAGTCACAGGGTGTGACTTAGCCAGTCATTTTAAAGGGTCAATTGGGATTTGAAAGACAGATGCACTAACAAGTAAAGGTCTTAAACTGTGTATTGACAGATACTGTGCTTGATCCCAAAGGTTTCAAAGGACGAGACAGAGGTCGAAGCCAGGATTGTCAATACCGGAGGAAGAAGGAAGAGAAAGAGGAAGAACAGCAAAATGATGGAAGCCCACTTATTACTATTTAATGTCATATGTATATGTGTGGAAACAAGACACGTTTCCCCCACAACCCCCACCGTAAATGTTAGTACAGCAAACCCCCAGTGCTCAGCTCTGATCAGCGAGGTTCAGACCTGGTGTACTAAATTCATGACGTGGTACTCCATGTCCTACATAATCGAATCACTGTTGGTGATTGCGATCCTCACCATCCTAGTGCAGACCCTCAGGTTGAGGAAATGGAAGAGGAGAGCCTCTCGTTCCAGCACCTCACCCATCTATAGAGTGCAATCCCCCATCTTCGGATTCCACCAAACCCCTCAACCCCTCACTGATTACAACACTCTGTAAATAAAATTCAGCCATGTATTATATTGTTCCATACTCGACTGCCGAGTTGGGAAGTGTGATGTTGTGGTGTGAATGGTTAAGGTTTAGAGTGATTAAATGTTTAAGTTAAGGTTAAGGTTAATAGTGATAGGTAGAGGTTCCCAATTGTAGTAATGCATGTCCCTTTGACATAGGGCCAAGTAGAAATGTTAGTTAAATTTTTTTTTCTCTTCTTCCCATAGTTTAGAACAGAGTAGAACAGGAACTGGCAAGAGGTCAGAACACAAGGAGGCAAAGTACATAGGTGATCCTTCACAATAGTATGATTGTGAGGATCACAAGGAGGGAATGTAGCCATGCTGGCCACGCAAAATGGACACTGAGCCAAACTAAAATGGAAGGCTGCTGAGAAACAGACAGTTCAGCCAGAACAGCAGTCTGCAAAGAGCAGTTTGCATTCTGCAGTAGCAGAAACCAGTTTGGGCTCAGGTGAAGAGACCTTAGCTAGGTGCAAATGGCAAAACGCTTTGCATGCTAATGAGGCCATCAGACTTGAACACCCACACAATAGATACATTTGGTTCTGAATGGACACATTCCAATCAAGACCCAGACATCGAGGCACCAGAAACCTCCGAACAAAAGGACATAAGAAACGCCCCCTCCATCACGGAGACCCCCTCGCATTGGGGAATTAATCCAGTATCGATAAGAAATTGATCCAATAGGTAGAGCCCGCCCGGGAAGAGGGAAGGACAACGGAACCCCTATAAAAGATAGGGACCTCGTGTTGTCCGGTCTGTTAAACCTGTGCTCCGGCCCCGACTGACACCTGGTATCCTGACTCCAGCCGTTGAGCACCAGCCGCCGAAACCGTAAGTTCAACGCTCGCTACGCGATCCAAGCCCACTAGACTCCCAAGTGCCAGAACGCTTGCTGAAGGCTGCAGACAAAACCAGGACGAAGGCCTCGTTCTCTGACCTTGCCTGTTCCTGTTAGATAAGTATTCTGTTTGCTTATGTTTAGTTGTAGCTTAGTCTCTTAGTGTGTGTGCATGAGTATTTATTATTAACTGTATAATAAATATTGATCGTTTGAACTTGACTAATCGGTGTATCGTCTTTATTACTTTGAATTTGACCTTGGAATACTTGTGACGTTGCTTATACGGCAGCTGGCGACTCCAGAGCTTAAATAATTACATAGAACAGAGCCTAGCAGTGTTAAGCACACGTCGAACTCGGAGGCGTGTTAATACACTCCAATAAACGCGTTTTACGCCCATAGTAAAACGTGCAACACTAGCCCCTAAAGGTGCGGAGAAATCCGCACCTTTGGGGAGGCCCGACGCCGGAGTGGTTCTCGCCACTCCACAACGCCGGGACCCCCCGCCCCGCCGGGTAGGGGAGAATCCCGGCCCAGGTCAGAGGCTGGGAAGTCTGTGGAGAGTAACTCACTTCCTGACTTCCCAAAACCCACCCACAAAGTTCAAATCAAGAGAATGATGGAATACTCTCCAATTACCTGGGTAAGTGCAGCTCCAAGAACACTCCAAGCAGTTTGACACCATCCAGGACAAAGCATCCCATCCATAAACATTCACTCCCTCCCCCACTGATGCACAGTAGAAAATGTGAAGATTTCTCCCTCAACGTGTGTGTGCGATTGGCGGGCCTGAACAGATCTAAAGTCTACTGCCACCTGAGACCACTAGCGGATTGCAACCACACGCTGACTGGCCAAATAGCAGCTACTCAGTATGAAAACCATTATTTAAGAAACCAGCCCTGTGGTGGTGGTGGTGGGGGGGGGGGGGGGGGGGGAGCGGTTCAGGTGCGGAGGAGGGGTGGGGGTTTGGGTAGGGTGGGAACAGGGTGGCTGCCTCCATGGAGTCAGTAGAGGGTTTAAAATGACAGGAGGAAGGATGCAGTGAAGGTTGTGGAGAGGTGTCTTGGGAGATTGTGATGTTGCAGAAGCAATTTAATTAATTGTGTCTAGATTCAAAGGCAGGAGAAACCAGTGCAAGAAATTGAGGAATGTTGTCCAGAGGTTTATGCCATGGAAGTGGGCATGAAAATAGCTGCAGCCCTCATTTTGTAGGCGACTGCTTGCAGGCACTTGTGAACACTGTGGGATACTGCTGCCACATGATGGGAGAGGAGGCCTCCACATGTCAGTGAGAAAACCTGGACAGAGGTGGCAACAATAGTCAGCAGCCATGGGGTCACTAAGAGGATTGGGGCACAGTGTCAGAAGAGGCTGAATTACTTCTCCACTCAGAAATATGGACGCCCCTTTGCATCTTGAATGATTATATGTGTGTAGGCTTGTACTTGGTGTGGGGTTCAAGTCTTCAGGTTGTCCTGTACCTAACAAGGCTGTCCAGGACCAGACAGGATGGCGGGCATGCGTAGAAGGGGAAGCCTCACAATGTGCTGGGCACATCAGTGATGCTGATGAGGAGGACTTAAACCTTTACCGCATCTTCTGCTCTGGAAGGAAGCTATATGGTGGTGGTGCCCTGAATCTGGCTGTGCCGACTCTGATGGAGGAGGGCATATTAAAGTTGGCCTGCTCGCATTGTGTGACGTCTATTGGTTGATGAGAGTTTGGGGTTTCAGAGGAGGGTAAGAGTGAAAAGGGCACACTTTCGATTGTGGGAGGAGCTCAGAAATGGAGGGCAATGAGTAAAATCTGAATGGTTATATCCACTGCTCCTTTATGCTCTTGCATGAATAAATGTTGCAATCGCACTATGCCCAATTGCAAAATGCAACAATAACTACCTACCCTGAACCTTTGATGCTCAGGGATACTGCAGCTATTCTCAATCATCAGATGGATCAACTTTCAGACCAGGAGATTATCTGGGTGGTCCTCAATTAACCTTGAAGGGTTACTGTAGTCTCACATTTGCGGCTGCACATCACAGTCTTGACCCTCCACCTGGTCTCCCCAAGAGAGAGGCAGATTGTGAGGTGCAGCATGCAACCACAATCAGCAACACATGCTCTGGATATTGAAGAGATCCTCCAGGATGGTCCAGACAATGGAACCTCTTCAGGAGGCCTATCGCCCTCTCAATTATGGACCTCGTGGAGGTGTGGCCTCTGTTGTTCCTCTAATCAGCAGGTTTTCAAGGATGTTTTATTGGTGTCATCCGCCATCTTTTCAAAGAGTATCCTTTATCCTCCACCAGCCAAACATGAAGGGGATTAAAAAGCCTTGGAACCGGGGAGTGGCAAAGAATACAAGAGTCATGTCAACTTCCGGGATACCCTTCACAAATCTGGAAGGTCTGCATTAGCTGAACATTGAGCGAGTTGAAGGCTTTACAATTCACAAAGGGCCCCGGCTCTGTAGCAGATACTTCAATTGCTACATTGGTGCAATCAATTGCACCCTGAATCTTTGGGAAGCCTGCATTCGCTGCAAATACCCTTGACTGGCTATCATCATCTGTTCTGAAATGTATGAAGGTGTTCACCCTCTTAAAGTGTGAGTCTGTGACCAGCTTTATTCAATTGTGTGCTATGGATTGTGATAGGCAACACATATCCCCTACAGGACCCTGGAAGGAACCTGAGGCATAAAAATTGAGGGTGACAGTCACTTTCAATGTCACAGGCACTGGGTGCCCCTCAGCAAAGATGGCTGTGATCTCACAACCTATCACCTCACAGGCTGAAGTCACAGGCCAGCATTTCATGGCCCCTCCTGCCCAATGGGACTTTACAGTCTCGACGAACTCAATAGAGATTTAAATGGCCCGCCTCAATACTGGCAGTGGGGAGGGGGCGGTAACAGTAAAGATAACAGTCAAGGGCCTCACGGTAGCATGGTGGTTAGCATCAATGCTTCACAGCTCCAGGGTCCCAGGTTCGATTCCCGGCTGGGTCACTGTCTGTGTGGAGTCTGCACGTCCTCCCCGTGTGTGCGTGGGTTTCCTCCGGGTGCTCCGGTTTCCTCCCACAGTCCAAAGATGTGCGGGTTAGGTGGATTGGCCATGCTAAATTGCCCGTAGTGTAAGGTTAAGGGGGGGATTGTTGGGTTACGGGTTACGTGGGTTTAAGTAGGGTGATCATTGCTCGGCACAACATCGAGGGCCGAAGGGCCTGTTCTGTGCTGTACTGTTCTATGTTCTATGTTCTATAACGGTTCTTGAAGGAAAGAAGCCTCCGTACTTAGATAAGATATGTGCAATATGGTTCATAGAGAAAACAAGACAGTCCACACTTACACAAGAAATGTATGAATGTATCTTACATCCACGTTCCTGGCTTCATCCTTAGCCTCATATCCTGCCCTGGATTTAGAAAGTGCAAATCCCTGGCTGCCCATCCAGTTTGTGCACCAACCATAAAAACGCAAAAACCTCTTAAATTTGAGGGTGGCACAGTGGTTATTTCAGCTGCCTACGCCGTTCAGGACCCAGGTTCGTTCCCAGCCCCGGGTCACTGTCCATGCGGAGTTTCCATATTCTCCCCGTGTCTGCGTGGGTTTCACCCCCACAACCCAAAGATGTGCAGGTTCAGTGGATTGGCCAAGCTAACATTGGGCAACATTCCACCATACTCAACCAGCAAACTATGGCAATGTGGTGTAATGTGTTGGGCACCCTACCGACGTTATCACGTTCTTTTTCCGAGGACATCAGGAGTGCCTGGTGCCCACATGGGCACTGTAAAATTATGCCATGCTGAAGCACATCCATCAAGCCATCAAACAATCTGGCCTGTCCTGAAGAAAGCAGGGGCTGGTTTAGCACACTGGGCTAAATCGCTGGCTTTTAAAGCAGACCAAGGCAGGCCAGCAGCACAGTTCAATTCCCGTACCAGCCTCCCCGAACAGGCGCCGGAATGTGGTGACTAGGGGCTTTTCACAGTAACTTCATTAAAGACTACTCGTGACAATAAGCGATTTTCATTTCAAATAGCTAAACATGAGCGATGAAGTTAAGGACCACATCAGCTAACTAGTGCAGTGCAGGTAATGAACATCAAGCCAAGCAAGGCAAAGAGTCACTCATGACATCCTGGACAGACCATGCGTTATGCTTGAATTAATTATCGTGTCACAGACGACTATAATTCAGACTACAGGACCAACTGCTGTCAATGACTTTCAATGAGGTTGCAGAACACCTGAAATCACAGTTCGGTCATCACAGCATTCCTGACATCATGCTGAATGAAAATTGCCTTTAATTCAAGAGTGAAGAATTCAGACACTTCATGGATGATTGGGAAATTCAGCATTGTACACTATCTCCAACTTATCCCCAGTTAAATGGAAAGGTTGAGGCAAAGTTGACAATTGCCAAAGGGATCATTAAAAAATTGACTATATCCGGCACATTTGTGTACAAGACAATCTTAGATTGGAGGAGCACACATACTAAAGGTATGGAAAGTAGTCTAATGTCACATTTTACCCAGAGTTCTCTTCTAATAGCTAAAATTCTACTGAAGATGGAAGTAGTAACAGGATTGTGCGAAAAGTAAGTAGGGGACAATACCTCACGGTAGCATGGTGGTTAGCATCAATGCTTCACAGCTCCAGGGTCCCAGGTTCGATTCCCGGCTGGGTCACTGTCTGTGTGGAGTCTGCACGTCCTCCCTGTGTGTGCGTGGGTTTCCTCCGGGTGCTCCGGTTTCCTCCCACAGTCCAAAGATGTGCGGGTTAGGTGGATTGGCCATGCTAAATTGCCCGTAGTGTAAGGTTAATGGGGGGATTGTTGGATTACGGGTATACGGGTTACGTGGGTTTAAGTAGGGTGATCATTGCTCGGCACAACATCGAGGGCCGAAGGGCCTGTTCTGTGCTGTACTGTTCTATGTTCTATGTTCTATGTTCACTGCCGAGTCATTGCCAGCTGAGCGCTGGAGAGATCGTCAGAGCACAAACTTTAAATGCACTCAACAAGGTCAGCCCACTTGGCAACTTGGGATCTGTTAAGAAAAGTTGTCACGGGGAAAGTGAATGACTAGATCTATTGTCGCAACAGCAGACATCTACGTGCAACTCGTTTATCTGCTCCTTCACAGCAGACAGCTGATGAGGCAGATCTGATTTTGCCAACTGAATAAGGGACTGAACTACTATGAGTCCCAGACATGAACCATTCATCAACAAATGCAATGAAGCAGCAGCGACAATTACCACAGCAACAACATTCACCATGGCAACAACATTCTCCAGAGAAACAATGCCAACCCAAGAGCCAACAGACACCAGATGAACAGCCAACAATAACTTGCACACGTACCATTAAATAGACCTGAACACTTTTCACTACTGACGTGATACGCTCAAGTTGGGGGAACTCGCAGCTCGCCGTACCCACCTCGGTGAAAAGGACCCTGAGTGTCATATACTTCACTTTAGCGGTGGGAGGTGTGCATCGGGGTGGGCGTGGGATACAGTCAGGGCAATGCAGGCTGTACATAGGCCCATCTCGATTCTCTGGGGCTTTGTCCCAGTTGAATTAGAAGATTTTAGGCCTCTAACCCTCACCCCTACAACCATTTCACCCCCACTTCCACCCCCTCAAGGACCTTTATACCTTCATGCCCACCTATCCAGTGTCAAACTAAAGCAGACGGAGCTATACGGAGATTAAACAAAATAAAGTTCTAAAAACTTTAATCAGATTTGACTATGTAGATTTGATAGTAAGAAAAATCCCATTCATGAAAACCCATGTGCTCTAATTTTGCTTACTTAGGTCCCTGTATGGGACCTTGTCAAAAGCCTTCTAAAAATTCAAGTACATCACATCCATTGATCTCCCCTTATCCATTTTGCTTGCAACATCCTCAAAAAACTCCAACTGGTTTGCCAAACATGATTTCCCTTTAATAAATTCATGTTGACTCTGCCCAATCAGATCATTAATTTATGAATGTCTCGTTAGCGCATATTTTATAATAGTTTCTAGCATTTAATCTAGTCCAACGGGTCTGTAGTTTCATGTTTTCTCTCTCCTTTCTTAAACAGTGGAGTTACATTTGCTACCGTTTAATCTGCAGGCACTATTTCAGAATCTGTAGAATTTTGGAAGGTGATCACCAATGCATCCATTATCTCTACAGCCGCCTCTTCCAACATTGATGTTGGTCACTGGGTTCCAGGGATTTATCAACTTTCAGTCCCATTAGTTTCTCCAGTACTACTTTTTCACTAAGACTAATTTCCATCAGTCCCTCATTCTCTCTAGTGCCTTAGTTCACTATTATTTCTGGGAGATTTCTCATATCTTCCTCTTTGAAGCTAGACACAAATTAATTGTTTAGCTTCTCCACCATTTCCCTATTTCCCATGATAAATTCTCCTACCTCTGCCTCTAATGGACCCACATTTGAACTTACTAATCTTTTCCTTTTTACATCCCCGTAGGAGCTTTTACAGTCGATTTCTTTTTTCTTGCTTGTTTACATTCATATTCAATTCTCTTTCTTTCATCAGTTCATTGGACCTACTTTGCTGGATTCTGAAATGCTTCCAATCCTCAAACTTCCCACTTTTTTGGGCAAACTTTAGCAGCCTGTTCCTTTGATCAAATACAATCTTTAACTTCCTTAGTTAGCCACAGTTGACTCACTTTTCCTGTTGTGTTCTTCAGTCTTCAAGGAGTAAATATTTGTTGTTAATCATGTGAATTCTTCAAATACCAGCCATTAGCTATCTACCATCATACCCTTTCATGTAGTTTTCCAATCTTCCATAGCCAATTTGCCCCATATACCTTCATAGTTTTCTTTGCTCAGACTTAAGACCGTATTTTAGGCGTGAATTCCAATGTTTACCATATTATGGTCACTCTTCCATAAGGGTTGGTTTATAACAAGATTATTAATTAGTCCTCTCTCATTGCACAATACTGCAACATTGCATAAAATAGCCTGTTCCCTAGTTGGTTTCTCGTCATACAGCTCTAGAGAACAACCTTGTGCGCATTCCAGAAATTTGTCCTCCACAGCTTTATTGTTCGTTTGACTTACCCAGTCTATATGTAGGTTGGAGACTTCCATGATTACTATATTATCCTTATTTATCGTGCCCTACATTACCACTATGTTTGATGGCTCAATAACAACTCCTACCAATGTTTTCCGCCCTTTACTGTTTCTTAGCTCCATCCGCACAGATTTAATGACTTGTTCTCCAATGTAAGATCCTCTCACTAATGCACCAAACTCATCCCTTGTTATTAGCATTGCCCCACCTAATTTTCCTTTTTGTCTTTCCTTCCCAAATGTCGAATCTCTTTGAAATTTAGTTCCCAGCCTTGGTCACCCTGGAGCCATATCTCCGTATGACAATAAGGTCATAACCATTTACTTCTATTTGCGCCATCAATTCACCTACCTCGGTGCATATCGTGATGTATTCAGATAGGGTGCCTTTAATTCTGCCTTTTTAAGCTTATTCCCTATTTTGACTCTATTTGATGCTGACCTTTGTTTCTGCTGCCTTCCACTTTTATTTACTACTTTTGTACAATCTATTACCAGGTTTATTTTTTCTCTTATCTGAGTTCCCTTTGAGGTTTCCATCTCTCTAACAAGCTAGTTTAAACCTTTCCCAACAGGATGAGTGAATCTCTCTGCGAGGAAATCAGTCCTGGTCCTGCGGATGTGTCATCCACCCTCTTTATACAGGTCACACCTACCCCAGATACAGTCCCAGTGCACACCCTCCTACACAATTTCTCCAGCCGTATATTAATTCAGTCAATCCTCCCCTTTCTATTCACACTGCCTTAGGGTACTGTTTTCCAATCTCTTTCTTAACTCCATAAAATCTGCATTCAAGAGCTCACCCCCTGTTTCTATCTATACCATTGGTACCAATGTGGACTACAATCTGGTTGTTCACCCTCCCCGGAAATAATGTCCAACAGCCGCTTGGTGACATCCTTGACCTTTCAACCTGGAGTCATGTCTATGACCTGTCTGTTCCCCTATGTATCGAATCTCCTCCCACTATTGGTCTTCTTCTTTTCTTCCTCACTGCCTGTGCAACTGAACTATCTATGGTGACCAAGCAGTAACTAAAAAACAAATATTTTGCTCTTTTTATGTAACAAGATGATGTTTCGCAATGGAAATAGAAACATCTGACTGCTTTAAGAACATAAGAATTAGGAGCAGAAGTAGGCCATATGGCCCCTCAGCCTGCTTCACCATTCAAAGGTTCTTAGTGTTCTATCTCAACTTTCACTTTTCCCTCCCTATCCCCATAACTTACAATTTCTCGATCTCCATTTGAATATATTCAATTGCGGGCATCTGCAATGTTCTGGGGAAGAGAACTCCGAAGAGTCACAACCTATTTGAAAAGGGGATTTCTCCTCATCTCAGGTCTAAAGGTCCAACTTCTTATCCTGAGAAAATCCGGCCAGGGGAAACCACCTTTCAGCGGCCACTATCTCAGACCTTCATAAGGATTTTATACATTTTAATGAGATGACCTCTCATTTTACTAAACTCCAGAGCAAAAAGGCCAATTCTACTCAATGTCTCTTCATAATTCAATCGCAGGGTTCAGAGAGAAATGCCTGTGATTGGGGCATGTATGTGCGTGTTTTCTGGCATGATCACTGGTTCATGATCAGGCAGGGTTACCACTCCCTAATGTCTATCACCCTATCTGCTGTTTCAGCTGAGATCAGTTAATCCAGCACAGATCGAGATTCCGCTTGGGGATTTCTGGTCTGTATGCACTACGCCAGCAATGCTTTTACCCACTAGGGCATGAAAGTACCTTCCTTGATATCTTATCCCACAACTCTGTTCCCCTTTGAATGAAAAACTTCTACCTGACGTTATTCTCTGCTTCCAACTTCTTTTGTGGCATGTACCTTACTTGAACATTTTGCAATGGTGCAAAATTGAATGGATCACTTTTGTCATTCGCCTTCAAAATCTTGAACATTTGAAATAGGTCACTTGTTAAATCTTTGACTGATGGTTAGAAATGTAAATTAGAAAGAAAGTTTCCGAGGAGAGCTCAACTCTTTGTCCTGAAGGAAAATGTCAAATTCAAACAGATGTACTGTAATCCTTGTGAAGAATATGTCCTGTGAGAACACGTAGAATCGAGCGTTTGGAGTGTATATAACCTGTTGAATAAATACACACAGTGGTAAGCAGAGTTTAAATCCGTTGGTAATATTTGACGTTAGAAGTGCTTATTGGCAACGTGAGCTGGATAGATACAATTACAGTATAGTTCAACTATTTCAAAACTCAGATGCTGTATCAAAAGGCAAACAAGAACACTTTGCTGAATGTAACCTCATCAGTCACACACTGGCTGTCTGTCTTCCAGTTTCATGTACTACTTCTCGCCAACATCTGACTGTTTCCAGAGTCCTCAGATAACGAAAGACCATTCTGTCCTTATGACCTCAATCTAAAAGTCTTTCCAACTTTTACTGACGTTTTTTATATCACCCCCAGGGCAATGCACAGAATTGTGAACAAACCATAGTTCTGTTTATGAGTAACATATTTTTATACTTGTTGAAAAATTGGAATGTGAAAAAGGCATGAGACCCATAGGACATTGAAGTTCAGCTGAGGCATTGCATCGATATAAGAAGTCCACGTTTTAAGTTGCCCCACGTTAAGTTGTCTCACTTTAAAGTCCCGCAGTTATTAGGGATGGTATTCACAATTGACGTTGTCATTGCAATGTCATTTTGCAGTGTTTCGTGTCAATGTGATGTTGGTCGTGTGACCCCGTCGGTGCTACTCTGAAGCAAGTGCAATTGGAGGTTTTGTTTGCACTTGAGGAAATCGCAAATGTTTCTTTTCCAAAATCTCTGAAGCAAAGTTCCCAATGAAGGGCCTTCAAGCCAACAGGTTTTTTGTTTAAGTTGAAGCCTGGGTGGCTCACTTCTGGGCAGAAAAGGCCCATTTCTTAATGCAGTGAGTTGGTTTTATTTTATGGAGCCCAAGGTGTATCTGTTGTGGAGCTTTACATTGGGTGATTGCCATAATTTTGTCATCGGAACTGATTCTCCTCCAAATCATGTTTCCTGATTTTGGTGTCAGCTGACGGAGAATCCCGTCCAATGTCTCTAATTATCTGATCTCCAGGGAACCTTCTGTATATAAACAAAATTCCATTAGCCTTAAGGTGGACAGCACAGTAGCGCAGTGGTTAGAATTGTTGCTTCACAGCGCCAGGATCCCATGTTCAATTCCCGGCTTGGGTCACTGTCTGTGCGGAGTCTGCATGTTCTCCCCGTGTCTGTGTGGGTTTCCTCCGGGTGCTCCGGTTTCCTCCCACAAGCTCCGAAAGACCTGCTTGTTGGGTGAATTGAACATTCTGAATTCTCCCTCTGTGTACCCAAACAAGTGCCGGAGTTTGGCGGCTAGGGGATTTTCACAGTAACTTCATTGCAGTGTTAATGGTAGCCTACTTGGAATGAATGGTGATTTCATTTTTACAATGCTTTAAATTGCACCTCTGTAGCCAACCTGCTCGTCTTGCAAATCAGGATTTCAAAAAATCTTACTGCACTAACTCAGGCTTTTAACCTTTACTGCACTAAATGCAAATGATACAATATATATACGAAATTCCTACGTGCATCACCGAACCTATGATTCACAAAAAGTCATGAGGCATGCAACTACAACTTTAAGTGAGGGCTTACTGTGTAGAAATGTAATTGCATTCCCAACAGAGCTTGCCAGTTGAACTTGACAAATGTGTTTTTGCTTGTTTAATCGATTCCTAGTCAATTCAGTAGCAGGGATTGGCATACTACTTGTGAGGGATCACTTAGAGAATTTGTCTAAGATACTGACCCCAGGAAAGATGTCTGGAGTAAAGTCCTCTAAAACATAGTAGATTAGAATAACATTGCAAAGAAAGATATAAATGAAATGCAAAATTGATTTGCCAGGTGAGTATGGGAAACACAAAATGATGGAATTTGATAACAGCAAGAAGTCAGGCATTCTATCACCAGCATCACTGCGTTGTGAGAAAAGAAGGCTGAGAAATTGTTCTCTTCCATGTCCAACTTTAGACTCAAAATTCAGAATATGGGAAGCAATTGCTAAACATATGCACCTAATCACTCCAAACATACTTCAATTTAGCAGCCAGTGACTTCAAAATACATGTGGCACTGCTTAAAACAGATTGTAAAGCCTTAGAACACCTTAATGTGCGCATAACACTTGTTTTGGACACCACTGACAAATTAGGCAAAATATGGGCAGATCACAAACATGCTCTTCTCAATTTTTCCTTTATATCACAGTCTAATCAATGGTCCTTTAAAGGATTGCTGGATTCTATAGTGCATTGAAAACGTTATTGTGGATTTTATCCACTTGAGGCTATCGTATACACATGTATCAGCAGAAAGAGTCTTTGAGGAAGAGATAGATAATAAAAGACCTATGTTCAATTGCTCATGTCGTTCTAATTCTAAATGGTCCGGATCGTTCACAAGTCACTGTTGGATTGTTGCAATGTCTGTACATTCCTGTGTCCCAATTCTGCTCTTCACTTCTGACTGGGTCTTCTGAGCCCAGCTTCTCCAAATATACAGAGCATACAGTTCACTGGAGAACTTCATCGCAGCAGAGTAGGGTTGGGGGAAGACAGGGCACACCCCCTTTTGTTAAATGGTAAGTTTAAATATCCAGTATGAATATTAATAAATATGTGAATGGATGAATGAGTGAATGGTTAGTGTGATAAGGTGGGGAAGTAGGTAGGAACAGTGGCTAGGATGGGTGAGGTAATTGGAAAAAGTGGATTGGGTGGTTGGTGGATAGGGTGATAGGTGGGCACACTGGTAAGTAGGTGAGGTGAGTAGGTGGGTTGGGGGTTAGTTGGGTCAAGTTTGGAGGGGTAGACAGGTCAGGGTTAGTCAGGTCATGTGGTGGGGGGGGCAATTGGTTGATGGGGGGGTTAGTGTGGCTGGAAGGGGTGTTGGGTCCAAAGATATTTCCTCAGGCACTAAGTCAAATCAAACTAATTCTATCAGTAAATAAACACATGGGGCAGGATTCTCCAGAATCTGGCGGGTGGGCCGTACTGGCGCCAAAGAGTGTCGTGAACCACTCTGGCGTCAGGCCGCCCGGAAGGTGCAGAATCCTCCACACCTTCAGGGGCTAGGCCGGTGCCGGAGGGTTTGGCGCCACGCCAGCCGGCGGCGGAGGGGCTGATGCCAAGCCAACCGGCGCCAAAGGGCCTCCGCCGGCCGGCGTGAGTTGTCACATGCGCGGGAGCGCCAGCGTGTTCTGGCATGATCCCAGCGCATGCACAGGGGGGTTCTTCTCCGCGCCAGCCATGGCGGACCGTTACAGTGACTGGCCCAGAGGGAAAGAATGCCCCCATGGCACAGGCCCGCCCGCAGATCACTAGGCCCTGATTGCAGGCCAGCCTGCCGTGGGGGCCCACCCCGGGACCAGATCCCCCCGCGCCCCCCTCGAGGACTCCGCAGGCCGCCCGCAGAGCCAGGTCCCGCCGGTAAGGACCTTGTATGATTTACGCCAGCGGGACTGGCCAAAACGGGCGACCACTCGGCCTATTGCGGAGCAGACGATCGCCGGAGGGGCCACTGCCCAACGGCTCCCGACTGGCGCAACGCGATTCCTGACCCCACCGAAAAATCGGAGCCAGCGAATCTAGTAGATGGCATCGGGGCGGTGGGGCAGGATTCACGCCGCCCCTCGGCGATTCTCCGGCCCGGCGGGGGGTCGGAGAATCCCGCCCATGCTCTGTGATTTCCACACCAACACTATAATGTTGCACAGAAGCTTTGACATAGTGGCCTTGTAAAATCCTGATCCGACAGACACCGACTTGCAAGTGCTAATAAGGATTAGATGCTGAAAAGAAGTCTTTGGAGAGCTTGAGCAAAAAAAACTAAGAATGTTGCACTGTTAAAACAGAAGTACTCTTGTCTTGGCAGGAGTTGATTCTTTGGCAGTTATCACACTGTGACCTGACCCTCTACTGCAAAAGCATTGTCAAAACCAACACAACTGTCATCTGGCAAAACAAAGCTCAGATGGCTGAGCCAACAGTCACACTCCAGAGACATCTGTAAAGATGAAATATTTGCTTTTAATGTTTCTTCGTGTGAAAACTTTTCCATGAGTGACTCTATGCATCTGATCTGCTTGGATTCTCAATGGATTTCAGGACCTTTTTCTGGGGTTTTATCACAACTAAATGTACCAAGCCCCTTTTATGGTGGTAACTGCGAAATTACAAATATCACAACATTGTTTATTAATTTAAATATTGAGGGAAAAATGTTGTTGGAATTCCAAACTATTAAACATATTGTCATGCAAAGTATTTAAATTGCTCTGTAAGATACATTTCTGGGCTTTAAAATAAATCTGTATAGAAAGACAAGCTGCCAATTATTCATTACACTTGCACATACACAGACCTACTGAGATACCCTCAATTACGACACAGGAGAGAAGATAGGTAATTCAAAGGCTTTAATCATCAGAGAACTGAACAGCAGCCGAGAAGTGTGCTCATCACATGCTGCCGAGTGAGACTCATCTTATATACCGTTTCCTGGGGGCGGAGCCAGAGGCGGAGTCCCCCAGGGTTCCAAGCCCGGTCTTAAATGGCCAATGTATTAAAGGTAAGGTACCGTTACAGCAGCTACTGATAACATTCATCACACCTACTATGGGGTTTTGCAGTGGAACCTGCAATGATTCGAAATTCATTTTGGTACAAGTGCTATCTACAGAGAAGCTGGGGTCTGGGTGAATAGGGCAAGAACCTTTATGGGCGGAAGCTTACGCCAGTGGGATTTTACAGTTGCGCTAAAGTCATTGAACCTTTGAACGGCTCGCCGCATTTTCCAGTCCTGCCCTTGCCAAAACAGGGCCATTACATTCTGCCCTATATCTCCTTGACCAATCAGATTTCAGAGTTATGACTGCAACATTCAAAAAGATGGAATTAAGGGAGAGCCTCCAGTATGAGGTTTTCTTGGGTTTTTACTCTCTTGTCTGCTGCCAGCATGTTTTGAATGGTGCATATAAACAATTGACAGAAACCACTGGCTGCCGCCAGCTGTTTTATCTTGGGTTCGGGGTCTGAGTTGATTTCTTTAGGATTTGCCTGTTACGCTAAGAATTCTGCCATAGGCTGTTATTCATAAAAAACATATTTGTCTATTTACAGATAGTTTACAAACAGTACTCTTCTGTTTCTCACCAGATCTCAGACTTTTAGTCACATGCCATTGCAGCACAGTTAAGTCAGTGGTTACATCAGTATCAGATGCTCCTGATGGTAATCCTTTATTCTACAGTAGAAAGGACCATACGTTCACTTTAGTGAAGAGGCTCCTGGGAAACTATCTGGTGCGCATCACACACATGCTGCGGTACAGCAGGTGGAGGTTGGAACTCCCGGGGGGGGGGGGGGGGGCGGTCTGAGGGCGGCCTGACCCCAGGGACTAGCTGCCGCCCAGAAGGGTTTCGGGCTTCTGGAACGGACAATCCTATCGATTGTGAGGATGCAGTCTCAGAGCCAGGGACTGCATGAGAGATTGTCAGTGAGTATCCAGAACCTGCAGGTGGAGCTGGAGGCGTCCAACTGCATGCAGGAGCAAGAGGTGGTGCCTATCATGCCTGTCACTCAAGCCAACACCGCACGGCTGGCATCCATGGTGGAAGTCTTGGGGGCGAAGATTGAAGCCGTGGGTCAAGATGTCCAAGGCCTGGGGCAATCTGTGCAAGGGGTGGCTGAGGTCCAGGACAAGGCTGCCTGATCACAGGCAGCCATGTACCTGAGCCACCTGGACATTACAGTAGCGCTCCTGAGCGAGGCCCAGTCACAGCGTCGGCGGAATTGCCAGGCACTGGCCGACATGGCACAGACACAGAGGGAGGTGGTCCAGTCCCAGAGTGAAATGCCACAGTCTGGCTGATGTGGCACAGACACAAGGTGGTGACACAGTCGCTGCGTGATGTGGCCCAGTCCCAGACAGAGGTGGTCCACTCCCTGTGCTCCATGGCCGCGAACATGTAGACCCTGGTCATGACGAGAGTGGGCCTCCAGGACTGGCAGTGCCAGATGGGAGGGGAGGAGCCTCAGGGATTAGCTCCGCTTGCATCCCTGTCCATGGCGTAGCCATTGGCCACCCCGAAGGAGGAGGAGGTGATGGGGATCGCGCCGGTGAGACCCGCAGGGGAGGTGCTGGAACACTGCATTGCTTTGGACTCTCCCCCCCTACTGCCCCTGGCGTATCATTTTAGACTTTAGATTGGTTTCACAGGTCGGCGCAACATCGAGGGCCGAAGGGCCTGTACGGCACTGTAATGTTCTATTCTATTCTATCACCTGGGCAGTGGGCAGAACAGGATGACAGCATGCCACCTGGAACACCTGAGCAACAGTCGGGCCCATCCAGGCCTGGTCGCCGCATAAGGCAGCCGCCAAAGGGGACCAGGTCACAGGGCGGGAACCGTCGAAGGCCGCCTCCACTGCTGATGTACCGTCTGGGACCAACCTAGACGTACCGTTAGGGAGCATAAGGACACCAGTTAAGTTGGCACAGGTGCAGGGCACAGAATAGCATTGGGGGCTAGGGCACAAACCTGTCCATATTTGTTGACATTAAACACCTGTGCACAACGTTACAACCTGCCACAGTGCACTGTCAGAAGGGTGTGAGGGTGGGCTGGTTTGGGCTGGCTGCAGAGGGGGTGCAGGGGCCGGGAATTTGGGTTA
Organism: Scyliorhinus canicula; assembly: GCF_902713615.1. Classification (NCBI taxonomy): domain Eukaryota; kingdom Metazoa; phylum Chordata; class Chondrichthyes; order Carcharhiniformes; family Scyliorhinidae; genus Scyliorhinus; species Scyliorhinus canicula. Next base: position 174,021,415 of record NC_052148.1, on the reverse strand, counting down.
TGGGCGGACATTGTAGGTGGGATTGGCAGTCGGCGCTCACCGCCCCAGAAGCAGACGTGCATAATGTGAATCTCATGGTCACACATCAGTTGCACGTACATCGAGTGGAACCCCTTTCAGTTTGTGCAGACCGGCCTGTCACCTGCAGGTGCTCGCAGGGCGACATGCAACTCGTCCATCAGCCCCTGGATCTGGGCTCCTCAGCGATGGCAGCAAACCCTGCTGCCCAGGCATCCTAGTGGGCTCGGGCCACATTGAATTGGATGCATTGTTCCAGCTGGGCATATAGGCCCTCCATGACGGCATGGATGCACCTGTGCACCAAGCTCTGTGAGATCCTGACAGGTCCCCACTCCGCGCCTTGAAGGACTCCGTGGCGTAGACGTTGAGAGCAACTCTCACCTTGACACCCACCGGGAGTGAGTGTTCTTCCCCATTCCCCCGCGGTGCCAGGTGCACCATGATCCGGCAGATATGCCCCACTGTCCCCCTGCTTAGCCGAAGTGTTCAATGGCATGCTCTGTCTAGCAGGTCCTCAAATGACAGGCACTGCCGGTAAACACAAGGCCTCATGTGGTCCCTCCTTTGCACTTCCCCCTCCTTGGTCTGTTGAGCGGCTGGCTCTCTATCCTCAGCTGCCTCCTGTTCCTCTGGGCAGGCTTTGTTGCTCCAGCATCCTCTTCCTTGAGGCGCTCCAGCTCGTACCGCCACAGTGCGTCCAGCAGGGCTGCACCGACTCGGAGGAAGGTGGCCATTGTTTGAATTCCAATATCCATTGTCTTCAGGGGGTGAAAGGCCGACATGCCTACCCCCGTACCCAACCAGGTCCAACGGACGACATGGTGGCCCCGGTTGACATTGTGGACACTGGCCCCACATTTCTCTCCCACCCATCCTCCATTCAGCTCCCCAACCCTGGCCCCATCATTGCCTGACACTGTTGTGGCCTCTGGAAGGGAACACACCCCTGCTGCCAGGGTTACCATTGGCTAGGGCCTCCCATGCCAGAGGTATGCTCTGTGGCGCCCGTCCCACGGTCATCTGTAGGTGCTTCTGTGGGCTTCGCCCTTGGGTGGAATGCGTGCTGCCCCACTGGTCAGTGGCAGCCGTTTGGAGGGGTGGTATGTTGGAGCGTGGGTGCATGGGTGCGGGGTGTGGTGGGGTGGTGGGATGCAAGGTTGGGGTGGAGGGTGAGGGGTGGGCACCCATATGGCTGGTGTCTCTCTGCAGAACAACAGGCCACGGTGTGTGATCAGTGGGGTGTGCAGCCAAGATGGCTGCCTTGCGAGCCATGGAAATCGCGGTCCATGCCTGAACACCTCGGTCCCATAGTGGGTCACCCTGCCCCACAGGCCAGTCCCCTGCTCACCCTTCCACTTTCCCCTCAACCGTAGTGCCCCCCCCACCCCCCCCCCCCCCCCCCCCCCCCCCACCCGCGCCCTCCATCAGCCCGGTCAGTATCAGGACTGGCAGCCCACTGTTGCCCTCTGCAGTTCCTATCCTCTCTCTCCTTCATCAGCCACGGAGAAAGCTCGTGTTTGAATCAAACCTGTTGGACTTTAACCTCGTGTTGTAAGACTTCTTACTGTGCTCACCCCAGTCCAACGCCGGCATCTCCACATCATGACCAATTTTTAAAAGCACAGGTGAACTTTGCTGTCGGCATTTCCCCCCAGCGGAGTGGGAGCATTACGGAGGCCGGAGAATACCGGGTCAGGCCCGCTATGCATATGCCAGTGACATTTACTGTACATGCAGAGTGGAACGCATTGACTCTGCTGTCGAGGCGACGGAGAATTGTGATTTGGCGCCAACCTTGTGCCGCCACAATATCGGCGACAAGACCAATTCTCTACCCAATCACCTTTCCTGATTTTGGCATTGGCTGACTGAGAATCCCGCCCCATATATTTTGTGTGTTGTGATAAGCTGAGTGGCATTGACACACATCCAGCATTCTAAATCATCCTCAAGATCTTCAGAAATGGTCAAAAATGTATCACATTCCAGGATTGCTTTTGTGAACTTTCTTGAAATAGCCTGTTACTTGTCGCTGGACGGAAATAATTAAGTGTTGGGAGCAGTGAAACAAGCAGTCCAGTTAGTGTTTAACCCAGCCATTTAACACACTTCAAACTGATTAATCTGAAATGTACTGACTGGCCAGCCAGAAAACCTGTGGTATTCAATAAACTTTCACTGAAGGGTAAATGTATTATTATAGCCTTAATTACCTTATGTAATTGGTGTTGTTCACATTACTCAACATCACTAATCTGCAGCAACATAACACACTTAGACTACAATAGAAGACTGACAATTGATGCCATCCTCAAGCAGCACGACAGTAACTTCAACATATCTCACGAAATTTAAACTAAGTGAGCTGCAGTCCAATATTTCTGGTTGATGCGACCATTAGTTCACACGAAACAGAGTGTAGATGAAAACTGTGGCTTTAATCGACTAGAACAGTGCCTGCCTGCAACTGCTCTGCTACTGAGAGCCACCTACAGGGTTGCTGCTCTTTATACCTCCCCTCAAGGGGAGGAGCCTGGGGCAGAGCCCACAAAGGCACCAATATGATACATCACAGGTAATACCTTACAATGGTGGAGCCCTCATGGGCAACAGTGTGGTACAGTTACATACATGGTGAATGGTTGCTGCAATATGTTCGCCACATTCACCCTCTGTCCGGCGCCTGGATCGTGCGCTGTGATCACCGAAGCTCTGGTATCGGAGCTGGCCCAGGTGTCAAACTCGTCCACGCGGGCATGGGTAGTGAAGTTGCCGGTGTGGGTACAGACGTGGACTCCGGGAGCATGTCTTCTGGCGCTTCGTTCCTGTGGGTCGGTGAAGGGAGAATGGGGGGCAGGAGGGAGTGCGGGTGCCATGTAGGGGAGGGGACGCTGGTCAGCGTAGGTTGGGCGGGGTAAGTTGGGGTGGCGGTGGTAGTGGAACCTGCGGGCGCTAGGTCCCGGAGGGAAACCGTATCCTGTTGACCGTCAGGGTGTTCTACATATGTGTATTGGGGGTTGGTGTGAAGGAGCTGGACCCTCTCGACCAGGGGGTCGGACTTATGGCTCCTGACGTGTTTGCGGAGCAGGACGGGCCCTGGTGTCTTCAGCCAGGGCGGAAGCGAGGCCCCAGAGGTGGATTTCCTGGGGAAAACAAACAGGCGGTCATGAGGGGTCTCGTTTGTGGGCGTGCAAAGTAGGGACCTAATAGAGTGGAGTGCGTCGGGGAGGACCTCCTGCCAGTGGGAAACCGGGGGATTCCTAGACCGTAGGGCCAGGAGGACAGTCGCGTCGCGTTCTCCCTCTCCACCTGCCCGTTTCCCCTGGAGTTATAACTGGTAGTCCTGCTCGACGTGATGCCCTTGCTGAGCAGGTACTGACGCAGTTCGTCGCTCATGAATGACGAGCCCCGGTCACTGTGAACGTACATGGGGAAACCCAACAGGGTGAAGTCACTATGTAGGGCTTTAATGACGGTGGCAGCGGTCACGTCGGGGCAGAGGATTGCAAAGGGGAAGCGGGAGAATTCATCAATTATATTGAGGAAATATGTATTGTGGCTATTGGAGGGGAGGGGCCCTTTGAAATCGATACTGAGGCACTCAAAGAGCCTGGATGCCTTTACCAGGTGGGCCTTATCCTGTCGACAGAAGTGCAGTTTGCACTCTGCGCAGACTTGGCAGTCCCTGGTTATGGCTTTGACCTCCTCAGTGGAGTTGGGCAGGTTGCTGGCCTTGATGTAGTGGAGAAGCCGGTGACCCCCGGGTGGCAGAGGTCATCGTAGATAGCCCGGAGTTGGTCATCTTGCGCGCTGGCGCACATGCCGCAGGACAGGCATCTGGGGCTCGTTGAGCTTCCCAGGACGATATACTATATCGTAATTATAGGTGGAGAGTTTGATCCTCCACCTCAAGATCTTATCATTCTTGATTTTGCCCCGCTTACGTATTATCGAACATGAAGGCTGCCGATCGTTGGTCGGTGACGAGGGTAGTTAAACGAGGTAGTGCCTCCAGTGCCGCACAGCTTCCACAATGGCTTGGGTTTCTTTTTCGACCGAGGAATGTCGAATTTCAGAGGCAGTGAGGGTGCATGAAAAAAATGCTACTGGCCTGCCAGCTTGATTGAGGGTAGCGGCGAGGTGACCTCTGATGCGTCGCTCTCCACCTGGAAGGGGATGGACGTCCACCGCGTGCATTGCGGCTTTGGCAATTTCAGCCTTGATGCAGCTGATGGCCTGGCGGGCCTCGGCCGCCAGTGGGAAGATGGTGGCCTTGATTAGTGGGGGGGGCTTTGTCCGCATAGTTGGGGACCCACTGCGCGTAATAGGAAAAGAACCTGAGGCACCTTTTCAGGGCTTTGGAGCAGTGGGGGAGGGGAAGTTGCAGGAGGGGGCGCATACGGTCGGGGTCGGAACCTAGAACCCCCTATTTCCACAACGTAGCTGAGGATGGCTAGTCTGGTTGTGCGGAAAACGCATTTCTCCTTGTAAGTGAGGATAAGGGTTTGGGCGGTTTGGAGAAATCTCTGGAGGTTGGCATCGTGGTCCTGCTGGTCGTGGCCACAGATGGTGACATTGTCCAAGTACGGAAATGTTGTCCGCAGCCAGTACTGGTCCACCATTCGGTCCATGGTTCTTTAGAAAGACCGTTTGTGATGCCGAAGGGGACCCAGAGGAAGTGGAAGAGATGGCCATATGCCTCAAAGGTGGTGTAGGAGCGGTCCTCCTGATGGATTGGGAGCTGGTGGTACGCAGACTTCAGATCCACCGTGGAGAACACCCGGTAGTGTGCGACCTGGTTAACCATGTCTGTGATCCGGGGAAGTGGGTACACATCGAGGTGCGTGCACCGGTTTATGGTTTGGCTGTAATCTACAATCATCTGGTTCTTTTCCCCGGTCCTGACGACCACCACCTGAGCTCTCCGGGGGCTATTACTGGCCTCGATGATCCCTTCCCGCAAGAGTCGCTGGACCTCGGACCTGATAAAAGTCCTGTCCTGTATACTATACTTACAGTCATAGAACATAGAACAGTACAGCACAGAACAGGCCCTTCGGCCCTCGATGTTGTGCCGAGCAATGATCACCCTACTTAAACCCATGTAACCCGTATACCCGTAACCCAACAATCCCCCCATTAACCTTACACTATGGGCAATTTAGCATGGCCAATCCACCTAACCCGCACATCTTTGGACTGTGGGAGGAAACCGGAGCACCCGGAGGAAACCCACGCACACACGGGGAGGACGTGCAGACTCCACACAGACAGTGACCCAGCCGGGAATCGAACCTGGGACCCTGGAGCTGTGAAGTATTGATGCTAACCACCATGCTACCGTGAGGCCCCGCAGTCGGCGGTGAGATTTGCGAAGAGCGGGGGAGGGCCGACTTTTAGTGTCGCGAGGCTACATACGGGGAGTGGGGTAGGGGCCCGCCGAATTTCAGATTAAGCTCTTGAGGTGACACTGGAAGTCCAGCCCTAACAGGAGAGGAGCGCAGAGGTCGGGGAGGACGTATAGCTTAAAATTGGTGTACTCGCGCCCTGTATTGCTAAGGTTGTGGTAATGCAACCCCCGGATCTGCACCGAGTGCGACCCAGAAGCGAGGGAGATGGTTTAGTGCGCTGGGAAGATTGGGAGCGAGCAGCGTCTTACCATGTCTGGATGAATAAAGCTCTCCGTGCTCCCGGAAGTCGAACAGGCAAGGCATTTTGTGTCCATTTACCTGGGCGGTCATCATGGAGCTCTGGAGGTGTTTGGGTCGTGACTGGTCCAGGGTGACCGTGCTGAGTGCGGGTAGCCGGCGTGGTCGGAGGTGCTGGGGTGGTCCCAAGATGGCTGCTCCGTCTGTCGCACGTGTCGGGCTGTGTTGCAGATGGCGGGCAAGATGGCGGCCCCCACGAGTCGCACGTGGCGGGCCGTGTGGGCGAGGATAGCCAAGATGGTGGCCCCCGTGACTCGCACCTGTTGTGCAGGCTTGGAGATGGCTGCCCCCACGGACAGCAAGAGGCCGATGATGCGTCCGGGGGCAGAGCTGGCAGGCAAGCTGCTATACTGCGGGATCTGCGGGCCTGTGAGTCTGAGGGCGAGCCTGCGATTTTGAGGTTTTGGACCTGGCCAGGCAAAACCTAGCGAAATGTCCTTTTTTCCCGCAGTCGCTGCAGTTCGTGTTCCGGGCCGGGCAGCGCTGCCTGGGGTGCTGATGCTGGCTGCAGAAATAGCAGGCTAGCCCCCCATGTAGGGCGGGCAGCCGCGCGGCACAGGCCTGGGGTACTCTCTGGTCGGGGGTCCACGAGGGGGTCGAGTGATCAGACGGGAACACGTTGAGGCTTTGGAACGCTACTTCTAGGGAGGAGGTTAGCTTTACCATCTCTTCCGGGTCCAGGGCACCCTTCTCGAGTTGGCGCTGTCTCACGTAGTTGGACCTGACTCCAGCCACATAGGCGTCCCGGACTGTGAGGTCCATATGTTGAGTGGCCGTAACGGCCTGGCAGTTGCAACTTCGCGCAAGGACTTTGTGGTCGCGTAGGTACCCCTCCAGCGATTACCCCGGGGCATTGGCGGCAATTTGTGAGGAGATGCCGCGCGTACACCTCATTCACGGATCTTACGTATAGGTGCTTCAGCATCGCGAGGGCGTCTGCGTAGGTGGAGGCTTCCTCAAGTTGTACAGAGATTCGATGGCTCACCCGGGCATGGAGGAGGCTCATCTTCTGATCATCGGAGACGGAAGGCGAGGAGGAGGCGGCGAGGTAGGTCTCGAAGCAGCGGAGCCAGTGCGAAAAAAGCCCTTTGGCCTCCTCGGCCTGTGGGTTGAGTTCCAGTCGGTCAGGTTTGAGGGCTGAATCTATTGTGGTGTTGTAGTTGATTAAATTGATGCGACCATCAATTCACGCGAAACAGAGTGTAGATGTAAACTGTGGCTTTAATCGACTGGAACAGTGCCTGCCTGCGACTGCTCTGCTACTGAGAGCCGCCTACAGGGCAGCTGTTCTTTAAACCTCCCCTCAAGGGGAGGAGCCGGGGCGGAGCCCACAAAGGCACCAATATGACACATCACAGGTAATACCTTACAATGGTCCATAGGTGGAGCCCTCATGGGCAACAGCGTGGTACAGTTATATACATGGTGAATGATTACTGCAATACATTCACCACACTGGTGTTAACATGTGCCTCGGCCATATTGGGGGATGTAAAATATGTATGCCGGTTAAAGGGGGTGGCCACAGTTGTTATTATGAAGATACTTGCCTGTAAATATACATGTTAATTTTTGCGTGTTTTTTTTCTAATAATTTGTAATTCGTTGGATATAAAATATGAAAACTCAATAAAAAACATTTCCAAAAAAAAAACAATGATACCAAATTTCCAAGACAGGGTCTGTATTTTAATTTGCCCGGGCACATGGGTTTAGGAGTGGCTGTGGGGAAGTTAAAAGCAGGTAAATTGACAGTGCATTGGGAAGCCGGCAACAACTTGGTGATTTCTGTACTTAACAACAGTGTTACAGTAATGACAGGGGAGTCCGGGAGTTCACAGGGAGATGTTTATTTAGTTTTACAGCTGCACATACATATGGCCCAGTTACACATTACCGGGTCCTTATTCCTTGCTGTTGGCTAGATTTGGGTTTTATTGTCAAGTGTACCAAGGCACAGAGCAAAGTATTGTTCTGCATACAGTCCAGACAGATCGTTCCATACATAAAAAACATAGGACATACATAAATATATAATGTAAATACATAGACATAGACATGGAGTGAAGCATACGGAGTGTAATACTACTGAATAGAGTGCTACTACAGAGGCTGACTTATTATACAAATGCTGGTTAATTCTCCAATTCGGACAAGGGAACAATCATCCCCAGGTGGATGATCCTCAGGCATGTCACATCCAGGTATTACACCACCCCCACACAAATCCAAATTCCTGTTGAAAGGCCACCCAGTGGAGAAGAGGGCCAATATAAAAAATGGAGGACCAAACCGGTACGACAACCGCAACGGCCAAGCAACAACAAAAAGATACAAAGCGCTTCTGCACTGGGCCAACACAAAGGGAAAAGTCGCTAATGGCCAAGCCTGGGGACGGTGTGTATCTTGGCACCTGACCCATTGTGGTGAATGAGATTCACACGGCATTATAGTTACCAATGTCACTCTGTCCCAAGTAGATACATGTATCAATATTGTAAGTGCAGTTGCACTACCTGACCACCAGGGGAGTAGCTCTGGGAGTACTCGAAAGTTTGTACTGGGCTCCTCCCTTGGTTCTGCTCAGAACTCCTCCCCCTGGAGCTGCTGTATAAAGATCCGTGCCACAGAGTCAGCCAGCCAGTTCACCGAAAGTTCAGCGGCTAACAGGCTGGCTCTGTTGTAAGTATATTAAAACCGCTATTCTAATCCTACAAGCACGTGTCCGTAGAATTGTTGGTTCCAACACCCATTGACTCAAGGTCTTAACAGCACAGCTTCCAACCACAGAGGGGCCTAGTGGGGGGTCAGACAACGTCCATCTCTGCACACTCCACACCCCTAACATCTGCCACAGCATCAGCTTACAAAAGGGGAGGGGATTTACATACCCACCAAAAATGTTCAGGCAGCTGTCAGCCCAGAATTTGCATCGTATTAATGTAGCTAAAACATAATGTAAATAAAACCGAACCCTGCGCAGAAAATCACAGGACCAGTATTGACACCCGGAACGCCCAGTCAACTCAATGTCACATGCTTGTCAACTTAACAGAGTCTCGCGGCTCAAAACTTGTAGCCATGCAGCAACCGTCAACACCTATGCAGAACATCGCTGTTGTACAGCCCGCATTCCCAGCGGTCACGGAACAGTCTCCTGAAACCAACGCCGCACTCACTATTCGGGCGACAGTCCAAGGGGGCCATGGCAGCACACTTACGAGCAGACTCCCTAGTGGACTCACTGCCGCAGCCAGCCAACTGCGCAATAGGACAGCAGATGGAGACAAACATAAACGTCGGGCAACCTCCACTCGAGTCACGTCCGATACTTCCAGATACATCAGGCCCTGGAACGTACGCGCTCCACAATCTGACATCAGAAAACTTGGCCCGGCATTCACCTTCTGTCTCAACACAAGGTCCAGAAAAGGTTTCACAGCAACAAAATCAGTCCGTACCTCAGTCCACATTGTCGTTAAAAAACATTTTCAGGGAGGTGGCCAACAGCTCCAATCTCCCTCGTCACCAATATAGAAATGACAAGGGGAGTCCAGAGAGTTCACAGGGAGACGTTTAATCAGCTGTGCAGCAGCACAGAAACTTCCAGTGGCGACATGTAGGTGAAGGTCGCACGTTTGGTGGCTCCAGCCAGAGTCGTTTTTTGGCCCTTTGCACCCATATTCAGGGGGGACGTTTTATGTGAGGATTTGCAGGAAAGTCTGAGGCTCTTCAAGGATGTCAAAAATCGGGAAAAGAATCCAGGAAACAATGTAGTGTACAAGGGTCTGCCGTTGAGCATGGTGAGGAGTCCAGCGGAGGGACAATGGTGGGAGAAGACTTGCCGGGTGGAGCCATGTTCTTTGCAGTGGAAACGATGGCCGCGGTGATGGCCGTGGAGTTTGGGCAACTGTTTTTGAAACATTACGACAGACATTGGAGGGAGATGATGACCTCACTCATGGGGTGGGTGGTGAGACCCTTGCCCCGATGAAGAAGGCTCTGGCAAAGACTTTGATGTAGGTGCGGGAGCAAGGACAGAAAATGAAGGAGGTGGAAGAGACATTGTCGCAGCACAGCAACCAGTTCACCCCAATGGGTGAGGAACTGCGGAGGAGATAGCAATAGAAGGCTGAGAGTCAAAGTGGAGGACCTAATAATAATCTTTATTATCACAAGTAGGCTTACATTAACACTGCAATTAAGTTACTGTGAAAATCCCCTAGTCGCCACATTCCGGTGCCTGTTCGGGTACACAGAGGGAGAATTCAGAATGTCCAAATTACCTAACAGCACATCTTTTGGGAGGAAAAAAGAGCACCCAGAGGAAACCCAAGCAGATACGGGGAGAAAGTGCAGACTCCGCACAGACTGTGACCCAAGCCGGAAATCGAACCTGGGACCCAGGCGCTGTGAAGCAACAGTGCTATGTCACAAAGGCAGAATATGAGAATCATAGGTTTGCCTGAGGGGCTGGAGGGCCGGAGGTCTACAGAGTACTTTGTGGAGATGTTCGCCCAGCTGATGGGGTAGGCGGAGAAACCCGCCCTCTATGAGTTGGATAGGGCTCACTGGTCACTCCGGCCAAAACCAAAGGTCAATGAGCCACTGAGAGCTGTGATCGTCTGTTTCCATGGTTGTCAGGTGAAGGAGAAAGTGCTGACATGGCCGAAGTTGAAACGAGAGGTGATGTGGGAAGGGAGTGGTATATGTGAATACCAGGATCTCACGATGGAGCTGACGAAGAGACGGGCGGCCTTTGGTCAGGCGAAGGGGGCATTGTATAAACGCAATGGGCGCGATTCTCCCAAAACGGGAGAAATCGTAAGGCTGGCGTCAAACCCGGGTGGGTTTGACGCCAGCCCCCCCCTTCCCGACCGGGAACCGATTCTGGTCCCCGGTCGGGGCTAGCAGCCCGACGCCGTAAGCTCCGGCATCACGGGCTTAACGAATTTCATTAAGCCCGCTTGCCGGAGTTAGCGCCGGATGACGTCATCACGCATTTGCGCGAAACCCGCGCATGCGCGGGCCGGGTTGCCCCTCAGCCGCCCCGCGAATGGATACTGCGGGGCGGCGGAAGGAGAAATAGTGCGCGGGCATCGGGCCCGCTGCCCGCGATCGGTGGGCACCGATCGCGGGCCCATGGCACCCTTGGCACGGCCGTGGTACTGCCGTGCCAATCGGTGCCATGGTTATAAAATGCGAGTGTTTACGGCCGTTTTTACGAACGGCCAGACCAGGTGTGTTTGCCGTTCGTAAAAACAACCGTAAAGGGCTGGGAACTCGGCCCATCTATCAGCTGTGAATCGCTGCCGGCCGTAAAAAAACGGCGGCAGCGATTCGTGTCGGGAGTTGGGCGTGGTGGGGGGGGGGGAGAATAGTGGGAGGGCGTCGGAACAGCGTGGCCGTAAAATTTTACGAGCCACGCTATTCTCCGCACCGTCGGGAGTGCGGAGAATCTCGCCCTATGTGTGGTTTGGTGTGATCTACCCAGCAAAACTGAGGGTCACACATAATGGCAGAGACTACCTTTTTGAGAAGGCGTCGGAGGTGGAGGGGCTTGTGAAGACGGAAGGCGTGGGATTGGACTGAATTTGGACTTTGACGGTTTCCTGTTATGTTGTTCTTTCTCGTTATGGTGGTTTATCTGCACCTGTTTTTGTTTAAGGGATGTTTGGGTTGGAATGGTTTGGGGATGTTGGTTGGAATTTGTGGGTTTCTGGGGGATTAGGGGCCTATTGTGCTGGGAGATTGAAAGGATTGGGTGTGGGGGGCATCAACATTGGTGTGCTTCCTCTGTGTGGGGGAGGGGGCTCTGGCAGGAGCCGCCACGCTAGCAAACACAAGTTGGCTAGTGAATGGGAGCGAGGTGGATGGAGGGAACCTGTATGAACAGGTTTCGAAGAATCCGGGAGGTGTGAATGGTGGGGGGTGGGGACGTTTTTGGGAGAGGTGGTTTTGAGAGGAAGTGGCCGGGGGGGGAGGGGCTTCTGGGAAGGGGAGGAGGAGTAGGGGATGGTCACGGTTAGTGGTTCGGGAGGGGATCCGCGCTTTGGATGGGGTCCGGAGGTGTAGTAATGACTGACAGGAGGGGCGGGGGGGGTTTGAGAGAACCACAGTCCTGTTGGTGACGTGGGACCTGCGATGGTTGGGAGAACCGGTGAAACGAATGAGAGGTTTCTCACATTTGAAGAGTTTGAAAGCTGATGTGGTGTTACCACAGGAGACTCATTTGAGAGTGAAGGACAAGGTGAGGCTGTGGGAGGGTTGGGTGAGCCAGGTATTTCACTCGGGTTTCGATAGTAGGGCCTTGGTGGTAGCGGTATTGGTGGGTAAGAAGGTGAAGTTTCAGATGGAGAAAATAGTGGCGGATCAGGGGGTAGATATGTAATAGTGATGGGTACACTAGAGGTGAGGTTGGTGGTGCTGGTTAGTGTATACACCTTGAATTGGGATGATGTAGGATTCATGAAGAGGATGTTGGCGGCCATACCGGATTTGGATACACACCAGTAAATACTGCGTGGGATGCTGAACCCAAAGGTGGATAGGCCGAAGCCTGGGTCCTCAACCCTCTTTGGGGAGCGAGGTTGTTGGCTGCGTTTATGATGGAGATGGAGGGGGCGGACCCTTGGTGGTTCACACATCCGAGGGAAAGGGAGTATTCATTTTTATTGCCGGTACGCATATATTCGAAAATAGATTTTTTTGTGATGGGAAAGGTGCAGTTGACGGGGATGAGGCAGGCTGAATACTCGGCGATCGTTATCTCGGACCATGCTACACATTGGGTGGAAGTGGTCCTGGAGAAGGGGCTGGCCTGGAGGCTGGAGGTGGGGTTGTTGGAAGACCCAAACTTTTGCATCAAAATGGGCAGGGTAACCGAGGATTATGTTGGGTTTAACAGGACGGGGGAGGTGTCGTCGTCAGTGGTGTGGGAAGTGTTGAAAGCGGTAGTGCGGGGAGGGGTTTTCTCGTTCAATGCGCAGGTGGATAGAGAGGCAAGAGAGATCGGAAACGGTCGGTAGAGGAAATTCCAGAGGTGGATGGAAGGCATGCGGAGGAGCCGACACCAGAGTTTCTGATGAGGAGGATGGAGCTGCAGGCGAGGTTTGACTTGTTCTCCATGGGAAAGGCGATTCGGAAGTTGAGGTGGGTGAAAGGGATTGTATATAAAGGCCAATTGCTTGCTGGTGGGTCAGTTCCTCCGGCAGACGGCCATGAGAGAGATTACTCAGGTTTGGGATAGGACGGGGGAGGTGGTGATTACACCAGAGCAGGTGAATAAGGTTTTTGAAGATGTTTACAGCAAGTTCTATAAGTTGCAGCCTCTGAAGGATGAGTCAGACTGTTTCTGGGACAGTTGGAGTGTCCCATAGTGGGAGAGGAGGAGAGGGCAGGGCTGGAGAAGCTGATGGGGATGGAGGAAGTACGGGTTGTAGTATGATCATAACTCTAAGAACTGCAAGGGTTAATGAAGTGTCGAGAGTAGCCACTAGAGGGAGCTACAGTTACAAGCATATAAGGCAGTGAGGCTAAGCCTTGTGGGAGAGTGTGTGCAGGAGTTAGTTAGAGTCAGAAGTACAAACAGTGTGAGTGAGAGCAGATCATAGGGCTGGGTTCTCCGATCCCCGACGCCGAAATCGCCGAAACCGATGACAGAATTGGAGGCAGTGCCGCTTTCACTGAAAAGCGGCGTACTCTAGGAGTATGCTGCACGCCGTATCCACGTCCTCAGGCCATTGCCTGAGGCCCGCCCTGCGACGCTCATTTCCCGACCGGCCACGTTCCCGATGGCGTGGCACACGTGTTGTCTCGCCCGTCGGGAACTCAGCGTGTTGGCTGCGGACTCAGCCCAGCGCTGCCACAGTAGGGGGAGGACCGATCGGCAGGTGGGGAGGCATTATTCGGGGCTGGGGGCACTGTAGGGGGCTGGGGGCACTGTAGGGGGCGGTCTGGGGCGCGCGAGCCGGTCGAAGGGGGGAGTATTTTTGCGGGCCGGGTCCACGCATTGCGTCAGCCATGAAGCACGGCGGGGCTGCTGCAGGCCGCCGCCGCGCGTATGCACGCCCTGGACCCAGCAATGCTCAGGGCCGTATCGTCAGCTAGAGCTGGGAGCCCTATGCTGCCTGGATGCTAGCTGCTCTGGGCAGCGAATCAGTGGCCATTTTGAGTCCGTTTCCTGCCGTAAAACGCCACCGTTTTCACGCCAGCGTGGGGACTTAGTCTCCCAAACGGAGAATCTAGCCCATAGTTAATATCAGTATTAAGATTAGCTGTAGATGAGTGTAGTTTAAATGTTAATAATCAACTGTATTCTTTCAGAGTACATGTCAAATCCAAATTAGTAGTGTTAATAAATTTATAGCATTGTTTATGTTCAAGCTATTTTGTGATGTTTGTGAAGATTATGCCAACCATCCTGAAATAAGCAATACAAAGAACACCACACGGGTTGCGACAGGGAAGATGCAGACAGGGATGGCACTGGGGCCAGATGGCTTCCTAGTTGAGTTTTATAAGAAATTCTTGGATAAGTTAGTGCCGCTGTTGGTAGAGATGTTTGAGGATGCAGTGGTGAAGGTGGTACTGCTGGAGACGTTGGGACAGGCATCCATCGCATTGCTGCTAAAAAAGAACAAGGACCCACTGGAATGTGAGTCGTTAAGGCCATTCCGTTTTTAAACGTGGATGCTAAGGTTTTGGCAAAGGTTTTGGCAGTTAGGTTGGAAGGGTAAGTCCTGAAGGTGATTGGGGAGAAGCAGACGGAGTTTGTGAAGGGAAGACAGTTGTTGTCTAATGTGTGGCGCCTGTTGAATGCAGTGCTTTCTTCAGTGGAAGGGAAGGATGTGGAGGTGGTGATGGCGTTGGATGCAGAGAAGGTGTTCGCCCGTGTGGAGTGGAGTTATTTGGAGAGGTTTGGGATTGGGCCTAAGTTTAAGGTGTAGGTAGTTGTACAAGGACCTGAGGGCGAGTTTGCGTATGATAGAAATGAACTCAAGGGAATGAGGCAGGTGTGTCCGAGATCCTCCCTTCTGTTTACGCTGGCAACAGAGCCATTGGCCATAGTGCTGAGGTGCTCAGAAAAATGGACAGGGAAAGGCGGTTGAGGGTGGTGGGGGATTGGACATGGAGGGTTGGATTCTCCACCATTTTGCCGGCAGCCCAGGGGTTTCCCGAAGGCGTGGGGCTGCCCCACAATGGGAAACCCCATTGACCAGCCGGAGTAACGGAGCATCCTGCCGGCGTGCTGAAACAGAAATGTGGCACGGCGGGGCAGAGAATCCAGCCCTCGGTGTCCCTGTGTACAGATGATTTGCTGCTGTATATTTCCAATCTGGACACGTCGGTGGGGGACTTATTGGTGTTGCGTAAGAGATTCGGGGCTTTTTCAGGGTATAAATTCAGTTTGGGGAAAATTGAGTGTTTTGTAATGTCTCCTGTTGCCAATTTAATGCAATACTATAATAATATTGCGCTTTAGAGTCGCCAATATGATACTGAGGCTCCTTTTATGATATGATGTTATGTCCCAACAGCGTCGCCAATACTGTGGGTGTTTCTATTTCTCTCACTGAACCACGAGGCTTTCCTGTATATCGGTCAAATGACCACAACTAGTTAGTCAGTTCAAGTTCAAAGATGGTTTATTTACACACAAGGGTTACTTCGACAAGCACAATATACTGCAAGATAAACTACACCTATCAACTACAATAACCTATACTTAACTTCAGGCGACCAGCACTGTGCAAGTGGATAAGGCCTTTATCTTGATCATGTGGCTGGTTTGAAGAAGTGGCTCTGTCTCTGCTGGGAACATCCATCAGGTAGCGATCGTTGGTCTTGAACTTGGCTGTCTGGTCGTAATGCTGCAGTTGTGCTGGCACAGGCTGGATTCAAAGGAGGTGGCACAGGCCAGGTCCAAAAGTGACAGAACACATGGCTGTGTCCCCTTTTATCCTTCTGAGTTTTGCGCTCTTTGGGGCTGTCCTGAATCTTGGACCCAATAATTTGACAGGCTTCGATCACTGCCTTCGATTTTGGCCAATAAAGGGGCAGGTGCCTTGGTGGCTGGGTGGGTCATTAGGGGTCATTGACCTTGGCAGTTGGGCTCTCTGAGTAAAGGGAGTGGCGCCGATCAGTCTGTGGCTGTATCGGTTTCTTGAGTCCAGCCCTAATGTTCTGGGGAAATGGACCATTAGAATGCAAACGAGCGTGGGCTTCCATGAGGTCTAGCTATCTGGGTTGCAGATAAACACAAGGTCTGTATCTATCTGAGTCCTGGGTTGGCCACAATTCCCATGGTCCTTTGCAGGTGACCATCTCAGATGGCTACACTCCTCCGGTGGTAGGCGGGGGTGGGGGTTGCCATTTCGAGTGGAGCCAACACAAGCCAGGTATTTGGGAATGCAGGTGCCATGGGACTGGGCTCAGCTGAGTTTAGTGGGCAGGATTAAGGAGGATTTACTGAGGTGGGATAGTCTCCGCCTGTCATTGGCTGGCCGGGTACAGGCAGTCAAGGTGAACATTTTGCCACGGTTCTTCTTCTTATTCGGGGGGTCAGAGGGTGGTGGCAAGGATTAGGAGAATGGTCAATACGTATGGCCCTTCCGAACCTGCTACATTATTATTGGGGGCGAACACTGAAAAGATGCGGAATTAGAGTAGGGAAAAGAGACATTGTGGGTTCAGTTAAAAGTGGCACATAGGGCACACTTGACCAAGTCAAGGATGAGCCGGTTGTTTGAAAGGGTTGAGGATGTGTGTGATCAGTGTGGGAGGGGCTCAGTTAATCATGTGCATATGTTCTGGTCCTGCCCAAAGCTGGAGAAGGTTTGGGGGTTGTTCTTCAGCACCATATTGGCATCCTCTGCAGTTACCAGTTGCGAGATGACTGGATGGGCCACCTCTTGTTTCTCTCCTTCTCCCTTATGTTCTGTGACCTGTTCTCCCGCTTGGAGGGAAAGAAGACGTGAATAAAGTGAGAGTAATGGCATGTACTGGATGGATGGAGAGTATCTGTTGATGGCAGCCACCAAGAAGAAGCACAACACTAACTGACAATCAGGGTTAATGTCAACGGTGGATAGACAAGTAGGAATATGAAGAAGTGCACAGTTGGACAGCAATGGGATAGCTGCAGGATAGTTGGTATGAGATGCGATGTGTGAGTGGACTTGAGAAGGCAAACTGAGAGGGTTGGCATGATCAGGACGTAATTGAAATTGCCACTGTGCTCAGCTTTGCTACCCTGCTTCGGTCATTAAACTGCGTTTGGCATTGAATCCACAAGTGTGGTACCACACCCCTGTCCTGTTGGACAACCTCCATTCATTCCTTCTTTGTTCCAGAGGCAAGCTTTTTCTTCCCGTCAGTAGAGAATAGTGCATCCATGCTGATACTTGCAGCCCTCCGTTTAGGGAGGACACACTGAAATGCGCACTCCATTCTACCCAGTCATTCTGTTCTGTTCCCAACTTCAAACTCCATTAAATTGCATGTTTGGAGTGTCCCTTTAAGTGCTGGAGCCTAAATCAACTCGTGAAGGTTGTCATCTGTGATGAGATCATCAATTCACGAGACACGTGCTTTAAGATATGAACAGTTGTTTTAATCTACTTATAACAGAGCCAGCCTGTAACACGATGAACCCTGGATGAACTGGTCGGCTGGCTCTGGGCATCGATCTTTATACAGCAGTCCAGGGGAAGGAGCCGTGGGCGGAGCCAAGGGTGGAGCCCTGTACAAACTCCTATGCATTCTCAGTGCTACTCCCCCTAGTGGTCGGGCAACGCAATGGCACTTACAATAATATGGTATCATATATATTACAGTGTGAATTACATTCACAATCTGGTTAATTGGTCAGGAAGCCCAGCAACAATACTGTAATGCAATGATCGGGTTAAAAAGCCACTGACAGATGCACTGGATATACTTCAGAAATTCCCTCACACTACTGGATGCCCAAACCCTGCTCTGCCACTGCTGCTCCCAGTGCCTGGGGAATTTAAAATCCAGGGCCTAAATATCAACTTGCCCTTAGTTGCAATGAAACACAGCATTATTTCCTGTGACTGACACTTGGCTGAGTCAGGATTGTCAGATATGTGAGTGCCTTTAGGCAAACTCAAGTTACTCCTCAGGCAATGAATTCATACAAAGGACAGTTGTTTTTATAGGTTTTATTTCCGGCACACATCCCACGTGTAATCTGCATCATTGCCAATCATCCTAGTTTAGGCTGAATTCCATTGCTCCCATCTCCTTAATAATTGTTGCCTCTTGCTGTTTGCCTTCTGTTCTCTTATTGATGCAGTGAGCTTTGTTTATACAAGACCCTGTATCGTGCTGGCAAAAGCCAAATTTGCTATTTATTTTTACACCTCAGTGGCAGTAACTGCGTGAAGGAAACGTGAAGCACCACATTGTTGTACATCAGGACACCACCATCACTCCAACAATAATGAAGAACCGTAGGGCAGAAAGCTAAACTACCACAGAGATTGCTATGTAAGGAACAATTAATCAAGGTTCCAATAAATTCACTCTAGCCTCATGATTAAACTGAAGGCAATCTTTCTTGCCAGACTAATGCTGAGATATGATTCAACAGACGGCAAGAGGCATTGAGCGCATTGCCCAAATGGCCATCATGCATGCTCACGTCAGGGCATTGGCTGTCAGCTGGCCATTCAATCATAGGAGAGCCGTACAGCTGACTCCAATCCTGATCTCAGCTGATGTCTGCAGATGCATAACTCCAGCTGGGGTCACATAATACAATCAGGAACAGACGCAGTTAGGAGTCAACTTATCTGATCTCTGGCCTGAGGGTATTGGGGCTAATTATAGCCATTTATTATGCTAAGAATCCCAATTTCGTAATTTCCATTCAGAAGTCACAAGTACAAGACCCAACGTTCTTTGGGAGTTTCCGTGCATGCATGGATCAGGAGAAGGCTGCAAATGTGCAGTTCAGCATTGTGAGTTCTTTAGACCAGGGGTAAATTGTCAGGGTGCCTGCATTGAAAAACAGAGAGGAAAATCCGATCACACCACCCAGGAGTTGAGTGCTATAAACAGAGGAGTCCCAGTATAGGGGAAAGAGAGAGGGGACAGGGAGAGGTCCCAGAGAGAGAGAGAGAGAATCAGAGGTGCCACTAGGAAGAACAGGCCACCTGTAAGAACCACCAGGGAGAGAGACCACTAGGGAGAGGAGCAAAGAAAGTTCTGCCGGTGACAGGCTCCAAGTAGTGAGGGCTTGGCAGAAGCCCTGGAGAATGAAACGGCAGCAGAAAGTTGGTAGCTCTGTGTTACGGGCTGTTGGGGCAAAGGTAACATTTTGGAGCAGTGGCATTCTGCTTGGTGTGGTGAAGAACTGGGGTTGTGCCCGTTATTTGGTGCTGGAGTCACACTTGGGACTCCAGAGGAACATAGTCTCAGGAGATGAAATTGAAACTGTTGTAACCTGCACAGATCCTATTGGAAGGGATAATTGGTGACCCCATGGAACCTGGGGAATATTAGCTTCTCCAATAGGGTTCGGGGCAATCATTAACCTTTTCTATTATATAAATAGAGCCGGCCAGTTAGATACTGGCTAGAGAGAAGGCCAGTAGAAAACTACTGATACCACATAAATATTAGTGTAAATAAAGTTAAGTTTTGTTTGGCACATGAACTTGTGTTGGACTCTTCATAGCCCTCAAAAGGAAACCCGAGGAGCTGAATATTATAAAGGCAATAGGGATCGGAACAAACTTCCAAGAATTCCGAGGCTAGATCTTCAAAAGAGAAGAAAATAGAACATAGAACATAGAACATTACAGCACAGAACAGGCCCTTCGGCCCTCGATGTTGTGCCAAGCTTTGTCCGAAACCAAGATCAAGCTATCCCACACCCTGTCACTCTGGTGTGCTCCATGTGCCTATCCAATAACCGCTTGAAAGTTCCTAAAGTGACCAACTCCACTATCACAGCAGGCAGTCCATTCCACACCCTAACCACTCTCTGAGTAAAGAACCTACCTCGGATATCCCTCCGATATCTCCCACCCCAAACCTTATAGTTATGCCACATTGTAACAGCTACATCCACCTGAGGAAATAGTCTCTGAACATCCACTCTATCCTCATCACCTTATAAACCTCTATTAAGTTGCCTCTCATCCTCCTCCGCTCCAAAGAGAAAAGCCCTAGCTCCCTCAACCTTTCCTCATAAGACCTACCCTCCAAACCAGGTAGCATCCTGGTAAATCTCCTTTGCACCCTTTCCAATGCTTCCACATCCCTCCTATAGTGAGGTGACCAGAACTGCACACAATACTCCAAATGTGGTCTCACCAGGGTCCTCTACAGTTGCAGCATAACCCCATGGCTCTTAAACGAAACCCCCCTGTTAATAAACGCTAACACACTATAGGCCTTCTTCACGGATCTATCCACTTGACTGGCAACCTTCAGTGATCTGCGGACATGAACCCCAAGATCTCTCTGTTCCACCACATTCCTCAGAACCCTGCCATTGACCATGTAATCCGCACTCAAATTTGTCCTACCAAAATGAATCACCTCGCACTTATCAGGGTTAAACTCCATTTGCCATTTTTCAGCCCAGCTCTGCATCCTATCAATGTCTCTTTGCAGCCGACAACAGCCCTCCACCTCATTCACTACTCCACCAATCCTGGTGTCATCAGCAAATTTACTAACCCACCCTTCAGCCCCCTCCTCCAAGTCATTGATAAAAATCAAAAACAACAAAGGACCCAGCACTGATCCCTGTGGTACACCGCTGGTAACTGGTCTCCAGTCTGAGAATTTTCCATCCACCACCACCTTCTATGTGATAGCCAGTTACTTATCCAATTGGCCAAATTTCCCTCTATCCCACACCTCCTTACTTTCTTCATGAGCCAACCATGGGGAACCTTATCAAACGCCTTACTGAAATCCATGTATACGACATCAACTGCTCTACCTTCATCTACGCACTTAGTTACTTCCTCAAAGAATTCAATCAAATTTGTGAGGCAAGACTTACCCTTCACGAATCCGTGTTGAAAGCTGCATCTTTCCAAATGCTCATCAATCCTATCCCTCTGAACCTTTTCCATTAATTTACCGACCACCGAAGTAAGACTAACCGGCCTATAATTACCAGGGTCAAGAATGAAGACTTGCAATCCTCATAAGGAAGTCAAAGTTTCAATGAGATTGTGTAACTCACAGTGAACACTGATGTTGGGATGAGTTGCCGGTGAATCCATAGAACCTCTCCAGGTCGCATGTGCCATTTATTGTGTAGTGATTGACACTTAGGATGACCAATGAACACACAACACAGTGCAACCAATCACCAGACAAGACACCACCACTCTAAAGCCCACAGGGCATTAAGACTCCCGTTCTTTTCAGGACCCAGACACTGAGACAGTCAGAGTGCACAAGTCAGTGGACATTATTGCCATGTGGTAGCTGGTAGGTCTGGTCGAGCCAGTAAGAGGTTGTCAGTAGGATTAATAGAGTGACAACCCACAGCTGAACATGTACAGCCATTCATAGTTTAAATAAAACTGTGTTGCATCATCTCCAGTGTTAGACGTTTGTTTCTAGCTTCACTGCATCCAGTTGCAGTCAACGTCGAACCAACCTGCCTAACACATCAACTGTGTGGCCAAGTTCCCCTCCAACTCGATTTTCAAATTTGCTGATGACACCACCATAGTGGGTCGGATTTCAAACAATGACGAGACAGAGTACAGGAAGCAGATAGAGAATCTGGTGAACTGGTGCGACGACAATAATCTCTCCCTCAATGTCAACAAAACAAAGGAGATTATCATCGACTTCTGGAAGCGTGGTGGAGAACATGCCCCAGTCTACATCAATGGGAACAAAGTAGAAAGGGTCGAGAGCTTCAAGTTTTTAGGTGTACAGATCACCAACAACCTGTCTTGGTCCCCCATGCCGACACTATAGTTAAGAAGGCCCACCAATGACTCTACTTTCTCAGGAGACTAAGGAAATTTGGCATGTCAGCTACGACCCTCACCAACTTCTACAGATGGACCATAGAAAGCATTCTTTCTAGTTGTATCACAGCTTGGTATGGAGCCTGCTCTGCCCAAGACCGCAGGAAACTACAAAAGGTTGTGAATGTAGCCCAGTCCATCACGCAAACCAGCCTCCCATCCATTGACTCTATCTATAATTCCTGCTGCCTCAGAAAGGCAGCCAGCATAATTAAGGACCCCACGCATACTCTCTTCCACCTTCTTCCATCAGGAAAAAGATACCAAAGTTTGAGGTCACGTGGCAAATGACTCAAGAACAGCTTCTTCCCTGCTGCCATCAGACTTTTGAATGGACCTACCTCGTATTAAGTTGATCTTTTCTCTACACCTTGCTATAACTGTAACATTATATTCTGCAGTCTCTCCTTCCTTCCCTATGTACGGTATGCATTGTTTGTATAGCATGCAAGAAACAATACTTTTCATTGTATACAAATACATATGACAATAATAAATCAAATCAAATCAAAAAGTCTTTTGAAGGGTCGGTGCAGGCTTGGTAGGCTGAATGGCCTCCTTCTGCAGTGTAGGGATTCTATGATTCACCCCTCAGCTCCTCAGAGCTTCTCAGAGCTGACCCATTCCTCTGCGGGAACAGTTGCTTCCTTTCTCCTTGCGATCAAAGATTGCACTCAAATGCAAGGCGGCTCCACTTTGGCTGACTTTCCACCTAATGATGTGGAAATGCCGGCGTTGGACTGGGGTGGACACAGTAAGAAGTCTTACAACAGCAGGTTAAAGTCCAACAGGTTTGTTTCGAATCACTAGCTTTCGGAGCACTGCTCCTTCCTCAGGCTCCTAATGCCAGAATGCTTGCCTCTAAACCACCACCTGTAATGGCCTGATTTCTGATAGTATCATAGAATTTGAAATGAAATGAAAATCGCTTATTGTCACGAGTAGGCTTCAATGAAGTTACTGTGAAAAGCCCCTAGTCGCCACATTCCGCCGCCTGTCCAGGGAGGCTGGTACGGGAATCGAACCGTTCTGCTGGCCTGCTTGGTCTGCTTTAAAAGCCAGCGATTTAGCCGAGTGAGCTAAACCAGTTACAGTGAAGAAAGAGGCCATTCGGCCCATCGAGTCTGCACCGGCTCTTGGAAAGAGCACCCTACCCAAGGTCAACACCTCCACCCTATCCCCATAACCCAGTAACCCCACCCAACACTAAGCGCAATTTTGGACACTAAGGGCAATTTATCATGGCCAATCCACCTAACCTGCACATCTTTGCACTGTGGGAGGAAACCGGAGCACCCGGAGGAAACCCACGCACACACGGGGAGAATGTGCAGACTCCGCACAGACAGTGTCCCAAGCCGGAATCGAACCTTGGACCCTGGAGCTGTGAAGCAATTGCGCTATCCACAATGCTACCATGCTGCCCTATGGGATCCCTGTGCACCATTCATTTAATTCAACAGGCTGCATTTCATCCAAGTCAGCAGGATGTAAATTTGATTTAATCTTCCTGGTGCTTCCAAGTGGCATTGCCACCTCACTGCCTTCCCGCCACCCATGTGATTCACTTCCAATTTCCCAGTGTCAGGACTCTGACTGAAGTCCTCCTGCATGACCCTACGCACTCCCAGCCCTGATTCCCACTCCTGTGGCCTGCGTTAAATTCGACCCAAAATGTCAGTATTTCTTTATTGTGTTGCTTAGTACAGGAAAAACACTTTGTATGATTATAGAGGCAGAAAATCAAAGGATTCTGAGATTAGAATGAAAAACAATTCACAATGAGGTTCACTTTGAGGGAAGTGAAGGAATAAAGGTAAATATTCAAGAAGCATCAACCGAATTTGTGAAATTTTACAGCAGAGCACAGGAACGGCAACGAATTAAACGACGGATAGAATGAACAATTTGTCTTCTGTTGCGTTAATCAACAAATTATTCAATATGAGAAAAATAGTAAAGAAATTGAACAGCTAGGGGAGAATGATGTAAACGTACAAAAATAATACTTAATCAAATAATGAGAATATCTATTTATTGCTTCATACAATCTTTATACTGCTATTGTTATGCATGTGTTACAATATTAATTATGTGCCACAATGTGACATTATTCTTGCAATCTAATCTTAGATGCTTTACACAATAATATTCAAATAATGAAGAGAGACGTTTCATCAGGACCAAATATTTCACATGGCAGTTTCCAATACAATAACAGTCCCTATACAACAGTGTATGTGCCAGCTGGTGATGTAATTGTCTCACACATCAGATTTACTAGGCTAAATCGACTTATACATTTTATTTAAAAAATTAAATTCAGGTCGTCTTCCATCATCTGCTTGGTGTAGACGATATGAATTAGCAACCCTGGTGGAAAGTCTAGCATGTCAGGAGTGCGAATGGGAATCAAGGCACAGAAGTTAGTGCAAGCTACACAACATTTTACCCATTGACAATGAGTGGGTGAAAAACCATGTGCCCCTGAGTTCTCCATTTGTATTTCTGTTGTGGGTGAAGCACTATTTCATAGAACCTACTAGACTGAGGCCTGAAAAAATGCACCCCAAGCACCAAACATGCCATGGTGGAGGGCATTAAATTCTGCCCACAAGGTGTACCAAGCCTGAAGAGGGAATGTCAGTTCCAGGAGCACCATCCTTAGCATTTTAACGCAGTGCAAAACGTGCTTTGATTACCTCAGAAATGCAGCAAAGGTGAGTGAAGCTCTTCATTCTCTATAGCAGCAGGAGCAACAACAACTTATATTCATATGGCACCTTGAATGGAAAGGAAGGCCCTGAGCCACAGAAGGAGCTATTAGGTCAGATGCCCAAAGCTTGGCCAAAATCTAGGTTTTAAGGAGGAAAGCGAGAGCAAGGAGGGAATTCCAGGGCCTGGGACTTAGGCACTGAAACAATAGTGCAAAGGTTATAATTAGGTATGCACAATAGGCCGGACTCAGAGAGTTCTGATATCTCAGAGGGCTGTGGGGTTGGAGCAGAATGCATAAATAATAATATTGCTTATTGTCACAAGTACGCTTCAATGAAGTTACTGTGAAAAGCCCCTAGCCGCCACATTTCGGCGCCTGTTTGCGGAGGCCGCTACGGGAATTGAAACCCGCACTGCTGGTCTTGTTCTGCATCGCCAGCCAGCTGTTTAGCCCATTGTGCCAAAATAGGGAGGGACAAGGCTGTGGAAGGATTTGATAACAAGGATGAGAAATTTAAAATCAAGGTTTGGCTTGACTGGGAGCCGGTAGGTCAGCGAGCACTGGATGATAACAGATTGGGACTTGCTTTCTGGTAAGACATGAGCAGCAGGGTTTTAGATAACCCCAGGTTTATGGAGGGGAGAACGAGGGACCAGCCAGGGGTACACTGGAACAGTACGAAGACACGTGTGAAGGTTTCAGCAGCCAATGAGATGATACAGGGATTACAATGGGCGATAGAACATAGAAAAATACAGCACAAAACAGGCCCTTCGGCCCACGATGTTGTGCCGAACCTTTGTCCTAGATTAAGAACAAATTAATCTGCACCCCATCATTCAACCGTAATCCATGTAGCTATCCAATAGCCGCTTGAAGGTCCCTAATATTTCCGACTCAACTACTTCCACAGGCATTACTTTTGCCTACCACCGAAGTAAGACTAACTGGCCTGTAATTCCCAGGGTTATCCCTATTCCCTTTTTTGAACAGGGGCATGACATTCACCACTCCCCAATCCCCTGGTACCACCCCTGCCGACAGTGAGGACGAAAAGATCATTGCCAGCGGCTCTGCAATTTCATCTCTTGCTTCCCATAGAATCCTTGGATATATCCCGTCAGGCCCAGGGGACTTGTCTATCCTCAAGTTTTTCAAAATGCCCAACACATCTTCCTTCCTAACAAGTATCTCCTCAAGCTTACCAGTCTGTTTCATACTGTCCTATCCAACAATATGGCCCTTCTCATTCGTAAATACTGAAGAAAAGTACTCGTTCAAGACCTCTCCTATCTCTTCAGACTCAATATGCAATCTCCCGCTACTGGCCTTGATTGGACCTACCCTCGCTCTAGCCATTCTCCTATTTCTCACATATGTGTAAAAGGCCTTGGGGTTTTCCTTGATCCTACTCGCCAACAATTTTTCATGCCCTCTCTTAGCTTTCCTAATCCCTTTCTTCAGTTCCCTCCTGGCTATCTTGTATTCCTCCAGCCCCCTGTCTGAACCTTGTTTCCTCAGCTTTATATAAATCTCCTTCTTCCTCTTAACAAAACATTCAACCTCTCTTGTCAACCATGGTTCCCTCACTCGACCATCTCTTCCCCGCCTGACAGGGACATACATATCAAGGACACGTAGTATATGTTCCTTGAACAAGTTCCACATTTCAATTGTGTCCTTCCCTGACAGCCTATGTTCCCAACTTATGCACTTCAATTCTTGTCAGACAGCATTGTATTTACCCTTCCCCCAATTTTAAATCTTGCCCTGTTGCACGCACCTATCCCTCTCCATTACTAAAATGAAAGTCACGGAATTGTGGTCCTCTATCTCCAAAATGCTCCCCCACTAACAAATCTATCACTTGCCCTAGTTCATTACCAAGTACCAAATCCAATATGGCCTCCCCTCTGGTCAGACAATCCACTTACTGTGTTAGAAAAGCTTCCTGGACACACTGCACAAACACCACCCCATCCAAACTATTTGATCTAAAGAGTTTCCACTCAATATTTGGGAAGTTGATGTCACCCATGACTACTACCCTGTGACTTCTGCACCTTTCCAAAATCTGTTTCCCAATCTGGTCCTCCACATCTCTGGTGCTATTGGGGGGCCTATAGAAAATTCCCAACAAGGTGACTGCTCCTTTCCTATTTCTGACTTCAACCCATACTACCTCAGTAGGCAGATCCTCTTCGAACTACCTTTCTACAGCTGTTATACTATCTCTAATTAACAATGCAACCCCCCCCCCCCCACCTCTTTTACCACCCTCCCTAATCTTATTGAAACATCTATAACCAGGAACCTCCAACAACCATTTCTACCCTTCTTCTATCCAAGCTTCCGTGATGGCCACCACATCGTAGTCCCAAGTACCGATCCATGCCTTAAGTTCCACCTTATTCCTGATGCTTCTTGCGTTGACGTATACACATTTCAACCCATCTCCGTGCCTGCAAGTACTCTCCGTTGTCAGTGTTACCTTCCCCACTGCCTCACTACACGCTTTGACGTCCTGGACATCGGCTACCTTAGTTGCTGGACTACAAATCCGGTTCCCATTCCCCTGCCAAATTAGTTTAAACCCTCCTGAAGAGTACTAGAAAACCTCCCTCCCAGGATATTGGTGGCCCCTGGTTCGGATGCAACCCATCCTGCTTGTACAGATCCCACCTTCCCCAGAATGCACTCCAATTATCCAAATACCTGAAGCTTTCCTCCTACAGCATTCCTGCAGCCACGTGTTCAACTGCACTCTCTCCCTATTCCTAGCCTTGCTATCACGTGGCACCGGCAACAAACCAGAGATGACAACTCTTTCTGTCCTGGCTTTTAACTTCCAGCCTAACTCCCTAAACTCATTTATTACATCCACACCCCTTTTCCTACCTACGTCGTTGGTACCAATGTGCACTACGACTTCTGGCTGCTCCCCCTCCCCCTCAAGGATCCTGAAGACACGATCCGAGACATCCCTGGCCCTGGCACCCAGGAGGCAACATACCTTCCGGGAGTCTCGCTCGCGACCACAGACTTTCCTATCTATTCTCCTAACCATTGAGTCTCCTACCACTATTGCTTTTCTATTCTCCTCCCTTCCCTTCTGAGCCCCAGAGCCAGATTCAGTGCCAGAAACCTGGCCGCTAGGGCCTTCTCCCGGTAGGTCATTGCCCCCCAACAGCATCCAAAAACTTGTTTTGAAGGGGAACGGCCACGAGGGATCCCTGCACTGTCTGTCCGTTAGTTTTCTTTCCCCTGACTGTAACCCAGCTACTCTTGTCCTGTACCTCGGGTGTGGTTACCTCCCTGTTACTCTTGTCTATTACCCCCTCTGCCTCCCGTATGATCCAAAGTTCATCCAGCTCCAGCTCCAGTTCCCAAACACGGTCTCTGAGGAGCAGGAGTTGGGTGCACTTCCCGCAGGTATAGTCAACGGGGACACCGGTGGTATTCCTCACCATCCACATCCTACAGGAGGAGCAAGCAGCTGCCCTAGCCTCCATCCCCTCTTACCTTACAGAATATAGCTGCACTGTGGACCAACTGGAACTCCGCCCTCCGACTCTGCTCCCAGTCAGCTGCACTCTCTGTAAACTCCCAGCTCCCTTCACGCTCTTTGAGGAAATATAGGAAATGAAATGAAAGGAGCACCTTACTCCCTCCTCACCTAACTCCCTCCGTCACCAAACTCTCACTATAGCACTCAAATGCACCCAAATTCAGCACTCCCTCAGTCACCAAACTCTCACTAAAGCACTCAAATGCACCCAAATTCAGCACTCAGTGCAAACCCTGGTGTGGAGGTGGAAAAAAAGTCGTAGCAATGGATGTATGTGAGGTTGGAAATCCATCTCAGGATCAAATGTGACACCAAGGTTGTGAACAGAAAGGCTTAATCTCAGACTGCTGTCCGGGAGAGGCATGGAGTGGATGACCATGCCAGATTTCCGCTCATGCAGGATATCAGAAGGAGTTAGGCGAGGTGGTGGCAGAGTAGAGCCTGGCATCAGCAGCATTCTTGTGAAAACAAATGTTGTGCCTTCAGATGATGTCGCCAAGGAGCAACATGTAAATGAGAAACAACATCGGACAGCAGTCCTTTCACCCTTTTCCAGCACGAGGAACACTTTTGTCTCTTCCATCACATCATTCACCACCTATCACAAGGTTGCACTGTGCCAACTTCTAGTCTTATTTGAAACATACAGTCACCTCTATGAGAAGTGCCCTGCTGGGCTCACACAAGCAACTAAACCAGGGATTGGAAGTTCTTCCAAGAAGTTTCAGAACTATGGCAGAAAGTGTGAAAAGCATCTATGTTGAGGTAACTCTCACAGTCTCCCTGGAGAGCAAGATCACCTCAAGGAATACTGCAGATCAGTCTTCACAACAGGAATCAATGTCACAGCCGCTACAACTTCAGGAGGAAGTTTAAATAATTGCTGTATAGGATGTGATTTAATGAAAATGAAACAGAGTCCCGTTTTGGTATTTAGTGGGGTGTTACCAGTCACATCCAGCGCTGAGAATGACCCTGATATTAAACGAGACTCTGCTTCCTATTGGACCTCGTCGAGGAAAGCCCCGCTGATGCTGCACTTTGGCTCATTTCCTGCACGAATGAATTCAGCTCGCCAGTGTAGGAAAAGATAGAACACCATTTTCAAATGACGCCCTGATCTCTGGACCCACCTCCATGGCCTCCAGACCCACAACACCTCAACATACCAATTACGGGGTCCTCAAGCTACCCGCACCCCACCTTATAAGGGCATGACACCCGGGGCCAATCCTCGGCATGGGCATGATGCGATTTGGGCACTTTGACACTGTCAGTCTGAGACCCTGGTCATGCACTTGCCAGCCTGAAAGTTTCACATGGGCAATGTGGTACTGCCAGAATGGCACCTAGGTGGCAACAGGGTGACACTGCCATGATGCCAGGCTAGGAGTTCCATGGTGCCCGGGTGGCATCTGGAGTGCCAGGATACCACCCTGCCTGCAGAGCAGGCACCTGAGACCCCCAGTCACTTGGGAGACCCTTCCTCATGTGCCAGTATGCCTGGTCCACGTTTGTGGTAACCAGTACTAAACAGCGCCCGCTCAGGGTCACCAAGGTGAGGCTGTCAGGTCCCAGACCTTGGGTACCTCCGGTGCAGACATGACTACGCAAATCTAGATTACGTCCATTGAGGGCAAGATCCAGATCGCGACACCTCACTAGACCTCATTAGATCTAGCAAGGCGTAAAGAGCATTGCAAATCTCACGAAAGGCCTCGCCCGAGATTTATCGCCTCGTTGCATCCCAAATTGGGTGCGACGAGGCCATTAGATTGAGCCCATAGACTCTGGGCTGCAACATATGGAGTCAGGTGTCCACCTTGGGGTGATTGATGAAGCACATAGATACGGGATTTCATGTTGTCACATTTTCTGCAGTTTCCTCTCCTGTAGCACAGGGGAAGTGATGGGGAAGAACAGTGACACCATTGAAGCAGCACAAGTTCCTCTCTCTCGGAATGTCAGAATGCTTGTCTCCTTGTCAGTCCCTCAAGTAATACCAAACATATTGCCAGAGAGCCAGCTGGTTCATGAATGGAAATACTGCAATCTGTAGCCAGGCTCTTTCAGGTTTGGGCTCCAGGGATTGACAATCATGAGCTCCTCACAAGTCCTAACATGAGGAACAGCAGCCTTCCACAAACTCCTCTGAAGTAATGAGGCAAGCATCTCGTAGGAGCAGTCAAGTTAGTTAACCTACTTTCAAATCTTATTTTAAGAAAAGTGCTGTGGGTCGATCACTTTGATGATAAAATAGGGGCTGGTTTAGCACACTGGGCTAAATCGCTGGCTTTTAAAGCAGACCCAGGCAGGCCAGCAGCATGGTTCAATTCCCGTACCAGCCTCCCCGAACAGGCGCCGGAATATGGCGACTAGGGGCTTTTCACAGTAACTTCATTGAAGCCTACTCGTGACAATAAGCGATTTTCATTTTTCATTTCATTTCATATAATTTTCTGTTGGAATTAAAAGCACCACCTTCATCACATTTGACACCTTGGTCTCTATTTTCTCATCATTGCAGTCTGTTAGTCTGGAATGTCAGAATTGTATTGCTCTGGTAGTTGGATGAATGGGGTCAGTATTCTTTAATGCAGAATCAAGGGCTTAATGAAGTGGTTAACAAGGATGGTTAACGCGGAAGGGTGTTTAGATACCTTTCAGATATGGGCATGGAGCACATCATTGCTTGATGAACTGAGCCCTAGCTTCTCTAGCTGCAGTGCATTGTGTTCCTCCCTTAGTGCCATTCCCAACTTCAGTCCAACACTGGAGCTGCTTTAGGGAATGGACTCAATGTGGAACTATTCCAGGCCCAGATTTTCACTCCTGGGCAGGGTGCACAGCAATGGGATAATTCCCGGCTCCATGAACCCAACCTTTAAAAATGGTTGCCCAGACATCAGATTTTAAGGACTTGTGGGGTGAACTGTACTAGATGTTGGGGCAGGCAAACCCAGAAGAATTGAAGAAGCTGCTGGGTGTGGACATGGGCTGGACAGAAGGCCTGCTTCGGGGCTCTTAAAATTTAAACACAATGATTAAAAGATGAAACATTCGTCCAGCCCTCACATCCACATACAGCCCCCATGCCCCATCCATGCTAACCCATATCACATCATGCCCCCATCCAAACCCTCCTAGCTCCTCAAGCCCTCATGCCAAGCTACCTGCCCTCCTACATCCCTATGGGCCCTCTGCCCCCATGCCAAACAAAGCCTTTTACCCTTCATACCCCTTTGCAAGGTATGCCCCCATCCATCCTTATGTCTCCTTATACCCTCCATGCCAATCTGTGCTCTTCACACAATCATTCATGGCTCTTTGTAGCCCCATGCCAACTTATACCCCTCTACCAACCCCCAAGTTCCATTGTCACTTCATTGACAACCTATGCCAATCATGCACCCACCGACCATCCTTTGCCAATACATCTACCATGCCAACTCACCTAGTCAAAACCATGGGCAGACCTTAGGACATATGAAGAGATGAAATAAAATAAAGTTTGATAAAATAAAGTTCTAAGTGTGATTTGTAGACTTCATTATCTTGAAAAACAACACTTTAATTCAGAAAAACCCATTTGCTGCACTAAATAAAGCCATATAACAATATATCTTTCATTCAAGTGCACAATGGCAAACATTGGAATTCACAGTCCCTCATGAAAAGTGTCTATAACCACTTATCATCGTCAATCAGATTGTTAAATGGCAGGCACCCTACTGTGATAATAGATGGTTGTGAAATCAGTAATGCAGCAAAGGAAGCCTTCAGGCGTATATCAACGGACAGAGTGAAATAGCAAGCAATTATATTTTCTTAACACTCCAGACATTTTTTTCAAGGATTTAAAGGGCAGGACAGTCTTGGGGGTTTATTTTGACAGTATTTGTTGACTGTCCCAATGAGCTTGACAGTAATGAGATTATGCCCGTTATATGCACATTGGTGCCTAATTTTAACAACTCCAAAGGACACCTGACCTCCACCAAAGTGCTCCTTACCTCTCCAAAGGTGCTCTGGGATCAGATCCAAGAACTTCTCCAAAGGGATACCCTGACTATCCACGAAGTTCAGACCTCCTCTTACCAGGTTGCAACATTAAGCTTCACATTCCAAGGCTACCAAAGTCCCACTTCATTGGAAGCAATGGAAGGTTTAAATGGCCTACTGCCTCTTTAAAATGTGCAAGGGTGAAAAGTGCCCCGCACCCATTTCTGCCCCACAAAAATAGGGGGTGCCGTGTTTCAGGCACGAATCGAGGCTTCTGCAGTTGAGTTCCAAACCCTAAACAGCAGGAGGGGGCAAGAACCATGGGCATGTGGAAAGGAGTAAGTGACAGAGAGAACTGGAGCTGAGAAGAGCACAGGCATGCATCAGCATTCGCAGGCAATACGACAAATTATTCCAGCGTATCGATTCTCTCCATCAAAAAATGAAAGGCTGACATGCATGGAAAAATGTATTCCAAATTCTTAAGAAGTTAAACTTAAAAGTGCAGAAGAAAAAAGAGGAGCTGCAAATACATTCCTGACAGTCAAGAGAAAATAATTACCTGGAAAAACACAAAAATAACAAGGTTTATTCTGAGGATTGCTGTGAATAATCCGATAGGCTGTATTCTGCAGTTGGAAAGCTGCAACTCATTAAATACTCAGCTCTCACCTTGTGCTTTAATTAGCTCTACATTGCTAATTTAGTGAAAATCTGTTGCATTATTTACAGTGGACTTACTATCTTGTTTCTAGGTTGGAAACTCATTTCTCATTTTACTCAGTCTTGAATTACTCCATTAATTGGTATCCATCTGTGATTGGAAAATCTGCAGAGGTTTCGAGAAATGAGTCATGTCTGTCTGCTACAAATGTTAATGTTGCAGTGGCTAACCTCAGTGATTTCACGGCAAGCCAATTGGTAGAAAGATCCAGGGCAAGTAAAGTGAACAATGTCACCAGCAGGTTCCTTGCACATGGGGGTTTCATCGGGCAGCAAACTGCTGTTTAATATATTTCAAATTGCAAGGCTTGGAGTAATAATATAACCCAATACAAATTAATCCCAGTGGACAATGGGTGAAGTGGATGATGTCAGAACAAAAGACTACATTGCAACATTAAAATGAGACACTTAACAATGTGACTACATTTGAAGATAGTATTCCTATTTCATTGATAAACACAGCAGGTGTTTACTCCTAATCCTATTTTATTAACTGAAGGCAGTCAAGCACTCATTATTTGTTACATAAACATGATCATGTCAAATTGGCACCGTTTTTCACTTCCAAAACATTACATATTATATGTTTAAAGTATGTGTTCCAGTCCAACTACAAACCATCATGTGGCCACAGATTTATTTTCCTTTGGCCAATCCCTCTCATAACAGCAACGGCTGCAAAGTTGGAATATAGAGGGCGCAATTCTCCAAAAAAATTTCTAAGTGTGGTAGCGAGTGGAAATCCGCAAACGGGAATATCCGCGTGCTTTCCGGCGCTCTGCCCAGCGAGGCCGGCAACGCAATTCACCATTAATTGGTCCACTTAACGAGGCCTCACGGGCTTCTCACCACAAATGACGGCAAAGAAACCAATCTGCTCAACAGAAAGAAAAATTCACAATGATGGATATTGTTACAATTCCATGGTCTAAAGTGAGAATAGATGTTTCCTACTTTCAAGGCAAAGACTACCTCGTCATTATTGACTATTACTCAAATTATCCGGAAGTTATTAAACTTACAAACTCGAGTTTGCAGTCAGTCATCAATGCAACTAAAGATGTTTTTTCTAGACATGGGATACCATTGACGGTCGTAACGGACAATGGACCTTGTTTCAACTGTTGGAAATGGACTGAGTTTTTCTCGGTGTTACAATTTCAATCATGTCACATCAAGCCCTCTAGATTCCCAGTCCAATGGGAAGGCTGAGAAAGGTGTGGATATCGTGAAGACATTGTTGAAGAAAGCATATGAGGCGCAACAAGATTTTTTGATAGCTTTATTAAGTTATCGAGCTACTCCTTTATCGACAGGTCTCTCGCCATCGCAACTTCTTATTAACAGACAGCTGCGTACCACATTACCAGGCCTAACTGTACTGAATCTTGATGATAAACCAATTGTTAACAAGATGAAATAGCAGCAGCAAACTCAAAGCTTGTATTATAACAAGGCAACCAAACAGCTGATTCTGCTAGTTCTAGGAGATTGTGTACGTGTGCAAGATCCAACAGGTGGATGGTCCTGCACTGCCCGTGTTTTAAGTCAGGCAGCTGCGCATTCCTATCTTTTAAAAATGTCTGAAGGTTCGATATTCAGGAGAAATTGTTGTGCCTACCTGAAAGTGAAGCAACCTCCAAAGCCGATTCAACCTCCAATTATGCCTCAACAATTGTTTTCCAACAGTAGATTTTCTGGACATTTGTTGAAACTGAGCACTTCATCGTCTGATAGTCAACTTCCTGATACAAATATCAATCAGAAGTCAGAAAATCCTGACTCAATGACAGTTGGATTGAGAAGATCAACGAGATCAAGAAAGAAACCTGATTGTCTCAATTTATGAACTGTAAAACAGATTTAACTCGTGTTTAACGTGTAATGACGTTCATTATTGTATGTTTCCCATTTTTCAAAGGAAGGGGGTGATGTCACAATATGTGGATATTATAAAGCGCAGTACTTTGTTAACACCACAGCCTTCACCATGTTGAAATAACAAAAACAAAGAACATAAAGCACCTCTGATGTGCTTCCTGGGGAAACACTAAGACGTAGTGGTGGAGTTAGGAGGACCAAGCACGTCGAGGACCACTGAGAAGGAGAGGGGGGAGGGGGTGGGGAGTGGGGAGTGGGTAGATAGAGGGTGGGGAGGGGAGGTGGGTGTACGGAGTTGGGGGGGTGACGCAATTGGGCGTAGGGTTTGTACAGCACATTCCATTATGATGCCTCTGTCACTTCCTTCTGCAATGCGGACTGAAACCCAGACCCTTTGCCCAGCTCCCCAGCGCACCCCCGCACCCCCCCCCCCCCCCATGACGGCCTACTCCTGCGGAGGGTTCCCCACCCTCCACCGAGCACTGGGGTGGCAAGCCCAGCGTCCCCGGGCTCTTTGCCAGTGAACAAAGATGGCTACTCACCTCCTCGGCTCCCCACTGAAGCCCTTCCGTTAGGTTCACATTTTACAAAAGGAGTACTAATCGGTGCCAGCATGAGTATTTGCTCGGGAGGCTGCTGAATGATGGGAGGCTGCTGGATATGGGGTGGCTCTTGTTAATTATATGGAAATGGGCGTAAGTGGTGATAATTGGTTTCTCGCTACATAACGGCGCGATCCCGATTTCGCCTATGGGAGCGGGCCTTTTACATCACAAACTGTTTGGCGCCCGACACGGAACTTGTTTTTGGCTTATCCCGCTGTACACCGGCCTCGTTACCCTTGTGTGAGTGCGCATCGAGGCCGGAGAATCGCGTCCAGTGACATTTGTACAAAAGCACTTTGGTTTACCCTCGACTAGGAAGAAAAGAAATATCTTTCACATAGTACTATTGTATTCCACCCAGAAACCTATTTCAAACTATCTATTTGTTTTGTTCATTTTCACTGATACATCGCTTTTGTGGATTTTCTTTTAAACATTGGAACAGAATCATTTTGAATGCACATGATTGCAAAGTAATATCTTAAGAATGCTAGAAAGATAAATCATCTTAAATGAATATCAGAGCCACTCCACAGACGTTTTCCGAAGAATTCAGAAAATATATTGCATGGAACAGACCTGGATGTAGCAAATCATGCACAACATATTTTCTGCCAAAAAGCTGAGAAAACACAGCAATTTGGCTCTGTAGAAACAAATGCAAATTTGCATTTAGCTTAAGCAATAACTCTTCACTAGTGATTCACTCTGGCGTCGGGCCGCCCCAAAGGTGCGGAATCCTCCGCACCTTTAGGGGCTAGGCCTGCCGCGGAGTGGTTGACACCCCACTTACATGTCCTGCTCATAGAAAAAGAGTGCCCCAATGGCACAGGCTCGCCCACGGATCAGTGGGCCCCGATCGCGGGCAAGGCCACCGTGGGGGCACCCCCCAGGAACCCGGAGCCCACCCGCGCCACCAGGTCCCACCGATAAAGGACCTAGTCCAATTTGCGCCGGCGGGACCTGCATAGCACCAGCGGGACTTCGGCCCATCTCCGGAGAATCGCCGGGGGGGGGGGGGGGGGCGTTGTGAGGATTACCCCCCCCGCCAATTCTCTAGTGCCGGAGAATTCGGCGGCCGGCGAGGGCGGGATTCACACTGCACCCCAGCGATTCTCCGACCCAGCGGGGACGGAGAATCCCACCCCCTGTAACTTTTGGAATGTCATAAAAATCCAAATAGTTCAATATTGCTATTTAGGGGAATAAAGCCTATACTCCCATCACCCAGCCTGGTCTGAGAGGACTCCAGTCCCAATACGGTTGACTCTGAACCACTCATTCAATTAAACTAGCAAACACTTCAGGTATATAACAGGGTTTGGGCCTTGGGCCTCAGTTATTTACAATCTATATTAAATACTTGGATACAGGTATAGAAGATTCTACAGCCAAATTCGCAGATGACACAAAAATAGGTGGGACAGTAAGCTGCAATGAGGAAATAAGAGCCTTACAAATGGATACAGAGAGGTTAGGAGAGTGGACCAAAATTTGGCAGATGGATAACGTGGATCAGTGTGAGGTCACGCATTTGGGTCGAGAAAATGGAAAGGCAACTTATTATCTAAATGGGAAGAGACTTTGGGGTGTTCCGATGCAGAGAGATCTGGGTGTCCCCCTGCATGAGTCACAGAAAACGAGCACGCAGGTGCAGCAGATAATAAAGAAAGAAAATGGAATATTGGCATTTATGGCAAAAGGGCTTGAGTATAAAGGTAAGGAAGTGTTGTTGCAACTATACAGAGCATTGATTGGTAATACTGTACCTGAGCTATTGTGTACAGTTTTGGTCCCATTATTTGAGGAAAGATGTAGTGGGATTGGAGGCAGTTCAGAGAAGGTTCATTAAATTGATTCCAGAGATGAGGGGTTTGTCATATGAGGAGAGATGGAACAGTTTTGACCTATACTCTCTGGAGTTTAGAAGAATGAAGGAGATCAAATTGAGATATACAAGATGCTAAAAGGTATGGATAAAGTAGACATGGAGCAGATGCTTCTTCTTGTGGGGCATTCTAGAACGAGAGGTCATAGTCTTAGGATAAGGAGTAGCAAATTCAAAACAGAGTTGAGGAGAAACTACTTCCCCCAAAGGGTTGTGAATCTGTGATATTCGCTACCCCAGAGTGCGGTGGATGCTGGGACAGTGAGTAAATTTAAGGAGCAGTTAGACAGACTTTTTAAAAATAAATTTAGTGTACCCAATCCATTTTTTCAAATTAAGGGGCAATTTAGCATGGCCACTCCACCTACCCTGCACATCTTTGGGTTGTGGGGGTGAAACCCACGCAAACACGGGGAGAATGTACAAACTCCACACAGACAGTGACCCAGAGCCGGGATCGAACCTGGGACACTGGCGCCGTGAGACTACAGGGCTAACCCACTGCCCACTATGCTGCCCGTTAGACAGATTTTTAATTGGTAATGGTTGAAGGGTTATGGAGAATGGGAAGGATGGTGGAGTTGAGGCCATGATGGGATCCGCCATGATCACATGAGGGTGTTAGGCTCGGGAGGCACATTGCCTACCCTTGCTTCTACATCATGTGTTCGAGGGAGGAGATGCTCTGGCTGATTTTGTAATCCAGTTCTTGGACTGTAGTATTGTAGGTAACAGATGAGGAACATATCAGCCATGATAGACAAACAGAAAGCACACTCAGTAAGCTTGCGCTTGTCAAGGAGACACATCCAGAGTGATGCACATCCAGAGTGGGAATTGCAACTTGGTAATTAGGTGCAGTGAGGTAATCAGGAAAGGTAAGTGGTAAATCTAATTCTGCTGTTTTTCAGTTAAAAGTGCAGTGTGTAGCTTAGTGTCTGATTGGCTGAAGCTGCCCCCACCCTAATTGCTGAGAGGCAGTTATCTGTCAGTCACCTGAGGCCTGTTTAGGGGCACAAAGGGCACATTGTATTCTTCTCTTTGAAGTTTAGGTATTTTTGAGTCATCGGTTAGCTGAGGTCTGCATAAAAGATAGACAGAAAGCGCACTCAGTAAGCTTGCGCTTGTCAAGGAGACACATCCTGAGTGAGTGAGGCACATCCAGAGGGGGAATTGCAACTTGGTTATCTGGTGCAGTGAGGTAATTCGGTGCAGGGTGGGAGAAGGTGCTTTTTCAGAGGTGCTTTTTAACCCTGGTAAGTGACTGGTAAGTAGTTTTTCATTTCATTGTCTAATTTATTTATTTTTATTTTGAAATTGTTGTTGTATAAGTTTACCTAAGGTTTAAGACATGGCAGGAGATCCCAGACCCATGTCATGCTCCCCGTGTGCGATGTGGGAGCTCAGGGACATGTCCACTGTCCCTGGCTCTTTCACGTGCAAGAAGTGTGTTCAGTTGCAGCTCCTGTTAGACCGCTTGACGGCTCAGGAGCTGCGGATGGACTCACTTTGGAGCATCCGCGATGCTGAGGAGGTCGTGGATAGCACGTTTAGCGAGTTGGTCACACCGCAGGTGAAAGTTACTAAGGGAGATAGCAAATGGGTGACCAAAAGACAGAGCAAGAGTAGGAAGGCAGTGCAGGTGCCCCTGCGGTCGTCTCCCTGCAAAACAGATATACCGCTTTGGATACTGTTGGGGGAGATGGCTCACCAGGGGAAGGCAGCAGCAAGGTTCATGGCACCGTGGCTGGCTCTGCTGCACAGCAGGGCAGGAAGAAAAATGGCAGGGCTATAGTGATAGGGGACTCGATCGTAAGGGGAATAGACAGGCGGTTCTGTGGACGCAATCAAGACTCCAGGATGGTATGCACCTCCCTGGTGCAAGGGCCAAGGATGTCTCGGAGCGGCTGCAGGACATTCTGGGGGGGTGGGGGGGGGGGGAGGGAGGGTGAACAGCCTGCTGTTGTGGTGCACATAGGCACCAACGATATAGGTAAAAAATGGGATGAGGTCCTACAAGCAG
Organism: Scyliorhinus canicula; assembly: GCF_902713615.1. NCBI lineage: Eukaryota > Metazoa > Chordata > Chondrichthyes > Carcharhiniformes > Scyliorhinidae > Scyliorhinus > Scyliorhinus canicula. Next base: position 173,982,234 of record NC_052148.1, on the reverse strand, counting down.
AATTTCAGGGAGTTAGGAGTTAAACTAAAAAGTAGGACCTCAAAGGTAGTAATCTCAGGATTGCTACCAGTGCCAAGAGCTAGTCAGAGTAGGAATGTCAGGATATATAGGATGAATGCGTGGCTCGAGAGATGGTGCAAGAGGGAGGGATTAAAATTCCTGGGGCATTGGGACCTGTTCTGGGGAAGGTGGGACCTGTACAAACCGGACGGTCTGCACCTGGACAGGACTGGAACCGATGTGTTTGCTAGAGCTGTTGGGGAGGGTTTAAACTAATGTGGCAAGGGGATGGGAACTGATGCAGGAAGTTGGAAGGTAGTAAAACAGGGACAGAAGCAAAAGGATGTAAGGAGGAAAGTGCAAGGCAGAGAAGACATAGTCAAAAATCAAAAAGGACGACAGTACAAGGGACAGTGACTGAGGGGAGCTCAGTGAATAGCCCCAGTAATACTAAAAGGAATAAAACTAGAGATGTTAAGATTCAAAACATAGGTAAAAAAACCAACATAAGTGTACTTTACCTGAATGCTCGTAGTATTCGGAATAAAGTAAATGAGTTGATGGCACAAATCATCGTGAATGACTATGATTTAGTGGCCATTACTGAAACATGGTTAAAGGATGGTCACGACTGGGAGTTAAATATCCGAGGGTATTAAACTATTCGGAAGGACAGAGTGGATGGTAAGGGAGTTGGTGTTGCTCTGTTATTTAAGGATGACATCCGCGCAATAGTAAGGGATGACATCGGTGCTATGGAGGATAAGGTTGAATCCATTTGGGTGGAAATAAGGAATAGTAAGGCGAAAAAGTCACTGATAGGAGTAGTCTATCGGCCACCAAATAGTAACGTTATGGTGGGGCATGCAATAAACAAAGAAATAACTGATGCATGTAGAAATGGTACAGCAGTTATCATGGGAGATTTTAATCTACATGTCGATTGGTTTAACCAGGTCGGTCAAGGCAACCTTGAGGAGGAGTTTATAGAATGTATCCGCGATAATTTCCTAGAACAGTATGTAATGGAACCTACGAGGGAACAAGCGGTCCTAGATCTTGTCCTGTGTAATGAGACAGGATTGATTCATGATCTCATTGTTAGGGATCCTCTCGGAAGGAGCGATCACAATATGGTGGAATTTAAAATACAGATGGAGGGTGAGAAAGTAAAATCAAAGACTAGTGTTTTGTGTTTAAACAAAGGATATTACAATGGGATGAGAGAAGAACTAGCTAAGGTAGACTGGAAACAAAGACTTTATGGTGGAACAGTTGAGGAACAGTGGAGAACCTTCCAAGCAATTTTTCACAGTGCTCAGCAAAGGTTTATACCAACAAAAAGGGAGGACGGTAGAAAGAGGGAAAATCAACCGTGGATATCTAAGGAAATAAGGGAGAGTATCAAATTGAAGGAAAAAGCATATAAAGTGGCAAAGATTAGTTGGAGACTAGAGAACTGGGAAATCTTTAGGGAGCAACAGAAAGCTACTAAAAAAGCTATAAAAAAGAGTAAGATAGAGTATGAGAGTAAACTTGCTCAGAATATAAAAACAGACAGTAAAAGTTTTTACAAATAGATAAAACAAAAAACAGTGGCTAAGGTAAATATTGGTCCTTTAGAGGATGAGAAGGGAGTTTTAATAATGGGAGATGAGGAAATGGCTGAGGAACTGAACAGGTTTTTTGGGTCGGTCTTCACAGTGGAAGACACAAATAACATGCCAGCAATGGATAGAAATGAGGCTAAGACAGGTGAGGACCTTGAGAGGATTGTTATCACTAAGGAGGTAGTGATGGGCAAGCTAATGGGGCTAAAGGTAGACAAGTCTCCTGGCCCTGATGGAATGCGTCCCAGAGTGCTAAAAGTGATGGCTAGGGAAATTGCAGATGTACTAATGATGATTTACCAAAATTCACTAGACTCTGGGGTGGTCCCGTTGGATTGGAAATTAGCAAACGTGACACCACTGTTTAAAAAAGGAGGTAGGCAGAGAGCAGGAAATTATAGGCCAGTGAGCTTAACTTCGGTAGTAGGGAAGATGCTGGAATCTATCATCAAGGAAGAAATAGCGAGGCATCTGGATAGAAATTGTCCCATTGGGCAGACGCAGCATGGGTTCATAAAGGGCAGGTTGTGCATAACTAATTTAGTGAAATTTTTTGAGGACATTACCAGTGCAGTAGATAACGGGGAGCCAATGGATGTGGTATATCTGGATTTCCAGAAAGCCTTTGACAAGGTGCCACAGAAAAGGTTGCTGCATAAGATGAAGATGCATGGCATTAAGGGTAAAGTAGTAGCATGGATAGAGGTTTGGTTAATGAATACAAAGCAAAGAGTGGAAACTAAAGGGTGTTTCTCTGGTTGGCAATCAGTAGCTAGTGGTGTCCCTCAGGGATCCGTGTTGGGCCCATAACTGTTCACAATTTGCATAGATGATTTGGAGTTGGGGACCAAGGGCAATGTGTCCAAGTTTGCAGATGACACTAAGATGAGTGGTAAAGCAAAAAGTGCAGAGGATACTGGAAATCTGCAGAGGGATTTGGATAGGTTAGGTGAATGGGCTAGGGTCTGGCAGATGGAATACAATATTGACAAATGTGAGGTTATCCATTTTGGTAGGAATAACAGCAAACGGGATTATTATTTAAATGATAAAATATTAAAGCATGCTGCTGTGCAGAGAGACCTGGGTGTGCTAGTGCATGAGTCACAGAAAGTTGGTTTACAGGTGCAACAGGTGATTAAGAAGGCAAATTGAATTTTTTCCTTCACTGCTAGAGGGATGGAGTTTAAGACTAGGGAGGTTATGTTGCAATTGTATAAGGTGTTAGTAAGGCCACACCTGGAGTATTGTGTTCAGTTTTGATCTCCTTACCTGAGAAAGGACGTACTGGCACTGGAGGGTGTGCAGAGGAGATTCACTAGGTTAATCCCAGAGCTGAAGGGGTTGGATTATGAGGAGAGGTTGAGTAGACTGGGACTGTACTTGTTGGAATTTAGAAGGATGAGGGGGGATCTTATAGAAACATTTAAAATTATGAAGGGACTAGATAGAATAGATGCGGGCAGGTTGTTTCCACTGGCGGGTGAAAGCAGAACTAGGGGACATAGCCTCAAAATAAGGGGAAGTAGATTTAGGACTACGTTTAGGAGGAACTTCTTCACCCAAAGGGTTGTGAATCTATGGAATTCCTTGCCCAGTGAAGCAGTTGAGGCTCCTTCATTACATGTTTTTAAGGTAAAGATAGATAGTTTTTTGAAGAATAAAGGGATTAAGGGTTATGGTGTTCGGGCCAGAAAGTGGAGCTGAGTCCATAAAAGATCAGCCATGATCTCTTTGAATGGCGGAGCAGGCTCGAGGGGCCAGATGGCCTACTCCTGCTCCTAGTTCTTATGTTCTTATGATAGTATGGTGGAGCAGACTCAATGGGCCGCATGGCGTAATTCTGCTTCTATATCGTATGAACTTATATCAAACGTTCAGAAAGAAAAGGAGGAATAAAACCAAACAGACTATTTGGCTGCTATCTCTAACATTTATTTATCCCTGTTCTTCCATTGTCACAAAGTCAAAATCCTTGAGCACACTGACAAATAACCAAAATAACTGCTGCAGATTTACACAGTTGCTTCAGCTCCCATATGGAACCAAATGGATTCAGTTTCCAGTTATAAAAATTGATACCCATGGCCACTTGAGCAGTACCACCAACCAGCCTACACGATCTATGATGAACTGCGGTGCACCAACTAACGATCCATAACCAACCAAGTGGGTTGAGACAAACAAACCACAAGGTGAGTTCCGATGGACTGAAATGTTAATAACTCTTTTTACGATCATGAAAATAGGAGGAGTGGGTCATTTGACCCCCTCATGCCAACTCTGCCATTCAATAAGACCATGGCTCTCTCCCCTCAGATGCTGCCAGACCTATTGAGTTTTGACAGCTTTCTCTTCTTTCATTTCACTCCCAGCACCCGCAGAATCTTGTTTTTGTAAATGTAGCTTGTTCCAGCCACTTGTTCTCACATTGTAGCAGAGATATCTGCAGCTGCGTCCACGTGAATTGTGTATATTTCCCTCAGTCGGCAACGAATAGCAAATGAAACATAGCAAACGATTTTACATAAACCTGGCTCAAAACTATTCCAATAAATCAATGTAATTCTTTTTCAAGGGAGATGGAAATTCAAGCTTGTGATTATTAAAATTGTTAGAAAAAATCATTTTGCACGAAACGACTAGGATAGGAAGCTGGACAGTAAATTCTTAGAGAGTATTACTAGCACAATATTTGCAACATCCTTATTTCGATATCCCAGTTTCTCTGCTGCCAAAAGTTTAATTGATACCTAAAGATACTGAAGGTCTACCTGACTTTTTCTAGCACAACTATGTTGGAAGCAAATACTTGGCTCCTATGCAAGCACTGTTCTAGTCCTGAAGGATCCACACAAGATTCTTTGTGCCTTTGCTAATTGTATTTCTGGAGACCGATAAATGTTATTATTAAAGCTGGTGGTTTTATTGCTGAAGCAAAGGCCTTTACAAGTCCGTACCAATTGTAGAAGCCAATTAAACTTAACTGTCAATAGTACTTTCTGTAATAGATGCTTTAAAGTTCATTTTCTGATGGAGTGAATGATTGCCACAGTGAGTCACCAAACAAGAAAGGTAATATCGATTGAAAAATAATCAGATGAGCTCTAGAAGTGCACAAAAAGTAGACAGGATTTAGATTTGAAAACAACATGATGCTCTTGTTATTGCAAAATAAGAGAAGTGAATGTTTCCATTAATGTGCTATCAAACAATAAATTGCAATGGTCTAGGGCATAGTTGCAGCAGGCTGCAGTACTGCTAAAGGTGAAGGCCTGTATTTCCTTCGTTTATATCCCCCTCTCCCCACCAAAGTTGGGACGTGTAGCAGCAGAAACAGTGGAAAAAATTAGACGGAGAGGCATACTCCATTGTCTCCATCCTAAACTAAATTTACCTCGCCCCACTCCAGCACGGAACGTCATGGGCTGTCATTCATTGCCCCACCACATGTCAATTTTGGCAGAATTTTGGAGCCCCATGATCCATTGAATTTTTTTCTTTCTATCCATGCTGCTCTTGACATTCAGAATTATCTGGAGGGTATGGGGGCAGAGGGGTAGGGGTGACCTCACCTGGCACAGTGTTGGCATGCCTAAGCGGCATGCGAAGATGTACTCTTCACATGCTGCTTAAGGTGAACAAACAACTATTATTTCCAATGTTGCTTCATTGGCTACATGTTTCGAGCTAGTCCATAGTCGACTTTTTCTAACCAGGAAAACTCATCCCCTTAGAGAGGCTCCTCATGCTAGAAATTGATTGGTTGTCCAGACCACGTGACCGTTACTCAGTAAGGCTGGCCTTAAAGTGACAATCACCACATCCCTTCCCCTTCAACTCCTTTTTACAATCCTTACTTACCAAATTACTTCATATAGCAGAATAGAAAACACAATCAAAATTCCAGGAAAAAAACACATTTGTACTTAGTCCTGAAATCTAATTACACACTATATATAGGTTCAATAATATTTTATTTTTTCATATATATTTTTATAGGGTTTTTAATTTTTACAAATAACGCACCAAACAACATTCTCAATGCAAAACCGGTACAGCATAAAACAAGAATTATTACAAATATAAGAACAATTTTTTCCCCCAAGAATACAAACAAAACAAAGAAAAAATAAATAATTTAAACTCTTTTTGCAAAATCTCTAACAACCCGAACAGCGAAAGCTGCCTGGATCTTTGAAAAAGGAGATAAACGGTTGCCATCTCAGGTAGAATCTCTCAACAGAACCACTGTTGGTAAATTACATTTTCTCCAAATGAAAAAAGGAAATGTAGTCCCCCAACCAACCAGAGGCACTAGGCGGAGGGGGAGACCTCCACCGAGCAGTATTCACCTCCGGGCAATCAATGAGGCAAAGGCAATATCATAGAGAACATAGAACATACAGTGCAGAAGGAGGCCATTCGGCCCATCAGATATGCACCAACCCACTTAAGCCCTCACTTCCACCCTATCCCTGTAACCCAATAACACCTCCGAACCTTTTTTTTGGTCACTAAGGGCAATTTATCATGGCCAATCCATCTAACCTGCGCATCTTTAGGCTGTGGGAGGAAACCCACGCAGACAGGGGGAAAAGGTGCAAACTCCACACAGAGAGTGACCCAGCAGGGAATCGAAACTGGGACCCTGGCGCTGTGAAGCCACAGTGCTATCCACTTGTGCTACCGTGCTGCCCCATGTGCTACCGTGCTGCCCCATCCACCTCTACCCCAGAGTGAACTGCTGGAAAGTCCAACACCCAAAATATGGCCACCAGCGAGCATAGCTGCAATACTAGTCAGAGAATATTATACATAGTGTTAAAAAAGGAAGCCCAGAAGCTGACAGAAAGAGACCTCAAGAAATCATCTTTATACTGCATAGTTCTGAGTTAAGTTTTTTTTTCAGGGCTATTAACCAGAGGCCCGAGAGCTCTATCACAAGCACTGCTCTGTCCTGCCCTGGACAATCCTGGGCAGCTCTTTCCAGCAGATTCTGTGTGAGATCCACTCCGATAGGTATACTGCCTATTAGAGTCTCTGGCCATCTCTTACTTTAAAAGAAACATTGACCTTCACAATTCTTTTCCCTTGCTTGCCAGCAGCTGCAAAATCGAAGCAAATCTGTCCTCCCCTTTGGCCAAAACAAGTCCCTGGACAGCGCTTCGCATCAATTCAATAACCCACTCTCTGCTGCCACTTCTGGCTGAAAGTCTCCACAAGCAGCCAAATCTGTATCTGCAGTTAAATGGTGACAGTGGCTGCAATTCTCCATGTAAAAGCAGATAGCGGCGGTATGGCGCTTCTCCCACAATTGGGACCACTGCGAGAACGGTGGGACTGATTTTCCGTGATCCTCCCACACCCACCCGCGACCCACCCGTGGATAGTGACCCTGAGTTTGAACAACTGCTCCAGAGGATGTCCGCCAAGGGCATCAAAGGCCACAGGGCACGGAGCAGGTTTTGCTGCCTTCTACAGTGCCCGCCCACCTCGGCTTCCACAATGCGCAGCAAGGACGACCGCCACGGGATCCACACCAGCAAACATCTTTTTATTTGGAAGGAATTGGAGAAGGAGCTAGACCGACAATCAGTTCGGGTTTCCAGCCCGGGACCCCCAAATCCCCCAAACCTCCCCCACCCTTACCATGACTGTCCTGTCTTCTCTCAGAGTGCCATCCAGTGAGGCATGTGTGCTGGCAAACCTTGTTTTCACACTCATCCACAGCCACAACAGGAGCCCCTAGACCCCAGCTCTCTGCCAGCAACATTCGGGAGGTTGTGCTCAGCTGCCCTCCGCTCATCCAGGCACTTACCCTTTGGTTGTGAGAGGAACCTCAGAGGTGAAGCCCTGCTCTTTAGTGTTTGATTGTTCGCAGCTGGTGCCCACCTTCAACCCACCAAAGTGACCTACCTGGGGCACCATGTAGGCGCACAAAGATTATATCCTGTAGAAAAAAAGGTCAGGGCAATAGAGTAGACCTCCCCCATAAACATAACCAAATTCAGATTGATTTTGGGGATAGTAAACTATGATGGACGGTTTTTGCAACTTATCGACTGTACTGACCTCCTTGCTTATTCTGCTAAAGAAACTCCATTGTTGGTCTTGGAAGGTTCCCCAGGAGGAGGCTTTCAACAGAGTGGAGCAATTGCCACATTCCTCAGACATGTTCATGCACTTCCATCCATCTAAAAAACTGATATTGCCTGGTTACGCCTCTCTGTATGGCATTGGGGCAGTGTTGTCCCATGAGATGGATGACGGCTCTGTAACGCCGGTAGGGTATGTGTCAAGAACCCTCTCAGTGGCCAAAACAGGGTATTCACAAATTGAGAAGGAAGAACTATCAATAATCTTCAATGTCAATCCTCAATGTTGAAAAGCTAGTGAAGCACTGTCAACAGTGCCAACTGCATGAAAGGTGCCAGCTGCTGCCCCACTACATCCTTGGGAATGGCCTGGCCAGCTATTGATATGGTCACAGTGACTATGTTGGTCCACTTCTGAGCACACGCATGTGGGAGGTTTTTCTCAATCTCTCTAGGCCCCCAATACCTGTATTCAGAGGTACTGTACTACATGCACTATACTTAATATTTATTTCAAATTAATATTCTTCATCTTTAACTGCAGCTTTTTGTGCTGTGTTGATGTGTACGGCTGCAGCACTGGGCACACTTCCTTCTCCATTGTTAGACACTCCCTCTCCATGGCAGTGGTCCCAATTGGATCTTGTCTTAAAAGTTGAACAGGCCACAGGGAAGAACGTGAATCACGTTTATGGCAGAGTTGGAGGGGAAAGCCGAAGTCCCACCTTGATCTTCCTGGGCGGCTTGGAGGAAAGTCAACCCCCACAGGGCAGCTTTTTCTGGCTTGCATCTACGTGGACCGCCCGACTGAGTTAAATGAAGTCCAACATTTACATACTCACCAGACTCAGGTTGAGTTCATGTATCTCAGGCTGTTCTGTTTCCCACTTATAAAAGCATTTGTGGCAACTTATGCTTAATCAGCAGAATATAGATTACTGAAACATTTTCTTTTACCCTGGTTAACCTATTCACAAACAATTTTCCTGTGGTTCTGCCAGTCACATCTTTGTTGTCAAAATTCTCTCTTAGACTTGCTGCTAAATGGAAACAATTGTCGAGCTGTAACTTTATTAATTTCATTTGGGCTGGCAGTATTAGCATCCTCCTGGGAGAGTTGGTTAGCTCAGTTGGCTGGACAGCTGATTTGTGATATGGAGCAATGCCAGCAGTGTGGGTTCAATTCCCATCCCAGCTGAGCTTATTCATGAAGGCCCTGCCTTCTCAACCTTGTCCCTCACCTGAGGTGTGATGATCCTCAGGTTAAATCGCAACCAGCCAGCTGTCAAAGCAACCTATGATTCTCTGGGACTGTGGTAACTTTCATTTCATTAGCATCGTCTGAAAGTAATTGGGCAGTGTTAAAGGACAAACTTTACGACTGACTTCCTTTCAAGTCCACATGAACTAAAAGCAGCAAACACTCATCACCATGATATTAATTTGCTGACTTCCTTTCAAGTCCACATGAACTAAAAGCAGCAAACACTTATCACCATGATATTAATTTGCTTTGTATAATCTTTTGCTAAAGATTTAATTCCAAGAAGGTGACAAGAGCTCATTTTAAATAATGTTCTTGTATATTTAAAAATCACTTTACATAGAGGACAATGAGACCAAGATTCATTTGCTACCATTTTGATGGAATAGTTATGTGGCATTTTGAGACCAGGCCAAAGAAATGGCTCTGAAAATGGCTTAAAAACCCAATGTAAATTCATCTCAAACCAGAACAGTGCAATCAGATTCTGAGACATTAATTTCTAAATGAGAAAAAAACAGTTTAGTGTAGCAACATGGGTGTGTACGAGGGTGTGCACTAATACTTATGACATAACACATTGTCATATCGTCAGTTCATGGCTTATCCCTGAACACATAGGAAAAGAGAGGTATAAATACTCCCAATTTATTATAAACGCATCTGTGGGTTCACAATCCGCAAAATATAACAATTGTGGGGGTTGGAAGTCCAGAGTGAGGGTACAGGAAAATTAATGGTCCCCGTACCTTAACATAGATGACAAGGTGACATTTAAACTATCTGCTATCATTGCAGACATTACTGAAGTGCTATTAGTATACACCATAGACTGGGTAAGGGGATGGGCATGAAAAGCAAGGGAGAAATCTGCTCCAGCAGTTTGCCACCCAAATAATGAAGGTTTTTGTAATGTGTGTTCTTTAAATGTTTCAAGGATGAGATCTTGGGACTTGTACGTTTAACATGAACCATTTGTTAGTCTTTAGTTATTTACAGATCCCAGGTTACTGTCGTGCATGATGCTGTTCACTATCCAGGTGGGCTTCCACGGTGTTATCTCGGAGTCTCATTCCATGTGACTCCATACATCAGTCATTTTCAAACTCTGGGTTGCAACCCACAGGTGGGTCGCGGGCAGGTGTCGGGTAGGTCCTGGAGTTATCAGTCGTGGCGTTCCCGATCCCGGGAAGAAGTGCCCAATGGCTGCGACTGGCTTTTAAAAATGCTGGCCACGACCAGCTTTCAGAATGCTGGCTGTCCCACCCACGTGTGCCCCCTCAGCCGGATGTAGCAGTGCGCAGGCCCGGAGCCCAGCAGGGCAGACCACCTCCTCTATACGTCAGCGCGCTGTTCCAAGAGAAGATTTGTTTTTAAAAATCGCTTAGTCTTCCCGTCAGAAGCGACTGTAGAGAGCAGGTCACGCACCCGGTACATTGACATCACATACTCTACTCTGGGTGTGAAATTACTGAGGAGAGCTTTGTCCACTTTGTAGCTGCCAGCAAGCAAGCGGCAGGACTGTGTGAAGAGCTAAAGATGGATCTTTTTGGACTAAGGAAGAGGGGGCCAAGGTACAACCAGGCCAGGATCTCACAACTAAATCTGCAGGAGAGCCCACAACAGGACAAAGCAGTGCTGGTGTGAGCTCCAGGACTTCTAATGAACAACCCATACAAAAATGTACCATTGAATGACAGTGCAAGGGAGGTTGTGAGGATCAGGCAGGCTCAACTGTCACATTAAAGGTAAGTGGAAATGGTGGATCACGGAGTTCGGGCGGCGTGGATTGCGAAGATTGGCCGGTGTGGGGCGTGAATGTCGGCCATCTTTGGACAGCCTGGGTGATGGGTGTCACGACGGTCGGCCAGCGTGGGTGCCAAAGGTCGGCCGGTTGGTAAAATAAGTGGTCATAAGTTAATGTATTTTGTGGCCACAGAAGGGATCCTGAAGCGACTGTAGAGAGCAGGTCACGCTCCTGTGTCCTGTGTCCTGAAAAGGCTGAGGGAGGTGGGCCTTCTGGCAATGGGACACATCCAATGGGGCACTTCACTGTCATCAGTGGCCTCCCAGGAACAGATAGGCTGCCTCCTGCGCCCATCACCCAGGCTGCTCAAAGATGAAGAATCATAGGACCCCTACAGTGGACTAGGAGGCCATTTGACCCATTGTGTATGCACCGACCCTTCGAAAGGCCATCCTGTCCAGGCACAAACCCCCATCCTATCTCTATAACCCTACCCAATCCTTGCACGCTTGGGGCAAATTAGCATGGCCAATCCACCTAACCTGCATGTCTTTGGACTTTGGGAGGAAACCAAACCACCCAGAGGGAACCCACGCAGACACGGGGAGAACGTGCAAACTTCACACAGTCATCCAAAGTCGGAATAGAACTGGATCCTTGCATTGTGAGGCACCAGTGTTAACCACTGTATCACCTAATTTCAGATTTTGGTCATGGCACTTCCTTTGCCAGTGCAGGGACAAGACCACGTTGGCCTCAGCCATAGGGAGAGCACGATGAATAAGCTCATGGAAAGGTTCTCAGAAACGGCAATAGTCACGAGGAGTCTTATCTGAGTGGCTTGATGTATTGACCGTGAATATTCTATGGTCAAATTGAATGAAGATCTTTATTACTTAATAAGCTTTATTAGTGTCTCAAGTAGGCTTATATTATCACTGTAATGAAGTTACTGTGAGCACGTTCTCCCCGTGTCTGCATGGGTTTCCTTCTGTTTGCCGCCCACAGTCCAAAGGTGAATGGGTTAGGTGGATTGCATGCTAATTTGCCCCACGGACGGGGGATTGAGCCTAGGCAGGGTGGTCTTTCAAAGGATTGGTGAACCCGCACCGGGTCGGAGAATCGGCGGGGCGGGGCATGCCGGGCAGTCACTACGGTGCCGGTCGGGGGCCATAGAAAGTGCCCCCCACCCCCCAGCAATTCTCTGCGTTCGACGGGCCGAGTGCCCGCTGAGTTCCGATGAGTCCCGTCGACGGGCCCTCAGCGTTCTGGCTGCGGGGCAGTCCTGGTGGGGGAGCGGGTGAACCAACTCCAGGAGGGCCTCCACGGTGGCCAGGCCCGCGATCGGGGGCAACTGATCGGCGGGTGGGCTCATTCCGGAGGTAGGCCTATGGGCGTGATTCTCCAAAACGGAGAGAAAACAGCCGATGCCGGAGTGTCTCACTCCGGCGTCGGAGGCCGCTCCTCGCCCCCTATTCTTCCCCCCACCCCCGGCTAGGAGCGGCGTTGTGCGAATCTCGGGCGCCGGGCCTTGACGCTTGCGTCAAAGCAGCGCGCCGAGAATGCCTAAATGATGTCAGCCGCGCATGCGCAGGTTGGCCGGCTCCAACCCGCGCATGCGCAGTTGCCGTCTTCCCTTCCGCTGCCCCTCAAGACATGGTGGCTTGATCTTAGGGGGCGGCAGAAGGAAAAGGGTGCGTCTCTTAGAGACGCCGGCCCGACGATCGGTGGGCACCGACCGCGGGCCAGTCACCTCACAAGCACGCCCGTGGTGCTCGATCCTCTCTCCGCCCCCCACAGGCGCCACACTTACCTGTCGCGCGAAGTTCACGACAGGTGTGGTTGCCGCCGGCGTAAACCGGTCGGAATCTTCAGGCCGCTTGGCCCATCCGGGAAAAACGGCGAGCGACGATTCTCCGAGCGATTTTGGAGGGGGTTTGGAGAATCGCAGGGGTGGCAGGGCGGCATGGTGTGATTTGCCCGGCCCTCCCGCGGTTCTCCCCCCCCCCCCCCCCCCCCCGGCGTGGGGAGCGGAGAATCGCAGCCTATGTTCCTCCACGCCAGTCCATTGTAGGGATCCGCCATATTGCCCAGACAACAGCGCAGAGACAGCTGTGACGCACATGCGCGAACCCGCGCCGGCTATGGTGGGGCCGGCTTTTGGTGCCAGAACAGCGCACAGCACTCCAGCGCCGTTCTAGCCCCCGAGGAATGGGTGAATGCCTGGGCCTGGAGGCCCGTTGACGCCAGCGTCACTTGCGCCGGTTTTGACACCGGCGTCAGAACTTGGCCGGGATTTCGGAGAATCCCGGCCATGGTTATATGAGCTATGGATTCAATGGAAGCTACGTTGGAGGATCTGGGTGTGGGAGAGGTTCTGTGAAAGGCATGTTGGAAGAACCGTTGTTGGCGAAGGTTGATGGCAGCACCTACTTGTGATCTCAAACACAGCAGGCTGGAAATCCTTTAATGCAGATGGGTTTTTTTCATGTAAGTCTGGCATGGAAAATGTCCCATCATCCATTCCTCCCAGCCATTTAGGACTATGGGCTAACACCTCAGCAACATCTCTACATGGTCTGGCTGTTCAATTTTTTCCTCCTCCTCCTCTGAAGATTCCTATCACTCATGACCTTCATGTAGCTCCAGTTCCTCCCTTCTTTGTATTGTGAGGTTATCCAAAAGTCAGTATACTATCACAGTGCAGGATCCCTTTGAGAATCCATGCTGGAGGGCTCCCCCAGACCAAGTAAGGCACCAGAAATGTATCTTCAGGAGACCAATGACTTGATTGATGGCTTCCTTAGAGGAGGTACCGCGGTAACTGTGGCATTCCTCTGTTTTTTGTCATTGGGTTCCCCACTGGTGTCATGAACAATGCCTTCAGTAGATGTCCATTATTACCCAGGAGCCATCAATGGTGGGTATGTTGCGGGGTGAACAGCTCCTGAGACTGACTCAGAATGAAAAGGTTGTGGAAACTGCCAGGAAAACTTGTGAACACTTGTGCAAATCTTTTGTGGTGGTTGCAAATAAGCTGCATGTTGAGTGAGTAGAAGCCCCGTTCACAAATGCCCCACTTGATCCATTGGTATTTTAATGGCCACGTGAGTGCAGTTGACCACCCTTTGTATCCGAGGGAATCCTGCCATTGAGGGTTTGGCTGGCTGCATTTATAGAAAATGTGATGAAGCCAGATACCCTTACAGCTGGCATCAGTCACATTTGTTATGCAGTTAGGGGCCGCCAATTGCAAAATTCTACAAATATCCACAGCTGATACCTGAAAGGAGCCGGAAGCAAAGAAATCCAACTGTGACCTTCAATGCTGCAGGCACTGGGTGGCCACCCAGTCCTTTAGGACTGAGGTCCTCATCTAAAAGTGCACAGATGTCCGTGATCACCGTCTTCAACAGGTGCAGCCCTGTGGGCACTGCTGCTCCGATAGCTCCATTTAAGCTGACTCTTTGTCGATATATCCGCTGACGAGGGTTGCACCTTCTTCTGCCTCATGTCCCGTGACCAACCCAGCTGTAGAATTCACCGCCTGTGGCTGTGCTCCTCCACTTCCATGGGCCACCTGACCACTGAAAAAATTGGGCCACACATCATGGGGCCACAAGACTTGTAACATCAGCCGTATTAGACTGTCAATGCATCACTGCCCAGGTCCCTGCTCCTGCAGTGAACCATCCCAGCTACCTCCCTCTTTGTGCTCTTTTAATAAACTTGTAAGTTAATAAAAAATAAACTGAAAAGGGGGTGTTAGCTGCTGATGGGACATTGTAATTAAAACATGACTTTAAAAGGACATTTAATAAATCAAATTATTAATAATAATAACCTTTTCTTGTCACAAGTATGAAGTTACTGTGAAAAGCCCCTTGTTCTGCATTACAAACCAGCTATCTAGTCCACTGAGCTAAACCAGCCCTTTAACTGATGTTCCCGCGGTTGATGATGCACTCCAGCCCCCAAAGTGCCCAGTGGTCATGGAAGGCCTCAAGCATGCCACCGGACACCGTAGGCTTCCTCTCCAAGGACACCGGGTGTGAACATAGCCATGGAAGAGTGGCAGACTGTCAGGCGATGACCCTCTTAACCCCCACTGCCTGGACCTGTCAGTGGCTACCTTGGCTGGCCCAGGAGCAGGCTTACAAGGAGGGCCTCCTCCCTGTCTGTCACCCACCGCACCAGGTGACCAAAGATCCCGATTGTGGGGTTGAAGTGCAACCAAAATTTGAGGAGAAGCCTCTTCAAATAATCAGAAAGGGCTGCAACCTCTGACAACCTTTTTAATGTAAGAAGTCTTACAACACCAGGTTAAAGACCAACAGGTTTGTTGCGAATCACTAGCTTTTGGAGCACTGTTCCTTCCTCAGGTGAATGAAGAGGTGGGTTCCAGAAACATATAGATAGACAAATTCAAAGATGCAATAGGATACTTTGAATGCGAGTCTTTGCTGGTGATTAAGTCTACAGGTCCAGACGGAGCAACTGGAGAGAGGGATAATCACAGGTTAAAGAGGTGTGAATTGTCTCAAACCAGGACAGTTGGTAGGATTTTGCAAGCCCAGGCCAGATGGTGGGGGGTGAATGTAATGCGACATGAATCCAAGGTCCTGGTTGAGGCCGCACTCATGTGCGCAGAACTTGGCTATAAGTTTCTGCTCGGCAATTTTGTATTGCCGCACGTCCTAAAAGCCGCCTTGGAGAACGCTTATCCGGAGATCAGAGGCTGAATGCCCTTGACTGCTGAAGTGTTCCCTGACTCGAAGGGAACATTCCTGCCTGGCGATTGTCACGCGATGTCTGTTATATTCATTGATGGATCATCCACAACTCTCTGGGCTAGAAAATTCTCTTCACGGATTGTGGATCCGAGAAAGAACCTTTTCTGCCTCGCCATTCATTGCGGACTCCTCAAGGCCGCAGAAAACACAGGAGTCTTTGAAGCACATTAACCTACAATTACTGGGGACTGCTGCATACAACACCTCCACGTCAGGCCCCCGATGGAAAAGGGGAAGACTCCCACACAGAGAACCCGCCACTGGCGATCCTCACCACTGCGGGATGGCAACTTCCCTCTTTACAGCACTGGCAGGATATCAATTTCCTGAGACAATGGTTTCCTGCTGTGCAGCTGCTTCTGCGAGCCTGCCAGGTTGCTGATACAGCGGAGGGTTCATGCGCTGTTCACAAGATCTCATCTCAGTCAGGTACACCTTAATAATTGCCATTTAATTGTGGTAAATAGCTACTCCCCAGTCAGGCGCCTCTGTTGCTTTGGTCCCACCTCTAGCAGAAGGACTTGGATGCAGGAACACGTCCTCGCTGTCAACAGAGGTGGTACCAGAGGATTGGAGAGTGGCGAATGTCGTGCCCCTGTTCAAAAAAGGGAATAGGGATAACCCTGGGAATTACAGGCCAGTTAGTCTTACTTTGGTGTTAGGCAAAGTAATGGAAAGGGTACTGAGGGATAGGATTTCTGAGCATCTGGAAAGACACTGCTTGATTAGGGATAGTCAGCACGGATTTGTGATGGGTAGGTCTTGCCTTACAAGTCTTATTGACTTCTTTGAGGAGGTGACCAAGCATGTGGATGAAGGTAAAGCAGTGGATGTAGTGTATATGGATTTTAGTAAGGCATTTGATAAGGTTCCCCATGGTAGGCTTATGCAGAAAGTAAAGAGGCATGGAATAGTGGGAAATTTGGCCAGTTGGATAATGAACTGGCTAACCGATAGAAGACAGAGAGTGGTGGTGGATGGCAAATATTCAGCCTGGAGTCCAGTTACCAGTGGCGTACCGCAGGGATCAGCTCTGGGTCCTCTGCTGTTTGTGATTTTCATTAACAACTTGGATGAGGGAGTTGAAGGGTGGGTCAGTAAATTTGCAGATGATATGAAGATTGGTGGAGTTGTGGATAGTGAGGAGGGCTGTTGTCGGCTTCAAAGAGACATAGATAGGATGCAGAGCTCGGCTGAGAAGTGGCAGATGGAGTTTAACCCTGACAAGTGTGAGGTTGTCCATTTTAGAAGGACAAATATGAATGCGGAATACAGGGTTAACGGTAGGGTTCTTGCTAATGTAGAGGAGCAGAGAGATCTTGGGGTCTATTTTCATAGATCTTTGAAAGTTGCCACTCAAGTGGATAGAGCTGTGAAGAAGGCCAATGGTGTGCTAGCGTTCATTAGCAGAGGGATTAAATTTAAGAGCTGTGGGGTGATGATGCAGCTGTACAAAACCTTGGTCAGGCCACATTTGGAGTACTGTGTACAGTTCTGGTCACCTCATTTTAGGAAGGATGTGGAAGCTTTGGAAAAGGTGCAAAGGAGATTTACCAGGATGTTGCCTGGAATGGAGAGTAGGTCTTACGAGGAAAGGTTGAGGGTGCTAGGCCTTTTCTCATTAGAACGGAGAAGGTTGAGGGGCGACTTAATAGAGGTTTATAAGATGATCAGGGGAATAGATAGACAGTCAGAGACTTTTCCCCGGGTGGAACAAACCATTACAAGGGGACATAAATTTAAGGTAAATGGTGAACGATATAGGGGGGATATCAGAGGTAGGTTCTTTACCCAGAGAGTAGTGGGGGCATGGAATGCACTGCCTGTGGAAGTAGTTGAGTCGGAAACGTTAGGGACCTTCAAGCGGCTATTGGATAGGTACATGGATTAGGGTAGAATAATGGAGTGTAGATTAATTTCTTCTTAAGGGCAGCACGGTACCATTGTGGATAGCACAATTGCTTCACAGCTCCAGGGTCCCAAGTTCGATTTCGACTTGGGTCACTGTCTGTGTGGAGTCTGCACATCCTCCCCGTGACTGCGTGGGTTTCCTCCGGGTACTCCGGTTTCCTCCCACAGTCCAAAGATGTGCATGTTGGGTGGATTGGCCATGATAAATTGCCCTTCGTGTCCAAAACTCTCTGATTAACCTAGGACAAAAGTTCGGCACAACATCATGGGCCGAAGGGCCTGTTCTGTGCTGTATTTCTCTATTTCTATTTCAATCCAGCATCCAACGTGCTAAAAGAATTCCCTGTGTTCCGATGCTCCAAAACCACCTCTGCGAGGCTCATTATGTTCTGCCCTAAATCCCAATGTAACCTGTTCTGAGACAAGATCAGTGCACGTATTAGAGTTTCAAAGGGTCCTTTGGTTCAAAAGATGTGACAAAACCTCTTGAAGATTTTGTTCCCTCGCCACTCATTTTACCTTATGTTGCAGTAAATGCATTATAGATACTTAAACAATGAAAATTCTTTTTGCTAGAATAACGGAATTTTTTTAAAGAAGAAAACGGATGATCCCCAATTTCAGAAGATTCACAGGCCTCCTACATCTTAGACGATATAACTATAAGCTGTTGTTGATTCAGTCAACAAACGACTTCCATAAATACATTGCAATGGAAACTGCTCTGTGTACTTGTTCAACAAATGCTGTTATTTATTTTTCTTTATCTATACACCAGTGTTAAAAGCATATCTACCATTTCAAAATGTTCTTTAAGGAGGTGTCAGTTGGTGTGTGCCGTGTCTGATAAGTTAAATGACCAGGAAGCTGTCACATTCAGTCAGTCAGTTCTAATTGAGCTGAACTTGCTCCAGGATAGGTACGCATGCTCCAGTTCAGTTCAATGTCTTGGAGCTATTGAGGGGAAAAGAATCAGGCAGGGTTACTGCTCCTGCCACTGCTAGTAAGTGAGTGAGTCAGCATGCACATACATCAAGGGTGGAATTTTATTATAACTGACCCACATGTGGGAGGGCCTGTGGTAATGGGCCGGGAACCTGTTGGTTTCAGTGGCGGACTTTGCCATGCTTCTTTAAATCAGCCGCAGCATTAACACCTGACTCTGGCCTTCCCAACCAATGATAGAGTGCAGGTATAATGGTGATCTCCAACAGTCAATTAAAGGCTCTGTATTTAAAGGGACAGGCACCCTAGGAGGGGTCAAAATAGCTGAATTGTGTATTATTTGTGAAGGCAGAAGAAAAAATAAAGATACCAGGAAGACATGGGAAGGCTGTCCCCAGCCCAGTTGTTGGACTCCTCTCTGGAGTCGATGTGGGAGGTGGCGAGGGTCAGAGGTGAAGTGTTGTTCCCCGCAGAACGGAGGAAGAACCCAGCTGCCCAAATCAAACTGGCATGGGTGGAGGTCACTGAGTTTGTAAGCAACAGGAATATGGCCTCTTGCTGTTGGAGGGTGGTCCCTTGTAACAGGAGTGTATCCCCTCGCAGCTGGCGTGTAGCCCCTTGCAGCTGGAGTATGGTCCCTTGCAGCTGGAGTATGGTCCCTTGCAGCTGGCGTGTAGCCCCTTGCAGCTGGCGTGTAGCCCCTTGCAGCTGCAGTGTGGCCTCTTGTAGATGGAGTGTGGCCCCTTGCAGCTGGAGTGTGACCTCTTGCAGCTGGAGTGTGGTCCCTTGCAGCTGGAGTGTAGCCCCTTGCAGCTGGAGTGTGGTCCCTTGCAGCTGGAGTGCGGCCCCTTTTAGCTGGAGTGTAGCCCCTTTTAGCTGCAGTGTGTCCCCTTGCAGCTGGAGTGTGACCCCTTTTAGCTGGAGTGTGACCCCTTGCAGCTGGAGTGTTGCCCCTTGCAGCTGGAATGTGACCCCTTGCAGCTGGAGTGTGGCCCCTTGCAGCTGGTGTATGGTCCCTTGCAGCTGGAGTGTGGTCACTTGTAGCTGGAGTGTGGCCCTTTATAGCTGGAGTATGGCCCCTTGCAGCTGGAGTGTGCCCCCTTGCAGCTGGAGTATGGCCCCTTGCAGCTGGTGTGTGGCCCCTTGCAGCTGGAGTGTGGCCCCTTGCAGCTGGAGTGTGGCCCCTTGCAGCTGGTGTATGGTCCCTTGCAGCTGGAGTGTGGTCCCTTGTAGCTGGAGTGTGGCCCCTTATAGCTGGAGTATGTCCGCTTGCAGCTGGAGTGTAGCCCCTCGCAGATGGAGTATGGCCCCCTCGCAGCTGGAGTGTGGCCCCCTGCAGCTGCAGTGTGGTCCCTTGCAGCTGGAGTGTGGTCCCTTGCAGCTGGAGTGTGGCCTCTTGCAGCTGGAGTGTGGTCCCTTGCAGCTGGAGTGTGGTCCCTTGCAGCTGGGGTGTGGCCCCTTGCAGCTGGAGTGTGGTCCCTTGCAGCTGGAGTGTGGTCCCTTGCAGCTGGAGTGTGGTCCCTTGCAGCTGGAATATGTCCGCTTGCAGCTGGAGTGTGGTCCCTTGTAGCTGGCGTGTAGCCCCTTGCAGCTGGAGTGTGGTCCCTTGCAGCTGGAATATGTCCGTTTGCAGCTGGAGTGTGGTCCCTTGCAGCTGCAGTGTAGCCCATTGCAGCTGGAGTGTAGCCCCTCGCAGCTGGAGTGTGGCCCCTTGCAGCTGGAGTGTGGTCCCTTGCAGCTGGAGTGTGGTCCCTTGCAGCTGGAATATGGCCGCTTGCAGCTGGAGTGTGGCCCCTTGCAGCGGGAGTGTGGCCCCTTGCAGCTGGAGTGTGATCCTTGCAGCTGGAGTGTGGTCCCTTGCAGCTGGAGTGTGGTCTCTTGCAGCTGGAGTGTGGTCTCTTGCAGCTGGAGTGTGACCCCTTTTAGCTGGAGTGTGTCCCCTTGCAGCTGGAGTGTGGTCCCTTGTAGCTGGAGTATGGTCCCTTGCAGCTGGAGTATGGCCCCTTTTAGCTGGAGTGTGTCCCCTTGCAGCTGGAGTGTGGTCCCTTGCAGCTGGAGTATGGTCCCTTGCAGCTGGAGTGTGGCCCTTGCAGCTGGAGTATGGTCCCTTGCAGCTGGAGTGTGGTCTCTTGCAGCTGGAGTGTGGTCCCTTGCAGCTGGAGTGTGGTCCCTTGCAGCTGCAGTGTTTCCCCTTTTAGCTGGAGTGTGTCCCCTTTTAGCTGGAGTGTGGCCCCTTGCAGCTGGTGTGTGGCCCCTTGCAGCTGGAGTGTGGCCCCTTGCAGCTGGAGTGTGGCCCCTTGCAGCTGGAGTGTGGCCCCTTGCAGCTGGAGTGTGGCCCCTTGCAGCTGGAGTGTGGCCCCTTGCAGCTGGAGTGTGGCCCCTTGCAGCTGGAGTGTGGTCCCTTGCAGCTGGAGTGTGGCACCTTGCAGCTGGAGTGTGGTCCCTTGCAGCTGGAGTGTGGTACAATGAAACTAGAATAAGGTCCCTTCCAGCTGCAGTGTGGCCCCTTGCAACTGCAGTGTGGTCCTTTGCAGCTGGAATATGGCCCCTTGCAGCTGGAGTATGGTCCCTTGCAGCTGGAGTATGGTCCCTTGCAGCTGGAGTGTGGTCCCTTGCAGCTGGAGTATGGTGCCTTGCAGCTGGTATGGTGCCTTGCAGCTGCAGTGTTTCCCCTTTTAGCTGGAGTGTGGCCCCTTTTAGCTGGAGTGTGGCCCCTTTTAGCTGGAGCATGGCCCCTTGCAGCTGGAGTGTGGCCCCTTGCAGCTGGAGTGTGGCCCCTTTTAGCTGGAGTGTGGCCCCTTGCAGGTGATTAAGAAGGCAAATGGAATTTTGTCCTTCATTGCTCGAGGGATGGAGTTTCAGACTAGGGAGGTTATGTTGCAATTGTATAAGGTGTTAGTGCGGCCACACCTGGAGTATTGTGTTCAGTTTTGGTCTCCTTACTTGAGAAAGGACGTACTGGCACTGGAGGGTGTGCAGAGGAGATTCACTAGGTTAATCCCAGAGCTGAAGGGGTTGGATTATGAGGAGAGGGTGAGTAGACTGGGACTGTACTCGTTGGAATTTAGAAGGATGAGGGGGGAATCTTATAGAAACATATATAATTATGAAGGGAATAGATAGGATAGATGCGGGCAGGTTGTTTCCACTGGTGGGTGAAAGCAGAACTAGGGGGCATAGCCTCAAAATAAGGGGAAGTAGATTTAGGACTGAGTTTAGGAGGAACTTCTTCACCCAAAGGGTTGTGAATCTATGGAATTCCTTGCCCAGTGAAGCAGTTGAGGCTCCTTCATTACATGTTTTTAAGGTAAAGATAGATAGTTTTTTGAAGAATAAACGGATTAAGGGTTATGGTGTTCGGGCCGGAAAGTGGAGCTGAGTCCACAAAAGATCAGCCATGATCTCATTGAATGGCAGAGCAGGCTCGAGGGGCCAGATGGCCTACTCCTGCTCCTAGTTCTTATGTTCTTACAGCTGCAATGAATTCCCTTACAGCAGGAGTGTAGTCCCTTCCAACTGAAATGTGGTTCATTGCAGCTGAAGTGCGACCCCTTGCCGCCGGAAGCTGGTCCCTTGCAGTTTGAATGTGGTCCCTTGCAGATGGAGTATAGCCCCTTGCAGCTGGTGTGTGGCCCCTTGCAGATGGAGTATAGCCCCTTGCAGCTGGTGTGTGGCCCCTTGCAGCTGGTGTGTGGCCCCTTGCAGCTGGAGTGTGGCCCCTTGCAGTTGGAGTGTGGCCCCTTGCAGCTGGAGTGTGGTCCCTTGCAGCTGGAGTGTGGCCCCTTGCAGCTGGAGTGTGGTCCCTTGCAACTGGAGTGTGGCCCCTCGCAGCTGGAGTGTGGTCCCTTGCAGCTGGAGTGTGGTCCCTTGCAGCTGGAATATGACCCCTTGCAGCTGGAGTATGGTCCCTTGCAGCTGGAGTGTGGCCCCTTGCAGCTGGAGTGTGGCCCCTTGCAGCTGGAGTGTGGCCCCTTGCAGCTGGAGTGTGTCCCCTTGCAGCTGGAGTGTGGCCCCTTGCAGCTGGAGTGTGTCCCCTTGCAGCTGAAGTATGGTCCCTTGCAGCTGCAGTGTTTCCCCTTGCAGCTGGAGTGTGGCCCCTTGCAGCTGGAGTGTGTCCCCTTGCAGCTGAAGTATGGTCCCTTGCAGCTGCAGTGTTTCCCCTTTTAGCTGGAGCGTGGCCCCTTTTAGCTGGAGTGTGGCCCCTTGCAGCTGGAGTGTGGCCCCTTGCAGCTGGAGTATGGTCCCTTGCAGCTGGAGTGTGGCACCTTGCAGCTGGAATGTGGTCCCTTGCAGCTGGAGTATGGTCCCTTGCAGCTGGAGTGTGGCACCTTGCAGCTGGAGTGTGGCCCCTTGCAGCTGGAGTATGGTCCCTTGCAGCTGGAGTGTGGTCCCTTGCAGCTGCAGTGTGTCTCCTTGCAGGTGATTAAGAAGGCAAATGGAATTTTTTCCTTCACTGCTAGAGGGATGGAGTTTCAGACTAGGGAGGTTATGCTGCAATTGTATAAGGTGTTAGTGAGGCCACACCTGGAGTATTGTGTTCAGTTTTGGTCACCTTACCTGAGAAAGGACGTACTGGCGCTGGAGGGTGTGCAGAAGAGATTCACTGGGTTAATCCCAGAGCTGAAGGGGTTGGATTATGAGGAGAGGTTGAGTAGACTGGGACTGTACTCGTTGGAATTTAGAAGGATGAGGGGGGGTCTTATAGAAACATATAAAATTATGAAGGGAATAAATAGGATAGATGCGGGCAGGTTGTTTCCACTGGCGGGTGAAAGCAGAACTAGGGGACATAGCCTCAAAATAAGGGGAAGTAGATTTAGGACTGAGTTTAGGAGGAACTTCTTCACCCAAAGGGTTGTGAATCTATGGAATTCCTTGCCCAGTGAAGCAGTAGAGGCTACTTCATTAAATGTTTTTAAGATAAAGATAGATAGCTTTTTGAAGAATAAACGGATTAAGGGTTATGGTGTTCGGGCCGGAAAGTGGAGCTGAGTCCACAAAAGATCAGCCATGAACTCATTGAATGGCGGAGCAGGCTCGAGGGGCCAGATGGCCTACTCCTGCTCCTAGTTCTTATGTTCTTATGTTCTTACAGCTGCAGTTTAGTCCCTTACAGCAGGAGTGTAGTCCCTTCCAACTGAAATGTGGTTCCTTGCAGCTGAAGTGCGACCCCTTGTCGCCGGAAGCTGGTCCCTTGCAGTTTGAGTGTGGTCCCTTGCAGCTGGAATGTGCTCCCTTGCAGCGGGCGTGCAGCCCTTTGCAGCAGGATACAGTGCAAGAGGTTTACACCCTAAGGAGGGTTATAAAGATGGTGATATAACACATTCAGGTGCCAACTCCCACATTCTGGCTGCACAACACCCCTCAGAAAAGCACACGTTATGGCTCCATTGATTTCCCCTCTTTCCAGGACCCTCCTCACACCCCGTATGGACAGCCAACACTGACACTCACCCTCAGCTAATTGACGTCTCACACCCATTCTTCACTGTCTAGCTCCACAAATGCTGTCATTCCATTCTTTCCACCCACTCCATTGACACTTGTCACACACTCATGCTGAATTGAAGTCACCATTGACTGAGCTGCTGTGATAGGCACAATGTAGAATTGGAACGCTTGACCCATGTCAGCAATAATTCCTGGGTGGGATTCTCCATCGGCCAATGCCAGAATCGCAAAATCCAATTAGGCAGAGACTTGGTTCCGATGACAAAATAGCAGCGGGCGCCAATGTGAGGCCAAATTGCAATTCTCCGTCGCCTTGACGCAGCGTCAATGCGTTCCGGAAAGCACGAACAGTAAAACACCATTTACATATCCTTAGCGGGCCTGACCTTGTATTCTCCAGGGCCTCTGTGATTCTCTGCTTCCTGTGGGACAAATTCCTGATGGCGAGGTTCACTTGTGCTTTTAAAAATCGTGAAACCGGCGTCATGGCTGATGAGGGAGAGAGAGTAAGTAGGGAACACAGAGGCACGAACGTGCGCTGCCGGCCGGTTCTGGCCGGGCTGGCTGGGGTTGGGGGTACGGCCCTCTCCGGGACCAGAGCGTATACCAGCGGAGCCTGCCCCAGAGGAACAGGAAGCAGCTGCCCGGAATGGAGAGCAGGCGTAGGAGGAGGGGGTGCCAAGGAGGCGCAGCATGTACCAGCATGCCTGTCATTCGTGGGTTTGCCGGACCGGGCATGCCGTCGAAGACTCTGACTGAGCAGGGGGACACGCAGCATATCTGCCAGATCATAGTGCACCTGGCATCGTGGGGGAATGGGGGAGGACCCACTCCCGGACCTGTCCAGGATCTCACAGATCTCAGTGCACAGGTGCATCCGCGCCGTCATGGAGCCTGTATGCCCGGTCAGCACAATGCATCCATTTTAATGTGGACCAAGCCCACCAGGATACCCTGGCAGCAGGGTTCGCCACCATCGACAGGCTGCCTGGCTCCAGGTGGTGATCGATGGGATGCATCACCCTATGAACACAAGCAGATGACAGGGCGCTCTACACAAATCGAAAGGGGTACCACTCGATGAACATGTAGCTGATCTGTGAACACGAGCTGCGGCCAATAGCCGGGCCATGTGCACGACACCTTCACCCTGGCACACTCGATGATTCCTGACATGTTTGTGACCCCCCACCCCTCCCAGCTGCGAGGCTGGCTCCTGGGTGGCAGGGGCTATCCACTGCGGTCGTGGCAGAAGACGCCAAACCGGAGACTACAGACTGACGCAGAGACCCGCTACAACGGCGCCCATGCAGCTACCCGGGGTGTGATTGAGCGGTACTTCGGTATCCTGAAGATGTGGTTCAGTGCCTGGACTGCTCTGGAGGGGCCCTCAGTATGGCTCTGAGAGGGTCGCTCACACCATGGCAGCCTGCTGCATCCTCCACAACATTGCGCAGCAGAGCGGTGATGTGCTGGAGGAGGATGGAGGCCATGCCTCGTCCGATGAGGAGGATGCGGGGGAGGACATTGGGCCCAGGTAGCACGGGAAGCCCCCGCTCACCCCCCTACCTGTAACCCTCTCCGTGATACATACCTGCCACACTAGATAGTGCGGGCCCTGGGTTGCCAGTAACAGCGGGTCTGGTCCATGGGATGAAGGGTGACGACAAGCCGCCTTGCGATGAACTCTGGTGCTCTGCATCGTCTGACAATGCTAAATTGCCCCTTAGGGT
Organism: Scyliorhinus canicula; assembly: GCF_902713615.1. NCBI lineage: Eukaryota > Metazoa > Chordata > Chondrichthyes > Carcharhiniformes > Scyliorhinidae > Scyliorhinus > Scyliorhinus canicula. The sequence goes on along the minus strand of NC_052148.1, from coordinate 173,956,682 downwards.
GGGGTAGCAGGAATAGGACGGGGATTAGGCCTACGTAGTGTGGTCGTTTGAAGGTTTGGTACAGAGTCGATGGGCCGAATGGCCTCCTTCTTCACTGTAGGGATTCTATGATTCTAAGGTGAATGAATATGACTCGCAATAAAATTAGAAATGACCTGTAAAGCAGGGCAGCAGCTATGCATGTCCACTGATTAATGGCTTTGCAGCTTATCAGTTTAATCAATTAATGTCTCCCACTGTGCTCATGTCTTGCTGCCCGATGAGTTCCGCACAGCTGCAATTATTTTTTATCGTTTGTATATTTAAATTACTGGCTCATCATAAATGTGCTCCGGTAAAACCCACAAGTGAAAGTGATCATGGCAGCTTTCCACCCCATATCCATTTTTCTGCCGTTTGACCTCCCAGCCTGCACTGGACCCATCTCCCAACCCTCCGTCTGGGCGGTTAAAGCTCTGTCCCAGAAATGTCCGCACTTTTGAATGAGAATGTGATTGGTTTAGGATGTTTAGTCCTCCATGGTGGAATAGTCTAAATGCTCACTTGGAATTTCTGCGACGGTTCTCACAATTATCCTCCGTAACGTTGGCAGAAAGTTTGAAGAAACAGAATAGGTGTCAGTTGTTCCATTTCTCTGGAGCTCCAATGGATCTTCCTCCAAAGTTATGGCAGACGGTCAGGGGCACTTTGGCTAAAATCTGACCGCTCATTTTCTCACCTCCTGCTTCAAGGATGATCACTAGGATGAGATGCCACAAGCAACTGAACCTTAGGATATGTGGGGCAGCACGGTAACATAGTGGTTAGCTTGGGTCACTGTCTGTGTGGAGTCTGCACATCCTCCCCGTGTGTGCGTGGGTTTCCTCCGGGTGCTCCGGTTTCCTCCCACAGTCCAAAGATGTGCAGGTTAGGTGGATTGGCCATGATAAATTGCCCTTAGTGTCCAAAATTGCCCTTAGTGTTGGGTGGGGTTACTGGGTTATGGGGATAGGGTGGAGGTGTTGACCTTGGGGAAGGTGCTCTTTCCAAGAGCCGGTGCAGACTCGATGGGCCGAATGGCCTCCTTCTGCACTGTAAATTCTATGAAAACATTGAATGGTTGGCAAAGAAATTGTAAAAGTGGTGCTGCAGTAGAAACTGCTCATAGATAGACAGAATAAAACTAATGTACCGATGCAAAATCAACTTCTGCAGTCTGAAACAAAACTGCCACATTTCCTTACAGTCAGTGGTGCCATTATAGTCTATAATAATGAAGGTGACATCAAACCTTGCAGTTTCATACACATTAACCTTGAAATCCAGCAGGAATTGGGAATAAAATTGTATTTTATTGCTTCAGTGGGCAACTTGACCTCAGTGTCACAAACAACTCTCAGAAAATAACCAATTTTTCATTGAGGGGTTTCCACACACCACATTGTTCCAAATAAAGACTTAATTTTTGGATAAAATAGGGGATTAGAACAGAAGAAAAAGGATGAAATATTTCCAGAATGTTGTTGTCGGGAAGAGAAAGGTGTCAAGAAGAAACCTGATTCGGGAAAATTGTTTTCTTGTACAAGAAACGTTATCACATCAGGACCTGAGAAAAGATTGCCAAGATTTCCTGATGTTTTAACGCTTGCTGGAGAGGGGGTGCTCGTCAAGAAATCCACAGGATTTTATTTTCGTAAATTAAATGTTTTTCCAATCTTGATAGGTCTTTTGAAAGAGTGTAGTTTCTAATTTGAAAATTAGAATGCCCTCTGGCTAAGATTAATCACAATGACGTTTTTATACCCTCATTATTATCTTAAGTAATTACAAACAGAAATAATTATTCCTTCGTATCTCGAGAGGCACAGTGAAAAAGCTTTGCAATCGTCTTTTGGTGCATGAAATGACGTGTGTGTTAACTTCAGACACTATTAAACCTCCAGTAAGCGGTACGAAGATGGCAGTGTTGAAGCTAAAAGTTACACTAAAAATGCGCTCTCTATTTTTCCCCCATGTATATTCAAACGTGATAGAATGCTCTGAAAGCCACGTATAATAATGGCTGATGTAAGACTCCAAGTAAACTACAAAATTAAGAACCCTTCAAGGGATCAATAGACGATTTGTCAAATCAAACATTAATTGAGTGATGAGTCACCACTCTGTAGTTAGGAATACAATATAGATTAGAATAAAAGCTCCAGATTCAGTAATGTCATTAACTGCGAGGTTAGGAATGCAATAATTTTAGTCTTTCTAATAATAATCTTTGTTAGTCACAAGTAGGCTTACATTAACACTGCAATGAAGTTACTGTGAAAAGCCCCTAGTCGCCACACTCTGGAACCTGTTCGGGTACATATAGGGAGAATTTAGAATGTCTAATTCACCGAACAGCCCGTCATTCGGGACTTGTGGGAGGAAGCCGGAGCACCCGGAGGAAACCCACACAGACACGGGGAGAATGTGCAGACTCCGCACAGATAGTGACCCAGGCCGGGATTGAACCCGGGTCCCTGGTGTTGTGAAGCAACAGTGCTAACCACTGTGCTACCATGCCACCCATCATCACACACAATCAGGATCGGCAGTGTGTCCTCCACAAATTACCCATTTTATTAGGGAATCTTTGTAACTTCATTTGTGATCGCGAGACCTTTCAAATGATCAAACTACTGAATTCTTGACTTCTGTCTTGAACATGATTGAGTTTCCACAGCCCTCTGAAGATTCACCACTTTCTGAGCGAAGAAATATCTCCGTGTCTCAATCTTAAATGGCCTTTCCCTAATTTTCAGATTATGGGCAAAGTTTTCCCATTTTGAGACTGAGGACACCCCCTCCCGGTGGCCGTCAAGATGATGGTCGCCCTGAACCTTTACGCCACGGGGTCCTCCCAGGCACCGACTGGGGACCTGTCCGGGATATTACAGACCTCGATGCACAGGTCCACCCGCGCCGGCACAGAGGTGATTTAACGCACAAAAAACAGAATCCTGTTTTGGACACGTATAGCAGATTGTTTCTAGCCGCTGCAGGCCCTATCTAACGGGACTCTGCTGGGACTGAGCTTGTCAGTGCAGGAAAAGTACTCGCGGATCAGGGTGCCACGATCCTTCGACCCTCCTTCCCCCCTCTGCTCCTCCACCCCGGCCTCCAGACACTCCCACTGCCCCAATGTATCTCTTAGGGTGTTCTCGAGCCCCACTTCACCTCACCTCTTAATTGCAGGCCATCCCTGTGTCTGATCCCTGGCACGGGAGACTCAGCACCTGGGCACCTGGGCACCTTGGCCCTGCCCACCTGGCACCTTGCCAGTTTCCCTGACAGTCTGAGTGCCAGTGGGAGAGCCAGTGTGCTATCCTGCCCAGAGCCCAACCATCCAGGGGCTTCGAATGACATGGGAACCCCCCTCTCCCCAGGTGCCGTTACGTCTGGTCCTTGTTTGTCTGGACAGTACTAAACGGAGCCCTGTCGAGGTCTCCCAGGCACGGGCGTTAGGTCCCTTGTACTGGGAGAATCTGGCGTAGATTTATTTAAATTAGCATAATGGCTCAGTTAAATGTTAACCTGGATCAAGCCCAGAGAGGATGGGATCCAGGTCGTGACACTCGTGAGGGCATTCCAAGTGTCGCAAATCTCCCAAGTTTAATGGCCTCGTCACGCCAGCGGGTCGGGTGCGACGAGGTCATTAGATCACGGCCCTATGTGTGGTGTCCGGCGGTTCCGGTGGTGCCTGTCTGCCGACTGGAATGGCGGGATTCCATGCCAGATTCTGCACTTGGAAGCTCATTAATTTTGCACCGACGATCCTGATGGGTTGGCAGCTGATTAGCCTGCCTGCCTTCAGCTGACGGATTCAGAGGTCCTGCCACCATATTTAAACACCAGTCCAGCACACTCATATCGCTCTCTCCAGCCCAGTTGCCTTCACTAGATTGTGTAAGATGTCAGCAACCTGTCGTGTTATTCACCCTGGGGTAACACGGACTGCAACTGGATGCAGTTAGACTGGAAAATTGACACCAAACTTAGACATTGGTTCAATACGATTTATTGAATTTCTGTAACAGTGCATACAGCTTGCTGTGGGTTGATACTCTACTAATCTAAGTGTGCTAACTATAACTAACTAGACCAGACTAGCTCTGAGCCACATGTAGAAGGTGCTAACTGATATATACACCCTGACTGTCACTACAGTTGTCACCAGTGGGAAAGAGGCGGAGTGCTGACGCCTCATGTGCTTTATAGTGGGAGACCACCCTCTAGTGTTCTGTCTGGTAATTGGTTGTACTGGGTGTCTGTCACTGCCTGTCTGTATCTCATTATGTGCATGAGTGCATATCATGACATCCCCCCTTTTTAAAAAAAATTGTCGGTTGCTTAGAACATATGCGACAGTATATACAGATATAACTATTTACAGTATATGGCGAGTGAATGAATATGTACATGGAAGGTGTCCAGCGTGCAGATACAGAACAATATGTACAAGATAAATGTCAAGTCCAATCTTTGGGGCTGGCATCGGATCCTTGTCGACTGCCTGAGAGGTGGAGGTGGGGGGGACGGTGCCTTAACAGGCGGGATGGCAGCCAGACTGGTGGCCTCGTGGCGTAAGGTGTCCGGAGGAGGCATAACAACATCTGGACACCTGGAAAGGTGAGATTTGGTGGCGGGCAGGCAAGTTTGCGTAGCGCGCTCTGTTGCACCTGACAAAGGAGCCATCAGCCATACGAACCACAAATGACCTGGGAGCAGCCTGTTGAACAACAACAGCTGGGGCTGACTAGGTAGCTTGATGCTAACAGCATCTTCCAGAGATAGCACAGGCAAATCGGTAGCATGAGCATCATATGTCAGCTTTTGCCGGTTCCTGAGTTGCTGCATCTTTTGCAGCACTAGGAGGTGATCCAGGTCGTCCGCAGGTCTTTATTCATAGGGAGTTGTGCTGGAGACATACCGGTGGACAGAGGGGTTGCCCTGGATGCCAGCAGTGCAAGGTTGAACTCAGGAGCAGAGTCCGCAGCCTTGCAGCGCAGTTGCTTCACGATATGGATTCCTTTCTCAACCTTCCCGTTAGACTGTGGGTAGTGTGGGTTTGAGGTAATGTGTTTGAATTGGTACAGCTTGGCGAAATTGGACCACTCTTGGCTGTGGAAGCAGGGACCATTGTCACTCATGACAGTGAGCGGAATACCATGCCTGGAAAATGTCCCCTTGCAGTCCTTGATGACTGTCCTTGATGTGAGGTCTGATAGCTTCACAACTTCTGGATAACTTGAGAAGTAATCTATGATGAGCACATAGTCACGCCCATTGGTGTGAAAAAGGTTGATTCCCACCTTGGACCACGGAGAGGTCACTATCTTGTTTTGCTGGAGTGTTTCTTTGGCTTGAGCAGGCTGGAAACGTTGGCAGGTCGCACAATTGCGGACTATGTTGGATATGCCCTGGTTGATTCCAGGCCAATAGACAGCCTTCTGGGCCCTGTCCCTACATTTTTCGACACCGAGGTGTCCCTCGTGGATTTCTTTGAGCACTAAGCTCTGCAGGCTGCGAGGAATAATGATACGATCTAGCTTGAGGAGGATCCCCTCGACAACTGTCAGCTCGTCCTTAACATTAAAGAACTGAGGGCATTGCCCTTTCTGCCAACCATTTGCAAGGTGATGCATGACCTGCTGCAGAAGACGGTCCTTGGCAGTCTTTTCTCGAATGTTGATCACTCTTTCATCTGAGGCCGGGAGGTTGCTGGCACACAGCTGCACCTGTGCCTCAATTTGGCGGATGAAGTCAACCTGTTCACAGGGCGAGGTGATGGAGTGTGACAGGGTATCCGCAATGATTAACTCTTTGCCTGGTGTGTACTAACTCAAAATCGTACCTTCGGAGTCGAAGGAGAATGCGCTGAAGCTTGGGCGTCATGTCATTCAAGTCCTTATGAATGATAAGGACCAAGAGTCTGTGGTCAGTCTTCACTGTGAATGTTGGTAGACCGTAGACGTAGTCATGGAACTTTACAATGTCGGTTCGGAGGCCCAGTCACTCTTTTTCTATCTGAGCATACCTCTGTTCAGTAGGAGTCATGGCCCTTGACACATAGGCAACTGAAGCCCAGGATGAGGAGTCATCCTTCTGGAGGAGCACCGCACCAATGCCGTCCTGGCTGGCGTCTGTGGAGATTTTTGTCTCCCTGTCCAGGTCAAAAAATGCCAGTACCGGAGCAGTGGTGAGCTTTGCCTTTAACTCGAGTCACTCTGCTTGATGTGTGGGTAACCACTGGAATACAGTGGACTTCTTCACCAGATGCCTGAGAGCCGTGGTGTGTGATGCCAGGTTGGGAATGAACTTTCCCAAGAAGTTTACCAGACCGAGGAAGCGTAGTACCGCCTTTTTGTCTTCTGGGATCTTCATGGCATTGATGGCCTTGACTTTGTCCAAATCTGGTTGCACGCCCTACTGGGATATCTGGTCACCCAACAACTTGATGGATGACATGCCAAAGGAGCACTTGACCTTGTTCAACTTGAGGCCGTTTGCATGGATACGTCGAAAGACTTGTTTGACGAGACAAGTGTTCCTCGGGGGTCGCGGACCATATGATTACATCATCTACGTCAGGGGTGGGCAAACTACGGCCCGCGGGCCGCATGCGGCCCACCAAAGGTCTTTATGCGGCTCACCAGGATCAAGTCATATGAGGCGCCCAGAACCATAACCGGGTGAAGCGCCATTTTTGAAAAGTAGAGAAAAAGAGGGCTAAAGGCAGGATGCCGCCGGGGGAAGCGCTAAGGTATATGCCGCACGCTAATTGGTTACAACCTGGACTACTACGACCGTCCTATTGGTCGCACCCAACTATACCCACCAATAAGACAGCCCCGCTCATGTGACATTGAAACAGCTACTGAAGAACTGCAGATGGAACTGATTGATTTGCAAGCCGACAACTCTTTAAAAAGGATGTTTGAAAGTAAACCACTGGTCGAGTTTTATGCATCTCTGCATTCAGAAAAGTTTCAAAATCTTTAAAAATTTGCAAGAAAGATGTTTGTGTTGTTTGCATCAACTTACATTTGTGAGCAGACTTTCTCTATAATTAAAGTTAACAAGTAAAAGAACAGATCACTTCTCACAGACTCAAATCTTCAGTCAGTGTTAAGGATCAGCACAAGCAACTTGACACCTGATTTTAACAAACTGGTAAATGACTGCAGTCAGATGCATCATTCTCATTGACATTGTTCTGTTACTTACTGAGTTACTTTGTTTTTCAGATAAATGTGTTTCATGTGAAGTTTCTGCTTTAAAATATTAATTAATAAAAATTAATTGCTTTTTTTTCTTTAAACTGAGTTACTTTGTTTTTCAAATAAATGTGTTTCATGTAAAGTTTCTACTTTAAAATTTTAATTAATAAAAATTAATTGCTTTTTTTCTTTAAAAACCTTTTATTTTGGCTATTTTAAATATTAATTCTTTTACTTAATATACTATGCGGCCCTTTAAAATTGTGAATTTCTGAATGTGGCCCTTGCACGGAAAAGTTTGCCCACCCCTGATCTACGTAGACACGCACACCCTCAATGCTCTCCATCATTTGCTCCATGATTCTGTGAAAGATTTCAGAGGCTGAAACAATCCCGAACGGCATACGGTTATAACAGTACCTTCCGAAAGGTATATTAAACGTGCAGAGCTTCCTGCTGGACTCGTCCAGTTGTATCTGCCAGAAGCCACGCGATGCATCTAGCTTCGTGAAGAATTTGGTGTGTGCCATCTCACTGGTTAGTTCCTCCCGCTTCGGGCTCGGGTAGTGTTCCCGCAATATGTTCCGGTTAAGAGCTTTGGGATTGATACATATCCGCAACTCTCCTGACGGCTTCTTCACACAGACCATCGAGCTGACCCAGTCAGTCGGTTCCGTCACTTTAGAGATTATACCCTGGTCTTGGAGCTCCTGCAGCTGCGCCTTTAAATGTTCCTTCAGAGGAGACGGCACCCGACGCGGTACATGGATCACAGGCGTGGCATCAGGCCTGAGTAAGATCTTATAGCAGTACGGCAGCGTACCCATTCCACTAAACACATCCGGGTATTGTGACAGGATGTCATCAGAGTCAGCCTGAAGATCCACATTGGCAGAGGACATGGCATGGACTCACTGCACGAGATTGAGTAGCTTGGATGCATGGGCACCAAGCAGGGATGCCTTGTCAGGCTTGATGATTTCGAATCGCAGTGTGGCATTGATGGTCTTGTTGGAGACATGCAGATGACAAGATTCTAATGCAGTTATGGCATCGTCATTATAATCAAGGAGCTGGCAAGCGGCCGGAAGAATATTGGGTTGCATTTTAATGCGGTCAAACTCTGCTTGCGATATGAGATTGGCTGAAGCGCCAGCGTCCAGCTTGAACCGGATGCTGCATTTGTTAACGTGTATGACAGCACGCCATTCATCCGCTAAATCCGCGTTGAGGATAGATAGACGTCTTGCTGAATTTGAGGAGGCATACTCACATGTAGTGATGATGCCCACACGATATGGGGACTCCCGGCAGTCAGCCTCTGGCTGCGTAGTGCTACCATGATCAGAATCCAGTTGCCCCTGCTGTACACATCAAACGCGTTTGCGTTGGAAATGGGATCGCTGGCCCTTGACCAGTGGTGCAGACCTACACAAGGCTGCATAATGTCCAGGCTTCCCGCAATTTAAACATCGCCTGCCTCTTGCATGGCATTGCTGCTTTAAGTGGGCGGTGCCGCAGTTCGGGCACGTCATAACATTGACGTTGTTACGTTCCGTGCGTCGTCGCACATGTGCAGTGTGGTCAGCCGACGTTTGCTAAAATGGTCTTGAATTTAGTCTTGTCCTCACCATCGGCAAAAGTGAGCGAGTTGAAAATTTGGATGGCTTGGTCCCCCACAGTTGATAGGAGCAGCGCGACTTTTCTGGCATCGGATGCATCCTCGAGGCCCGAGGCTTCAATGTAGCGACTGAACCTCTGCTTGAAGACTCACCAGTGGGCGCCACGATTGCTGGAGATCCGTAGCTGTGGAGGGGCCCGGATCTTCTCCATGCCGCTGGAAGGCACCTGCTGGTCATCAAACCTGCATCAAATAGGCGCAGCCCCCGATTTTGGCATCAAAGCGGATTGTCCGCCCGATTGCCGATTCCGAAATTGTTGTCGGCAAACGGAGAATCCTGTCCATGGTCTAGATCTATTGAAGGATTCCCAATACTCCAGTCAACCTTGAGTGTCTCAAAACTCATCCAATACCACTTTGAATGTTCTTCAGGTCACTTCTATGAGGAGAACAATATTGTTGGCATGGCCCTGCCCATGGCAAAAAAAAAATCCAACCACTTAAATTTGTCGTTGGTGAGTATTGTCTCAAAATAAATAAGATGATTTGCTGCTATCCTGGTGACTGCAATGTTCCTCTCATATATCACAGGGGTATTTTAATAGGAAAGGTTACAAAGTTGTTTTCAATTTCTGAAGTCTCATTAGTACGGGCCAACATTTAACCCTACTTGATAGCTGAAATTTAACATCTAACAAAGTAAAATTATCTTAAACATTAGTCTCCTGATCAATATATATTTGTTACGTCAATAAGACATGAGGAAAAACCAAAACTGAAAATGCTATTCTTTTTGCTGTTTTAAAATGGCTGATACAGGTCATACGGCTCAGAAGATTGGCCATCTGTTCTTGAAGAGACTAGCAGAGATGACAAGAACAAAGAAATTCCACTCTCAACATGGCGGAATCTCATATCCCATTGTAATGTCAGATTATAATCACAAAACTAGACAACTAATAGATGAACTGACTCCCCTACCTGGGATGATAACAAAGACAGAGACATGAAAACTCATGATCATAGAATCATATAATTTAAAGTGCAGAAGGAGGCCATTCGGCCCATCGAGTCTGCAGTGGCCTTTGGAAAGAGTACCCTACCCAAGCCCACACTTCCACCCTATCACTGTAACCCAGTAACCTCGCCCAAACTTTTTTGGATACGAAGGACAATTTAGCATGGCCAATCCACCTAACCTGCACGTCTTTGGACTGTGGGAAGAAACCGGAGCACCTGGAGGAAACCCACGCAGGCACGGGGAGAAGGTGCGGACTCCGCACAGACAGTGATCCAAGCCCGGAATCGAACCTGGGACCTTAGAGTTGTAAACAACTGTGCTAACTACTGTGCTGCCGTGTGCTGCCCTGATACCTGAATAAGTATTAATAGCTGCCATTTCCCTCTGAAGGGAAACAATGGGAAACTGCTTGCTTGGCTGCAATTAACTCATTAATGGCCCACATCGCATGTTCCTGTGCTTCTAATTTTTCAGAATGTTGTACTATGATATTTGGAATCTCACAGCGCTGACTGCTGATTTAATACCAACCAGAAAGAACTACAGCATTTCTCAGCTGACCAAATAGCTGACAGCCCTCTCTCAACGCCTCGATGCCTGTTGGAGTTTTAATTTTCTGACCAAGCGGTCTAAGCACAAAAGCCCATTGTGCCACGTCATCATTCGTTTCAAGGACTCTCGTGTTGTAGTCTCCAAGCAGAAACAGATCTGGACTGAACTCTGCCACACAGGAAACACCTTCTAGATTTTGACTACTTGGACAGAAATCATTTGAACTAATATTCATTTATGGTGCTCTTTTACAGTTATTGACCATAGTTGCAAAACTTCCTTGTTTTCTATTCCCCCTTACCATATATGTGTGTGTGTATTTCTTTATTCCCCCCCCCCCCAGGATTGAATGTGAATAAACTAGTTTTCTGTGTTAATCATAACATGATTTTGTTGTGAGTTAATGTAATAATAATTGAATCACACAAACTGAGTGTTTAGCGAAACAAGTCACAGCCCACTTTAAAAATAAATCAAAACCACCTCTGCTTCTGGACAGAGAGGGAGGAGGGAAAGACATTCAGTTTCTCTCTCTCCTTTCAGTTTCCTATTCTTTCAATTGGAAACACATGCAGTGCACAATCAATCCAATTACATCTGCATTTCTATCAGACAGGTAGACGTTTAATGTAATCCTTGTTTCATGAATTAAATGTTTGCATCTGCTCCAGGAAAACCCAGACTCTCAGGCAGTGGATAGACATGTGTATCACAGGTTTCCTCTTACTTTTTCCTCTGCTTTGTGACCTGGGTGCGTAACAGTGAAAAATAAGCCATACTGAATGGTAAACGCATGGGCAAGGGATTGGTAGTGGCAGATCAAAGGTGCAGATGGAGATGGGTAATGTTTCTGACTTTGTTTATTTACGGGATCTGAGCGCCACTGGCTCGGTCAATATTTATTGCCCATTCCTAATTGAACCGTGAGAATGTGCCGGTGGGCCGCCTTTGATCTGCTGCAGTCTAGAATTAAGCAGACCTGGTGGTGGTGATGAATTACAGCAAGAGTCTCAGTTCAAAGTTGATCATGTATTTTTCAGCCTAAGCGACTGACTAGGGCAGTCTGACAGCACAGAGTGATTCTGGAATTGACAGAGTAGTGGAGAAATAGCCCGAATCAAGAGCCTGCTTCAGATGACTGTAAGTGACAGTATATAGATAAGGATGTGGAAGGTGGTGAGGTCATGGTATTAACACTGGACTAATAGTCCAGAGACACATGGTAATGCTCCAGGAACCCAGGTTCAAATCCCAGCATGGCAGATGGTGAAATTTGAATGCAATAAAATCTGGAATTAAAAATCTAACGATGGCAGCACGGTGGCGCAGTGGGTTAGCCCTGCAGCCTCAGGGCGCCGAGGTCCCAGGTTCAATCCTGGCTCTGGGTCACTGACCGTGTGGAGTTTGCACATTCTTCCTGTGTTTGTGGGTTTCACTCCCGCAACCTAAAGATGTGCAGGGTAGGTGGATAGGCCATGCTAAATTGCCCCTTAATTGGAAAAAAATTAATTGGGTACACTAAATTTTTTTCTAAAATAAAAAAAATCTAATGATGTCCACGAAACCATTGTCACAAAGAAAATCCATCTGGTTTAGTAATTTCCTTTAGGGAAGGAAACCTACCATCTTTACCTGGTCTGATCTACGTGTAAATTCTTAAACAAATGAGGCTAGATTCTCGGCCGTCGGGATTCTCCGTTTTGCCGGCAGCCCAGGAGTTTCCCGAGGGTGTGGGGCTGCCCACAATGGGAAATCCCATTGACCAGCCGGCGTAACGGAGTATCCCGCAGGCGTGCTGAAACAGAAATGTGGTGGGGCGGAGAATCCACCCCATGGCACAGTAAGCCACTCGGTTGAAGGGCAATAGATGCTGGCCGAGCCAGTGATCCCACATTCCATGAATGAATGAAAAAATTAGGCCATGAATGTATCCATTTGGGACTTCAGACAGAAAGTAAAGCCATTACTGCTAAACTGCCCTTATGTCCAAAAAGGTTAGGTGGGGTTACTGGGTTACGGGGATAGGGTGGCGGTATGGGCTTCTGTAGGGTGCTCTTTCCAAGGGCCGGTGCAGACTCGATGGGCTGAATGGCCTCCTTCTGCACTGTAAATTCTACGATTCTATGATCGGAATGTGGGATAGGAATAGATAAAAGAACAGATAAAGATCCTTTGAGAGAAAGGTTAGCAGGAGTGAATGAGAGCTTCGTCAAAAAGATAAGATTTAAATATGGAGGGACAAAAGGAGTGGGGGAAAGGTTAAAACATGGATTTCCAGAGAGTATGGACAAGGCTGTCACCAGTAGTGGGCGGGGGAAGGGATAATTGCAGCATGAAAACAACACTTCTTGCAATATTTGTCACTTTGACCACTATACTTTCCACAGAATTGAATCAGCGCATTTTATAAATGACACTAGGAATGAAGGAAAACATACAAAAACATTTAGCATTGAAACATTAAAGTTCACGGGCGCGATTCTCCCAGCCCCACGCCGGACTAGAGAATCGCCGCAACTGCGCCACGCCGCCCCGACGCCGGCGTGTGATTCTCCGAGGTGAGCGTCATTTGTGCCGGTGCGTTTTGCGCGGTGCCAGTCGCGGGCCGCTGTACGAAGTCGGGCCGCCGATTCTCCTGCCCGGATGGGCTGAGCGGCTGCGCGGAAAAAGCAGAGTCCCGCTGGCGCCGTCCACACCTCGTCGCTGCTGCCGGGAACTCTGCGCGATGGGTCGGGGGTCGGCCTGTGGGGGGCGGGGGGGGGGGGAGGAAGGGGGGCTCCATCCCTGCGGGGGGGGCCTCCGATGGGGTCTGGCCCGCGATCAGGGCCCACCAATCGGTGGGCCGGCCTCTCCCCCCGGGCCTACTTTGTTGCGCGTCCGGCCCCAGAACCCCCGCGCCATGTTGTGTCGGGGCCAGCGCATTCCATAAAGCCACCGCGCATGCGCGGGTTGGTGCCATCCCCAGTGCGTGCCAGGAAGTGAGGCTGGAGCGGCATGAACCATTCCGGCGTCAACACGGCCTCAGGATCAGTAATTCGTGCCCCGACAGGGGGCCAGCTCGGCACTGGAGCGGTTCACACCGCTCCAGCTGCTGACCTCGGCGTGAACTGGGCGCCGTGCAATCCACGCAGGCGCAGTGGCACCGGCGCCCACACACACATGCCCAATGGCGTCCTTCAATGGCCGGCCCCGACGCAACATGGCATAGGACTACAGGGGCCAGTGTGGAAGAAAGGAGGCCCCCAGCAAGAGAGGCCGGCCCGCCGATCGATGGGCCCCGATCGCAGGCCAGGCTACATCGGAGGCCCCCCCCCCCCCCCCCCCTTTCATGGTCGGACCCCCCCCCCCCCCGCCCACAGGCCGCCCCCCAAATCTTCTGCGCCGAGTTCCCGCCGGCTTAGAGCAGGTGTGGACGGCACCGGCGGGACGCAGCGTTTTTACGACGGCTGCTCGGCCCATTTCGGGCCATGAATCGGCGGGCCAGCCGCATAGAACGGCCCACAACCGGCGCCGCGCCAACCATGCCAGCGCCAATGGCAGAGCGGAGAATTGCGTGCCAGCGTCGGGGCAGCGTGGCGCGATTCGTGTTGGTCACAGGGATTCTCCGGCCCTGCCCTGGGCTAAGAGAATCCCGCCCAGGTGTCTGCTGGGCTGTAGTAGAGTGGGGGATGGGGCAATTAGTCAGATACATGAGGTATAGATGGAATAGTGTGCTTATTCTTCACTCTCAAAAATTGCATTTACTCCTGAATCCTTTGGGCACTGGGAAATTAATGAATGAACAAACGCAACACATTTTGAAAGCAAGGAAGGTTTGGGGGAGCAGGTTAAAATGGATGACAATATCAAAATACCAAGCAACGTGAAATGAGAACCAGCTCATTCCCATGAGCTTTATATAAAACAAAAGAAGTTTACCACCTCCTGGGGTCCTCTCCCTCAGTTATCGCTGAGAGGAAATAGAAGAATATGTAATTAAGCTAGTTGAGAAAGGTGAGAGAGTGAAATCAGGGATTTATAGACTAATTAGCCTAACATCTGTTGTCGGGAAATTGCTAGAATTTATAATTAAGGATAGATTGATTGAACACCTTGAACGTTTTCAACTGTTCAGAGAGAGGCAGCGTGGACTTATAAAGGATAGATCATGCCTTATAAATCTGATTTCATTTATTGAACATGTGGAAAAGACCATATGTAAGGCTGTTATTTATATGGACTTGCAGAAGCCACATGCTAAAATCCCTCAACCATGGTTAGCATTGCTCCCTTAGAACACCAGGGATCTGGGTTCAATTCCAACCTTGGGTAACTGTCTGTATGGAGTTTGTACTTTCTCAGCGTGTCTGTGTGGGTTTCCTCTGGGTGCTCTAGTTTCCTCCCACAGTCCAAAGAAGTACAGGTTTGGTGGATCGGCCATAGTAAATTGTTCCTTACTGTCCAAAGGTTAGGTACAGTTACGGGATTACAGGGATAGGGTGGGGGAGTGGGCCTAGGTAGGGTGCTCTTTCAGAGGGTCGGTGCAGACTCGAGGGGCCGAATGTAGGGATTCTATGATTGTTTAGCGGACTGTAAGTTAAAGTTGATGCTCAAGAAATTTAAAGCGAACTACTGACCTGGCAACAAATTTGACTAACTGAAAGTTGAGTTAAGGAACGGACACTCTGATGCGACCATCAATTCACACGAGACGGAGAGTTGAAGTGAACAGTGGTTCTAATCAGCTAGAACTGTGCCCGAGGGGGCGGAGCCATAGGTGGAGCCAACAAGGGCATCAACATAACACAATACAATGTAATGTAATACAATGGTGAATGGGAGCAGTAATACATTCATCACGCACTCTAAGTGTGATACGGCCTCAACTAGTCACAGTTTTTATTATCTACGTAGGTGATGGAATAGTGAGCCGAATATAAAACCTGCTGATTACACAGGGATGGGAGGTATTGTATGTTGTGTAGATGGAAGCATAAAATCACAAAGCGATTGTGATAGGTGAAGTGAATGGGAAAAACTGTGGTAGCTGAATTTTAACACAGGCGATTGTGAGGTCATCCACTCTGGACCTAAAAAGCATAGAACATGGGTCTTTCCAAAATGACGAGAAGGAAAAAACAGTGGAGGCCCAAAGAGGCAGGGTTCCAGGGACACAGATCATTCAAATGTCATGAATAGGTACAAAAAAAGTCAGCAGGCTAATGAAATGACGGCTTTTATATCCAGAGGGTTGGAATAGCTTCAGCTACATGAAGCTCTGGTTTGACCACAGCTGGAACACTGTGAGCAGTTCTGGGTACCAAACCTGAGGAAAATCTTAGAGGGAGTGCAGCATAGATTTACTGATACCTGGAGCTGAAGGATTAAGACATGACGAGAGATTAAAACATACTGCCAGCCAATCTGCAATGCCAGCCGAGCAGGATTCTCCGGCGTGCGATTAAGGAAGCAAAAGCCAGGGTATCAGCCCTCTTTCCCATATGTAGTTCTGGCTGGTCCGAAACCCCGAACACTGCCACTCTCGGCATGGCTCCAACTTCACCCCCACAACCTTGGACATCACCTCGAAGAAGGCTGTCCACAACCCGACAAGTCTGGGGCAGGCCCAGAACATGTGGGCGCGCTTGGCCGGGCCTCCCCGTCACCGTTCACATTTAACCTCCACCTCCGGGAAGAACCTATTCATTCAGGTTCTAGTTAGGCGAACTCTGTGCACCACTTTAAACTGCATGAGACTTAGCGTTACGCAGGAGGAGATGGAGTTGGCCCTGCTCAGTGCTTTGCTCCAGAGTCGACCAACCCACTTCCGTCCCAAGTTCGTCCTCCCATTTCTGCTTAGCTCCGTCCAATGGTGTCCTTGCCCTTTCCAGCAGTCGTCCGTAGATGTCCCCACAGTTCCCCTCTCCTCACTGTCCGTGTTGAGTAGTTGTTAGACCATAAGACCATAAGACCATAAGACGTAGGAGCAGAATTAGGCCACTCGGCCCATCAAGTCTGCCCCGCCATTCAGTCATGGCTGATATTTTCTCATCCCCATTCTCCTGCCTTCTCCCCATAATCCCTGATCCCCTTGTTATATTACGTTTAGTAATATCGTGTTACTAATTTGCTTACTGCCAGAATGGTCGTATGCTTGATGTTCAGTAATACGTCTTCAAATAAAGCAAATACTGTTTATTGAGTAACGATTATAAATTAACTATGAGTTTGTTCACTCTTCTATAACTATAACTGTAGATTAGATTCATAAGATTAAATATATATATAAAATGATTAACTACACATGCTCACTAAGCTATATCTCTAACTCTGTTCACTAGTCACTCCTGATGCGAAGAGGCGGGAATTCTCTCTGAGTTTACCTTATATACATATACCTGGTGCTGCCATCTAGTGGTTATCTAACACTTGCTTATGGATGTTAACCCTTTACATACATTCAGATTACAGATCACGACAGTAGTTCCTCCAGTAGAGTGTCTCTTAGTACCCTAGGCTACATCACTATCTCCTTGCGGAGAAAGTGTTTGATTTGAAGGTGCTGGAGCTGCTGCCCTATTGGTAGCTCCAGTTCTTCCATTAATTCGCCTGGGGTCGTGAGTCTGTTCCCCACATAAAAGTTAAAATACATAATTTGAGGGTCATAGAACATACAGTGCAGAAAGAGGCCATTCGGCCCATCGAGTCTGCACTGAACCACTTAAGCCCTCACTTCCACCATAACCCAATAACCCCTCCTAACCATTTTTGGTCACTAAGGGCAATTTATCCTGGCCAATCCACCTAACCTGCATGTCTTTGGATTGTGGGAGGAAACCGAAGCACCCGGAGGAAACCCACGCAGACACAGGGAGAACGGGCAGACTCCACACAGACAGTGACCCAGCTGGGAATTGAACCTGGGACTCTGACGCTGTGAAGCCACAGTGCTATCCACTTGTGCTACCGGTCGGATGAGGGCTTCCGCAAAGCGTGGGGGCTACGCATCAGCCTGTTCCAAGACCTGTTTGAGGCCAATAGTGATTAGGAAGTAAAGGGGATGGAGGCGACCAAGGAGGGCAGACAGGAGCACACAAAGCGGAGAGGAGTGGGGGGGGGAGAGGGAAGGCAAGGAAGGAACTCAGGGGTGTAGCAGAGAGAGGCATGGGAAAGAAGGGAGGAGGGGAAGGGGCAGGGAGCTCGCATAATAGAAGTGCAAAGTACAAAGTACAGGGGCTGGTTTAGCTCACTAGGGGCTGGTTTAGCTCACTCAGCTAAATCGCTGGCTTTTAAAGCAGACCAAGCAGGCCAGCAGCACGGTTCGATTCCCGTACCAGCCTCCCCGGACAGGCGGCAGAATGTGGCGACTAGGGGCTTTTCACAGTAACTTCATTGAAGCCTACTCATGACAATAAGCGATTTTCATTTCATTTTCAATACCCAGGGCGAAAGGGGATGCCGGGAGGGAGCCGACTATCAATGCGAGGAAGGGCTGAAAAAGGAATGTGTATAAAATTTGCACATAAGAAACATCATACACTGTAAACAGGAGTGTCTTACATGTTAAATTGTTACACCGTAAAAATTGGAAAATTACATAATTTTAAAAAGCATACTGGACTTGTATTTCCTTCAGTTTAGAAAGTTAAATGTGAATTGATTGAAGATTTCAAAATATTAATGGCAACAAATGGTGTCGGCTGGGAGGAACGCTTCCTGCTAGTTGGAGAATGGAGGACTAGGGAGAATAGCCTAAAAGTTAGAGCCAGACTTTCCAGGAGGGAAATTAGGAAATGTGCTTTCATGCAAAATGTGTCCGCCAAAGATTTGGAATTCTGTTTTGCAAATGGCAATTGATGCTCAGTCATTTGTTCATTTAAAACTGCGATTGACAGACATTGGCTGGGATTCTCCGTGGTAAGTCCGCCTCGCTACCACTGCAAGTGAGGGCGTAGAATTTGGCATTCAGCCAACTCTCCATTCATTGCTGCAGCACCGGAGAATCCTGCCGGCATGAAGGAATGGAGAATCCCTCCCGTTGACATACAGAAATATTAAGGGATCTAGGGCATAGGCAATGCGGAGATAGGTCAGCAGAATAGGTTCAAAGGTCTAATCAGCCTACCTCTGCTTCTATCAACCTATAAACAATATAAACAAATACGAACATGTAGGCAGCAGATGGCATGGTGGCACATTGAGGCTAGAGCTTTATTGTTGTGGCAAGGTGCCAACAATTGCCAAAAAGCAAGTGCGATCCCCATCTGTGCGCCCCGACGGCGTCAACACTTAGCCTCAGGATCAGAGAATCCCGTCCACGGTGTCTTGGGTCACTGAGTGTGCCAGGGCAATAGGCAGAACCCGGTGACAAAGAGGGGGAGGGGTGGGGGCATTCAGGTTGCTGGGCGAAACAATACCCACACAAGGGGATATCCCCAGGCCACTGAGAGGCTGTCAGGTTTACCTACTGGTTTTCCCATGTGGCAGAGTTAAATTCCTCAGCAGTTTGTATAAATGTGGCCCGTGTTCCCTTGAGCTGAGTACATTATGGGACAATTTAATCAACGTCCTCCAAATGATAAAGGGGTCAGAAGGTGGAGATATAGAGAAATCTATTCCCTATTGGGAGATTCAGAACAAGGGGGCAAAATGTTAAAATTAAAACGTGTTAATCTAGGAGTGAAGTTGGCAAGCACTTCTTCCACACAAAGAGTAATTGGAATCTGAAACTGTTCCAAATTGCTATTCTACATCAACTAAAAATTTCAAGATTGGGATTGTTGGAATTCTGTTAAAGATACCAAGGGATGTGAAACAAAAGCAAGTTGATGTGCAAAGCAGTCATGATCTAATTGAATGGCAGAATAGCCTCAAGGGGCTGAATGGTCTACTCTTTGTTATTCTAAAATTGCTTTGATGCAGAGAATCCCATTTTGAAGTATTGTAATGTCATGAGAAGGTTATTTGCTGCTTGTAATAAGGTCTTACAGTGGCAAATTCAAAATAATCACGTTAGCTTTTGACAGTCGTCTTACTGTAAAACGACAGTGATTCATGGTTTAATGCTTGTACTTATAGATCGTGAAGAATCACTACACTCAGTGCTGTGTTATGTAGGCCTTCTGCAACATGGCTGACACATCATTTCATCAAATGTGACAATCTTCCAATGATGGATGGGAAATGCATTCTCTGACACTCAGTTCCTGTATTTAGTTTGCAAGTCATCAGCCTTAATGCTGTGTAAATCTCCTGGGATAATCTGACTTCAAGCAGGGAAAAAAAACAGCAACATAAATTAGGTCAGTGTCATGACTAACGTGCGATGCATTCAACAACAAATGTGAGAAATGACTCTTGCATCTAATGAGTGAATCTAGCAGCATTTGATTTTATGTCCCACATACTTACGCATTTGAACAAGAGGTGTTCTAATTTAAAAAGGTTTGGGAAAGGACGCGTAATGTTTCACTTGGTAACATCATTCCAATAAATTTTAAATGTAGCTCATACTTAAACCAAATACCCAAGATGTCCAAACAAGAATTTTAACCACAACAATCTTGTACTTTTTTGATTGAAACGCCTAGCTTCCCATCATCTCCTTCAATCCTTTTTATCACCAGAAACACAACTGTCCCTTGAATTCATTCATGCAGGGGCTTTTAAATTAATACATTAGCCAGTGTACTAAAGCTGCCAGTCATGGGAATTACAACTCCCTGTGAATAGCTTCCATACGCTCTTTTTTATTCCTACCTGCTTTGTTTTCCACTTCTGCTTTCTGGTATTTGAAAACTTTATCATACTGAATAACTAATCTGAACCTCAGGGAGCTGGTGGCAGATAGTGAAATGTGAATTCAACAAAAATTTGGAATTAAAAGTACCATTATCAATTGTCATAAAAACCCATCTGGCTCATTAATGTCCTTCAAAGAAGGAAATTTGCCATCCTGGCCCATGTGTAACTCCAGACCCACATAGTGATGTGGTTGACTCTTAGCTGCCACCCACATCCCAAGAACAAATAAAAGATCAATTTTGATGTTTACTTTTATGATCTTAAAAAAAAACGTTGGTTAGGTTATTTCAGAGGCAGGAAATAATTGATTGTCTTGTTTTATAGAAAAGACAAACCTTAATTCTTTCACTTTTTCACTGTAACTGGCATTCTTGAATTTCAGAATCGTTGTTTTGCTCATGGAAGGACAATAATACGTCTTTTGAATTATACAATAAAATAACCATTGTAGTAAAGTCTACATTTTAAAATGGAACCAGTGTCAGCGGTATCTATCCTGTTAGTTTCAGCATCAGTACTTGTCCAGTAAGTGACTCTCATAATGTGTCTGATCAGGAGCGGCCCTGAGCCACTCCAAAAGGTATCCAGGGACTATATTGAAAGGGCTACTCTACCTCTCCAAAGGGGTACTCCACCTCTGCAAAGTTTGGACTTTCTCCGACCAGATTTAATCTTCACACATTGCATTTTCCAATCCTGGCTCACGCCAATTAGACATGACTGGAGCAAACAGCACATGGGCACGTGTGAAACCCAGCCCAGCCCCACCCCTTCTGCCATGAAACGGCGGGTGTTCTGTTCAGAGAGGCGGGACTTCTGCATTTCAGCCTCCTCCACCATTTTTGTAACGACAAAGAGGCTCTCCATCTTTGTGAAAGTCCAGGCTGTGGTTTCTCCTTCACAATTTGCTTTCCTACCTATCTTTGTGTCATCATTAAATTTAACTACCATATACTCAGTATCTTCATCAAAGACATTAATATAAATTGCAGATAGTTGAGGCCCTAACACTGATCCCTGTGGCACTCCACCAGTTATAATATGCCATCCTTAAAATTACGCATTTACCCTGACTCTCTGCTTCCTGTCAGCTAACCTCTATCCATGTTAACATGTTACCGCTGACATCACAAAATCTTATTTTGTGTAATAATCTTTTGTGTGGCATCTTGTCAAATGCCTGTTGGAAATCACAATAACTGGCTCCCTATTATCCACTCTGTCTGTTGCTTCCTCAAATACATTTGTCAAACATGATTTCCCTTTCACAAAACCATGTTGATTCTGCATGGTTGTATTATGATTTGCTAAATGTCCTGCTATTATCTCCTGAATAATGGATTCTCGCATTTTCCCCATGACAGATACTAAGCTAACTGACATTTCGGGTGCAATTTAATGGCCGGGTTGTGCCCAATGAGGAGCCGTGCGTACTGGTTAGATCAGGGGAGAGGCCCAAATTGGTAACCATGCCGAGCACCGAGCGGTTTGCCATCTAACTGGCCCGCTCCTGTTGGCAAGATCCGGACCCCGCCTAGAGGAGGCAAAAAGCTAATTGAGACCAATTAAGGACAACCTCCATCTCATCAACAAGATGGAAGCCAGATCTAATGGCCTCCCATGATCTAATCGGCTCCCCAGTGAGAGGTCATGCGGGCACAGAAAAGTACTGGTCCACACAATCACAGCACCTGGGGTGGGGGGGGGGGGGTGCTCCCAGGCCATTGGAGAACCTTTGGATTTCCCTCTAGCACCTGAGCACCCAGGTGGCACTGCCCAAGGTCCACGGCCTGAGGGGATCCATGCCCATGAAAGGAGGGATGAGGGTTGTATGATGGGTGGGGGTGGGTGAAGGGTAGGTATACTCCCTCTCAGCTACCTCAAACCTAAAAAGTTGGGGGTGGGTGGAGAGTATGGTGCCTCTACCTGCGTGCTCGGGATGTGCGATGCAGGTGGAAAATCCCAGAGAGATCGCATTTCCCAATTTTCCCTGCCCCTCGCCAGCGACATCATGAGGTTCATGCCCATAATTTTAAATCTTACTTGTGGGTCCCCGCCATATCATTCCCTCTCATTAAATATTCATATCTCATTAATGTACACCATCTCAGCAAGGTTCACAACAGATTTGGCCAGGTGAGAAGCAGTCAAGGGGATCCCTCTGGGGGCGCAGAGGTAAGTATAGTGCCCAGGTTAAGAGACACATGTCGGGACAATGCCCTGGCACTGTCCCCTCGCACCGGTTGGCACTGCCAGGTTGGCAGTGTCAACCCGGCAGTGTCAACCTGGAAGTTTAAACCTGGCATGGTCAAACTGTGTTGGGGTGCAGTGCTGAGGCAGGCCCCAGTGGAAGTTCCGGGGGGGGTGGGTGCATTAGTGTGTGGTGGGATTGGGGGGCAAGAGCAGACATTGAGGGTGGCACAGGGGGAGGTGGGGGGGAGTGCTAAGCATGCTTCTGCAGTGTTGAAGGGAGTGGTGTACCAACAACAAATGGGTGGGCGATGTTGGAATGCTGGTGAGGGTTGTTGTCAGATGGTGGGAAATAGCGGCAA
The DNA here is from genome assembly GCF_902713615.1 of Scyliorhinus canicula. Classification (NCBI taxonomy): domain Eukaryota; kingdom Metazoa; phylum Chordata; class Chondrichthyes; order Carcharhiniformes; family Scyliorhinidae; genus Scyliorhinus; species Scyliorhinus canicula. The sequence goes on along the minus strand of NC_052148.1, from coordinate 173,933,918 downwards.
TGATTGTTGGGGTGATGGGATAGCCCCCGATACCTCCATGATGGACGGCACAGTGGGACAGTGGTTAGCACTGTTGCCTCATGGCACCAGGGGTCCAGGTTCAATTCCAGCCTTGGGTGACTGTGTTTTAGGCTTGCACTTTCTCCCCTAATCTGTGTGGGTTTCCTCCGGGTGCTCCGGTTTCCTCCCACAGTCCAAAGACGTGCAGGTGGATTGGCCATGATTAATTGCCCCATAGTGTCCAGGGATGAGGTTACGGGGTTGCAGGGGATGGGGGCTGGGAAGTGGGCCTGGATAGGGTACTTGTTCAGAGGGTCGGTACAGACTCGATCTGCACTGTCAGGATTCTATGAATCTGAGGATGATGGTATCTGGAGGTCATTAGGCTGAAGTGCTAATCAGGGTGCCCTTTGAAGATGGCGCCCGATCTTTGTGGAACCTGTTGCCTGCTCTGTGAGGCCCTCCCCAACCAAAGGGATGGCGTAAACCATGCCCACCCATCTTATTTCTCTAAGTGGCTCAATATCTGGAGAGAATACTGGTCTGTACAACTGAAGAGTGTGAAGGATTTAGGATTTCTGACCTGGAAAATTAATCTTACTAGTCTGTTTAGGACTGAGCCACCAAAAGAGGGAAAGCTATCTTCCAGGACAGAACAATGTTTGGCTCTGACTATGGGGAGATACCATTCACAGCCCCGAGTAGTCAGACAACTACCTATTAGTTTCTAATGGGGATTTTCCAGATAAGTGTCTCAAAATAAATCATTGCTTTTTCAGCGTAGGTTCTTGTCTCCAAGACTTCCTAATGATTTTTATCCACTTTTTTAGGGTAACCTGTTATCCTAGTGCTGATGGTAAACGGCCTGCAGTAGGCTGTTTTGGAGATGGCTATTCACATTTGGAGGTTTATTATTATTTTTAAGGACGGTGAAAGCCTGGTGCCTTTTAGCCTTAACTGGACTAGCCTGCAGTGGGCTATTTTAAAGCTGGTTGTTCACACTTGTAGGTTTATTATTATTTTTAAGGACGGTCAATCTTCACAGGACATTCTATTGGTGTTTAATTGCAGTGCTGGTGTCAAGTCATCCTGAAATATGGCCGGGGTAGTATTTGCTCATCTCTGTTATCCTGTGGACCTTTTACCAATTATGCTTTTTTAGTTCAGAAGAATTTATGTTTATCAACTCAAGATCCTGAAGTGCAATTTATTCTCTTTGTATTACATTCGTTGTTTGGGGTAATAATAATTTTTAGTAGTATTACAAATAGGCTTACATTAACACTGCAATGAAGTTACTGTTAAAATCCCCCAGTCGTCACACTCCGGTGCCTGTTTGGGTACACAGAGGGAGAATTCAGAAAGTCCAATTCACCAAACAAGCATGTCTTTCGGGACTTGTGGGAGGAAACCGGAGCGCCCGGAGGAAACCCACGCAGACACAGGGAGAACGTGCAGGCTCCACATGGACAGTAGTTTAAACTATTGAAGTCTTATTCATAATTCTATATTTTATTTTTCTATCCCAATGTGTATTAGGGATCCTGAATGATAATTGCATGATACAGGTTTCATGTGTACTATGCCATCCGGAAACTAGTGGCGTAACTAAGTGCACAGCTACATATGCGCATTGGTTTCTACCTTTGGGCTATGGGTTTGGTTCTAATACAAACTTATATTTCAACAGGGCTGGCTTAGCCCAGCGGGCTAAACAGCTGGTTTGTGACACAGAACAAGGCCAGCAGTGTGGGTTCAATTCCCATACCAGCTTATCCGAACAAGTGCTGGAATGTGGCGACTAGGGGCTTTTCACAGTAACTTCATATTTGTGACAATAAAAGGTTATTATTATTATCTGATTCTGTGGTCAGTGTGATATTCATCAAAGGAGTTACACATTAGTTTTCAGTCTGAGCCTGAACTTTGCCAAATTTTGCCAAAATTCCATCCATAGAATGTAGATTTTGAGAAAATTTGCCCCAGTGTGAGCATGTTAAGAGTCATTTTGAATTTAGATAAAGGCACGTACCTCTCCCAATTAACTAGAAAACAAAAATCAGGGTTATGTTAATGAGTGGTTAGCCAATATCACTTAATTTAAAATATAGCCAAATGTTAATATTACCTGCATTCAGTGATGGTTAAAATGCTGTTAGACTCCCTTCCAAAAAACATTACTTGATAGGTTATTGACTGGAAAATGATGTAAGCAATATTACAATAAATTTCTAGTCATTGATTTTCTGATTCAGCTGTTGAATTTTGGGTTTGTAGTAGTTAAATTCAAATTGAACAGGAAAGGATATGTCAGATTGTCTTGAAAATGAGGGTCACAATCTGCTCAGTTTCCCAGTCATTTGCCCATAGAAACACAGAATTAATAATACTTTGTAATTGGCAGTGGAGACTAATTCTCTGTGATCTGACAAGCTTTACAGCTGTCTATAAACCTGGCCTACTCTTGGAAATATGTCTGGGATATATTGTTCGATCTTCCATAATTCATGGAATGTTAAAGATGGTAAAATTCACTAATACAGTGATAAATGTTTCAACAACATACATGTTGTTGGCAGCACGTGGGCAGCACGGTAGCATGGTGGTTAGCATAAATGCTTCACAGCTCCAGAGTCCCAGGTTCGATTCCCGGCTGGGTCACTGTCTGTGCGGAGTCTGCACGTCCTCCCCGTGTGTGCGTGGGTTTCCTCCGGGTGCTCCGGTTTCCTCCCACAGTCCAAAGATGTGCGGGTTAGGTGGATTGGCCATGCTAAATTGCCCGTAGTGTCCTAAAAAGTAAGGTTAGAAGGGGGGGTTGTTGGGTTACAGGTATAGGGTGGATACGTGGGTTTGAGTAGGGTGATCATGGCTCGGCACAATATCGAGGGCCGAAGGGCCTGTTCTGTGCTGTACTGTTCTATGTTCTATGTTCTATACACCTTACCAGATACATCTGCTATTTCCTAATGTGTAAATAGCCCCAGTATTTCCTTGTGACCTCACTGTGCAATATATAAGATTGTATCATTTCATTATTAACCAATTAATTATCAAAGATTACATACATCTGGGAGTCTCTCAACTCTCACACTGTCTTCTGTTTATTGGATGCCAAAGAAAGCAAGGTTTTGCAGATCTTGTTTTTTTATAACTTTAGAGTTCCCAATTATTGTTTTTTCCAATTAAGGGGCAATTTAGTGTGGCCAATCCACCTAACCTGCACATCTTTGGGTTGTAGGGGTGAAACCTGTCATAATATACACCAGTATATCATGGTGCAGACACACACTGATGGACACACACTGGGACCAATCAACATGTACAAACACCGCAGCCAATCACCAGTTAGAATACACACACTATAAAGGCAGAGGGCACCACGGTTCCCGCTCATTCTGGGTGCTGCCTCTGAGTGTAACAAGAAGTCATCCAGCCCAGCACAGACTCATACCACGTGCTGAGAGAATCAACTGGTTTGGGCAAGACTTAGGTCTCCAGTTTAAGTTAGCACCATTTAGACCCACAGTCATTGTGTGTTAGTTAGTTAGAAGTAGTTAATAAAATTGAGTTGAACCTTCATCAGAGTTGGAAGTGTCTGTTCATCTCTCAGGTCTACACAAGCCAACACTTTAAAACCCACGCAGGGAATGTGCAAACTCCACACAGACAGTGAACCAGAGCCAGGATTTGAACCCAGGTCCTCAGCGCTGCAGTCCCAGTGCTAACCACTGTGCCACGTGCCACCCGTTTTTAAGAATGTTCAATCTGTTCAATTATTTTACTGGTTCTTCCCATTTTGTAACAAATTAAAAGCATTGATTCACTAATCTGGTCTAATTTAATGATTAGTTCAAGGATGTTTTGCACACAGTACTAACCCCCACAAGGCCCACGGGGAAACTATGTGTGATCTCCCCATGGAGCTTGTGAAATAGGAGCTTCCCCACGAATCGGCAGAGGCCCACTGAACTGGTGCTCGTAATATTTGAGTACAAAGGTCAGTCCGGACCAGCATGTTGGTTGACCCAACGGGATTGTGTTGTGTAAATAGTTTGCTGCTGTGGGCAGACTTTATGTTAGCTTGATTAAACCCTACGTTCTTCTTCCTGCTGGCTTCCTGGGTCTTAATACACACAAGCTACTGTGTCACTTTGTTGTACCAGAACTATATTCCTTAATAGTGATGGCCATTTTGCTGACAGTTTGGATGTTAGGGCAGAATTTTAACTCCCCCAACCCACTCTCCATTCAAGGGGAATCTCTTGGAGATGGGCTGATTGACAGACTACATGACCACTTGTAATGAAGAGATGGGAATCTCCACAACAATCAACAGGCTGAACTGCTGTCATCACTAACATCTGCACATCTGATTTTGAACTCTTTTCCCCTGTCAGTCTCATTCATGCCTTTTATATCCTGATGTGTTAAGTGAGTTAGTTCAACGTTGACTGCAACTGGATGCAGTGAAACTAGAAACAGGCTTCCGACACAGGAGATGGTCCAACACTGTTTTATTGAACTTGCTGATTGCTGTACATAATCTGCTGTGGGTTGACACTCTATTAACCTAACTGATAACCTCCTCCTGGCTTGACCAGACTAGCTCTCTACCACATGGAGATGATGCTCACTGGCTTGTGTACTCTAACTATCTCAGTAGCTGTGTCCTGTGAGAGAGAGAGAGAGCCTTAATGCCCTGTGGGCTTTATAGTGGTGGTGTCCTGTCTGGTGATTGATTGTTCTGTGTCGTGTGTGTTCATTGGTTATCCTGTGTGTCAATCACTGCCTGTCTGCATCTCATTATATAGATGAGTGGATATTATGACATAGCCCACAGGCCTTTGAGCATGATGCTGGAGCTGGCACGGGAGGAAGCTGAGGATTCCTCAGAGGGGGTCACACATGCTGAATTACACCGTCCAACAAAGTAGATCAATACACATCGGCAGGGTCCCGCTGGGAGTTAGCTATGTTGTCACATGGTGAGGTAACCATTACAACTGAGCAGGAGCAGCTGTTGGAGACAGAGATAGTGGCGGAGGGACCCTGTCAGAGGATGCAGGACCCTCCAACTTGTGCTCGGCTGGACACAGGTGCTGAATCTTAAGAGTCTTCCAGAAAGAGGTCCATTCTGGAGAAGTAACAGAAAATGTACAAAGCTCTGACAACATTTCTATTGGCATTTACACTCTTGGAGGAGTCAGTCTTAAATTTGGGAAACACTTATCACCTACACGGACCATCAGACATGTCAGGCAGCCGAGTACAAGTTGGTACTGACCAATTGCCTGTACACTCGTCTGCCACTTCAAATAGTATGGAAGGGAGCCTCACCGAAGTTCAGCAGTGTTCCCCACTCCTTGGCAAGTAGGGAAGTTCAAGTGGGCCATGAGATAAAAGATGATAAAAGGCCACATGGAGGTGGGGGCTCCATTGTTTTTTTTTCTTGTGACGTGCACATCACTGATAAGGACAGAATTTATTGCCCATCTCTAACTATGCTTGGCAATGGGCTTTATGCCAACAATCCAGTAGTTGCATGATAATTAGTAATGAGGCTAGCATTTTATTCCAGATGTATTCATTATTTGGATTTAAACCCCCACAGATGGCATGGTGGGATTTGATCCTGTGACACTAAAGAATCAGCTGAGGCATCTGGATTGCTAATCCATCAACGTTACCACTATGCCTACTGTCCCCAAGCTCAAGGCATGCCCACACTCATCACTTGTCCCCCAATGCCTCCCAGCAGCCAGTGCCCCACATGCTAGCTCCTGCCCTGATGGTTGAGTTTGCACTGACACGGGTCTCTCATGTGCTCTCCCAGGGGACATTGTCCACCAGCACTGGTCAATCAGAACAGGGGAATGAGTAGCCTGCTTCCAGCTCTGCCTGGCACCACATAGAAGTCATTGGAAAAGGAAGACTTTTTAGTTGCATATCAGAATTCATTTGGAAGATCAAACAATGCCACTGTTGTAATGTATTAGGAAATGAAAATGTATTGTGCAATTTATTTCAAGGCTCCATCATTTCGCCAACTCCTTTGTCTCCTCCAACCTTCCCAATGGGTATTAGTAATGAGGAGAACGATATGACCAGTGTAAAAGATTAGCAAAGTGTGTCAATGAGATGGGGGATGTTTTATTTATTTTTTTGTAAAAGTTTTATAATATTTTGCAAATAACGCAACAAAAGAAAATTCAGAGCACAACTGGTACAGTACAGAACGAGAATGATTACAAATAGAATTTACAGTGCAGAAGGAGGCCATTCGGCCCATCGAGTCTGCACCGGCTCTTGGAAAGAGCACCCTACCCACGGTCAACACCTCCACCCTATCCCCATAACCCGGTAACCCCACCCAACACTAAGGGCAATTTTGGACACTAAGGGCAATTTATCATGGCCAATCCACCTAACCTGCACATCTTTGCACTGTGGGAGGAAACCGGAGCACCCGGAGGAAACCCACGCACACACGTGAGAACAATTGAGACCGGATAAATTCAGAACAACAAACTTTAAGAACTCATGCCTCCAGTTTTAATACCAGGTTAATCAAAAAAGAAATGGGGCAAGAAAGAGAATAAGTCCATATAAATAAGATAGAATGATATCTAAGGCTGCACACCTTTATGTGTAGCAAGATCAAGTCTTAACAAAATGGCTCATGGGGAATCTTGCAGGAGTAGGTCAGACAAGAAGGAGCCTATAAATTTGAGATGGGGACCCACACATTGCAGAATGTATCAGACTGAGAATGGATCACAGATGTCAGGAAATCCATACTTAATTTATACCAGTTTTGAATTGAAGGATACTTTTCACTGATCCAGGAGCAGGGAATATTTTACGGGCTGCCAAGGTTAGGATGTTTTCCAGCCATTTTTCATTAGTGTCAATGATTCTCCTATCTGGAAGACACGGAGTTTGGAACAAATGATCAAATACTAAGGCTCTGCTAAATATCCTCTCGAGCTCCTTAACTACACCAGACAAATAGGATTGAATCTTAACACAGATCCACATGCAGTGTATATAATCACTCTCAACTATCAGGCACATGGTGAGGTAACCATTTCAACTGAGCACATCAAAGATATAGCAAGATCAAACCAATGTCTCAAAATGTGTGTGCGCTGTGCAGTATCTTGAACTGAATCTCCTTCATTCTGTTACAATTCAAAGTTTTGCTGGCATAATCCCATATACTACACCATGTCTCCTCATTACTATTAATTGCCAAGTTTTTTTCCCAATATTGTAAAGTATATAATGTACTAACACAGGATCAATAACACAAGGTATTATAAAACTTGGTAATTAACTGTTCAGGCTCTGCAGAAATCAGGATTTCTGAAAATTGGGGAAATAGAGGAGTTAAGTCACATGGGTGTCTTATTCAGGTTAAAGTCTCTGAGTTGCAGATACTTAAAAAAACAATCTCTCAGGGTGTCAAATGGTTGGCATAGCTGCTCAAAGAATGACAAGGAACCACTGAATATACCTCCCAGCCTACAAATGCCTGTATCTCTCCCATACTGTGCACAGCAGCACAGTGGTTAACACTGTTGTTTCACAGCTCCAGGGTCCCAGGTTCGATTCCCGGCTTTGGTCACTGTCTGTGCGGAATCTGCATGTTCTCCTCGAGTCTGCGTGGGTTTCCTCCGGGTCCTCCGGTTTCCTCCCACAAGTCCCAAAAGATATGTTTGTTCGGTGAATTGGACACTCTGAATTCACCCTCAGTGTACCCGAACAGGTACCAGAATGTGGCAACTAGAGGATTTTCACAGTAACTTCATTGCAGTGTTAATGTAAGCCTACTTGAAGATTATTATTACGTATCAAATCCCATTGTCCATAAGCCTTGGTGGGAAGTCTGGGCTGCCTTGGATTGGAATGGGCCTTGGAGTGGAAGTCAGTTTCGATCTCTCTTCCAGTTGGCGGACAATTGTTCATGCTCTAAGAGTATTAACAGTAATAGGATTTTTGCACCTAGCAGTACCTAACCTAAAGTCCTCATAAAATAACAAGACCTGCAAAGGGTAAACTCACTGGCCTGCTTCAATATTGAGCCAAATGGAGGCAGGGCCCTTTCAAACCCAATCCCTTATAACCCTAACCTGAGAGGCCAATTGGTACAATCTAATATTCGGGACACCCAAACACCTCTTGGAACTTATAAGCTGCAACTTGTTGAACTTTAGACGAGGTTTCTTCTTGTTCCGAATAATTAACACACACTAACTTCAAGATCCTAGCAGACAGCAAGATTGGCAGTATCTGCAAAGGTTATAGCAATCTAGGCAACCCATTCATCTTAATCAAAGCGATGCTATCCAGCCACGAGACTAGCAGGAAAACCAACAAGTCAAATCCCACCGAATAGAAGCAAACAACTGGGAAAAATTGCTCCATTTAATTGCTTTTAAGAGGGGGTGACTGTACCTCCAGTTATTTGAACCTCAACGGGGACCACTGTGTAAACGCCCTTCCTGTTGATTTGCTTATTTCCCACTTATTTTACTTTGGCGGTATCATTTCTGATCCATTGATATTTAATGGGCATATATCTTTAAGTCAAGCAGAGGAAGTGAGGAACTAAAAAGTCGCAAAAGGGCACATTGTGCTATGGAGATTTCACTTCTGAACAGAAAAACTCTGACTCCGAGAGATCTGGGGGATTTGGTTTGATTGGTTGGCTGGCAGCCAATGAATTGGCCAAAGGCTGTATTCTGCCCAGTGACAAGTGGTGATTGGGTCCTGTCCAAGTGGGGTGGTTTTCAGAGGACTCCTCGGTCGAGAAGGAAGCACAGGCCATAGTAGAAGCTGTGCGACACTGGAGGCATTATCTGGCCGGCAGGAGGTTCACAGACCAACGGTCGGTAGCTTTCATGTTTGACAGAGGGGCAAGATAAAAAACAATAAGATCTTGCAGTGGAGGATCGAGTTATCCACCTACAACTACGACATCTTGTATCGCCCTGGGACGCTAAATGAGCCTCCCGATGCCCTGTCCCGCGGCACCTGTGCCAATGCACAAGTGGACCGCCTCCGAGCCCGCCACGTGGACCTCTGCCACCCGGGGGTCACCCGCTTCTTTCATTTTGGAAAGACCCGCAACCTGCCCTACTCCTTCGAGGAGGTCAGGACAGTCACGAGGAACTGTCACATCTGCGCAGAGTGCAAGCCGCACTTCTACTGCCCTGAAAAAGCGCATCTGATAAAGGCTTCCCGTCCCTTTGAATGCCTCAGCATGGACTTCAAAGGTCCCCTCCCCTCTACCAATCGCAACGCGTACTTCCTCAATGTGATTGACAAGTACTCCCACTTCCCGTTCGCCATCCCCTGCCCCGACATGACCACAACCACCATCATTAAAGCCCTCCACAGCATTTTCTCCCTGTTTGGATTCTCTGCTTACATACACAGCGATGGGGGTCCTCCTTTATGAGTGACAAACTGCGTCAATTCCTGCTCAGCAAGGGCATTGCCTCCAGCAGGACGACCAGTTATAACCCCCGGGGTAACGGACAGGTCGAGAGGGAGAATAGCACGGTCTGGAAGACCGTCCTGCTGGCCCTAAGTTCCAGAAATCTCCCAGTCTCCCGCTGGCAGGAGGTTCTCCCAGACGCCCTCCACTCCATCCGGTCGCTACTTTGCATGTCTACAAATCAAACGCCTCACGAACGCCTTCTTGTCTCCCCCAGGAAATCTTCCTCAGGGACCCCGCTCCAGACCTGGCTGGCTGCCCCTGGGCCCATCCTGCTCCGGAAACACGTGCGGGCGCACAAATCGGACCCGTTGGTCGAGAGGTTCCAGCTGCTCCACGCTAACCCGCAATATGCGTATGTGGAGTACCCCGACAGCTGACAAGAAACGGTCTCTCTACGGGACCTGGCGCCGGCCGGATCCCCGCCATGACCCCCCGGCACCAGCCCCACCCACCCCCCTCAAACCGCAACTGCTCCCCGCAGGCGCTCCCCTCCCTGGCCCGCCAAACCCCTCACCCGCGCCGCCTAGAGGACTAGACGCCCCCCCTCTCCCCACGGCCCGGCCCTCACCAGCTCCGTCTATGGGTGTGGAAACCTCCACGAGGACCGGATCGTCGCTCCCGGAGTCATGGACGCCCGCATCTCCAACATCTCCGACGAAGCTCCGCAGAGGACGTCCAAGACCCCCGGTCGTCTGATCGAGTCGATATGAACTCTTAATGGACCCTTTTTTTTCTGACTCTGTAAATAATTTGCCGTGTGATAACACATCTCTGTATATGGGCCAGTGGGCAGCCGCCGTTGGAGAGGTATAATCCCATACCACTAGTCATACTACCAGTAAATTGTCCTGCCCACACCGGACCACCAGTCCTGGCTGGACGCCTCCCCCCCCCCCCCCCCACCCCCTGGTTCCTTTCTCAACAAGGGGTGAATGTGGTAGTATGACTCGAGGTACTACGGTACCTGGGAGTATGAGCTGCTATTGGTGGAGAAGGCTCGCTTCTCATTAGCCCAAGTGTTGCTTTCTCATTGGTCAAGACGAAGGTAGCTCCGCCCAATGAGGTGGAGTATAAGAACCCGTGTTTCCCAGCAGCCATTGTTCTTTCTGTACTCAAGCTGCAGGGGAAATATCTAGTAGATTAAAGCCTTCAATTCGGACTACTCCTTTGTTTCTGTGGTTATTGATTGCGCATCATGGAGTACAGCTGCAATGCTCGCTATCTATCTGCCCGCGCCTGTCATTGTGGACACACGAAGGCTAGAAGCACAGGGTCAGCTCATGGTGACCCTGCACAAGAGGAGCCTGTCTCAGAAGAGCAAGGTCCATCTGGTGAGACTCGAGTGCCAGCCATCCAACAGGCCAGGGAGGAGGTCTGAAGGAGACGCCGCATCAGGTCATGTATACTGTCAGCGCCTGTCCTTCCAGGAGCTGCCGGACTGTGTGTGCTGCCAAAGATTTTGGCTAACCAGGGAGACCATGCACCACCTGTGGCAGATGGTGACACACATGGAAACGTGGAGGACACCCACTCTCGGTGGCAGTCAAGGTAACGGTTGCCCTGAATGTTAAAGCTTCTGTGTCTTTCCAAGCGCCACGCGGGGACCTGTCTGGGATCTCTCGGACATCCTCACACAGGCACATCCACGCTGTGACAGATGCCCCATGCACCCGGGAAGCAGGCTATATAAACTGCAATCTGGACCAGGTGCACCAGGATGACCAGGCAACAGAATTTGCCGCCATTGCTGGCATGCCCTAGGTCCAGGGGGTGATCGATGGTATGCATGTCCCCTTCAATCTCTGGCTTATCAGGGAGTGCCCTTCATCAGTAGGAAGGGCTTGCACTCCCTGATTGTATAGTTGGTGTGTGCCCACCAGCTGCATATCATACACGTCCGTGCCCAACATCGTGCAGCATGCTGGAATAGGAGCAAGAATGTCAGGCCCCATCTGGTGGATGAGGAGGATGAGTAGGATGTCCAGGAAGAACAGTGCATGGTGCCTGGGCTGGCAGGTAAGGCCACCCAATGTGTGCTCCAGGGCTGTCGCACCACCTTGTCCCACCTCTCTAGACCACACCCACCCCCACCTTTCCAAGTGGTTTTCCCCTTCCCCATAGCTGCTCCCACCTTCCCTTTCCCTCCTCCCTTACTGCACCTTCCCTGTCCCACCGTTCTTCACTCCATCCCACCACTCCAGCACCTCCTCCCACCTCTGAGAGTCCTGACACCTCACAGGGTGTTGGCTCTGGGCAGGCAGTATCAGCAGGCCTTGTCTATGGGACGGGGAATGATGATGACTCGATGTAAGCTCTGGTGCTCCTCATTGTCTGACCAAGTCTTACTCCTGTCTTTAGGATCACATTCCACAGTCTATCCGAGTGTTCCATGCATGTGTGCCGGCCATTCCATCTCATGGGTCCATATATCCTTTGGGGAGGTGGGGGAGCGGGTACACCTATTGAGATGGTGACCAGTGACATGTCACTCACTGGGTAAGCTGTCATAAATGGTGGCCTGACACTTCAGGGCCCATTCCCTGCCACCTCAGAGGGTGACCACAGGTGGAACGTTCAAGTGTTCTGGAAGCCCTGCCCGGTGCCATCCACCAACAGCCTTTTTCCCGCCACCCAACACATCTTCTTGACCCTCCCAACACCCCCAACTGGCACACCCTCTACATGAAACTCCAGCCCAACCTTAACACCCTTCAGTCAGAGGATTGAGACAGGTCAGAATGTTTATGAAGAAGTGTTTCCTAGTGACTATATACATTGCTGTGCCCTGACCACTAACCTATGTGCTACACCAGGGCCAACTTAAGTGGTGTCTAACTTTCTAATTTTAAGTGGACTACTGCTCTTTCTAGATGTTACCCCAGATAGCAATCAGACATGGAGGCAGCCTGTTGCGATTCTCAACCTCTGACCTGAAATGCCTTTGGCGGCCATCCACTGGAGGGCCTGGACTGGATGTGTCTGGCCGACTTTCGGCTGTCACAGGTGACGAAGTGTCACACTGTTCTGCCCCCTGCCCATCTGATGCGCCAGTAGTCAGGTGGGGGAAATTCGGAAGCACTGAGGCGTTCAGCACCTCACGAGCCCATCACATCCTCCAGCTCGGGGTGCTCAATGGCCCTCGGGCTATTCCATGGGATGGAGGTGAAGCCGGACTGAACTCTGAAGGTTCCACCATCATTCCTGGACGCCCTGCAGGTCATCTGATGCAGGATCTCGATATCCTCAACCACAGAGCATAGTTGTCTTGCTGCTGAAAATTCCTGGAAAAAGGCAATACTCGTTCTTCATGGAGCCTGGTCTCGACAGGACTTGCCGTCTCCAGGACCCTCTGGCGATCTATAAAATTACAAAAGGGTATGATTATAGGCCTGAGACATTGCTTGTCCCTCGGCCTCAGAGACAGGATACAGTGTGTCCTTTCTAATTTGAAACGCCCAGGTTTGACATCCAGGCTAAGAAAACGTGGTCGCCAGTTCTCAAAGAACTTAAGAGGAGCTTACCCTCCACTCTTCTGGCAGATTGACATCCAGATATTCTTTCTCTGGCATCGGTTCTCCAAATATTCCAAGATTTCTGACATGCCACATAGCTGGTTTTCCAAGGATTGACCATCAGCCTCAGCTGAGGAAGCCAATCTTTGACATTCAGGATTTTTTCCTCCATTTCATAAAGCCTCTTATTAGTTTTTAACAGCCCGGCCTCGTGAGCACTCAAAGTTTCCATCAGCAAGCCGAATTTCTGGTTTATTATTTGGATAATGTTGGCAGCCATAATTTTCAGCACCTCAGTGGGTCGAGAGACCGCTCGAGGATCAAGTCACCATATTGAAAAGGTGGCCCCATCTCTGTCGAATCAGGCTGCATCCTTTTATCCCGGGATTTTTTTCAGCTCTTCAGCATTTTTTCTCCAATTCTTATCAAAAAGTCCTCAAGGGACACACTCCTAAGTATTAACTCTCAGATTAGACATGCATGATCCGGGCAAGCAGGATAAATGATGGATCGTAAAGCGAGTGATGCCGCAGCCTGTGGGAAAGCCGCTGTTCCCGTGACCTCATCATGTGTCCCCAGGCATGAAGATTCTTGAATTGATTTGTGTTGGTTGGGTGGGGGGGGGGCAGAGAAAGAGAGAGAGAGAGGTAGGAGGACAGTAAGTTCAGCATTGTTGTGCCATAAGGCTTCACAAATTTAGGGTATCTGAATCATACCCGGCTGAGTCTGTTGTGACGTTCTCTGGGAGCAGACATGGACATATCCTTTCTTCCCCTTCCTCCTCTTCCTCTGAAGATGCAGAATGGTCCTCACCTTCCCACTTCTGCAGCTATAGCCCTTTCTGCAACATAACCTTGTGCAAGACACAATAAACCACTCCCATTCTGGACATCAATGCTGCTTCATACTATAGAGTATTCCTAGTTCTATTCAGGCACCAGAATTGCAACATCAGCAGCCCAATGGCCCAATGTATTCAGGTACTGGGTATTAACTAGAGGATTGACATGTGCTTATATATTTATGAGCAGCTAAACCTGTGATTGTTGAATTGGAAGTGCATGATATACAATGTCTGTGTGTCTGTGAATAAAACTGCAACAAGGCTAGGCTCCAATTTTCTCCTCCACTGCTTGGCCATCTGAACTGTATCGTCAACAACTCATGTCCCCAAGAATCCACTCTGTTTGGAGTTGTGAAGGCCTGTGGGAGATGTGATGGGTGAACAGGGATTAGACATTTTCAGATGTTGACGATTCGGAAATCCTCTATTTTAAATACATGTTCCGACCATCAGTGTTAGCGCGAAATCACACCTCGAAAAAGCATTGCAACCCTGCTGTCAGTCAGTGAGAGTGGGAACTGACTGCAGAGTTGTGATTGGAGGAATAACAAGTGTGGGAGAGATAGAGCAGCTCCTCCAATTTCACATTCTATCTCTCCCGCGCTCGCTGCTCCAGCTCCTCCAATCACAGCTTCCCTCCCTCCTTACTGCTGCTCAAGAGACAGAGGCGTGATTCAGCAGACTCAAGTTAGAGTCCCCTGTGATGAATTATACTGCATTGTAATTCACACTGTATTGCATTGCATTGTATTATGTCCTTGTGGGCTCTGTGTGTGAGTCGTTGCGCGGCTCTGCCCATAGGGGGAGATGAGGAGCTTGTACAGGGCTCCACCCTTGGCTCCGCCCATGGCCCCTTCCACTACCGGAGGCTCTCAGTTCCTTTGGTGGCAGGCAGGCTCAGTTGTAAGACTATTAAAACCACAGTTTACTTCCAATCGTGTTCCGAGTGAATTGATGGTCACATCAATTTAATAGTCTTAAAAAACTTGAAGAAAACTACTAGGAATCAGCCCTCAAACCTGATCGACTAGAACTCGACCCGCAGGCTGCAGAGTCGAAGGAAATCTTCCTACACTGGCTTCGATGTTTCAAGGCCCACCTGGCTGAATCAAGCACATCCGAGACTAGAAGGAGCAGAAACTCAGCCTGCTGCACGCACGGGTGAGCCATCGTATCTCTACGCAACTCAATTGTACCACCTCATATACTGAGGCCCTGGCTATGCTCGACCGACTGTACGTGCGGCCGATTAACGAGGTCTAAGTGCGGCACATTTTCACGACTCGCCGCCAGCGCCCCACAGAGTTGCTAGAAGATTTTCTGCGCGATTTAAAAGCCCTTGCTTGGGACTGCAACTTTCAGGCTGTAACAGCCTCCCAGCATATGGAACTCGCTGTACGAGATGTATACGTTGCAGGGCTCAGGTCCAACTATGTGCGCCAGCGATTGCTTGAAAAAGGGCGTGTTTAGTGCGGTGTTTCGCAACAGCTGCAGCAACGGTTTCCGACGGTACTTTGCCACTTATTTTGGCCTCGGGGAGTTTCTCCTCACATGAGGCTGAACTTAGAGGGATTTCATGCTGCCAAGCTTCTTGCACATCGGGGCACCATTTTGTCCAGCAGTCCCGCTCTCCCTCCACCCCTTTGGGCAGCACGGTAGCATGGTGGTTAGCATAAATGCTTCACAGCTCCAGGGTCCCAGGTTCAGTTCCCGGCTGGGTCACTCTGTGCGGAGTCTGCACGTCCTCCCCGTGTGTGCGTGGGTTTCCTCTGGGTGCTCCGGTTTCTTCCCACAGTCCAAAGATGTGCGGGTTAGGTGGATTGGCCATGCTAAATTGCCCGTAGTGTCCTAAAAAGTAGGGTTAAGGTTGGGGGGGGGGGGGGGTTGTTGGGTTACGGGTATAGGGTCGATACGTGAGTTTGAGTAGGGTGATCATTTCTCGGCACAACATCGAGGGCCGAAGGGCCTGTTCTGTGCTGTACTGTTCTATGTTCTATGTTCTTTCAGCACCCCCCCCAGCTTTTTTAGCCCCCCCCCCCTTTCAGCCTCCTCCCCACTTTTCTGACCTCCCCATCAGCACCCCCCCAACCATGGGGAGGCCCTTGGGATCCCCCCTTCCAAGTGGCAAGGCCCGACTGGGCTTGACCCCTGGCAGTGCCAACCAAGCACCTGGGCACCCTGCCACTGCAGGCCTGCAGCCCTGGCAATGCCCCAGGCACCCTAACAGTGCTCCGGGAAGCCTGTTGGTACTGTCAGGGTCCCTTGGTGGCACTGCTAATGTGCCAGGATGGCAGTGCCAAGGTGCCCAGGTCCTGCCCTGTCCCTTACCACCCAAGGGTCTCCAATGGCCTGGGAGACCCACTGAGGTGCTGTTAGGCCTGGTCTATGTTGGTGTGGACCTGTACTAAACAGCAACATGGTGATGTCTCCCAGGTGCAGGCTGTAAGGCCCATTTAAATATTCAGATCTGAATCGTGCCCAGCGAGGGTGAGATCCAGATCGCACCATGTGGAGCAAGTTGGGTGACTCGCGATCGAGTCCGATTTGTGGCTTGCGTACGTTTCACCCATTGATCCCCGATCCATGCTGGCTGCAACGGGATTGTTGAACTGCACCCAGAATCTTTGATTGGAGGAGTATCCAGGATGAGAGAGCGGGAATCTGTGATTGGAGGAGCATCCAGGATGAGAGAGCGGGAATCTGTGATTGGAGGAGAGAGCGGGAATCTGTGATTGGAGGAGTGTCCAGGATGAGAGAGCGGGAATCTGTGATTGGAGGAGAGAGTGGGAATATGTGATTGGAGGAGTGTCCAGGATGAGAGAGTGAGAATCTGTGATTGGAGGAGAGAGTGAGAACCTGTGATTGGAGGAGTGTCCAGGATGAGAGAGTGGGAATCTGTGATTGGAGGAGAGAGTGAGAATCTGTGATTGGAGGAGTATCCAGGATGAGAGAGCGCGAATCTGTGATTGGAGGAGTATCCAGGATGAGAGAGCGGGAATCTGTGATTGGAGGAGTATCCAGGATGAGAGAGCGCGAATCTGTGATTGGAGGAGTATCCAGGATGAGAGAGCGGGAATCTGTGATTGGAGGAGCATCCAGGATGAGAGAGCGGGAATCTGTGATTGGAGGAGAGAGCGGGAATCTGTGATTGGAGGAGTATCCAGGATGAGAGAGCGGGAATCTGTGATTGGAGGAGCATCCAGGATGAGAGAGCGGGAATCTGTGATTGGAGGAGTATCCAGGATGAGAGAGCGCGAATCTGTGATTGGAGGAGTATCCAGGATGAGAGAGCGGGAATCTGTGATTGGAGGAGTATCCAGGATGAGAGAGCGCGAATCTGTGATTGGAGACTGAGGAATATTCATTGTGGCTGGTCCCACTGCAGCCATGCAGGAGATTTTCAGCTGCACCGTCTCCATTTGCTTCTTGACCAGCTGCTGGGTGACAAGTCTGACATATTTAACATCCCTCCGGAGGCCGAGGAGAAGAATTAGAAGAAAAAAAAGGGGAAGGAAATTTCCGGAAGTCTGGAAAATCTCTGCCATTGACGAGGTCAAGAGTGGGCCCTGGGGAGAAACCATTCAGCCTCCTGCCAACCCAGACCAGGCTGCAACTCGAATTGCTCCTGGGAAAGCGGAGGGCAGTAATTTGGTCTCCTTCACTTCTAGTGATGCTACATCAAGCCACCAGTGAGTTAATCAAGTACAGGGATGATGAGCGAGTTGATTACTATGGCATGCTGCACTGAAGGCTGACCACAAGGAAATGCAAATCAGGGCGGGTAAAGTCCAGAAAGGCAGAAATGACTTCAAAGATGTTGAAAAACACCTGTAAAGCAGTGAAAGCACAGTCTCACAAGTCTTGTGAACAAAACAAAACTTGGTAAAATAGCACTGCTACTGAGGCGCTATGCAAACTATATTAATTCTCCAAGGGCAGACAGCACTGTGGACTGCTACTTGCGCAATTCACAGTGCATTCATCAATTCTATCAATGGAGAACATTCCGTGAGACAGAAAGGTGGTGGTGGTGGCCCATCGCTGTGCCAGCCCCCATGGAATTGTCATCGGTTTGCACAAACACACTTCTCTCCCTCGGTCTTTAAAGACTTCCCAGCCTGCTAATTTGACAGAACCAGCAAACCCTGCTGCATTCTCACCTAGTTTCCGTTTACATATTTAAACACGCCTGACATCTCCATGTGGTTACTACTCTCCTCTGAATGTGTATAGTTAATATCAGAAATGAGCAGGATCACGGCTGGTTTCTGAGTCCGACACACTGGTCATTTTAATCTCTCCCTCTCCCTGCCTTCATTTAATCTCCTCCATCTGCATTCAGGCCTGTAATTCTTTGCAAATTAAAATTTTGTCCGATGTTTTCCCTATTCTCACTGGGCCATGACTGTCTTGCCTATGTCCCTATCAGCACTTCTTCCTGTTTCTATGCTTTCAGGTTCCCTGCTGTCAATGTAAGCTCTCGTTAAACCTTTGCTAACAAATGACCATTGGTATCAGCCCCTCTTCTCCAGGGTACAATTTCCTTTCATTTCTTGGTAAGTTATTTCAGTCAGCTAGATTGATTTCCTCAATTGATTAGACTGCAGACACCTCTGTCGATTGACAATGTGTAAGCAACAGCCACACACAATTTGCTTTGCAATCAACACAAAATGAAATCCAAGTATGTGGGATGTCAAACGGTCCACTGAGCTGCTGTGACTGCATTGCACACCTTATTGCTAAACCCAGTGCAAACTTAATTTAATTTCCCGCCAACAAAGAGATATAGAGAAAATAAATACCACCGACAGCATATGATTAACCTTTTGCAGATACTAGCAATTCCAAAACAAATTGGATTCAGATTTATTCAATAGTGGCATTACCAGCATCTGGGACTGAATTCTTTATTTTGTTACACTTTGCAATACTTACATTCTGGATCTTAAATATTGGTTGAGTAGGTGCAACTGAATGTAAAATAGGCTGCAATCCTTACCACATGCCTGATTAACAAGCCCAGAAAAACTTTTGATCCCGGTAAAAGTCTGGAGATTTACTTTCTGGGAATCTCCTCTGGAGTGCACAGGTTCATGGATTGATCCCCTATTATAAAACTGTTAGGTGCCCACGCTACCACAGGGGGCATCTTAGTTAGGGGGGTTGGGGGGGGAGAACAGAGGAAACGGCAGCACCTAGTCCAGGGGTGGGCAAACTACGGCCCGACAAAGGTTTTTATGCGGCCCGCCAATGAGGTGCCCGGAATCATAACCGGCATTTTTGAAAAGCCGCCGGGGAAAAGCCACTGAAGTAAATGCGCTTATTTAATAAGAGCATTTACTTCAGCGGCTTTTCCCCGGCGGCTTTTCAAAAATGCCGGTTATGATTCCGGGCACCTCATTGGCGGGCCGCATAAAAAACGCGCGTAGTGGGGTGGATGAGTGGGACTGTCTCATTGGTCGGTTTAGTTGGGTGTGCGACCAATAGGAGTCCAGGTTACAAACAATAAGCCTTATTATTGTTTGTAACCTGGACTCCTATTGGTCGCACACCCAACTAAACCGACCAATAAGGCAGCCCCACTCATCCACCCCACTATGCGGGTTTTTATCGTTGACTCGGCTAGGCTGTGCTTCTGTCAGTGTTAAGGATCAGCACAAGCAACTTGACACCTGATTTCAACAAACTGGTAAATGACTGCAGTCAGATGCATCATTCTCATTGACATTGTTCTGTTACTTACTGAGTTACTTTGTTTTTCAAATAAATGTGCTTTTTTTTCTTTAAAGACCTTTTATTTTGGCTATTTAAAATATTAATTATTTTACTTAATATACTATGAGGCCCTTTAAAATTGTGAATTTCTGAATGTGGCCCTTGCACGGAAAAGTTTGCCCACCCCTGACCTAGTCACTTAAAAATTAAGTTTTTCAGCTTTTGTTTTGACCAGCGCGGTAGCACAAGTGGATAGCACTGTGGCTGTGTAGCGCCAGGGTCCCAGGTTCGATTCCCCGCTGGGTCACTGTCTGTGCGGAGTCTGCACGTTCTCCCCGTGTCTGCGTGGTTTCCTCCCGGTGCTCCGGTTTCCTCCCACAGTCCAAAGACATGCAGGTTAGGTGGATTAGCCATGATAAATTGCCCTTAGTGTCCAAAAAGGATAGGAGGGGTTATTGGGTTACAGAGATAGTGTGGAAGTGAGGGCTTAAGTGGGTTGGTGCAGACTCGATGGGCTGAATGGTCTCCTTCTGCACTGTATGTTCTATGTTAGCACAGATGTGATGGGCCAAAGGGCCTATTCTGTGCCATTGAGCTGCAGGAGCCTGTTGTTTTTAAAATATTGGCAGCTTCAGTATTCATAGGTCCAAGTCAAGGTCCAATCGGAGTCTAGTTGACCCCACCTCTACTGGCCCAGGGGAGGGAAATAATAGGGTTATTTTATCATATTAATTTAATAAACTGAACTTTCTTTTGGTTGCATCGTATTCAGCTTCTTTAATAAATGGAAGATTGTAATTGACAGCCAGTTCCAATGCACATGTTTTAACCCACTTACTCAGTGAAGAATGTAGTGCATTTTCATTGAACTGCAATGATTACATCTATGGTAATATGAACTGACATGTATTATTGTATGAAATATGATTGATGAGAAGGTGTCAATGGAGACAAAGAAGAAACCACGTCACAGGCGTGAAGTACAAAAGCAAGGAAATTATGGTGAACCTTTGCAAAACATTGGTTCTGCCTTAACTGGAATTGTGTGTTCAACTCTGGGCACCACACATAAGGAATGATGTGAAGACCTTATAGAGGGTGCAGAAAAGATTTATGAGAATAATCTTGGAGAGGAGAAACTTGAGTTATGCTGGCAGATGGGTGAATTTGGGACTCTTTTCCGAGAAGAGGTGGTTGAGATGAAATTAGACAGAGGTGCTCAAAATTGTTTGGACAAAATAGATAGGGAGAGACTTGTAGAAGGCTCAACACTGATTTAAAGTGATCGGCAAAAGAACCAGAGGCAGCATGATGAGGGGCTTTTCACAGTAACTTCATTGCAGTGTTAATGTAAGCCTACTTGTGACAATAAAGATTATATTTAAAGATACATGTTTTTTTTAATGCAGTGAGAGTTTAGAACCTGGAATGCACTTCCCGAGAATGCTGTTGAGGCAGATTTAACTGTGGTTTTCAAACTCGAATTGTTTAGTTATCTGAAGAGAAAAGGCTTGCAGAAAATCTCCGTATAGTTCATGGATTAGTTGGCCTGTTTCTGTGCATCTCACATCAAATAAAAAGAGAAGCATATGTCAGCAGCAGAGAGTTCAGCGCTGCAGATAACCGACAGATCAGAGTACAATAAGTGTAAGAATGAAATTAAAAAGTAAATTCAGAAAGCAAAGAGGGGGCATAAAATTACTGGTAAATTAAAGCAAGGAAAACACAAATGTTTTGTAATTTCACAAAGAGCAAGAGTAGTGCTGATTAGAGAGCAAAATAGTAACTTGGATGGCCGTGGAAGATGTGGCCATAATGTTTAATGAATCTTTGTTTCTGTCTTCACAAAGCAGGGGGACGATGCAGACATTCTAGTTAAGGAGGAGCAGTGCAAAATATTGAATTGGATAAACATAGTGAGTGAATATGCAGGAGTTTGAAAGCAGGTAGACTGTTACACATGGATGAAATGTATCCCAGGTTACTAAGAGAAGTAAGGGGAGAATATTGACAGCTCTGAACATCATTTTCCTATTCTCTTTGGCTGCAGGTCTGGTGCTGGAGGAGTGGAGGATTGCTAACATTCCTGTTGTTTAAGCAGGGAGGAAGACAGCCAGCCTAACCTTGGGAGGCCAATCATTGGAGTTTCAGGAACATGACAGGCTGGAAATCTCAACTGCATCGGGAACTCCGCTACCAGCAGCGTAACGTGGAGAATCCAGCATCGGGTAGAAAATGGAATTGGCGCTGGGCACTGTTCACATTCCAATGCTCTGATCCGCCGCTGGCGGGCACCATATTCTCCGGCCCCCCATGGTTCCCCGGTTCTCTGGGCCAGTAATCACGTGGGTGAGAATCACTACTGGCCCTGAGACCTGATAACTGAGGCATTCACCTGAGGAAGGAGCAGTGATCCGAAAGCTAGTGTTTGAAACAAACACGTGGGACTTTAACCTGGTGTTGTAAGACTTTTTACGGTCCTGATAAATGTAGCCCTGACATGGTGGAAGTCACAGATGGCCAAGGAGATAAATCCTTAATGGAGTTGCCCCCAAAGTCCATCTGAGGGCCACCCTCCCACCCAGAATGCAAACCCCACCCCTGCTAGACCCACCCCACCACCCCTCCACCAGAGACACCCTAATTAGAGAGACGCCCACCAGAGCCCCCCCCCCCCCCCCCCCCCCCCCCCACCTGAAGGCCCCCAGAACACAGACCCCTGCCTGGAAGTTAGAGAGTAGTCCAGAGAGAGGCGGTGAAAAACATCACTGCTTTAAAAGTCACCTGGGCAATACACCTGATGGCTCAGGCAGAGGAAGCAACAGCTGTCAATTCCTGGAAAGGGAAAACCAGTCAGCTGGATTTAAACCCCCTCAGATCTTTGCTCTGCAAGCCATTCATTAATTTCTCTGTGAAACTGATTTTTCTATACTGTGATTGACAGCTTCCACACGCACCCAGTTGCCTGCATTGTTTAATTCATCTCCCTTTACATTTGAATGGCTTTGAAGTAGTCAGATGTTAAACTAGCCGGAACATTTATCAACGTCAAGCTATGATTGATGGCTCCTGGACCACAACAGAGAGAGCTAAGTGCTTTCCGTTAGCCATATAAATTTCTGAATGTCGAGGATTGCAAGGGGTTCGCTAGGGAATCCCACTATCAGGCCGCCATTTTAAGCGGAAAATTGTGTCTGACTAACTAAATTATTTTAGTTAGGGGCTGTTTTAGGGGCTGTTCTCGAGTGACAGCTTTACCCGAAACACTACTTACGTAGTGTCTCCCACCCATCCTCCTCCTCTAACCAAAAAAAAGCTCTGTCCATTGGATTGCTAAACTAACAAGTTTTTTATTTTTTTATTTTTCAGTAGTTGGGAAGTTAGTTCAGTGGGAATGGAGGCTAGGGCAGTTGAATGTTCCTCCTGCAGAATGTGGGAGGAAAGGGTCACCTCTAGTGTCCCTTCTGACTACATCTGCGGGAAGTGCACCCAACTCCAGCTCCTCGAGAGCCGCATTAGGGACCTGGAGCTGGAGCTGGATGAACTTCGGATCATTCGGGAGGCGGAGGAGGTTATTGAGAGGAGTTATAGGGAGGTAGTCACACCTCAGGTAAAAGAAGAAAGTAGATGGGTTACCGTCAGGGGAGGGAGAGGGAACCGGCAGGCAGTGCAGGGATCCCCTGTGGTCGTTCCCCTCTATAACAAGTATACCGTTTTGGATACTGTTGCGGGGGACGACTTACCAGGGGTAAGCAATAGAGCGCAGGTCTCTGGCACAGAGTCTGTCCCTGTTGCTCAGAAGGGAAGGGAGAAGAGGAACAGAGCACTTGTCATTGGGGACTCCATAGTTAGAGGAACAGACTGGAGGTTCTGTGGGAACGAAAGAGACTCACGGTTGGTGTGTTGCCTCCCAGGTGCCAGGGTTCGTGATGTCTCTGATCGTGTTTTTGGGATCCTTAAGGGGGAGGGGGAGCAGCCCCAAGTCGTGGTCCACATAGGTACCAACGACATAGGTAGGAAGAGAGATGGGGATTTGAGACAGAAATTCAGGGAGCTAGGGTGGAAGCTGAGAGCTAGAACAAACAGAGTTGTTATCTCTGGGTTGTTACCCGTGCCACGTGCTAGCGAAGTGAGAAATAAGGAGAGAGAGGAGTTGAACACGTGGCTACAGGGATGGTGCAGGAGGGAGGGTTTTGGTTTCCTGGATAATTGGGGCTCATTCTGGGGTAGGTGGGACCTCTACAAACAGGATGGTCTTCACCTGAACCAGAGGGGTACCAATATCCTGGGGGGGAGATTTGCTAGTGCTCTTCGGGGGGGTTTAAACTAATTCAGCAGGGGGATGGGAACCTAAATTGTAGTCCCAGTGTACAGGATGTTGAGAGTAGTGAGGTCAGGGATAGGGTTAAAAGTTCGAAAGAGGGCACCGGCAAGCAGGAAGCTGGTTTGAAGTGTGTCTACTTCAACGCCAGGAGCATCCGGAATAAGGTGGGTGAGCTTGCAGCATGGGTTGGTACCTGGGATCTCGATGTTGTGGCGATTTCGGAGACATGGGTAGAGCAGGGACAGGAATGGTTGTTGCAGGTTCCAGGATTTAGATGTTTCTGTAAGAACAGAGAAGATGGTAAAAGAGGGGGGGGGTGTCGCATTGTTAATCAAGGAAAGTATTACGGCGGTAGAAAGGACGCTTGAGGACTCGTCTACTGAGGCAGTATGGGCCGAGGTTAGGAACAGTAGAGGAGAGGTCACCCTGTTGGGAGTTGTCTATAGACCTCCGAATAGTCCCAGAGATGTAGAGGAAAGGATTGGAAAGATGATTCTTGACAGGAGCGAGAGTAACAGGGTAGTTGTTATGGGGGGCTTTAACTTTCCAAATATTGACTGGAAATACTATAGTTCGAGTACTATAGATGGGTCAGTTTTTGTGCAGTGTGTGCAGGAGGGTTTTCTGACACAGTATGTAGACAGGCCAACAAGGGGCGAGGCCACATTGGATTTGGTACTGGGTAATGAACCCGGCCAGGTGTTAGATTTAGATGTAGGTGAGCACTTTGGTGATAGTGATCACAACTCGGTTATGTTTACTTTAGCAATGGGCAGGGATAGGTATATACCGCAAGGCAAGAATTATAGCTGGGGGAAAGGCAATTATGATGCTATTCGGCAAGATTTAGGAGGTATAGGATGGAGAAGGAAACTGCAGGGGATGGGTACAATCGAAATGTGGAGCTTTTTCAAGGAACAGCTACTGCGTGTCCTTGATAAGTATGTACCTGTCAGGCAGGGAGGAAGTTGTCAAGCAAGGGAGCCGTGGTTTACTAAGGAAGTTGAAGCACTTGTCAAGAGGAAGAAGAAGGCTTATGTTAGGATGAGACATGAAGGCTCAGTTAGGGCACTTGAGAGTTACATGTTAGCCAGGAAGGACCTAAAGGGAGAGTTAAGAAGAGCGAGGAGAGGACACGAAAAGTCGTTGGCGGATAGGATCAAGGAAAACCCTAAGGCTTTCTATAGGTATATCAGGAACAAAAGAATGACTCGAGTAAGATTAGGGCCAATCAAGGATAGTAGTGGAAAGTTGTGTGTGGAATCAGAGGAGATAGGGGAAGCATTAAATGGATATTTTTTGTCAGTGTTTACACTGGAGAAAGACAATGTTGTCGAGGAGAACACTCAGGTTCAGTCGACCAGGCTAGATGGAATTGAGGTTCAAAAGGAGGAGGTGTTAGCAATTTTAGAAAATGTCAAAATAGATAAGTCCCCTGGGCCAGATGGGATTTATCCTAGGATTCTCTGGGAAACCAGGGAGGAGATTGCAGAGCCTTTGTCCTTGATCTTTATGTCGTCTTTGTCGACAGGAATAGTGCCGGAAGACTGGAGGATAGCAAATGTTGTCCCCTTGTTCAAGAAGGGGAGTAGAGACAACCCTGGTAATTATAGACCTGTGAGCCTTACTTCGGTTGTGGGTAAAATGTTGGAAAAGGTTATAAGAGATAGGGTTTATAATCATCTTGAAAAGAACAAGTTGATTAGCGATACTCAACACGGTTTTGTGAAGGGTAGGTCATGTCTCACAAACCTTATTGAGTTTTTTGAGAAGGTGACCAAACAGGTGGATCAGGGTAAAGCTGTTGATGTGGTGTATATGGATTTCAGTAAGGTGTTTGATAAGGTTCCCCACGGTAGGCTATTGCAGAAAATAAGGAAGTATGGAATTGAAGGTGATTTAGCGGTTTGGATCAGTAATTGGCTAGCTGAAAGAAGACAGAGGGTGGTGGTTGATGGCAAATGTTCATCCTGGAGTTCAGTTACTAGTGGTGTACCGCAAGGATCTGTTTTGGGGCCACTGCTGTTTGTCATTTTTATAGTAAGAAGTCTTACAACACCAGGTTAAAGTCCAACAGGTTTGTTTCAAACACGAGCTTTCGGAGCACGGCTCCTTCTTCAGGTGAATGGAAAGGCTTGTTCCAGAAATGTTTATATAGACACAGTCAGAGATGCCCCGGAATGCGAGCACCTGCAGGCAATCAAATCATCAAAGATGCAGAGAGAGAGGTAACTCCAGGTTAAAGAGGTGTGAATTGTCCCAAGCCAGTTCAGTCGGTAGGCCTCTGCAAGTCCAGGCTTGTTGGTGGGGGCCGAATGTAATGCGACATGAATCCCAGATCCCGGTTGAGTCCGCATTCATGCGTGCGGAACTTAGCTATAAGTTTTTGCTCAGCAATTTTGCGTTGTCGCGTCTCCTGAAGGCCTCCTTGTAGAATGCTGACCCGGAGATCAGAGGCTGAATGTCCTTGACTGCTGAAGTGTTCCCCAACTGGAAGGGAACAGTCCTGCCTGTTGATAGTCGCACGATGCCCGTTTATTCGTTGTCGCAGTGTCTGCATGGTCTCGCCAATGTACCACGCTTCGGGACATCCTTCCCAACAAGTTTGAACAGGACTTCCTCACCACACAGGACTTTCAACCGATGCTATACACCAGATACATCGATGACATTTTTTTCCTTTGGACCCACGGCGAGACATCACTGAAACGACTACACGATGACATCAATAAGTTCCATCCCACCATCAAACTCACCATGGACTATTCTCCAAATTCAGTTCCATTCTTGGACACACTCATCTCCATCAAGGACGGTCACCTCAGCACCTCGCTTTACCGCAAGCCCACAGATAATCTCACGATGCTCCACTTCTCCAGCTTTCACCCGAAACACATTAAAGAAGCCATCCCCTATGGACAAGCCCTCCGTATACACAGGATCTGCTCAGACAAGGAGGAGCGCAACAGACACCTACAGATGCTGAAAGATGCCCTCGTACGAACGGGATATGGCGCTCGACTCATTGATCGACAGTTCCACCGCGCCACAGCAAAAAACCGCACCGACCTCCTCAGAAGACAAACACGGGACACCACTGACAGAGTACCCTTCGTCGTCCAGTACTTTCCTGGGGCGGAGAAACTACGACATCTTCTTCGCAGCCTCCAACACATCATCAGCGAGGATGGACATCTTGCCAAGGTCATCCCCACACCCCCACTACTGGCCTTCAAACAACCGCGCAACCTCAAACAAACCATTGTTTGCAGCAAATTACCCAGCCTTCAGAACAGCAACCACAACACCACAAAACCCTGCCAGGGTAATCTCTGCAAGACATGCCAGATCATCGACATGGACACCACCATTACACGTGGAAACACCACCCACCAGGTACGCGGCGCATACTCGTGCGACTCGACCAATGTAGTCTACCTCATACGCTGCAGGAAAGGATGTCCCGAAGCGTGGTACATTGGCGAGACCATGCAGACACTGCGACAACGAATAAACGGGCATCGTGCGACTATCAACAGGCAGGACTGTTCCCTTCCAGTTGGGGAACACTTCAGCAGTCAAGGACATTCAGCCTCTGATCTCCGGGTCAGCATTCTACAAGGAGGCCTTCAGGAGACGCGACAACGCAAAATTGCTGAGCAAAAACTTATAGCTAAGTTCCGCACGCATGAATGCGGACTCAACCGGGATCTGGGATTCATGTCGCATTACATTCGGCCCCCACCAACAAGCCTGGACTTGCAGAGGCCTACCGACTGAACTGGCTTGGGACAATTCACACCTCTTTAACCTGGAGTTACCTCTCTCTCTGCACCTTTGATGATTTGATTGCCTGCAGGTGCTCGCATTCCGGGGCATCTCTGACTGTGTCTATATAAACATTTCTGGAACAAGCCTTTCCATTCACCTGAAGAAGGAGCCGTGCTCCGAAAGCTCGTGTTTGAAACAAACCTGTTGGACTTTAACCTGGTGTTGTAAGACTTCTTACTGTGCTCACCCCAGTCCAACGCCGGCATCTCCACATCATGGTCATTTTTATAAATGACCTGGAAGAGGGTGTAGAAGGATGGGTTAGTAAATTTGCAGATGACACGAAGGTCGGTGGAGTTGTGGATAGTGCTGAAGGATGTTATAGGATACAGAGGGACATAGATAAGCTGCAGAGCTGGGCTGAGAGGTGGCAGATGGAGTTTAATGCGGAAAAGTGTGAGGTGGTTCACTTTGGAAGGAGTATCAGGAATGCAGAGTACTGGGCTAATGGCAAGATTCTTGGTAGTGTAGATGAACAGAGAGATCTCGGCATCCAGGTACATAAATCCCTGAAAGTTGCCACCCAGGTTAATAGGGCTGTTAAGAAGGCATATGGTGTGCTAGCCTTTATAAGCAGGGGGATTGAGTTTCGGAACCACAAGGTCATGCTGCAGCTGTACATAACTCTGGTGCGGCCACACCTGGAGTACTGCGTGCAGTTCTGGTCACCACATTATAGGAAGGATGTGGAAGCTTTGGAAAGGGTTCAGAGGAGATTTACTAGGATGTTGCCTGGTATGGAGGGAAGGTCTTACGAGGAAAGGCTCAGGGAATTGAGGTTGTTTTCGTTAGAGAGGAGAAGGCTGAGAGGTGACTTAATAGAGACATATAAGATAGTCAGAGGGTTAGATAGGGTGGACAGTGAGAGTCTTTTTCCTCGGATGGTGATGACCAACACGAGGGGACATAGCTTTAAATTGAGGGGTGAGAGATATAGGACAGATGTCAGAGGCAGTTTCTTTACTCAGAGAGTAGTAGGGGTGTGGAACGCCCTGCCTGCAATAATAGTAGACTCGCCAACTTTAAGGGCATTTAAGTGGTCACTGGATAGACATATGGATGAAAATGGAATAGTGTAGGTCAGATAGGCTTCAGATGGTTTCACAGGTCGGCGCAACATCGAGGGCCGAAGGGCCCGTACTGCGCTGTAGTGTTCTATGTTCTAAATTGAATTTTCTGAGGAGGTAACAAGGAAACAAGGAAGCTTGACAAGAGTATTTGATAAAGTCTATATGGACCTTTGCAAGTCTTTTGATGAGTTCCCACATGCAGACTGGTCAGAAACGTATAAATTAATGGAATGCATATGCAAATGATAAGTTGGATCCAAAATTAGTTCAGTGGCAGGAAGCAAATGCTAATGATTAATGTGTATTCTGAATACAGGTAGAGCGTTTCCAGTGGGATTCTGGAGGGCATAAGGTCCCTTACTTTTCATGATATATATCAATGATTTAAACTTAACCTTAGGATTAAGAAGCGTGCAGATGAGACAAAAATTGGTCATGTGGGGGTGGCATGTGTGCGCAGTGGTTAGCACTGGGACTGAGGCGCTGAGGACCTGGGTTTCAATCCCAGCCCTGGGTCACTGTCCGTGTGGAGTTTGCACATTCTCCCCGTGTCTGCGTGGGTTTCACCCCCACAACGCAAAGATGTGCAGGGTAGGTGGATTGGCCACGCTAAATTGCCCCTTAATTGGAGGAAAAAATAATTGGGTACTCTAAATTTAAAACTAAAATTGATCATGTGGTTCATAGTGAGGAAGAAAGCTGCAAACAGCAGAAAGATATAAATTGATCAGTCAGGTGGACAAAAAAGTGGCAAATGGAATTCAATCCAAAGAAATGTGAGGTAATGTATTTGGAAAGGTCAAACTATGCAAGGGAATACACGATAAATGGGAAGATGCTGTGACGTGCAAGGAAACAGAGGGACCTTGGAGTGTGTGGGCGGGATTCTCTGACCCCCCGCCGGGCGCTGGAGATTTGGAGGGGGCGGGAATCGCACTACGTGGTCGGCGGGCTCCCCCCGGCGATTCTTCGGCCTGCGATGGGCTGAAGTCCAGCCCGTTCTATGCCAGTCCCATCGCGTAAATTGGAGTTGGTCCCTTACCGGCGGGACCTGGCGGCGCGGGCGAGCTCCAGGGCCCTCGGGGCGATCTGGCCCCGGGGGGTGCCCCCATGGTGGCCTGGCCCGCGGTCGGGGCCCACCGATCCGCGAGCGGGCCTGTGCCGTGGGAACACTCTATTCCTACGTGCCGGCCGTGTAGCCCTCCACAATGGCTGGCGCGAAGGTGAACCGCCGCCTGCGCATGTGCGGGGATGACGTCAGCAGACGCTGATGATCCCGTGTCGGCCGACGGAGTCCCTTCGACCCCAGTTGGCGCGGCGCCAAAGGCCTTCCACGCTGGCTGGCTGGGCGCAGACCACTCCGGCGCCATCCTAGCCCCTGAAGATGTGGAGGTTTCCGCAGCTTTGGGGCGGCCCGACGTCGGAATGGTTCCTGCCACTCCCCTGCGCCGTTTCTGCCCGCGCCGCCGATTCCTGGAGAATCCCGCCCCATGTCTTTAAATTCATGGAAGTATCCGAAGATGTAAATAAGGTCTTCAAGAGGGCAGCAAAGGCAGGTGGCATACCATCCCTTATTAACTGAGACACAGGTATTTTATGCCTGCCTTCACTGGAAGACTTAAAAATCACGAGGTGGAAAGGAGGAAGATACTTAGAATAAGCACAGACTGCAAGGCCTTTGAAGAGCTGGCCGTAATAGTGGCAAACTATTATAATCCCAAGCCGTTAGTCATCGTGCAACGTTACCAGTTTAACATGGCTAAGAGGGCCCCAAGAAGTCTGTTACCAAGTTCTTAACGCGATTGAGGAAACTGTTTCAATTTTGTGATTACGGTCCTTCCATTCCCGAGATGTTGCGAGACCATTTGTTTATGGCATGAATAATATGGTGACTCAACAAAAGTTACTGGCCGAGCCATTATAAGACTTTAAGAAGGTTGTAGAAATTTTGCTTTGAAGAGAGAATGCACAGAAAGGAGTACAGGCACTCCAAGGGATGGAAGCGAATAGTGTGGGACGTACCCTGTCCCGGCATTCAACGCCCTCCAGATCTGGAGTCCCCAGATCCCCGCTTTGGGACTTATCTAGGATGGCACTAACTAGGCCAGATACATCCCCCAAATCCGTAGAGGGAGACCCCAGATGATGTGTGGCCGAAGAAATCGCTTGGAGCGAAAGCCACAGGGTGGCCAACAAACCCGAGGTAGGCGTCAACCCAGAAACCGCACTATTTGTTTGGAGCAGCCCAATGATGAGTGAATGCGGCTGAACTACATTGCGGCAGTCAAAATGGTCCCATTTCATAGAATCATAGAATTTACAGTGCAGAAGGAGTCTGCACCGGCTCTTGGAAAGAGCACCCCATTTAAGCCCACACTTCTAACCTATGACCATGATCAATTGCCCCTTAGTGTCCAAAAAGGTTAGGTTGGGTTACTGGGTTAAGGGGATAGGGTGGGGCCTGACCGTAGGTAGGGTATCCTTTCATAGGGTTGGCGCAGGCTCAATGAGCCAAATGGCCTCCTTCTGCACTGTAGTGATTCTATGATTCTACATTTCTGGAATCAAACATCAGTTTGTTCTCTCATAGAACCTCCACCCTATCATTTCATGGTGCCAAGCTCTGCGAACGCCCATACACACTCAGCGCTTCATCCCTGTGGAGTGTGAGAATGGCACGCCATGTCCTTCCTACCTGCCACACTGACACCACAGTAAACACGTGTTGCTGTTGGCATGAGTCTTCTCCCGGATCCTTTCCCCCAACCCCCATTCCATGGAAGGTGATCCCATTCCCCCCTTTCATGAATGCTCATGCCCCTCATGTCTGCCACTCATCTCCAATGAGGAGGAGGTCAAGGACTATGAAATGCTGAGATCCTGCCCCCCTTGGATGTAAGATGGATGTGACCACCAGGACACCTGACCTCAGAGGGGGCTGTAGTAGCTGCGATAAGTCATGCAGCGTTTCTGAACCCCATGATAATGTTATTCATTGGCAGGGCGCTCTCTATAAGTTTAGAGGGGAATGCAGGTCAGTGTGGGAGGTGAGAGGAACATGCTGATGTATTAGGGGCTGATTTAGCTCACTGGGCTAAATCGCTGGAAGCAGGCCAGCAGCACGGTTCAATTCCTGTATCAGCCTCCCCGGACAGGCGCTAGAATGTGGCGACTAGGCGCTTTTCACAGTAACTTCATTGAAGCCTACTTGTGACAATAAGCGATTTTCATTTTTTCATTTCATTAAAATGATATTCCCAGGCTCCCACAGCATGTTTTGTGTTACTCTGCTGGCGAGGGGGGCTGAAAAACGGAAAGTACAATCCCGCCAATGAGAATCAGTTTCCCCATTCTCTCCAAGTTTTGCACTCACATCGCCGTTCTCCCTCACCGCTAATGTGGCCTCAAAATCGCCCCACCAGGAACAGTAGACAGAGTATGTAATGGGCACTTTTCACCAGTAAAATATATGCAAACAGGAGAACTAAGATTATTAGCTCATTCCATGTGGAATGTGTTTGAGGAAAATACTCCTGCTGTCCATTTGAACCCAATAAAGTTAATGGACAGTGACAGTCTCCCTGTAACAGGGCAGAAGCTGCAGAGCGACTAGGCTAAGGTAATAAAATTAAATTGAATATCAAACAGCCCAAATCGAATAAAACTGAAAAAAGCTAACAAGGTGTTTGTTGCAATCTCGGTTACCATTAGTGAGATGAAAAAAGCTCTGCAGCTCGTGATTCGATTCTTGAATATTGTTGAAAAGTCCCAAGATCAAAATGCAATGCTGTTTCATGCCTTATGCCTGAATGTTTCAGAGCACAAGACTAGTATTATTCAATTTGGGAAAGATTTACTTCTGGTGACATACCAGTTTTTATTAAATTCATTTAAGGGATGTGGACGTTGCTGGCTGGGGCAATGTTTGTTTCCCATCCCTAATTGACCTTGAGAAAGTGGTGGTGAGCTGCCTTCTTGAGCCGCTGCAGTGTAGGTACACCTACTGTGCTGTTAGGGAAGGGTTTCCAAGGTTTGGCCCAGGGACAGTGAAGGAACGGCGATATATTTGCAAGTCAGGATGGTGAGTGACTTCCGGGGGGTGGGGTGGGGTGGGGGGGGGGGGGGGGGGGGGGCACTTGCAGGTGTCGATGTACCTACTGTCCTTGCTCTTTATTGTGGTAGTAGTAATGGTTTTGAAAAGCTATCCAACTCTCGTGAGCAGGAAAGAAATATCAGGAGAGAAACCATTATGCTGCTGATTCACCATCTGATATCAATTCCAGCATTTTCCTCCAGCAGCTACATTTGGAAAATTGTACTGCCACCTTAATATGCGCAGGAACTCTGGTGCATCCCTGGTATCCACGATTGCTGTGCTGTAGCGAGTTAATTCCTCAGTGCTGTGTTTTATTTTGTTTTTAATTCTACCCCCCTCGTCACCTGTCCACAGGCCTCTGACCACTCAGCACTATGATAGCTCACAAGAGCTTGATTTGATTTTGATTTGATTTGATTTACTGTCACATGTATTGAAGTACAGTACGTACAAAGTAGACAAAAAGAATAATCAACAGAGAACATTGACAAATGGTACATCGACAAGCAGTGATTGGTTACAATGCGGAACAAGGGGCCACACAAAGCAAATACATGAGCAAGAGCAGCATAGGGTCTCGTGAATAATAATAATAATCGCTCATTGTCACAAGTAAACTTCAATGAAGTTACTGTGAAAAGCCCCAAGTCGCCACATTCCGGCGCCTGTTCTCCGAGGCCAATACGGGAATTGAACCCACGCTGCTGGCCTTGGTTCTGCATGACAAGCCAGCTGTTTAGCCCACTGTGCTAAACCAGCCCCATTCGTGTTCTTACAGGGAGCAGATCAGTCCGAGGGGGAGTTATTGAGGAGTCTTATAGCTGTGGGGAAGAAGCTGTTCCTGTGTCTGGATGTGCGAGACTTCACGCTTCTGTACCTTCTGCCTGATGGAAGAAGGCCATGCCTGGGTGGGAGGGGTCTCTGATAATGCTGTCTGCCTTCCTGAGACAGAATACAGAATCAATGTGGGGGTGGCAAGGTTGTCTGATACGTTGGGCTGAGTTCACCACACTCTGCAGTTTCTTGTGATCTTGGACCAAGCAGTTGCCATACCAGGCTGTGATGCAGCCGGATAGGATGCGCCCTATCGTACATCTGTAGACGTTTGTGAAAGTCGATGCAGACATGCCAAATTTCTTTAGCTTCCGTAGGAAGTAGTGACATTGTTGGGCTTTCTTGACTGTTGCATCAACGTGAGTGGACCAGGACTGTTGCTGATGGTCACTCCCAGGAACTTAAAGCTATCGACCATCTCCACTTTGGAGCCATTGATGCAGACGGGAGCGGCCTCAGGGACTGGGATTACAATCACTTTGCCAGAAGAAAGGCATCAAATCGCTTGTGGACTGGACCTAATTTCTTCAGATGGCACTTTGGCTGCTCATGAATCGACATGATGGCCAAGCATGACCAAGTAGGCAATGGAAATATGGGAATGATAGAAGAGGAAAGCCATGGATTGCACAATCTTCATAGAGTTCTGTCTTCATAGAATTTACAGTGCAGAAGGAGGCCATTCGGCCCATCGAGTCTGCACCGGCTCTTGGAAAGAGCACCCTACCCAAAGTCAACACCACCACCCTATCCCCATAACCCAGTAACCCCACCCAACACCAAGGGCAATTTTGGACACGAAGGGCAATTTTTCATGGCCAATCCACCTAACCTGCACATCTTTGGACTGTGGGAGGAAACCGGAGCACCTGGAGGAAACCCACACACACATGGGGAGGATGTGCAGACTCCGCACAGACAGTGACCCAAGCTGGAATCGAACCTGGGACCCTGGAGCTGTGAAGCAATTGTGCTATCCACAATGCTACCGTGCTGCCCCAATGGTATAGACAGGCTGGTCAGATGGGCAGAGCAGTGGCAAATGGAACGTAACCCTGAAAAGTGTGAGGGTGCATTTTCAGGTGACTAACAAGGCAACGGAATGCACAATGAAAGGTAGGACGCTAGGACCAGAGGGACCTTGAGGACCACAGGGACCTTGGGGTATGTCCATCGATCCCTAAATGCAGGACAGATAGATAAGGTGTTAAGAAGACATATGGGATACTTGTCTTTATTAGTTCAGGCATAGAATACAAGAGCAGAGAGGTTATGATGAAGCTGAATAAAACACTTGTTAGGCCACAGCTGAGTACTGTGTGTAGTCCTGGTCGCCACACTATTCGATGGATGTGATTGCGGCGACAGGGTGGAAGTGAAGGTGCTTCATTTGTTGGAATCCTGGAGAGATCCTGAGGAGTGTTTGTTGATCCTGTCTTGGCATCTGCCTTCTCGAGCAACATAGATGGTGTCATTATCCTGAAATTCTTCCATAATCCTAGACCTTACACTCCCTTGTGATTATGTCGTTGACTATTTATTGTTGTCTTTTCTCCTGCATTGACTGTGAGGTGTGAGTACAAGGGGGAAATGTCGCCTGTTATCCTATTCTAGCAAAAATCATATTGAGTCAATCATGTGAAACGCCTGTGCAGTTTTACTCCATCTTGTCATTGTTTTATAATCTTTGTGGTTATGGGAGGGGGGTGTTTTATTGACACCCATTATCTTGTTTGTAAAGACGATAAGTGGAGCTCGGGTGAGGTAATGGGTGGATGGTAGGGGTGAAGTTTTCCTTTTAATTCCAATTGAATCTGACTTATTCTTTTATCATGTTGCAACTGTTTCATTTATAATTGAATTAGCTAATCCTAATGATTCAAACTGTGTTTCTGGCTAATTTAAAAGTGACAATTATCTCCATCTTCCTCACCCCTTCCAGTAAATTCAGCTGGAGCTTGACCACCAAATCCTAAAGCTTTGTTTTAACCACCCTTTGAAAACCAACCAGAGTGACCTCTTCAAACCCAGGAAACTCTGAGCCACTGAAAGAGCCATTTTACCAGTCACTCCCTCTTTAAACTGACAGTATCAACATTTGGAACAAAGCATTAGTTCCTCACACACTCCCTGTCTTTAAATTTAATAATCCCAAATCAAACTAGGAATTATATTTACTAATTCTGATGAACAGCCTCCAATTTAGTTAGGATACCGTACCAAACCCCGAATATGCTAGGAAACCAGATGAGAACCCCAAACAATTTTTTAAAAATTGTAAAACTGTGAGGAAAGTATACTTCACCCCTCTGACTCTGACCAATAGGTATCTTTAATGTTAAAACAATCTTAATTTAAACACAAAATTAACCAAATCAACATCAAAGACATAGCTTTATAATTATCAGTTAAACAGTTCTTAAACACAAGGGAAAACTTAAACTTACTACCTGTATCTACTACTAACTCCAATTAAGCAACCCATTACAGTTCAAATGCCACTTATAAATAAATGTGAAAATGTGAAATAGGCCCCCTCTCCCAGGCGCCCAATTGTTGGGTGTCTTGATGATTCTTTTCCTCTTCGGTGATGGATCTCCCCGGCTGGGGCTGGTGGAAGCAACTTTTTTTTCAGTATGGATGTGGTTAGGGAGGTGCAGGCCGGTCTGGGGTGTGGGTGTTGGGGTGTACTGGAGGTCCTTGGGGTGTTGACTCTGTGTGTCGGGAGGGGCTGGGCTAGTTCTGGCCCGGTGCTGTGTCGAATATCCTGTTTCCCCCTGGGCTTGGGATGTCCCTTTATGTAGGTGTCTATTAGGGACGTCCTGAGAGGCTGGGTATTCTGCTTCGGTACAGTGGGGCCTGGGGTTAAGCTGAGTCCTGTATGTTGGTTGACATCCTGTTGCCCCACTGGGGATAGGACACCTTCTTGGTTGAATACGCAGTTTGTTCTCTTCCTCACTAATGGGTAATTGGCATGCTCCAGGGAAATATGGAACCATGCAGTATCTGTGGAGAGAAACAAAGTTAATGGCCGGGATATAACAGTCCCTGGTGTTGCCACTATCCTGATGATAGCTTTAACTCCTGCACTGACCATCCCCTTGCTTTGTATGGGTTCCTCTCTGCTCTTCATTTTCCTTCTCCTTGGATTAGTTATGTAATTCCAGCACCTCATCCTCTTTGAGGTCCACACTTCTGTACAGGGTCATGTTATGGAGAGCACAGAAGACCACTACAATGCATGAGACACTTACAGGATTGTACTGCAGGGCACCACCCAGCTGGTCCAGGCACTGGGAATTGCATCTTCAGAAGCCCAATTGCCTCCATTGTGGTAGTTATAGTGAGTTAATGGCTTTGGTTGTGGCAGTTCTGTGCCTTTATCTTGATCATGTATTAGTAGCTATTGCTCCAAGGGATACCCCTTACCCCCTAGAATCCGTAGACAAAGTTTGGCAAGGGAATTGAAGAGTTGCGGCACGCTGCACTGCCAGAGGTTAAGGCATCATGGCAGCTGCCAGGAAAGAAAGCACACACATGAATGAGGTTCTTGGTGTGGTTACAGACCAGCTAAATGTTAAGGGAGTAGAAGCCCTTCCTCTTGAAGAATTTCACTGGCCATTCACACAGTATCTTGATGGCCACATGGGCACAGTTGATGATAATGCTTTGTACCTGGGTGAATCCAGCTATGATGGTGTTTCCATTGCCTGTTGTGCCTGCAAAATCCCATCAGTTTGAAACTGTATTTACAGCTCTCATCAAGAGAGCATCAATGACTTGCAAGATGCAGGATGCAGTAGTTTGCTGCCACTTGTGCGACACCACCAAGGACCACTATTGATCCTTGGAAGGAGCCAGAGGCAAAGAACCTCAAGGCCACAGTGACTTTGATGGCTACTGCAGGAGGGTAGCAGAATGGCACAGTGGTTAGCCCTGTTGCCTCACAGGGACCCGGGTTCAATTCTGGACTTGGATTACTGTGGAGTTTGTACCTTCTTCCTGTGTCTACGTGGGTTTAATCCGTGTGCTCTGGTTCCCTCCCACAATTCAAAGATGTGTGTGTTAGGTGATTGGCCATGCAAAATTGGTTCTTAGAGTCCTGGGATGTGCCAGTTAAGTAATGGGGTGACCGGGAGAGGGCGGGGTGCACGGGGGAAGTGGACATGGGTAGAGTGCTCTTTTGACGGGTCGGTGAAAACTTGATGGGCTGAATGGCCTCCTTATGTACTGTAGGGATTCTATGATTCTGTGGAGAGCAGTACTGAGAGATGTGAGGTCTTCCTCAGAGGGCAAAATCTCAGCTATCATCTTCCTAGATAGGCATAATCTCCTAAGGCACTGATTCTCTGACATGTCCAGGTATCATTAAACTGATGAATCGCTTAAGTTCATCAGCGATATACTTAATGCCAGAGCTATGGCCTCCATTAGCTTCCCATCCCTCATCCTCTCTTCTGCCCTATTGCATCTGCTCCTGGTGATTTTGCTCCTCATTCCTACTCAGCCTCACCTCTGAATATCTTAATCTCATGTCCAGCTGCTACCTTGCTTGTAGTCAGCTGCACTCATGATCAGTCCGCACACACATACTTTCCAATAAGGATCAGTAGATAGTGACTGGAGGACTTGTGGCATAGTGGTAGCACCCGTACGCCTAGGTCAGAAGCTCCGGATTTAAGTCCCAATTCAGAACAATGGTCACAGAAGGCGCATTCATAACATGGCCAAACAGAACAAAGAACAAAGAACAAAGAAAATTACAGCACAGGAACAGGCCCTTCGGCCCTCCCAGCCTGCGCCGATCCAGATCCTCTATCTAAACCTGTTGCCTATTTTCCAAGGATCTACTTCTCTCTGTTCCCCACCCGTTCATATATCTGTCCAGATGCATCTCAAATGATGCTATCGTACCCACCTCTACCACCTCCGCTGGCAAAGCATTCCAGGCACCCACCACCCTCTGCGTAAAAAACTTTCCACGCACATCTCCCTTAAACTTTTCCCCTCTCACCTTGAAATCGTGACCACTTGTAATTGACACCCCCACTCTTAAAGAACAAAGAAAACAAAAAAGGTTGATTATCAGCCTGTAAATCCTTCCAAAATGCCTGATGGCCAGCGCTAAGAACAGAAGGCAACAGCAAACCACCGCAGTGCCCTGCAAAATATCATCTTGGGCCAATCCAATGGAAGTCCCTTGTCATAATATGGGTTCTTTATGCAGCTGTGTGGTGGCTCATTGATGAGATCTTGAGGCTTGTGAGTTTAAACATAAACACATTGATTTGTTGCCTTTAGCTATTTACAGTTCCAAGTATGGTCATGCGTGGTGTTGCCCCCACCTTGCAGGCTCGGTGCTGACAGTGTTCTTCTAGACTGTTCTCTGGCCATGTGACAATATGCATCATACTATACGCAGTGCCACTGTCTAGTCCCAAGTTAACCCTTGTTTTGTTGAGCATCTTTACATTATAATGCCACATATCAGCATATCCATAGTCACCAATGCCCTCATTGGGCATGATATCTGAAGAATTATGAGGAGATAGTGACCAGAAATTTGACTGATTCTCTACTCTCATTATCCAGTGATGCAGTTGTAGTGCTGCTCCTGCCATTCCAGTTAATAGTACATCAATAAACACCTGGGACTTTTTGTGTGGTCAATGCTACTCATTGTTCGTGTCAGTTATTTCAGAGCAATATTCAACTAAAAAAGCAACTCCTAACACAGAAAAATATATCACTGGCATTCGAAAGGGATCTGAGTTCACCTGCCGCTGCTGCCAATGAGAACAGGGGGCGGGACTCTCTGATCCTGAGTCTAAGTGTTGACGCCGTTGTAAACGCCATCGCGTGTTACGACGGCGTCAACAGGCCCCCAAGATTAGGGCCAGCACGGCACTGGAGCGACTCACGCAGCTCCAACTGCCGAGACCAGCGTCAAACAGGCGGTGCGGGTCTGCGCATGCGCGCTGCGGCAGGCGCGAATTCGTGCATGCACGCCAGTTACCTTCTCCGCATCAGCCCCAACGCAACATGGCAGAGAGCTACAGGGACATTGCACGCAGTAAAATAGGCCCCCACCAGGAGAAGCCGGCCCACCAATTGGTAGGACCCGATCGCAGGCCAGGCCACAATGAAGGCCCCCTCCCCCCGGGGTCAGATCCCCCTCCCCCCACCAGGCCGCCCCCCGCAGGATGAACGCCGAGGTCCCACTGGATAGGACCACACGTGAACGGCGCCGGTGGGACTCGGCCTATCTCGGCGGCCACTTGGCCCAACGCGCACAGAGAATCGTCGGGGGGGGGGGGCGCGTAGAGCGGCCCCCGACCGGCGGCAGCTGACCACGACGATTCCGGAGAGTCGGCGGAACGGCGTCGGTGCGGCATCGCGTGAATCCCCCCACCCCCGCGATTCTCCGACCCGACCCGGGGTCTGAGAATCCCACCTAGGGAATTTGCCGCTCAGCCAAAACCCCATTCACTGCAGAGGGGCCGGAGAATCCCGTCAGCATAAGCAGGCAGAGAATTCCGGCCTATATCTCAGGATTAAACCTTTCTAGTTACCTGGAACTTCTTTTGAATATTTTAATCCCAGAATATTAATTTATTTTTACTTTTGGTTACTACCGACAAGCTCCACAGCAATGTTTCATCACAATTTAAAGGAATGACGATCCTTAATTGCGGCTCTGAATTGTCTTTGCCACTAAAAGCTGACACTTTCTTTTTTTAATGTAAATTTCGAGTACCCAATTCATTTTTTCCAATTAAGGGGCAATTTAGCATGGCCAAGCCACCTAGCCTGCACATCTTGTGGGTTGTGGGGGCGAACCCATGCAGACGGGGGGGAGAATGTGCAAACTCCACACGGACAGTTACTCAGAGCTGGGATCGAAGCTGGGACCACGGCGCCGTGAGGCAGCAGGGCTAACCCACTACGCCACTGTGCTGCACTAAAAGGTGACACTTTCACTCATTGTACGACAATAAAACACTTTGTGAGTGAAAATAAACTTCAGAGTGGAAACTCTTGTTATCCCTGCAGAGCCAGCCTCTGGGAATTTTCTGGGGAGGCCCTGGGGTGTAATGATCACATATATTGAGGAAACAAAGAATCCATTTAAGTAACGGTGAGCAATTGAGGCAGCCTCTGAGGAAATTGTAGGCCACCATTGGTAAAGCTGAATTCAAAGCATTGCACCCCTCCCCAAGTCCCCGCACCACCAGTCTGATGTGCCGTTTACTATCCATCTGTCACCAACTGGATAGTGGAAGCTATAATAGGCTCACTTTCATATCTGCCACTTCAATATATTTGAAGAGAAGTAAGACCATCTTTTGGAAAATAAATATGTTATTCCTTTTCAAATAAAGCCTGTAATGTGCATTTAAGACAGAAAACATATAGAGAACAAATCATTCCCTTCTGCAGCTAATTGGACTCTGAATTAAAGGCCAACTGTTTCACTTGTTTTTCTGTGCTGCTGGGAGCCATCTGTTTTGTCCAGACTATCGCTTTTAGGGATGCAGGTTGGATTTGCCAATTGTTCCTTTTATATTCAATGTGTAGTATTCCGAAATGTCAAGGGAGAAATAGAGATCCAATTAGTAAGATAAAACACTCCACTGAAAAGTATTCGATTATAATTAATATACAGACATTTACTGACACACGCATGTTCAAAATAAATCCACATGAGGAACATTACTAATCCACGTGTGTTAAATCTGGAAACTGTCTGCTATTAAATGTGATCCAAACCCAGAGATCACAAAAGCTCCCAAAGCCAGATGTCCTCGTTTTCTACTTTCCCACCACCCATCCCTCAAAAACAATTATCTTTCTGACAATTCTCCTTCCAGACTCAGGATAACATTTTTCCATCAAACTGCCCAGCAATAATTTCTTGCCCACACGAGAAGTGGGACTAGGGTCTTCTATCCAGCAGGCCCTTCTGCTACTTCAGGGGTCCATCGAGAATATGACATGTTCCCTTTGCAAGTACATTTTATCTATTAAACCTATGTAATATATGAATACTTCTGTGCCAATGTGAGACACATGAGCAGCTGCTGTAACAATATCCAGTATTTCATGCCCGCAGTTTAAGTGTCATTTTCTAACTTAGCACTTCCATCAGCCATGCACATTCAGGAGAGCGCGATAAACCGTTTTCTAGCTATTAATTTACCTGTTTGGAAAATAATGCAAAGCCATGCTTGAATCTTTCATATGCACAACTAAACAAGTAAGGTTCTCTGCTGGAAAATTACCCGTATACATAACATTTGCGGCTTTATGTGTCAGGATCATACATCAATGGGTCATAGCCACGGCAACATTGAGCCTGGCATCGATTTAAATTCCCTCTGTGTGTTATATTTTTAGCACACTGGTTACTACTTTCCTGGTAGGGGATTTGACTCCAATCTTTTAGTTCCAGGATGTAATGGTGACCTGCTTAAGTAAATGTCCTCCTGCTCAATTTTATAGGCCTCGTGGTCTTGTGCTTTCCTCTGCACTTGGTCGCAGGCACCTTCTATTTTCAATTTCAAACTGTCTAACGTCATCGTTTTCTTTCTCCCTCTTGACTGACATCCCTTTACTCCTCCTTCAATCACCGCCTTCAACAAACTCTCATGCCTTAAAATATAACCAATCCAACCTTGTTCGACTTATTTTGGTGTGGTTCACTGTCCTGAGAACTTCTTCATTGTGTCCAGAATCGTACTTCGCAACTTTCTAGTATTTGTACTAAATACTTGTGCAGCTGGAGAGTTACACGCTGGGTTTCAGTCAGAGTCCTGATTGTGCCCAGTCCTGTCCTTGCATTTGTCTTTGTCTCTGCCATCTCGAATATGAGGGTGGCTGCCTGTTCTGCTTTGGGTCTGGAGATGAGTTTAAATTAAGAGTTAGCCGGATTCTCCTTAGCACTGGGGTTCTCGGGGATTGTTTTCTTCTTCTATCATTCAGTTTTTAAACCAGAGATGTGATGTAGGTCTAAATTGTTGCCTGTATCCTGTTCGGGTGCAGATGGGTCATTTATTCATGGGGGGGGGGGGTGACGGGAGGAAGGTGATGAATGTAGGAAATGTTTACGTAAATTGTATTATATGTCTTTTGCAGTCATTATTAAAAAAACTTACGCTAAGTAATCCATATTATATGTCTGCTAAAGCTGTGATTAAGGAGTTAACAGACAGGTAAGCTGTGTTGCCACTCATGGGAGGTAAGTTTTAGTTTCATTTTCAGCCCTGCCCTCTGCCTGTTGTTTTTAGTTTAACCTTTTATTAAAGTTCTGCCCTAGATTCTGAGGAAATGAGGAGTATTTCTCAGACTGACTTCTGAAAGCTTTTCTCCCAAGGATTTTTTGAATGAATCTGTAAGCCACTGAGTGTTAACTTTATTAATAAGGAGCATTTGACCTGTGTGTGTGGATTTTGCTGATTGAAATTTTAGAAGTAGATGGGAAAGTAAGCTCAAAGACCTCTATTTATTTTTAAGAATTGTTTAGCTGTTAATTGAAAAGCTGTTTTTTCTTGGATGTTAATAGGGTTAACCCTGTGTTAATAATAAAGTTTGTTTTAATATAAAATATCCCTAGTTGTCAGTGGAATCAGTCCTGGATTAATTAACGGGATGTTCTTCATATTTTGTGTTATTTGCCTTCTTCTCCAATGAGAATATTGGGCCATTTGAAAGGTCTATTTCCATTGTATACATCTCATTCCACAAGTTAATGAATTATTTTTATTGCTTTTGCAATGACTTCTCTTATTGTCTTCTTTCCATGTCATGGATCAAGGGTTGAAATTCAGGCTGTACTCATGGGATAAAAGCAGAAGGAGCACTGGACTATGCTATACTTGAGCTTGAGATTTGAATTGATAGTCCCTGCTGAAATGGCAGGACCAATAGTGTGTTGAGAACCTGTCTGTCAAAGAAGCAGGTGTTGGCATGGCTCTTTAACTGAGCCATGGAATTCGCATTCTGTTTCTAGATTTTCCAACCTGAGGTGGAACAGTGATCCAAATCTGTCAGTGGTAGGATTTCAAATTAAAGGAATCCTGTAAGTGGTCATAAAGGTTTACTGCACATAGGTTCCTGAGACTGCAGCACCAGAG
This sequence comes from Scyliorhinus canicula, assembly GCF_902713615.1. Taxonomy (NCBI): domain Eukaryota; kingdom Metazoa; phylum Chordata; class Chondrichthyes; order Carcharhiniformes; family Scyliorhinidae; genus Scyliorhinus; species Scyliorhinus canicula. Next base: position 173,890,051 of record NC_052148.1, on the reverse strand, counting down.
GAATGGAGAGGAAACGCGGAAAGACATTCTTTGTGTCTCTCACTCTTACATGGATGTCCTGCTGTGAAACCTGAAAGAACTACAGTGAGGTGATCTTTCCCAAGGATGGGAGGAAGAGGTCAGCCGCTCAAACTAAGCAGGCATGCATGGAAAAGGCCAAGGAACTAAGAAACAGATGTGCAAACCCTCCATGTTCACCAAGAGGATCAAGGGCCTTGTGGTGGCGTTACACTTTCAGATGCCAAGTGCCACGCTCTGACTGTCTCAGAATTCTCCTGCACAACATGCCTCACATCAACACATCCACTCATACCTCTATCTCCAAGCACCTCACTTCCCCATCTGAACAGCCAAACGCACTCTCACATATTCTTGCCCTGACCCGCTCAGATGTCAGCAGTGACCTGTTTGAAAGCCTGTTCTATTGGTCCTCACTCATATCAAGAGAACCGACCCTCTGCCCCATTGGAGCTGCATCTCTGTGCCTGTTGAGTTTGGGAAATAGCCACTGGCTGTTAAAAACATCAGTGAATGGGCTATTTGAATATTTTTATTTCTTCCCCGACAGCTCCAAGGGGGGGGTTCCCCGTTCACTTGCAAACCTATCAAAAGAAAATAACTTCCCAAAACAACATTTTCAGGAGGCAGGACCATTTTGGGGGCTGCACGGTAGCATGGTGGTTAGCATAAATGCTTCACAGCTCCAGGGTCCCAGGTTCGATTCCCGGCTGGGTCACTGTCTGTGCGGAGTCTGCACGTCCTCCCCGTGTGTGCGTGGGTTTCCTCCGGGTGCTCCGATTTCCTCCCACAGTCCAAAGATGTGCGGGTTAGGTGGATTGGCCATACTAAATTGCCCGTAGTGTCCTAGAAAGTAAGGTTAAGGGGGGGTTGTTGGGTTACGGGTATAGGGTGGATACATGGGTTTGAGTAAGGTGATCATTGCTCGGCACAACATCGAGGGCCGAAGGGCCTGTTCTGTGCTGTATTGTTCTATTCTATTCTATTTTCAGATCCTAACTCAGCTTCGCCACCAGAGTGTGCCTTCCAGCTTAATGTTAAGGTAGGTGTTTAATTATCAGGTCGCTGAATTCACATCCAGTTAGAGACAGCAAGCCTGTTCCAGAGGTGGGATTTTGACACATTGCGGTTTTTGTTACATCAGCCTTCTCTCCCACCAGTGATAGCAACACAGAGGGCCAAGCAGTAGGAACCAGTGGAACAGTCCCAGCACTGTCAGAGATATCAAGCTGCAGGAGATCTCAGGGCAATGGCAATGACCCAGGAAGACCGCATCCTTGCCACTTATTTGAAAAATGCATTTTTAAAATGGTTCAAATCGGTCAGCTCTCTGATCTCCCACTTTGCAGCTGCCTCCTCTGAGTTGCCGGAGTGCTGGCACAGCCTGTGTGACATTTGAATGATTTCATTGCTGTGGCGAAATCAGTTCTAATTGGCTCGTTAAATATCTCAATTGGATTCCTACTGCTGCTGGGCAGGTTGCCTTCAGCACTACAAACACACCACCAGGAAAAGCACAAGGAGATGGGACCGCATCGGGGAGTCGGTCCAACTTTTTTTTCCCAATATTCCTGGCCCGACCCCAACATACAAAGTCACCTTCATGGATCTGAGAAAATTTCCGAGAGCTATGAATGTTTTACAACGTCAAAAGGCAGTTTTTGGCAGCGAAAATTAACCCACGCAGGGGTACCATGGCAAAAGGCCACGGGAGGGATAAGCTGAAGGGAAGAAGGAAAGAGAGAGGGAAGACCAAAGAGGGAGAAAATATAAGAAAGCTGAGGATCAACAGTTCAAAAGGGAGAGGAAGGAGCAATAGCAATGAATGGATGGAGGAAAGGTGGACTGATGAAGGAGGTACGAGACAACAATGAGGAGAAGGAGAAGGGAAGGAAAGGATTAAGATGAGGAGGGGCGATTAACACAATGAATGGAAAGGGTTAGGTGAAGTAATGAAGGAATAGGAAAACAGAATGAAAAAAGAAGAGCAAGAATTGAGAGACTGATGTGGAGGTATATGGGGTGTGGTTTACTTTCACAGAACAATAAGTGAACTATGGAAGCTAACACTGAAAGCAGGGACAGGACTGAGTGACAGGAGAAGCTGTCATACAGATAATGGTGATAGCTGTTGTAGCCATCTGGGAAGGCCACTTCCAGAATACAAAATGGATGATCGTAATGACTATAGGGAAATATGGACAATGTTAAGAAAGCCCTACACACCATCTTCTCCCTGTTCGGTTACCCCATGTACATCCATAGCGATCGGGAGTCCTCCTTTATGAGTGACGAGCTGCGTCAATTCCTGCTCAGCAGGGGCATTGCCTCCAGCAGGACGACCAGTTACAACCCCAGGGGTAATGGACAGGTCGAGAGGGAGAACGGTACGGTCTGCAAGACCGTCCTGCTGGCCCTATGGTCCAGATATCTCCCAGTCTCCCGCTGGCAAGAGATCCTCCCAGACGCCCTCCATTCTATCCGGTCACTTCTCTGTACCTCCACTAACCAAACGCCTCACGAACGCCTTCTTGTTTTTCCCAGGAAGTCTTCCTCAGGGACCCCGCTCCCGACCTGGCTGGCTACCCCCGGGCCCATTCTGCCCCGGAAGCACGTGCGGGTGCACAAGTCGGACCCATTGGTCGAAAGAGTCCAGCTACTCCACGCAAATCCGCAACACGCGTATGTGGAGTATCCCGACGGCCGACAGGACACGGTCTCCCTTTGGGACCTGGCACCCGCTGGATCTCGGCCGCACCCCCCAGCACCAGCACCCCCCCAACCCCAACTGCCCCCAGCAAACCCCCCCCCTCCCCCCCGGTCCCACCGATACCCCCACGGCCCAGTGGACAGGATGCCCCTCCCCCGGCCTGGCCCCCGCTATCTCCGACCAGGGGTACCGTCACAGGAACAGGATCATCGCTCCCGGAGTCACGGCCGACCACCCCTCTGACGTCACCGACACAGCTACGCAGGTCAAACAGGACATCAAAGGCGCCCAATCGACTGATTGAATCGATGTGACCTACTGGTGGACTCTTGCATGCGAATGGACTCTTGTTTTCCTTGCCTGTTCTCCAGTTCCCCCCCCCCCCCCCAATTTTATACACTGTACATAGTTGTTGTATTTTGCACATAATTGCGGGCCAGTGGGCAGCCATCAATGCAATGGTGCGACTTAAACATCTCTAGTCATACTACCAGTCTCTCACATACGCACGGGACACGCCCCCCCCCTCATGTCCGCGTTTCCCGTACCATCCCCCCCCCCCGGTTCTTTTTCAACAAGGGGTGAATGTGGTAGTATGACAAGGGGTATTACGGTACCTGGAAGCGAGCTGCTATTGGTGCAGAGGACGTGCTGCCCATTGGCCCGGGTAAGTCATGTGCCTCTCAGCCAATTGGCTGAGAGATAGGTAGCTCTGCCTACGAGGCGGGATATAAGAACCTGTGCTTCCCGGCAGTCGGCCTTTCTTCAGTACGTCTGCTGCCAGGCACACTTCTTGTGCACTAAAGCCTATCGTTCAGATCTCATCTACGTTTCGTGTCCATTGATTGTGTATCAGTATGTACATAAAGTAATTTAGGTAAAAATTTCAATTCGTAGGACAGAGTAGTGTAGGGCCTGTCCTTGCCTATGGGTGTCCGACTTAGGAGGAGAACGAAGAAGATACAGTAATTTGATCCTTCACGCTTCCCGTTGAGGCTCACAAGGAGGGAGTGTAGCCATCTGGGAAGGCCACTTCCAGAATACAAAATACAACTACAGGGAAATATGGACAATGTTAGGAAAGCAAGCAGGCACAGAGCTGGTATGCATATTGGAGAAGGCAGCTCCCAGACAAGACTGAAACTGTAGGTCAATTAACATATTGATGGCCCATCTCCAGGAACAAAGGAAAGATACTCAAGCAACCGATCAAGCTCCAGACACTCCGGCGCCAGTTCCCCAAACCGAAAGCGTAAACAAAGCAAGGCCAACAGCCACCTGGGACACGCCCAACCATCAGGCACCCACCCTTTTATTTGTCAAGATCAATACCAGTGGTCAAGATACAGCCCAGTTAATGGGGGCCAAGTTCAAGGCCTGTCAAAAAGCGCGTGAAGCCCCTTTGGGTATAAGAAGCCCCCCCGAGAGAGAATCGCTCTTCTGGACTCGGCTCTCAAAGTGGAGAGACCCGTCCACCAGCTGCACCAGAAGCAAGTAAGTCCAAGGTCAACGCTCGCTACCAGACGGACGACCTTAGCTGTTCTCCTGTATCACTTCGAACCCAATGACCTCAGATCCGAACAACGGCCATTGTTCCTCTGACTGAGTGGGCACCTGAAGTTAAGTATAGGCATTAGCATTAGAGATAGTTTAGTTTGTGGTATTTTGTGCATGAGTAGATATTACTGTGTGTGTAAATAAATAGTATTGACTTTGAACTAACTAACTGGTGTATTGGCTCTTTGATCAGTATTCGGGTTTGAACCTTGTGGCGGTATCGAAAGATACCTGGTGACCCGAGAGCAAACATAATCAGGATTAAGGAAGGCGACCATATTGACTGCCATATTTAGAACCAGATAAATATAGCAACACTGCGGACAAGGAGATAGCACATGGGGTATGGAAATAATGAGAAAAGGAAACAGATATACTGAACAACACAACAGCTCAGACAGGTACGATAGCGAACAGTTTCAACACTTAACATGAAGAACACCTGGGGTGAACATTTAGGTTTTAAGAAATGTTGATTGTGTGCATTTTTGTGGTCAGACACAGGGAGGAGGAGAAATTTAGATGAGGAAGGAGAAAGGGAATGAAGATCAGACACAGCTATAGAATCACACACACACACTCAGAGAGTCACACACACTCACTCAGAGACACATACACCCACAGAGACGCACACACTCTCAGAGGCATACACACTCTCAGAGATACACACACTCGCAGCAGCACACACACACTCTGAGATACATACATGTACACTCTCAGAGACATGCACACTCTCAGAGACACACACACTCAGCGATACACACACGCTCTGAGATACACACACACTCTCAGCGATACACACACTCTCTCAGAGACACACACACTCAGCGATACACACACGCTCTGAGATACACACACACTCTCAGCGATACACACACTCTCTCAGAGACACACACTCTCAGCGATACATACACATTCTCAGACACACACACTCTCAGCGAATCACACACACTCTCAGCGAATCACACACACTCTCAGAGACACACACACTCTCTCAAAGACACGCACACACTCTCAGTGATATACACACTCTCTCAGAGACACACACACACTCTCAGCGATTCACACACACTCTCAGTGATAGACACACACTCAGAGACACACACACACTCTCAGCGATACACACACTCTCAGAGATACACACACTCTCAGAGACACACACACACTCTCAGAGACACACACACACTCTCAGAGACACACACGCTCTGAGATACACACACACTCTCAGAGACACACACACACTCTCAGCGATACACACACTCTAAGAGATAAACACACTCTCAGCGATACACACACTCTCAGAGATACACACTCTCAGCGATACACACACTCTCAGAGATACACACACTCTCAGATGACACACACACACTCTCAGAGACACACACACACTCTCTCAAAGACACGCACACACTCTCAGTGATACACACACCCTCTCAGAGACACACACGCTCTGAGATACACACACACTCTCAGAGACACACACACACTCTCAGTGATAGACACACTCTCAGAGACACACACACACTCTCAGTGATACACACACTCTCAGCGATACACACACTCTCAGAGACACACACACACTCTCAGTGATAGACATACTCTCAGAGACACACACACTCTCAGAGACACACACGCTCTGAGATACACACACACTCTCAGTGATAGACACACTCTCAGAGACACACACTCTCAGCGATACACACACTCTCTCAGAGACACACACTCTCAGCGATACACACACTCTCAGAGATACACACACTCTCAGAGACACACACACACTCTCAGAGACACATACACACTCTCAGAGACACACACACACTCTCAGAGACACACACACTCTCAGAAACACACACACACTCTCAGAGACACACACACTCTCAGAGACACACACACACTCTCAGAGATACACACACTCTCAGAGACACACACACACTCTCAGAGACACACACACACTCTCAGAGATACACACACTCTCAGAGACACACACACACTCTCAGAGACACACACACACTCTCAGAGACACACACACTCTCAGAGACACACACACACTCTCAGAGATACACACACTCTCAGAGACACACACACACTCTCAGAGATACACACACACTCTCAGAGACACACACACACTCTCAGAGATACACACACACTCTCAGAGATACACACACACTCTCAGAGACACACACACTCTCAGAGATACGCACTCACTCTCAGCAATTCACACACACTCTCAGAGACACACACACACTCTCAGAGATACACACACACTCTCAGAGATACACACACACTCTCAGCGACACACACACACTCTCAGAGATACACACACACTCTCAGAGACACACACACACTCTCAGAGATACACACACACTCTCAGAGACACACACACACTCTCAGCGACACACACACACTCTCAGAGATACACACACACTCTCAGAGACACACACGCTCTGAGATACACACACACTCTCAGTGATACACACACTCTCAGAGACACACACACTCTCAGTGATACACACACACTCTCAGAGACACACACACTCTCAGCGATACACACACACTCTCAGCGATTCACACACACTCTCAGAGACACACACACTCTCTCAGCGATTCACACACACTCTCAGAGACACGCACACTCTCAGAGACACACACACACTCTCAGAGACACGCACACACTCTCAGTGATACACACACACTCTCAGCGATTCACACACACTCTCAGAGACACGCACACTCTCAGAGACACACACACACTCTCAGCGATTCACACACACTCTCAGTGACACACACACTCTCTCAGAGATACACACACACTCTCAGTGATACACACACACTCTCAGCGATTCACACACACTCTCAGTGACACACACACTCTCAGCGATTCACACACACTCTCAGTGACACACACACTCTCTCAAAGACACGCACACACTCTCAGTGATACACACACTCTCAGAGACACACACACACTCTCAGAGACACACACACTCTCAGCGATTCACACACACTCTCAGAGACACACATACTCTCTCAAAGACACGCACACACTCTCAGACACACACACACTCTCAGCGATTCACACACACTCTCAGAGACACACACACTCTTTCAAAGACACGCACACACTCTCAGACACACACACACTCTCAGCGACACACACACAGTCTCGGCGATTCACACACACTCTCAGAGACACACACACTCTCTCAAAGACACGCACACACTCTCAGTGACACACACACACTCTCAGACACACACACACTCTCAGAGACACACACACTCTCTCAGAGACACACACTCTCTCAGAGACACACACACTCTCAGAGACACACACACTCTTTCAAAGACACGCACACACTCTCAGTGATACACACACACTCTCAGTGACACACACACTCTCTGAGAGACACACATACACTCCCATCGATACACACAGTCTCTCAGAGATACACACTCACTCTCAGCGACACACACACTCTCTCAGAGACACACATATACTCCCAGTGATACATATACTCTCTCAGAGACACATACTCTCAGTGATACACACACTCTCTCAGAGATACACACACACACTCTCAGAGATACACACACACTCTCAGTGATACACACACACTCTCAGAGACACACACACACTCTCAGCGATTCACACACACTCTCAGCGATTCACACACACTCTCAGTGACACACACACTCTCTCAAAGACACGCACACACTCTCAGACACACACACACTCTCAGTGATACACACACTCTCTCAGAGACACACACACTCTCTCAAAGACACGCACACACACTCAGACACACACACACTCTCAGCGACACACACACACTCTCGGCGATTCACACACACTCTCAGAGACACACACACTCTCTCAAAGACACGCACACACTCTCAGACACACACACACTCTCAGCGATTCACACACACTCTCAGAGACATACACACTCTCTCAAAGACACGCACACACTCTCAGACACACACACACTCTCAGCGATTCACACACACTCTCAGACACACACACACTCTCAGCGACACACACACACTCTCGGCGATTCACACACACTCTCAGAGACACACACACTCTCTCAAAGACACGCACACACTCTCAGACACACACACACTCTCAGCGACACACACACACTCTCGGCGATTCACACACACTCTCAGAGACACACACACTCTTTCAAAGACACGCACACACTCTCAGTGATACACACACACTCTTAGAGACACACACACTCTCTTAGAGACACACACTCTCTCAGAGACACACACACACTCTCAGAGACACACACACACTCTCAGCGATACACACACTCTCAGAGATACACACACTCTCAGAGACACACACACACTCTCAGAGACACACACACACTCTCAGAGACACACACGCTCTGAGATACACACACACTCTCAGAGACACACACACACTCTCAGCGATACACACACTCTAAGAGATAAACACACTCTCAGCGATACACACACTCTCAGAGATACACACTCTCAGCGATACACACACACTCAGAGACACACACACTCTCTCAGAGATACACACACACTCTCAGTGATACACACACACTCTCAGCGATTCACACACACTCTCAGTGACACACACACTCTCAGCGATTCACACACACTCTCAGTGACACACACACTCTCTCAAAGACACGCACACACTCTCAGTGATACACACACTCTCAGAGACACACACACACTCTCAGAGACACACACACTCTCAGCGATTCACACACACTCTCAGAGACACACATACTCTCTCAAAGACACGCACACACTCTCAGACACACACACACTCTCAGCGATTCACACACACTCTCAGAGACACACACACTCTTTCAAAGACACGCACACACTCTCAGACACACACACACTCTCAGCGATTCACACACACTCTCAGACACACACACACTCTCAGCGACACACACACACTCTCGGCGATTCACACACACTCTCAGAGACACACACACTCTCTCAAAGACACGCACACACTCTCAGACACACACACACTCTCAGCGACACACACACACTCTCGGCGATTCACACACACTCTCAGAGACACACACACTCTTTCAAAGACACGCACACACTCTCAGTGATACACACACACTCTTAGAGACACACACACTCTCTTAGAGACACACACTCTCTCAGAGACACACACACACTCTCAGAGACACACACACACTCTCAGCGATACACACACTCTCAGAGATACACACACTCTCAGAGACACACACACACTCTCAGAGACACACACACACTCTCAGAGACACACACGCTCTGAGATACACACACACTCTCAGAGACACACACACACTCTCAGCGATACACACACTCTAAGAGATAAACACACTCTCAGCGATACACACACTCTCAGAGATACACACTCTCAGCGATACACACACTCTCAGAGATACACACACTCTCAGATGACACACACACACTCTCAGAGACACACACACACTCTCTCAAAGACACGCACACACTCTCAGTGATACACACACCCTCTCAGAGACACACACGCTCTGAGATACACACACACTCTCAGAGACACACACACACTCTCAGTGATAGACACACTCTCAGAGACACACACACACTCTCAGTGATACACACACTCTCAGCGATACACACACTCTCAGAGACACACACACACTCTCAGTGATAGACATACTCTCAGAGACACACACACACTCTCAGAGACACACACGCTCTGAGATACACACACACTCTCAGTGATAGACACACTCTCAGAGACACACACTCTCAGCGATACACACACTCTCTCAGAGACACACACTCTCAGCGATACACACACTCTCAGAGATACACACACTCTCAGAGACACACACACACTCTCAGAGACACACACACACTCTCAGAGACACACACACACTCTCAGAGACACACACACTCTCAGAGACACACACACACTCTCAGAGACACACACACTCTCAGAGACACACACACACTCTCAGAGATACACACACTCTCAGAGACACACACACACTCTCAGAGACACACACACACTCTCAGAGATACACACACTCTCAGAGACACACACACACTCTCAGAGACACACACACACTCTCAGAGACACACACACTCTCAGAGACACACACACACTCTCAGAGATACACACACTCTCAGAGACACACACACACTCTCAGAGATACACACACACTCTCAGAGACACACACACACTCTCAGAGATACACACACACTCTCAGAGATACACACACACTCTCAGAGACACACACACTCTCAGAGATACACACTCACTCTCAGCAATTCACACACACTCTCAGAGACACACACACACTCTCAGAGATACACACACACTCTCAGAGATACACACACACTCTCAGCGACACACACACACTCTCAGAGATACACACACACTCTCAGAGACACACACACACTCTCAGAGGTACACACACACTCTCAGAGACACACACACACTCTCAGCGACACACACACACTCTCAGAGATACACACACACTCTCAGAGACACACACGCTCTGAGATACACACACACTCTCAGTGATACACACACTCTCAGAGACACACACACTCTCAGTGATACACACACACTCTCAGAGACACACACACTCTCAGCGATACACACACACTCTCAGCGATTCACACACACTCTCAGAGACACACACACTCTCTCAGCGATTCACACACACTCTCAGAGACACGCACACTCTCAGAGACACACACACACTCTCAGAGACACGCACACACTCTCAGTGATACACACACACTCTCAGCGATTCACACACACTCTCAGAGACACGCACACTCTCAGAGACACACACACACTCTCAGCGATTCACACACACTCTCAGTGACACACACACTCTCTCAGAGATACACACACACTCTCAGTGATACACACACACTCTCAGCGATTCACACACACTCTCAGTGACACACACACTCTCAGCGATTCACACACACTCTCAGTGACACACACACTCTCTCAAAGACACGCACACACTCTCAGTGATACACACACTCTCAGAGACACACACACACTCTCAGAGACACACACACTCTCAGCGATTCACACACACTCTCAGAGACACACATACTCTCTCAAAGACACGCACACACTCTCAGACACACACACACTCTCAGCGATTCACACACACTCTCAGAGACACACACACTCTTTCAAAGACACGCACACACTCTCAGACACACACACACTCTCAGCGACACACACACACTCTCGGCGATTCACACACACTCTCAGAGACACACACACTCTCTCAAAGACACGCACACACTCTCAGTGACACACACACACTCTCAGACACACACACACTCTCAGAGACACACACACTCTCTCAGAGACACACACTCTCTCAGAGACACACACACTCTCAGAGACACACACACTCTTTCAAAGACACGCACACACTCTCAGTGATACACACACACTCTGACCCACCTCGAGACACACATATCCCATACCAATCCTCAGAGATACACACTCTCTCAGCGATACACACACATCAGAGACTACTCCCAGTGTACACACCTCTCTCAGAGACACATACTCTCAGATACAACACTCTTCAGATACACTCTCTCACACCTACAGACACAGACACACAACATCTCAAAACACACACTTTCATCTCATAGACTCTCATAGGACACACACACCTCTCAAGACAGAACACAAAACACTCTCAGGAGACACAAACCACCCTTCCTGACACCACCTGAACCTGCACACCATTTGACGACAAGTAAAACGCAACACTTGAGAAACCACACAGACAACGAGAGAAATGTGCAGAACACACAGACTTATCTACCAAGTTGGAAATGACCCGCCGGTCCCTGTGCTAGGAGCAGCATTGCTACCCACACTACTAGGTCATAAACTTGTGACAACAAGGGCCATTTGAGCCATGACGGAGATACATGTGCTTGCACCAATCGCCCCACTTAGCAGGCATATTGTAGGTGCAAGGAGTGATAGACTGCACATACGTGGCCCTATGGTCTCCATGGCATCGCACAGTGCCATTCATGAACTGCAAGGGATTCCATTCCTTCAATGTCCAGATCGTTTGTGAGCATGCAATGTGAATCATGCAGGTGTCTGCCCATTTGCCTGGGAGTGCCCATGACAGTTACATCTGCACTCACAGAACCCTTACGTTTTGAGGGAGATGCGGCTGGAAGAATGGCTCCTTGGGGACAGGCATACCCACACATGAGGTAGCTGACAATGTCAGTACAGAGGCCACAAGCACCCACTGAGACCTGCTACAATGAGGCTCATGCTTCAACATGTGTGCTGTTTGAGCAGGCAATTGAACTGCTCAAGACACGGTTCCGGTGCCTACACCAGTCGGGGGGTGCCCTCCAATATAGCCCCCAGAGGGTGTCCTGCATAATTATGGCCTGCTGAGCTCTCCACACCTTAGCGCAGCAGAGGGGAGATCAGGTGGACCAGAAGGAGATGGGGGAGCGATACATCTTCTCGAATTTGGAGGAGGTTGAGGAGGGCAGCTGGGGGGGGCAACGCCCGGATGAGGAAGAGGAAGGACCCTGGGCCAAGGCCAAGTCCCACATGGGACAACAAGCTAGGGACGCCTTCATAGCCTCCTGGTTTGGGGACAACCAGGGCTAGGGAGTGAAGAGCTCTCCCACTGTGGGGTGTGATATCTCATTATTAGTCGTTCCAGTGCTAGGTGCCCATGTTCTTGGGCAGGATGCTCTGTGGGAGAATGATGATGACTTGCAGTGAGGACCAAGCAGTGCACCTCTCAACCTCAGCGATAGATTTGACCCCTGCCCGACAGAGAGCTGAACGCTCTGTACCAATGAACGGTCTTATCATAGGGTTCAGAGTTAAGTGCTGTTAGTTTCAGAGCTGACCACTTCAAAGTCACTCAACCTTGAAGGGAAATGAATGGAAAGCACTTAATCCTGTTTGAAGTGGTCCAGGAGCAGTGACTCAAAGCTTGATGTTTGTAAACATTGCTGTTAGTTTCATAGCACACCACTTCAAAGTTCCCCAACCATAAAGGAAGATGAATAGAACAACACTGACAGCTGGGGGGGTGTGGAAGTTGTCAATCACAGCCTAGTAAAATCAATATGAAAGATAAATTAATGAATTACTTGCAGCTCAAAGATCTGAGGGGGTTTAAACACAGCTGACTGGTTTTCCCTTTTCAGATGGTGCTTCCTATGCCTGAGCCAACAGGTGCATTGCCCATGTGAGTATCAGAGCAGTGATATTTTCACTGTCTCAGTCTGACTGCTCTCTAGCTTCCAGAGAGGAGTCTCTCACCTGGAGGTTTCCTGACAGGGATCTCTCTTCTGGGGGGGGCTCTTAATTTAGGGGTTTCTGGGGAGGGGGGGGTTCTCTTAATTTAGGGGGTCTGTGGGGGGTCTCTTTATTTAGCTGGTCTCTCATTGGGGGGGGGGGGCACCTTGGGGGGGCATGATGAAGGGTGTCAGGTCACCAGAAAACCCGAGGGAGGTGGAAGAATTGTGCTGCAAGGGGCGGGGGATGAATTGCATTGTGGAGAGGAGGGGTCCAGTGGAGGGACCTCACTATTGGGCCACACGCTCAAAAGGGCCAATTTCTGGATAACACACACAAGCCATGATCCCTCCATGCTGGAGAAGGACCCCAACTATCCTCCCTCTGGAGCTGTGCAGCGGATACTGTACTTGTATACCTTGGTACAAGGTGGTGAGGGATGCTCATCACCTACCTTACTCTCGGAGATCATGGTGCCTGGTTCATGTTTTTCAAAAGCAGTATTGATTCACATCCGCATGACATCATGCTGGTGGGTGGAAGATTCAATGTGTCATGTACTGTTGACTGGCCGATAAGAATGATACACTACAGAACATCTAGTTTGAATAATGTATTATGAAACAAATGCATGGAAAAGATAACTAGAATAAATAAAATAACAAACTACTAACACTAATTATAAAGTTACTGCAAAATACGTCTATTCCTCAACATGACTTACTCCCAACTCCCCAGACACAGGGCCACGTGGTGTGTTCACACTGCCATCTGGTGGTCGGAGGTCATGTATAATATATCAGAATTGCTTTGTGCATATCATCACACAATGAGGTCTGAAGATTTGACTATAACCTCACTAATGATATTAAAATGACTTCAAATTCATTCTAATCTGTGCCTCGCCCTTCCTAGGCGTGAACCTAATTGTGTCATTGGGAGGGCCTAGGAAAATAGCGATTGAAAATCTCACCGCGTAAATCCTGTTTTGGCCTCTCGTGAGATTTTGCGGCCATTATGGGATTTGTGCCAACGGCTAACGGGCTTGCAGAACCGCACTTGACATGTTGTTAAAACATACACGGCTTGAGGGTGCCTGAGGCTCTTTTACCTTATTTTGCATTTATACATACAATTAAATAGATGAGTAGAAGAGAATTATAGGTTTATGTATATTGTGAGAACTACTTAAAATTATTGCCAGCAAGATCTTTTCCCCAGACTGTTTCAAATGTCTTCTCCAATAGAAAAACATGAAAAAAATGTTACCCTGATATTTTAACCCCAAGGACCATACAATTAGCTGAACGCGATATTAAATGGGTTTTAACATTGGGGATGAGCAGCGTCGTAAAGTTCATCTAAGGTCACTTTTGCCATAAGATTACGAGGTACATTTGAATAAGAGTGCTTATACTCTGAGCACATTGTTCAAAACATCATTTTATTAAGGAAATCAATGAATCATTACAGGCTCCTCCAGGAGCTGAATAATTTGTCGTCTATTGCCCCATGCTGTGGGGAATGGGAAATAACAGTTCTCAAAGGTTAAGTGAATCTCGGATAAAACACCAGTGTTGTGACAGCAAATGTAAGAGGGAGTAGCGCACAGCACACAGTAGAACTCTGCTGGCAACTCAAAGCTATGAGATGTGTGACGTTTTTACAAATCAGTGCTAATTTCTATGTTCATGAGCTTGATGTGCGTTGTTCCATTAACAAACGACATTTATTGTCTTATCATCAGAAACTGCTTATTGTGTACCGGTTGCAGTTTTGATTGGGATGGTTAGGGATTGTCAGTGACGAATACGGATAGCTGTTGCAACTTACTAGGTTCAGTGAAAATGAAAGAAGCACCAGGTGTAACGGTAACATTAAGAGAATCAAAGAACAATGCTTTGCAAGGTCACACGATCAGTGGGCAGCACGGTAGCATTGTGGATAGCATAATTGCTTCACATCTCCAGGGTCCCAGGTTCGATTCCAGCTTGGGTCACTGTCTGTGCAGAGTCTGCACATCCTCCCCGTGTGTGCGTGGATTTCCTCCGGGTGCTCCGGTTTCCTCCCACAGTCCAAAGATGTGCAGGTTAGGTGAATTTGCCATGCTAAATTGCCCTTAGTGTCCAAAATTGCCCTTAGTGTTGGATGGGGTTACTGGGTTATGGGGGGAAGTGTTGACCTTGGGTAGGGTGCTCTTTCCAAGAGCCGGTGCAGACTCGATGGGCCGAATGGCCTCCTTCTGCACTGTAAATTCTATGAATCTATAAGTTCTATAAATTCTATGAATCAGCACAGTGAGGGATGTCATTCAGTCCATCTGAATTTCAAGCCTCTACATTTTCAGATTACAATCTAATGACTGCATCATTGGGATGAGTTCTCATTTCCGCGCAAGGTCAGATTGCCAATGTGAGGTCAGAAGGCCAGCGCTGGTCAGAAAACCTACAGGGAGCAGTGTGTAGGGGATGAAAGAGTTGAATTTGATCTTCAATTTTTCAGCGCCAATCAGTTGCTCCCAGACCTGAGTACACTCGGCGAAATTTCCCTTGGAATGGAGCATGACTGCAAGAATAAACAGAGGTCAGGCAGAGAAGGACAAGTTGCTGGAAGAGAGAGGGTGTGGAGGGAAGGAGGAGAGCATTGGTGTGATTTAATGGGAAAAGTTCAGGCGCAATTTCCCGCGACCTCCCCGACTGCTGACCTGGCGAGACCGTGACCCGTATCTAACGGCACTTAGTGCCGGAAATGATCCTCTATAAGGTTTACAGCGGAAATGGCTGTTCAGCCAGCTGAGTTCACCCGGAACGCACCTGGCAGCTCTACACCAATGAGGGAGAGCTGCACATAAATGCACCCCCTTGAAGACACTCCGGTCAGCACACAGCCATGCCACCATGTAGGCCTGCACCACACTTCAGAGATGCCAACCTGGCCCCAGGGGGTCAGAGGACCAACCACAGGGCCCCCAATATTTCCTGGGAGGCAGTCACTGCGGGTAGTTTGACCAGGAGGACCTGTCAGGAATCAAGAAGAAGGCCAATGACCTCCACTGGGCCGTGGAGGTAAGTTGACACCGGGCTCCTGTCACCTGTCCTGCCTGCCACCACCCTGACCTCTCCTCTGCTCCCCCACTGACAAGTCAGCAGCTGGCACTTCAACCCACCCCCCAGCATAACACAGCATCTGTGCCTCAGCACCACGCCTCCATGCCCAGGAGCAGTGCCCACACATGTCATCTGCCACAGATCCCCCCTGATGCATCAAGAGCGCGGTTCATAATGCCCTTGCTTCATCCCCACATGAGAGGTTGGGCCATAATAGGCGGGAGAGGGCTCAGATGGGCGGCGGGGTGCCAGACATCCGAGCGAACCCTTTATGAGGAACGTCCTTGGCGCATGCGCGGTTGATTGAGGAGAGCAGTCACTGACAGTAGGGTTGGCCTGCACCACCAAGGTGAGGATCCACTGCCCTTGAACCCAGATGACCTGCCTCAAGTGAATTGTTCACGTCAGACAAAATGATCCTTCCCTCTCACTGACCACATGTCCTTTCTCTCGCAATCACTGATGGGGCCGGACATGCGGGGTCACCCTCCCCCTCCACCCCAAGAGAACATATTGGAGGAGAGCTACAAAGAGACCACCAGCGACCCGTCACCAGAGGAGAGACACACATCGGTGGGTGACAGTAGTTGACAGGTTTCGGGGGAACAATCTGGTGAGAACCACATAGTTGCTGATGCAGATCAGGTGGAGGCAGGAACAACCAAAGGAGTCAGCAGTTAGAGGTCTGTGGCTCCCAGGACTCATCTGAGTCCCAGTCAGATGCTGAGCCTCTGAGCAAGGTTATACCGGAGCTGATGACGGTAGCATATGGACGTGAGATTGAAGAGAGGATATCAGAGACACTCCGGTGTGCATAGCTGATTGGAGGAGTCCAAAAGGCTAAGGGCACAGGAGATGGCGCCGGCAACGCGGGGCATCGAGGCTAACACTGCTGGAGTGGCAGACGCAGAGGAAAGGCTGGGGCACAAGATCAGTGCCATGAGTGGTGGTGTACAAGGCGTGGCTCAGTCAGTGACGGCCATGGCTGAGCGCCTTGACAACATGTCCCAGTCACTGGGGGAATGTGTCCCAGACACAGGGGAACACCGGAGAGGCACTGCGGACCATGATCCAGGTGCAGGTGCGCATTGCCGAGGCTCTGCAAAGCATATATCAGTCACGGAGGGACGTGTCCCAGATGCAGGTGGGGCGGCACGGTGGCACAGTGGCTAGCATTGCTGCCTCACAGTTCCGGGGTTCCGGGTTCAATTCCAGCCGCAGGTGACTGTCTGTGTGGAGTTTGCACTTTCTCCCCGTGTCCCACAGTGCAAAGATGTGCAGGTTAGGTGGATTGGCCATGCTAAATTGCCCCTTAGTGTCCAAAAGGTTAGGTGCAGTTACTGTGTTACGGGGATAGGGTGGAGGTGTGGGCTTAAGTGGGGTGCTCTTTCCAAGGGCCGGTGCAGAGCCGATGGGCTGACTGGCCTCCTTTTGCACTGTAAATCCTATGATTGGCGAGGCTCTGCGGAGCATGGCCCAATCACCGATGAGCACCGCTGAGGCGTCAACACCATGGTGCAGACAAGAGGGCGACGCCAGGACCGGCTGAGTTAGATGATGCCAAGGCCTCCGGAACTCACTCCAGCCTATGGTGATCCCCAGGGCACCGTCCAGGACGAGGGGGCACTTGAGGTCAACTTGATGCTTTCCACTAGGGAGATGATGGAGGTCTCCAAATCACCTGCATCCCCCCACATCCTGACACCGCACACCTCAAGGTCAGCCAGCAGAGCAGGGTGGAACGGCGATGTTTCACCGGGAAAGTGGCCAGGGCTCTTCAGCTCCAAGCCCTCATGAGGACTCCTGTCAGGGGCATCAACGGCCACAGGGCATGGAAAGCAACAGGTTACTTCCACCTCTGATGTGCATCTTGGGGGTACATCTAGATGTAGCAGCAGAGCGTGGAAGGTTAAGAAAGTTGAGGATCACTGAGTGGGCGCTGGGTGGGCAGGTGGGAGGGTGAGGTGGAATGGCACGGTCAATAGCTAGGGGCAACGTGAGTGTCAAATGTGCACAATTAAAACATGCATACCACGTGCAGGTGATGGGTGTGAGTGCACTGTTAGAAGAAAGGCAGGAGTCAGACTATAGACTGAGAAGCACCTGAGCTTACCTCACAGCGGGTTATCATCACCCTCCTGCCTTGTATATTGAGCCGCTGACAGTGTCGACACAGGCCCATCACCCTGGAGTGATGTTAAACAGACCCTAGTAGGGTGGAACAGGGTAGTCAAGGAGGGAGGAGTGTGAGGGATGGTCGGTGAATGGGGTGGGAAGAAGAGGGGCGTGGATGGGGGTGGGGGCAGTGGGCGATGGGGGGATGGGGTGCGATGACAGACAAAAGCCTCATCCTGTGAGAAACGGGCAAGGGTGAGAACCTCCCTGCCCCTCCGAGCATGCCGGACCCTTGCCATCGTCTGGGCTATTTCCTCCGGCTGCTCCCAAGGGCCCTCCCTGGACTCGTCCTCCAGCCACTCCTCGTCCAGCCGCTCCTCACCCTCCTCTGACGAGAAAGCATGTCCTTCCCCCTCTTCCTCCAGCATGTCGTCCCGCTGCTGTGCCAGATTGTGGAGGGCACAGCTACCACCACAAAGCGGGAGGCCTTCTGGGGGGGTGTACTGCAGGGCACCACCAGAGAGGTTTAAGCAGCGGAACCGCACTTTGAGCAGTCCGATGCACCACTCAATGACATCACGGGTAGAAGCATGGGATTCATCATATGGGGTCTCCGGCCTCTATCTACCTCGTCATCAGCCAGGTCCTCAGTGGATACCCCCATCCCTCACGAGCAAACCTGTCATCCTGGGGTGTCCCTCGAAGGTGCCATGGATTTCTGAGTGTCCCAGGATGTAGCTGTCATGCACGATCCCTGGGAAGCTTGCATGATCCGGAGGCAATTTGAACATTCAGGGAGTTGAACCCCTTCCTGTTAATGATGGGCACTCCCTGTTGCCCAGGTGCAGGCAAGCGACATCCGTGCCATCAATTACCCCCTGGATCTGGGGCATCCCGGCGATGATAGACTGCTGCCCGAGAATACAGGGCAAAAGTTACCTCACAGATACACTTGTGGGCTGTAGTTTGGGAAATGCCGAATAATTCCTCACTTGAGCCCTGGAATGAACCCGTAGCATAAATGTTCAGGGCTGTGGTGACCTTCACAGCCACTGAGAGAGGGTGTCCTCCTCCTCCACAGGCTGCCAAGTCCACGAGGACGTGGCATAGGTGCCGCACTGTCTCTTTGTTGAGACAAAGTCTCCTGCAGCACACGCTGTCTGTCATCTCCTCAAACAACCAAGGACACCTGTACACCTTGGGCTGTCGCTGGCCTCCCCTCCTGGATCTCTCCCCAGCCTGATGGGTGGCCAGGTCTGCAGGGTGTGAGGCGGACTCCTGCACATGGGGTGCCGCCTCAAGTCTGCGTCGGTGCTGCTGCCGTCTTCTCCACCGTCAGACCACCTGGGCTGCCACCAGCACCGTGAGGATTGCCGCTGTGGGGTAGACAACACCATCCATTTTGTGAAATCTGTAAGTAATTCGAAAGGGAGAGAGACCGACAATCAGTTTGGGCTTCCACCCCGGGATCCTCAATTCCCCCAAGCCTCCCCACCCTTCAGTGTCCCACCTTCTCTCAGAGTGCCATCAACCCAGCCAGCTGTGCTGGGGAACCTTGCCCTGTGCTGCACACTCACCCCCGGTCACAACAGAAGCCCCTAGACGCCAAACCCCTGCCGGGAACATTAGGGAGACCGTGGGTAGGTGACCCCCCCCAACCCCATCCACACACTCACCCTCTGGTCTAGGGGTAAATTCCAGTACTGAAGCCCAGCTCTTGGGGGTTTGATTGTTGGTTGCTGCCTCTGTGGTGCTGACACCTCCAGTGTCCAGGCAAAGTGTCCAGGCTCTTCTGTTTGATTGGAATGCTCAGCAATGACACTCGTCTGAGACATGGCTCTTGTACCCATGAGAAGCCACTTGAGAATATTTGTTTTATTAAATGGTCAACAGTAACAAAAAATTTTAATTCAACTACGTAACATTCCACATATCACACTAACCATTAAACAACAAGGAAATGTCACCGTTCCATATTGGTACCAATACAAAGCTATAACAGCTCATTTTCACAAAAAAAACAAACACACGGTATCACCCCTCGCAGGTTCCTCAACAGAAATGGAGGTTAAGCCTGAGAATGTGTTATCATGTCCAGAACTTGAAAATGAAATGATCCGTCCATCAATGTGTTTTTCACGTATCTGTGCATTCTCCATCAGGCAGCCGCAGCTTTGCAGGTCCTCCCACACTGCCCAATCTCTCCAGAACAAATTCCTGGCATCCACATATTCCACTGGCTCTCAAGGTGCAGTTGACCATCCTTGACTTCCAGCGTGCTTAACCCGCAGTGACGTCCAGTTACATACAGCACTCATGACACCAGCAACAAAAGTATCAGCAATCTGCGGAAGTATTTCTTCAATGCTGGGAAGGTGGTCCATTTGGAACAATATCATAGACGAGGTCCCACAGCGTCTTCTTGCTTCAAACCAGTTTGTCTTCTGGACTCATACATCCCCCTGAGCCTGGCTACAGAAAAGGAAGGAAACAGCAACAACAGCCTCCAGGCATCTGCAGCCACCAGCAGGAGCAAACAGCAAACACAACCTGCAGCTGTGAAGCTCTTTCACAACGAACAAGGTCTATTAGCAATAGCCTTCAGCTGTGAAGCTTAGAGGCTGCTCACAGTCAGAGGGAGTTACAGTGACCTTCAGCATTGAACCACAAATAGGGCTCTGGCCTGGAGGTGTTTGGTGGGTCAGACAGGCAGTAGCTGTAGTTGCCCCTGTTATGGGTATACACAATTTTAGGTATGGCCTGTGGGACCCGCTGGCAGTGAGCACCTGGACCCCCCCCCCCCCCCCGCCCCCCAACCAGGCACTGGGGCAGCAGATCCAGTGCCCATGGGGTGCATGTCAGGAAACAGAGATGACTATTCACCTCCTCCGATCCCCTCAGCAGGCATTGCACCAGGTTCCCCTTTTTAAAAAGGAGTGCTAAACGGTGGCCGCATGACCACCCGCTGTGGAGTTGGCTAATTCCAGGAGTGCCGGTTAAATTGGGCCTCCATCTCATTAATCAGGTGGAGATTGCCCTTACTTGGTTTCTTGCCACTTTTGGGTGTGATCCAGAACCCTTCAATGGGAGCAGTCCGGTTAGTTTGCAAACTGCTCAGCGCCCTGTGCGGTTCCCGATTTGGGCTTCTCCCGCAATCTAACCGGACTGCACGGATCCTTGCTGGGCACAACGTGGGTGTTAACCGCACCCCATTTCCCCTAAAGGTGCTCAGGGAGTAATTTTCCCACCTGAACCTCAATGAGGAACAATGTGTGAGACATCTGCAGTTCAGTAAAGACGCCGTCTGTCTCCTATGCCATATTTCAAAATGTCAACTAATTACCCTTGTGTATTCTCTTAGCACCTGTCTTTCATGTGCTTTGCTAAACTAGTGCAGATACACAGCACTGACCCAGTGCTGCAGAATGGTTGGTGGAGGTTGCTGACTTTCAGGAGAATGCAGATGGCTTGGGAGCACAACCTTGAGCAGCTCTTGGCCGAAGGCCCAGTTCCAGACTGCATCTTCTCAGCTTGGGAGGCAGCCGTTTGGGCAAGTTGTAAAGGCAACAGCAAGGGCACTGGTGGAGTTTCAGTGATGACAGGGGACAGCAGGTTCATGCTTCATGCCTGAGCAATCCGGTAATCTGTTGGGAGACAGCTTGCTGGAGTGTGGTGAACCTTTCCACACTGCAATCTACATCCAGGGTGACAGCATTCTGAGCCTGACAGCAGCAAGCTGCCCTTGCATGACAGCACCTCCTCTTCCACTGCAGCACTTTGATGCTAAGTGGCTATTTGTGCTGCAACAGAAGCTGTAACATTAGCCAGCAGTTTTATCTTCATGGTTGGGTCCACAAGTGTGCGAACGGAGTTGTCCACCGTTTTTGTGCTTGGAAGGATGGGTTCCAAGCTCCACCTCAGCAATGGGCTTCACGATATTGACCTGCACTGTCTCCACCATGTGGGTTATGATATGCAAGTCCAAGTATCCCAGACTCGCCCCTCACTCCCTGGTTAGCTCCTGCTGCTTCTGGTTATGTGTTGCCCAATTGTACCGCAAGGGAGAGTAAAGTGTGTCAGTGAGCGCCAAGCAATCTGTCTGACTGATATGGCTGCCATGGTTGAATAGCTGCTTATGTCTGCAAACTGTGAGATGCCAGTGTGAGGCTTGCAACAATGCTATGTGTGATGATAAGATGAAGCATATGAAAGTTAGCTCTGAGACCAGATTGATAAAGATTTTTGATTGGTGAATGATGGAGATGTGGTCATTTGGACCATTGCTACTTTTGCAGGTAGGACCTGGCATTTGAAAATGCATTTACTAAACCTGATCATTCATGTCTAATCATTGAACTTCATATGGCATTGCAGTCGGGGCATTGAGGATTGACCCTTGGCATTGACCTCCACAGTTATCTACTTCTGCTGTCTTTTGAGCATGAGCCTGGAGGGCCTCATTGTCCCTTGTGGATATTGGACTTCTCTCCTACTAAAGAAAGTAAGTGAAAACATTGCAGATGCCATATCCATAATCTTGCAATATTCTCTTGACTAGAGCAATGGTCCTATAGATGGAAAACCGAATTGAAGGCAACTTATTGACTTGAATAGGGATTGGTTGAGTGGACATGGATATAAAGTAGGGGTAATGTGCAGGTACTCTAATTGGCAGGATGTTACTAACAGTCTTCCACAAGGATCTGTGTTGGAGCTTCAATTATTCATCATATTTATTAACAACTTAGATGACGGAATTCAAAGCCACCTGTACAAAATTGCCAATGACATGAAAATAGACAGTATTGTAAGGAGTGTCAATGAAACGTAAAATTACTGAGAGATATGGACAGATTTAGCAAATAAGCAAAACTGTGGCGAATGGGTTTCAATGTGGGCAAATGTGAGGTCATCCACTTGTGACATAAAAAAGGATAGAACATGTGATTTTTTGAATGACAAAAAGTAAGAAACAGTGGAGTCCAAAGAGACACGGGGATAGGTACACAGAGAACTTGGACATCCACTGTAGATGCCCGGTTCGCTGGAGATTCTCTCTGCCTGCCGCTTGTCAATGGGATTTTCCATTGAAACCACTATATGCTGGGGGAAACTCACAGGCAGTGTCCCTGCCAGCGGGACAGGAGAATCCCAACGACCGGAGAATTCCGGCCCATATTTTACATTATGGGTAGGATTCTCCAGTCTCCCAGCCGAGTGATTCTCAGCAGCGCGCCGATCACTGCTGGCGGGAAACTCTACTCCCACCGCTTGTAAATGGGATTTCCCATTGAAGCCATCCCATGCCACCAAGAAATCCACGGGTGCGGGAGTGCGGCTGGCAGGAAAATTGAATCGTAACAGCTGGACAATTCTAACCTATTTGTGCAACACAAACGAAAAATTTGTGCAACACAAACGAGAATTTTGGAGGCCGGTATTACCCTCACTGTCTCTGCATAATTAAATGTAAAAATGTAAAACATTTCAATCGATGTATTCATTTCCTCATTGTTAGTTACCAGTTCTGGAATTGTGCAAATGATATGGGAGGAACTGATAACATACATGTGGTGGTATAATTAACATAGCTGCCTGCCATTGGTGCAGAACACCGGCTTACCATTGGCCCTGGTCGGTCATGTGCCTCTTGACCGATTGGTTGAGACCAGTCATGTGACGGCTCCCCGACTGGTCGAGAGGCTGAGTCAACCCCACCTCCAGGGCGGGGAATAAATACCCAGTACGCCCGGCGGTCGTCCATTTACTATAGTCGACCGCAGGGCTAACATCTAGCTTATTAAAGCCATACTTTTGTACAGCAACTCGTCTCACGTTCAATTGATGGTACATCAATTTAATAAGCTAGAATTTTGAAGATGGAGCTCCGGATCAAGCCCGAATGCCTCCGCATCAGCCCGCAAACTCAGAACGCTTCGGAAATCTTCAAACATTGGCTGGCATGTTTCAATGGTTACCTGGCGTCCGCAAGCAGCCCCCCCACCATGTCACAGAAGCTTCATATCCTCCACTCCAGCGTGGGCATGGCGGCCTACGCGATGATAGGGGAGGAAAAAGATTACGGCGCGGCCATGGATAAGCTGAAAGGACAGTTTCTTAAACCGGTAAACAGAGTGTTTGCCCGACATCGGCTGGCTACCAGACAACAGCTCCCCGGTGAGTCATTAGACGATTTTTACCAGGCCCTCGCTGTCCTGGGGAGGAATTGCACCTGCCTCCAAATTTCAGCCACGGAGCACATGGAACTTTTGATTAGAGATGCTTACGTGGCTGGGATGCATTCTGCCGCTATCCGCCAGCAGATGCTGGAAAAGGATGACCTCAGCCTAACTGAGGCACGGACTCTCTCCACCTCCCTGGAGGTCGCCGACTTAAACGCCCGGGTCTATGTCCCCAGCCGCGATGCAGCACCCTGGGCCACCTGGCACGCTTCCTCGCCGCCATCCGCCGCTCCCAACCCCCCTCAGGCCTGCGCCGTGGGACGCCCCGACAAGTCCGCGGGGCCCCGCAGCTATTTTTGTGGGTTCGCTAAACACCCTCACCCGCGCTGCCCGGCCCGCTCCGCCCTCTGTAAGAGCTGTGGGAAGAAGGGCCATTTTTCAACGGTCTGCCAAGCCAAATCGGTCGCTGCTGTACCGCGCAGCGACCGGGGATCCTCCCCCTCCGGGCCTTTCTGGGCCCTTCCAGCACACCGCGCCAATCTCTCCCCCCCGCCCCCGGGCCCCTGCGCCCGGCCTGCACGCCTCTCTGCCCCCGCTCTCAGCCCCTCCGATCGGCCCGCCGGCACCGCTAACCCCGCCCCCAGCAACCACGAGGGTCCCGCGGGCGCCACCATCTTGGGCCCCGGACGCCACGTGCGGGTCCTGGGCGCTGCCATCTTGGGGCGACGACTCCACGTGCGGGTCCTGGGCGCCGCCATCTTGGGGCGACGACTCCACGTGCGGATCCTTGCCACCACCATCCTGGACTGGCACACAAGGTCCTGCCAGCACCTACTCGGCCGCCGACGACTACGACGATGGATCTTCTCCACGACTCGCGGCCATTCAACTCGACCAGTCACGGCCACGCACGCTCGCCAAAACAACGACGCTGATCCAACTCAATGGCCACGAGACGGGCTGCCTGCTGGACTCCGGGAGCACGGAAAGCTTCGTTCACCCTGCCACGGTAAGACGCTGCGCGCTCCCTGTCCATCCTGTAAAACACAAAATCGGGTTAGCCACAGGTTCGCACTCCATCCGCATCACCGGCTGCTGCATCGTGGACCTCACGGTCCAAGGGAAGGTTTTTAAAAATTATAAACTCCTTGTCCTCCCTGACCTTTGCGCACCGGCATTCCTAGGACTGGACTTCAAGTGCATCCTGCAGAGCTTGACCTTCCAATTCGGCGGCCCTATACCCCCCCCCTCCCCATCACTGTCTGCAGCCTCGCGTCCCTCAAAGTAGACCCCCCCCTCCTTGTCTGCTAATCTCACCCCCGATTGCAAACCCGTCGCGACCCGGAGCAGACGGTACAGCGCCCAGGACCGGACCTTCATCAGGTCCGAGATCCAGAGGTTGCTGAAGGAAGGGGTCATCGAGGGCAGCAACAGTCCCTGGCGAACCCAAGTGCTGGTGGTCCGGACTGGGGAGAAAAACCGGATGGTCATCGACTATAGCCAGACCATCAACCGGTTTACGCAACTGGACGCGTATCCTCTCCCCTGTATTTCCGCCATGGTAAACGAGATCGCGAAATACAAAGTCTTCTCCACTGTGGACCTTGAGTCTGCCTATCACCAGCTCCCCATCCGCGCGAGTGACCGCAAGTACACCGCGTTCGAGGCTGATGGGCGCCTCTACCACTTCCTCAGGGTTCCATTCGGCGTCACAAATGGGGTCTCGGTCTTCCAACGGGAGATGGACCGAATGGTCGACAAGTACGGATTACGGGCTACCTTCCCGTATCTCGATAATGTCACCATCTGCGGCCACGACCAGCAGGACAATGACACCAACCTCCGAAAATTTCTCCAAACCGCAAAACTCCTTAACCTCACTTACAATAAGGATAAGTGCGTGTTTAGCACCGACCGTCTAGCCATCCTCGGCTACGTAGTGCGTAACGGAGTGATAGGCCCCGACCCTGAACGCATGCGCCCCCTGATGGAACTCCCTCTCCCCAATACCCTCAAAACCCTCAAACGCTGCCTGGGTTTCTTCGCTTTCTACGCCCAATGGGTTCCCAATTACGCCGACAAGGCCCGTCCCCTCATTCAATCCACGACCTTCCCGCCGTCGTCAGAGGCCTGCCAGGCCTTTAGCTGCATCAAAGCGGACATCGCAAAGGCCATGATGCGTGCCATCGACGAGTCCCTCCACTTCCAGGTCGAGAGCGACGCATCAGAAGTAGCTCTGGCGGCCACCCTGAACCAAGCGGGCAGACCCGTGGCCTTCTTCTCCAGAACCCTCCAGGCCTCCGAACTCCGCCACCTCTCAGTGGAAAAGGAAGCCCAGGCCATAGTCGAAGCTGTGCGACATTGGAGGCACTATTTGGCCGGCAGGAAGTTTACACTCCTCACAGATCAACGGTCAGTGGCCTTCATGTTCGATAATGCACAGAGGGGCAAGATTAAGAATGACAAGATCTTACGGTGGCGGATCGAGTTGTCCACATACAACTATGAGATCTTGTATCGTCCTGGGAAGCTCAATGAGCCTCCTGATGCCCTGTCCCGTTGTACCTGTGCCAGCACGCAGACAGACCGCCTCCGCTCCCTCCACGCGGACCTCTGCCATCCAGGGGTGACCCGTTTCTACGATTTCATAAAGGCCCGCAACCTGCCTTTCTCCATCGAGGAAGTCAGGACAGTAACCCGTGACTGCCACATCTGCGCAGAGTGCCAACTGCACTTCTACCGCCCCGAGCGCGCGCATCTGATCAAAGCATCCCGCCCCTTCGAACGTCTCAGCATTGACTTCAAGGGGCCCCTTCCCTCTAGCAACCGCAACATTTACTTCCTGATGGTAATCGACGAATACTCCCGCTTCCCCTTCGCCATTCCCTGCCCCGACATTACCACATCGACCGTCATTAAGGCCCTCCTCTCCATCTTCTCCCTGTTCGGCTACCCCGCATACATACATAGCGATCGGGGGTCCTCATTTATGAGCGACGAGCTGCGTCAATTCCTGCTCGACAGGGGCATCGCCTCTAGCAGGACGACCAGCTATAACCCTCGGGGTAACGGACAGGTCGAGCGGGAGAATAGCACCATCTGGAAGACCATACTACTGGCCCTCCGGTCCAGAGATCTCCCTATTTCCCGATGGCTAGAGGTTATCCCTGATGCCCTACATTCTATCCGCTCACTCCTCTGTACCACAACAAATCAGACACCTCATGAACGTCTTCTTGTTTTCCCCAGGAAGTCGTCCTCCGGATCCCTTCTCCCGACGTGGCTGGCCGCCCCCGGACCCGTCTTGCTCCGGATGCATGGACGGGTGCACAAGTCCGACCCGTTGGTGGAACAAGTCCAGTTACTCCACGCTAACCCGCAGTATGCGTATGTGGAGTATCCCGACAGTCGGCAGGACACCGTGTCCCTCAGGGACCTGGCATCCGCTAGTGTGCGACCCCCCTTCACCACAGACCCCCCCCGTTCTTTTTCCCCCAGCGCCCCACCCAAGCCACCCCTCCCCCATCCATGGCGTCTCCACCACCAGCCCGGGTGACGGAGACAGTTCAAGGACCATCGCTCCCGGACTCCAGGACATCAGCGGAACCACCACCATCGGCTGAACCGATGCATCACATCCATGAGCCATTCAATACCTGAGACTTGGAAAGTGGTAAAATGTAATGTATTTACAAAAGTGAAAAATATATACAGTGATTAGAACATCCATGCTACCAATGTGCATTCACAACTTCTCAATTTTCCTGATTCTACCATTGTGTCTAGGTGCAGCCCTGATATTTGCAGCAGGGGTAGAGGCAGCCTGCTAACTATTATGCCATGATGTCTGAGATGTCTTTGGTGGGCACCCTCTGGTGGCCCTGGACCCCTACCTGCTAATAATCTCTGCTCTGGGACAGGTGCACCTTCCTCGACCTGCTGGAGTTGATGGAGGTCACAACCCAAAGGACTTGGAGCAGAAGGCGACTCCTCGGTGGATGTCCCCAGGGAGTGTGACTGACACTCCTCCTACTTTTGGGTGCCCAAGGGCCCATCCCTGACTTTTTGCAGACAAGGGACACCTGGAGGGAGGTCGCCCTGTCCCCCTCTCGCCTAAGCACTGCTGGATTGCACCCATGGCTAGAGTGATGACGTGCAGGTCCGAGTGCAAAGCCGGCAGAAACTGTTGGACCTGGGTTTCCAAGGCAGCCACCACCCTTCCCATGGAGCCTTTGATGTGCTTGCTGAAGCCACAACTTCAGACAGAACATGGAGGAACTTCTCCATCCTTCATTCCAATCTGTTGACAGCCTCTGACAACCTTGCCTGTCTTTGCACCTCAATCATTTCAGGTGGGGCTTGATTGCAGAGGCTCGTCATTGGACCCGGTCTCTGAAAGAGCCTGGTCGTAGCAGTCCTCTAAGTGTCAGAGACTTCAGCTGTCAATGCCTTTGCCTGCTGTGGACACATGTACACGAGGTGTTCACCAAATAGTGCCCCGAGCCTACTCTAGAACTAGGACCCCCTGAGGCACATTTGTCTGTGCTGGTGAAAGGTTCCTCAGAATCTTCATCTGAAGGGGCCTGGGGGCTGAAGCTGAGGCTCTTGCAGGAACTCTTTGCCTTTTCTTGATGGTGGCTGGAATAGAGAAGAGATAATTAATGATTGACTAGGCAAGCTCTAACATTACAGGAAACTCAGTGCTTTTCCCCATGTTGTGGATGTATACTGGATGGACCCTCACTGTCTTATTGTGGGAGGCTGACCTCACGTTCCATACAGGAACAATCTCTATCACCACCAACCAAATCTGCTGCCTGTTCTTTGTATGGGGAGAGAGTCCTCAACTCCAGCATCACACTTCCAGTAATCAATCTCTCCCTTTTGGTGTGGGAGATGGTGTCCAGCATAAAGACAGATGGATCGACTATGGGCACCATGGATGAAAGAGCAGTTTAAAAACATGCATGCCTGTTGTGTGTGCTGAAACCTCTCCAGATGCTGTTTGTGCAAGAAATGGCGATTTTACAATGGCTGGCAGACATTTAATGCTGACGTCCCATCTGCTGGAAATGTGTAAGATCACTGTGGACTTTAACACTAAGGCTGCGTGATGCCCTTATGAGAGTGTGAGTTTAGAGTGAAGTGAATATTCACTTGCCCTAATGGAGCAGATCAGATCATTCAGCCTTTTCCTGCACTGCAAGTTGGTCCTTTTCTGTGGCCCGCAGGCGCTGACTTAACTGACAACCTCCTCCCAGGCTAGCGTGGTCAGGTTGGCGGGCCTCCTGCTCCTGGCTCTTCCTGGACGGCCCTGAGGAGAATCCCCAGGGAGGCCTGACGGAACCGTGAAGCAGAGGATTTGGATCTTTTAGGCACCATGGAGAACTTCAACGACACAACACCTCGCCTGCAGTGAGCGAATGGATATGCCTGTGTTGCTTAAACATGGCACCGGGACATTCCACGCCAGGGTGGAGAAATCCCTGCCCAGCCAGTGTGAAATTCAATAAGCCCCTGGCTGGTACAGTAGTAACAAGCTGGAAAGTGGAAGATCTGACATGAAAATACGCACAGCCGGAATCACTCCAACTTTCCTGCCCGCTACCATACTTAGCCTCCAGAACTGAAAATTCCACCCGAAATGTGTATTGAATGCTTTTACCATGTTTTTCTTGTTTCTTTTAATCTTTCCCTCAGATTTCCCTGAAATGTACATTTCCCACAGTTATGTGTCGTGGCTTCAGGGTCTTGATCATTCAGTGCTCAGTCATTAAGAAGTTTGCAGGAGCAAACATAATTACCTCACAGTTCCCTCTTTCGTCATTGTATGCAAGCAGCCAGCAATTGCAAATAATTCAATCCCTTGCCAAATCACAGCCAAATGCCTTTTCATTCTAACTGTGCAAGCATTTTGTGCTTATAGTTTGAGTACAATAACTCTTTATGAACAAAGTTTAGTTGTTGCTTTGTGTTGCTGTGACTGCGAACAAACAAATCAATAAAATAGTTCCTTCATTGCTTTCAATGGATCACAACTATCACTATAATGTCTACTGTGTGGCTCACAGTCAAAACTGAACTCAACGCTCTTACGTGCAATCTAACCAGTGCACTATAGATTATGGTCACATCTCTCTCCAACTTGTATTCTGCTATTTTGATAGTGCAATTAAACGTTCCACTGGCTTTTTGTCGATTACAGCTCTGCTTTTATCACAAATGAAGTTGACTGTGACTGTTCGGTCTTTTTCAGTTTCACCCTTCAGAGTTTAAAAATAATTCATGGAGTTCATTTGTTGCTTTTTTCCTCCTTCCCTCATGTAGGACTTCACCTGTCTTGCTGTGTCCAGATACATACTGTAGCCACCTGGGGTGGCCACTGCCCAACACAAAATGGAAGATTGCAAGGAATGCAGGGAAAATGGACATGTTGTAAAGCAGCAGCTTGCAAGGGGATTGTGTATTGGGACGGCTGCAGAAACCAGTTTTGACTGCTGCAGAAACCAGACAGCACTGTAAAAAGAAACCAGTTAACATACTAATGAGGTGATACCGGGCGATCCCCAGATACAATGGAAACAAGTTAAACACAGATCATAGAATCATAGAATTTACAGTGCAGAAGGAGGCCATTCAGCCCATCGAGTCTGCACCGGCTCTTGGAAAGAGCACCCTACCCAAGGTCAACACCTCCACCCTATCCCCATAACCCAGTAACCCCACCCAACACTAAGGGCAATTTTGGACACTAAGGGCAATTTATCATGGCCAATCCACCTAACCTGCACATCTTTGGACTGTGGGAGGAAACCGGAGCACCCGGAGGAAACCCACGCACACACAGGGAGGATGTGCAGACTCCGCACAGACAGTGACCCAAGCCGGAATCGAACCTGGGACCCTGGAGCTGTGAAGCAGTTGTGCTATCCACAATGCTACCATGCTGCCCATCGATACATTGAATGGAAGGCCAGACCTTTCGGCAGCAGAGAAGCCCAAAACAATAAGTCCCAAGAACCGCCCCAGTGACCGAGGAACTGCCCCATTATTGGGGGGTTCAAACATATCGATTGGGAAGAGACCCAATCGATTCCAAGCAGGTAGGGGAGTCCGCCCAAAGGGGCGCGGATCCCCTGGGACCTATAAAAGACAGGTCCCACACATGGTTCAGTCTTCTGATCCAGCCCTTCAGCCCTTCTCTTTCTTTAACCAACACTCCTCCGTGGACCAGCTTTTGCCAAGAAGATCTTGAACGAGAGAGAGAAGAGGGTTTGAACAGCAGCCGCCAACAAGTAAGTGCCTCACAACGATAGCTACCAGAGATAGGCACTCCTGACCCCTTTTTACTCATACCAACCTGAAGTCTGCAGACCAGAGCAGAGCAAGAGGCCTTGTTCCCTGACCCAGCAGTTCCTTCGAGATAAGTATTAGTTTATTTAGCGGTAGGAATAAGTTTAATCCTTTTAGCGTGTGCATGGGTAGTTATTATAATTAAACTCAGTTGTTTGGACTTACTAATTGGTGTACGGTTTTATTGCTTTGAACTTCACCTTGAAGCTTGTGGCGGTGTCTTAACGACACCTGGCGACTCCAGAGCTTAGAAAAGAAACTGAGCCAAATTGAGTGTTAAGCACACTCACACAGAACGACCAACAATACTTTATCTGACTGATCCCACTGTCTCTTCTAGCTTGGTGTCATCAGCAATTTTGGCTACTTTGCATTAAGAATCTAAATGTGAGTCATTTATGTCAATTGGAATGGCAGAGATCCGAATATTGAACCCTGGGCTTCATGATTCCGCAAAAGAAGATTTGAAGGTGGAACCAGAAGCAAACTTGGACTTGAGGGGTTCTCATGAGCAGGCCGATATATTTCCGCCTCTGGACAATCTTTCTGGAGGTGGGGGAACAGAAGCGGAAACTTGCACAGCTGCGGTGGGTCGACAATAATTACCAATTAGGAGGTTAACCAGGTAGGGGGAAGGGCTTATTCCCAGCCCTTCCGCTGGGTGTCGAAACTGGCAGCTCCGTGAAGCAGCCTGGCATTGTCAGATCTGGGCCCTCGTGCTGCCCTTGCTCTTTCAATAGCATATACCTCTCCCTGTCAGGATGCCAGCCTTTCAAAGCTGTATGCTCCCTTAAAAGGAGCCTGAGAAAGGAATCCAGGGATCTAGAGTCCAAGGACCGACCCCGCCTCCCAGAAACACCTGCCAGGTGTGTGGCTCAGGGATCGGGCTCATCAGCTACGCAAGGACGCACAGAACCCATGACCAGTAAGACAGTTTCTTAGGTGGACAATGATGATCGCTGAGAAGAAGATAGCAGTATCATCTTGGATTTTCAGAAGACTCTTTACACAGAAGCTGCACTTGAAAAAATTTAACTGTGGATCTAAAATAGGATAGAATCCCTACAGTGCAGAAGGAGGGCATTCGACTCATCGAATCTGCACCGACCCTCTGAAAGAGCGCGCTACCTTGGCCCACTCACCTGTGCTATCCCCATTAGCCCATCACATCTTTAGACACTAAGGGGCAAATTAGCATGGCCAATTCACCTAACCCGCACACCTTTGGACTGTGGGAGGAAACCAGGGCACCCGAAAAAAACCCATGCAGGCACAGGGAGAACGTGAAAACTCTAGTCACCCAAGGCTGGAATTGAACCCGGGACCCTGGCGCTGTGAGGCAGCAGTGCCACTGAGCCACTGTGTCACCCTAATCCACTCTTCCTGATTAATTTGGACTTATCCAAGGCCGAGACTAGTCACAAATTTGGGGACTAGATTGAGAGAGACGTTCCTTAGATACATGACTACTTCAGCTCTGGATCAAAAGACAGAAGCTGAACAAGTTAATATGTTGCTTTATTAGGTTGACCTGATAGCCAACAATTTGACAGATGACTAGGAATCAACAAATCATCTGCGAAATGTGATGAATTTTGAACATCATCCAACACTTATTTTAACCTCAGGAGTAACAAAATCCTTGAAAGGGTTAAATTTAAGAAATGTGTCCACCAGCCAGGGGAGGCGATACAGAGGCTGAAGATTGTGATTATAGTGACCTGAAATCCAAGCTGATCAGGGATAGACTTGTTGTCAGAGGGACAGATGACATACTCTCAGTCAGGCAGCGCGGTAGCATGGTGGTTAGCATAAATGCTTCACAGCTCCAGGGTCCCAGGTTCGATTCCCGGCTGGGTCACTGTCTGTGTGGAGTCTGCACGTCCTCCCCGTGTGTGCGTGGGTTTCCTACGGGTGCTCCGGTTTCCTCCCACAGTCCAAAGATGTGCGGGTTAGGTGGATTGGCCATGCTAAATTGCCCGTAGTGTCCTAATAGTAAGGTTAAGGGGGGGGAGTTGTTGGGTTACGGGTATAGGGTGGATACGTAGGTTTGAGTAGGGTGATCATGGCTCGGCACAACATCGAGGGCCGAAAGGCCTGTTCTGTGCTGTACTGTTCTATACTGTACTATGTTCTATGCTTCAAGCAAGGGAGGATCTTACTCTTGAGAAATCCATCCAAATTGTCAATCAGGAATCGGTTTGTCGCTTGGATCCATGTTAAGGGGAGTAGACACACTAAGGTACAAAATAAGCTCCACTGTCCAGCTAATGAAACAGTATAGATGTAGGGACACTCCATGCCAAGAGAAGCAATATTCTAACCCACAAGTAGTGCGACCATCCCAACGCTGTGGAGCAAAGCGCCCCCATAGGCGTGATCAATGTCCAGCAACTTCAATCCAATACTTCCAATGTAACTAAAAGCTGTGCAAAGCCAAAACCTCGCTAATGACCAAGGCTCTTTCATGATCATCAGTCCTTTTTTTTATTCTCACATGGGATGTGGACATCATTGGCTGGGCCAGCATTTATTGCCCATCCTTAATTGCCCTTGAACTGATGGCCACATTGGCCAGCGCCTGGACAATGACACCAATGTTGTGACTGAGCCATGCTCAGGAGCGCCGCTGCAATTTACAGGCCGCTCTGGCACATGGCCGCCTGTGAGACAGCAGCCCTGTCCTGGGCCTCAGTCAGAGTCTGCACAGAATGCCCCAGGCCTTGGACATGCTGCTGCATAGCCAATACCCTTGCCCCCAATGCCGCTATTGCAGATACCACCCATGCGGTGTTGGCCTGGGCGGCACACATGGTCAGCACTATGCCCTGCTCCTGCACATGGTTGGACTCCTCCAAGTGCACCTGCAGGTGCTGGATGCTCGCCGACAACCCCTCATGTAGTCCCTGGCTCTGCGACTGCATCTCCACATTTGATGGGACTGTCCTTCCAGAAGCCTGAAACCATCTGGAAGGCAGCTGGATCCTGGGGTCTGCCCGCCCTCCGACGGTCCACCCCCTCGCGTGTGCCTACCTCCACCTCAGCAGGTGTGTGTTGTGCAGCAGAGAGTGTGCCAGGAGTCTCTTCACAAAAGCGCTCATCGGAGGTGAGTGTCTCTGGGATAGTGGAGCGTGGAGCTGTGACGGGACGTCAGTATCATCCCCGGACTTGGGTCTCCAGTCGAGGGCTGCTGTCCATGCTGCTCTCAACATCGCTGCTCAGCTCACGGGGGGGGGGGGGGGGGGGGGGGGGGGGGCTCAGGCTGTGGCATTGGCTGGGGGCAGAGGGCCCAGATGGACCTATCTATCATCAGCAGATCTTGCAAGGCACAAGACAGGATGGATGATTAGGCCTTGGGCCGGGGGTGCAGTGGGAGTGGTGAGGGTGAGGCTGGTGTGGTGG
This sequence comes from Scyliorhinus canicula, assembly GCF_902713615.1. Lineage (NCBI taxonomy): Eukaryota > Metazoa > Chordata > Chondrichthyes > Carcharhiniformes > Scyliorhinidae > Scyliorhinus > Scyliorhinus canicula. The sequence continues at coordinate 173,854,288 of NC_052148.1, read as the reverse complement.
TGAGGGTGAGGATGGTGTGGGGTGAGAGTGCCGTGGGGGTGGTGTTGCGGGGAGTTGACACACGTGGCATGCTGAACCGCAACGGAGAGGGGTCTCACTTCCTTGCCCACAGCCAATCTCCACCCCGGCAACTTCCCTTTCCTTTGGGCCACCGACCACATCCAAAGCCCACTGCTCAGCCGCAGTGAGGGGCTGCAGATCCAACGTTCTCCCTCCAGTTTTCTCCCGCTCGCGGCGGTTATGGGTAGCTTTCTCCTGGGGGAGGAGGGGGGAGGCAGCAGATGACAGTTTGGCAGTCTGATGCATGTAGCCAGGGGGTGGGTAGTTGGTAGTTTCATTGGCCAGGGCACCCGGCCATGGTAGCTGGTGGGGGTTCGCCCCTTCCTCCGGGTGGACGGGGTGGAGGTCAGGTTACGGGTGTGTGTCAGGGTTAATGCTAGAGTCATAGTCATAGAACATACAGTGCAGAAGGAGGCCATTCGGCCCATCGTGTCTGCATCGACCCACTTAAGCCGTCACTTCCACCCTCTCACCCTTACCCAATAAACCCTCCAAAATGTTTGGTAACTAAGGGCAATTTATCTTGGCCACGTCTTTGGACTGTGGGAGGAAACCGGAGCACCCGGAGGAAACCCACGCAGACACGGGGAGAATGTGCAGACTTCGCACAGACAGTGACCCAGCGGGAAATCGAACCTGGGACCCTGGCACTGTGAAGCCATAGTGCTAACCACTGTGCTACCATGCTGCCCAAGGTGTTGTCTGCTCACCTTGGAAGTCCTGAGGAAGTCACTGCAGGCCGGTCCGGGTGGTTTTGCTGGTGGTGCTTACTGCCTCTGCCACCTGAGCCCAGACGCAGTGACCAGCGATGGCTGGCAGCTTCCTTCCCGGACAGTCGCTGAATCGGCCCAGTTGAGGCGCTAGTTTTGATTTTGTGGAAGACGACGTGAACACTGGAATGGAGAACTCCGCCGATGATCTCCTCAGATTAGCAAAAGACTGGAATATATAAGTAAACCCTTTGTGAACTTGCTTCAGTTTTGGTTTCTTTGACATATTGCACCCAGATTTCTCTGGGTGTTACAGCTTGTAAGTTGTTTGTTTCTAAATTTTAAAATTTACCACAGTCATTTTAATCACTTTTTTTAATTAGTATCATCCTTGCTGAGTTCTGTGGATTAGTTACTCCCGCACCCGTTGCTGGCTTAAATCCTCTGACTTTGCTGCTCCCATCCCTGCCAGTTTGTACCCTATGTTCTTGGCAATACAAACTGATTTGGACTGATGAGACGCATTAGAAATACACAAAGCATAAATGAATAATTAAGTACAGCTAAAAGTTGATTTTTAAATTTTTTTTCATTGCTTTTAATTTATAAAATACGAGCTAATCTTAGGGCAATATGTATTTTTGTCATTGTATGGTTTCATAATATTTTCAGTAGTTATAAATTCTATTTTGCATCAAAGCCCATGCATTAGTGTACCACACACGGTGTCAATCGCTGCAAGCAGAAAAATAAAATTAATTGTAAATGTTCCCCCAAGGTCCATCAGAAGGCACAACACAACACAACACAAAACCTGCCCCCCCCACCTGACCACCCCCCAATCAGATCCGCCAACAGAGACCCCCCATCAAACCCCCAACAGAGCCTCAAATAGAAACCCCAACAGAGCCCCCAACTGAGAACCCCCAATTGAGGCCCCCCCAACTGCGAGCCCCTAACAGAGACCACCATCAGAGACACCTGCCTGAATGCTTTAGAGCAATTTTAGAGAATTGCCTGCATTTTCACTTACCCTTATCTAACAAGTGCTGCGTCAGGATGATTTAACTGATGTTATAAAGATAGGGAAATTATTTCCACTGGTTGGGAAATCTAGGACTTTGCGGCATAGCCTAAAAGTTGAATAAAGGCCATAAGTGAAATATGATGGTGGGTGATTGAAACTCTCTTCCTTAAATGGTGGTTGATGCTGGGTCAGTTGTTAATTTGTATCTAAGATGGAGATTTCTGTTGACAAGAAATGAATGGATCTGGACAAAGATGTGTATGTGGAATCATAGAATTATCACAGCAAAGAAGGAGGTCATTCAGTCCGTCGTGTCCATGGCAGTTCTCTGTAAGATCTTCTCAGCTCGTTTCCCTCCCTATCCTTTTCCCCACTAGTCTGCAAATCATTTCTCCTCAGATAATCATTCAATTCCCATTTGAAAGCCACAATTGAATCCATACTCTTAGATAGTGCATTCCAGATCCTAACCACCAGCCGTATTTAAAGAATTTTCCTCATGTCTCTTCTGGTCCTTAACGGGAGGGCACTGATTTAAGGCACTCAAACCTTCTGCCAAACTCTGACAAGTGCCTTCATCATTTTGAAAACTTCTATTAAATCTCCACTCAATGTTCTCTTCTCTAGGGTGGACAGTTCCAGCTTCTCCAATCTATCCGTGGATCTGAAATCTCTCATCCCTGTAACCATTGTCTTCTGCCTGCCCTCCAACCACTTTCTATCAGTCCTAAAATATGGTGCTCACAAATGGACGCAATACTCCTCTTAAGGCTGAACCAGTGTTTTATGAAGCGTCACCATGGGTTCCTTGTTTTTGTGCTGTATGGACTCGATTTTCCCATCCTGCACAGGAACAAAGTGTGTTGGACAGGGTTTAAAAATTACAGCCGGGAGCCAAGTCCGGAATTTTCAATTCCATTGCCAATGACGACAGTTTTCAATAGTGTGGGATAAGAGGGCATGTCACCAGCCTGCAAGCTGATGTTGCACCCGCTGTGGAAGTGGTCATTTTAAACCTCCTGCAATTTCTGTGGAGTCAGGCCGGTTTTAATATGTGATGGAATTCACAGAGGCACAGGGGGAACCATGGTTATGAGTCAGTTAAAAAACTGTTTTAAAGGTAAGTTTAAAAGGTGCCGCTAACTTGACATGTCATAATGAGATGCTTTATCAAAGTTGTATATGGCCTGAATTTTTCACCCATTGGGCGGGCGTACTGGGTCGGCCCGTAAATGGGCAGAAAATGCACTTCTGGTCGTGAGCAGCCTGAGAACACTATTTCAAGCTGGCTGATCAATTATAGGCAGCCAGCTTGAACCACGTGCTGGGAAAAGGCTGAATGCTGCCAGGGTGAGAGGGAAGAGGGTAGTAGGTGCTGAGAGCAGTGGGTGCTGTGGGCTAGCGCTTCTAATCTGCTCCCTCAGGGTGTTAGCCACTGCAGAGCTGTCTCAGTGGGCTGCAGATCTGTGAAAAATAAATAACCACATTAAAATTATGCAAGGAGTGTCGCGGCAAACATGCCGCTCATCAACCATAAAAGCAGACATGTCATGTAAAATTGCATTCAGTTGACTCCTTAATTAGTTAAATTGCCTGTTTGAATGTTGGCGGGTACGGTCCAGAATCTCATACACACTCAGCCACCAAAAATATATTGCACCAGTGCACAATGACATCAGGATGCGTGCCCGACGTCTTAGGCGTTTTACGTGATTTCTAGTCAGGGATGCCTGCACGAGCAATGTAAAATTCTATTCATTGTATTTAATTCAGTGAAGGATGATAGAGATCCATTTTGAAAAAGTACATGATGATTAAGTAACGTGGATGCCAAGTCGACACTTCTGACATCTAACAAGTTGTCAAGGTAATGAACAGAATTGTTACTGTGGAAATATCTTCAGGTGAATGGGTACATTATCCACTGGATAAAGTGCAATTCTGTATTACAAAATTTAGAGATGACAGTGTGAAATGGGCCCAGAGGTTTGATTTTTCCCTCCTGAAGTTCAACTTAACCATCTGTTTGGCTGTTTAAAAGCTTTGAAAAATGGTTGAGTTTTCACTATCTTTGAAGTTCAGCTCAGACATCTGTGTAGCTTGAGCTTCTGGCTGTGTTAAAAGTCTTTAAAGCAATATGCTCAGAAAGGTTTGTTGACACAGTTGTTTCATGGAATCTCATTATGAATGCTTGGCTGAGTTTAAAACCTACTAATGGGTTCAGATCAGCAGGGGTTGTGGATGTTGTCAAGGGGATTACAAAGGAGATTAATTTGATGGACCTATGAGCTGCTAATTGTGGATTATGTTTTTGAAATAGATTTCAAGTAATGTTTATTTTTGTACAGATTTATGAGCTGTTAAAATACTTCCCAACTTATTTTATGGCTCATTAGTTCTGCTTATGGTGGATAATAATTGAGTGGGTATGAGAGAGCAAGGGGGTTGAGATAGGTCTTGGGGATGAGAGGAATAGTGAGGGATGAAGGAGTTGTGAGTGTTCCATAAAATCCCTACAGTGCAGAAAGAGGCCATTTGGCCCATCAGGTCTGCACTGGCTCTCTGAAAGAGCACTCAAACTAGGCCTACTCCCTTGCCTTACCCTTTTAACCCCATCACCCCAACTAACCTGCACATCTTTGGACACTAAGGGGAAACTTATTTTAGCATGTCCAATCCACCTATCGTGGACATCTTTGAACTGTGGGAGAGAACTGGAGTACCTGAAGGAAACCCATGCAGTCATGGGGAGAATGTGCAAACATCACACAGACAGCCACCCAAAGGTGGAATCGAACCCGGGTCCCTTGTGCTGTGAGGTAGTGGTGTTAACCACTGTGCCACCATCCTGCCAATTAGGGGGCTTCACATTCATCTCCACAACTGGTCCAATATCTCAATGAACAGAGACAGGCTATCTAACTTGGCAGCCTCAGCATCAGCCCACGTCCCTCTTTGTCTCGACTCAAGCCTCGGATTCCTCACCTTGAAAATAACTGTGATGTGACAAATGGAAAACTTTTAGAAATATTGGACGTGATTCTCCGCTCCCCACGCCGGGTGGGAGAATCGCGGGAGGGCCGGGCGAATCATGACACGCCGCCCTGGCAACCCCCGCGATTCTCCCACCCCCTCCCAAAATGGCGTGTCGCGGAATCGCCGCTCGCCGTTTTTTACGGCGACCGGCAATTCTCCGGCGCTGATGGCCAAGCAGCCTGATGAACCCGACTGGTTCACGCTGGCGCCAACCACACCTGGTCGCTGTCGGCGTGAACATCGGTAAATGTGAGGCCTGTGGGGGGCGGAGGGAGGATCGAGCACCACGGGCGTGCTCAGGAGGTGACTGGCCGACAATCGGTGCCCACCGATCGTTGGGCCGGCGTCTCTAAGAGACACACTCTTTCCCCTCCACCGCCCTGCAAGATCAAGCCGCCATGTCTTGCGGGGCAGCAGAGGGGAAGACGTCAACCGCGCATGCGCGGGTTGGAGCCGGCCAACCTGCGCATGCATGGCTGACGTCACTTAGGTGCCCCCGGCCGCGTCATTCTCGGCGCACCGTTTTGATGCAAGCGTCAAGGCCTGGCAGACGAGTTTCTCGCAACGCCTCCGCACCTTCAGGGGCAAGGCTGGCGCCGGAGTGGTTTGCGCCCCGCCGGCCGGCATGGAAGGCCTTTGGTGCCCCGCCAGCCAGGGCCAAAGGGACTCCGCCGGCCGGCGCGGGTCCGCACATGTGCGGGAGCATCAGCGGCTGCTGACATCATCCCCGCGCATGCGCAGGGGGGTTCACCTTTGCGCTGGCCATCGCGAAGGCCTACACGGCCAGCGCATAGGAAAAGAGTGCCCCCATGGCACAGGCACGCCCGCAGATCGGTGGGCCCCAATCGCGGGCCAGGCCACCGTGGGGGCACTTCCCGGGGCCAGATTGTCCCGCGCCCCCCCCCCCCAGGACCCCGGAACCTGCCCACGCCGCCAGGTCCCACCGCTAAGGGACCTACTCCAATCTATGGTGGCGGGACCTGCATGGAACAGGTGGGACTTCGGCCCATCGCGGTCCAGAGAATCGCCTGGGGGTGGGGCGCTGTGAGCGGCCGCCGACCGGCGCGATTTCCACCCCCACCAAATCTCCGGCGCCGGAGAATTCAGCAGCCGGCGGGGGCCGGATTTATGCCGGCCCCCGTCGATTCTCCGACCCGGCGGGGTGGGGCGGAGAATCCCGCCCCTGGTCTGTACAGCCAGAGAGTTACACACTGGTTTTCAGTCAGAGCCTGACACTTTGACAAAATAAGGTAAGATTTATGACTGACCGATTGATGCTCCTCTCTATATGAGTCCCATGGGCCTTGAACAGTTAGATTTTTAAAACTGGCATAAAAGATCATAGAAATTAGCATTTTGTGCAACAGTCTCACACGTGTGACCTAATACATTGAATCCAAATTTCCTCCCAATTTCAGCACTATTATAATAATGTAACTGGAATTACTGCCAAAGGGTGCAAAGGATTTCAAGCCAATATTTATCGGTAGAGCTGTCATGGAATAAATGGAATGTACAGTGAAACCAATTTATATGTAAATTTGATGATCTTATAGAAATAGATTCTTATCTACTCAATTTGGGCCTGTTTAAATTCCAGGTCTCAATAATGGCAGAAAAAATTGTGGATCTACAATGTCGCTGGAAATGTGTGAAACATTTGTGTAAATCATTCCCCTGCAGGTGCTTTAGGTTCTAAAGTCTGTGCGAGTACAGACCCAAGCCACACTGATGCTGAAATTCCTGCCCGCTGCATAACAAATTGTAAGCAATATTCTTTGCCTCTCCCAATGTGTTATAAATAAATTCCGTTGAACTGACAACTCCCAGCACATTGAGATGGCAGGAGCTTGGTTTCTTACTCAATAAAACACATTTTTCAGCAAGATCCAAAAGGCTAAGTGATCCTCTTCAGAATATATTTGGTAAGTCTGCCATCCATTTCAAATTTGGGTTGTACATCGGTTTCTCTGGGTGGAGAGGAGCCTTTGAAGGAAGGAGGAAGCAAAGAAATCTTAACCATCTGAGATTCGCATTGGTTTTGTAGTCTTTAAAAAACAACATATTTTATAAATATTAAATATATTTTTTTGATGAAGAGAACTGGAGGTGTGATTGCAAGACAATTGGGAATCCCAAATGAAGTAACATACTTCCAAATTAATCTTTTGATAAAACCAGAGGAGCACCTGTATCTCTGTAAATAATGAATTGCTAACAAAACTAAATTCTCAGATCACATTTGTAACATATGCAAGGTTGTACAAGATGGTTATGTTTTAAACTGTATATTTAATTCAAGTTAAAATGAAGTGATGGAGAGGGATCGCAAAGAGAACAAAGAACAAAGAAAAGTACAGCATTGGAACAGGCCCTTCAGCCCTCCAAGCCTATGCTGATCATGATGTCCCACCTAAAAAAAACCTTCTGCCGTTACTCGGTCCATATCTCTCTATTTCCTACCTATTCATGCACCAATCCAGCTGCCTCTTAAATGTTGCTAATGTGCCTGCTTCCACTACATCCTCTGGCAGCGCGTTCCAGGCACCCACCACTTTCTGCGTGTGAAACTGACCCCGCACATCTCCCATAAATGTTCCCCCTTTTGGGCGGAATGGTGGCGCAGTGGTTAGCACTGCTACTTCACGGTGCTGAAGACCCAGGTTCGATCCCGGCCCTGGGTCACTGTCCTTGTGGAGTTTGCACATTATCCTCATATCTGTGTGGGTCTCATCCCCACAACCCAAAGATGTACAGGGTAGGTGGATTGGATACGCTAAATTGCCCCTTAATTGGGAAAAAAATTATTTTCAAAATTCTTTTAAAACTTTCCCCCTCTCACCTTGAATCTGTGGCCCCTTGAAATTGACACTTATACCCAAGGATAGCCTCTGACTATCCACCCTATCTATGCCTCTCAAAAGTTTGTCGAATCAGCTCTCTCTTCCGCCTGTTTTTCCAGTGAAAACTATCCTAGTTTATTCAATCTCGTCATAGCTAACATCCTCGAGACCAGGCTACGTCCTGGTGAAGCATTTTTGCACTCTCTTCAAAGCTTCCATATCCTTCTGATAATGTGGAGAGCAGAACTGCATGCAGTACTCCAAATGCAGCCTAACCAAATGCGGACTAACCTGCTACTTCTGTCCAGCAGACTTGGTTGCCATGGGAAAGCAAGTTTAGGGAAAATCCTATTGAAACCCAAATGCTCGCTTTCACACCTGGACAAGGAAAATAGCAGCTGTGTGCAGATGTAGTGACTCTGGACAGTGAGAAAGAAAGTCTCAGAGGGAGAGACAGGGGAACAGTAACTCTGTGAACAGCACAGAAAAAGGCTGCTTATATTAGGCTCCAAGTTGAATCCCACTTCTGACATAGGGGCTGGTTTAGCTCACCAGGCTAAATCGCTGGCTTTGAAAGCAGACCAAGCAGGCCAGCAGCACGGTTCGATTCCCGTACCAGCCTCCCCGGACAGGCGCCGGAATGTGGCGACTAGGGGCTTTTCACAGTAACTTCATTGAAGCCTACTCGTGACAATAAGCGATTTTCATTTTCATTTTCATTTCAGATGAGGGGCGGGATTCTTTGCGAACCTGCGGGGCGGGCCACTCCGGTGCCAAGGAGTGGCGTGAACCACTCCGGCATCAGGCCGCCCCAAAGGTGCGGAATCCTCCGCACCTTCAGGGGTTAGGTCGGCGCCGGAGTGTTTGGCGCCACGCCAACCGGTGCCGAAGGGCCTCTGCCGGCAGGCGCAAGTTGGCACATGCGCAGGGTGGGGTTCTCGTCCGCACTGGCCATGGCGGAGGTTGACAGCAGCCGGTGCGGAGGGAAAGAGTGCTCCCAAGGCACAGGCCCGCCCGCAGATCGGTGGGCCCCGATCGTGGGCCAGGCCTCCGTGGCGGCACCCCCCGGCAACACAATTAAATGAACAGATAATTCTTAGAAAAATACCCAAAGTATTTGGTCCTTGGCTGCACAATAATTATAGTCATCAGATTTGTAAATGTAAACACAATTACTTTTTATTTATAACAAGAAATATAATGAAATATGTAGCAAATATCACTGGTTAACTCTTATCTAATTCTCCCACTTTCACTTGCCCTCAAACCTCTACACATGTACACACACAAGACAAACAAACAGAAGGAAAGAGAGAGGTGAGTAATAATAGTAAAAGAAAAAAGAATCTTTGTTTCAGGTGGTTGACTTTAGCACATTGCCTTTCAAATCAGGCCTTCAAGGTCCCGCTCTCTGCTTTCCCGTCTCTAATGGTGTTCACTGTAGGTTCATTCAGGTCTCTGTCGCTCCACATGTCATAATATACACACAAGTATATGATGGTGCACAGACAGACAGTGATTGACACACAGGATGACCAATGAACACACAGAACACAGCAGCCAATCACAGACAGGACACAACCACTATAAAGCCAGAGGGCACAAGTTTCCCCGTGAGCAGCAACTAGAACATCCACCATGTGGTAGTAAGATAGTCTGGTCAGGTTAGCCTCAGGTCTCCAGTCAACTCAGCATAGTGTCAACCCACAGTTAAAGTATGTATGATAGTTAAGAGTTCAATAAAATCGAGTTGCATTTCTTCAAATGTTGGAAGCCTGTCTCTCTCACTACTGCAGTAAACGCAGCCCTCGCGGACCCAGCTTACCCAACACATCACCAGACACATAGCAGCTTACAACATTTCTGGAGAAGACATGAGGGGGAGACAGCAAGTCCTCTTCTCTGTCTGTCCTGGTCAAAACCTTGCTTTCCTTGGCTCTCTGGAAATCATCCCACTCAGGCAGGATCCAATCATCACCTGTTACGGGGAAGAACATAGAACATAGAACATTACAGCGCAGTACAGGCCCTTCGGCCCTCAATGTTGCGCCAACCTGTGAAACCAATCTAAAGCCCATGTACACTATTCCTTTATCATCCATATGTTTATCCAATGACCATTTAAATGCCCTTAATGTAAGCGAGTCCACTACTGTTGCACGCAGGGCATTCCACACCCTACCACTGAGTAAAGAACCTACCTCTGACATCTGTCCTATATCTATCTCCCCTCAATTTAAAGCCATGTCCCTCGTGCTAGCCATCACCATCCGAGGAAAAAGGCTCTCACCCTCCACCCTATCTAATCCTCTGATCATCTTGTATGCCTCGATTAAGTCATCTCTTAAACTACTTCTCTCTAACGAAGCCAGAGAGCCATAAGTCCCTCAGCCTTTCCTCATAAGATCTTCCCTCTATACCAGGCAACATCCTGGTAAATCTCCTCTGCACCCTTTCCAATACTTTCACATCCTTCCTATAATGCAGCGACCAGAACTGCACGCAATGCGGCCGCACCAGATTTTGTATAGCTGCAACATGACCTCATGGCTCCAAAACTTAATCCCTCTACCAATAAAAGCTAACACACTGTATGCCTTCTTAACAACCCTATCAACCTGGGTGGCAACTTTCAGGGATCTATGTCCATGGACATCGAGATCTCTCTCCTGATCCACACTACCAAGAACCTTACCATTAGCCCAGTACTCTGACTTCCTGGTACTCCTTCCAAAATGAATCACCTCACACTTTTTTGCATTAAAGTCCATTTGCAACCCCTCAGCCCAGCTCTGTAGCTTATCTATGTCCCTCTGTAACCTGTAACATCTTTCCGCACTGTCCACAACTCCACCGACTTTAATGTAATCTGCAAATTTACTCACCCATCCTTTTACGCCCTCCTCCAGGTCATTTATAAAAATGACAAACAGCAGTGGCCCCAAAGCAGATCCTTGTGGTACACCACTAGTAACTGAATTCCAGGCTGAACATTTCCCATCAACCACCACTCTCTGTCTTCTTACAGCTAGCCAATTTTTGATCCAAACTGCTAAATCACCCTGAATCCCATGCCTCCGTATTTTCTGCAATAGCCTACCGTGGGGAACCTTATCAAACGTTTTACTGAAATCCATATACACCACATCAACTGCTTTACCCTCATCCACCTGTTTGGTCACCTTCTCAAAGAACTCAATAAGGTTTGTGAGGCACCACCTACCCTTCACAAGAACGTGTTGACTATCCCTAATCAAATTATTCCTTTCCAGATGATTATAAATCCTATCTCTTATAAACGTTTCCAAGACTTTGCCCACAACAGAAGTAAGGCTCACTGGTCTATAGTTACTGGGATTGTCTCTACTCCCCTTCTTGAACAAGGGGACAACATTTGCTATCCTCCAGTCTTCTGGCACTATTCCTGTAGACAATGACGACATAATGATCAAAGCCAAAGGCTCAGCAATCTCCTCCCTAGCTTCCCAGAGAATCCTAGGATAAATCCCATCCGGCCCAGGGGACTTAACTATTTTCACACTTTCCAGAATTGCTAACACTGCCTCCTTATGAACATCAAGCCCTTCTAGGCTAGTAGCCTGTATCTCAGTACTCTCCTCAACAACATTGTCTTTTTCCTGTGTGAATACAGATGAGAAATATTCATTTAGCACCTCTCCTGTCTCCTTGGATTCCACGCACAACTTCCCACTACTGTCCTTGACTGGCCCTACTCTTGCCCTAGTCATTCTTTTATTCCTGACCTATCTATAGAAAGCTTCATGGTTATCCTTGATCCTACCAGCCAAAGACTTCCCCTCCTGGCTCTTCTTAGCTCTCTCTTTAGGTCCTTCTTAGGTAACTTGTAACTCTCGAGCACCCTAACTGAACCTTCACGTCTCACCTTTACGTAAGCCTCCTTCTTCCTCTTGACAAGTGATTCAACTACTTTCGTAAACCACGGTTCCCTCGCTCGACCACTTCCTCTCTGCCTGACCGGTACATACTTATCAAGGGCACGCAGTAGCTGTTCCTTGAACAAGCTCCATATTTCAATTGTGCCCATCCCCTGCAGTTTCCTTCCCCATTCTATGCATCCTAAGTCTTGCCTCATCGCATTATAATTGCCTTTCCCCCAGCTATAACTCTTGCCCTGCGGTATATACCTATCCCTTTCCATTGGTAAAGTAAACATAACCGAATTGTGGTCACTATCACCAAAGTGCTCACCTACCTGCAAATCTAACACCTGTCCTGGTTCATTACCCAGTATCAAATCCAATGTGGCCTCACCTCTTGTTGGCCTATCTACATACTGTGTCAGAAAACCCTCCTGCACACATTGGACAAAAATAGACCCATCTAAAGTACTTGAACTATAGCGTTTCCAGTCAATATTTGGAAAGTTAAAGTCCCCCATAACAACTACCCTGTTACTTTCGCTCCTATCCAGAATCATCTTTGCAATCCTTTCCTCTGCATCTCTGGAACTTTTTGGAGGCCTAAAGAAAACTCCCACAGGGTGACCTCTCCTTTCCTGTTTCTAACCTCAGCCCATACTACCTCTGTAGACGGGTCCTCATCAAACGTCCCTTCTGATGGAACCATAAATTCAGCGAACATGTGTAGTTGGATCTGAACATACACTTACAATAGAGCCAGCCTATTCGTCGTTGAACTTCAGGCTGGCTCTAAGGCACTGATCCCAGGGGGAGGAGTCCTGGGCGGAGCCAAGGGAGGAGCCCAGTACAAACTCTCGCGTACTCCCAGAGTGACTCCACCTGGTGGTCGGCTAGTGCAACTGCACTTACAATGGGTAGATAACGAACATATATACATGGAGTGATATTGGCAACTATATATAGTGTGAATCACACTCACCACACCTTCTGCCACCGTAATACTGCCCTTGACTAACAATGCCACCCCTCCCCCTCTTTTACCACCTTCCCTGAGCTTACTGAACCTTCAACTCGGAACCAGCAACAACCATTCCTGTCCCTGCTCTATCCATGTCTCCGAAATGGCCACAACATCAAAGTCCCAGATACCAACCCATGCTGCAAGTTCACCCAACTTATTCCGGATGCTCCTGGCGTTGACGTAAACACACTTTAAAGCACCTTCCTGCCTGCCGGTACACTCCTGCAACCTTGAAACCTTATTCATGACCTCACTACTCTCAACCTCCTGTATACGGAGCTACAATACAGGGTCGGGATTCTCCCCTACCTGGCGGGGCGGAGGGTCCTGGCGTAGCGGAGTGGCAAAATTCTCCGACCCCCCGCAGGGTCGGAGAATCACCCAGGGCCGGTGTAAATCCCACCCTAGAATTGGCGGGGGCGGGATTTGGGCCACGCCTATCGGCGGGCCTCCTGCGGTGATTCTCCGGCCCGCGATGGGCCGAAGTCCCGCCGCTGAGAGGCGAATCCCGCCGCCGTGGTTTCAACCACCTCTGGTGGCGGAATTCTCTGCACCTTTAGGGGCTAGGTCCGTGCCGGAGTGGTTGGCGCGACACCGACTGCCGCCAAAACCAGCGCCAAAGGCCTTTGACGCCCGCCGCCCGGCGTTGGGGCTGGTCAAAAGGCCTTCGCTGGTTCGCACATGCGCCGGTGCGTCAGCGGCCGCTGACGTCACCACCGGCGCATGCGCGGTAGGGGGTTCTCTTCCGCCTCCGCCATGGTGGAGGCCGTGGCAGCAGCAGAAGAAAAAGAGTGTCCCCACGGCACTGGCTTGCCCGCAGATCGGTGGGCCCCGATCGCGGGCCTGGCCACCGGGGCACCCCCCCCCCCGTGGTCCTATCACCCCGCACCGCACCCAGGACCCCGGGGCCCCGCTTGCGCCGTCAATCCCGCCGCCACCAGAGGTGGTTGAAACCACGGTGGCGGGATTGGCCTCTCAGCGGCGGGACTTCGGCCCATCGCGGGCCGGAGAATCGTCGCAGGTGGCCCGCCGATCGGCACGGCGCGATTCCCGCCCCCGCCAATTCCCGGGTGGCGGAGAATTCCGGCCACGGCGGGGGCGGGATTTACGCCAGCCCCAGTCGATTCTCCGACCCTGCGGGGGGTCGGAGAATTTTGCCCCAGGTTCTCATCCCCCTGCTGAATTCGTTTAGAATATGGCCTTTTGGCCAATTCAATGGCCACCAGCCAATCAATCGAACCGAGCCCTACCCCATCTCTCGGGTGTTACAAAGTCAATACATGTCCATTAAGCATCCATGGATCAAAATGATAACAGCAACAAATAAAGAAGGGGAAAAAAAGGAATCACAAGAAGAACCCTTACATAAGTTCCTCCCTAAAAGGAATGAATTGTCAGGGCAACGATGTTTCATTATGAGGTATGCAAGAATTAAATCACAAACACATTTCCATTCATCCAGTCCCATTATATATATTCCCTTCCCAATCTGTACATTGATAACCTGCTAGTCCTTAAACCTGTGACAAAGCATTCACAATCACATTATCCTTTCCGGGAATGTGTACAATTTTAACATTGAACTGCTGTAATAATAAACTCCAACAGTTATGCTCCGGGTTTTAAACTTTTCTATAAAGCTTATTATGTTCCGTATAAACTAAGCTTTGCTTATTATAATGCCAGACATATACTTTAAAATGCTGACGGGCTCATAGCAATGCAAAGGCTTCCTTTTCAACATCAACCAGGAGCCACCTTCAGTTTTGTTATGGGAATTCAAACGTTGCCAGGAGATCGCACTGCCACATAATGAAGGCAATACGAACCTTGACCTGCATGACTTACTGGTTGGGCATTGAGGGAGTGGAATTCATTTTGGCAGATTTTATGGAAAATGTCCCTGTGGAAGTGCAGATGTTTCACATTGCTCCACATTGATATTCCAGTAGGAGAATATCTTTCTGAACACCCTGGGTGTATGACCTCCTGTGTAAAGATCCTTCTGGCTCCCTCTTCCTCCCTTTTACAGCAGTTCTTCGTGCTCTGTTTGTCGTTTGTTCAACATTTAAGTATTCCAAAGGGAATGCCTACGAATGCATATCTGGGAGCAACAGGTTTGTGCAGAATGCTTGAAAGTTAGCAAAAGGTCCTTCAGCATCTGCCACACCAGTAATGCAACGTGAAACAAACATAGAAATCACCAAACACTGAAACAAGAGAGCAAACTACAACTTCCACTGGCAGCCATGGAGTGAGTGGTTGCATATTTTGTAGCTCCCGCTCAAGGTGGATTCTTTTGGTCTTTTTCCTGCCCAAAGTGCAAAGTATTGAGGGAAAAGATACAGGAGTGTCTGGGGAAGGTATTACTCCTCTGGTGTGGATGGATCCACAGATAAGGAATGGTGTAAGGAAGAAAGGGCTGATGCAGCAGGAGAGTCTTTGTGGTGCGCCACAGGTACAGATGGCAATGGACTTGGGGGCTGTGCTGCCTACCCAGAGGTCGACAGGGCAGTTGGTGGAGCTCTTGAATGATGAATTTTGGCAGCAGAGGAAAGAGGCCCTGGAAGGCCTGGCCAAGACTGTGGATTCGCTGGGATATGGGATTGAACGAGTGGAGTAGAGGCTGGAGTCCCAGGGGCCAGGCGATCCAGAAAGTGAAGGAGGCGGTGGGGGAGCACAAGGAGCACCTCACCTCATTAGTGGTGGAGTTTGGTGATGAGGGAGAGCCAGAGAAAGCATGAAGGAGAAGGTGGAGGATTTGGAGAAGAAGCAAAATCTCAAGATTGTCGGGATGCCTGAAGGCATCAAAGGTGTGGAGGCCGCGGTGTATGTGGCAAGGATGCTGGAGAAATTGGTGGGGGAGGGGGCATTTGATTGGCTCCTGCAGGTGGACTGAGCGCAAATGGCACTGAGGAGGAGGCCGCAAACGGACGAGCCACCGAGAACGATAGTGAAGTGGCTGCACCACTTTCCAAACAAGGAGAAGGTCCTTTAATGGGTGATGCCGACCAGGATATGTACCTGGGAAGGGAATGAGCTGTGGGTGTACCCGGACCTGGGTGCGGAGCTGGCGAAGGAGAGGGCGGGATTGAACCAGATTAAGGCTGCCCTCTTCAAAAAGAGGGTGAAGTTTGGGGTATTGTACCCGGCCTGTCCGTGCATGACTTTCCAGAAGCGAGAGATTTATTTTGACACGCCAGAGGAGGTGATGGAATTCATGATTACAGTAGACTGGGTGGTGTGAGAACATTGAACTATGGAGGAGTTTTGTGTGCTCTTTAAAGTTATTGGTGATGGGTTTTCATGAGAGAGCAACGATGATGAGCGTGTCTTTTATTACTCTTTAGGGCTGGATGGTCCAGTTAGTTAGGGGAGGAGGGAAACTGGAGGGAAGAAGGATGGTTGGAGACCTTGGGAGGGGGCCACCATGCTAGCTGGGTGGGCAAGTTAACAGGCATGAGGTGAGGGGCTGTCAGGAGGAAGGCGTAGGGGGAGGGGGGAATGAGGTTGGTTCTTTGTTTGAGGGCGGGGAGAGGTAGAGAGGGCTGCCGACATGGGTGTGGTTAGTGGGGAGCAGTTGGGAAGAGATTGATGATGATGGACATCCGAGAGCGGGCCTGGAGGGTCGTGTGACGCGGGCCGGAGGCCGTCTCGAAAAGGAGTCCGGGGTAGAAATGTGATGGTTAGTGGAAAGTTGGAAAGATGCCGATGGTTCTGGTAAATGTCTATGCTCGAATTGGGATGATGTGGATTTTATGAGGTGGGTGTTAGGGAAGATCCCGGAGTTGGACTTGAATCGGTTGATTATAGGAGGGGGATTTTTATACGGTCGTAGATCCGAGCTTGGACCGGTTGAGTTCCAAGTCATCAAGAGTGTCAGCAGTGGCGCAGGAGCTGAGGGGGTTTATGGAGCGTATGAGGTGGGTGGACCGGCGGATGTTCGGGAGGCCAAGGGCAAAGGCATTTCCGTACTTCTTCCATGTGCACTGGGTGTATTCCCGGATTGATTTTTTCGTGCTGGACAAGACCCTGTTGGCGGGAGTGGCCGACTCGGAGTATTTTCCGATTGTGGTTTCCAACCACATGCCGTACTGGGTGGATTTGCTTGTGGCCGGGTTGGGGGGGGAGGGGGGGGGGGGTCCTGGCACCCGCAATGGAGACTAGATGTGGGGTTGCTGGTGGATGAGTGGGTGTGTGAGTGGGTGAGGGCTGCCATTAAGGGCTACATGGAGCTAAACGACACCGGGAGGTCACAGCCACCACACTTCGGGAGATACTCAAAGAGGTAGTCAGGGAGGAGTTTATATCAATCCGGTCGAACAGGGAGAAAACGGAGCTGGAGAAGAGGGCTAGACTGGTGGACGGGATTTTGAGGGTGGACGAGAGATGTTCGGAGGCGCTGGCAGCAGGGGCGTTGAAGGAGAAGCAAAGGCTCCAGATGGAGTTTGGGCTAGTTTCATGAGGGAAGGCGGTGGGGCAGCTCCAGAGGGCCAGAGGGGCAGTGTATGAGTACGGGGAGAAGGAAAATAGGATGTTCGCCCATCAGTTGAGAAAGCAAGAGGCTGCGAGGGAGATTGGCAGAGTTAAGGATGTTAAGGGCAATGTGGTCATGGCCCCGGAACGGGTGAATGGGATGTTTGAGGCATTTTATAGAAGGCTCTACAAGTCGGAGCCCACAGCGGGGGCTGGTTCAGGGACTGGGGAACCCAATTGGGCTGAGGGAGATGATGGAGTGTATGGGGACAATGCAGGCATATCATAGATGAATCTTAGAATTTACAGTGCCGAAGTAAGCCATTCAGCCCATCGAGTCTGCACCGGCCCCCGAAAGAACACCCTACCCCAGCCCACACCTCCATCCCATCCCCAAAACCCACCAACCCCACCTAACTTTTCGACACTACGGAGCACTTTAGTGTGACTAATCCATCTAACCCGCACATCTTTGGTCTGTGGGAGGAAACCGGAGCACCCGGAGGAAACCCACACAGACACGGGAAGAATGTGCAGACTCCGCACAGACACTGACCCAAGCCAGGAATGGAACCCGGGTCCCCAGCGCTGTGAAGCAACAGTACTAACCACTGTGCTACCATGCCCCAGGGCTAGGCTAGAGCTCTGTAAAAGGTTTGGGGCGGACCTAGGGCCACTGCTGGTGAGGGTGTATAATGAAGCAAGGGAGAGGGGGCAACTCCTCCCTACATTGTCGCAGGCTTCCATCTCCCTGATTATAAAAAAGGATAAGGGCCCAGAGCTGTGTGGATCATACCACCCAATATCATTATTGAACATTGACGCCAAGTTGTTGGCGAAGGTGTTGGCATCGCAAATTGAGGAATGTGTCCAGGGGATCATAAACAAAGATCAAAGGGGTTTTGTGAAGGAAAGGCGGTTGTTGGTGAATGTGAGGAGGTGACTCAATGCAATCTTGATGCCTTTCGAGGGCAGGCGGTGGAGGTAGTAGCAATGGACACGGAGAAGACGTTTGATCGGGTGGAGTGGGCGTATCTGTTGGAGGTGCTGGGTCGGTTGGGCACACAGTCACATTGTATGTGGTCGACCTGCTGCAGCATATTTTGGACCAGGTGGGCAGCATCAGAGGCATCATGGGGTTGCTGGGGGACTTTGACCGGTTCTCGGTTTACAAATTAAACATGGGAAAAAGCGAGGTGGTTCATGATTGAGACTAGAGGTCAGAAAAGGAGATTAGGGGAGTTGCTGTTTCGTGCAGTGCGGGTGGGTTTTAGATATTTGGGTATCCAGCTGTCGTGGAGCTGGGCGCAGTTGCATAAGCTGAACCTGGCTCAGTTGGTGGAGCAGATGAGAGAGGACTTTAAGAGGTGGGATGTGCTCCTGCTGGCGTAGGCAGGGCGGGTGCAGACAGTAAGAATGACGGGGCTGCCTAGATTTCTGTTTCTGTTTCAGAACCTCCCAATCATCATCCCCATTTCAGTTTTTAATAAGATCAATGGACTGATCCCTGGATTTGTGTGCGCACAGAAGACCCCGCAGGTTAGGAGGGCTTTCTTGGAGTGGGAGCCAGGGTGAGGGGGGGGAGTGTTGCTGGTGTTCCCGAATATGATGGATTACTCCAGGGCACCCAATATTGCTATGGTTAGGAAATGGGTCATGGGGGAGGCGTTGATACGGGGAAGATAGAGTCGGCATCTTGTTGGGCTTTGCTGTTGGCGCCTTTACCATTCTCGCTGGCCAGGTACTCCGTGAGCCCAGTGGTAGTGTCGGCCCTCAGGGTGTGGGGACAGTGGCGACAGCATCTGGGGCTGGAGGGTGCCTCAGTGTGGGTGCCGATTTGTGAGAACCATAGGTTTACATCAGCGGGGCTAAACGCGAGAATTCGGGGGTGGCGGCAGGCAGGGATTAAGCGCTTTGCAATCTGTTTATAGGGGGTAAATTTGAGAAGTTGGAGGATCTCTAGGAAGGGCATAAGTTGCCCTGGGGGAATGGCTTTAGTTACCTACAGGTTCGGGACTTTCCTCAGCTGCCACCTCTGGTGTTATAACATAGAACATACAGTGCAGAAGAAGGCCATTCGGCCCATCAAGTCTGCCAGACCCACTTAAGCCCTCACTTCCACCCTAACCCTTCCTATCCTTCTTTGGAGAGTAAGGGCAATTTAGCATTGCCAACTCACCCAACCTGCATGTCTTTTGACTGTGGGAGGAAACCAGAGCACCCGGTGGAAACCCACGCAGGCACGGGGAGAACGTGCAGACTCCGCACAAACAGTGACCAAGCGGAGAATTGAACCTGGGAACCTGGCGCTGTGAAGCCACAGTGCTAGCCACTTGTGCAACCGTAGAGGACAAGGTGTTGTCTGTGGTATTATCATAACTATCAGCATTGCAAGGATTAATATAGAGTCAAGAGTAGCCACTAGTGGGAGCTACAGATACAACTATATCAGGTAGTGATGCTCAGACCACAGGGATTGGATTGGATTTGTTTATTGTCATGTGTACTGAGGTAACGTGAAAAGTATTTTTTTGTGTGCAGCTCATTAGATCATTTAGTACATGAAAAGAAAATACATAATAAGCAACACAGGTCCAAAATGTAAATACATAGACATTGGCATTGGGTGAAGCAAACAGGAGTGTAGTATTAATCAGATCAGTCCATAAGAGGGTAATTTAGGAGTCTGGTAACAGCGGGGAAGAAGCTGTTTTTGAATCTGTTCATGTATGTTCTCAGACGTTTGTATCTCTTGCTCAATGGAAGAAGTTGGAAGAGTGAATAAGCCAGATGGGAGGGGTCTTTGATTATTCTGCCCGCTTTCCCCAGGCAGCGGGAGGTGTAGATAGAGTCAATGGATGGGAGGCGGGTTCCTGTGATGGACTGTGTGGTGTTCACGACTCTCTGAAGTTTCTTGTGGTCTTGGACCGAGCAGTTGCCATACCAGGCTGTGATGCAGCCAGATAGGATGCTTTCTATGGTGCATCTGTAAAAGTTGGTAAGAGTCAGTGTGGACTTGCCGAATTTCCTTAGTTTCCTGAGGAAGTATCGGTGCTGTTGTGCTTTCTTGGTGGTAGTGTCAGCGTGAGTGGACCAGGACAGGTTGTTGGTGGCGTGCACACCTAGGAATTTGAAGCTGTCAACCATCTCCACCTCGGCCCTGTTGATGCAGACAGGGGCGTGTACAGTACTTTGCTTCCTGAAGTGAATGACCAGCTCTTTAGTTTTGTTGGCATTGAGGGAGAGATTGTTGTTGTTAAACCACTCCACTAGGTTCTCTACTTCCCTCCTGTATTCTGACTCGTTGTTCAAGATCCAACCCACAATGGTCATGTCAGGGTGGAGTGTATGCAGGAGATAGCTAACGAAGGTCATAACAGCAGTTAGTGTGAGTAAGGTTAGATTATAGTTCATACCAGTAGTGAGATTAGCAGTCGATGAATGTAGTTAGATGTTATTGATCAATTGTGTATTCTTAAGGACTAAGTGTTGAATCCCAATTTAGTCGTGTAAATAAAATCATGGCTTTGTTTAAGTTAAAGCTATGCTGTGGTCTTTGTGAACACTATGCCAACCATTCTGAAATAAGCAACACAAAGAACACTACCACACTGTCGGATGAAATAGGGGAGGGGAAGGTGTCAGATGTCTCTAAGGAGTTAATGGAGTGAGAGTGGGCCCTGGTTAGGGATATTAAGCGTAAGTGGGAGGAGGAGCTGGGTGGGGAGATCAAGAAAAAGTAGAAAACATGCAGCTCCAATTCAACAGTCAGAAAAAGGATTCTCAACTACTTCTGCAGCACAGTCACGTGAAAGTAGAAGCCCACACAAAAGAAGCAATTAGCAGAAGTGCCATTTAAGGAAATGAGTTTGCAGGATAAGACGCGGGAATCAGCCTCTATTTAGGCAAAACAGTTCAGTGCAAAGAAGCAACGTTGACAGATGAAAGATGAGTTTGCTAATGAAAAATTGTAAGTGGATGAACTTCAAGTATCAGAAATACCTATTAAGTATTGTGAAAAATTCCTGGAACAGCAAAGGTTTTGAATCAGAACCATTGGTTGAATGCAGAATTAACAACCAAAACAAATGAAAAAGAGCAATGAAATTCTTGAACTTTGATCCAATCTGAAGAACATCAAAAGAGTTTAAAAGTAGATAACTCTGAGACAAAGCAAACTGAACTCACTAAAGTAGTTGCTGAGCTGAATGAAAAGATTCATAGGTCAAAATTCCAGGAAGACTGATGTGAACTATAGAGCTAATGTTTGATTTATTGTGCACTGTGATTTTTTTTTAATTATTTGCAGTGGTGCTGATGTGTTTGCAATATTTGAAGATGCCAGCAACGTTCAGGGTAATAAAACTAATAATGTTCTTGGAACATACTGAACATTTCCCTCAAATGCAAACATGTCTTTGCAAGCCAATGTGATCTGGAGTATGTTTCAGCTCATGTAACGATAAATCTATATTTGCAATGATCATGGGTTCAAAGGCTGCAAAATTGCCTTGTGTAGCACCATTCTTGTGTCGTTATTTATGTACGGCCTGCACCACTGGGGACCCGCCAGGTAAGGAAGCCCTGGCCGCACCAGAGAGAGGGGCCAATAGGCCAAGCAAGGAACTCCCTTCTCATCCACGACCTAAAGGAAGTCAAGCAGGGCATAAGGTTTGAGATCCAGGCAGCGGTATATGTGGCGGACACGGAAGCACTGGCCACCATGCAGGCAGCCCTCGACAAAATGGAGAGGCTACAAGAAGCTCAGGAAAACAAAATCAGAGAACTGGAAAAGACCTCCACGGACCTAAGTGACCGGATCGTTGACTTAGAGGCAGACACAGCAAGTTGGTGGCGATGCAGGGGAGCCTGAAGGGGAAAGTGGAGGACCAAGGAAGCCGGTTAAGGCGCCTAAATCTTAGAATAGTGGGGCTGCCGGATGGGACTGAAGGCAGAAACCCCATGGACTATGTGGCCCAGTGGCTGGGATACTGGGGGGCTGGGGGGGGGGGGGGGGGGGGCATACAACAGCTTCCCCAACCCATCAGAAATACACAGGGCACACAGATCGCCCCGACCCAAAGCCAGGCCTTGAGAGCAACCGAGGGCAATCATCTCAAAGATGCACCAGTACCAAGACCGAGAGAGAATCCTGAGATGGATCAGACAGGCAAAAACCTGCCACTGCGAGGAACACCGGATAAGAATTCATCAAGACATTGGAGTGGACCTGGCCAAGCGCTGAGCCGTGTTCAACAGGGCAAAGGTGACCCTGTTCCAAAGTAGTTCAAGTTTGAGATGCTTTGCCCAGTCAAGCTCTGGGTAACCTCCAAGCACAAGGAGCACTACCTTAAAGACCTGGCAGAAGTGGACGAGTTCATCAGAAAGAATGGACTGGGAAAGCAGCAGAAGCAGAGGTGAAACCGTCACCCTGAAAGGATTGAGAAGCTGAGAGACAATTTGCGCAGGACTGTACCTCCTCGTTCTAAATCCAAAAGCTAAGGCACGGGGAAGAGGGGGCAGGAACAGCAGGGCGCAGAAGTAGAGAAGAGAGAAGAAAAAGTGAAAGGGAAGAAAAGCAACGGATAAGGGGAAACCTAGACCAAACCCTGAAAAAAAAATGAAAATCGTTTATTGTCACGAGTAGGCTTCAATGAAGTTACTGTGAAAAGCCCCTAGTCGCCATATTCCAGCGCCTGTTCGGGGAGGCTGGTACGGGAATCGAACCGTGCTGCTGGCCTGCTTGGTCTGCTTTAAAAACCAGCGATTTAGCCTGGTGAGCTAAACCAGGAGGGGGGGCACCAGACTAGCGGGAAAGCAAGCGCCAGGAGGTATGAGAGATGAGAGAGAAGGGGAGTTACATCTCCGGGGGTGGGGGGGGGGGGGGGGGGGGGGGAGAGGAGTGGGGGGGGGCACCTGGTGGGGAGGGGGAGAGTAAAAACCGTAACAAGGAAAATAAACAGGGAGACAGGGGGGGGGGGGGTAGAAAGAGAGGGATAGGGGACACTAGCAGGAGGGAAGGGGGACAAGGGGAGGAAGCACAGAACCATAGGAGGAGCAAAGGTCAAGGGCAGGGGGGAAGACTTTAGGCTGGCTGCAACAGGCCACACATGGCAACAGGGAACAAGATGGCGCTACAAACAGCCACTTTGGAGAGTCCCCAAACAAAGTGAAACCCCAGTGTGCAGGAGATCATCCACATGGTGTACACACAGTTGGACCTCTACAAAGAATTTGCGACGGCACTGGCCCCGCATCTGCGGGAGATGTTCGCGGACCCGCTGGCGATGGGCAGCTTGCTGCCTAGGCTAGCACAAGCCTCAATCTTGCTAATACCCAAGAAGAGAAAAAGAGACAAGACAAGTGGAACCTGACCAGCCTGGTGGAGAAAGTAAAAAAGGACGTATAGAGGTTGGGCACACTCCCCCTCCCCACACCGAAGTATATCCCCAAGGCCTTTTTCAACTCAATAGAAAAAATGATCGTGCCGTTTGCGTGTGTGGAGGGGATGGAGAGAAACTAAAGGATCCCAAAAAGGTCCTGCAAAGAACCAGGAGAATGGGGGGGCCTGGCCCTCCCAAACCTGCAATATTACCACTGGCCAGCAATAGCAGAAAGAATAAAGGGATGGATAAAGGAACCAGAAGCTGAATGCGTAAAAATGGGAGAGGGGGAGAGGGAGGGAGGGAATAAGGAGACTCAGCACCCAACCACAGCCCACATGGTGGGGCGGGGAGGGGGGTGGGGGGGGGGGGGGGGGCAACCCCTTGGATCAAATGCTTAGAAATAGAAACAACCAAATAAGAACAGCTTATCTCAAGGTAATATTTATATCACTATGCTACCCCAATGGGGTTTTGATGGGGAAGAGATGTTATATGAAGATACGTTCACTGACCTTAACCATACATGTGAAGTCATTGGACTTCATGTAACACAGCTGCCAGCAGGTCCTCTAGTCCAGGCTCCAAGGACTGAGCTCTATGCTCCCCCACCTGCAGCTTTGAAGGTGGGAGGGGTGCATGTAAAATCCAGCAAGCAGTGTGCCTGCTCCTGACATATCTGCTACAATTTTACCAGTGGTAGGGTGGTATCAGGCAGCCTCATTTAAGGACCTTATCCTGCTCCTGGTTAAATCTCATGCCTAACTGCCAACCCAGCCTGGTGGTGGAAAGGGTGGGTATCCATCCTTACCAGGCAGTCTGGGCCCATGGGAGGGCAAACCCTCACCCCTCCAAGTTGTTACCCTTGATGTTCCACTCTCCCCAAGGCCTCTCAAGTCCTGGTCCCCAGGGCCTGCCAGCAAGGCACTGGTGAGACCCCAAACACTTACCATGCACCGATCAAGTGCAGCTTGCTCCACGCCAGCACTGAGCACAATATTGGCAGTGGTCACCATTTCCAGTCATGATATTAGTGCTGGAGAACTGTTCGCCTCCAATTTGCTGGCAGCTCTCTGAGGTGCAACCTCTTGTCCCTTTGAGGTGGAAGTCCCATCTCCCGTTTATCAACAGTCTATCTACTGTTAAGTGGCTGCCCCTCCTGGCCGGGATTTGCCCAGACCTTTTAATCATTTGAGGATTGGGGTGGTGCATCCACAGCACCGCATAAAATCAACACCAGGAGTTGACAGCCTGGCCACCTTTTTCTATTCCCTTGTGAGGGTGATCCTCTAGCCCCCCCCCCCCCCCCCCCCCAACACCCACACACCCTGCCCCCCCCCTGCTGAACCTTTTGTGTGTCCAGCGCTGCATCCAACACTCCGTGACCCTTTGTCCACCCTAGTGTGCAGCTTTGCAATAATTTATGTGACACCAACATTTTGCTGCAGCTTCCCATTAAGGTACAGCCTACCTTTAAGAAAAGCAGACCAGATGTACCACCTCATCAGCAAACAATGCTGCCGAGGATCTTGCAATACGCAGAATGGAGGAATAGACAGGAGTGTAGGAGTTGCTCACGCTAAAGCTCCAGTAATGTAGGTGAGGTGTGTAATTGAAATCAAGTGGTCCCCACCTTGATTTGCATACGTGTAAGTTTAATATCAGCCCCGAAGCCTGTAAACAAGACAAACTCAATTTTTAGAGTATTGAATTTTAAAGGACTGAAGGTATCCAGCCCATCATGCCTTCGTTAATTCTTTGAATTTACGACAGAATTGGTCCTAAACCCCCTCATATTTTCTGTATTATCCTTATAGAATTTGTTTATAGGTATACATCCAATTCGCATTTGAGAGTTACTACAAAACCTAATTTCTATGTCGTCCAGATGGTATATTCCAGATTGTGACAACACATTGCAGGAAACAATTTCTCCTCATCGCCACCATGGTTCACTAACGAATTACATTAATTGTGTATCTTCTGGTTATTAACTTTCCTGTCAGTGCAAACAGCTTCTCCTTATTTACTCCATCAAAACATTTAATATCTTTGAATGTGTCGATTATATCTCCTGTTAAACTTCTCTTGCCTGAATCCTTCCCGAGTTGTGTTCCTTCTGATTGTTCTCACTATCCCTTACCGTTGCGGATTAAACTGAATATAACTCAGATCTTCCATTGTTGCCATTCTGCCACTTTGGAGGGAATTTAACTCCCAAGGATGAATAGGTTGGGAAACAATGGGAAGCTAGCAAATTTAAAATTCTCAAGTTTACTCCCATCCAAATAATAGTAAGTGGGCTGCTCACTACTATTTTTAAGTGGACTGCATGCCCCCATTTTAACTTAGTTTTAATTTTGATGCTGGATTTGGTAATAGCCGGGAGGGGAGAATCCAGCGGGAAGCAAACAGTCGGAAACCCGCCACCATAAAAACAGTTTGAAATTCTCCCGCTGGTGGGTTGGTTCTCCTGATGCCTGGTGGTGCCAATTCCATTTGCCATTCATTGGCACCTCATGAATGGTCCTTAAAACAGCTGCTTGACAGAATAACATCACGCCTTCCAATCATGCATCATGCCAGTGGAAATCACATTGGCCTCAAATCCATTTGAGAAAGAGTGGTGTGCGCAAGGTGGACCTCAGTTTGCTTGAGACTTTGAGGTGAGTGCAACATACATAGCCTACCTGCCATAGTGCTGCACTGTTCCTGATGCATTGAATGCCATTCTGCTGGGGCTGACAGGTTTCTGCTCTTCATCTCCATGCTGATGGCTGCCTTGTTGGACAGCGCCATGCTGTATGCCTTCCACTCCAACAAACAGAAGTTCGTTCAGGGGTGGGGTCTGATGAAGACGAGGGGGAGAGTTTGGAAGGGGGGGGGGTGCTGTGCTAGGGCAGGGATGAAGGACAAGGGGCGAGCAGACATGATGGCAGGCAGAGGTGCAAGGATGTAGATGAGGAACAATGAAAGCAGGAGGAAGCTGGACCCTGACAAGGCTGCATGAAACGTTCTTAACAAGGGGGTCAGAGGGAAGGGGATGCACGTGGCCTCCAGATGGAGTGCTCAGAAGCTCAGGTGGGGCATGAGTGCCTAGCAAGGGATGGTCTCAAGGGGAGGGTGGGAATGTCCACCACAACAACTGGATCTAGAACACTTGCAAGGATGATTGTTGGGGGAATAGGGGCTACCTACTTAAACATTGGCTACCCACTCAAACTGGAAGAAAACCCATGGATCACAAGCTGCAATTCACTTTGAGGAAGCCACCCCACATATTCCTGTCTATAAGAGTGAATGAGGATGAAACCAAACAACTTTCTCAAACTCAAGAGTCAGTACTATCCTTGTTATGTAGAGTTGCCAACCCTCCAGGATTGGCCTAGAATCTCCAGGACATTGCCATGCATAGAAAAATCATAGGGGCATTAAAAGAGATTGTTTATTTTAAATTCTTTGAATATTTCTCTTTACCAGATATAAAACTATTGAAAATGATGGAGAAAGGCTGATTGGCTGACAATCCAGCATGACCCAATTGGGTAATGAGTCTTTGTGCTTCCCGATTGGTGTGGGAAGGCAGTGCGACACAAGGGTGGATGTGTTGGCTGATGAACGACTGGAGTGTGGGAGCAAATTGGGTGATGAAACCTCTCGGGATACAGTTAATCATAGTTGGCAACACTTTGTTATGCCCCGGCTCATATCTCACTGACTGGTGTACATCGATATAGATAACTAGAAAAATATCACACATATTACTATTTTGCAAAGTAATCTCCGTTTTCAAGTGCCTCTTGGAGCTTGTACCTCGTTTGTTATTGCATTTCAGGAGGAGCAAGCTGCTAGTAATGTCAATAGTCCCAGAATAAGCTAGCACCTCAAACAAAATGTCTGCAAGTAACAGTACAGCTACATATTCCCCAGGGAATGTAATTAATCCATTTAGGAAGTAGCATCAGGTGAGGATAAACAGGGATTGTTGTCAGCTCAGGAACAGGAAGCTGTTACTCCGGTCTTCACAAGGATGGCATTGTTAACTTCCTGTATGAAGCTGTTCCACGGGGAAGGAAATGAAAGTGTTATCTGTGATCAACAAGGCTTCAACCAATTGAACACAGCAAATTGACGGAGGTTCTCATCTCTGGAAGGAGATGGAAGAATAGATTTTAAGGCTGATGGTTTTTGTTTCCCGAGACCCACTTTCGACAACCAGCCGACCTGTGGGCCTCACGCTGTCCAACCTTTGCAACCCATGCCACATTTGCTTACCTTTATTGTGACAGGTGAGCCTGCCTGGTCCTCATGATTTCACTCCAATCAGGTTCACAATATTACGATCCTGGACCAGACCCCAACAACCCCAACAATGGTAAGAATGCTGGACAGAAACCCCAACATTTTATTTTATTTTTATGAGACTGTGAGGAAAAGATACCTCACTCCTGGAGGAATTGCACAAAGAAATCAGGATCTGGTACATTAAAACAAACTTTATTACTAACACAGTATTAAAATATTTTTAACATCACATACGGAAATAGCTTACAATTAATGCTGATCAGCACAGTGACACAATAACCTTTAACTGTTATCTCTATTTCCACTTAAACAAACCCATTTCAGATCAACATCCACTTTTAAAGACTTAGCAAACTGAGGCATAGTTGCTTAAGAGATATCCTTGAGATTGATTTAAGAGACAGAGCTGAATCCTCTCAGAACAATACAGGATCTTTGGCTGAGTTCCTCAGAAACTGTCTTCACGGTCAGGAAACAACTGAACAATCTCTGTTTCTCTGCGCAAATGCCTGGTAATCTAGCTCCTCCAATTAGCTACATCACCTTACCAAGCTGAAACACAACGGGCAGTATTCTCCATTAGCCGCCGCTGAAATCGAGGCGATCAAACGGGCGGAGAATAGCTTCCGATGCCAGGATCGCGGCAGGCGTCGGTTTGACGTCAAATCGCGATGCTCCGTCACCTCGAAAATAGCGTCAATGCGATGCACACCATGCGTACTTTAAACATCGTTTGCATATCATTAGTGAACCTACCCGCAATTCTCCGTCTCCGATGGGCCACGTTTCTGACGGCACGGTACTCGTGTGCTCTCAAAAATCGTGAACCTGGCATGGTGGCTGCTGAGAGAGAGGTCATAAGGTCAGGGTCCAGCATCACCATACTTCGCCGACAGTCATGTTGCTGACCATGGGGATTCTGCCAGACCCGCCGGGGAGAAGTGGGGGGGGGGTGGCCAGGAGGTGAGCTGTGGGGTCAGGGTGGACGGGTACACTACACCATTACCGCAGCTGGCAAGGCAGCCATGCAGCTGCGCATCGTGCCCCCCCCCCCCCCCACCGTGGCACCCCCCATGGGTTGTGGACTGGATAGAGACCTGTGTAGTAGCAAGCATGGAGGTAGCTCACAGCTTGGGCGACACTTTACATATGTGTGTATATTACATGTTATCAATAAATGCTTCATGTTTAACCTTACAAGACTCAGAACCTTATTGTGAGACCTACTGAACAGACGTACAACATTGCAATTCAAAGCACAACTTTACCTTTCAGCCATCTCACTCAGGTGATGACAGTTTAGATTAATTCATATTTCTATTCCAATTCAGAACTTAGCAGAAGAATTATGGCCTAAATTTTCCAGGTGGCCACCCGAACCATCGGCAAGGAACACATCCCTGCCACCTTCTACAGTCCCACTGCCATTTTATGCTCTAAGAAACATTACTTGGGGGGATGTCCTACCTTGGAGATCTGCTGACTAATTAAATTGGCTACAGGCTCTCCAGTCCCTCCAGGAATAGTGCTGCAATGGCCAGAAGAGGCACTGTACAAAGCTTCCTCAGTCTAAGTCCCGGGAACCGGAGAAAATATTAAGTTTCTCTTATTAAAGAGTTAAATGGTTCTCCAGGAGCTGGACATGTTTATAGAAGTTTGCTATCTTTAAAATTACAATTAATTTTCTTTCCTTACACTGATCTTTGCCGCCATGTGGTTTGGCGCTGACTCTGGACCCAGGTTGGCAGCAGTGCTTTTGGAAATAGGGGGCTCTAAATGTTTTTTACTGAACCAAAGCCTTTTAAACGACTCGTTGCTCAGAACAGAATGTTTTGCTCACCCCTTGCTAGGCCCTTGGACT
This sequence comes from Scyliorhinus canicula, assembly GCF_902713615.1. Classification (NCBI taxonomy): domain Eukaryota; kingdom Metazoa; phylum Chordata; class Chondrichthyes; order Carcharhiniformes; family Scyliorhinidae; genus Scyliorhinus; species Scyliorhinus canicula. Next base: position 173,824,664 of record NC_052148.1, on the reverse strand, counting down.
TTGCACTCCGAGAGCATTGACAATGAGCCTCCATGAGAGCTTGTGGACTCCTCAACTGCACAGGGGAGTGTTTTCTCTGACTTTCTGTTTTCAATTCTGCAATGGAGCTTCTTTCAATCTGCCTCAGTGTCTTCACACCAGGTGCTTTCAACCAGGCCAGATTGCTGCTCCTTTAATATTTCAGCTTTTCAATTTCTGCTCCAGCTTCTCTGAGATCCTGGATTTTTTTCATTAGCCGTCACCATGTTGTATGTTGTCTGTTGAGTAAGTCTCATAAAGAGGTATTGAGTATTGTCTGGTTGAACATTGAGAGTGGAAATTTCCATTCAGGACTAAGACCTGAGGGACCAGGGAGAGTTCACTGTTGCAGAGGTTTCTGGGAATTCACAACATATGGTGCGATGCTGGCCTAATTACTTTTGAAGTCGGGGGGGGGGGTTCCGATTACTTTGCTCGGTGAGGTGGGCTGGAAGAATTGTGCCCCACTATCATGTCAAGAATGCCATATTTAACGGGCACCCTGACATCAGTATACCCACAGCAGAAGGGGAAGATCCATTTCCTGGAATGTCCTGAAGTTAGGAGATCCATATCACAGATATCTCCCCCCCCCCCCACCCCCCCACCCCACCCCCCACCCTCCCCACACACACACACACACACATTGTTGCATGTGGTGTTCCAAGGTCTGGTTGCTAGAGGCCTCCATCTTCTCTTCTGATCTCCGTGAGATGCACCCGCCCTTCTGGCAGCTAAGTCCAACATTTGCACACTACTTTGGTCCAGACGTGTTCTTTTTTTTTATAAATTTAGATTACCCAATTATTTTTTCCAATTAAGGGGCAATTTAGCGTGGCCAATCCACCTACTCTGCACATTTTTGGGTTGTGGGGGCGAAACCCACGCAGACACGGGGAGAACGTGCAAACTCCACACAGACAGTGACCCAGAGCCGGGATCGAACCTGGGACCTCAGCGCCGTGAGGCGGTTGTGCTAACCACGAGGCCACCGTGCTGCCCTGGTCCAGACGTGTTCTGAACCAGTGTGAAATCCCACTGGCAACATGAATTGTTAGGTGGGGTGGGGCAACCATTCTGGTCAAGCCTTCATCGGCATCCTGTTAACAGTTTCTCAATGGCAACCCACCATGATGGGTGGGAGCGCACATTCCCGCTGGCGCTTTATACTTTCAGGAAACCAACTTTTTGGTTCCCACCACTTTGTCACCCACCCCCACCCACCATTAAACCTGCTGCGGTGGGGGCAGGGGTAGGATGATAGGAAAATTACACCCCTAATGTTTATTTGTAGCACATACAGGGTATAGCTCAAGCTATGAGTTTATTCCATACTTGCTTCTACACAGGTCTCTGTCCAATCTGTAACTCTCTCTAGTTTCACGCCATTTGTCTCTTTACAACACCCTGTGGGAGGTACTGTTTCTCAGTCCCATATTAACACTTGTTATGCCAGTTACCCTTACTACAGTAACAGGTGGAGGTAATTCAATAAAAAGCAACATTGCATGCAAAATGCACGGCAATTCTCAGTGGTGATAGTGCAAACAAACTTTATTATCCAACTCAAAAGAAATATTTGTTACAGAATATTGAATGTTGAAAATGACTTTATTAAGCTGAGTTTCAACAAAATCAAAATGAAGATGCAACACCATGATTGGAATAATGTCAATATTAATTCAGATCTACATTAGTTATCAACAAAGCATGCTTTTTTTGTGGCCCATTGCTTTTTTTTAAGAAGGTTGGCAATAAATAAGTATTACTTCAGTAGGCAGATGTGGAGCACATCAAGCACAAGGTAATGTTGCTTGTTTGAATGACCTTGGCTTTTGAAGAGATATATTTCTATCCACTGTATCATGAAACTGGTACTTATCACAAATTCACTGGATGTCTGAGAATGAAATACAACAGTGGGTGAAGTGGTAGATAGCTTCTCGAAAATTTTACAATTTCTCTTCGCCTGTGATTGAATCCTAATATTCTAAACCCAGCAACATTGTCACAATGACATAAATAATTTTTATGATTTCATGGGCTATGGCGTCGCTGACTATGCCAGCATTTGTTGCCCATCCCTAATTGCCCTTGAGATGGTAATGGTGAGCTGCCTTCTTGAGCCTCTGCAATCCATTATTGCTATAAGGACAGGAAGAAGATTAAATTTACCTCGAGGTGAAAGAGTCTGTCTTCATTAGAAGCCCATCAGATAAACCAAAGTGAATTTATGTTGACAGTCAGGTATAGCGAGAGCAGTGTTCAAGCAGTGACCTCCCAGTGGCAATGTCTCTTTTCCCAATCTACTGACAGTTTTCAATCCAACAGATTTAGATATTTTGTATTTGAAATTCCATTGAAGATATTCAGAACAGCCCATTTGAATTGATAATGTACAACTGGTCCCTAACTAGAATACTGCGTACGTGCAATCAACAGCACATTATCAGTATAAAAGTGAAGGCTGTTATCTCAGCATCTTTATCAACTGGGAAATAACCACGCAACATGTTTTGTGCAGACTGGTGTTCCAATAACCTTTTGTATAAGTATCATTCTCCAGTAAACCACTATTTAGGAGTATCGGGTGCGATTCAGCGGATTTCAAACAAAGCCCGCTGTCGGTTGCGTTTAGTGGGGTGTTTCTCAGCAGCTGCAGCACCGAGAAACATCGAGCTATCCAATGGCACTTTGCGGGTTATTTTGGCCTCGGGGAGTTTCTCTGTGTCGAGGCCGCACTGAGAGCGATATCCTGTTGGTAAGCCTCAGCTCTCCAGCAGGATCAGTTGTCCATAGATTGGGGCGCCATTTTGACCACCAGCCCCGGTCTCTTCCCCTGCCCCTCTTTCAGGTCCCCCCTCACCCCTCCAACCTTATGAAAGCCCCCAGAAACATCCCCCTAACCTCCCCCCTGGAGGCAAGCCCACCCCCTCCCTCCACGGGCCAAACCCTGGTAGTGCTAACCTGGTACCCGGCATCTTGGGTGCTGCCAGCCTGGCAATGCCACCTAGGCACCCTGACAGTGTCAGGGTAGCACTGCCAGGGTGCCCGTGCAGCACTGCCAGGGCGCCAGACTGCCAGTGCCAAAATTCCCTGGTGCCAGGGGGTGTGCCAAGGTACCACCCTGCCCTGCCCCAACCATCCGGGGGTCTCCAATGGCCTGAGAGACCCACAGGTGCTATTACACCTGGTCCATGTTTATGTGGACCAGTACTTCTTTTATAAATTTTAGAGTATCCATTTTTCTCAATTAAGGGGCAATTTAGCGTGTTTAATCCCCCTACCTTGCATATCTTTGGGTTGTAGGGGCGAAACCCACGCAAACACAGGGAGAAGGTGCAAACTCCACACGGACAGTGACCCAGAGCCGGGATCGAACCTGGGACCTTGGCGCCGTGAGACAGAAGCGCTAACCACTGCGTCACCGTGCTGCCCTGTGTGGACCAGTACTAAATGGTGTCCTGGCGAGGTCTCCCAGGCACGGCTGGTGAGCACCAGGCACCGGGTGAATCCAATGATTGGGTATTTAAATAAGCCATTAGGTTCATTTAAATATTCAGATCTGTAGCTCGGCCTGCAAGGGCGAGATCCAGATCGCGCCAGGCGGTGTGAGTTGGGTGACTTGCGATCAACCCGGCATGGAGGCCGATTTGGTGGTCTCGTGCGATTCACCCATTGGCCCCGGCTCTGCATTGGATGCAACTGTGTCGCTGAATCGCGCTCATTGTTTCTGACAAATAATTAGTGAGTGATACACAGTTAATAAAATGCAGTTACAGGAAGTTGGAAGTTGTCAATAGACAGCTGAAGGATAATAAGCATAAAGCAGAGATAGAAGAGTTAATAAAAGGTAAGTTGACCAAAGAGGATGAAGTGCTGGAATTCTCTGCCTGGGGGGGGGGGGGGGGGGGGGGGGTGTTAGTGGACAGGTGGGGTGAATAATTAGGCAACATGCCATGGGAGCCATTCCTGCAGTTCCAGCAGTGGTTGGTATATCTAGGAAGTGACATTTCCTCCCCAGATGGAAATGAAAGACCTAGGTCAATCAAATGAACAGCCTAACAGCCATTAAATGGCAGCAGAAGAGGCCAACGTTTTGCCAGGTTATGAGGACTCCACACCCAGCTTAAAATCCAGCCCAAAGTATGTAAAGAGCAAGGGGACAGATTGTGATGGGACATAGTGAACACAATTGTAGGTGAAATATGTAAAGAATGTTCAGTTGGACAGAACAACCTTACCGTGTAGGAAGACGTCACTTTCTGCAAGTCACGTTTCAGCAAATTTCAGGCAACTGGTAGAATCAAGCAGGATCTGTAGATAATGACAACCTTGTTAGATCATGGAACAGAGGGGTGGAAAGGGGTAAAAATAATAGGGATTATAATAAAAATGGATGTGTCCTTGCTTTCGATGTTGAATTCTTTGCAGTAGATAGTCCTCCCATCACACTGAGTGAAAGCCACCAGTGTACAGTGGATGATGGTCTTCATGGGCGGCACAGTAGCACAGTGGTTAGCATTGTTGCTTCACAGCACCAGGGTCCCAGGTTTGATTTTGGCTTGGATCACTGTCTGTGCGGAGTCTGCAAGTTCTCCCTGTGTCTGTGTGGGTTTCCTCTGGGTGTTCCGGTTTCCTCCCACAAGTCCCGAAAGACGTGCTATTAGGTAATTTGGACATTCTGAATTCTCCCTCTGTGCACCCGAGCACACGCCAGAATGTGGCGACGAGGGGTTTTTCACGGTAACTTCATTAATGTAAGCCTACTTGTGACAATAAAGATTATTATTATTATTATTCTGATGGTAGCATTCATTGAGTCCTCACAGGCAGTAGGATTTCCTCTGGAGAGTCACGTTGGGCGGTATTCTCTGATTCTGAGACTAAGTGTTGACACCGACGTAAACGCCGTCGTGTTTTACGATGGCGTCAACAGGCCCCCAGGATCAGCGATCCTGCGCCCTACAGAGGGCCAGCACGGCACTGGAGGGACTCACGCAGCTCCAGCTGTCGATACCGGCGTAAAACGGGCGCCGCGGATCTGCAGCCAGCGTGAATTAGCGTTACGACCGGCGCAAACCCGCGCATGCACTAGTTGCCTTCTCCACGCCGGTCCCGACACAACATGGCATAGAGCTACAGGGGCCCAGCATGCATGCAGTAAAAGAGGCCCCCACCAGGAGAAGCTGGCCCGCCGATCGGTAGGCCCCGATCGCGGGCCAGGCCATAGTGGAGGCCCCACTCCGGGGTCGGACCTCCCCTCCCCCCACCCCAACCAGGCCGCCCCCCCACAGGATGAATGCCGAGGTCCCGCCGTGTAGGACCACCCATGAACGGCGCCGGCGGGACTCAGCCTATCTCGGCGGTCCATCCCGCGCGGAGATTCGCCGGCGATTCTCCGACCCGGCCCGGGGTCAGAGAATCCCGCCCCTCAGCTTTTATTAAACTGGGCCTTCAGCTCAAATGTCCACCTTTGAGTCTACTTCTCTTTTAAGGCTCTTGGTCTCGCATCAAACCCAACTTCCAGCCCGAGATTAAATTTCAATCCTTTGCATTTTCAATAAAATTATATCCAACTTGCTGGAGAAAGAGAAGAGTTCCTACACTCGATTTTTTAGAAAGAATCCATCAGATGTTTGAGAGAGAAAATCAGAGATGCTTCTTCCAGCTTCTGAACTGAAAGCAAAACTAAACAACCCAGCTTGACTGGGGAGGGAGACATTCCAGAGAAATCAGAACCAACACCACTGACGATTAGCAAAGCCCAGCATTTCAAGCCAGTTCATTGGCCGCCAGCCAAGTCAGTCAAACTGAGTCATCACTGATCTCTCCTGTCTGAATTCAAGGCAAAGTCTGCAATAAAGGCACAGGCCCATTAATTATCCATGGATAAAAATTGTAATAGCAAAAGAATAGAAAGGGGAAAACAGGGAGGTAACAAACAGGGTTTAAACAGGAGGATCCTGACAAAAAGTTGGGCGATTGCTAAACCCGAGACACTACACTTGTAGTGTCCCCCACCCTTCCACCTCCTCAAACCTAAGGGGTTGAGTGAATATCAGGTAAGCTCTTCCTTTCTTTTTCTTGTTTTATCTAGAGGGGGTGGCAGGGAAGGCAGTGCAATGTTCCTCCTGCAGAATGTTTGAGGTGAGGGAGACCGTCAGTATCCCTGCTGATTTCATCTGTGGGAAGTGCACCCATCTCCAGCTCCTCAGAAACCGTGTTAGGGAACTGGAGCTGGAGCTGGATGAACTTCGGATCATTCGCGAGGCAGAGGCGGTCATAGATAGAAGCTTCAGGGATATAGTTACTCCGAAGAATAAAGATAGATGGGTGACGGTGAGAAGGGCTGGGAGGAAGCAGTCAGTACAGGGATCCCCTGTGGTCGTTCCCCTTCATAACAAGTATACCGCTTTGGATACTGTTGGGGGGGGGACTTACCAGGGGTAAGCCATGGGGTACAGGTCTCTGGCACAGAGTCTGTCCCTGTTGCTCAGAAGGGAAGGGGGAGAGGAGTAGAGCATTAGTCATTGGAGACTCCATAGTTAGCGGGATTGATAGGAGATTCTGTGGGAACGAGAGAGACTCGCGGTTGGTGAGTTGCCTCCCAGGTGCCAGGGTACGCGATGTCTCGGATCGTGTTTTCGGGATCCTTAAGGAGAGGGGGAGCAGCCCTAAGTCGTGGTCCACATAGGTACCAACGACATAGGTAGGAAAAGGGATAGGGATGTAAGGCAGGAATTCAGGGAGCTAGGGTGGAAACTTAGATCTAGGACAAACAGAGTTATTATCTCTGGGTTGTTACCCGTGCCACGTGTTAGCGAGATGAGGAATAGGGAGAGAGAGCAGTTGAACACGTGGCTACAGGGATGGTGCAGTAGGGAGGGTTTCAGATTCCTGGATAATTGGGGCTCAGTCTGGGGTAGGTGGGACCTCTACAAATGGGATGGTCTACACCTGGACCAAAGGGGTACCAATATCCTGGGGGGGAAATTTGCTAATGCTCTTTGGGAGGGTTTAAACTAGTTCAGCAGGGGGTTGGGAACCTGAATTGTAGCTCCACTATACAGGAGGTTGAGAGTAGTGAGGTCATGAGTAAGGTTTCAAAGTTGCAGGAGTGTACCAGCAGACAGGAAGGTGGTTTGAAGTGTGTCTACTTCAATGCCAGGAGCATCCGGAATAAGGTGGGTGAACTTGCGGCATGGGTTAGTACCTGGGACTTCGATGTTGTGGCCATTTCGGAGACATGGATAGAGCAGGGACAGGAATGGTTGTTGATATTTTAGTAAGTTCAGGGAAGGTGGTAAAAGAGGGGGAGGGGTGGCATTGTTAGTCAAGGACAGTATTACTGTGGCAGAAAGGACGTTTGATGAGGATTCGGCTACTGAGGTAGTATGGGCTGAGGTTAGAAACAGGAAAGGAGAGGTCACCCTGTTAGGGATTTTCTATAGGCCTCCGAAAAGTTCCAGAGATGTAGAGGAAAGGATTGCAAAGATGATTCTGGATATGAGCGAAAGTAACAGGGTAGTTGTTATTGGGGACTTTAACTTTCCAAATATTGACTGGAAACGCTATAGTTCAAGTACTTTAGATGGGTCCGTTTTTGTCCAATATGTGCAGGAGGGTTTCCTGACACAGTATGTAGATAGGCCAACGAGAGGTGAGGCCATATTGGATTTGGTACTGGGTAATGAACCAGGACAGGTGTTAGATTTGGAGGTGGGTGAGCACTTTGGTGATAGTGACCACAATTCGGTTACGTTTACTTTAGTGATGGAAAGGGATAGGTATATACCGCAGGGCAAGAGTTATAGCTGGGGGAAAGGCAATTATGATGCAATGAGGCAAGACTTAGGATGCATCGGATGTGGAGGGAAACTGCAGGGGATGGGCACGATGGAAATGTGGAGCTTGTTCAAGGAACAGCTGCTGCGTGTCCTTGATAAGTATGTACCTGTCAGGTAGAGAGGAAGTGGCCGAGCGAGGGAACCGTGATTTACTAAAGCAGTTGAAAGACTTGTCAGAGGAAGAAGGAGGCTTATGTAAAGATGAGAAGTGAAGGTTCAGTTAGGGCGCTTGAGAGTTACAAGTTAGCTAGGAAGGACCTAAAGAGAGAGCTAAGAAGAGCCAGGAGGGGACATGAGAAGTCTTTGGCTGGTAGGATCAAGGATAACCATGAAGCTTTCTATAGATATGTCAGGAATAAAAGAATGAATAGGGTAAGAGTAGGGCCAGTCAAGGACAGTAGTGGGAAGTTGTGTGTGGAGTCCAAGGAGATAGGCGAGGTGCTAAATGAATATATTTTGTCAGTATTCACACAGGAAAAAGAGGAGAATACTGAGATACAGACTACTGGACAAAAAGGGCTTGAGGTTCATAAGGAGGAGGTGTTAGCAATTCTGGAAAGTGTGAAAATAGGTAAGTCCCCTGGGCTGGATGGGATTTATCCTAGTATTCTCTGGGAAGCTAGGGAGGAGATTTCTGAGCCTTTGGCTTTGATCTTTAAGTCATCATTGTCTACAGGAATAGTGCCAGAAGACTGGAGGATAGCAAATGTTGACCCCTTGTTCAAGAAGGGCAGTAGAGACAACCCTGGTAACTATACTTCTGTTGTGGGCAAAGTCTTGGAAAGGTTTATAAGAGATAGGATGTATAATCATCTGGAAAGGAATAACTTGATTAGAGATAGTCAACACGGTTTTGTGAAGTGTAGGTCGTGCCTCACAAACCTTACTGAGTTCTTTGAGAAGGTGACCAAACAGGTGGATGAGGGTAAAGCAGTTGATGTGGTGTATATGGATTTCAGTAAAGCGTTTGATAAGGTTCTCCATGGTAGGCTATTGCAGAAAATACGGAGGCATGGGATTCAGGGTGATTTAGCAGTTTGGATCAGAAATTGGCTAGCTGGAAGAAGACAAAGGGTGGTGGTTGATGGGAAATGTTCAGACTGGAGTCCAGTTACTAGTGGTGTACCACAAGGATCTGTTTTGGGGCCACTGCTGTTTGTCATTTTTATAAATGACCTGGAGGAGGGCATAGAAGGATGGATGAATAAATTTGCAGATGACACTAAAGTCGGTGGAGTTCTGGACAGTGTAGAAGGATGTTACAAGTTACAGAAGGACATAGATAAGCTGCAGAGCTGGGCTGAGAGGTGGCAAATGGAGTTTAATGCAGAAAAGTGTGAGGTGATTCATTTTAAAAGGAATAACAGGAATACAGAGGGCTAATGGTAAGATTCTTGGTAGTGTGGATGAGCAGAGAGATCTCGGTGTCCATGTACATAGATCCCTGAAAGTTTCCACCCAGGTTGAGAGGGTTGTTAAGAAGGCGTACGGTGTGTTAGCTTTTAGTGACAGAGGGATTGAGTTTTGGAGCCATGAGGTCATGCTGCAGCTGTACAAAACTTTGGTGCGGCCGCATTTGGAGTATTGCGTGCAATTCTGGTCGCCGCATTATAGGAAGGATGTGGAAGCATTGGAATGGGTGCAGAGGAGATTTACCAGAATGTTGCCTGGTATGGAGGGAAGATCTTATGAGGGAAGGCTGAGTGACTTGAGGCTGTTTTCGTTAGAGAGAAGAAGGTTAAGAGGTGACTTAATTGAGGCATACAAGATGATCAGAGGATTAGATAGGGTGGACAGTGAGAGCCTTTTTCCTCGGATGGTGATGGCTAGCACGAGGGAACATAGCTTTAAATTGAGGGGCGATAGATATAGGACAGATGTCAGAGGTAGGTTCTTTACTCCGAGAGTAGTAAGGGCGTGGAATGCCCTGCCTGCAACAGTAGTGGACTTTCTAACACTAAGGGCATTCAAATGGTCATTGGATAGGCATATGGATGATAAGGGAATAGTGTAGATGGGCTTTAGAGTGGTCGGCGCAACATCGAGGGCCGAAGGGCCTGTACTGCGCTGTCATGTTCTATGTCCTATGTTCTAGTACAATGTGGGGAAAGATTTGAAGTCCAGAGCATGAGATCCCAGACCTTTTCTGATCATTTAAAATAAAAGAAATGTTTATGAAACAATAAAATAAACAGCAATAAAATCAGCTAGAAGTATACTTAACAAAAACAGTGGTGCAACTGCGTTGCACCTGGCGCAGATCCAGGCACTTCGGGTGAATCATGCGAGAGCTGCAAAATAATAGGGATTATGATAAAAATAGATGTGTCCTTGCCTTTGATGTTGAATTCGTTGCAGTAGACTGTCCTCCCATCATGCTGAGAGATTGAAGTTGTCCAGTTGGTGATGGTCTTCTTTCATGCTCTGGATCTCACTGGGGCCATATAGTACTGGTGTACACAAATATGGACCAGACATCACATCACTTTCGGGGTGGTGCAGGCCTTTAGAGACACCCGGATGGTTGGGGACAGGGAAGGGTAGTACCCTGAAACTCCCCTGGCACCATGGCACCTTGGCACTGCCAGCCTGGCACCCTAGCACTGCTAGGCACTCTGGCATTACCACCCTGATCATCAGGGTGGCAGTGCCAGGCCGGCAGTGCCTGAGTGCTCGGTGTCAGGTTGGCACTGCCAGGGTTTGGTCCCGGGGGGCGGGGGGGGGGGGGGGACCTTTCCCATTGGAATGGGTTGAGGGCGGTTTCCAACGGCCTCAAGGTTGGGTGTGGGGGGGGGGGGTCTATGAAGCGGGGGGCTGTGCTTAAAATGGGGGAGAATGATCAGAGATGCTGTTCAAAATGGCTTCCTGATCTGCAAGCAGCCATTCCTGTTGTCGAGATCAGCTTGCCAGCAGAAAAGCTCTCTGGGTGTGACCTCCGTAGGGAGAAACTCCCGAGGTCAAACAAAATTCCAAAGTACTGTTGAATAATGGGATAATTCTCGGCGCTGCAGCCATCGAGAACCATCTTCCAAAAGTATCCAAAAGTGGACTTAAACTTTTGTCTGTTGATTCGTGCCTACTATTAATTTGCCCAGAACCAAACACATTTATTTCACTACCTTCAGAACTTCTCCCCTAATCTCCACAACATCTTATAGGTTTTAAAAATGTTAAATAAAATCCTAGTGACTGTTACCATACTAGGCAGTTATATTTCTCTGGGGTTGCTTCGGAGGCAGGATCAATTGGTCTTCCAAAGCAGGGTTTGTTTTGGCAGAGATGGCTTTACGGGGGTTAAAACAGCTACGCCTGCTGTTAGCTGAGGTTTCAAACTGCTACCCTTCAAAGGTTAAATGCTTCTGATGTACAGTTTCACCCTTTTGAACATCCCTTATTTGAATTAACCTCTTCAGGCGTCAAACTTAATTACCTTCATTTTATGAGTCTACCATTTTAGAATGGAAATACAAAGGTCACGCCTTGACTCCTCTGAACTTCTAATCTCTTATGTTCTATTCCACAGCTTGCCTTAGGTAAACATTTGTTTGCAGTGTTGCTCGGCTCATCAGCATACCAAAGGGACCAGTTCCGTTAACCTAACCAGACTCTCTCTTCCTCTGTGCAGCTTCCATTTTCCAATAGCTTTTTAAAAAACATAACCACCAGGAACATTCCAGTGTGTTGGATTTCCCTCATATTTTCATGTCATCACTATTTTACCGGACATTATAATGTCAGTGGACTAGTAATTCAAAGGCCAAAGTTAAAGCTCCGGGGACATGGATTTAAATGCCACCATGACAGTGGGTGGAATTTAAATTCAATGGATAAGTCTGGAATTGCAAACTAGTCTCAGTAATGGTGACCATGAAACGATTGTTGTAAAAAGCCCTCTGGTCATTTAGGGAAGGAAGTCTGCCGTCCTTACCTGGTCTGAGCGACATGTGACTCCAGATCCACAGCAATGTGATTGGCTGTCTTCTGAAATGGCCAAGCAAACCCTTCAATCCAAGTGCAGTTATGGGTGAAAAATGCTGCCCTTCCCTGCGACACCCACCTCCCATGAAAGAAAAAAGATAAAAAAATATAAGTCATTAAAACTAAAATGAAAAACTGATATTTTAAAATCTCACCACCATTTTCTTCTTGGGTTCTCCACTCACACCATCGTCCACAGTAATCTTGAAGAGTTTAGAAACCCAGGGTGAGAAACCGTTGAAAACTTCGCCGATTTAGGTTAAGAAATTCAGAATTTCCATGTGCGATTCCATTTTAAAAATTCCAACCCCAAGTCAAAAAATTACATGCTATTTAACTTCCATTAATTAAGTGTCATTTATATTTTAAACAAATTGTGCGTAATGGTGCCAATATTTAGAGGGGTATTGTCTTGATGATAAAAATTTCAACTGATTTCTGTGACAGATACAACACCATAACCTGACCTGAAAATTCAAACAAAAGCTTTCATTCATATAGCACCTTTAATGGAAAGAAGAACATCCCAAGGGACTTCACAAATGGAAGTTGGCAATGAACAAGGTGTGAGCCATGGAGGGAGAGATTAGTAGAAGATGACCAAAACCTAGCAAAATTGAGAAGAGACTGGTTGACATGCAGAGAATGTTAGAAGAATGGAGCCAACTTGCAGAAAACTATTTCTGACTTAACTATCTTAGCAAACATCATGGGCTGGATTCTCTGTTTTTGGGACTATGTCCCTATGCCATTGTAAAAACTGTGGCCTTTCACGCCAGAAAAAATAGCCCTGCAGGGGGCTAGCAGTGAACCATCGGGGAGCTCTCAGCTCTTGCTGCAGAAACGGGCCCCCGCACTTCCGGGTCAGCGGCCTCGTCGTCCTCCATGGCGGACCCAAAACTACTCCGGTGCCGTATGAGGCCCCCCCCCCTACCCCCCCCCCCCCCCCCCCCCCCCCCCCCACCCCCACCCGCCCTCTGATCGGCCGGCCCCGACCATGGCTGAGTCCGCAGCCGCCACGCTAGTATCCCGACCGGCAAAACCATGTTAGATCACGCTGTCGGGATTTCGGGCGAAAATAGCGAGGCGGGCCTCCAGCAATGGCTGCAGGTAGGGGGTACGCTGCTTTTCGGGGCCCGAAGAATCAGGGAACCGACACCGGTCCCGATTCCATGTGGGAAACTGCATTCTCCGCCCCACCGCTGGTCACGATTTCGGCATCAGGGTGCGGAGAATCCAGCCCCTTGTGCTTATGCTCGAACAAACAACATCACCCGTCACATGATTGCCAGTAGTACAATTAAGTAATTGTTTAAATCATAGAAACCCTCCAGTGCAGCAGGAGACCATTCGACCCATCAAATCTGCACCAACCCTCCGAAAGAACACCATCCCCTCCCTATGTCTGTAACTGCATGACCTCACCTAACCTTTGGACACATAGGGGCAATTTTAGCGTGGCAAATCCACCTAACATGCACATCTTTGGATTGTGGGAGGAAACCGGAGCACCCGGAGGAAACCCACGCAGACACTAGGAGAAAGTGCGAACCAATGTATTATACTTCTCACATTTTCTGCTAAAATAAGTCTTAGAACACCAGGTTAAAGTCCAACAGGTTTATTTGGAATTACAACCTTTTGGAGCATGGCTCCTTCACTCACCTGAGGAAAGAGCAGTGCTTCAAAAGCTAGTGATTCCAAATAAGCCTGTTGGACTTTAACCTGGTGTTGTAAGACTTCTTACTGTGCCCACCCCAGTCCAATGCCGGCATCTCCACATCATTGACTACAATGTTTGGGCAGTAGAGAAATGTAAATACTAAATCTGCATGCTGGTCGGGGTACATGGGGAACCAATAGATCTGAAAGGGGTATGAAATAAGTTATGTAACCTCTGATCTCACCCCATAAATATATCTTTCTATTCTTTGTTCCCTCATGTGTTAATCTAGTTTTCACTTGAATGCATTTAAGCTACCCACCTCAACTGTTCCCTGTGATAGTGCATTCCACATTCTCGCATTCTGTGAATAAAGAAGTTTCTCCTGAAATCCCTATCCGGTTTATTGGAGCCTAGTTTATATTGATGACCTTTAGTTCTCATCTTGACTGAAAGTGAAAACATTTTCTCTATGTTTATCCTATCAAAATCTTTCATGACCTTAAAGGTCTCCATCAGATCACCCTTCAATCTTCACTTTTCTAAAGAATATCATCCTGTTCAATCTTTCCCAAGAAGTATAATCGCTCAGTTCTGGGAGCACACTAGCAAATTATTACCAAAAGAACAAAACAGGGAATTTTCTATACACAGCAACAATGGCAGACAAGCTTTTAAATCGGAAGTGGTGAAACATTTGTGAATTGAGCAGGGTTTTAGAAAAGGGCACAGGAATAAGGGACTGGCCCATTCAGAGAACCAATGCAGGTGCAATGAGCAACTGACCTGTGTCCGTGCTGTATTTCAGGCACTATTTGCTAAATCAAGTGAAAATATCTTCCTTTTTTTATACACCACAAGAAATTAATTCATCATGAAATTCTAGCATATCAATTCAACTGGATTTCAGACTATGTCCTCATTGGATGTGATGGGGATCACTCGGAATACATTGAAATTGTATATATAGGGGCAACACGGTGACGCAGTGGTTAGCATGATACCTCATGGCACGGGGGACCCGGATTGGATCCCGGCCCCTGGTCACTGTCCGTGTGGAGTTTGCACATTCTCCCTGTGTCTGCGTCGGTCACAACCCCACAACCCAAAGATGGGCAGGGTGGGTGGATTGGCCACACTAAATTGCCCCTTAATTATGAAAAAAACAGAATTGGGTCCTCTAACTTTAATAAAAATGTGCATTCAATATATATCAAGGGGTAGTTGATGGGTCATGTGATAATCGCAGGTCAAGGGGGTAGTTAGGGGGCCAGTGTGAGTGATTTGGGAGGTCGGGTCTGTAGTTTCAGCTTTATAGAACCTTAGTTAGGCCACACTTGGAGTATAGTGTTCAATTCTGGTCGGAGGATTTGGAGAGGGTGCAGAAAAGATTGACCAGGATGTTGCCTAGTATGCAGGGCATTAGCTATGAGGAGAGGTTGAATAAACTTGGTTTGTTCTCACTGGACCGACGGAAGTTGAGGGGCGACTTGATAGAAGTCTACAAGATTATGAGGGGCATAGACAAAGCGGATAGTCAGAAGCTTTTCCCCAGGGTGGAAAAATCCATTACTAGGGGGGATAGGTTTAAGGTGAGAGGGGCAAGGTTTAAAGGGGATGTACGAGGCAAGTTCTTTTTACACAGAGGGTGGTGCAGGAGGTAATGGAAGCAGATACAATAGTGACTTTTAAGGGGCATCTTGACAAATGCACGAATAGGATGGGAATAGAAGGGGATGGGTCCCTGGAAGGGTAGGGGGCTTTAGTTCAGACGGGCAGCATGGTCGGTGCAGGCTTGGAGGGCTGAAGGGCCTTTCCTGTGCTGCAGTTTTCTTTGTTTTTTTTTGGTTGTATCCATGAATCAAACTAGTTTTTTTATGCCTAACGTTCTCTGGAGGAGGGATAGAGAAAAGGAGGTGAGAGCAGAGGGCTCTACATGGCAATAACTGAAGAGTTTGGCCCAAGACAGTTTTGGATGGAGAGGATTTGTTTGTGGCCTATGCTCCATCAAAGAGTGAAAAGGTGAAGACGAAGAAGAAGATTCCCTAGGTAGCTATCCAGGTAAATATCTCAGATCTACCTCCACTTGAACACAGGAGTTAGAAACATTCATGGAAGGTCCAGGAAACAAGGGAATTGCACATTGCAGGTTGAAACCTCCCAGGGAATTCCCATAGAGATCCGGACTTCCATAGGCTCGCAATGCACAATCATCCGGACACCACAATATTTGGACCCAGGTTTTTAAGATAATGAGAGAAAGGCAGCGGGATTCTCCATTCCTGAGACTAAGTGTTGATGCCGGGGAAAGATTAGTGACGTTCTACTACAGCAAAACTGGCATCAACCATTCAGGGGCTAGCAGCAGCGCCATGTGGAACACAATCAATTCCAATGTGAAACGTTGACGGATTCACCAGGTCCAGGATTGACACTCAGGAAGCTGACAAGCTGCAGCCACATATACACACTGCACTCCCCACACACCCCACCCCAGCCAACAAAATGGCAGCAAGACACTCGGCACCGAGATTTACCAACGCGGGACTGGAGACTGCTGGATGCTATGGAGGAGAGGTGGGAAACCCTGTACCCTGGGGGGACCGTGGCAAAGGCTATCAGCACCATGGGCAACACTGTCCGCACCAGCCAGCAGCGCCCAAAAAAACTGCACAATGTCCTTGGGCAGCCAGGGTGAGTAGGCAGCACTGTGCCTCTTGCACCAACCCCTGTCCTACACACCCGTTATCCCCCCCTCCCCCCACACATCTGAAGGGTGGCCAAATCCCCACCCTGCATCACACACCGGAACCCATACTGGCTGCCATGGTCGGATGCCCTGGACACTGTAGCCACCAGCTACCCACCACCTGGGCTGCATGCATTGGTCTGTCTAACCTGTGTGCTTTCTGTTTCCCCCCCGTCCCCCCAGGGGAAGATCGTGCACAACTGCTGAGAGCGGGACCGGCAGCCCCTCACCACAGCAGAACAGAGGGCACTGGACTTGGTCGGGGGACCCGAGGAAAGAGTAGTCGCCGGGGCAGTGGTCGGTGAATGGCGGTCCATGGACACCGCTCCGGTCCCGTGGAGGTCACCCCAGTCTCATGGCCCATCCCTCCATCACCGCAGGGTCTCCTCCCCCCACCATCACCCCAGCCAGTCCGGTCTGTGTCAGGACCAGCGTCCCCAGTCGGGTCTCTGCATGTTCCACCACCTCAGTCTCTCAGATCAGCCACACCGCCTGTTTCCCGATTTTGCAAAGCGTAAGTGAACCTTGCTGTCGGGAATTTCCCCCAGTGGAGGTGGAGCATCACGGAGGCTCTAGAGAATACTGGGTCAGGCCCGCTATCGATATGCAAGCGGTGTTTATTGTACTTGTGGAGTTATGCGCATTGACGCCACTGTCGAGACACTGGAGAATTGCGACTCAGCATGAACGTGGCGCTGGCCACAATTTCGGCATCAAGACTTGATTCTCCGCCCAATCGCCTTTCTCGATTTTGCCGCCAGCCGACGGAGAATCCAGCCCACGGTTTTGGAGATAAAATACTGAGACAATTGCTGCCGCAGGCAGATGCACCCATAACCTCCTAAATACACATAATGGGTGAAGTATATCAAGGCAAGGCTGCTCTTCCGCTAGAGAGAGATTCCAAGTGACACAGGCAGTATCAAGAATGTTCTTGGCGGAAGAAACAATCTGAGGGTTCTCTCTCCCTCACTCTCTTTAGAAGTATGTCTATCACCCAATTTAAGAAGCCAATTCTACCAGAAACATCCCAGCAAACTGAGATCGCATAATAATTGCAATATCTTCCGTATCCAACCGCATCCAAGAAACCAGCTAACCTAAGTCAGCCGCAACATTTACAATCTATGTCTCAAAGAAAACCAAAGGGTATTTGACCACATTTTGGGCTAAACTCTCCGTTTAGGAGACTTATGTTCTCCTGCGGAGCTGAATTGCATGTGATTGGGGAGCACAAATCAGGAAGGGATTCTAAATCCTTCATCATGTAAGATTATGCATGGCGAGGATTGCAAGGGATTCCCAAGAGAATCCCGCTAATGGCCTACTATTTTGAGCGGATGGCCCAATTGCAAGGTTCCATGGGGGCCCGATAGCAAGGTCCCATGGCTGCCCCCCCCCACCCCCACCCGTGTCTCTTTACTGAGTTGCTTACCGACAGGGGTCTCTTTTCAGGGAGGTCTCTGGGGTCTCTTTATTTAGGGGGTCTCTGGGGTGTCTCCTTATTTAGGGGGTCTTTGTGGGGGGTTTTGGTGCGGGTGAGATGGGCAAGTCTTGCATTGTGGGGGGGGATAGAGAGGCTCGCAGATGGACTTGGGAGAAATTCACTAACGTTTTCCCCTTGGCCCACCGTGAGGTCCACCACATCAGTACCACACTTGTCCTTACCTGTAGTGTTTCCTGGCCCAGAGGACCGGAGAATTACCCGGGCCCGGAAAGTACGGTGCCTGGCCTGCTAAGTGGATGCAAATGGGTCTTAATGACCATTTGCATCCTCCAGCTGGCACAGTGGTGCGAATCTCAATCCGAATGCCAGCTGGAGCATCGGAAATGGCGCCGTTCCCATTTTGTCCATGCTGCTGGATTCTCCTCCTCACCGGGAACCCCAGTACCAGCAGCACAAGGCGGAGAATTTTGCCCAGTATTTACCTTTTGATGTTGGACTCGAACTCCTCTTATTTCTGTCACCTTTGTGAATGTGTCTGTGCGTGCCTGCTTGATGTTACATTTTTATTATATTTTAGATTTAATAGTTAATAAATTTGCCCTTTCTTTGACTCAACAGAACAATGCTTGAATGGCTCCTTATTGCTCACAGCTTAACAAGTGAAATACATTCCGATCTGGAAAAGGCATATCCTCTTAAAAAAAAGAAACTTAAACCTTTCTTGTGGCCGACCGGGGAAGTTGAATAGAGAGGAGCCAGTTTATTTCTGCTTACCCGGCCATGAGAAAGGTTAGGAATGCTGGATATTAGTTAGGAAACCTTTAGTGATGACCCACCGAAATGGGAATGCATGTCTTCTTTATTGAAATAAAAATGCCCCTTGGTGTCCAAAAAGGTGCCAGTTAGGTGGATTGGCCATGCTAAAACTGCCCCAGTCCACAAATGTGCAGGTTAGGTGGATTGGCCATGCTAAAACTGCCCCAGTCCAAAAATGTGCAGGTTAGGTGGACTGGCCATGCTAAAACTGCCCCAGTCCAAAAATGTGCAGGTTAGGTGGATTGGCCATGCTAAAACTGCCCCAGTCCAAAAATGTGCAGGTTAGGTGGATTGGCCATGCTAAAACTGCCCCTGTCCAATAATGTGCAGGTTAGGTGGTTTGGCCATGTTATAATTGCCCCTTGGTGTCCGAAGATGTGCAGCTTAGGTTAGGCTACAGGGATGAAACGGGGAGTGGGCCGAAGTAGGGTGCTCTTTCAGAAGTTTGGTGCAGACTCGATGGGCTGAATGGCCTCCTTCTGCACTGGAGGGATTCTATGATTTTTTAAAAGAATTTCGAGGACCCAATTATTTTTTCCAATTAAGGAGCAATTTAGTGTGGCCAATCCACCTAACCTGCACATCTTTGGGTTGTGGGGGTGAGACCTACGCAGACACGGGGAGAATGTGCAAACTCCACACGGACAGTGACCTGGGGCCGGGATCAAACCCAGGTCCTCAGCGCCGTAGGCAGTGGTACTAACCACTGTGCCATTGTGCTGCCCCACGGAGGGATTCTATGATATTATGATTCTATGAATTGTGACATAAATTGCTTCTCAAAGATTGACCTCTTCAGCTATCATCAGAGGTGTGCCAAATGAAGATACCCCATCTGAAATGGATTCAATTGTTTGATGTGTGCCCATCACCTCTTGTAGATGGAAGGATGCCAATCGATTTGTGACCTTTCACTACCCTTTAGCTGAAATATAAATTGTTTCCTGCAGTATCTCTGAGAGGACACTGTTTCCAATTTACAGAAGGCAGATAATGCTTCTCCCATTGATTTGGGCACAGGTTCTTTCCTACAGTGATTTTAACCTGCAGACCTAATCAATAGTTTAAAAAATGAGGATTAAGCCCAGATTGGAAGCACAAATTGAACTACGTCACAGTGCCAATCAACATCATTCAAATATTCAGAAGCTATTTGGAAATTGTTATTTATCTCTATTCCCATTGATTGCGCAAGAAATGTTCGAACGGAAGTGATCATTACAATCCAGATCAATAAAATAAATAAGCACAATGATACTCTGAAAGCAAATTCTTACCTGCTGATTCATCAGAGCTTGCATTTCAAATCAAAAACTCAAATTGTCTCTTTACTTTAAGAACATCAAGATAAATATTGACCAAACAAAAACAAGTACATTATTGGAATGAAGTAGAAAGACAAAATTGACTGGTTCACTGGGTAAATGTTTCTCATGGCACATAGGGAATAAATGTTTTAATTGCATTCTTTATTTTCACATTAACCTTTTTTAAGGTGACATTAACTTTATTTAGTTAAGTAGTAGCAAAGATGAGTTCAATTCATTGTTTAAAAATGTCAGTAAATTCAGATGGATTGTTCGGACAAACGAGACTTGGGCTCAGTATGTCTTTCAAATGTTTTGATCTAAATGATGAAATGTCACTTTAAATGAAAAAGAAATTCTCGGCTCTTTAGCCTCTGCCCACGCGATCATCTAGCAGTCATGTCAGTGCTGGTTCTTTAGTAGAGCAATTAGTCCCGCTCACCTGCTCTTTCTCCATAATCCTGCAAGTTTTATATTCCCTGTGAAATTTATTATTTAATCTACTTTAACTAACTTTTCAGGAATTGCATTGCAGATCATCCCTCCTCTGGTCTTTCAACCTGAATCTGTGTCCTCTCATTACTGATTCATCTGTCAATGAAAACCGTAAATACAAATGCCAAAACCTGAGACTGAACCACGTTCCTCTTACAGTTTCCATAGAACCCCTAAAGTACAGAGGGATTGGCAGCACGGTGACGCAGTGGTGAGCATAGCTGCCTCACTGCGTCGGGGTCCCAGGTTCGGTCCCAGCTCTGGGCCCCTGTTTGTGTGGAGTTTGCACTTTCTCCCCGTGTTTGCGTGGGTTTCGCACCCACAACCTAAAGATGTGCAGGATAGGTGGATTGGCCACGCTAAATTGCCCTTAATTGGAAAAAATAAATTGGGCACTCTAAATTTTCTTTTAAAGTACAGAGGGATGCCATTCAGCCCATCGAATATCCATCGACCCTCTGAAAGAGCATTCCACCCATGTCCACTCCCTCATCCCAACTCGCACATCTTTGGACATTTAACGTAGGGTCAATTTTTTAGCATGGCCAATCCACCTAACCTCCACATCTTTGAGCTTATCCCTTCTCAACTGAGCTATTTCGGCCTCTACTCCCAAGGGCACTGGATCTTTTTGCAGGGTGGTTACATAGGAACTGGTGGCCCTTCAGTGTTACTTATGGGTGAATGTGATTGACGTACAAATTGGAACAGTGAATATAAACGGGCCCTTCAACCATAGGGCAATGTCAGTCCTGAGAAATGGAACATTTTTGCACCTTTGGCATTGATCATTAGCAACTAATAATGATGGGCCAGGCTAGATGTAAAATAAAACTTAATTTTCTATATCCCAACAATGTGCCTTACTAAGTCAGAAACTCAGAAGAGCACTCTTCACTTCACCCATGTATAATCTTCAATTTCCCACATCAAGTTATTCACATGACACTTCATTGACAGGCAATTCATTGCCAATTGGTGCACAAAACTTTTCACACATGACTTCTGGAGCTATTGGAATGAAAAGAGTTCCATCCTGTCAATCTAGCTGACTCATATCCAGGTCATGTGGTGAAAGTGCAGTAAGATACAGAAGGTAATACCTATTTTTGGCCTAACACGATTCTCTTAAGGTTATCATGCAAGTTCAGTTGGCAGTTAGGAAGGCAAATGCAATGTTAGCGTTCATGTCGAGAGGGTTAGAATACAAGACCAGGGTTGTACTTTTGAGGCTCTGGTCAGACCCCATTTGGAGTATTGTGAGCAGTTTTGGGCCCCGTATCTAAGAAAGGATGTGCTGGTCTTGGAAAGGGTCCAGAGGAGGTTCACAAGAGTGATCCCTGGAATGAAGAGTTTGTCGTATAAGGAATGGTTGAGGACTCTGGATCTGTACTCATTGGAGTTTAGAAGGATGAGGAGGGGGATTAGCTTACAGGATACTGCAAGGCTTGGATATAGTGGATGTGGAGAGAATGTTTCCACTTGTAGGAAAAACTAGAACCAGAGGACACAATCTCAGACTAAAGGGACAATCCTTTAAACAGAAATGAGGAGGAATTTCTTCAGCCAGATGGTGGTGAATCTATGGAGCTCTTTGCCGTGGAAGGCTGTGGAGGCCAAATCACTGAGTGTCTTTAAGTCAGAGATAGATAGGTTCTTGATTAATAAGGGGATATGGGGTTATGGGGAGAAGGCAGGAGAATGGGGATGAAAAATATATCAGCCATGGTTGAATGGCGGAGCAGACTCGATGGGCCAAGTGACCTAATTCTGCTCCTATGTCTTATGGTCTTATGGTTTAACACAGCCACAAAGTCAAGCACTTAGCTAGGGAGCTGAGGCTACAAATAGGTGTTGTAATGATATGTATATAGACAAGTTACTAAAGGGTTAATTATTACATCTCATTGTGAATCAAACACTAGAGGGCGCCACCACTTCTCTGTATTTAAGTCAGACCCTGAGGGAATTCTGGGAGTAGCATTGGAGAAGGCATGATAACGCCATTAGAAGAAGATTAGATTGGACAAAGTTAGCACGAGGTTAGATCATAGTGTAGTTAGTGACTATTTAGATTATTGAGTACTGCTAGACAGATTCAATATTACTTAATTATTAACTGTAGCTTTGTAGAGTGTGTGAACTTCATTTACTTAATAGTTATAACAGTAAGTTAGTTTTGTTTCATTGTTTGGATTAGTGGATTCTTTGTCAACAACAAATCGAACCATTCTGGAAAAGAAGACAAAAACAGAACATATTACCACGAATGGTAATACATCAGGTGTTAAGTTGAAGCTAGGTGTTAAGTTGAAGCTAGGTTTTAGAAAGGCTGAAAATCACATGGAGCTAATTGACAGGTTGGACTGATTGGAGGAAGTGGGGATGTGCAGTCAATCCTGCGAGGGCAAGAATGTGCTGGCAGTGGACAAATGTAATTTTGTGGGCCCTGATAGGAGAAATTGGGACAATGGAAAATAAGAGATTCAATTCCTATTTGTAATGTGTTCCAGATAACCCTAAATAACCAGTAAAGTGTGATGAATGCAGGAAATGTGTATATCACATGATGTGTCTGTTGCAGTTATGAAAATAACTTAGGTTAAGGTATCCAGATTATGGGTACAATTTAACAGGAGGAAAACTGATTCCCGTTTTGGGAATTTAACAGGGTATTTCATGATGCTATAACCCCGCTATCAAACGGGACAGTGTTATTTTTTTGCCTCGGTGGGCTGTTCCTCACATAGCTCAGCTCGTCAGTGCAAGAAGAGATTGGTACACAATTCTTAAATGCTGCCCTGATCTCTTGACCCCCTTGGACTCCCCACCACAGCCACCAGACACCCTCAACCCCCAACACACCAGTTAGGGGGTCCCCAAACTCTCCCCCTCCTTACCCCACCTCATAAGTGCAGGGCATCCCTGGGCCTGATCCCTGGCACATCCAACCTCGTACCTGGGCACCTTGGCACTGCCAGCCTGGCACCCTGCAAGTGCCCCTGCCAGCCTGGCAGTGCCACCTGAGCACCCTTGCAGTGAGAGAGTGGCACCCCCAGGGTGCCCAGGTGGCAGTGACAAGTTACCCGGATGGCAGCGGGAGTGCCGGGGTTCCCCCCTGCCCAGAGCTCGATTACTGAGGGGCTTCCAAGGGCCTGGGAAACCCCACAGGTGCCATTAAGCCTGGTCCACATTTGTGTGAACCAGTGCTAAACTGAGGTCTCCCAGGCACGGGGGTTCATTCCTGGGCCTCAGGAGCAACAGGCGCCAACATATTTAAATGAGCCTAACTGCTCACTTAAATAGGTAAATCTTTCCAGCGAGGGCGTGATCCAGAGCCCAATATCTCATGAGATCTCATTCGACCTAGCGGGGGGTTCAAATTGTCGCAAATCTCGTGAGAGGCCTCTTGTGAGATTTAAGGCTGCGTAGATATTGCTTAATTAAAATTTTAGAAGTAGATGGGAAAGTAAGCTCAAAGACCTTTCTTTATTTTTTTTTTAAGAACTGTTTTACTGTTAATTGAAAAACTTCTTTTCTTGGATGTTAATGGGGTTAACCCTGTATTAATAATAAAGTTTATTAAATATAAAAGATCCCTTGTTGTCAGTGGAATCACTTCTGGAATGAAGTATCCTTTCCTCACAGTTTTACAAAGTGAAAGATTGTTGGGGTCTCGTCCGGTTTGCAAATATAAATTGGGATCTGGTCCAGGTACCGTAACAAAAGTTATAATGCAAATCAATGAATTATGTCTAACAGATGCATATTTGTGTCACTCTGGCCAACCATAGAAATAGGAAGAAATGGTGTTAGACAAGTTTGGTGCAATCCAAGCTGGGATTCAGACAGGACAGCATGGCAGCAGTCAAGATCCTGTGAGTGAGAAGAAAACTGAAATTTACAACATTGAGTTATTTTTTGGTCATTATAAACAAGCTGGATTAAATAAGCAGGATACCACCAAGCTGAGCACAACCCTAAATCCAAATCATTGTAAACTTGAAATGCATTTAATGCATGTGGTGAATGTATAATTCACACTGTGTATCACTGTGTCCCTGTGGGCTCCATCTGCGAGCCGTTGCGCGGCTCTGCCCACAGGGGGAGATGAGGAGCATGTACAGGGCTCCACCCTTTGGCTCTGCCCATGGCTCCTCCCACAACCGGAAGCATAAAGTGCTGCGGTCTTGTGAGCCTGCCCTCAGTTCATCTGGTCGCAGTTGTAAGTTGATTAAAGCCACAGTTTACTTCTACTCATGTCTAGAGTGAATTGATGGTCGCATCAATTTAATAAAAAACCACCATGGAATCAGCCCTCAAACCTGATCGACTGGAACTCGATCCACAGGCCACAGAAGCGAAGAAAATATTTCTGCATTGGCTTTGGTGCTTCAAGGCCTACCTGGCTGCGTCGACTACCTCCGCTGTTACTGAAGAGGAGAAACTCAGTCTTCTACATGCACGGGTGAGCCATCGCATTTCTACTCAACTTGATACTACCGACTCATACACCGAGGCCATCGCAATACTCGACCGCCTGTACGTGCAGCCCGTAAATGAAGTTTACGCGCGGCATATCTTTACTACTCGCCGCCAGCGCCCTGCAGAGTCGCTAGAAGACTACCTGCGCGACCTAAAAGCTCTAGCACGGGAATGTAATTTCCAGGCTGTGACAGCCTCCCAAGCACATGGAACTCGCCGTACGAGACATGTATGTTGCAGGGGTCCGGTCCAATTACGTGCGCCAGCGTCTCCTCGAAAAAGGGGCCCAGAACCTGGAAGACACAGTAACACTAGCAACCTCGTTGGAGGTCGCTTTTCAAAGTTTAAACTCGTTCCTAGCCGACCACGCGGGACCCCCGACCAGAGACTACCCCCAGGCCTGCGCCGCAGGGCCTCCCGCCCACCACGGAGCACCATCGTGCCACTTTTGCGGCCAGCCCCAACACCCACGGCAGCACTGCCTGGCCCGCAACGCGACCTGCAGTAGCTGCGGACGGAAAGGACACTTTGCGAAGGTATGCCTGGCTAAAACCAAATCCTCAAACTCGAACGCTATCTAGAACAATCACCCCTCCAACTCACAGGCCCGCAGACCCAACAATGTGGCAGCGTGTCTGCCGACTCCGCCTCCGCGACCCATGTGGGCCGCCATCTTGGCAATCCTCCCCCACGCGGCCGGCCATGTGCGAGTCATGGGGGCCGCCATCTTGGGCGCCATCTTCCTCGCCGCCCGCCACGTGCGATCAACGGGGGCCGCCACCTTGGCCACCACCCGATATACAAATCGACGACTATGATCTCCGCGGACAGTCAACACGGGGCCGCTCCAGCACCGCTGATCAAGCCACCAACTACCCGCAACTCAACTCAACTTTGGACCAATCGCGGCCAAAGCACCTCAGAAGTTCCATGATGTCCGTTCAAGTCAACGGATACAAGACACCGTGCCTCTTCGACTCCAGGAGCACTGAGAGCTTCGTTCACCCAGACCTGGTAAGACGCTGTTCGCTCCCTATCTTTCCAGCACGGCAAACTATCTCCCTCGCCTCGGGGTCACACTCTGTCCAGTTACAAGGGAACACTATTGCAACACTAACGATACAGGGCGCCAACTCCTCCAACTTCCAATTGTATGTCCTCCCAGACATCTGCGCCCCTCTCCTACTCAGACTCGATTTTCAATGTAACCTCAGGAGCCTAACACTCAGCTTCGGCGGACCCCTTCCCCCTCTCACTATATGCAGTTTAGCAACTCTAAAAATCGACCCCCCTCCACTCTTCGCTGACCTCACCGCTAACTGCAAACCCGTGGCCACTCGCAGCAGGCGGTATAGCCTGCAGGACAGGGTATTTATTGGAGCCGAAGTCCAGCGGCTCTTACGTGAGGGAATCATAGAGGCCAGTAACAGCCCCTGGAGAGCTCAGGTGGTGGCCGTCAAGACCGGGGAAAAGTTCCGGATGGTGGTTGATTACAGCCAGACCATTAACCGGTTCACGCACCACGATGCGTACCCCCTCCCCCGAATTGCAGACATGGTCAACCAGATCGCCTAGTACCGCGTCTTCTCCACGGTGGATCTGAAGTCTGCATACCACCAACTCCCAATCCGCCCGGAAGACATCCACTACATGGCGTTCGAGGCAGACGGCCGCCTCTTCCATTTCCTCCCGGTCCCCTTTGGTGACCGAATGGTGGACCAGTACGGGCTGCGGGCCACGTTTCCGTACTTGGATAACGTCACCATCTGCGGCCATGACCAGCAGGACCACGACGCCAACCTCCACCGATTTCTCCAAATCGCCCAAAAACTCAACCTCACATACAATAAGGAGGAATGCGTTTTCCGCACAACCAGACTAGCCATCCTTGGCTACATCATGGAAAACGGGGTCCTAGGGCCTGACCCTGACCATATGCAACTGACCTCTTACAACTCCCTCTCCCCCACTGTTCCAGGGCCCTTAAGAGGTGCCTTGGATTTATCTCCTACTACGGCCAGTGGGTCCCCCAATATGCGAACAAAGCCCGCCCACTATTTGAGACCGCACTCTTTCCATTGTCAGCCAAGGCCCGCCAGGCCTTCAACTGCATGAAGGAGGACATCGCCAAAGCCGCCATGCAGGTGGATGAATCCGCCCCCTTTCAAGTGGAAAGCGACGCCTCAGAGGTCGCTCTCGCCGCCACTCTGAACCAGGCAGGTAGGCCAGTAGCTTTCTTCTCCCGAACACTCTTCGCTTCAGAACTTCGAAACTCCTCAGTCGAAAAAGAAGCCCAAGCCATTGTGGAAGCCGTACGGCATTGGAGGCACTACCTCGCAGGTAGGAGGTTTACCCTCATCACCGACCAGAGATCGGTTGCCTTTATGTTCGACAACTCGCAACAGGCAAAATTAAAAATGCAAAATCTTGAGGTGGAGGATCGAACTCTCCACCTATAATTAGAAAGACAATGTTGTCGAGGAGAACACTCAGGTTCTGTCGACCAGGCTAGATGGAATTGAGGTTCAAAAGGAGGAGGTGTTAGCAATTTTGGAAAATGTCAAAATAGATAAGTCCCCTGGGCCAGATGGGATTTATCCTAGGATTCACTGGGAAGCCAGGGAGGAGATTGCAGAGCCTTTGTCCTTGATCTTTATGTCGTCTTTGTCGACAGGAATAGTGCCGGAAGACTGGAGGATAGCAAATGTTGTCCCCTTGTTCAAGAAGGGGAGTAGAGACAACCCTGGTAATTATAGACCTGTGAGCCTTACTTCGGTTGTGGGTAAAATGTTGGAAAAGGTTATAAGAGATAGGGTTTATAATCATCTTGAAAAGAACAAGTTGATTAGCGATAGTCAACACGGTTTTGTGAAGGGTAGGTCATGCCTCACAAACCTTATTGAGTTTTTTGAGAAGGTGACCAAACAGGTGGATCAGGGTAAAGCGGTTGATGTGGTGTATATGGATTTCAGTAAGGCATTTGATAAGGTTCCCCACGGTAGGCTATTGCAGAAAATAAGGAAGTATGGGATTGAAGGTGATTTAGCGGTTTGGATCAGTAATTGGCTAGCTGAAAGAAGACAGAGGGTGGTGGTTGATGGCAAATGTTCATCCTGGAGTTCAGTTACTAGTGGTGTACCGCAAGGATCTGTTTGTCATTTTTATAAATGACCTGGAAGAGGGTGTAGAAGGATGGGTTAGTAAATTTGCAGATGACACGAAGGTCGGTGGAGTTGTGGATAGTGCTGAAGGATGTTATAGGATACAGAGGGACATAGATAAGCTGCAGAGCTGGGCTGAGAGGTGGCAGATGGAGTTTAATGCGGAAAAGTGTGAGGTGGTTCACTTTGGAAGGAGTAACAGGAATGCAGAGTACTGGGCTAATGGCAAGATTCTTGGTAGTGTAGATGAACAGAGAGATCTCGGCATCCAGGTACATAACTCCCTAAAAGTTGCCACCCAGGTTCATAGGGCTGTTAAGAAGGCATATGGTGTGCTAGCCTTTATCAGCGGGGGATTGAGTTTCGGAGCCACAAGGTCATGCTGCAGCTATACATAACTCTGGTGCGGCCGCACCTGGAGTACTGCGTGCAGTTCTGGTCACCACATTATAGGAAGGATGTGGAAGCTTTGGAAAGGGTTCAGAGGAGATTTACTAGGATTTTGCCTGGTATGGAGGGAAGGTCTTACGAGGAAAGGCTCAGGGACTTGAGGTTGTTTTCGTTAGAGAGGAGAAGGCTGAGAGGTGACTTAATAGAGACATATAAGATAGTCAGAGGGCTAGATAGGGTGGACAGTGAGAGTCTTTTTCCTCGGATGGTGATGTGCAACACGAGGGGACATTGCTTCAAATTGAGGGGTGATAGATATAGGACAGATGTCAGAGGCAGTTTCTTTACTCAGAGAGTAGTAGGGGTGTGGAACGCCCTGCCTGCAACAGTAGTAGACTCGCCAGCTTTAAGGGCATTTAAGTGGTCACTGGATAGACATATGGATGAAAATGGAATAGTGTAGGTCAGATAGGCTTCAGATGGTTTCACAGGTCGGCGCAACATCGAGGGCCGAAGGGCCCGTACTGCGCTGTAGTGTTCTATGTTCTATGTTCTATGATATTGTATACCATCCGGGGAAGCTCAACGAGCCCCCAGATGCCCTGTTCCGCGGCACATGCGCCAGCGCGCAAGACGACCGATTACAGGCTATCCACAATGACCTCTGCCACCTGGGGGTCACCCTGCTCGCGCACTACATCAAGGCCCGCAATCTGCCTTTCTCCACCGAGGAGGTAAAAGCTGTCACCAGGAATTGCCCGATCTGTGCGGAGTGTAAACCGCACTTCTATAGACCAGTCAAGGCCCACCTGGTAAAGGCATCCTGGCCCTTTGAACGACTGAGTATCAATTTCAAAGGGCCCCTTCCCTCGACCAACCGTAATGTGTACTTCCTTAACATCATAGACGAATTCTCTCACTTCCCGTTTGCCACCCCGTGCCCCGATATGACCTCCCATACAGTCATGAGGGCCCTGCACAGTGTCTTCACTCTGTTCGGTTTCCCTAACTATGTCCACAGCGACAGGGGTTCGTCCTTCATGAGCGACGAGCTGAGTCAGTACCTGTTTGACAAGGGCATCGCCTCGAGCAGGACTACCAGCTATAACCCCAGTGGGAACGGGCAGGTGGAGAGGGAGAACGCGATGGTCTGGAAGACCGTCCTACTGATTCTACGGTCCAGGAATCTCCCGACCTCCCACTGGCAGGAGGTCCTCCCCGACGCGCTCCATGCAATTAGGTCCCTCCTGTGTACGGCCACTAATCAGACTCCTCACGAGCGATTGTTTGTTTTCCCTAAGGGCACTACCACGGGGGCCTCGCTTCAATCCTGGTTGAGGACACCGGGCCCGGTTCTCCTCCGGAAGCACGTCCGGACACATAAAACGGACCCGCTGGTAGAGAGGGTCCTACTACTGCATTCAAACCCCCACTACGCCTTTATTGAACACCCTGTCGGCCATCAGGACACCGTTTCCCTCCGGGTCCTGGCGACTGCAGGATCCAGCACCACCACTACCGCCGAGGTACCCCTTACACCACACCCCACGCCCTGCTCCCCCGCGACTTACAGGTTTCCTGTGCCCCCTTTCGCCCATCGCACTGGTCAGGAACGAAGCTCGGAACAAACCACCCCCGGAGTCCACCCTCA
The DNA here is from genome assembly GCF_902713615.1 of Scyliorhinus canicula. Taxonomy (NCBI): domain Eukaryota; kingdom Metazoa; phylum Chordata; class Chondrichthyes; order Carcharhiniformes; family Scyliorhinidae; genus Scyliorhinus; species Scyliorhinus canicula. The sequence continues at coordinate 173,794,654 of NC_052148.1, read as the reverse complement.
GATTCACACCGGACATCAGCACACAGCCATCCGAAGCGGCTGCAACCCTGGTGCTCCGCTAATCCCAGCGGACGATTCGAGCACCGGACCGACTCAACTTATAGACCCGTCACCCCCGTCGGACTTGATTTTTTAACAGGGGGTGAATGTGGTGAATGTATAATTCACACTGTGTATCACTGTGTCACTGTGGGCTCCATCTGTGAGCCGTTGCGCGGCTCTGCCCACAGGGGGATTGAGGAGCACGTACAGGGCTCCACCCTTGGCTCTGCCCATGGCTCCACCCATGGCTCCTCCCACAACTGGAAGTATAAAATGCTGCAGTCTTGCGAGCCTGCCCTCAGTTCATCTGGTCGCAGGCAGGCTCAGTTGTAAGTCAATTAAAGCTACAGTTTACTTCTACTCGTGTCTTGAGTGAATTGATGGTCGCATCAATGCATAAATGCAAAATTTAAATCTATTTACCAAAAGCTAGAGATAAACCTTGTGAAAATAACACACAATTTCCTTGGCAACATGCTGCAAAAGGTTTGTCTAACATCTAGTTGAAGTAACAACATAAAAGATAAAAATTTCTTATTGTAAACCATAAAGTGACAGAGACAATAAACATATTGCAAGTTTCTTAGAGAATTCTAGGCAAAAAACTGTGCAAAGTTCTCTATAAATAAATATCAGTGTGGCTTCTTTTATGATTGTAGATCTGCAGGGAATGTTGTTATTCCTCTCCTCTCCCTTTGACTTGTGACCTGACTTAAACACATGGGTAAAACAGATTTGCTCCAGCTAGCAGACAGCTCACTCATAGACACAGCAGCAGATATGCTACGATTGGATTTCATAAATTGCCATGTGCTAAAAACAGCCTGGAACGAAAGGTCACCAAAACTATTTCAACAATGTGAAGAACTTGAAATAGTTGAGAAACATGGGGTTTTTGGATTTGGGAAATGAGCACCGTAGTTTGTGGTGGCTCTTGCTGGAGAGTCGTTTGGAAAGGGAAGGAGCCCCTGCTGGACGAAGGTGAGATTCAAACTGCAGCGCAATGCTAGGTGAATGCAGTCTGCCACCACTACAGAAGTACCTAAAAACCGATCAATTGAAATAAGTAGAAATGTTCCTAGAAGCGTTTGAAGCTTTCGTTTGAAGTAGACGTGAGCTTCAGAAATCTATCTATTTCATAGAATTTACAGTGCAGAAGGAGGCCATTCAACCCATCGACTATGCACCAGCTCCTGGAAAGAGCACCCTACCCAAGCCCACTTCTCCACCCTATCCCCATAACCCAGTAACCCCTCCCAACACTAAGGGCAATTTTGAACACTTAAGGGCAATTTAGCATGGCCAATCCACCTAACCTGCACATCTTTGTACAAAGGAAAGGGCTGGATCCTGCTCCATTGTGTAGTCCAAGAGCATCGCAAATACCAAATCCACAGCATATCCATGGAATCCAGACATGAAGGCAAACTCGGGCCTTTGGAAGATCCAATGACATTAAGATAAGTGATGTTCCTTCTTTTGAAGGCCTCACAAGTTGGATGGTTGTCTCACTTGCACGCAGTCCCCTGTCCACACCTGTGGTTTCTCTTCTCTTCATTTCCACCAGGTGCTTAGTAATCTTCACCCTCTCCCAACCCCCCCCCCCCCCCCCCCCCCCCCCCCCCCCCGCCCCGCCTCCCCAATCAGCCTTGGGGATGCCTGGGACTAGAGTCTCTGATTTTGAGGCTATGTCCGGAAGAAGTGTTGAGTTTTACAAAGAAACAGTCAGCGTCGCCCGCCCACTAATACGCCGCCCGGTGAGGGGCTAGCAACCGTGCCGCATGAAAGTCCCAGCGTTCCCAACATAAACGGCTAAAGAATTGCCGGGTCCATGGCCACGCATGCGTACGGAGACGACCTGCAGCGGTCATGCTGTACAACATGGCACCGGCCGCCCACAGACTCGGCCGGACAAATAGTGTCCCCGTGGATACCTCCTCGTCACCCCCTGGACACCCCCCACCAGTCCCCCCAGCCCTCGCTGTAGCCCCTCCTTCCAGCAGCATGGCTCCCACGCGACTGTGACGATGCTGGACACAGTCTGCAGCTGCCACACGCGGCCCCACGCAGTCGGGAACTCGGCCCATCGGGGGCGGAGCATCGGGAGAGGGTCTCAAAGCGACGCACTGATGCCGTCGCACAGCGTGCACCTCGAAGATGCCGATTTGGAGGGGGCGGAGCATCCGAAAAGCGGCACCGGCCCCGATTTGGTCGCAAACAGGGATTATCCGGAGAATCCCGCTCCTGTTCTTTGAAAGTGTTGTGATTTTTAAAAATTGCTTTAACCATTGTAACCCCTTGCAATTCATTGAAATGTAATTTTCCTCCATTGTCACAAAGCCCCAATTTTAGTATAAGTTGCCCGGTAGGAGTGACAGGTGTTCGGGATACATATCATTTACCTCAGCGGAGTGTAAAATGTGTGATTAAGGTTAAAATCAGTGCTCTGACTTGGCTGTGGTTGGACATGTTAAACGGCAAGTCCGCAAACACCCCGTGATTTCTTTCAGTGGCACCGGCGAATAGTTCAATACCGTTCACATACTATCTGCACTGGTGGATGTTTTTAATGCAGTCCCTTACATTCCTCCATATTCGCTTTAATCAGCACTGCAGCTAATTTTTCTTTAAGGCCTCGAGACTTCTCTTAAGCCAGTTGGCAGGAGAAACTGCAGCAATGATAACGTGTCCTCATTTTACCTCACCTTTTCCTTCTCTCCATCACTTAAAACCAACACAGGGCAGGCAGCAAGGCTGGCATTAAAGCTCACATCTCACCACTCTAATGCTCCTTTGCACCATGAGATGAAATGCAACGTATTAGGGAGTTCTGAAACAATTTCTATTTCTGAAAGGGCTGTTCTGCACCTCAAATCTCACTAGGGTTTGTCTGCACTACAACAGATGCTATAACAGCAGGAACAGTATATACACTATAATAGTTACCCATTTTCACCTTTGGTTCTATTTGAATTTTCATTGAGATCAAAACTATTCCTGGTGACTGGCATGCACAGTGAGGGTGGCACCACCACCTGTAAGTTCCCTCCTGACTTGGAAATATCAAGTTCCTTCGCTTTTCCTTCATTGTCGCCCAGGTAAAATCCTGGAACTCCCTTCATAACCGCGCTGTGGGTGCACCTACACCACATGGACTGCAGCGGCTGAAGAAGGCAGCACACAACCACCTTCTCAAGGGCTATCAGATATGGACAATAAATGTTGGCCTAGCCAGGGACACCCACATCCCGTGAATGAATGAAAAAAAAATCACCCTTGTTTGTAGGCCAGTTATTGTGGCTGCGACCCCACTGTTACAAAACCACACACCATCAACAAGATATTCGTATCTTTCTGCCATGTATCATATTGACAATTTCCTTTCCTTACAAACTTGCATCTGAGTGATTTGTCTCTTCAGCATCAAATGTAAAGTGGATAAGAACTAAAACCGTGTTAACAAGTAAAATGTTATTGCCTGAGGCTGAAATCCTTTCTATCTCTGTAGAATTCACTGATATTCTGTACTTGATGTTCTACTTGACAAATTTCCAGAACTATTGGGAACGGTTTTGAGACTGCACTGGGCGTGCGTGGGATCGGCAGTGCAGGCAGAAAATCCTGTCAGAATCGAGAAACATGCCCGGATGGTGTCCTGGCATTGTACCAATGCACAGATTGGCATTGACGGGTTGGCACAGTGCCTGCGATACCTCCACGGTGCTGGTGGAGGAATACAATGCCGGCGATGAATGTCGGTGGGTTGGGGGCTGTTGTGGATTGTCAGCGGAAGGGCATGGTGGGGTGGAAAGCCAGTGAGCATTCCTGTGGGGGAGGGGTTGGTGGAGATGGGCTGGAAATCTGGCAAGGATTCCCAGGGGATGGTGGGGTGGAATGTTGGTGAGGATTGCTGTGTTGCTGGGGGGTTGGTGGCGATGGGGTGGGAATCTGGCGAGCATTGCTCGGGGATGGTGAGGTGAAATGTTGGTGAGGATTGTCGGGGGTGGGTGGTGTTGGTGGTGGAAGAGCCCCAGATACCTCCATGATAGGGTCTGGGGATCATTTGGCTGAAACATAGGACATAGAACATAGAACAGTACAGCACAGAACAGGCCCTTCGGCCCTCGATGTTGCGCCGAGCAATGATCACCCCCCCTCCCCCCCTTAACCTTACTTTTTAGGACACTACGGGCAATTTATCATGGCCAATCCACCTAACCCGCACATCTTTGGACTGTGGGAGGAAACCGGAGCACCCGGAGGAAACCCACGCACACACGGGGAGGACATGCAGACTTCGCACAGACAGTGACCCAGCCGGGAACCGAACCTGGGACCTGGGACCCTGGAGCTGTGAAGCATTTATGCTAACCACTATGCTACCGTGCTGCATGGTGCTGCATTGATTGGGGTACCCTTTAAATATGGGGCCCTGATCTCTATGGAACCGGTTGCCTGCTCTGTCAGGCCCTGACCCGCCAGAGTGACAGTGTAAACTACACCCATTGATTTTTCTCTCTAAGAGGCTCAATATTTGGAGAGAAATCTGGTCTGTGCAGCTGGAGAGTTACACACCAGTTTACCAAAAACACCCTTACCAAATTCTGGTTAGATTCCACCCATGGAGTAAATCTGTAATATTTGCCCCCCCCCCCCCCCCCCAAGGAGTGCAGCATACAGTCCAGAAAAGTTGTAAAAAGTGTAATCACTGAAGTATTAATATTTCAGCTCCTCAGACCATTTATGAGGATTCTTTTGGAATAACTTCTATTTTTCTGCAGCTGGGGAGCACTCAGTTCCCAGGGGCAAATAAGTGGAGAAAGCAGCAGAGGCCAGTGATGACAAGGGTCCCTCCACTTAATGCCTGCGAGGTTTGAACTCCAACAACCACAACCATCTTCCTTTGTGCTAGGAATGACTGCAACCTGTGGAGAGTTTTCCCCAATTGCCTTTGATTCCAGTTTTGCGAGGGCTCCTTGAGGCCACATTCGGTCAAATGGTGCCTTGATGCCAAGGGCAGTCACGCTCACCTCACCTCTTGAGTTCAACTCTTTTGCCATAGATCATAGAATTTACAGTGCAGAAGGAGGCCATTCGGCCCATCGAGTCTGCACCGGCTCCTGGAAAGAGCACCCTACCCAAGGTTAACACCTCCACCCTATCCCCATAACCCAGTAACCCCACCCAACACCAAGGGCAATTTTGGACACTAAGGGCAATTTATCATGTCCAATCCACCTAACTTGCACATCTTTGGACTGTGGGAGGAAACCGAAGCACCCGGAGGAAACCCACGCACACACGGGGAGGACGTGCAGACTCCGCACAGACAGTGACCCAAGCCGGAATTGAACCTGGGACCCTGGAGCTGTTAAGCGATTGTGCTATCCACAATGCTACTGTGCTGCCATGTTTAGACCAAGGCGGTGATGTGATCATTGCAGTGATCTCTGTATATGTTAATACATGATTAGCTAATGTGCAATCAGATGATCACTAGATGGCAATACTAACAGGAACTATATAAGGAGTTTCCCGCTCTTTCTTAGTGTTAGTGTATGGCAGTTAGAGGATAGACGTGACCAGCTCAGTGTGTAGTGTATTATATTAATTGTTAATTTAATCTAATCTTAGTTAATTCTATTACTAGTCAAAAGTATTGAAGTAAAATAACTCGCAAGTATATTATTTTGTTACTCAATAAATAATTTGTCACCAAATGGAAGACTTCCACTGTTTATCATCAAGTTAAATACAACCCGGCAAGACAAATGAGTAATATATATATTACACCTCTGTAATATAACAATCATGAGCTGAGTGACCTTGGCAGAATCCAAACTGAGCAGCAGGGAGCAGCTTATTGCTGAGTAAGTGCAGCTTGATTGCACTATGGACAACCCCTCCCATCAATTTGCTGATCATAGAGAGGAGACGGATGGAGTGGTAATTGGTTGGGTTGCATTTGTCCTGTTTTTGTGTGCACAGGATATGCCTGGGCAATTTTTCACATTGTCCTCTGGATGACAGTGTTGTAGCAAGGGGGGATTCGTCATTCCAAAGAGACACCGCTACACAAGTGTGGCAAGTGGGGCGGGAGGGGAGGTGGGAGGGGGAAGCTGGTGGGAAGTGAAAAAACAGCTCTATCATCTCGACTTCCTTCCCCAATGCTACCAGATGTTCAAGAAGAAGCTGGCTTTAACCTTTGCACCACAGCCTGTCCAGATCAATAGGATGTTAGCAAGGCTCGTGTGCCACTGGGAGTCCAGCTAGAAATCAAGGACTAAAATTTTCATGAGGCCCATTTGTGGGCAGAGGGAGAACAATTTGCAATTTCCCCGCACCCAAGCATGATGATGCAAGTAGCATGTAAAGATTATGCTGCCTGTTCGTCACCATGATTGTAGTCTGCAGTCCAGTGCTAAACGTGCTGCTGGCTATCTATGTGCAAGACAAGGGGTCTAGGTTCATACAAGGCTAGAAAAGGTTAAAGCTAGCATGCACTACTTAAAAAGTCAGTCTGCATTCCTTAAAGGGCCGCTGCAAGGGCTGGAACAGTTTGTGGAAGGATTTCTCAGAAGGAAGAAAGAGGGGCAATGGAGCCGGAGGCCAGGCAGAGGAATTCTAGCTTATCCTGTGCAGCTCTGTAAGCCCTAGTGATGGAGAAGGAAAGGGACCATCTTTCCATAGGGGACCAAAGCCTCTCCAGCCAGATACTTTGAAATAAATGGGAGATCAATGAGGGGACTTGATTAAAATTCAATGACATCACATGAGCGTTTCAGGCCAGTGAATGCATCTTCAAAAGCTGCCTCCTTCACCAGAATCACAATTTCACACACTGTTCAATGCAGTACACCCATCAACAATCTCTAGCAATCAAGACTCGCATGACCAATATCTATCTGCTGCATCTCATCCTCATGGACTTGCAATTGTATAACCCTCACATTCACATCGCGTAGCTTTTACACACAGCTATTCAGGTATAACACACACATCACCCAAACACACTGCAACGCATTCACCCTCTCTGCACTTTCACAGGATATGGTGTCACATAACAAGGGAGAGCAACAAATAACTAGCCCCTTGGAGGAGATGGGATTCTGTATTATTTGCAGAGCAATTATGGAGGTTACTGGAACAGACCTCACTGAAACCATCCAGGATAAGTTATTTTTCTGCCTTATGCATCATGTGAAATTCTATTTCACCCTTATTGTGCAATCTGGTATGAAATATAAGCTGCAGATTGTGTGACCATAAACCTCTTGATTTCTGCCCAACTGCCCTTGCTTCCCTCACCAAAACCCTCCCCTTCTCCCTTGATATCTGGGCAGCCAGTGGTGCTTGGCAATGAAAGGCAAGAAGAGTACACACGAGGAAGAAACACTATCACTTGGCCTGACAGTCGCAGACACCTGTTCAGCTACTGGCACAGTTTATACTTTAGAAGGCAATATAGACAGGGAAGCTGCATTTGGTGAATCACCTGACATGAGTGGGCTGCAGCAAGGCCAGGGGAAAGGATACTCCATATGCCAGCTCCTCCACAGGTGAGATGAGTTTTGCTGCAGGGGTTCCACAGGGCTTCAATATGCCAACATTCAGAAAATGAAGGATGTACATGCACACCATAACGCTTGATGCATTGGCAAGCCTGCCACAGAACCTATTGTCAAGTCAAGCAACATGGAGGAGTCTGACTTCTGACGTCCAACTTGGCACAGAGCTTCACCAGGAATTTGGAGCCAATCCTTTCCAGTGTAGAAATGATGATTAACTCCACAACAGCATTTGTGGACCTAGCCATGATTAGTATCCGATGGCCAATGTCACAGCCTCTATTGTTGCACAGGCAGAAGCCATCTAACATCTGAGAGTGGCAATGGAAACAAAGACAAGAGGCCATGAGATCAATGCTTGCTGCTATGTAAGGCCAAATCTCACCTTTCACCATAGCTCCAGATACCCATGTTAAGAGGAGCTTGCACTGTGTCACAGCAGTCCAGTAACCTGTGCTCCAGCAGATTACTAGGACTGTTGGTGTATCAGAAAAGAGGTGGCTGTTCCTGGTAGACAAACCTGCCGTCCTCTCTCAGATGCAGCATTCATTTTGTGTTCAGGTCCAATTGTTTAATGACCATTAACAAGTTCCAGTTAAGTAAAGTCCAGTGTCATCACTGGGTTTATTTAATTTATTGGTAATCATTTTTATGCCAATCTGGAACTATCTGGTACAATATGTATTTTTGATAACTGTTTTCGTTTGTCACTTCAAATGACTCTGTAACAGATCTAAAGTGTTATACCGCTCTGATGCTGCAATTAGACAGAAGCTAAGTTTGGAGGAGTCAGCCTTTACCTGTTCTGTATCAGTATGTATCACGGTAGCATGGTGGTTAGCACAATTGCTTCACAGCTCCAGGGTCCCAAGTTTGATTCCCGGCTTGGGTCACTGTCTGTGTGGAATCTGCACATTCTCCCTGCATGTGCGTGGGTTTCCTCCAGGTGCTCCGGTTTCCTCCCACAGGTTAGGTGGATTGGCCATGCTAAATTGCCCTTAGTGTCCAAAATTGCCCTTCGTGTTGGGTGGGGTTACTGGGTTATGGGGATAGGGTGGAGGTCTGGGCTTGGGTAAGGTGCTCTTTCAAAGAGCCGGTGCAGACTCGATTGGCCGAATGGCCTCCTTCTTGCACTGTAAATTCTATGATTCTGCTGGATGATTTCACTGTTCAAGAGATTGTAGTGTCAGAATGTCACACATGCACAATTTTGGTTTGCTGAAGTCCAGTAACAACACGGCATCGATATAATTAATTTTTCTTTAAAAATACAACTGGTCTTGATTGTTCACTCGGACTGAGAGCGAGAGAAACCTTGGAACAGGTGTTCAGAATTCAGTGTCAAATGCTGCATCAAAAGCACAGCTGTTTTCACTCGATATGGGTATGCAAAGGCACTCCTGTAGTGCTTTAGGGACCGGTTCTATGACAAAAAGATTCTTGAGATCACAGAGAAACACACACAGAGAATGGAATCAGCGGGGTGAGCAGTAAGCCTACCTGCTGCTTCGATGTTTGCTTCAGGCCCATGTGGGGCTGGTTTCTGGACTGTGGAATAAAGAAATGCGAGTCAATTCAATTCAAAGAACACTCAAAAAGAATGAAAGGTTCCAGCAGGGTCTGAAACTACAGGCAAGCTGTTAATGGCTATCGGACCTGCTTTCAGCTCTGCTGTTTGATCTTACTGACATCAGGAAGAGCTGCTAAAAAAGTCCAATAAAGACAATAAAATTGCATTTTTTTTTTTAAAGTCCTGACGAGCTGGCAATGTTTTATATATTCACTATAAATACAGCAACTCGGTACCTATCCCACAATTCCTAGTTAGGCACTAATGATAAGGCTTGCAATAGTAAAACTGTCATCTCTTCAATTTAATTGGATAGTGTATACAGTAAAATGATGGCATGTGAAAAGGGGATTATAAATGAGATCCTGTGTTTCTCTGATTAATGTAGGATCCATTTAGAGAAATATTTAACCGAGGCAAAGCATAAAAGTCATTCGCAGGACTATAATAGTCATTTTTGATCACAGGTGATGGGGAATGATATTTAAAGGATCCTCAGCTGCAGCAATACCTGGCCTGTATCACGTTATATTCAGATACAACTCATTGTAGATCAGTTGACTTCAGTATCAGCATATTTCTAATGCAGAGGAGGCACCGAAAACAATCTGCTTTCAATCAAACAAAACACAGGGCATGATTTAACCATCACATTGCGGATGGCGTGGGTCTGGGTGTGCCGGTTAAATAGCGGGAAAGGCCAAAATTGAGATTCGCGTCAGGTGTGAATCTGTTTGCTGTGTAACCGACCCAGTCCCAATTGCAAGTTCTAGATCTCACCAAAGTATGGCAAGCATATTTACATTCATTTCCATCTCGTTCGTGAGATTGAAGTTGGATGTAACGGCCTCCTGGGAATTAATTGGCTCCCCAGTGAGAAATCACGCAGGCGTGGATTAGGACTCCTTTTATAAAACGTGAAGGTGGCGCAATGGCTGCCAAGAGAACCGAGGAGGTGGGTAACCATTTCCATTTTCCGCATGCAGCTCAAGGGTACAGGAGCAACTGCCCCAGTGCTGGAGGGGGAGGGGGGGGGGGGGGTGTTGGACTTGGCCGAGGGGCTGAAGGTTACTTTAACTCCCTTTGACTTGTGAGCAGTCTCAAGATTCACAGCTGTAGGTAATTGCTAAAAGGAATTGGCCTTGTTAGCTGTGAGAGCACTTCACAGTTCCAGGTTGTGTTTGCTGCTTGCTCCTGCTGGTGGCTGCAGATGCCTGGAGGTTGCTGTTGCTGTTTCCTTCCTTTTCTGCAGCCGGAAAGAAGGAAAGGTTTGTCTAACATACCTGGGTCCTGGAATACCGGGCTCGAGGACGTACGAGTCCAGAAGGCAATCCGGTTTGAAGCAAGAAGACACTGCCATACCCGATGCGAGACATTGATCTGTATGGGCCACCTGATGATGCTGTTGAAGAAATGCTTTTGTAGACTGTTGATGTATTTGTTGCTGGTGTGTTGAGTGATGCATGTTGGTGTGGTGAGTGTTGCATGTAACTTTCACATTACAAGGGGTTAAGCTCGTTGGAAGTCAAGAATGTTCAACTGCATCTTGAGCGCCGATGGAATATGTGGATGCCAGGATCTGGTGGCAGTGAAGGTTCATTCCAGGGGTCTAGAGGGGATTTGTGCAGCATTTCACAAGCTACAGCCCACAAGTGCATCCATCAGGTCATGGATGTCTGGTGTCCAGGCATCAGAGTTTAGCAACTTTGAGCTAACTCAACTGACTAAGCCTACCAAGGAGGACACACAAGTGGAGACAGAGGATGGAGAACAGGTGGAGGGCAGGAAGGGTCCGGCCTGCCTGGAGGACCAGGGAGGCCCTCATCCTCACTCACGTCTCATCGGGCGGAGTTTTGTCTGACAGCTCCCTCCCCATTCCCCTGTTTTCCCCGTTCCCCTCTTTCCTCCCATACCTCTCCTTCCTGCACTCTCTGCCATTTCCCAACCACCTTAATGCCCCTCCCCCCGACCATGATTACCCTGTCCCACCCTCCCAGGGTCTGTGTAATATCACTGCAGGGTGATGTCGGCACTGTCAGTGGGTCACTATACAAAGCAGAAAAATGATGATCACTTGAAGTGAGGTAAGCTCAGGGAGTCCTCAGTCTGACTCCCTGCTGACAGCGCGTTCACACCCACCCTCTGAACACGGTCTACATCGGTGGCTTTTGATCTTGAACCACTGTGCCCGAGGGGGTGGTGGATGTGGAGTTTGCATTTCTCCCCGTGTCTGCTTGGGCTACCTCTGGGTGCTCCAGTTTCCTCCCACAGTACAGGTTAGGGTAGAGAAGGCCATGCCAAATTACCCCTTAGTCTTAGGTTAACGGGTTATTGGGATAGGGCAGGGAAATAGACTTAGGTGCATTGCTCTTTCAGAGGGTTGGGCAAACTCGATGGGTTGAATGGCCTCCTTCTGTGCTGCGCGGATTCTGTTCAGGCAGGCCTGCTGTGAAGATTAACGTGACAGAAGTATCACATGTATCAGGTGTAATATGTTTTAATTGTGGACATTTGATATTTCCATTCGCCCCGACACTGGCCCCTAGTGCCCACTCTGTGTTCCTCAATCTTCTTGATCTAGTGCTATGTCTAGTTGTGTCCCCAGAATGCACATCAGTGGTGGAGGCAACCTGATGCTTTTCGTGCCCTGTGGCCTTTGATCCCCTTGGCGGACATCCTCTGGAGGGCCTACAGCCAAAGTCCCTGCCCAACTTACCAGTGTCACTGGCTTCGCTGTGCCACCCTGTTCTACCCGCTGTCCTTGAGATCCACCTGCGTCATGAGGGGGGACTCAGAAGAACTGGAGACCACCATTGTCTGCTTGGTGGCAGGCCCCGGGTTGGCCTCCAATGTTACCTCCTCCTTGAGGGTGCCTGCAGAGCCCTGGGCATTCCCATGAGATTGGGGGGGGGGGGGGGAGTTGCAGATAGAGTGAGCTCCAGACGCCACTACGTCATCTGGCTTTGCCAGTCCTGGTGGCTCCTCAATGTCTACACCATGGGATTGACGCTCTCGGTAACAAGGCCACGCTCTGCAGTGCCTCAACAATGTCCACCTGCATATTGGACATGTCCCTCAATGACTGGGACATGATGTCAAGGCCCTCAGCCATGGTCATCACAGACTGAGCCATGACTTGGACACGACTACTCAAGACGCGGTTGCCACCCAAGCAGTGTTGGCCTCGGTGCCGCACATTTTCGGCATCATCTCCTGTGCCATAGTCTTTGAGACTCCACCAATCGGCTGTGAACTTACTGGAATGTCACTGACAGCTCCGGATGGCCCGTCCCCATCAGATGGAGATCCTGCGAGAGAATGGACATGTGGTCAGTGAGAGGGAAGGATCGTTTTGTCTGACATGAACAGTTCACTTGAGACAGGTCTTCTGGGTGACGGGGCAGTGAATCCTCACCTCTGCATGCACACCAACCTCACTGTCGGTGACTTCTCTCCTTGGATAACCCCGCGATTTCCAGGACCTGTTCCTCCTCCGGAGTGAGGACTTGAATCTCTGGTCCTCCGCTCCACGTCTTGGCCCTTTCTTGCTTATTATGAGCTATCTACTCCCGCAGGGACAAGGTGAGGACATTGTGAGTCGCATGCCTGATGGATCAGGTGGTCTCCAACAGGTGGCATGTGTAGGCACCTCACCTGGACATGAAGGGATTTTGCTAGTGGGTACCAGGGGTGCTGAGGAACAAGTGTGAAGATCGGATTTGGGGACGGTGCAAAGTGCCAGCCAGTGATTTGTGGGGTGGATTAGGAATTTGAGGGGTGGCAGGCAGACCCGATGCCAGGAGAGAGATGGTAACGTACATTTGCAGCTCGGTGGTGGTCGTTGGTCTTCTTCCGACATTGGACAGTGGTCCTCCTGGTCATGCTGCCCGCACTGACAGCCGCTGTCACTACCTCCCAGGTGGATTGGTGACCCCGCTGCTGGGCCTCCGACCCTCTCAGGGGAATAAGGGGCGGGATTCTCTGACCCCCTGCCGGGCCGGAGAATCGGCGAGGGGGCGGCGTGGATCCCGCCCCCGTCGGCTGCCAAATTCTCCGGGCACGGGGTTTTGGCGGGGGCTGGAATCGCGCCACACCAGTCGGTGGCGCTGGCAGCGCCCCCCCCCCCCCCCCCCCGGCGATTCTCCGGCCCGCGCTGGGCCGAGCGGCTGCCTGTTTTAGGCCGGTCCCGCCAGCGTAAATCATTCCTGGTAATTACCAGTGGGACCAGGCTCTGCGGGCGGCCTCCGGGGTCCGCGGTGGGATCTGGCCCCGGGGGGGTGCCCCCATGGTTGCCTGCCCGGCAATCGGGGCCCTCCGATCTGCGTGCGGGCCTGTGCCGTGGGGGCACTCTTTCCCTCTGCACCTGCTGCTGTCAACCTCTGCCATGGCCGGTGTGGAGACGAACCCCTCTGCGCATGTGCTGGGATGACGCCAGCACACGCTGGCGCTGCCACACATGCACCAACTAGCGCTGGCCGGCGGAGGCCCTTCGGCACCGGTTGGCGTGGTGCCAACCCCGCCGGCGCCAGCCTAGCCCCGGAAGGTGCGGAGGATTCCGCACCTTCAGGGCGGCCCGACGCTGGAGCGGTTCACGCCACTCCTCGGCGCCGGGTCCACCCGCCCGCCGGGTCGGGGAGAATCCTGCCCAAGGTGTCCCGTCTCGCATCAACAGCATCAAGAACTCTGGCCAGGACGTCTTCCCCAAAATGAGGAGCAGGTCTGTGCGCTGCCATGGTTGTGTGTGTGACTGGGAGTGAGTGGTGAGGGAGCGTTTAAAAGCAGCACCCCCTTGGTTAATGGCGAGCTGCTGAAGTGCGAGTCTGGTGAATGGTGAGATGGTGAAAAGCTCGTGGGGGCTCATTTATGGCACTAAGTGCCGTTAAATACGGGCCACAATCTCGCCAACACAGCCGTCGAGAAACACCCCGCCAATCGTGTCCAAATTGACACCTAGAAATGTTTCCATTAAATCACACGCAACATCTCTGCTGCAGAATCCAGCATGCTGATCAGGAAGGAGCCCGGTAGGGAGTTTGACCACGGAGAGAATTTCCCTTGTACAATGCTGCTCTCAAACAAGTGATATATTTACATAATGATTGCGGGAATGTGAGAACTCACAACGTATATACAGCTCTCGGTTTCTTATATTATCCCTCTCTTTTCTACCCTGTGGGTCTGTTTGAGGCACAGCCAGAGAGTGGCCATCGAATCTCTTCTTTGGAGAAGTCAGTATTCTTGGCAGTAGAAGAGTCTGGTACACACAGGATTAATGTGGGTCTGAGTACTGTACCGCCCACATGGTGATGTAAGAATGTGCATGGCCCAGAGCTAGACTCCATATGGTGTTGGCCAGAGAGGTGGTAAGACCTAGGATGCAGATAACTGTATACCTGCACCTCTGTAGTTGTATATAATTACATATCGTTAATGAAGACTTGCTGTTAACACACTGAAGATTACAAAGACTTCTTTAACAGACTCATTCTGCAACCAACACTATCCCACCATGATGACAGTTCCAGTTCAAAAACCCCTCATCCTCACAAAAACGCTGAAAGATGAAGAAAAAATACATCATATGTGGATTCTGAACTGAAAGAAGGTCCCAAATGAAGCTGCACATGCTGAAAAAATTTCAAAGATTTTTCATAGAATTTAAAGTGTAGAAGGAGGCCTTTTGGCCCACTGACCCTTGCAAAGAGCACCCTACTTAAGCCAAGGCTTCCACCCTATCCCCGTAACCCAGTAACCCAACCTAACCTCTTGGACACTAAGGGGCAGTTTAGCATGTCCAATCCACCTAACCTGCACATCTTTGGACTGTGGGAGGAAACCCACGCAGACAGGGGGAAAAAGTGCAAACTCCACACTATCACCCGAGGTTGGAATTGAACCTGGGACCCTGAAGCTGTGAGGCAGCAGTGCTAACCACTGTGCCACCGTTCCACCCAGTTGTCAGATAAAGCTTCAGGACGAAGAGCGTGGATGTTAAAGGCCAATGTTTTACTGCAGCAAAAGACTCCGTACAATCTCCCTTGGAAGTTCAACTTCAGCAAGCAGAGTTCATAGGCTGCAATGGTGAGCAACAATCTTTTATTTCCCTGGCTGCAGCCAATCCCTTATACTAATTCAGTCAGAAGTGGCATTTGAACAAAACCTGTTGCTAATTCCGATCCCTGACTCCAAGCCTCAACACCTGGTCTCCAAAGGAAAAGAAAACTCAGTCACTTGGAAACCTAGTGACCGTCTGAATTCTTAAACTGCAAGCCTGCCATTCATTTAAATACCTCGTTACTCACAAGTCTACATCATTGATTAAATCATGTCAGCAGCCAGCCACCTTGTGCAGACATTGCTGAGAATTATTTCTCCTGAAGTGCGCTGCCACCATTTTGCACAACCCACCAAAACCAGCAAGCAGGGAAAATCCATTGCTCTGCAGTGAACGGCGACACCATTTTGGAAGTCTGCAAATTCTTAAAGTTGCACCCACATTTGATGTACCATCAATTGAACGCGAGACGAGTTGCTGAACAAAAGTATGGCTTTAATCTACTAGATGTTAGCCCTGCGGTCGATTACAGTAGAAGGACGACCGCCGGGAGTACTGGGTATTTATACCCCGCCTCGCCTCTCGACCAATCGGGGAGTCGTCACATGACTGGTCTCAACCAACCGGTCGAGAGGCACATGACCGACCAGGGCCAATGGTAAGCTGATGTTCTGCACCAATGGCAGGCAGCTATGCTAATCATACCACCACAACATTTTAAAAATTCTTTAACATGGATCAAAAAATCTCACCTACCAGAGCAGTTTGGACCAACCCCAGGTTCAAATCCAAGAAGACACTTGGCATTCTTCAGAAGCAACTTTTCACACTACTTGAGCACATCAGGTCTCATTAAAAAAATTCAGAGGCACCAGATTATTGCTTTTTATTCCTGGTTTGGTGATCTTTTCAATCACACTGTCTTGATGCAAGGTATTAATGAATCTAACAACCAGTCTCAAGGAACTGTTAATAGCCTTTGATGAATATTTAATCTTCAAGTTGAGGAGAGTTTTGAGCTTTAAAAAAGGCGTTTAAAAACCCCAGCAAAAGAAAAAAGAAAAATACAGCACCTCATCAAACCACACAAGGGCAACAGAGCGGCACAGAACTCTCCAGAAGCCCCAGTGATATATCTTCATGTGAAGGGCGAGGCAGAAGTCCCAAATTATTTCCTTTTTAGAAGATTTGAACACATCTACCCCTCACTATCCAAGCAGCTGATAGTGAAGGACAGGCAAAAAGCCCTGTGCGAGGCCAAGCAAGAATGAAATGAAATGAAATGAAAATCGCTTATTGTCACGAGTAGGCTTCAATGAAGTTACTGTGAAAAGCCCCTAGTCGCCACATTCCGGCGCCTGTTCGGGGAGGCTGGAACGGGAATCGAACCGTGCTGCTGGCCTGCTTGGTCTGCTTTAAAAGCCAGCGATTTAGCCTTGTGAGCTAAACCAGCCCCTCAAACACAGGATTTCAATCAGAGAATGTTTGCAACAAAGCTGAGTTACAACAACTCAGCTTGAAGGATAGCCAAGCAGGACAGCAGACAAGAAAGGCACTCAGAGGTATTGCCTTGAAAGATTCTTCGATTAACCAATATGTGCCCTTGAAAAAACATGAGGTGTTGGAAAAGACGTTGATTTCTATTTCTGAAAAAGCTACGTTGGAGCTATCAGCAATGAATAAGCAATACACTGACATGCAGTGAGAAGATGAGCTAAACAAGAAAATAAACAGTGGAAAGAGCAGTTATTATCCCTCAGGATCAGATTCAAAAACAGACTGTTACCCTTCAGCAACATTACAGAATAAAGAATACTTTAAGCAGAATGGCAGAACAAACTCAATCGGCTGAATAATACGCTCCGAGAGTTCGAGCATTCGTTACCCGCGCCAATGTGTTATCGGCGCGATAATTTCACCTCACATTCCTGACATCATCATACCCAGTTCTGGATAATACAGCTGGTGGACAGGGTTAGAAATCAAATTTAATTAAAGTAGCTTGTTAGCAATGGGGGGCACGGTATCACAGTGGTTAGCACACTTGTTTCACAGCTCCAGCGTCCCAGGTTCGATTCCCGGCTTGGCTCACTGTCTGCGGAGTTTGCACTTTCTCCCCATGTGCGCGTGGGTTTCCTCTGAGTGCTCCAGTATCCTCCCACAGTCCAAAAATATGCAGGTTAGGTCGATTGGACACGCTAAATTGCCCTTAGTGTCCAAAAAGGATTGGGTTGGGTGGGGTTACTGGGTTACGGGGATAGGGTGGGGGTGTGGGCTTAGGTAGGGAGCTCTTTCCAAGGGCAGGTGCAGACTTGATGGGCCAAATGGCCTCCTCTGTACTGTAAATTCTATGATTCTATGAAGCAATTGACTGAAAAAAATATAGTGCCTGCAATAAAATGCTTGCAGAGTCTGTTTGATGCCAGGCGGTGCTCCTGTTTTTTTTATGAGGCAGCTTGTTCGGGTGGGTTTGAAAGGTTCCACTGAGTTCTGCAATTGAGCTCAGCAGTTCAGAGTTCTGTTACTGCTGGAAGTGCAAGAAACAGTTTCCATTTACAACTTTTCTTAATTAGAGACCTTTTTAATTCCTGCTGAGTGGTTCATTTGGACCTTATCTATCACTCTCGGCTTTAAACTTGCCAAATCATGAGCAAGGTGGTCTCTGGAGGAGATGCAGCCTCCAGTGAGGGGAAGGAAGCGATGGAGAGGAAGAAGGGCAGATTGAGAGGCACAGGATGCACTGGTGGTGAATGAATATATGAATATACAAACAAGGAGCTGGAGTGCCCCCTCAATCCTGCTCCATCATTGAATAAGATCAGGCTGATCTTTGATTTTATAAATGTTTTTATTGGGTTTTTGAATAAAGTACATATACCGTTATGTACACAAAATAGAATACATATATACATATATATATAGAAGAGAAGGGAACACGCACGAAAAACAAAACCATCAACAACAAAAAAAAAGTTTGAATAAAATAACTGGTAGGGTATTATGTGCTAGCTCAACAACAGCAGCTCTGTACAATTGGCAGTATTGTTTTTAGCACATAAGTAGGCATCTGTTTGTGGGGGTGGGGTAAACTGGGGGGGTACA
This sequence comes from Scyliorhinus canicula, assembly GCF_902713615.1. NCBI lineage: Eukaryota > Metazoa > Chordata > Chondrichthyes > Carcharhiniformes > Scyliorhinidae > Scyliorhinus > Scyliorhinus canicula. The sequence goes on along the minus strand of NC_052148.1, from coordinate 173,776,317 downwards.
TGTACATTTGGGCACCGGGGAAACAAATACAGAACAATTACAGAGGGCAATATGCGAATGGATCTGGTGTTGGTGTTGTCGCTTGCTTCTCCTGGACAGTTTTCGCTGCCGTTGTCGTCTCACGCTTCAGCCGTTCATCCCGACTTTCGCCCGGATTTTCCTTGTTCTCTGCTCCTGTCGATGCCAAGTTTGTTATTGTTTCCCGTGCCCTCCTTCTGTCTGTCATTCCCTTGCCTACCCCCCCCCCCCCCACCTCACTGGTCCCCCTCCTCTATTGTTCCCTGTCTCCTCCCTCTTCCACCCCTCCCCCCCCCCCCCCCCCCACCTTCTCCTGTGGTTGAGATCAGGCTGATCTGAATGTAACCTCCATTACACATTCCTCACTACCCCGATAACCTATCACAACCTCGTTATTCAAGATCGTATCTAGCTCGACCTTAAAAATTTTCAAACACTCTGCCCACACCGCCTTTTGAGGAAGAGAGTTCCAAAGACTCACGTTCCAGAGGGAAAAAATTGCCTCATCTCTGTCTTTAATGAGCCCCTTATTTTCATACCGTGACTCCTAGTTCCACATTCTCCCACAAGTGGAAACATCCTCTCCACATCTACCCCTCAGGATCGTAAAAGTTTCAATCATAAGACAACCCTTCCATTCCTGGTATTAGTCCAGTAAACCTGCAAGGCTGCATTCTTAGCCCCCAAGACTGTGTGGCAATATTTGGCTCCAACTCCATCTGTTTGCTGATGACATGACCGTAGTGGGTCAGATCTCAAACAATGATGAGTTAGAGCACAGGAGGGAATAGACAAGCTAGTGGTGTGGTGTAACGACAATAATCCCTTCTTTAACATCAGCAAAATTAAAGAGCTGGTCATTGATTTCAGGAAGTAAATTATCGTACACGCTCCTGTCTACATTAATGGTGCCGAAGTGAAGATGGTTGACAGCTTCAAACTCCTCAGTGTAAACATCACCAACAATCTGTCATGAACCACCCTTGTCGAAGCTACGACCAAGAAAGAACAACAGCACGTGTACTTGCTCAGGAAACTAAGGAAATTTGGCATTTCCATATTGACTCCGTCTACACCTCCCGCTGCCTTGGGAAAGCGGGCAGCATTATCAAAGATCCCTCCCACCTGGATTATTCCCTCAAACAAATTCTTCCATCAGGCAGGAGATACAAAAGTCTGAAAACATGCACTCAAAAACAGCTTAAAACAGGTTAAAAAACAGCTTCTTCCCCGCTGTTACCAGACACCTGAATGACCCTCTTATGGACTGATCTGATCTCTCCATGCATCTTCTCTACTGAGTGGCACTACACTCCGTATGCTTCACCCGATGTCTATGTCTATGTATTTACATTGTGTATCTAATATATGTCCCATGTTTTTCATGTATGGAATGATCTGTCTGGACTGTACGCAGAACAATACTTTTCACTGTGCCTCGGTACACATGACAATAAACCCAAATCCAATAGCATGGTGTTTCTCGGTGCAGCAGCCGCTGAGAAACATCCCACTAAATGTGCCCAAAACCAGATGTAGGGCGCAATTTAATGAAAAGGGAACAAAGTCCCAAAAAGAGCGTGTTAGCCGCGTGTTCCAGCACCAAGAAACACATGGCTATAAAACGCCACCCACGTTAGCTAGGGGCCTCAGTGGGGAATTCACAGCTGAGGTCGCACGTAGCCCTGTGCACTGAGGAGATCTGCTCGCCAAAACTCCTCAGTGCAGCGAGAGATTGGGACACCAGAGTGGCACTGCTAGGGTGCCAGGCTGGACTACCAGGGTGGCACCAGCAATTCTAGGGAGCCTCCGATACCCTGGTAGACCCCATTCCATCTGGTCTCCGTTTATGGAGACCAGAACTGAATGGCACTTGCCCGAGGTCGCCTAGGAAAAGGGGATAGATCCCAATGCCTCGAGTGCCTTTGGAATCTGCACATTCAAGTGAAACTAGCTGTCTCACTCTAATACGCAGATTTGCTAAAAAGTGGTCCAATGTCTCACGAGATTGCGTTCGATCTCGTGAGGCGTTGCGAGCCAGGTAGATCCTCGGAACGGGGTCTTTCAGCTTTTATTGGCGACGTTGCACCATGGCGAGCTGCTTTTCATTAGCCAGCCAGAAAAGTACAATCCTGCATAATCAAACACGAAAGAGTATTCAGACTCAAATTTCACCTTCAACCTTTCTTCTCTCTTTACAGAGCAGGCTTGTCAATTATCATTCCAGGTCCTGGAAAGTCCACAAGGGTCAGACCAACCTACTGTCCATGAGATCATCATCTCCAGTGGAAGTGGTACCAGAGAAGGACCAGCAGTCTGAAACGCCTCTAACCTTCAGATATGACGATGGTACCGCTGGTCGGCACAGCAAGCCCAGTGCAACTTCCAGCCAGCAGGTCACAACCACAAGGGATGCTGCAACCGGGGTGGCAGTGTCAAAACACTGACAATAAAAAAAACAGAGGTGAGCCTGCCACTCCGCCTTCTTCACATCACAGTGACACTCTTCCTCAGCCTCAGGAGGCTTCAAGGTGGCCCACAGGGAAAAATTAGGAGGAAAAGCAATGTGAGGAAAAGGAGGAAAAGTAGGAGGAAAAATAGTAGAAAATGGAGACAAATATCGTCTTCATCCACCCTGCAAGAAATGATCGAGAGGAACAGCAACATGCATAAGATTCCGCAACTTTCGGGCTGCTCGACGCCGGAGTGGTTCACGCCACTCTTGGCGCCATTACAGGCCGTCCCGCCAATTGTGGGACAATCCCGCACATAGGGTTTTAATCAGGAAGAATGACATTCCTATTGGTGCTTCCTGTGGGGCCAGGAATTTTCCAGTCTGGAAGAGAGCTGTATATTCACGAATGGATACAGGCATTGGTGCAGCTCCCTCCAACAGTGAAAAATGTAGATATTTAGAAAGTAAAGGAGCGATAATCTCTACTCTTTTCGCATTTAAATTGAGTTTAAGTGGGTTTGTAAAAGCTCAGGGCTACTTAAACAGGTTTAGAATTGCACACAAGTTTTATACTCCACGTGTTGTCTCCAGAAAGTTTCTTTCACTGTATTTTGTTTCAGTGTGAGATTGGACTGTAGCCTGGGTTTATACTTTTTAGTGTCGATGTAAAGTTGAAATCACTTTGATTCCAAACTTGCAGTGTAAATACAGCCTGAGTTATTAATGAAAAAAATGGGTGAGGCTCTGTGACTCCGAGTGAAACACAAAACAGTGACTTTCAATGCCGCAGGGTTGTCTAATTAAATGGAAAATGGAACAGACAGACACTGGTCATAATTCTGTTACCCATTTCACTAAAAACCCTGATTAAATGATCTTGCACTCCGCAACTTTGAAAACTAGCGTGTACTTGCAAATTAAAGTCTGCTGCAAATTATAAGGTGCTACTGAAAGCATGTTTGCTTTGGGAGATGGTGTCAACCCAGCATTTAATTAAAAGTTAAGTCGCACTTCAAGGCTAATTACCTGACAGACTAACAGGTTTATAACGATGTTGAAACAGAACAGGCAGTACTTTAATTTTCAATAACTTTCCTATTTTGTGAATCACCCTTTCATCATCCGTCTCACTTATTTCCTACATGCATGAAGGCAGACTTGTAGCCGGTTTTCAGAGGTAGTGTCGGTCGTCTCTTTCAGCTGTTTTATTTGTTAGGAACTCAGATTAATACTGCTGTGGTTGTGTAAACAGACACTTTCTATTTATGTGAGTACCACTGACTGCTGGGGTGCCGGTCTTTTGTTCAGACGGTGATGGAGTCTCCATTGAATCAATGGATGAGTCTTGGTTGATGTTACGGCCCCCTGGGCTCGTGCACAGTCAATTCCAGTCCCACTTGACCCAGAGTTCCAATACAATTGAAATCAGTAAATAATTCTTAGAAAAGCACAAAGGGTGGGATTCCCCGGTCTCTGAAACCAAAATCGCGTTTGCGCCAAAAGCAGGGGCGGCGCCGCTTTTGCGATGCTCCACCCCCTCCAAAACTGCGTACACTGTGAGTACGCCGCACGCCGTATGGACGGCCTCAGGACGTCACATGAGACCCTCCCCGATGCTCCACCCCCGATGGCCTGAGTTCCCGACAGCGTGGGTCACTCATGCTATTTATTTTCGTGAACCCGGCATGGCAGCTGCGGACTGGGTCCAGTGCCGCCACAGTCGGGGGAGGGGGGGGAGCCATTCCATGGGCAGGGGGTGCTTTGGTGGGTGCTGGAGGCACTGGTGATGGGGTGGTCCGGGGCTGGCAAGTCTGGCCAAAGGGGGGCATTATTTGGCAGGCCGGGTCTGCGCGCTACTGGTCCCATATTGCACGGCGCGGCTGCTGCAGGCTGGGGGCTTTACGCTGCATGCCTGCTAGCCCCCCACCAGACAGAGGATCGTGCAGCTTTTGCACCATTTTTTCGGGCGTAAAACACCACTGTTCCCACGCCGGCATCAGCACTTTGTCTGCAAGTCAGAGAATCCAGCCCAAAGTCTTTAGCTTTTGGCTGCCCAATATCTACAGTCACCAGGTTTGTAAATTTAATCATAATTAATTTTATTGATAACAATAACTATGATTAACTATACAGAAAATACAACAGATTAACTATTATCTAATTCCTCACACCCCCACTTAAACTGGCCCACCTTCTACACACACAAGGCAGACAAACACAGCGGGGAAAAGAGGGGTGTAAAATAATAAGTAAAAGGATGAGAGTATTTGTTTAAGGTGATTGTCTTCCAGCACACCTTCCTTCAATTTAGGTTTTCAGTTTGAGGGTTCTGTCTTCCGTCTGTAATGGTTTTCACTGTAGGTTCATTCAGGTCTCTGCAGTTTCAGAGGTATAGCAGCTTTGCAGTAGTTCTGGAGAAATCAAGGGAGAAACAAAGAGAGTAGCTTCTTTCCTTTGAGTATCCAGGACTCAACTGTCCTTGGTTCTCTGCAAAAAAAATCATCCCACTCAGGCAGCATCCATTCGCTGCCTGTAACAGGGCAGAAGGTGGCCATTTGGACAATTCATTGGCCACCAGCCATCCAGTCGAACCGAGTCCCACCGATCTCTCAGGTGCTGAAAAGTCTGCGTTATGCTGTCTGAAGGCTAGCACAATGTACTGTTTTGTAACTTTTGAATTCTTCACTTCCCCTGCTCGACTTAAAGATATATGTCCATTAAGCATCCATGGATCAAAATGATAACAAAAGAAGTATGAAAGGGGAAATGAGGGAACCAACAGGAAGGATCCTTACAGTCGTTATGAATGTGTTGATGGGAGACTGTGGCGACCACCGGAGACTCAGCAATAATGTATTCCCACACTTTTATTAGTCTTTCATGTTTGCGATGTAATTAACATTGTTACACTTCTGTTACACTTCTGATAAATGCTTTAATTCAGTGTGCTACCATGTTTGTGCTGTGATTAAATTGCATCAATAAGCAAGAATTCATTGTCAGCTAGACCAACTCAGTAACTCCTCCCAGAGCTTTGGCTTCAATTTTAAGTTGTTAAGAATTATTTGTATTTCTTCACCTTCTCATTGGACTCATTTCAGACCAACAGGGAAAAAGGAGAATTTTGGAATGGTGTTGGTTGCAGAACGCGCCTGTGGAATAAGTCTTCATAGTCAAGTCTGACAGCATCTGTAGAGAGAGGAAGAAGCAAATTTTTGAGTCTGGACGACTCTCCATCAAAGCCAAAGGGCATGGTTTAATGGAAAAGTGGTAGCGAGTGAGAACTGCCGTGAGCTTCCCAGTGCTCGACCCGATGAGGCCCTCACTGGTATCAAAAGTTAATAGATCCACTTAACTAGGCCCCATGGGTTTCATGCCGCAAATGATGGTCTTGCCGACTGATTCTCCGGGACTCTGCCTGCCAGCTCCCTGCTAACAAGGGGCAGCAGCACCTAAACCCATCCTGCAGAGCAAACCCCACACAACTCGCAGCCATGTCATTGAGGAGACCAGCTCCATGGTTCGAGGATGCTGACCTCGACAGATTGTTGGATGCGGTCGAGACCAGACAGGATTCCCTGTTCCACCGAGGGGTCAGAGGCTCAACCAGAGGGCAGCCATAGGGCAGCCAGAGGGCAGCCAGAGGGCAGCCAGTGCCATCTAGGAGGAGTTGGTAGTGACTGTCAGCGTAGGGGCGGCACCAGTTCCATAAGAAGATCAATGACCTCCACCGGGCCACAGGGCTGAGTTGGCAGCAGCCCCCTGGTGCCACCCCTGCCTGCTACCATGCCCCCCCCATGAGCATGCGCCTCGAACCACCCCTACCCAGCACTATACCATGCTCCGGCTTATCCATGTACACCAATGCTGCCCAGACCACCCACTGCCCCCCCATTCTCCCCTTCCCCACATCCTGCCCGATACTCCCCCTCTCCCCACATACTCCTCATCCCCCCATACTCTCCATCCACCCACATAGTCCACATTGCACCCCCACATCCTCCCCCCTCACAATGAATGTAGCATGCAGCTCACAATGCCCCCAGTCGCAGTGGGAGGTGTTGAGATGTCCAGTCGCAGATGGGAATTGCCAGGGTGCTTCAGAGCATGTCCCAGTCACTGAGGAGCATCGCAGATGCTGTCAGACATGCTGTCCTGTACTTTCTGTTCTTGTTTCGGATTCCAGCATCCACAGCTTTTATCTTCATAGTTACGTATTTATTAACTATATACAACTGCAGAGTAAAAGGTACAGATATGGAGCTATCTCCATTCTAGGTCTTACCACATTTCTGGCCAACACCACAAAAAGTCTAGGATTAGGCCCTGTGCCTTCTTACATCACCATGTGGGAGGTACTGTACTTTAACCATGTATTTACCAACCCTTTCCCAAAGCCTTTATCCCTTGGATATGGAGCTACTTTATTTTACTCCGAGTATTACATTAAGAACAAAGAACAAAGAAATTACAGCACAGGAACAGGCCCTTCAGCCCTCCAAGCCTGCACCAACCATGCTGCCCTTCCGGGGACCATAGCCCTCCATTCATGTATTGGTTAAGACACCCCTTAGAAGTCACTATCGTACATTGTTATAAGCTTTGTCGATTTATGGTATTGTTACAATCTTACATCATTATTGCTATGACAGTATTAGTATTAACAACATTCTCAATGCCCCCTTTCCCCCTTCAAGTCCTTGAAGTTGGAGGTTCAGGTGATCTGGAGGTTCTATAGCTTTCCATAATCTTATTCACCATTTTGTTGGGACAGCAGATTCTGTTGGTTCTGTTTCTTGCTGTTGGTTGGGAGGTTGGACTGGCATTTGGGTAAACTTTTATTCTTTTCTTCAATTGCTCTATGTTGAACCACGCCTGGTTGGTTTGGTTGTTGTGTTGATGCATTGTTGCTGTTACACTCGCTTGTTTCTTGCAAGCTGGACGGAGATGGTATTTGTCTACTTGGTGCTCCGCTTTCTTCTTTTTCCAATCCACCATGGCCAATCCACCAAACCTGCACATCTTTGGATTGTGGGAGGAAACTGGAGCACCCGGAGGAAACCCACGCAGACATGGGGAGAACGTGCAAACTCCACACAATCATCCAAGTCTGGAATTGAGCCCGGGTCTCTGGATCGGTGAGGCAGCAGTGCTAACTACTGTGCCACTGTGGTGCCCTTTTGGACTTTGGACCACCTGTGTGGGGCTGGGGTTTTGACTTGCACAGTTTACCAAAGTGTCCCTGCCTGTTAGCAGTGGAAGCATCAGGCTGTCTTCGCAGGACACCTTCCTGTGAAGGTGTGTTGCACCGTAGCGCTGGCATGTTCACTCTGCTGGGCAGTTCAGGAATTGCTTCCCCTGAGTTGGATTGTCCCTATATCTTTGTGACTGAGGGCTGGCTTCTACCCCCATGTTGTATTCTCTACCCTTAGTATTCTCCTGTGTTGTTCACATAGTTCAGACAGTCTAACTAGCTGCATTGCCTTGCCTGTAAGAAAGCCTGCAGCTTGCAGGTCTGCAGAGTTTTTGTTAAATGCTGTCTGATTGAACCATCAATTCACCAGACACGTGTTTCTGATGTGAATCTAGGCTTTAATTGACTTACTTCAGAGCCAGCCTGTTACCTGTCGATGAACTCGTAGTGAACTCAGGCTGACTCTGGACACGGGTATTTATACAGCTGCACTAGGGGGAGGAGTCATGGGCGGAGCCAAGGGTGGAGCCCAAGACAAGTTCCTGAGTGCTCCCAGCGCTACTCCCCCTAGTGGTAGGATAGCGCTACTGCGCTTACAAAGACAGTGTGAATTAACATATATACATATATATTACATTCACCACATTCACCCCCTGTAAAAAAATCAAGTCCGGCAGGAGTGGTGGTCTAGTCTATAAAGCCAGTCGGTCCGGTGGTCGAATTGTCCGCTGAGATCTGCGGAGCACCGGGGTTGCAGCCTCTTGCGGTGGCTGGATGGGTGTAGTGTGCTGGGGTACGATGGGGGACTCCAGGGAGGGTTGTATCCGAGCTTCATACTCTCCTGGTTCGACCGGGGACTGGGGGTGCTGGGGGCTGGCCGGCGCGGGGGCGCGGAACTGGTGGAGCGGGCTCGTGGGCTCGGGAGCGCGAGGGGGCGGCAGCATGGGGTGTAGGGTGAGAGGTCCTTCTGTGGGGGTAGAGGGGGCGCTGGATCCGGCGGGTGCCAGATCCCGGAGGGATACAGTGTCCTGACGGCCGTCAGGGAATTCGACGAATGCGTACTGGGGGTTTGAGTGGAGCAGACGCACCTTCTCAACAAGGGGGTCGGTTTTGTGCATCCTGACGTGTTTCCTCAGGAGTATTGGTTAGGTTGAATGGTTTGTTTCTGTGCCTTATCTATCCTATGTAAACCAAGCTACTCTGTAGATTTTCATGAGCTAATTATCTGAATTCAATACTGCTGTCTCCAATCATTATGAATGAATACCAGCTGCTCGCAACTTTCCCATTATTTTTAAACTGTTTCATAATTCTGTCAGAACCAGTTAGTAGCTAATATGAGCTGTCAGATAAAAACCTTTACCAACCAATATTAAATGAGGTGTTACCAGAGAAATCCTGTCACTGATTGTTTGGACTGCTCCTCATTTCTATCCTAATAGATCAATTATCAAATTCCCCTGTGGTGATATGCATCACTGTAAATACACAAGGGGTTAATGTAAATACACGTAGACTAGATAGACACTAGAGAGAGCACCAGAGACATGACACACAGACAGTCATCCAATAGGTCAGTATGATAGGACACGACCAATGGGTATCCACGACACACACAGAGGTGACACTACCACAGGAGGGCATTATACCAACCCATTATATAAGGACACAGCACGCATGATCTTCCTCTTTCCAGTGGAGACATTTAATGAGTACACAGGTGTGATGAACGGTATTAATAACTGCTGTAAACGGTACCTGACGTTTAATACCTTGCCCCTTTAAAATGCTTGGAACCCTGGGGGACTCCGCCTCTGGCTACGCCCCCAGGAAACGGTATGTAGGATAAGGTTCCATGTGGTGAGCACACTTCTCTCGGATGCCGTTCGGTTCTCTGTAGATTAAAGCCTTTTGATTACCGACTTCGCTCTCGCGTCGTAATTGAGGGTGCCTCAACAGGGTTGATTGAAACACATCACACCCACCACGTGGATTGTAGCAGACTGATTAGTCTGAGTAGCTATGCAGGATTAACGGGAGAGTCAAATCTAAGTGGCAGAATCGTTAACAGTTTAATAAATGTGTTAAAGCTATCTCCAAGTCTGAGCCTTCCTTTGTCAGAGAGCACATCAAGGAAGTAGCTTATGCTACGTCAAGAGCATAACAAAACATCCCCCAAAAACGAAAACAAACTTACAATTATTATTGTATTTAAATGCTCCAGTAATTCTTATTCTTTCAAGTGATTCTCCCCTAACAGAAACTACTAAGAAATCAAACTGATCATTTTTTGCATGTGAGCCTGCAGTTTGGGGGTTATGAACAATGGAATCCAGAACAGCAACAGAGAGCAATGTGAGGTGTTTGGATGGGGTGGTTATTTCCTGCCCGACATCACCTCCACCACCCTGCACCCCAACCCCACGTCCCCTCCCACCCCAAACACACACCCACTCCCCACTCCTGCTCTCCACCCCACTCTCCCTCCCCTCCCCACCACCTGACCCAAACACTTACCATCACCATTAATATTCCTGGAGACAGTCCAAAGTTGTCAGGTACATAGTGTCAAGCTCAAGTGGTTGTTCATCATGCATTAGCCTGGGCGGTGCAGCTGTTCAACATTTGAGGGCATCTTCACAGCCAAAACATTGCTCACCTAATATCCAGAGCAATCAGGGTGGAAATCCTGACCAATTTTCACTTATTTTAGCCAACTGAGGCCATTTATTGTGGAGATCAGCTTACTAAGCACAGAATGGAAACCCAACTAAAGATTTGTGTAGCTAAAGTCTGTGTAGCTCAGTATTGCACCGTCTTTCCTAAGGCAATCCCTCCAACTAATTGTAATATTGATATATTAGTTTCTCAGCTTTCTAGTAAAATTGAATCATATACATTATAACACTGGTGCCACAGAGAGTAATTATTTGGCCAATTGTGTCTGTACAGGTGATTGTCTTCAATTGGAGCTGTCAGCACCGATTTCCTTGCCCCCCCCCCCCTCCCCCCCCCCCCGGCCCCACTTTCTTATTACACCTGTGTGAAGCTCCTGAGAATGTTTATCTATGTTAACGATGCTTTTGAATGTAAGTTACATTGTGTTTCCATATCTTCTTATATTCTTCCTTTGCAAATGCTTATAGTATTGTGCATTCAAATTATATTATAGCTTCTACGCCAATGACCATTTGCAGCAAAGCATACAATTTCTAATTATCACCTTCATGAGAGAAATAATTGTAACTTTCTCCAATGCTCTTCCAGTAAGAATCTTCAGTTTAGCAATGTTTAAATGGTACCTTTAAATCAAGTTAAAATGTTGCAAGGCACTTAATGTCTTGTGAAATAAGGAAAAGCTAAGGGTATACGTATCAAATCCTACAGGGGGATCTCAGGAAATGTTACCAAACTGCCGAGTCTAAAAGATGGATTTTTGAGAAGGTTTTCCACAATGGAGAGGGGAAATGAGAATCAGACGAACTTAGAACGGGAGTTTCAGAGAGTGGAGTGGGGGTGGCAGCAGGCTCTTCTGAGGCAGTGGAGAGGCAATAAAGGCCAGAGTCAGACACCAAAGAGTACAGGAGGAAATGAGGCTGGAAGAGGTTCCAGCAGAGTAAAGCATGACCTTGGGAGGGATTTGAAGATGAGGATTTTAAAATTAAATTTAACAATAATGAAATGAATTACTGCCAGTTATACAACTAGTGAAAGCATTTATTTATTATTTACGCTCTTAAATCTTACACCCTCAGGTTAGCTTTTAACATGCTTCATTCCAGTGAAAAAGCCCCAATTTCTTGACACTTTCTTCAAAATTAAGACCCATATTTTCTGGTATAATCCCTCGAATCTTTACTGTATTTTTTCCATGCCTGTAATATTCTTCCTGGAATAGAGTGCCCACAACTGTACACAAGAGATCAATTGTGGTTGAACCAAGGACAGGACTTGTTTGCCGATTGTTTCAATATTGCTATGAATTATGCTTAACTCACTTGTTCGAGTTTCTGATGTCTTTACTCTCTAAAGTTGACGTGCATGGGATTGCGGGTAGTGCCATGAGATGGAAAGAAAGTTAGTTAGGAGACAAGAAGCAAAAAGTTGGAATAAGTAGGTCTTTTGTCGATTGGCAGGCAGTGACTAGTGGGGTACCACAGGGATCTGTGCTCGGACCCCAACTGTTCACATTATATATTAACGATTTCACGAGGGAACTAATTATCTCCAAATTTGCAGCTGATACAAAGTTGGGTGGGAGAGTGAGCTGTGAGGAGGATGCAGAGTTGCTGCAGCGGGATTTGGACAGGCTGAGTGAGTGGGCACATGCATAGCAGATGGGAGTATAATGCAGATAAATATGAGGTTCGGTAGCAAAAATAGGAAGGCAGATTATTATTAGAGTGAGTGTAAATTGAGAGGGGTGGATACTCAGCAAGACCTTGGTGTTATCGTGCATCAGTCTCTGGAAGTAAGCACTTAGGTACAGCAGGCAGTAAAGAAGGCAAATGGTATGTTGGCCTTCAAAGTGAGAGGATTTGAGTTTGGGATTAGGGATGTTTTACTGCAATTGTATAGGGCACACCTGGAGTATTGTGTGCAGTTTTGGGGTCCTTACCTGAGGAAGAATGTTCTTGCTATGGAGAGTGCAGCAAACGTTTATCAGACTGATTCCTGGTATGGTGGGACTGTCACATGAGGAGAGACCAAATCGGTTAGGATTATATTCATTGGCGTTTAGGAGAGTGGGAGGGGATCTCAGAGAAATTCATAGAATTCTAACAGAATTAGACAGAGTTGTTTCAGAAAAAAATGGGCATGATCTAACGGCCATGCTGCACAGAAAAGCAGCTCCCTGCAGCGCAGCATAGCTGTTGAAAGCCAGGAGACACCATTCCCAGGATCTACCTGGCTGGCAACGCCTCGCGAGGTTCAACACAATTTTGCTCTTTGTTTTAGCACAGCCTGCCATCCTTTCCTCACGCTTCTGTTAAATATTCCTTATTTTGGCCTTAGCCTCTCTCCTGTATTTGAGATACTCTTCCTAATTTTTGTTGTTATTATTATTCCGACATGTATCGTATGCTCTTTTTTATTCCTTATTTTCTCCTCAATAATCCTAGCCATCTAGCTTTGGACACCCTGAATGCCCCGTCTTTATTTCTCATGGGTATGTAACTAGCTGGCGCCCTATTCATTTCTCCTTTGAAAATCTTTCATTTTCCGTCCACTGTTTTATCTACCAAAATGTGTTTCTAATTAACCTGCTCCGGTTTAACTTGTAGACCCCTAAAATTTGTCTTTTCCAGTCCAGGGTCCCCTAATCTGTGACTGATTTTTATCATTGAACAACTTAATATTGAACCGTATTATATTCTGATGGTTATTTCCCAACAGTTCCCCTACTCTGACCTGCCTCATCTTCTCGGACCACATCCAGCACAACTTCCTCCATATTTGTATTCTTGCAATTTATGTTTTGGGAAGATGGCTTAGGACAGTACTAGCATGCCTGCTGGTGCACAAGGTTTAAGATTGAAGCCTAAATCCTCATTTAAAACATATTTACATGCTGATTTTCTGTTGGCAGCAATTCCAGAGTCAGGGGAATGCTTGGTCATTAATAAAGGCTGCAAGATTGCCATCGGAAGAAATTATTGGGCAATCTCAGCAGGTCTGACAGCGTCTGTGCAGAGAGAATGGAGCTAACATTTCAAGCCTGGATGACTCTGTGTCAAAGCTAGAGAGAACTGGAAATAGGATGAGATTTATACCATTGTGAGGTTGTGGGGGGGGGTGGGGGGGGGGGGGGGTGGCAGGGGAGGGTAGAGCAGTGGGGCTGGATAGAAGGCCAGTGATAGTTGGAGATTGCTAAATCTCTTTGGCTGCTGGCAGTTTGAATGGCTAGCCTAGAATCCGAGCAATTAAGAAATCCTGAAGCATAAATTGTTTTGTATTCCAGATAGGCTTTGAAATTAGCAGAATTATATTCAAGGCCAATGTTTGATAGCCACACTGAGTAAAAATCAAATCTTAAGCCTAGCCTCAATATGGGAACACAATGCTCAACTGCCTTGAAAATTCCCCTTTCCTTTAAATATACTTTAATTCTTTCCTATTTTTTCTAAACTTGTTTTTCATGTAATTTTTTTTCACAGTTGTGTCAGTCATGGCTCAGTTGTTAGCATTCCCGCCTCACAAGGATTTGGGTTTAATCCCACTCCAGGGCTGGACCTCAAATCAAGGCTGCCAGTCCAATACTGAGGGAGTGCTGCACTGTCGGATTCTTCTGTCTTGCAGATGAGACATCAAACCGAAGGCCCATCTACCTGCTCAGTGGATGTGAAAGATGCCATGGCATTACTGGAAGATCAGAGGAATTATTCCTGGTGTCCTGGACAAAATCTATTCCTCAATCAACATCAGAAACAGAGGTTATCTGGTGTAGTTCTAATCATATTGGTATTTATGTGAGTTAGCCGTGTCCAACGTGGCTGTCACGTTTCCTACATTACGTAAGTGATAACACTTCAAAGTATTTCATAGATTGTAAAGCACTTTGAGATGTTGTTTGGTCATGTAAATAACTATATAAATGCAAGTCTGTTTCTTTGTTACTTTCTGTGGTTGATTGAATTTGTTCCAAAATCATAATGTCACTGAACAGCATTATTTTCACAACTCATTATGTTCAACTATGGTCATTGCAGATCAAAATGAACTAATCTGTGATGTTTTAACCTCATAATGCCCTATGTTCATAAAAATATATGAATAAATATCCAAGTAAAATAGAGCAAGGAAACTCTAGGTTCCGCAGTCTGATGCAGCTGATTAAGACCTAGAATTCCAGACCAAAGGTCATGAAAATAGTGAAACATCGGACTACACTGCCCCCCCCCCCCCCCCCCCCCCCCATCAAAGAAGATCCAGTTATTAGGGATTATTAGATATGCAAGCTGCGGAGACTGCAGATGGCGAAACCTACTTGACAGAGACGGATGCTGGAACAAATGAACTACTCTGAAGCAGCTAAAAATATCAGTTGCAGATCATTGGATCCATTATGCAGAATTTGAACAAAATCACTTTCAGCTGTTGAAGCATTTTATGAAAGATTACTAACATCGAAATTGTAATATTCCCATGCTGTATATTTCATCAGTGTCACAGAAAAAGAAGTGAGGTTCCAATAGCATATGTGGAAATCTATTTTAAGCATCTTTATGCGCCCAGATTGGATAGGCCAAGTAGAGCTGTTCATTCACTTGGCAAACAGCAGCTGTGTCTATAAGACAACACAGGCAAGGCCTCTCTAGTTGTATCTGTAAACAGCTAAGATGGAAAGTAAATCTCTATCAACCCTTTGACTTCTTTACTTGCTTTTAGGGTACGACTTTTGAATTATTGCTGTAGGTGCAATTGAATTTCAGAGGAGTAAATTTTATTTTGTACTTGACCAACTAATAATAATAATAATTGCTTATTGTCACAAGTAGGCTTCAATGAAGTTACTGTGAAAAGCCCCTAGTTGCCACATTCCGGCACCTGTTCGGGGAGGCTAAACGAGATATATTATGTGCAATTTTTTTTTTGCAGGACTTAATATGGGCTGTAGTGCAACAACCGTTCAGAATTGGCAAGTTTACATATATCAAGAACAGAGGATGCCAGAAAACTCAGCAGGTCAAGAGCATCTGTAGGGACAGAAATAGAGTTAATGTTTCAAGTCCTTTTGGCTCTTCAGCAGAACTAAAGAGAGCAAGTGTTAGATATTAAACTGTAGCTGCGAGAGATCACTAGATGTAGCATCTTTAAGAACATAAGACAGGTGGCCTGGTATGGAAGGGGATTTGCATTCGGACAATAAGGGCGAAATTCTCCGCACCCGCGGAAAGTCGGCAAACGGTCGTAAAAATCGGGACCGTTTTACGACGGTCGCGAAGGCTTCATTTCCCGACCGATTCACTTCCTGGAAATGGGCTAGCAGCGCGGCCGCGTCAATTACGTGCGTGATGACGACGGAACGCGACGACGACACGAACCCGCCCATGTGACGCCGCCCGACGCCGTAAAAAGGCGCGGGCGACCACAGAATCTGTCGGGCAGGATGTCGGAGCCTAGGCGAGCTGCTCCTCGCTTTATTGATGCAGACGTCGAGGCGCTGCTCGATGCCGTGGAGCAGAGGAGGGGCATCATCCGCCCGCGGAGAGGGCATCGCCAACCTGCCAGCACGGTACGCCAGGCCTGGCGTGACGTGGCTGCTGCCGTCAGTGCTGTGGGGCAGACCCCTCGCTCAGCAGAGCAGTGCCGAAAGAAGCTACACGACCTCACCAGGTCTGCCAGGGTAAGTGCCATGAGGGTGCCCCCTAGTCACAACCATCCCTCCCCCTTAACTGCCCGGGGGGGGGGGGGGGGGGGGGGGGGGGGGGGGGGGGAGAGGGATTGCGGCAGAGTTATTTGAGGGTGGTTCACAAAGTTGTCACAGACCCAGCGCTCTGGCCCCGAGGAGAGATGCAATCATCTGATGACAACTTGCCCCCCCCAAACTGTGCCAGTATCAGAACGGACTGCTGATACCTACCGTTTTGTATTGATCTACCTATGTTCCCTCCCCCAACAGGCCAAGGCCGCTCATAACCACCGTGAGCGGCACAAGACTGGAGGGGGTTCGCCCAACATGCACCCCCTCAGCACCTTTGAACAGAGGGCACTGGACCTTGTTGGGGGGTCTGCCACCCACGATATCGCGCAATGCGAGGTTGGCGGAACTGCAGCAAGTGAGACAACCCTCCCTGACAAACACCCCCCCCCCCCCCCCATCCCTCTGTCCCTTCACACACCCTGCCCACTGGGACACCTCCCCATCCTCTGTCCCTTCACACACCCTGCCCACTGGGACACCTCCCCATCCTCTGTCCCTTCACACACCCTGCCCACTGGGACCGTCCAGCGGCCTGCCGAGCAATTCGAAATAACCCGTCTCATTCTCTTCCCTAGGACGTGATGCCGAACGACCAGGGCCGTCTGGCTGCAGACGGAGACAGGAATCTGCCGCCACCTCACCCGGGGCCTCACAACAGAGGGTGCCCGATCAGCGGGCAGCCCTATCCGCCCCAACCCAATCTGCGGACCAGGACGCACAGAGGGTTCGAAGTCCTCCACCACCACCAGAAATGGCCAGGGACAACCCTCCTGTCGCTGAGCAGCCCCACACCATGGACGAGGACCTAACCATTGAGAGCGTCGGGCTTGCGGCACTGCTTTCTCCCACCACATCCATCATCCCAGAGATACACACCCCGGCGGGCCTATTTAGTGATGAGTCTCCTGGGGCACAGTCTGGTTGGCACATCACAGATGAGCAGGTACAGCAGGTGGAGGTCGGAGCAACAGAGGGCCCGCACTCGCGGAGGCCAGACCAGGCCCAGGATGCAGCTAGCTCCCAGACGTTTTCGGAGTTCCTGGAGTTTCTCAACCCACCCGCACAGCCGATGCCTCAGGAAACCCAGGGAAACAATGACGGGATGAGGGCTTCCTTCCAGACTCTGCAGACGCTGTTAGAGGAGTCGAACCGCGTCCAAGAGCAGGGAGTGGTGCCGCTCATGGCAGAGACCCAGTCCGACACCGCACGGGTGGCATCCGCGGTGGAGGCAATGGGTCAGGTTATGCAAGACGTTGGGGTTAATGTGCACGCGTCATCCTCGGCCCTGGACAGGGTTGCCCTCTCACAGGCAGCAATGTGCCAGAGCCAAACCGACATTGCCGGCGCCCTGCGGGCCATGGCCGAGTCTCAGCAGGTCATTGGCCAGTCGCAGCAGTCAGTCGCCGAGAGCATCAACCGCCTGACACATGTGCTGGATGGCGTCGTGCACACTCAGGTTGAGATCGCACAGTCCCTGGCGGGAATGTCTAACTCCCTGGACTCCGTCTCTGCAAACCTTCGGATCCTGGTGGATACCGTTGCAGGCCTCCAGGACTGGCAGCTCCAGGTGTCGGTGGTGCGACGGGGAACCTCCCGCTCGCACCTCTGTCCCAAAGTGAGGCCCGGGGGCCACCGGGCTCCCCGAGGGAGGAGGAGGTTTCGGGGCCCGTCCCATTAACTCCATCACGGGACGTCCCGGAATTCTCGGCCTCCCCCCGTCCCATCCCTGGTGCATCGGGTGGGCAGCAGGCAGAGCAGGGTGGCACAATGTCACCCGAGACGCCCGCACAGCAGCCTGGCCCATCAAGGCCGGGTCGCCCCAGGAAACGCTTGGCCAAGGAGAAACGAGTCGAGGGGGGCGATTCGCAGCAATCCTCCTCCACTCCTGCTGTATCATCTGGGGATTCACTTAGACGTAGTGGTAGGGCCCGTAAGGCAACTAAGATAGACACTGAGTAAGTTGGCACGGGTGAAGGGCACAGTTTAGTTGTAGGGGCTAGGGCACCTGTAAATAATTGTTAATATTAAACGCACTGTTCCACCTTACTTGTAATACTGTGTGATTGTTCCACAGCCACAGGAATCGTGATGGTGACCGAGTGTCGCTGGGGGTGACGGGTGGTGAAACCTCGGTGCCGGGTGTGCAGTCCCTGCCCCTACCCCCCTCCCACAGCTAGCCCACGCGGGCACGTGATGGAGTGTCAGTGATGAACTCAGCGGCCACCAAGGTGGATGGTTCAGCTATTGCCATGGGTCAGACTCTCTCTAACGATTCTGAGCTCACAGCTCTTCGCAGAGCGGGCTGTCATCATTCCACATGGCACTGATCACACCCGCTGGCACAGCCATCAATGTTGTGCCATACCGTCTGGACCCAGTGGGAAGGGTGATGTCGAAGTGGAGCAGGGTACACTGAGGGGGGGGGGGGGGGGGGGGGGGGGGGTTGTGGTGGTGGCAGTTGTGTGTTGACCCTCTGCATGACTAGCGATGCAGGTGGTGGTTTGGTGTTCATCGGGGACGTCACATGCGATGCGTGAACCGTGCTGCCACCATGGCGTCGCGTGCCCGCCGTCCTTGCCGGGTCCGTCGTGCCGCCTCCTGGACATCACCAGCACCTGGGTCGTGTCTGCGTGCTGCGCCCGCCACTCCGCCAGCGTCCTCCTCCTCCTCCTCCTCCTCCTCCTCCTCTGTGCTGGCACCACTGCCACTAGCTTCTCCCTCCGCCTCCTGCAACAGGTCATCTCCCCTCTGCATCGCGATGTTGTGCAGCGCACAGCAGACCACTACAATGCGAGCGACCCTGTCGGCCTGGTACTGCAGGGCCCCTCCGGAGCGGTCCAGGCACCTGAATCTCATCTTCAGGAGGCCAAGGCAGCGCTCCACCACACCCCTGGTTGCTGCATGGGCCTCGTTGTATCATGTTTCCGCATTGGTCTGAGGCCTCCGTATAGGCGTCATCAGCCAAGACCTCAGCGGATAACCCCTGTCACCTAGCAACCAGCCCCTCAGCCGGGGGGGACGTCCCTCAAACATCGCAGGGATGAACGACTGCGCTAGTATGTAGGAGTCATGCACACTCCCTGGGAACCTTGCACAGACGTTCATGAACCTCATGTGGGGGTCGCATACCACCTGGACATTAATGGAGTATGTCCCCCTCCTGTTTGTGAACACGTCCCTGTCCACAGCAGGCGGGCGCATGGGGACGTGAACACAGTCGATTGACCCCTGAACCCTCGGTATCCCGGCCACACTGGCAAATCCACAGACTCGTGAGTCTTGACTTGCTCGGTCCTCGGGAAAGGTGATGTAGCGATCGGCGATGGCATAGAGGGCGTCGGTCACATCCCGGATGCACCTGTGCACCGATGACTGGGAGATCCCAGAGACGTCCCCGCTCGGAGACTGGAAGGAGCCGGTAGCATAGAAGTTCAGAGCGACCGTCACCTTGATGGCTACCGGGATCGCATGTCCTCCCCCCGTTCCACGTGGGGCGAGGTGCGACAGGAGTTCGCAGATATGTATCACCGTCTGCCTACTCAGCCGGAGTCTTCTCCTGCAGGTGATGTCCGGCATTGTTAGGAAAGAGACCCGGACACGGTACACCCTCGACTTTGGTCGTCGCCTCTGACGCCGTGGCTGCACCCTCACTCTCTCCTCTTCCTCTTCCTCCTCCTCCTCCTCCTCCTCCTCCCCCCCCCCCCCATGCTGCTCGACGACTGGCAACTCCTCGGCCCTTCCCTCTGCTGCTGCAGCTGGCCCTGCAGCCACTGCGGGTTGTGGGTGTGGATGCTGCTGCATCTCCAAATGCAGTGCAGCGGCCCCAACCACTGCGCAGAACATAGCCGTTCTGTTCCCATGCATCGTGCTAACCTACAGAAGGGTGGTGGGGGGCAGAGAAACGGGACATGTTAGACGGACGTTAGTCGACACCTCGGCAGCCGCCAGCCATGGGATACCAGTGTGTCCCGGTGGCCTGGACGCGCTGCTGACACGCGGTCAGCCTAACCCCTGGTCACTTTCTGCATCCAACGGCCAGTAAACTATGGCCTCCTCACGGGTGCGTCAGTGGCCTGTGGCCGGAAGCCACAGGGGAACCAGCGGCCGTGTCCTCGTCACCTGCACACCATGGCATGGTGGCAGACATTTTGTTACGGGGTTGGACGGCTCACTCTCTACCTAACCCCCCCCCTCCGTCGCCCCCCACTGCCCCCTCCGTCTCCCCCACTGCCACCTCCGTCTCCCCCACTGCCACCTCCGTCTCCCCCACTGCCCCCTCCGTCTCCCCCACTGCCACCTCCGTCTCCCCCACTGCCCCCTCCGTCTCCCCCACTGCCCCCTCCGTCTCCCCCACTGCCACCTCCGTCTCCCCCACTGCCCCCTCCGTCCCCCCCACTGCCCCCTCCGTCTCCCCCACTGCCCCCTCCGTCTCCCCCACTGCCTCCCCCGTCTCCCCCCCACTGCCCCCGTTCTGGACCCCCTCCCGTTCCCAGGGATGCCTTCCCCGTTGTGGCCAGACTCGAGCGGTGCGCTGAGCGGTGCGCAGAGTGGTGCCCTGACCTCCTCCAAGCAGTCGTCAGCCAGGCTGACTGGTTGACGAATTTAAAAAGCAGGTGTGTTTCACGACGTCCAAACAGGGCGCCATGACGTCGGGACTTCGGCCCATCCGGGCCGGTGAATAGCGGGGGGGCTCTCAGTGGCGATTCTGGTCGTGTCAGGGGCGGGAAGGAGGCGTTTGTCGGGAAACGCGACTCCGACAATTTGCGGGGTTTGGAGAATAGCGGGAGGGCGTCGGAACAGCGTCGCCGTAAAAATTTCCGACGCCCGCTATTCTCCGAACCGTCGTGAGTCCGGAGAATCTCGCCCTAAGTGTATGGAATATTTGTAAAGAAGGGTTAAAGATGGAAAAAAAGGTTGCTGTCTAAAGGTGTTGAACTCAGATGTTGAGTCTTGGGGGCTGTAACATGCCCCGCTGGAAATAGAACATAGAACATGCATAGAATATACGTAGAACATACAGTGCAGAAAGAGGCTATTTGACCCATCCTGTCTGCACCGACCCACTTAAGCGCTCACTTCCAGCACGGTAGCTCAAGTGCATGACCCCATGCCGGGAGGGGATGGGTTTTGTCGGGAGCTGCCGGGGTCAGCAGAAGTCAGCTGACTCACGGAAGTACCATGGAGGGTGCATCGCGGCGAGGAGGGTTCCTAGCCTGGGGGGGTGGGGGGGGATACCGGGTTGCTGCTGGAATGGCCAGGAAGGAGTGGTGTGGGCCGGGGGGGTAGAGGAGAGGCGTTATCACCATGGGGAACGGGTCGGGCGGGGCGCGCTGGCCTGGGGCGAGCAGTCGATAAGCTATGGCTAGCCGGCGGGGGAGGGGGGCGGGTTGCCCTCTGATCCGGCTGATCACCTGGAACGTGAGGGGGCTGAATGGGGGGGGGGGGGGGGGGGGGGGGGGGTGGAGAGCTTCATGAACAGGCTATGTTTCCCAAAGGCGCCGATAGAGTTGGAGGAGCTAGTCAGGGGGATTGGTCAAATGCAGTCAGGTAAGGCGCCGGGGCGGATGGGTTCCCGGTGGAATTTTATAAAAAGCATGCGGATCTGGTGGGCCCCCTGTTGGTGCGAGCCTTCAATGAGGCATGGGAGGGGGGGGGCTTTGCCCCCGACGATGTCGCGGGCACTGATCTCTCTGATCCTGAAGCGGGATAAGGACCCCTTGCAGTGTGGATCATACAGGCCTATCTCGCTCCTCAATGTTGACGCTAAGTTGCTGGCGAAGATCCTGGCCACCAGGATAGAGGACTGTGTGCCAGAGTTGATACACGAGGATCAGACAGGATTTGTCAAGGGACGGCAGCTCAACACGAATGTGCGGAGATTGCTAAATGTTATTATGATGCCGGCGGTGGAGGGGGAGGCGGAGATAGTGGTGGCGCTGGATGCAGAGAAAGCGTTTGATAGAGTTGAGTGGGGGTACCTGTGGAAGGTGCTGGAGCGGTTCGGATTCGGGTGGGGTTCATCAAATGGGTGAGGTTACTCTATGCGGCTCCGATGGCAAGTGTAGTTACCAATGGAAGGAGATCGGAGTACTTTAGGCTCTACTGTGGGACCAGGCAGGGGTGCCCCCTGTCCCCCTTGCTCTTTGCATTGGCGATTGAACCTCTGGCTATGGAGTTGAGGGAGTCAGGGAGGTGGAGGGGTCTGGTGCGGGGTGGGGAGGAACATCGGGTATCGCTGTATGCGGACGACCTGCTGTTGTATGTGGCGGACCCAGAAGGGGGAATGCCGGGGGTGATGGAGCTGTTAGCGGAATTTGGGGGCTTCTCGGGCTATAAGTTAAATTTAGGCAAGAGTGAGGCATTTGTAGTACACCCGGGTGATCAGGAGGAGGGAATTGGGAGGCTCCCATTTAAGAGGGCAGTGAAGAGTTTCAGATACCTGGGGGTGCAGGTGGCCAGGAGTTGGGGGACTCTCCATAAGCTTAATTTTACCAGGCTGGTGGAGCAGATGGAGGAGGAAATTAAAAGGTGGGACATGGTGCCAGTATCGTTGGCGGGTGGAGTGCAGTCCGTCAAAATGACGGTTCTCCCGAGGTTCTTGTTCCTCTTTCAGTGTTTGCCCATCTTTATCCCTAGGGCCTTTTTTAGAAGGGTGACTAGCAGCATCATGAGCTTTGTTTGGGCGCATGGGACCCCGAGGGTGAAGAGGGTCTTCTTGGAGCGGGGTAGAGATGGGGGGGCTGGCGTTACCCAATCTCTCGGGGTATTATTGGGCAGCCAATGTGTCGATGGTGCGCAAGTGGGTGATGGAGGGGGCAGCATGGAAACAGATGGAGAGGGCATCCTGTGGAGATATAAGCCTGGGGGCCCTGGTAACGGCGCCGTGGCCGCTCCCTCCTATGAGGTATACCACGAGTCCGGTGGTGGCGGCTACCCTCAAGATTTGGGGGCAGTGGAGGCGGCATAAGGGAGAAGTGGGGGGCTCGATGGAGGCTCTGTTAAGGGGGAACCATCAGTTCGTCCCGGGGAACATTGATGGGGGATTCCAGCGTTGGCACAGAGCGGGGATCAGACAGCTGAGGGACCTGTTCATTGATGGGAGGTTTGCGAGCCTGGGGGAGTTGGAGGAGAAATTTGGGCTCCCCCCGTGGAACATGTTCAGGTATCTGCAGGTAAAGGCGTTTGCTAGGCGGCAGGTGGAGGGATTCCCTTCGCTTCCCGCGAGGGGGGTGAACGACAGGGTGCTTTCGGGGGTCTGGGTCGGAGAGGGGAAGATATCTGATATCTACAAGGTAATGCAGGAGGTGGAGGAGGCGTCAGTAGAGGAGCTGAAAGCTAAGTGGGAGGGGGAACTGGGGGAACAGATCGAAGACGGGACATGGGCTGATGCCCTGGAGAGGGTTAACTCTTCCTCCTCATGTGCGCGGCTTAGCCTCATCCAATTCAAGGTGCTGCATCGGGCCCACATGTCCAGGTCTAGGATGAGTAGGTTCTTTGGGGGCGAAGACAGGTGTGTCAGGTGTTCGGAGAGTCCAGCGAACCATGCCCATATGTTCTGGGCATGCCCGGCACTGGAGGAGTTCTGGAAGGGGGTGGCGAGGACAGTGTTAAGGGTGGTAGGATCCAGGGTCAAGCCAGGCTGGGGACTCACAATTTTTGGGGTTGGGGTGGAGCCGGGAGTGCAGGAGGCGAAAGAGGCCGGTGTGCTGGCCTTTGCGTCCCTAGTAGCCCGGCGGAGGATCTTGCTACAATGGAAGGATGCGAGGCCCCCAAGCGTGGAGATCTGGATCAATTACATGGCAGGTTTTATTAAGCAAGAGAAGGTCAAATTCGCCCTGAGAGGATCGGTACAAGGGTTCTTTAGGCGGTGGCAACCTTTCCTCGACTTTCTGGCTCAACGATAGGGTACTGGGACAGCAGCAGCAGCAACCCGGGGGGAAGGGGAGAAGGGGGGGGGGGGGACGATGACTATGTTTGTTTATTTAATTTTAATTTATTTTTAAGTGCTCTTGTTGTTCACTGGGTTTGGGGGGGTGGGGGGGATGTGATACATGCGTTGATACGGTCTTGGGGGTGTTACAGTTATTATGGGGTTATTTTGTTGCATTTCATTGTTTGTTATATTTTCTGTAAAAAATTCCAATAAAAATTATTTTAAAAAAAAAGAACTGTTTATTAAGACTATGGGCAGAATTTTACAGCCCCTCCTGATCCTGCCAAAGTCAGTGGATGTTTGAATGCGTTGCCGCATTTCCAGCCTCTCCCCAACCACAATGAAGAATTCCACCCTATATTACCCCGCCCCATCCCTTCTGCCAAAATGCATCACGTCACTTTTCTCTGTATTAAATTCCATAGGCCACTTGTCTGCACTTTCTCCTCGGCTGTTGCCATCTATTAGTATCATTCTCAATGTCTGCCACTCTTCCAAGTTTGAATTCAAGTTTTGAAATTTTACTCTGTATTCCAAGGTCCTAGTCATTTATATATACATATATAACAAACAGTAGCACTAAACACTGATCATTATGGAACACCACTGTTCACCAACTTCCAGTTTGAAAAGTAACCATTTACCACAATTCGTTTTTTGTCCTTCAGCCATTTTTTAAAAATTAAGTTGACGCTTTTCGGCGGGAATTCAGCTGTTTGAATGGGCGGAGCTACAGAGTCGAGTGGTGAGTATTTAAACTAGCTGCTTCGCGGATTCGAGTCTTGTCAGCGGGAATTCAGCTGTTGGAGTGGGCGGAGCTACAGAGTCGAGCGGTGAGTATTTAAACTAGCTGGTTCGTGGATTTGAGTCTTTTCGGCGGGAATTCAGCTGTTGGAGTGGGCGGAGCTGCTTCGCTGCTTAAACAGCGGCCACCGGGTCTTTGGGGATATATTTGAAGAGTGACATTACAGCAAAGCAGTGACCTGATTGGCTGGTAAGGGAAGTGCTCCAATTAGCAGTAGCTGGGAGAAATTTAACTCTTCGTGTGTTGGTAATTATTGTGATTGGTAAGTAAAATCTTTATTCCTTTCATATATTCATTATTTGATATTATATTTATGATCAGTTAAGGTAAAGTGTAAAAATGGTAGGAGATCCCAGACCCATGTTATGCTCCTCGTGCTCAATGTGGGAGTTCAGGGACATGGCCAATGCCTCTGACTCCTTCATGTGCGACACGTGTGTCCAGCTGCAGCTCCTGTTAGACTGCATGACGGCTCTGGAGCTGCAGATGGACTCACTTTGGAGCATCCATGATGCTGTGGAAGTCGTGGATAGCACGTTCAGTGAGTTGGTCAGACCACAGATTAGGATTGGTGAGGGAGACAGGGAATGGGTGACCAAAAGACAGAGCAAGAGCAGGAAGGCAGTGCAGGTGTCCCCTGCGGTCATCTCCCTCCAAAACAGGTATACCATTTTGGATACTGTTGGGGAAGATGACTCATCAGGGGAAGGCACTAGTAGCCAGGCTCATGGCACCGTGGCTGGCTCTGCTGCACAGAAGGGCAGGAAAAAGTATGGCAGGGCTATAGTCATAGGGGATTTAATTGTAAAGGGAGTAGACAGGCTTTTCTGTGGTCGAAAACGAGACTCCCGAATGGTATGTTGCCTCCCGGGTGCACAGGTCAGGGATGTCTCAGTTCGGCTGCAGGACATACTGAAGGGGGAGAGTGAACAGCCAGTTGTCGTGGTGCATATAGGCACCAATGATATAGGTAAAAAACGGGAGGAGGTCCTGCAATCAGAATTTAGGGAGTTAGGAGATAAGTTAAAAAGTAGGACCTCAAAGGTAGTAATCTCAGGATTGCTACCAGTGCCACGAGACAGTAAGAGTAGAAATTCAAGAATAGTCAGAATGAATATGTGGCTTGAGAGATGGTGCAGGAGGAAGGGGTATGGATTTTTGGGACATTGGAACCGGTTCTGGGGGCGGTGGGACCATTACAAATAGGATGGACTGACACAATCAGATACAAACCTGGGCAGGACTGGAACCAATGTCCTAGGGGGTGCTTTTGCTAATGCTGATGGGGAGGTTATAAACTAATGTGGCAGGGGGATGGGAACCAGATTAGGAAGTTAGAGGTCAGTAAAGAGGCAGCAACTAAAGCCAGTAAGGTACTAGATAATAAACTCATTGTGACTCAGGGGAAGAGTAGACAAAGAAGAGATGATGAACGCAAAGGGACAGGTGGTCTGAGGTGCATTTGTTTTAATGCGAGAAGTGTAGCAGGTAAGGCAGATGAACTTAGGGCTTGGATTAGTACCTGTGAATATAATGTTGTTGGTATTACTGAGACTTGATTGAGGGAAGGGCAAGATTGGCAACTAAATATCCCGGGTATAGATGCTTCAGGAGGAATAGAGAGGGAGGTAAAAGGGGTGGAGGAGTTGCATTACTGGTCAGAGATAATATCACAGCTGTGATTAAGGAGGGCATTGAGGAGGATTCGAGCACTGAGGCAATGTGGGTAGAGCTAAGAAACAGGAAGGGTGCAGTAACATTGTTGGGACTTTACTACAGGCCTCCCAAAAGCGAGCGTGAAATAGAGGTACAAATATGTAGAAAGATTATTTTAAAATGTAGGAGCAATAGGGTGGTCGTGATGGGAGATTTTAACTACCCCAACATTGAATGGGACTCATGTAGTGTTGGAGGCGCAGATGGAGCAGAATTTGTAAGGAGCATCCAGGAGAGCTTTTTTAGAGCAGTATGTAAATAGTCCAACTCAGGAAGGGGCCATACTGGACCTGGTATTGGGGAATGATCCCAGCCAGGTGGTTGAAGTTTCAGCCAGTGATTACTTTGGGAATAGCGATCACAATTCCATAAGTTTTAGAATACTCATGGACAAAGACGAGAGTGGTCCTAAAGGAAGAGTGCTAAATTGGGGAAAGGCCAAGTATAACAAAATTCGGCAGGAGCTAGGGAATGTGGATTGGGAGCAACTGTTTAAGGGTAAATCCACATTTGAAATGTGGGAGTCTTTTAAGGAAAGGTTGATTAGAGTGCAGGACAGACATGTCCCTGTGAAAATGAGGGATAGAAATGGCAAGATTAGGGAACTATGGATGACGGGTGGAATTATGAGACTAGCTAAGATGAAAAAGGAAGCATACATAAGATCTAGGCAACTTAAAACTGATGAAACTTTGGAGGAATATCAGGAAAGTAGGACAAATCTCAAACGTGCAATAAAGAGGGCTAAAAGGGGTCATGAAATATCTTTGGCTAAGAGGGTTAAGGAAAATCCCAAAGCATTTTATTCGTATATAAGGAGCAAGAGGGGAACTAGAGAAAGGATTGGCCCACTCAAAGAAAAAAGAGGGAATTTATGTTTGGACTCAGAGGAAATGGGTGAGATTCTTAATGAGTACTTTGCATCGGTATTCACCAAGGAGAGGGACATGACGGATGTTGAGGTTAGGGATGGATGTTTAAATACTCTAGGTCAATTCAGCATAAGGAAGGGGGAAGTTTTGGGTATTCTAAAAGGCATTAAGGTGGACAAGTCCCCAGGTCCGGATGGGATCTATCCCAGGTTACTGAGGGAAGCGAGGGACGAAATAGCTGGGGCCTTAACACATATCTTTGCAGCATCCTTGAGCACGGGTGAGGTCCCGGAGGGCTGGAGAATTGCTAATGTTGTCCCTTTGTTTAAGAAGGTTAGCAGGGATAATCCAGGGAATTATAGACCTGTGAGCTTGGCATCAGTGGTAGGCAAACTGTTGGATAAGATACTGAGGGATAGCATCTATTCACATTTGGAAGAAAATAGAATTATCAGTGATAGGCAGCATGGTTTTGTGCAGGGAAGGTCATGTTTTACAAACGTAATAAAATTCTTGAGGAAGCGACAAAGTTGATTGATGAGGGAAGTGCTGTAGATGTCATATATATGGACTTCAGTAAGGCGCTTGATAAAGTTTCCCATGGCAGGTTGATGGAAAAAGTTAAGTCACATGGGGTTCAGGGTGTACTAGCTAGATGGATAAAGAACTGGCTGGGCAACAGGAGACAGAGAGTAGTAGTGGAAGGGAGTGTCTCAAAATGGAGAAGGGTGACTAGTGGTGTTCCATAGGGATCCGTGCTCGGACCACTGTTGTTTATGAGATACATAAATGATCTAGACGATGGTATAGGTGGTCTGATTAGCAAGTTTGCAGATGATACTAAGATTGGTGGATTTGCAGATAGAGAGGGGGACTATCAGAGAATACAGCAAAATATAGATAGATTGGAGAGTTGGGCAGAGCAATGGCAGATGGAGTTCAATCCAGGCAAATGCGAGGTGATGCATTTTGGAAGATCCAATTCAAGAGCGGACGATATGGTCAATGGAAGAGTCCTGGGGAAAATTGATGTACAGAGAGATCTGGGAGTTCAGCTCCATTGTACCCTGAAGGTGGCAACGCAGGTCGATAGAGTGGTCAAGAAGGCAAACAGCATGCTTGCCTTCATTGGAAGTGGTATTGAGTACAAGAGTCGGCAAGTCATATTACAGTTGTACAGGACTTTGGTTGGGCAACATTTGGAATACTGCGTGCAGTTCTGGTCGCCACATTACCAGAAGGATGTGGATGCTTTAGAGAGGGTGCAGAGGAGGTTCACCAGGATGTTGCCTGGTATGGAGGGTGCTAGCTATGATGAAAGGTTGAGTAGATGAGGATTGTTTTCTTGGAAAGATGGAGGTTGAGGGGAGACCAGATTAAGGTCTACATAATTATGAGAGGTATGGACAAGGTGGATAGCAAACAAGCTTTTTCCAAGAGTGGGGGTGTCAATTACAAGGGATCACGAATTCAAGGTGAGAGGGGGAAAGTTTAAGGGAGATGTGCGTGGAAAGTTTTTTACGCAGAGGGTGGTGGGTGCCTGGAACGCTTTGCCAGCGGAGGTGGTAGAGGCGGGCACGATAGCGTCATTTAAGATGTATCTAGACAGATATATGAACGGGTGGGGAACAGAGGGAAGTAGATCCTTGGAAAATAGGCAACATGTTTAGATAAAGGATCTGGGTCGGCGCAGGCTGGGAGGGCCGAAGAGCCTGTTCCTGTGCTGTAATTTTCTTTGTTCTTTGTTCTAACCATCCCATTTTATGAGCTACAATTTTGTTAACTGGTTGTTTATGTGGTAGTTTGTTATATGTTTTCTTCAAATCCACGTAGACATAATTTATGGCTTTTCCGTCATCAAATTTCTCTGTTACTTGATCAAAGCATTCAATTTTCTTAGTCTGAAGGATATCCAATTTTTTACAACACTACAGCGACTTCCCTAATGTAAAGGCCATTCCTGTTGATTCCCTTAATTCCCCTTTCTTTATTTTTGTTGTTATCATTTTGCTTTTCCTCCCAAGAGTCCCAAAAAACGTGCTTGTTAGGTAATTTGGACATTCTGAATTCTCCCTCTGAGTACCCGAACATGCACCGAAATGTGGCGTCTAGGGAGTTTTCACAGTATCCTCACTGCAGTGTTAATGTAAGCCTGCATGTGACAATAAAGATTGTTAATTAAATGTTCATTAATGGACATATATCTTTACGTTGAGCAGGGGTAGTGAGGATCTCAAAAGTTACAACTGAGAAATCCGTGCTCGCCTTTAGAGAGCCAAACTCAGATTTGTGGCACCCGAGAGATCGGTGGGACTCGGTTCAATTGGTTGGCTGGTGGCCAATGAATTGGTCAAAAGATTGAATTCTGCCTGGTAACAGGCGGTGATTGGATCCTGCCCATGTGCGATGATTTTTCAGAGCACCAAGGAAGGACAGTTGAGTCATGACACTTAGAGGAAAGAAATGGCTCTTTTGCTTTCTCCAGAAAATCTGTATAGCTGCTGTGTTTTTGCAACTGCAGAGACTTGAATGAACCTACAGTGAAAACCATACAGACTGGAAACAGAAACTGCAAACTAAAAGACTGCACTGAAGAAAGGCGTGCTAGAAAATAACCATCTGAAACAAAGATATTTTACTTTTATCGTTATTTTTCACCCCTCTTATCCTCTCTGTGTTTGTCTGTCTTGTGTGTGTGTGTAGTGGGTGAGGTGTGTTTAAGTGTGGGGGATTATGAATTAGATAATAGTTAACCCATTGAATATGCTGCATATTTAATTATAGTTATTGTCAAAAATAAAATTTAATTGAGTTTAAATTTACAAACCATAGTTATTGGGCAGCCAAGGGAAAAATACTTTGGGTGTTTTTCTAATAACTATTTATTCAATTCAATTGTGTTGCAACACCGGGTCACGTGTGGCTGGAATTCACCGCGCACTATCTCTGGATGTCGTAACACTAATCAGTATTGCCACCCCAACTCCCTTTTATCCTTTCCTATTTTTTATGAACACTTTATACCCTTGAATATTAATAGCCCAGTCATCACCTTTTTGAAATCACATTTCCATTATTACCATCATGTCCTATTCCTTCATGGCTATTTATACTTGGAGCTCATCAATCTTACTAACCTCACTTCCTGCATTTACGTACATTCACTACATACCTGTCTTTGTAGTCCTGTGATCCCATCTGATTATGGAACCATTCCTTTGGAATCATAGAATCCCTAATGCAGAAGAAGGCTATTTGGCCCATCAAGTCTGCACTGGCCCTTTGAAAGAACATTCCACCCAAGCCCACTCCCCCCCCCCCCCCACCCTATCACCACAAAGCAAAATAACCCCTTAACCTAACCTACATTTCATTGGGTACTAAAGGGGCAATTTATCATGGCCAATCCACCCAACCTGCACATCTTTGGACTGGGAGGATACCAGAGCACACACACAGACATGGGGAGAATGTGCAAACTCCACACAAACAGTCACCCAAGACTAGCATTGAACCCGGGTCCCTGGCACTGTGAGGCAGCAGTGCTAACCACTGTGCCACCGTGCCGCTCTCTGGCGCTAACCAAAACTCTCATTTTATGCATCTCACTCCTCTTTTTTTCTTCTACATGCTGGTGCCCATTCCCCTGCCAATTCAGTTGAAACTCTGACCACACTAACCACACCCTCTTCAACCATGTAAGCAACCACATGAGTGCGCACTAATGTTAATTATAGATGATCAAATGTTGTGCTGCAGAAGTTAAAATATTCACAAGTTCGACTCTGAGCCAACTGAAGGACTGCACAGCATGTGTGCCTGTATGTAAAAACTGCTTTGAGTAACCACATTATTTTTTGAAAATACACACTTAACAGGATGGTGCTTGTCAAGGCTATAATTCTGAATTATGAGTAATCAAACGCAAGTCCCCATAATACCAAATGTGACTTGTAACTCCATGGTTTAAATGAGAAAATGTATACACTGTACAGAGATTCTGCAGATATTTTCATTATAAATGAGAAGTCTTTTCATCGGTTCCCCTGCTGTTGAAAATTTTGGGGAAAACTGTACTGAAGCTCAGCAGAGAAGATTCAAAGGTGATTAAAATAAATCATTCACGGTTTGCTTGACCAATCTACACTGGAACGTCAGGGGCAAAGCGATACCCAATACAGCTGGAGTGACTGAATTCTGTTTTGAGGTCACTCTGTTTACATGCACAGATATCTACATTTTCCATGGAGCAATTCTAATAACAGTTTTATTTCTAATCTGATAATCATTCACTGGAACTCAGTGCAGATGCTGGAAAATCTCCAAACTCGGCATTGTCATCTGTGATTTATGCACCCATGTTGTTAGTAAATACAGTATTATCTACTGTGGAACAGTCTGGATCAAAGTTTAAACCATTACTATTTTAGAGTAAACATAACAAGATTTTAATACTGGATTTAGACAACTGTGGTTTTCAGAGGAATTTATATGGATTATTTACCACAGTGCATGCAAGAATAGCTCCAAGTCCTGGAGTAAAAGAGGGTTAGATGAACAAAGCTGCTTATCCAATGTTCAGATTACTCTGCCTGAACCAGTGTGGGTCAGGCTTGATCTAGTTCATTTGGAAAAAGGGACCCTTTGCAGATAAGGGACAGCAAGACCATTGTAAATCAAAAATTAATAATTGATTGTTCTGTGTTACTCATTGGAGGCAGGCACTAACAGGCAATACAGTTAGTATTATTTGTTCTATTTCAGTAACAAGCTAAACTGTGCCAAACTGAACACAAGAATAGAAAATGACTTGCTTTCATATGGCACTTTTTTCAGAATCTCAGGGCTTCCTAAAGGTAACAGTCAATGAAGTACTTTTGAAGTTTATCAGTATTGTAAAACAGGAAACACAGAAACCAACCTGTTTGTTCCGCAAACAGCAATGAGATAATGACCAGATAATTTAGTTAAGTTATCTTGGGGAAGGATAAATACCAGGCGAGATAATGGGAGTACTCTCATGCTCTTTATCAAAGTCTTTTAAATCCACTTGTAAGGGCAGACAGGACCTCTGTTTCATGTCCAAAAGGCAGAGTGGTGAATTCTTTGCCAGCGGGATTCTCTGTTCCACTGGCAGCACATCCCCTCCCGTATGTTTCTTGGTGGCATGGGGTGGCTACAATGGGAATTCCTATTGGCAGGCTGCTGGAGCGGAGAATCCCACTGTCAGCGAGTGCCATCACTGAACACTGCTGAGCCTCCAAAAAGCATGCACATACAATACATCTGAATGCAATACAATGGTTGTATAGGAATGCTGTATAAATAGTGCCAAAAGTGTCTCTAACGCTGTCTTTCACCCCTGTAGGGAGTTTAATTTAACATCGTAGCCGAAAGCCAACAGTGCAACATTCCCTCAGACCGGCTGCAATGTTCTTGTCAGATGACCCGATTTATATTACAAGAACATTTGTAGCTAAAGCTATAAAAGATTTATTAACATTAACTGTGGGTCAACTATGTACAAAACAACAAATGAATAACAATATTAACAAGTAACCTCTCTCTTCCAGCTCTCCCATCAGTCTGCGGTCATTCACTATTTCACCAGTGAGACTCCTAGTGGTCATTCGATGAACTCCAACATGATATCGCTACAACAGCGATCATGTTAACCTACATTGTGTGCTCAAATTTTTGGAGTGGGCATTAGCCCACGAGCATTTGAGAAAGAGATGGCAGTGCCTCCACTGGGCCACAGCTGACACTTGGAAATTTTGCCTTGATTTAAAAGCTTGAACTTGGATCCAGGGTTGTTAAATCATTAGACAAGCGGCGCCATTTAAAAAGAGAGTCCTGCTTTGGGTGTGCTTAGCGGGGTGTTTCTCAGCGTCTGTAACGCTGAAAACGACCCCGCTATCAAAATGGACTTTTTATCCCCGGCCTCGGCGAGGAACGCCCCACTGAGACCACACTTTCCTTTATTTCCTGCACATCAATACAGGAAGCCATTGCCATTTCTCAATGCCGTCCTGATCTCGCAACCCACATCGTGGCCTCCGGACCCCCTCCAATGCCCCAACATATATTTTAGGAAATCCTCAAACCGCTTACCTCACCTGATAAGGGCAGGGCACCCCTGGGCCCGATCCCCGGCATGGGCAACCTGCCACTGGGCACCTTGGCACTGCAAGCTTGGCATCTTGGGTGCCAGGTTGACAGTGCCAAGGTGCCCGGATGCAGTGGAAGTGCCAGGGTATCATCCTGACTAGTCCCCGATCACCCGGGCGCCTCAATGGCCAGGGACACTAACCCCCCTCCAGGTGCCATTACACCTGGTCCACATTTGTGTGGACCAGTGATAAATGGTGCCACAGCGAAGTCCCCAACCGCAGGCACGTGATCCTGGGCTTTGGGAGACTCTGGCATAGACA
Organism: Scyliorhinus canicula; assembly: GCF_902713615.1. Classification (NCBI taxonomy): domain Eukaryota; kingdom Metazoa; phylum Chordata; class Chondrichthyes; order Carcharhiniformes; family Scyliorhinidae; genus Scyliorhinus; species Scyliorhinus canicula. The sequence continues at coordinate 173,742,465 of NC_052148.1, read as the reverse complement.
TTTTTAATTGAGGCTAACTATTCACTTAAATATGCAAATCTTGATCCTGCCCAGCGAGGACCTCATCACGCTGTCTGATCGGATCCAGTAACTAATGTTCCAAGTTGATTACCAGTGGTGAATCTTGTTTTCTGGTCTCAAGTAGTGGTTCATTTGGGATACCTCCCATGGGAGTGGGGCCTCTTTATGGAGGTGAGCTTCACTGACCACATGACTGGCTCGGGTCCAATCGCATGGCAGCATTTGAACCCTGGCCAATGGGGAGTTTGTGCAGAGCACTGGGAGCAGAACCCTGGGCAGTGTGGACCAGAGAGCTGAGGAGCAAACATTTGTGTATCGTGTTCTGTGCATGTTATCTAACTGCCTCTGGCCTTCACCAAGAAATCCCTATTGTTAACTGCTGGAAGCCTCCAATGCACGTCTCAAGCCACCACATTGGCAATGAGGAAACAAATTGTCGATCGCAGCTGACAATCGTTGTGAATCGGTGGGTGGGGGGCAGCAAGGAATGGTTGCGAAAACAGAGCAGCTCCAACAAGAGTCAGAATCATTTATGCCATGAATGGAAATGCCTATCATTGGGAAACTAGACCTATTTGTGCAAGGAGTTGAGTCAAAGAGTCAGTACATCGAACAATTCTATTTCTTCTTTGATGTGAACAAGACCACACACGAGGTCAAGCAGAAGGTGATACTTGTGACAGTTGTAGGCCCCAGACCTACAATTTGGTTCGGAACCTCGCATCCCCATATGTACCCGACTTGACATCCTATGACCAGATATTGAAATTGATCAAAGAATATTACAACCCAAGGCCATCAATTATCCTCCAAAGTTACAAATTCAACTCTGCAGTGAAGGACCATGAAGAGTCTGTTTTAGCCTTCATAGCCAGACTTTGCCAGTTTGCTGAGCACTGTGAGTTTGCGACCGTGTTTAGTGACATTAAGATAAAAGCAAATTACTGCGGATGCTGGAAACTGAAACAAAAACTGAAAATACTGAACAATCTCAGAAGGTCCGACAGCATCTGTGGAGAGAAAGGGGTGTTAAGGTTTCAAGCATAAAGTGAGGTTAACCTAATATGGAGCAGGATGATCATGAGGGGTGTGATTTAATGGAAATATTTCTAAGTGTCACTTTGGGCACGTTTGGCAGGATATTTCTTGACAGTTGCATTGGCGAGATCCTGGCCCATATTTAACGATGCTTAGTGCTGGAAATGAGCCCCCACAGGCTTCTCGACATTACTGGCTGTCTCACTATCTGATTCGCCAGACTTGCACCTCAGCGCCTCGCCACTAACAAGGGGGAATTGCTTTTAAACGCTTCCTCACCACTCACTCCCAGTTAACACACAAGCCTGGCAGCACACAGACCTGCTCCTCATTTTCGGGATGCCAAACTGGACAGGTTCCTTGACGCCATTGACGCAGAACGGGACAGGCAGCTTGGCAAGAATGACCGCCGTCCAACACTGGAAGAAAACCAACGACTTCCACCGAGCTGCAAGGGTAAGTTACCACTTCTCTCCTGCCCTCAGTTTCACCTGCCACCCCTCAACCCCCAAACTCTGGCTGACACCTCGCATCCTCCCCAGCTTGCTCCTCAGAACCCACTGGCACCCACCAGCACAACCTCTTCACGCTCAAAGTCAACGGATCCTCCCCAGCTTGCTCCTCAGAACCCACTGGCACCCACCAGCACAGCCTCTTCATGCTCAAAGTCAACGGGAGCAGGAGATGGTGCCAACAATGATGCGTGGCACCGAGGCCAACATAGCTACGGTGGCAACCGCAGTGTAAAGCCTGGAGCACAACGCCAGAATCTTGAGTGGTGATGCCGAAGGTATGGCCCGGTTTGTGATGACCATGGCTGAGGGCCTTGACATCATTCCCCAGTCGATGAGAAACATGTCACAGATGCAGGTGGACATTGATAGAGCATGGCCCAGTCACTGACGACCATCGCTAAGGGCGTCACCATGGAACAGACAATGAGGAGCAATCAGGACTGGCAGGACGAGATGAGGCAGAGGCCTCTGGAGCTCACTCCAGCTTCCCCTCCATCCCATGGAAGCCCTCAGGGCCTATGGGCAGGGTTAGGGAGGAGGAAGCACTGGAGGCCAACCTGGGGCCTAACACCACGGAAACGACAAAGGTCTCCAGGTCTTCTGTGTCCCCATCCCCAACCCCTGACTATGCGCATCTCAAGGGCAGTAAGCAGAACAGGGTAGCACGGCGATGTCAGTGACACCGGTTATTTGGCCGAGGCCCTTCGGCTCCAGGCCCTCCAGGGGACATCCACCAAGGGCATCAAATACCACAGGGTGCAGAAAGCAGCAGGCTGCCTCCACCTCTGATGTGAATCCTGGGGACATAACTAAACATAGCAGTAAGATCCACGTAAGCTCATGAAGAGAGAGGATCACTGAATAAGCATTCCGGGCGGTGGGAACTAACCTCAGAGCAAGTTATCACTCTCCGGTCTTTTATTTTGACTTGCTCATAGTGCCAACTCAGACTCGTCACCATGGGGTGGCATTACACAGGCACCTGGAGGGTGGAACAGGGTTGTCGGGTAGTCAGTGGTGGGAGGTGTGGGACAGATTGGGGGAAAGGAGGGATTAGGAGGAACTGGAGGGAATGAGGGGTGAGGGAGAAGGAGGGATTGAAGGAGGGAAACTAATGGACAAAACCTCATCCTGTGAGAATTGGGTGAAGATGAGGGCCCTTATGGTCTTCCGGACATGCCGGAGCTGTTGCCAATCAGAATACTATCCCATCAGAGCCGCCAATAATGTTGCTCTTTAGAGTCGCCAATATGATACTGAGGCTCTGTTTATGATATGATGTTATGTCCCAACAACATCGCCAATACTGTGGGTGTTTCTATTTCTCTCACTGAACCACAAGGCTTTCCCGTATATCGGTCAAATGACCACACAACTGGTTAGTCAGTTCAAGTTCAAAGATGCTTTATTTACACACAAGTGTTACTTCGAGATGCAAGCACAATATACTAAAAGTTAAACTACACCTATCAACTACAATAACCTACACTTAACTTCAGGCGACCGGCACTGTGCAGATTTATAAGACCTTTATCTTGATCTCACATGGCTGGTTTGAAGAAGTGGCTCTGTCTCTGCTGGGCTCATCCATCAGGTAGCGATCCTTGTTCTTGAACTTGATTGTCTGGTCATTATGCTGCAGTTGGGCTGGCACAGGCCGGGTCCAAAAGAGGCAGAACACATGGCTGTGTCTCTTTTTATCCCTCTAGGGTTTTGCGCTCTTTGGGGCGGTCCTTAATCTTGGACCCAATAATTCGACAAGCTTGGATCACTGCCCTCGATTTTGGTCAATAAAGGGACAGGTGCCTTGGTGGCTGGGTGGGTCCTTAGCGGTCATTGACCTTGGCAGTTGGGCTCTCTGAGTAAAGGGAGTGGCGCCGATCAGTCTGTGGCTGTATCGGTTTCTTGAGAGCAGTCCTATTGTTCTGGGGAAATGGGCCGTTAGAATGTAAACGAGCGGGGGTTTCGATCATGTCTAGCTATCTGCGTTTCAAATACACAGAAGCTCTGTATCTGTCTGAGTCATGGGTTGGCCCTAATTCCCATGGTCCTTTGCAAGTGGCCATCTCAGATGGCTACAGAGCCTCGCTGCCACCTGTCCTCCATCCTCTGGCACCTCCTGCGGCTTCTCCCTGGGCTGGTCCTCCAGCCCTTCCTGGGCCGGCTCTTCCTCCTCAGACGAGGCTGCAAGTCCCTCCTACTCCTCCTCCGGCATGTTGCCCCGCTGCTGTGCCAGGTTGTGGAAGGCACAGCAGACCACCACAAAGTGGGGGACCCCCCCCCAGGGGGGTGCATTACAGTCAACGGAACCACATTTTGAGCAGTCCGATGCACTCCGCTCAATGACAGCATGGGTCACGTTGTTTTGGGTCTCCAGCTCGGTCTCTGGCCTCCGCACTAGTGTCATCAGCCAGGACTTCAGAGGGTACACCTTATCCCCAAGAATCAAACTGTCATCCTGGGTGGTCCTCAAAGACACCGGAGATCTCAGAGTGTCTCAGGATGTAGTTGTCATACCCACTCCCTGGGAAGCGTGCACACACATGTATGATCTGGTGGCAGTGGTCACACATGGGTTGAACATTCAGGGAGTAGAACCCCTTCCTATTAATGGAGGGAAATGCCTGATGCCCTGGTGCGTGCTGGGCAGCATGTGTGCCATTTATTACTCCCTGGACCTGGGCATCTCAGCGATGGTAGAGAATCCTGCAGTGCGTGATTTCTCACTGGGGAGCTACTTAATTGCCGGGAGGCCGTTGCACTCAACTTCAATCTTGCTAATGAGATGTAACTAAATGCAAATGAGGGCTAAGGATTTGCTTGCCATATTTGGGCATGATCCAAAACTTGCCATCAGGAGTTGGTCAGTTAGACAGCAAACATTTTCATGCCTGGCGTGATTCCCAATTTTGGCCTTGCCCACCATTTAACCGGTGTGCCCAGATCTGTGGCGGGCGAGCTCTGTGGTAGGATCAATAGGCATAGTTGGACAGGACCGGAACCCGAGGAACGGGAAGGAATCAGGGCCGTGGTGGACTGCTATCATTTTGGGGGAGGGGATGTGGGGGGGGGGGGGGGGGGGGGGGGTGGACCATCTCCAGAAGAGCTACCATGTTGGGGAGTTTGTGTGCTTCCATTATGACCAGAGGGGGCACATTCAAGCATTTTTCCGTGTGAGGCAAAGTGCACCATTGAAAAAAAAAGCAGCAACAACAGAGTTACTGAACATAGTGGAGAAGGGTTCTGGAGGAGGCAATTTAATACATCAGTTGAACGCAGTCCAATTGAGTAAAACGGTTCCAATTATAACCATCTTAAGGAAGTCAATAGAACAAACCTTCCAATATCTTCATGCAGGAACACAGTATAAGTAAAGTCAAACTTTCAACACACACCAGAGAGATTTTGAAGATTCTGGGAATAGCTGACACCCCAGTGGTCTACAGAGGCAGGAGGTCAATCTGCCTTTGGTCATTGTGAAAGGTCACAGACCCAGTCTGTTGGAAACAGACTGGATTCAGAAGATTACATTCAAACTGGCAGGAGACCTTCAAAATTTCTGACGGCATATTCCAAAATGCCTTGAGGAGGTATGAAGACATCTTTCATGAAGAATAGAGCTGAATTATAGGCATAAAAGCCAAGATATATGTTGAATTGATTCATATAGACCAAAGTTCTATTGAACCAGACCCATGCCATACACATTGCATCAGAAGGTTGAAGCAGAGCTGAAGAGATTGGAAGAGCTGGGGATACTCAATCTAGTTCAGAGGGGGCTGAGCCGATGGTCCCTGTCCGTAAACCTGATTGATCGATAAGGACTTGCTGGGACTAAACCATAACCATAAATCAGACTGCCCAGATCGATTGGTATGCAATTCCCCGAATTGAAGACCCCAACGCCAAGATGGCGGGGAGGGGGCCTCATTTATTTAAGGTTGGATTTCAGTCATGCCTACTTGCAACTAGAGTTAAATGAGGAGTCTCAGAGGTTTTCAACAACCAACATGCACAAATGCTTGTTCCAATATCACAGACTACCTCTCAACATCGATACAGCCTGTGCTATCTTCAAGCACACGATGGAAAATCTCCTTCAGGGGATTCCCAAGTTGATGGTTTACCTTGATGAAGTGCTAGTCACCAGCACTATACCCGAAGAACACATGGCCAACGTAGAGGAAGTATTAAAGAGGTTTTATCACGCTGACGTCTGTCTAAAACATGGAAAATGTAACTTCCAGGCTTCTGAAGTGATGTACTTAAGATGTTGCGTCGATGCAACAGGGTTGTGTCCTTTGGAAGAAAAGGTCAAGGCTATCAAGATGCCCATGCACCCAAAAATGTCAGCGAACATAAGTCCTTTCTTGATATGGTTAATTACTATGGAAAGTTTATTTCATTTCTATCCATAACATTGGCACCATTATGCCTACATTTAAGGAAGAATAAGCGATGGCAATGGAGGGAGCCCCAAGAGGAAGCGTTCCGAGTCGTGAAGCAAGAATTCCAGCCTACAGTCCTCTTGGTGCATTTTGATCCCGGGAAACCAATTGTGCTGACATGCAATACCCCCAATGGAGGCTGTTTTATCCCATAAAATGGGAGAAGGCTCAGAACACCATATCTTCTTTGCCAAAAGGACCCTTTCTAAAGCAGAACAAAACTACGCCCAGATTGAAAAGGAGGTCTGCGGACAGATTGACTTTTTGATGGACTCTCTTTCCTCGGTTGACCCTGTAATCAATTGTGACTTTTGTACGTAGTTATGGGGAAGTGTATTGATTGAATTAAAGGGGGGGGGAGGATGTGGTAGCATGCCCACTTTAAGTGGATGGGCTCCATTGACCACATGACTAACTTGGGCCCAAACGCATGGAAATGTGCGAACCCCAGCCAATGGGAAGTTTGGGCAGGGCCCTGGGAGCAGGATCCTGGGCAGCGTGAACCAGGAGCTGAAGACTAAAGATCTGGGCTGGGATTCTCCAGTAGTTGGTGGGGCGGGCCCTTACCGGCACCAAGAGCGGCGCGAACCACCCTGGCATCGGGCCGCCCGGAAGTTGCGGAATTCTCCGCACTTCCGGGGGCTAGGCTGGAGCTGGCGGAGTTGGCTCCGCGCCAACCAGCGCCGAAGGGCCGCCGTGGGCCGGCGCGAGTTGGCACATGCGCAGAACTGCTGCCGTGTGCTGCTGCATGCCCAGAACTGCCGGCGTGTTTCCTGCACATGCGCAGGGGGTTTCTTCTCCGCGCCGGCCATGGCGGAGCATTACAGAAGCCCCCACGCACAGGCCTGCCCGCAGGGCCCCTTCCTGGGGCCGGATCCCCCTGCACCCCCCCCCCCCCAAAGACTCCGCTAGCCGCCCTCCAAGCCAGGTCCCGCCGGGATAGACCATGTCTATTTCACGCCAGCGGGACTGGCTGAAAATGGGTCGTCGCTCGGTCCATCGAGGCCCGGTGAATTGCCGGGGGGGGCACTGCCGACTGGCACGGCGTGATCCCCGCCCCCGCCCGAAAACCATCGCCGGAGAATTCGGCAGACAGCGCCGGAGCGGCGAGGTGGAATTTATGCCGTACCCTCCCGGGGATTTTCCGACCTAGCGGGGTGTCGGAGAATCCCGCCCTGTTGTAGAGTATTCTGTATCGAACTGTCTTTGTCTTTCATCAAAAACCCCGTTTGTTAACAACTGGAAGCCTCCAGTGTATGTCTTGAGCCACATAACCTCCAATTTTCCAATAGGCACTGCTTGTAGTCAAGGCTCCACACCAATAATGTGTACTTGAAAAATCTGTCCTAAAAGCATGTAAGTCAAATGCATATTACCACTGCTCAGCAGGGATCAGAACCTTTCATTTCTTCATATGAGGAAAACATATGAGGTAATTTTAAAAATCTTGCTCACAACATGGAGTCTCACTAAGTGGAAGCATCACTTCCCGAGTTTGTCCTACAGTGGCATAATGTCTGCTCTGCATTGCAGTCCAGCAAAGTTCCACATTAGGAAGAGAACCTTGCAGAATTAACCCAATCCTACCAAAGGAAAAAATAAATACTGAATTTACAAAAAGGCAATGAAAATGAACTCATGGACCTGAACCTCCATTAATATAAAATATTATTTTTAAGGTTTACAAATGTTCCAGCTGCAATGAATGGGGTAAATCTGATTATTAATATTATGAATTTGTGAAAATATTTTGTGCCTATGTGGAACTGGGCAATCATTTATTTTATCCAGACTGTTCGTGAAATAAAATTTGCTCTAGATTTGATTTTATTCAAGCTGAATTGGCCCATTCAGATAACTAAGTAAGATTCAGCACTCGTTAATGCAAAAAAAATGTTCACAATTAAAACACTCAGGCAACATTAGGATCCCAAAGGTTAAAGGACCACTGCAATTCTCCACAGATGTAGGAATGACTGTGCATCACTGGAAAGTGATGTGTTGGGTAAGCTGGGTCTACGTGGACTGCGTTTGATGCGGTGTGGAGAGAGACAGGCTTTCAACACTTGAAGAAATGCAACATGCTTTTATTGAACAACTAACTATAATACATGCTTAACTGTGGGTTGACACTATGCTGACTTGACTGGAGACCTGAGGCTAACCTGACCAGACTGACTACCACATGGTGTTTGTACTAGTTGCTGCTCACGAGCTCTGACTGTCTCAGAGGCTGTATCCAGAGAGAGCGGGAAAACTGGTGCCCTCTGGCTTTATAATGGTCATGTCCTGTCTGGTGATTGGCTGCTGTGTTCTGTGTGCTCACTGGTCATCCTGTGTGTCAATCACTGCCTGTCTGTGCACCATCATATACCTGGATGTATATTATGATAGAAAGTATTGCAAGATTGACAAGCTTAAATCAAACGGAAATTGGAGGAAAAATGGAAACAACTTTAAAAACATCAAGATATGCTCAAAATGCTCCAAAATATTGAAGGATTGAAGTAACTATGTTGCTGTGTCAGCTCTGTAGAACTTACAAGAATTACATTGTTCAAAATGATCAACTTCATTAATGGTTTGTTCAAATATATATCCCCTGTAATTGGTCTGGCCCCAGGAGATGAGTAATTTTACTGATTAGCAAACCCAGCAACATTGCTGATTAAACTCAATGATGATCACCATGCACAATGCAAAGGTGCTGTCTTCCAAAAATTAATAGAAATTAAACAAATTAGTCAATGCTGCAAGTAAAAACAAGCATTTAGCTAAGTATTATGGTTATAAAGTATATTTTAATTTTTGCTACTTACTGTTTCTTAAGAAAATTCACCTTTTGTGAGCACAATACTTTAACACAAGCTGATTTGCTCAATGTTTGATTTATTTAATTAGGCCCAATCCTCAAAGGCAGATTTTCAACCTACCTATATAAAATTTATTTTTAAACACAACTTAAGGCAGGAAACTGAAGGCTTTAATATAAAAGCATCGTCTATTTTCATGCAGGTCGACATCACTTATAAAAATGCTTTAACTTTTTCCTCTATCGCACAATAACTCAGTTCCATGTATTTTTAAAAACATACAATTCCTACAGTGTAGAAGGAGGCCACTCGGCCCATCGAGTCTGCACTGACCCTCTGAAAGAGCACCCTACCTAGGCCCACACCCTCACCCTATCCCTGTAACCCCATTACCCCACCTAACCTGCACATCTTTGGACACCAAGGGGCAATTTAGCATGGCCAATCCACCTAATCTGCACATCTTTGGAATGTGGGAGAAAACCGGAGCACCCGGAGGAGACCCACGCTGCCATGGGGAGAATGCGCCAACTCCAAAGTCACCCAAGGCCGGAATTGAACCCGGGTCCCTGGTGCTCTGAGGCAGCAGTGCCATCCACCGTGCCACCATGCCGCCTGTGTTCTAGTAGTTAATAGCACATTTCCACTCAACAATCATTTACCCAATTGTCAGCCATAGTTTGGTTGGTAGCCTTCTTATCTGAACCAGACAGTCAGAGATTCATGCCCAACTCCAGAGGCATGGGGTGAAAACCTCAATTAAATCTGTTAGTGAGTGCAGGGATTGCAATAAGAACGTAAGAACTAGGAGCAGGAGTAGGCCATCTGGCCCCTCGAGCCTGTTCCACCATTCAATAAAATCATGGCTGATCTTCTTGTGGACTCAGCTCAATTTGCCCAGCCATTCACCATAACCCTTATTTCCCTTACTGTTCAAAAATCTATCTATCTTTGGCATAAAAATATCCAACGAGGTAGCCTCAACTGCTTCACTGGGCACCGGATTCCAAAGATTGGAACCTTTGAAAAAGGTCCTCCTCAACTCAGTTCTAAATCTGCTCCCCCTTATTTTGAGGCTATGCCCCCCCCCTAGTTCTAGTTTCACCCGCCAGTGGAAACAACCTCCCTGCTTCTATCTTAACTATTTCTTTCATCATTTTATATGTTTCTATCAGATCCCCACTAATTCTTCCAAATTACAATGAGTATAGTCCCAGTCTGCTCAGTCTCTCCTCATAAGCCAATCCTCTCAACTCCGGAATCAACCTAGTGAATCTCCTCTGCACCCCCTCCAGTGCCAGTACATCCTTTCTCAAGTAAGGAGACCAAAACAATACACATTATTCCAGGTGTGGCCTCACCAGCCCCCTATACAGCGGCAACATTAAAGACCTGTTTTTAAACTCCATCCCTCCAGCAATGAAGGACAAAATTCCATTTGCCTTATTAATTACCTGCTGCACCTGCAAACTAACTTTTTGTGATTCATGCACAAGGACACCCAGCTCCCTCTGTACAGCAACATGCTGCAATTTTTTACCATTTAAATAATAGTCCATTTTGTTGTTAATCCCACCAAAATGGTTGACCTCACATTTATCAACATTGAACTCCATCTGCCAGACCCTTGCCCACTCACTTAAACCATCTATTGCCCTCTGCAGACTTTCAGTGTCCTTTGCACACTTGGCTCTACCACTCCTCTTAGTGTCATCTGCAAACTTTGACACATTACACTTGATCCCCAACTCCAAATCATCTATGTAAATCGTAAACCATTGAGTTCCCAAAACTGACCTCTGAGGCACTCCACTAGCCACTGATCGCCAACCAGAAAAACATCCATTTATCTCCACTCTTTGCTTTCTATTAGTTAACCAACCCTCTAACTGCGCTAATACATTATGCGTAATGCAGTGCACCCTTTTCTTATGCAGTAGCCTTTTGTGCAGCACCTTGTCTAATGCCTTCTGGCAATCGAGATACACCACATCCACCGGTTCCCCATTGTCCACCACACTCGTAATGTCCTCAAAGAATTCCAATTAATTAGTTAAACATGACCTGCTTTTCTTAATCCCATGGTGTGTCTGCCCAATGGGACAATTTCTATCCAGGTGTCTCACTATTTCTTCCTTAACAATAGATTCAAGCAGTTCCCCCACTGCAGAAGTTAAGCTAACCAACCTATAGTTACCCACCTTTTGTCTACCTCCTTTTTTAAACAGTGGAGTCACATTTGCTATTTTCCAATCTGGCAGAACCGCCCCAGAGTCCAGCAAATTTTGGTAAATTATCACAAGCTCATTTGCTATTTCCCCCGCCATCTCTTTTAGTATCCTGGGATGCATTCCATCAGGGCCAGGAGACTTGTCTACCTTTAGCCCCATTAGCTTGCCCTTAGTGATAATGACCGATTTTAGTTCCTCACCTGCCATAGCATCCTTGCCAACAATTATTGGTGTTATTTGTCTCTTCCACTATGAAGACCAACACAAAATACCTGTTCAATGCCTCGGCCATTTCCTCATTTCCCATTATTAAATCCCCCTTTTCATCTTCTAAAGCATCAATATTTACCTTAGCCACTCTTTTTCATTTTCCATATTTGTAGAAACTTTTCTATTTGTTTTTAGATTCTATTTACTCTCATATTCGATTTTACTTTTCTTTATAGCTTTTTCATGGCTTTCTGTTGACATTTAAAAATTTCCCAATCCTCTAGTTTCCCACTAATCTTTGCCACTTTGTATGTATTTTCTTTCAATTTGATACCCTCCTTTATTTCCTTAGCTATCCATGGCTGATTAGCCTTTTCCTACATTCCTCTTCATTGGTATATACTTTTGCTGAGCACTGTGAAAAATTGCTTCAAAATTCCTCCACTGTTCCTCTATTGTCCCATCATGAAGTCTTTGCTCCCAGTCCACCTTCGCCAACTCCTTCCTCATCCAATTGTAGTCTCCTTTGTTTAAGCACAAGACACTGGTATTGGATTTTACCTTCTCACCCACCAACTGTATTTTAAATTCAACCATACTGTGATCGCTCCTTCAGAGAGGATCCCAAACTATGAGATAATTAATTATTCTTGTCTCATTACACAGGACCAGATCTAGGATAGCTTGCTCCTTCGTAGGTTCCATTACATACAGTTTGAAGAAACTATCGTGGATGCATTCTATGAACTCCTCCTCAAGGCTGCATTGACTGACCTGGTAAAATCCCCCATGACAACTGCCATACCATTTTTACAAGCATCAATTATTTTTGTTTATTGCCCGCCCAACCGTGATATTATTATTCGGTGTCCTTTTCTCCTGTTTCTAATTATTTCTAATTTACACCCAAATGGATTCAAGCTTTTTCTCCATAGAACCTATATCATCTTTCACTTCCACCCTAACGTCATCCTTACATATCAGAACTACACCACCTCCCTTCCCTTCCTGATTACCCTGCACTTGGTCAAGGTAATGCAAACTTTGTGCTGCCGGCTCACCTCAGTGATGCCCGTTGTGAAACACACTGCTGATTGGCTGCACAGTCATACTGGGATCCAGGTGCACACATGACTGGTATGGCTTACAGCCAACCTGCACTTCTTAAAGGTTAGCTTCTATAGCAGCTGGTGGAACAACTAGTGAAAGTCTTTTGAGGGGAGAAAGGCAACTATCACTTGAGCAACTAGCCAGAGTCAGTGCTCCCCACTTCTCTAATGCACTGTGGACTTTGCTCAAGGAGGTCGAAAGGAAGAGCGATGCCATGTTTCCATAAGGGGCCAAAAGTTCCTCAAGGCATATCCTGTGAAGGAGCTGGGAGTAGGCGGTCGGGGATGTGAATTCCAAGAGTCTGGCTCTGACAACCTGGCTGCATTGTGTAACAAGAGCAAAGACCTTACACAGGTGGTCAAGGGCAGTGAATGCATTTTTTGGCATCTCCTATCCACCGCACCAACAACATCTAACATTGCCCAATACACAGCCTCAAAACTCAACAGTCTGCTAGCAGGGTACATGCCAAGCATCCAGATGTCCCACTTAACAATGCTGCCAGCTTTGAACAAAGATCTTATTGACTCAATGTTACTTCCAGCTATTCAGGCACATCATACAGGAACACAAAAGAATCAACTAATGGATACATTCTATGAACATTCTATGAGCCGAGCAGGAGAAGGTGATTTGACCACTGAAACCTTCTCCATCGTCCAGTAAGAGCATAATTGATGTAATTGTTGTGAAGAGTTAATGGTTAAGTTCATGAGAGAATTACGTTCATGATGATGTGAGCATAATAATAATAATATAATAATCATTTATTATCACGAGTAGGCTTCAATGAAGTTACTGTGAAAAGCCACTAGTCGCCACATTCTGGCGCCTGTTCAGGGAGGCTGGTACGGGAATTGAACCCGCGCTGCAGGCCTTGTTCTGCATTGACAAGCCAGCTATTTAGCCCACTGTGCTAAACCAGCCCCATAACATCAAGGTCAGACGGCCAAGAGGCTCCAAAAATGCAAGACACTGAATAGATTGTCTATTGAACCATGTACCTACCCTGAATCCGTGTCAATAATGTAAATAAACAATTTCAAGAAAAAACTAGAAACCAAATATTTCCACTGACTTATTGCCAGTGAAACCTCATCAAAGCAATTATGGCCTCAACTCAACTATTCTTCACACCCCCCATAAACCTCAACACTCATGTCAATCAAAAATGTCGCTTATCCTTGAATATACTCAAAGGCCCAGCCTCCACACCTCTCTGGGGAAGGGAGTTCAACAGGCTAATGGCTCTCAGAGAAAAAAAATTCTCTTCATGTCAATCTTAAATGGGAGATCCCTAATTTTTAAATTGTGCCCTCTAATCTTAGGATCCCCTACAAGGAGAAACATCTCTCAGCATTCATCCTGTTTCAATAAGGGCAAATTCCAATGAGTATAGGCCTAATATGCTCAACCTTTCCAAGTACGCCAGATCAACAGGTTCCCCGCTATCTGTGCTGCTTGTTACTTCCTCAAATTATATTAATAAATCAGTCAAACACTGCTTCATAATTTGAACACAATGCAAAACATTCGCTGATATTATTCCTTTTCTCTGATGGATAATGTTGGCCCTAACAGGAGAAAGCAGCTGCAAACTGATGGCGACAGGTGTGCTTCTATCTCCTGATGACCTTGGAGGAGGGGATGCTCCTCATTAGAAGACTGGGAGGGGCTGAGGCCACTGCATCTAGTGTCACCAAGGACATTCAGCGTGATCCAAGTTCCCGCCTTATGTCCTTTCTCAAATGCCACTTCACCCTCATCCTGCTATTTGGCATGAAGCAGATGGTGTGCCCTCAGACCCCTTTCTTTCCAGCACACCTCCCTTCTGCATTTTTGCTTTCAGATACCCAAGAACTGCCGCTGGTCTGCCATTGATGCCTCACCATTGAGGGCATGAGCAACAGCAGATACCTGATTGAAAAAGCACTGTCACCTGATCTGGCATTCACAACCACCAGCTCAGATACATTAAAGAGAAATCCACAGTTGGGATGAGCATGTGGTAAGTCAACAGTCACAAGTGGGCTACAACCAGGCCAGGGGAAAGGACAGTGTGAATACCAGCTAACCAGAGGAGGAAGTCGAAGACAAATTCTACAGAAGAGGAATCAGGCGAGGTGGCGTGCAGGACTGTTGGGAATGCACACAGAGATGTTTAGTGCATTGGCTGGCTTAGACACGACTGCCCACACCATCCTTCTCCAAACCCTCTCCAATGTTACACAGATGGGTTAGACTGCATTAGTCTGGTTGTAGTCTTAAGTTACTACCAGCGAATTAACTAAAATCTCTTTCTTCCTGTTTTTTTGCATTTGGAACTCTGGAGTCACCCAAGTATCACCCCTTAGTCCCTCACCTATTTCTGCATGTTCTGTCCCTCGGTTGCTTCACATGTACACTGATGACACTCACTCTAAATCACTACCACCTTTCACAGGAAGTGCAATAATTTTCCCCACCTAAATACTGCGGAGATTTAAAACATTCGGCTGGATTAAAGTTATTTTCATTCCAGGGGTGGGGTAGATTAGGGCCCACCAATCCCTAAAGCAGAGTGTTGGTGTCCAAGGGAAGGCCAAGTGCCGAGGCGGTCTGGTCAGAAGGTCGGACTCAGCTTGCTTGGACTTTGTCACAGTTGTTTTGGCAGCTGTTAGGCTCACAACCCTTCATCCCTCATCACCACACCCCCACACCACTCAGCAACCATTGCCTCGCATACCCTCCATGCTAACCATATGTCAACTCATGCCCCCCCACCCAAACCCCTGATACCCTGCATACCAAGTCCATAGCCATTCACCCAGTTTTTACCAGGGGATGAAGGTCTTTAAATCAAAAGTGTATAACACAAACAATATTTAAAAACAAATCGAATGGAGGAGAAAAAGAAGATTTGCCCTATTCTGGACACCACATCATAATACAGGGGCTGGATCCTTCAGTCCCCCAGCCGCATGTTTCCCAGCGGTGCCCTGTTGGCTGGCGACAGGATTCTATACTCCCCCCGCTTGTCAATGGGGATTCCCATTAACGCCACACCACGCCGTCGGGAAACCTGTGGGTGGGGGTGCGCCGCCGGAAGGAAACGTGAATCGTAATGGCTTGAGAATTCCTGCCAAGATGTCCCTCTTCCTGGAGATCCAATAGTCTCTTTGTGCAAGCATTCCTTTTGGTAAAGCAATCCAACAATTGGTGACTAGTGCCAAACCATCACTCGAATATCCATGTGAAAGATTGGTATGAGAAGCATCACGAAAAAAAATTGATTTCTTGCACATTGGGTCTCACTAAGGCTGGAAACTTTCATGCATTTCTCCATATTTAATTTTTTCATGTTTCATTTGTGCTTGAAATATCACATACTGTGAATTTCATAATAGCAGCACCCCATTAACAGCCTACATCCCCATTAACCGCCTACATCCCCCATTAACCGCCTACTTCCCCCATTAACAGCCTACTTCCCCCATTAACAGCCTACTTCCCCATTAACCGCCTACATCCCCCATTAACCGCCTACTTCCCCCATTAACAGCCTACTTCCCCCATTAACAGCCTACTCCCCCATTAACAGACTACTTCCCCCATTAACAACCTACTTCCCCCATTAACAGACTACTTCCCCCATTAACAACCTACTTCCCCCATTAACAGCCAACTTCCCCCATTAACAGTCTACTTCCCCCATTAGCAGCCTACTTCTCCCATTAACAGCCTACTTCCCCCATTAACAGCCTACTTCCTCCATTAGACATAGACATAGAACAGTACAGCACAGAAAGGGCCCTCCGGCCCTCGATGTTGTGCCGAACAATGATTACCCTACTCAAACCCACGTATCCACCCTATACCCGTATCCCAACAACCCCCCCCCCCCTTAACCTTACTTTTTAGGACACTACGGGCAATTTAGCATGGCCAATCCACCTAACCCGCACATCTTTGGACTGTGGGAGGAAACTGGAGCACCCGGAGGAAACCCACGCACACACGGGGAGGACGTGCAGACTCCGCACAGACAGTGACCCAGCCGGGAACCGAACCTGGGACCCTGGAGCTGTGAAGCGTTTATGCTAACCACCATGCTACCGTGCTGCCATTAACAACCTACTTCCCCCATTAACAGCCTACTTCCCGCATTAACCGCCTACTTCCACCATTAACAGCCTACTTCCCCCATTAACAACCTACTTCCTCCATTAACAGCCTACTTCCCCCATTAACAGCCAACTTCCCCCATTAACAGCCTACTTCCCCATTAACAGCCTACTTCCCCATTAACAGCCTACTTCCCCCATTAACAGCCTACTCCCCCATTAACAGCCTACTTCCCCCATTAACAGCCTACTTCCCCCATTAACCGCCTACTTCCCCCATTAACCACCTACTTCCCCCATTAACAGCCTACTTCCCCCATTAACAACCTACTTCCCCATTAACAGCCTACTTCCCCCATTAACCGCCTACATCCCCCATTAACAGCCTACTTCCCCCATTAACAGCCTACTTCCCCCATTAACAGCCTACATCCCCCATTAACAGCCTACTTCCCCATTAACAGCCTACTTCCCCCATTAACCGCCTGCTTCCCTATTAACGGCCTACTTCCCCATTAACCGCCTGCTTCCCCATTAACAGCCTACTTCCCCCATTAACAGCCTACTTCCCCCATTAACCGCCTACTTCCCCCATTAACCGCCTACTTCCCCCATTAACAGCCTACTTCCCCCATTAACCGCCTACTTCCCCCATTAACAGTGTACTTCCCCCATTAACAGCCTACTTCCCCCATTAACAGCCTACTTCCCCCATTAACAGCCTACTTCCCCCATTAACAGCCTACTTCCCCCATTAACAGCCTACTTCCCCCATTAACAGCCTACTTCCCCCATTAACCGCCTACTTCCCCCATTAACCGCCTACTTCCCCCATTAACAGCCTACTTCCCCCATTAGCAGTGTACTTCCCCCATTAACAGCCTACTTCCCCCATTAACAGCCGACTTCCCCCATTAACAGCCTACTTCCCCCATTAACAGTGTACTTCCCCCATTAACAGCCTACTTCCCCCATTAACAGCCTACTTCCCCATTAACCGCCTACTTCCCCCATTAACAACCTACGCACACACGGGGAGGACGTGCAGACTCCGCACAGACAGTGACCCAGCCGGGAACCGAACCTGGGACCCTGGAGCTGTGAAGCATTTATGCTAACAACCATGTTACCGTGCTGCCATTAACAACCTACTTCCCCCATTAACAGCCTACTTCCCGCATTAACCGCCTACTTCCACCATTAACAGCCTACTTCCCCCATTAACAACCTACTTCCTCCATTAACAGCCTACTTCCCCCATTAACAGCCTACTTCCCCCATTAACAGCCTACTCCCCCATTAACAGCCTACTTCCCCCATTAACAGCCTACTTCCCCCATTAACCGCCTACTTCCCCCATTAACAGCCTACTTCCCCATTAACCGCCTACATCCCCCATTAACAGCCTACTTCCCCCATTAACAGCCTACTTCCCCCATTAACAGCCTACTTCCCCATTAACCGCCTACATCCCCCGTTAACAGCCTACTTCCCCCATTAACAGCCTACTTCCCCCATTAACAGCCTACATCCCCCATTAACAGCCTACTTCCCCATTAACAGCCTACTTCCCCCATTAACCGCCTGCTTCCCCATTAACGGCCTACTTCCCCATTAACCGCCTGCTTCCCCATTAACAGCCTACTTCCCCCATTAACAGCCTACTTCCCCCATTAACAGCCTACTTCCCCCATTAACCACCTACTTCCCCCATTAACAGTGTACTTCCCCCATTAACAGCCTACTTCCCCCATTAACAGCCTACTTCCCCCATTAACAGCCTACTTCCCCCATTAACCGCCTACTTCCCCCATTAACCGCCTACTTCCCCCATTAACCACCTGCTTCCCCATTAACAGCCTTCTTCCCCCATTAACAGCCTACTTCCCCCATTAACCGCCTACTTCCCCCATTAACCGCCTACTTCCCCCATTAACAGTGTACTTCCCCCATTAACAGCCTACTTCCCCCATTGACAGCCTACTTCCCCCATTAACAGCCTACTTCCCCCATTAACAGCCTACTTCCCCCATTAACAGCCTACTTCGCCCATTAACAGCCTACTTCCCCATTAACCGCCTGCTTCCCCATTAACAGCCTACTTCCCCCATTAACAGCCTACTTCCCCATTAACCGCCTACTTCCCCCATTAACCGCCTATTTCCCCCATTAACAGCCTACTTCCCCCATTAACAGCCTACTTCCCCCATTAACCGCCTACTTCCCCCATTAACAGCCTACTTCCCCCATTAACAGCCTACTTCCCCGATTAACAGCCTACTTCCCCCATTAACAACCTACTTCCCCATTAACAGCCTACTTCCCCCATTAACCACCTACATCCCCCATTAACAGCCTACTTCCCCCATTAACCGTCTACTTCCCCCATTAACCGCCTACTTCCCCCATTAGCAGCCTACTTCCCCCATTAACAGCCTACTTCCCCCATTAACAGCCTACTTCCCCATTAACCGCCTACTTCCCCATTAACAGCCTACTTCCCCGATTAACAGCCTACTTCCCCCATTAACAACCTACTTCCCCATTAACAGCCTACTTCCCCCATTAACCGCCTACATCCCCCATTAACAGCCTACTTCCCCCATTAACCGCCTACTTCCCCCATTAACCGCCTACTTCCCCCATTAGCAGCCTACTTTCCCCCATTAACAGCCTACTTCCCCCATTAACAGCCTACTTCCCCATTAACCGCCTACTTCCCCATTAAAAGCCTACTTCCCCCATTAACCGCCTACATCCCCATTAGCAGCCTACCTCCCCCATTAACAGCCTACTTCCCCCATTAACAGCCTACTTCCCCCATTAACAACCTACTCCCCCCATTAACAACCTACTTCCCCCATTAACAACCTACTTCCCCCATTAACCGCCTACTTCCCCCATTAACCGCCTACATCCCCCATTAGCAGCCTACTTCCCCCATTAACAGCCTACTTCCCCCATTAACAGCCTACTTCCTCCATTAACAGCCTACTTCCCCCATTAACAGCCTACTTCCCCCATTAACAGCCTACATCCCCCATTAACAGCCTACATCCCCCAATAACAGCCTAGAACATAGAACGATACAGCGCAGTACAGGCCCTTCGGCCCTCGATGTTGCACCGACATGGAAAAAAACTAAAGGCCATCTAACCTATACTATGCCCTTATCATCTATATGCTTATCCAATAAACTTTTAAATGCCCTCAATGTTGGCGAGTTCACTACTGTTGCAGGTAGGGCATTCCACGGCCTCACCACTCTTTGCGTAAAAAACCCACCTCTGACCTCTGTCCTATATCTATTACCCCTCAATTTAAGGCTATGTTCCCTCGTGCTAGCCACCTCCATCCGTGGGAGAAGGCTCTCGCTGTCCACCCTATCTAACCCTCTGATCATTTTGTATGCCTCTATTAAGTCACCTCTTAACCTTCTTCTCTCTAACGAAAACAACCTCAAGTCCATCAGCCTTTCCTCATAAGATTTTCCCTCCATACCAGGCAACATCCTGGTAAATCTCCTCTGCACCCGTTCCAAAGCTTCCACGTCCTTCCTATAATGAGGCGACCAGAACTGTACGCAATACTCCAAATGCGGCCGTACTAGAGTTTTGTACAACTGCAACATGACCTCATGGCTCCGGAACTCAATCCCTCTACCAATAAAGGCCAACACACCATAGGCCTTCTTCACAACCCTATCAACCTGGGTGGCAACTTTCAGGGATCTATGTACATGGACACCGAGATCCCTCTGCTCATCCACAATACCAAGAATTTTACCATGAGCCAAATATTCCGCATTCCTGTTATTCTTTCCAAAGTGAATCACCTCAAACTTCTCCACACTAAACTCCATTTGCCACCTCTCAGCCCAGCTCTGCAGCTTATCTATGTCCCTCTGTAACCTGCAACATCCTTCCGCACTGTCTACAACTCCACCGACTTTAGTGTCGTCTGCAAATTTACTCACCCATCCTTCTGCACCCTCCTCTCGGTCATTTATAAAATGACAAACAGCAACGGCCCCAGAACAGATCCTTGTGGTACGCCACTCGTAAGCCTACTTCCCCCATTAAGAGCCTACATCCCCCATTAACAGCCTACTTTCCCATTAACAGCCTACTTCCCCATTAACAGCCTACTTCCCCCATTAACCGCCTGCTTCCCCATTAACAGCCTACTTCCCCCATTAACCGCCTGCTTCCCCATTAACAGCCTACTTCCCCCATTAACAGCCTACTTCCCCCATTAACAGCCTACTTCCCCCATTAACAGCCTACTCCCCCATTAACCGCCTACTTCCCCCATTAACAGCCTACTTCCCCCATTAACCACCTACTTCCCCCATTAACAGCCTACTTCCCCCATTAACAGCCTACTTCCCCCATTAACAGCCTACTTACCCCATTAACAGCTTACTTCCCCCCATTATCCGCCTACTTCCCCCATTAACCGCCTATTTCCCCCATTAACCGCCTACTTCCCCCATTAACAGCCTACTTCCCCCATTAACTGCCTACTTCCCCCATTAGCAGCCTACTTCCCCCATTAACAGCCTACTTCCCCCATTAACAACCTACTTCCCCCATTAACTGCCTACTTCCCCCATTAACAGCCTACTTCCCCCATTAACAGCCTACTTCCCCATTAACAACCTACTTCCCCCATTAACAGCCTACTTCCCCATTAACCGCCTACTTCCCCCATTAACAACCTATTTCCCCCATTAACAGCCTACTTCTCCCATTAACCGCCTACATCCCCCATTAGCCGCCTACTTCTCCCATTAACAGTCTATTTCCCCCATTAACAGCCTACTTCCCCCATTAACAGCCTACTTCCCCCATTAACCGCCTACATCCCCCATTAGCAGCCTACTTCCCCCATTAACAGCCTACTTCCCCCATTAACAGCCTACTTCCCCCATTAACAGCCTACTTCCCCCATTAACAGCCTACTTCCCCCATTAACAACCTACTTCCCCATTAACAGCCTACTCCCCTATTAACGGCCTACTTCCCCCATTAACAGCCTACTTCCCCCATTAACAGCCTACTTCCCCCATTAACAGCCTACTTCCCCCATTAACAGCCTACTTCCCCCATTAACTGCCCACTTTCAACATTGGTGCCCCCTAAACAAGGATGTGGCTCAAGGTGCTTCCTTCTCTCCGCCTCCAGCCTCCCCACCAACATCACAACCTCTCCTCTGCCCTCTCCACAACCACTTCCCTGGTAATTCCATGAATCATACATTGAGGAAATAATATGCACGATACAGCAGACTGAAGTTAAGGTCCGGTTTTGGGCACTGCTGGCGGAGAATTTCATGACGGTCATTTCGGCGTGATTGCGGCCCGTATTCAGCAGCACTTAATGCCAAAAATGAGTCCCCATGAGTTTCTTGCCATTTGGGTTGGGTTTGAGTAGGGTGATCATGGCTCGGCACAACATCGAGGGCCGAAGGGCCTGTTCTGTGCTGTACTGTTCTATTATTTGTTCCTCGCTCTCTGATTTGACCAACTATCACTTCAGTTGTCCATCGCTAACAAAGAAGGCTGCTTTTAAACGCTTCCTCACCACTGACTCCCAGTCAACACACAAGCATGGCAGCACGCAGTCTTGCTCCTCGATTTAGGGATGCCAACCTGGCCAGATGTCTTGATGCTTTGGATGAGAGGCGGACCATCCTGTTCTGCCGAGGAAATCGGAGGACCAGCAGCAGGGTCAGCAAAATCTACTGGGAGGCAGTGTCCGTCAGTGTGGAAGACCACTGTACAGTAGGAAGAAGGCCAACGACCTCCAATGAGCTGCAAGGGTAAGTTACCACCTCTCTCCTGGCATCAGTTCCACCTGCCACCCTCAAATTCCAAAAAAACCCTATCAACTGACTGACACCTCACACCCGACTCACCTTGATCTTCGTGGTTGTTCCTCAGAACTTCCTAGCACCCACCAGCACAACCTCTTCAGGTCCATGTGCAGTGCATGCACATGTTACCTGCTATAGACCTCCCTGACCCGTCAAACATTCGGCTCACAATTTCCTCTTTGTCCCTGTAGGAGAAGACAGCCCATAATAAATGGGAAAGGGCCAAGATGGGGAGAAGGTGGGGGAGAGCAGTCATCAATAGTGAGGATGGCCTGCATCAGAGAGGTGAGGATCCATTGCCACTTCTCCCCGTTGACCTGTCTCAGGTGTCATGTCAGACAAAATTATCCTTCCCTCTCACTGACCAGATGTCCATACTCTCGCAGGATCTCCATCTGATGAGCCTGGGTCATCCAAAGTCGGTCCGCCACTCCGCCACCCAAGAGAACACCTCAGAGGTAAGCTCCGAGGATACCACCGATGAGACGTCACAGCTATCACAAGGACTATCCACCAGTGCAGAGACACACACCTCGGTGAGCGACATTATCGGCATGCGGGGCACAATCTGATGAGCATCACACAGTTGCTGATGCACTTCAGGTGGAGGCAGGAATATTCAAGGGAAACAGCAGTCAGAGATCAGCTGGATCCCAGGATACAACTGGTCCGAGTCAGATGCTGAACCTCTGGACAAGGTACTCCCAGAGCTTATACAGATGAGAGGACACAGCTGTGTATTTCAGGAAGGGAAGTGAGCGACATTCCAGAGACTGCATGACCGAATGGTGGAGTCCCAAAGGCTGCAGGCTCAGGAGATGGTGACACTGAGGCCAAAGCTGCTAGGGTGGCGGCCGCAGTGGAAAACATGGACCACGACGTCCGCGTCTTGAATGGTGGCTCAGTCTTCGATGACCATGACTGGGGGCCTCAACATCAATTCCCAGTCACTGAGGGATGTGTCATAGATGCAGGTCGACATTGCTGAGGCACTCCAGAGCATAGCCCAGTCACTCAGGAGCATCACTGAGGGCGTCTGAACCATGGTGCAGACAATGGGGACCTCCAGAACTGATAGTGCCAGATGATTCAGTGGCCTCTGCAGCTCACTCCAGCTGCCCCTCTGTCCTATGGAGTCCCCCAGGGCATTAAGGGCACCATCAGGGAGGAGGATGCACTGGAGGCCAACGCAGGACCTGCCACCAAGAAGACTACGATGGTCTCCATTTCTCCCGAATCGCCCCTCCTGACACCGGCGCATTTCAAGGGCACCGGGCAGAACAAGGTGGTCTGGCGACACCAGTGACATCGGTAATTTGGCCAACATTCCCTGGTTTCAGATACTCCAGAGGTCTTCGGTCAAGGGCGTCAAAGGCCACAGGGCATGGGAAGCAGCAGGCTGTCTCCACCTCTGATGTGCATCCTGGATAACACCGCAACATAGCAAGATCAAGAAGAGTGAGGAGCACTGAGTGGGTACTGATGGGGTCACTATCTGTAGCTAGGGGGAATGGAAATCTGTCATGGTGAAGTGTTCACTATGAAAACATCTCACACCTCATGCATGTGAAGACTCTGTCATGCTAATCTTCACAGCGGACCTGCCTCCACCCCACCCCCTGTTTCACTCTGCTCCCTCCACCTGCCCCCTCGCGGGCACAGTGGTCCAAGATCAAAAACCCTCGATACAGACACGGTTCAGAGGATGGGTATGAGCGCACTGTCAGTAGACAGACTGGAGTCAGACTTAATCAGAACCTGAGAAGCACCAGAGATTTCCTCACAGCGAGTTATCATCACTCTCCTGTCTTGTACGGTGACCCGCTGACAGTGCTGACACAGGCCCATCACCCAGGAGTGATGTTACACAGACCTTTGGAGGGGGGAACATGGTGGTCAGAGAGGGTGCGGGAAATGCGAGGGGGTAGGGAGGAAAATGGGGGGTTTGGGAGAGGGAAGGAAATGGTGGGGGGGGGTTGGGAAATGAGGGTGAGAGGGAAAGGGGGCATTCAGCTGACGGACACAGCCTCGTCCTCGGAGAATCTGGAGATGGTGAGGGCCTTCCTGGTCTCCCTAGCATGTTGGACCCTGCCGTCTGTCCTCCATCTTTCAGCTCCTCTTCGGGCTCATCTTGCAGTCCCTCTTTGACTGCCTCATCCTCTTCAACATCCGCCTCAGATGAGGCCACATTTCACTCCACCTCCTCCTGCTCTTCCTTCTCTTTCTTTTCCAACATGTCAACCCACTGCTGTGCCAGATTGAGGAGAGCACAGCAGACTACCATAAAGTAGGACTACCATAAAGTAGGACATGTAAGACTTCTTACTGTGCCCACCCAATTCCAACGCCGGCATCTCCACATCATGCCAACAATTGGAGACAGCTTAATAGCCAACTTAAAATCAGTACTTTACTGACGCACAATGTCAACATTAACACCTCCCACCCTTGGGCCTTACCTCCCCTCCATGTCCTGAGACCCACATGATTACCTCGTCCTGATTCCAGGGACTTTACTTTGTGGATTGCTTGCTGGCCCAGTCACAGCCACCACAGCTCCTTTTGCTGCCAATCAGATTAGCCAGCAGGTCTCTGAGGCAAGGGTTCTGCCAGGGTGAGGGGCCAAAGTCCCAACTCCAGTCAGCTAATGCTACATGGAGCATGAAATGTCTGTGGGGCAGCCAGAATTGGCTGGGACGCATTCATCAGTGTCTCAGTCAAGAAAGGTGAGCAAATTGCCTGTATAACTTTAAGACAATTCTTCCCTCAAAAATTCTTGTCACCTGGTTCTATTGGGCAGCACGGTAGTGCAGTGGTTAGCACAGTTGCTTCACAGCTCCAGGGTCCCATGTTCGATTCCTGGTTTGGATCACTGCCTTTGCGGAGTCTGCACGTTCTCCCCGTGTCTGCTTGGGTTTGCTCCGGGTGCTCCGGTTTCCTCCCACAGTTAAAAGATGTGCAGGTTAGGTGGATTGGCCATGATAAAATTGCCCTTAGAGTCCAGAAAGGTTAGGTGGGGTCACGGCGATAGGGTGGAGGTGTGGACTTAAGTGGGGTACTCTTTCCAAGGGCCAGCGCAGACTTGATGGGCCAAATGGCCTCATTCTGCATTGTCAATTCTATGATTCTATGATTCTATTAACAATTCATTGAAATTCTAATTGGAAATGTCAAGTTTGGTTAAAATAATGCAATAATGTCCTGATTAGGTAAACTGCAGATTCACTGACTTTCCAAAAAACAATTGCTTTATAATATTCCACGTCCAGTTTCATTTGTGCCTTTTTCATGTTCAGCAGGACTGAAGATACTTGAGTCCTAATAAAGTGGCTTAGTGCAGCTATTTTGTATTGAATCACTCAGTGATTCTCAGCTAGATTGCTGGATGGTGCTCAGGTGTTGCATATTTATAGGATCATGCTCTTATCCGGCATTTGATTCAAAATGTTGTCATCCCTGAATTAAGTGGAACTTTCATAAACTCCCTGGTCTTACTTTAATCATTTATTGCATGAATCTAAATAACATTTTAATCAATCTGTTCCATATACTATCGAATATGACACAATTAAATGAATCCATGACTAATATACTCATTACCAGACAAAAGTTACCTGCGACTGGTACGATTCTCTCAGACTGATAGATATTATCAGCTTAAACTTGCAAGTTCTCTGTGCCTTGGGTGGTTTTGAAATCCTGCTCTTCCACTTTGAGCAGTTCATCGCATCATGATATTTTGAGCAACATCTGAAATACCTGTTATCTGTTCCATGTGCATTGCTGGGCTTTATTCGTCTATTATTGCTACTCCATTCCTGTCACCTGGCAGATCTGTTAAAAATGCTTTGTCCTCAATCCTTTAGTCTAACTATTCTTTTAGAGTGACCCCTGTGCCCTGTGTCGGAATAATCTTGAAAGGCTGCAATCATCGTGTACTCCATCCATTGTGATGCCAGAGTGTCCCATTTGCACCATCTAGGCTGCTGGAAATGTCTGTTTCCCCTGAAGCTTTTTTTTAAAAGCGGAAAATACTTGATCAAAAATGATGTCTTTTCTGAGAACTAAATGCCGGATAAGAGCATGATCCTATAAATATGCAACACCTTAGCACCATCCAGCAATCTAGCTGAGAGCAGTAAATAAGGAATCTCCAGATTGAATTTCTGAAATCATTTATATATTCCATTAAACTAAATGATATATTCTTCTATGGAATACCTATCCACCTTTTGAAATCTTCCAAAGTCTGACTGTGTCCCTTGGGAATCCAATAGATCACCTGTTTTGTAAAGTTTATCAATAACGTTTACAGTAAGACACAAACTTTCATCAATATTCAAATGGTGGGAATCCACCTCACTAAATACTTTGGGCGCGGTTCAACCAAAACACTTGTGTTTCAGGCACATTCTCAGCGCAAACGGCACTCTGCCCTGTTTTTTCTGGCCTCGGCGAGAAATGCCCCATCAAGGCTGCACTTATGCCATTTCTACTTGCAGATCAAGATACATCTTTCGACCCCCTCCCTCAGTGATCCCGCCATGGCTTCCAGACCTCCCCTCTCCACACTTTACCCAATGTACCTCTCCAGGGTCCTCAAGCTCTCCCTCACCCAACCTCTTATGGGCAAGGCACCCCCGGGCCAGTCCCCAAGCATGGGCAACATGGGACTGGGGCACCTTGGCAATGCCAGAGTGCCCAGGTGGCAAGTGTCAAGTTGCCAGGCTGGTCACTACTGGCAAGGTGTCCAGGTGCCAGCAGGAGTGCCAAGATACTACCATGCCAAATGCCAAACCACTTGAGGATCTCTAATGGCCTGGGAAACACCCCACCCCACCCCCACCCGCCCGCCCGATGCTGTTACGAGAGGTCCACGTTTGTGAAAAAGGAAAATGGCGCCGTGGCGAGGTCTCCCAGGGGCAGTGATGAATCCCGGGCCTCGGGAGAATCTGGCAAATGCAAATCAGCCTGATGGTTGGAATTCCAGATCACGGTGTCTCACGAGATTCCGTTGAATTTTGTAAGGTGTTTTGAGCATTGTGAATTCACAAGACACAAGAGGCTGTTGAATCGCGCCCTTTGCTTTTGACATTTGCATTATTTGCAAGTATCAATAGGCCTATAATGACTTAGGCCAGGCCTTTGAGATTGGCCAATTGGAATACCAGTTCCCTGATTAGTGGGCTAATCAGGGCACCTCTTCTTTGTATACAACAGGGGGTGTCAGATCCTCTGCATTCCTAGTGTAGACAGCAAGCTGAATGCGCATAGTTGTACTGCTGTTGGTTTTGTTAGTAAAAGGGATTCTGGTGAAGGGACTTCTGCCCCTGTGGACTTATTACATACCTTGTTTTTCCTTCAGTAAAGACCTTAACCCATGTCCACATAGCTACTAAATTGTTTCACCGGTCATAAGGTTCAGATTCAGTGAACATCAGTGGGTAATCATACCCTGACAATTTGCACTGCTTTCAGTTATTCTTCACAAAGGTAACTTGATTACAACCTTCTGTATGAAAAAAAATCTTAGTTTCCAATCTTCACCTTTAGTTAACCGTTCTCTGCTACCTTGTTAGCAGAAGCCAGTTGGTGAAGTAAGAAAGCTGATGCCAATCTTTTAAATAGGACTAGATTTATTTACAGTCTGCAACATTACAAATGCCTGTCTCTTTCCTAATCAGTACCCAGTGTCGCAAAAGTCTCCTTTTATGCCCTTTTAATTAAAAAACAAAAATCAAAAAATTAAACAAAAATGATGGGAAAGGGAGTGTTTAGGCTGTCTAGGTGTCCGGGCGTCACGGACAGCCCGTGTTGAGGAACTGCATGTGAAACAAAACATCAAAGGGAAGTTACCGAATGAAACCAAAGTATCTTTCCCAGGCGTGATGATGCACCCCAGACACTGTGGCAGCCACTGCTTCAGGAAGGCCTCAAGCCTATCGGTGGAGACTGTGTGTCACTCTCCAAGGCAAC
Source organism: Scyliorhinus canicula (assembly GCF_902713615.1). Taxonomy (NCBI): domain Eukaryota; kingdom Metazoa; phylum Chordata; class Chondrichthyes; order Carcharhiniformes; family Scyliorhinidae; genus Scyliorhinus; species Scyliorhinus canicula. The sequence continues at coordinate 173,714,123 of NC_052148.1, read as the reverse complement.
ATGACCAAGAACATAGCAGCAGTAGAGGGGCAGACAGTGAGGTCGGACGACCCCCTCGACTGTTCATTGCCCAAACTTGCGAATGGAACCTTGGACGGGCACAAGTTCAACTACCACCACTGCAAATGGTAAATTTGAATTCAATAAAAATCTGGAATTAAAAATCCAATGATGACCATTGTCGTTAAAACCCATCTGATTTCCCTTTCGGGAAAGAAATCTGCTGTCCTTACCTGGTCTGGCCTACATACGACTCCAGACCTACAGAAATGTGGTTGACTCTTAACTGCCCCTCAAGGGCAATTAGGGGTGGACAATAAATGCTGGCACAGCCTGTAACGTCCATGTCCCATGAAAGAATAAAAAAAGGTCCCCCTCCCTCCCCTCCCTCATCCATCACCACCGCACCAGGTGAAGTCTCTTTTGGTAGTTGAACTTGGGCCCCCAGAGCATTACTCTGGATCTCTGGTTTACTCGCCCAGTGACAGTAACCCTACGCCACCGCCTCTTTTTGTACTATTTTGAATGGAATTTTAAAAAGCAGCAAATTAAACAAAAATGACAGGGCACCGTAACTAAAACAAAATGTCAAAAGGAAACTTAACTAATCAAACTAGAATATCATTCCCAGGGGTGATGATGCACCCCAGCACCCATGGGGTCCAGCGGTCATGGAAGGACTTAAGTGTGCCGGTGGACACCGCATGCTCCCTCTCCAGAGCTGCCGGCTGCAAATGTGAGTGAAGTAGAGGGGCAGACATTGTATTGGACAGCCCCCTCAATCACCCACTGCCTGGACCTGTTGATGGTCGCCTTGGTCAGGGCCAGGAGCAGAGTTAAGAGGTTGTCATCCTCCTTCTCCAACCTCCCTTCCGCACCAGGTAAAGTCTCTTTTTAATAAACTTAAGGTACTTAATCAATGCTACTCCAGCTATATATCCTGAACCTTATTAATACAATTAACATACCATTAAGTTGAATCATACCCTGCCACCTTTCCCCATTACCAGCACGAATAGGATCTAGCGGAAATCACCAGGTCCCATCTGCCATTTTTAAAGGTCCAACTCCATGGAAATATGGTCGATTATCTTTGGCCCCCCATCGCACACTCTGTTCTTCAGCCATCAAAACTGTAGAAGAGAGAATGTCAATTAAACTGGAGAAGAAAGAACATAGATTAACTTGTGTAAAAGAGAATACAGATTCATACCTGAAATATGAAAACAAAAAATTATAGGAACAATAAATCAAAATAGATGTAAAAAGCAGAGCAGGAATAAAGTAAAATCAAGCAGATGTGAACACAACAGCTGCAAAGAGTGAACAAAGGAAGGAATACCCTTTAATTATTTTCAGTTCATATTTCAATGCTATAACATTAATATTGTACTAATAAAGCTACGCTGACATCTGAGAATAATTATTGTTGTAATATCAGGCAAACTTTGAACAGGGAGGATGGAAAGTAAAAACAACCAACTTAGAGAATAAAAAAAGGTGACGGTACTTTAAGGTTATAAACAAAACAGAAATTATTTTGGCTGCTGATTAAAGTACTCTATGCCGGTACACCCTGTATTAATGTTTATTGTAGAGTTATATTTGGCTTGAATGACCCCCAGGTTTTTCTTGACGATGGAAGTCTAACAAGGCAGGATTTCCTCTCTAACAAATGTAGATAATGCTGACCCCCATCAGGTTTTCTAGAATCCAGTCCATAAGGTGTCTGCAACACTTTCCCCCTGATGGTTCCACCCATATTTGGAAGCTCATCAGTGGATGAAGGCGAATGACTGTCACTGCAAAATTTTAATGTAGGATTTAAGGGTCAGACGGCACTCTGTATTTCAACAACCTTGTCATTTCCACGTGAAATGGAAAATCATGCCACAGGAAAATGTACAATGCTTATCCCTCTACTCAATTAAATAATTAAAATATCATTGCTGAAGGGTCTTGACTACCTGTTTCTGCTACAGGTTGTTAAGTGAGTTGCTCATGTGGCGCGTCAGGTACGGGCACAGCCTGGTTTCACTAAAGGGTCCTGAAAACTGCTTAGGACTCTTATTTAGCTATTTTAATTACAATGCTTAATTACATATTAGCATAGATGTATGATGCCTGCAAAGGGACCAGATCCAATGGTGAGCTCCTCCCACAGGATGGGTGCACACACACCCCAATCTCCTGAGTGGACACGTGGGTGTCAATTTTATGCCTCTAACAAATATGGTGATAATAAATTTCTAGGCCAAGCTATCATTACATCGTTATACTGTATAGCTAATCTCCGGCATAGTGATTGGTAGATTGGGACAACCAGATCTCTCCTCAATTCCTGCAGCAGATTTAAGGGTCAGACGGCACTCTGTATTTCAACAACCTTGTCATTTCCACAAGGAATTTCCAAATGGAAAATCATGCCACAAGAAAATGTGCAATGCTTATCCCTCTACTCAATTAAATAATTAAAATATCATTGCTGAAGGGTCTTGACTACTTGTTTCTGCTACAGTTCTTTTTCCCAGCAACATACATGATTTTTCACTGATGTTTATTGAACATTTTAGAAAATTAACGATTAGTCTCTCTCTACTCGCATCTTCCTGGAGTTCATAGTATCATAGAATCATAGAATCTAGTGTAGAAGGAAGCCATTCGTCCCATCGAATCTGCACTGGCAACTGGAAAGAGCACCCTACCTCCACCCTATCCCTGTAATCGAGCAACCCTACCCAACATTTTTGGACACTAAGGGCAATTTAGCATGGCCAATCCACCTAACCTGCACATCTTTGGACTGTGGGAGGAAACCGGAGCACCCAGAGGAAGCCCACACAGACACAGGAAGAACATGCAGACTCCACACAGACAGTGACCCAGCAGGGAATCGAACCTGGGACCTGGCGCTATGAAGTCACAGTGCTAACTACTGCTACCGTGCCGCCCACGGACTTGGACTTGATTTGATTGGAATTGGATTGGATTTGATTTATTGTCACATTTACCGAGGTACACTGACAAGTATTGTTATGCGTGCTGTCCAGACAGATCGTTCCATACATGAAAAAAGCATAGGACATATATAAATGCACAATGGTCCCTCCACGGTGCCACTTCGCAGTGTGAGTCCGCCATATCGCGCGGGCCGTGCACATGCGGGGACTCCTGACTGGAAGTGCAGGGCCCTGTATGGCAGGCAGAGCTGCGAGGAGTGCTCCGGGGCCCTGCTAGCCCCCTTCAGGTAGGAGAATCACTCTGGACTTTCTTCAGGAAAGTCCAGAATGAAATGCCCGCATTTTGATGCTGGAGTGGGGACATATCCCCATTATTGGAGAATCCCGCCCAATGGATGGGAGGCGGGTTCGCATGATGGACTGGGCTGTGTTCACAACTCTGTAGTTTCTTACGGTTTTCTGCCGAGCAGTTGCCATACCAGGCTGCAATGTAGCCACATAGCATGCTTTCAATGGTACATCTGTAAAAATTGGTAAGAGTCAATGTGGACATGCCGCGTTTCCTTAGTTTATTTAACTGTTGTGCTTTCCTGGTCGTAGCGTTGACGTGGATGGACCAGGACAGATTGTTGGTGACGTGCACACCTAGGAATTTAATCTGTAAACCATGTTCACCTCGGCACATTGATGCAGTCAGGGGTGTGTACGTGCTTCACTTTCTGAAATCAATGTCCAGCTCCTTAATTTTGGTGACATTGAAGGAGAGGTTGTTGTCGTTACACCACACAACTAGGTTCTCTATCTCCCTCCTGTACCCTGACTCATCATTGTTCGAGATCCGACCCACGACGGTCGTATCATCAGCAAATTTGTAGATGGAGTTGGAGCCACATTTTTCACACAGTCATGTATGTATAGGGAATATAGTAGGGGGCTAAGTATGCAGCCTTGTGGAGCCCCGGTATTGAGGACTATCGTGGAGGAAGTGTTGTTGCTTATCCTTACTGATTGTGGTCTATGGGTCAGGAAGTCGAGGATCTAGTTGCAGAAGGTCCCCAACTATGCGGACAAAGCCCGCCCACTAATCAAGGCCACCATCTTCCCACTGGCGGCTGAGGCCAGCCAGGCCTTCAGCTGCATCAAGGCAGATATTGCCAAAGCCGCGATTCGCGCGGTGGAGGAGTCCGTCCCCTTCCAGGTGGAGAGCGACGCATCAGAGGTCGCCCTCGCCGCTACCCTCAATCAGGCAGGCAGACCCGTAGCGTTTTTTTCACGAACCTTCATCACCTCCAAAATTTGACACTCCTCAGTCGAAAAGGAAATCCAAGCCATCGTGGAAGCCGTGCGGCACTGAAGGCACTACATCGCTGGTAGGAGGTTTACCCTCGTCACCGACCAACGATCGGTAGCTTTCATGTTCGATAATACGCCGCAAGTCAAAATCAAGAATGATAAGATCTTGAGCTGGAGGATCGAACTCTCGCCTATAATTATGATATAGTATATCGTCCTGGGAAGCTCAACGAGCCCCCAGATGCCCTGTCCCGCAGCACATGCACCAGCGCGCAAGTAGACTGACTCCTGCTATCCAAGATGACCTCGGACACCCGGCCGTCTCCTAGCTTCTCCACTACATCAAGGCCCGCAACCTGCCCTGCTCCACTGAGGAGGTCAGGACCATGACCAGGGACTGCCCGTTCTGCGCGGACAGAAGTGCAAGCCGCACTTCTATCGACCGGATAAGGCCCACCTGGTAAAGGCATCCTGGCCCTTTGAGTGCCTCAGTATCGATTTTAAAGGGCCCCTCCCCTCCAACAACCGCAACACATATTTCCTCAACATCATCGATGAGTTCTCCCGCTTCCCCTTTGTAATCCCTTGCCCCGTCATGACGGCGGCCACCATCATTAAAGCCCGACATAGTGTCTTCACCCTGTTTGGTTTCCCCACATACGTCCACAGTGACAGAGGCTCGTCATTCATGAGCGACGAACTCCGTCAGTACCTGCTCAGCAAAGGCATCGCCTCGAACAGGACTACCAGTTATAACCCTAGGGGAAACAGGCAGGTGGAGAGGGAGAACGCGACGGTCTGGAAGACCGTCCTCCTGGCGCTACGGTCTAGGAATCTCTCGGTTTCCCACTGGCAGGAGGTCCTCCCCGACGCACTCCGCTCTATTAGGTCCCTACTTTGCACTGCCACTTCATGACCGCCTGTTTGTTTTCCCCAGGAAATCCACCTCAGGGGTTTCGCGTCCGCCCTGGCTGAAGACACCGGGGCCCGACCTGCTCCACAAGCATGTCAGGAGCCATAAGTTCGACCCCCTGGTCGAGAGGGTCCAGCTCCTACACTCCAACCCCCAGTACGCATACATCGAACACCCCGACAGCTGACAGGATACGGTCTCCCTCCAGGACCTGGCACCCGCAGGTTCCACTACCACCGCCACCGCATCTTACCCGCCCAACCTATGCTGACCAACGCCCCCACCCCTACGTGGAACCCGCACCCCCTCCCGCCCGCTATTCCCCCTTCACCGACCCACAGGAATGAAGCTCCAGAAGACATGCTCCCAGAGTCCACGTCTGTACCCACACCGGTGACTTCACTCCCGATGCCAGCATGGACCAGTGCGACGCCCGGGCCAGCGGCGACACTAGAGCTTCGGCGTTCACAGCGCACAATCCATGCGCCGGACAGGCTGAACTTATGAACCCGTCACCCCCGCCGGACTTAATATTTGTAACGGGGGTGAATGTGGTGAATGTATTGCTGTAACAATTCACCATGTGCTTATCTGTATTACGCTGTTGCCCATGTGGGCTCCACCTATGGGCCATTGTATGGTATTACCTATAATGTAGCATGTTGGGACATTTGTGGGCTCCGCCCCTGGCTCCACCCCTTGAGGGGAGGTATAAAGAGCAGTCGCCCTGCAGGTGGCTCCCACGAACAGACCAGACGCAGGCAGGCACTGTTCTAGTTGATTAAAGCCACAGTTTACTTCTACTCCTAGTTTTGTGTGAATTGATGGTCGCATCATTAGGTTTTGGAGTTTTGATATGAGCTTGGCTGGGATTATGGTGTTGAAGACGGAGCTGTAGTCAATGAATAGGGGTCTGACGTAGGAGTCCTTGTTGTCGAGATGCTCCAGGGATGAGTGTAGGGCCAGGAAGGTGGCATCTGCTGTGGACCGGTTGTGGTGGTATGCAAATTGCAGTGGATCAAAGCATTCTGGGAGTATGGAGCTGATGTGTCTAATGACTAACCTCTTGAAGAACTCCATAATGATAGATGTCAAGGCCACTTGACGGTAGTCATTGGGGCACGTTGCCTGGTTCTTCTATGGCACCGGTATGACGGTGGTCTTCTTGAAGCAGATGGAAACCTCGGAACAGAGTAGGGAGAGGTTAAAGATGTCCGTGGACATACCCGCCAGTTGGTCCGTGCCAGATCTGAGTGCATAACCAGGGACTCCATCAGGACCCGTTGCTTTCCGAGAGTTCACTTTCAAGAAGGACGATCTGACTTCAGAGGCTGTGACGGTTGGTTTGGGTGTGTCCGAGGCTGCTGGAGCAGTTGACAATGATTTGATGGTTTGCTTCTCGAACCACGCATAGAATGCATTGAGCCCGTTATGTTTTGTAAGTCTTGCCACAACCAACAGCGTCCATTTTGTTTATCTGGGACTCTAGCTTAGTCTGGTATTGTCTATTAGCGCCCCTGATGGCTTTACGGAGGTCGTACCTGGATTTCATGTATAGGTCAGGGTCACCTGTCTTGAACGCCTCAGACCTGGCCTTCAGTAGTGTCCAGTGTTGTATATGTCACTCTGTGGGACATGGCTGAACCTGCAGGCTCAGCTGGCCATCCTTCCTGTGCATTGTAAAGGAAATGGGGTGGAAATTTAGGACCCGGCCAGCAAGCCACTCAAAAGTCCACTGACTTTGATGGAACTGGAAAATTCCACTGGCGGGAGGGGCGGTAAAATTCTGCCCATTGCCATTCTCAGTGGGAATAATTGGAATGTTGCAGGTAAACTCAAAGCCCTGTAAGGACTCTGCCAGCCACCACCCTTGAGATTAACCCACGTTTGGGTAATACTCACATTGCCCTTATGAAATGAAATGAAATGAAAATCGCTTATTGTCACGAGTAGGCTTCAATGAAGTTACTGTGAAAAGCCCCTAGTAGCCACATTCCGGCGCCTGTTCGGGGAGGCTGGTACGGGAATCGAACTGTGCTGCTGGCCTGCCTTGGTCTGCTTTAAAAGCCAGCGATTTAGCCCAGTGTGCTAAACCAGCCCCTTAGACTCCTCGCTTTCTTAACTTTACTGACCGTTCCCACCATTCCCACCCCAACCATGACCAGCATGTTAGGTTCTTCCCACTTCACCTTCCATGCCACAAACCTCACTCCACAGCCCCCCTCCAACCCACCATACCCCGATGACTAACTCACCCATGCCAGTGCTGAGATACCATTCAAGCTGCCATTCTCCTGCTTCCCTTGTGCCGTAGAGTTGAACAAGGAAAATCGCTGAGCTTTATACACAGCTACACGGAGCATGCCTCCTCTTTTGAACAAATGTGAACCGGACGCCACAAGATACTTGGTTTTTTTTTCTGTTCAAGGGCTGTGGGCTTAACTGGCTAGGCCAGCATTCATTGCCCACCCCTAATTGCCATGAGCAGGTGGTGATGAGCTGCCTTTTTGAACAGCTGCAGTCCATGTGGTGTAGGTATATCCACAGTGCTGTTAGGGAGGGTATTCCAGGATATTGACCCGGTGACAGTGCAGGAACGAAGATATATTTCCAAGTCAGGATGGCGATTAACTTGGTGGGGAACTTCCAGGTTGCGGTGTTCCCATATATCTGCGGCCTTTGTCCTTCTAAATAGTAGCGGTCAAGGGTTGGAAGATGCTGTATAAGAAGTGAGTTCTTCTAGATGGTACACCTGGCTGCCACTGTTCGCCAGTGGTGGGGGAGTGAATGTTTGTGAAAGGGGTGCCAATCAAGCGGGCTGATTTGTCCTGGATGATGTCAAGTTTCTTGAGAGTTGTAGGAGATGCACTCATCCAGGCAAGTGGAGAAACTCTATCATACTTCTGCGTTGTGCCTTGTAGGTGGATGGACAGGTTTTGGGGAGTCAGGAGATGAGTTACTCGCCGCAGGATTCCTAGTCACTTTGTTCTATGGCATCACGGACAATTACAGTTAATCTCTTATGGAATTTAGTCCAACATAATCCATTATAATACAGTATGAACAGACCGCGGGTCGGCGCGAGGCTCAACACGCAGCAAACATGCCACTGGCTTTATCTCTATTTCAATCCAGTCAGGAAATTGAGATTTTTGCATCCTGCCAATTTATCCCTGTTTCCCATTCTTGAAAGCTCCGTAAAATTCCCCCTTACAGGTTTCTATCCCAATTTCTGGTTTCACCTTGCCCAATGCAGGTCAAAAATAATCAAAGAAATAAGGGAACCTCTAACTTGATGGGTCCAGCCTGTTTTAAGTGAATTCAGTACTGCATGAGCAGTTACCATCCACCCGCAGCAGTAGTTGATTGTGTTTGTCCTATTGTTCAATGCAAGAGGTGACCATAATTCTACATCTGTGCATCTTTGTTGAGCACATATATGTGTGATGCAAAGGTAGTGAGCTTTATACATAAATGTTTTAATGGGCATTCCTAAATGAAAATAACAAGAACAGTAAAATGTTATTTATGTCATTGATGAGGTAAGAGTGTTCATATTCATCTTAACCATGTGTTCTTAATCTTGTTGCAATGTGATTCAGTGCATTCCCATGGTTTGCTCTGAAGTAAAATGTAGTTTTGCTATCGGCATCCGCAAATCAATGGAATACGTTTCTTTTTATTTAATTAACAGCCATATGGTGATGCATGTAGGATACTTATGCATTTTAATCTGTGATTGACCTGCCTGTTTCTGCTCTTTGCAGAGGAGCAAACATCAGCTTGCAGATGTGTGATAAACACTGGGCATCTGCCATACATTCCAACAAAGCATCATCAGCTCCAGCAGCATTTGAACAATAAGATGAAAATAATCATGGATCAATAGGCTTGACATGAGCTGTCCCAACAATCCTACCCCCTGAGGTCTACTTTGCATCATGGGCCCAGATGGCCTTCTGGTTCTATGACCTTCTTGCGTAACAGCTGCTCACTATGAAACTAAGAGAAACAAAAGTTCAACGACAGGGGATTCAATGTTTATAAGGTAAATGCAACAGTATTTGTGGAAGTCATGTGATCAAATGTCACATGACCAGATGATCAAAATTCCAGGATTACCTCCAACCATTGTTCCCTGTATCTCATGTGTGCTCTGTGTGGTGGGTTTGCTGCATGGCAAGGTTCCTTTAAGATTAGTATGTGTTTCTGCATCTTTGCATATGATAAAGAACACTGCATGCGTGCAACCAGTTTATTTCCTGCACAGAACAGTCCCAATTGCTGAGCGGTTGTGCACCTGCACAGCTTAGAGGGAACATTGGAAATTTCAAAGGAAACAACAATTTATACTACATGAGAAGTCGACTCTGATTACTTGTGTCATTGCCATGGAGGATGCACCAGGGAACTATTGTCTCCCCCAATTTGTTTAATTCAAAAATGCACAATGCCTGAATGTGTTTATTTTGCCTGCAGAGGACAGGTCTCTGGGTATGAATATATGTAGCATCTGGCAAACGTAAATGAGCCCTATTGTGAGTCCAGCTGGTAATCGTAAATTGGATTTTAGTGTCATTCGTAGCACATTCAGGATTGTTCAGGAAATGCTGTCCAATTATTTAAAATTTTTCATTCTTGCCTATGCCTTGATGGATACAAGACAAAAAACTTCAACAGCATGTTTCCTTTTTCAGTGATATTTATTTAACTAGAGGGACATGCATGTGCAGCGCCAGAGGAAATGTTGTTACTGTTGCATTGCCAACTAAATTAAGGCCCTCACTTCACTGTGGCTCATTTGGTTGCACTCTTGCCTCTGAGTCAGCAATCCTGGAATTTTGATCATCTGGTCATGTGACATTTGATCACATGACTTCCACAAATACTGTTGCATTTACCTTATAAACATTGAATCTCCTGTCGTTGAATTTTTGATTCTCTTAGTTTCATAGTGAGCAGTTGTTACACAAGAAGGTCAAAGAACCAGAAGGCCATGTGGGTTCCAGTTGCACTCCAGAATTGTATTGTTACTCTAGTCGAGGTGCTGTCTTTCAGGTGAAACTTTGAACTGAGGCCTTGTGTGCTCTCTCAGTTAAACAAAGGCGGCAATTTTGAGCTTGCATTAGCCGTCAGCGAGAATGATGACATGGTTGGAAAATTCGGCGAGAATCGGAACATGCGATACTCTCCGGCGAGATTTTCAATTTTCAAACCCCCCTCGCCAGTGGAGTAATGCACATCATGCCATGGGTGGCCGGGAATCTCATTTTAATTCGCATGTCAATAGTGTGCCTTCACTCCGGATATTTTCCCTTTCCCACTGAATATGCAGCAAGCATCAGAGTGGGGCAGCACGGTAGCATGGTGGTTAGCATAAATGCTTCACAGCTCCAGGGTCCCAGGTTCGGTTCCCGGCTGGGTCACTGTCTGTGCGGCGTCTGCACGTCCTCCCCGTGTGTGCGTGGGTTTCCTCCGGGTGCCCCGGTTTCCTCCCACAGTCCAAAGATGTGCGGGTTAGGTGGATTGGCCATGCTAAATTGCCCGTAGTGTCCTAGGAAGTAAGGTTGGGGGGGGGGTTATTGAGTTACGGGTATAGGGTGGCTACGTGGGTTTGAGTAGGGTGATCATGGCTCGGCACAACATTGAGGGCCGAAGGGCCTGTTCTGTGCTGTACTGTTCCATGTTCTATGTCACGCCAGCACCATTTACAATAGGTTTATAGAAACGTGAAAGTGGCGGCCACACTTCCGAGGGAGGTTTTGGAAGTGAGCTGTCAGTCAGCCATGAATTTCCAGTGTCTTCAATTCCCAGGGGGCACTGAAGAGTATGCCGGGGACACTGAGTCTCTCTATCGCACTCGCAAGCCTCCTCTTTCCATTCATTTCAGGGTGTCCCTTGTTTTAAGGGGGTTTAAAGGCTGGTATGCTGGCATCGCTTCCCGTCTGCTCCTTGCTGGACTTGTGCCCAAATCGCCGCTGAATGAGTGCCCATCCTTAATGGGAGTTGGAAAATGGGAGGCAGGAGGTGAATACAGAGAGTCAGCACTGGGGGCGACTGTGAGGTACCAGGGCGAGGTTCCATGAGAGGCTTGGCTGTAAGAGCAGTGTGGGGGACTCGGGAAAGGGTTGCATTCCTGCTTCTTGAGGCATGAAGACACACTCACAGGGTGAAGGACGACTGCAGTGTGAGTTGAATCCCACACTCAGGCAGCACTGTGAGGATAAAGGTGTTCAGCTGCATGGAAGTTTAAACCCACTTGCTAGGGAATTTTGACTGTCAGGAGTTAGTGTTGGGGTAGATTGCTGGGGTTATGGAAGGCTTGGCGACTCTGCATTCCTTGTGATCTGGAGAATGAGGGTACCCTCTAGGGATGTGCTTCTCATGCTAATTGCATTAGAACATAGAACATAGAACATAGAACACTACAGCGCAGTACGGGCCCTTCGGCCCTCAATGTTGCGCCGACCTGTGAAACCATCTGAAGCCTATCTGACCTACACTATTCCATTTTCATCCATATGTCTATCCAGTGACCACTTAAATGCCCTTAAAGTTGGCGAGTCTACTACTGTTGCAGGCAGGGCGTTCCACACCCCTACTACTCTCTGAGTAAAGAAACTGCCTCTGACATCTGTCCTATATCTCTCTCCCCTCAATTTAAAGCTATGTCCCCTCGTGTTGGTCATCACCATCCGAGGAAAAAGACTCTCACTGTCCACCCTATCTAACCCTCTGACTATCTTATATGTCTCTATTAAGTCACCTCTCAGCCTTCTCCTCTCTAACGAAAACAACCTCAATTCCCTGAGCCTTTCCTCGTAAGACCTTCCCTCCATACCAGGCAACATCCTAGTAAATCTCCTCTGAACCCTTTCCAAAGCTTCCACATCCTTCCTATAATGTGGTGACCAGAACTGCACGCAGTACTCCAGGTGTGGCCGCACCAGAGTTATGTACAGCTGCAGCATGACCCTGTGGTTCCGAAACTCAATCCCCCTGCTTATAAAGGCTAGCACACCATATGCCTTCTTAACAGCCCTATTAACCTGGGTGGCAACTTTCAAGGATTTATGTACCTGGATGCCGAGATCTCTCTGTTCATCTACACTACCAAGAATCTTGCCATTAGCCCAGTACTCTGCATTCCTGTTACTCCTTCCAAAGTGAACCACCTCACACTTTTCCGCATTAAACTCCATCTGCCACCTCTCAGCCCAGCTCTGCAGCTTATCTATGTCCCTCTGTATCCTATAACATCCTTCAGCACTATCCACAACTCCACCGACCTTCGTGTCATCTGCAAATTTACTAACCCATCCTTCTACACCCTCTTCCAGGTCATTTATAAAAATGACAAACAGCAGTGGCCCCAAAACAGATCCTTGCGGTACACCACTAGTAACTGAACTCCAGGATGAACATTTGCCATCAACCACCACCCTCTGTCTTCTTTCAGCTAGCCAATTACTGATCCAAACCGCTAAATCACCTTCAATTCCATACTTCCTTATTTTCTGCAATAGCCTACCGTGGGGAACCTTATCAAACGCCTTACTGAAATCCATATACACCACATCAACAGCTTTACCCTGATCCACCTGTTTGGTCACCTTCTCAAAAAACTCAATAAGGTTTGTGAGACATGACCTACCCTTCACAAAACCGTGTTGAGTATCGCTAATCAACTTGTTCTTTTCAAGATGATTATAAACCCTATCTCTTATAACCTTTTCCAACATTTTACCCACAACCGAAGTAAGGCTCACAGGTCTATAATTACCAGGGTTGTCTCTACTTCCCTTCTTGAACAAGGGGACAACATTCTTCACTTGAACCGCCTGCCACAAGAAACAGTCAGTTGCCTGAAATGATACTTCACCCTATCGTGAGAGGTCTATTGAGCCAATGAATTCTGCAGCATTAAACATCTGTGCCACTGTGCCACTGATTACAGCCCAGCTCTTAACCCTTTGGAAATGTTGGACCCAAGCACTGAATTCTCACGCAAGCACTAACATTACTCAGATGACACTGATGTGTACCCCTGTGCAAGACACGCTGATGATGATGGAGGTCATGAGCTGAGCCATGTGGCGGATATCCCCCATTATGGATTGCACCTCCTGCACCAAGGTCTCCACTGCGGATGGCTCCCTCGCAGTGTTGTCCTCATTGCATAGGAGTGACAACATAATCTCATTGGACAGAAGGCGATGGGACTCCTTGCACTCCGAGGAGAGACACTTTCATTCCTTCCTGATGCTCACGATGCTGCCTTTGCAGTTCCAGCAGCTCTGGGATGACTGGATTCATCGGCATGTCATTGGCCAAGGGCTGGGCAGAGTCCTGGGCTCCAGATCACTGGGACATCTCTGCCTCCGCCTGCTGTGCATCTTCAATTGTGAGGTGCTCACCAGTGAGTCTGCCTACTGGGTAATCCCACAGGGGTGTGAGTATCTGCGCAGATCGAGGCTGCAGGTGACAGCTGTGATGCCTCTTCAATGGTGGTGTCTGAGAAGTCTTCCTCAGAGCTGCTCATATATGTGGTGTCCTGAGGGTGCGAGGATGGTCCGGGCTGGTCAACTGATTATGGGAGATAAGTGATATGACAATGTTTACTCATGTCAGGCTTGAGGAATGACTGTATCCTGAGGTTTCTCAGTTTTATTTGTGGACGCCACTTCGCCCTCTGCACAGGTTCATGGAGAGTACCGTGCCAATTTGCTGCAGGTGGGAAACCCGTGAGGTAGCTAGGTGAGAGATCCCCTTGGAGCTGAAAAGGGTGTGTGAGGGAATGCAGAGAGAGACTGAAGGTGGCAGACCTATCCTGGCCATTCATCTTCTTGAGGCACTGCTGCCCTGTCTGCCTCTGCAGTGAGCTGGCACTGACTAAGTCAGCTATTGTCTCCCAGGCCGGGTGGTGACCTTGCTGGAAGCATGTCTGCAGAACCATGGATAGAGGACATCCCGCCTCTGCTGCACACCATCCGAGAGTTTAGTCAGAGCTCCCTCTGAGAATCCTGGGATTCCTGGCAGCCAACCATCCCCCCACTGGATCTGGAACAAATTCCAGGGAGTGCTGTGGAGGCATTTATTTGGAGCTCCCTGCTGATTGCAGAATTAATTTGCCCTGGGGAGAGCGAATCAATGGCCCTGGGACGACCAAATCACCAGAACCAAATCTTTTGGTAAGATTTTGCCTATAAACTATCCCAAGGCACCATGTGCAGGAGCAGGAGAGTTAACCCGTGTTCTGGCAAATATTGATCCCTCAATCAACACCTCAAAAATAGGTTCTCTATTCAATATCACTTCGTATGCAGAAGTACGCTCAGTGAAAATTGGCTGACGCATTCCCGACAATACAGTGATCATATGTGACTATAGTTCAAAAGTACTGTTCTTGAAAATACAGAAAAATGTGTCATTTGAAACATGGAAGTCTGGCAATATCTGGTCTGAGAGAAACATGAGAAGATACAAGGAAAGATCCCACAAAAGGTTAATAGCAGCTGCAAAGAGCAGGATTATAAAATGCAGATTCTTTCTCACAAGCAGGCTTAGCAAACACACAGGATCCATGTATTAAGCTAAAACAATGGCTCACACCTTTATTGAAAGTAAATATCTTAGGAAGCATCTGGAAAAGCATGGATGAGAGTTTCAATTGAATTAAGTGACAAATGCTTAAAACAGACAGGTCTTTCAAGTCATAACCAAGTTAAATTTTAGCATACAGCTAAAAGCAAAGTTACACACCTTAATTGAAATGAACTCTCTTAGTAAACAGCTGGAAAGGATGGATGATGCTCAGTCGAATTTGGTGTCAATTCTAAGTGTGAAATTCTACTAACATCAAGTCAATTAAAAGAAAATTGGAGACGACCTGTCCACAAGAAACATAATTTAAAGTCAAAATCAAAGGCAAAGTTATGAGCTGGGGACAATTGGAAAATTAAATGATTAAAAATCACAGAAATAAAAGTAACACCTATTGAAACCAAAGCATTTTTTAATCAGATCTGAGAGGTGACGTTATGCCCAAAATGAATAATTAGTTGTATTAACATGTTTACATCAAAGATACTTTTTAACAATCAAAGTGAAACAAGCTCATTTACAATAAAGTCGTTAAAACTTAATAATTCTTCGAAAGAGAATATAAACCCGAAGAAAGGGGACAGCCAGCAGAGCCAGAGCCAGCTCTCACAGCTCGGTACATGGAAAGGGTAGGACACAGCAACCGAGTTCACCAGCGAATACATCTCAAGAAGACCAGACTTTAAAGAAGATTGATTGTCAAGGTGGGCCTGAAGGTCCCTTCAACCAACAGGAAGGATCCAGAAGCAAGATCTTTTTACCTTTCTGTAAAGAAAGTGTTTGCAGCTTTTTAAAAAAATTATAATAATAAACTAACTTAAAAGTTTTAACCTGAAACAGTAGTTATTAGCTTACTTTACTTACTTAACAATGCAGAACCCAGGACATCGATGCTACTAAGGGGTAAGTAGGTAAAATTCTTCGGTGAAGGTATGGGTTATACCGGGGGATAACTTGAAAATATAGTTTGACCTGAATAGCACCCACCGAAGCCTGCATCGGAGTCAGGGAGTGAGAATCCCTGTTCACCATTTAGAATATCGACCCTTTTTGGTATAGGGGGAATTCTAAGAATAGTGGTGAGTTTTAACTTCAGTACTTAATGACTTTGGGACATCATGGGCTGGATTCTCTGATTCTGGGGCTATGTCGCCATGCCGGCGTGGGAACGGTGGCTTTTTACGCCAGAAAAAATGGCTCAAAATGGCCACCGATACCCCATTTTGCTGGGGGCTAGCAGGACGGCAGCATAGAGCACCCAGCTGCTGCCAAAACGCCCGGAGAATTGCCGGGTCCATGGTCGCGCATGCGCCTGGTGGCGGTTCGCCATGCTACATGCCGCCAACCGCTCGTGGACCCGGCTCGCAAAATAGTCCCCCCATCGACTCGCGTACCCCGGACCACCGACCCCACAGTGCCCCCAGCCCCAAATAATGTCCCCCCTGCCTATGGATCAGCCCTCCCTGACTGTGGTGGCGCTGGACTGAGCCCACAGCCGCCACACTGAGTTCCCGACGGGTGAGACCACACGTGCCCCACGGCGTTGGGAACTTGGCCGGTCATGGGCAGGGCATCGGGAGGCGAGCCTCAGGCAAAGTCCTGAGGCCGTCAATAAACGGTGTGGCACATTCCTAGAGTACACCGCTTTGGAGGGGCGGAGCATCGTGAAAGCGACACCACCCCCGATTTGGTCGGGAACTCAGATTCTTCGGCCGGGCGCCAAACTCAATTTCGGAGTCAGCGACCGGAGAATCCAGCCCCATGTGTTTATGAAAGGCACTATATAAATGCAGGTCTATCTTTCTGCTGAAATTAAGGAGCAACATGTTCTTATGATGACGATTTCCTCTGTACATGAGAAGTAGCAAAGTCATATATTTATTATTATGTATGTTTATAATTCTTCTTGAGCTAGCACATAAACCAAATCTTTTTAATGAGTCTTAACATGCTTTTTCCCTCTTCTCTATCACAACATTCAAAGCTTTTGTTGGCTGAAAAGAAGCGATTAACAAAGTTACTCATTACCCTCAATTTTAGCGTCATACATGAAGTGAGCTGCAGCAGACTATCATTCTTTTTCAATCCTCATATAAAGAAATCAGTGTGTATCAGTGCCATAATAATAATTAAAGCACAGTAGGTTCAAGGCAACAAAATGAATTCAGCTGCTGGTATTTAAGGCAAAGACCACATTACATTAGGTTTTCCAACCCTAGTTTCAACCTAGTTGCTATATTTATACCTTTCCCTTTTGTAGTGTTTGCCATGACTAACTGAGAGCATCAAGCTGAGCAAAAGGGTTAACAGATCAATAGCTTTATCATCCATACTACTGGATAATTAACAGGTAGATGGCACTGTACTTGCTTGCAATAGGTAGGGCAGCATGGTGGCACTGTGGTTAGCACTGCTGCCTCACAGCGCTAGAGACCCGGGTTCAATTCTGGCCTTGGGTGACTGTGTGGAGTTTGCATTTTCTCCCTATGTCTGCATGGGTTTCCTCTGGGTGCTCCGGTTTCCTCCCACAGTTACAAAGATGTGCAGGTTAGGTTAATTGGCCATGATAAGTTACTCTTAGTGTCCAAAGATGTGTAGGTTAGGTTGTGGGGTTACCGGGATAGAATCATAGAATTTACAATGCAGAAGGAGGCCATTCGGCCCATCGAGTCTGCACCAGCTCTTGGAACGAGCACCCTACCCAAGCCCCAAGCCCACACCCCCACTCTATCCCCATAACCCAGTAACCCCACCCAACACTAAGGGCAATTTTGGACACTAAGGGCAATTTATCATGGCCAATCCACCTAACCTGCACATCATTGGACTGTGGGAGGAAACCAGAGCACCCGGAGGAAACCCACACACACACGGGGAGAACGTGCAGACTCCGCACAGACAGTGGCCCAAGCAATTGTGCTAACCACTATGCTACTGTGCTGCCCTGGCGGGGTGGGCAGGGAAGGGGACATGGGTAGAGTGCTCATTCGAAGGGCTGGTGCAGACCCGATAGGCCGAATGACCTTCTTGCGCACTGCAGGGATTCTATGAATATAATTCCTGAAGTTCCCTGAGCTAACAGCAGTTAATGATACACCTAGAACAATTGATTTTGAAATGTATCGTCATGTATCCCCTCAGTTTTTAGTTAGATCTTCAGTATATCTTCAATGCTGTCAACGTTTCCTTAAAGTACACTCTTTCCCCAAATGTGCACTGTTAGAATACTGATTATTGATTGCCCTGTAATAAGTGTTTATAATGTAATAGTCTCAGTTAGTGATTTACTTTCTGCGTTATTCCTTAATTTTCTGATTTCAATACCTAAGCTAATTCACACCATCACACACTTGGTGAGCAACAATGATCACCATGATTCTTGAACCTACAGACGTGCAGTTTATTTATGATCAATCATCAACTGGGAAAAATGAAAGTGCTTGCTTGTTTACACAATGAGAAAATAAATTAGATACTCTTTTCAAATATACTTGTTGTTTGGATCATACATAGGGTGCTAACTCTCTATTAGCATATTCTTTACATGCTGCGATAATTAGGATAAGAGTGAGCACTTACACCAACTTAGCCCAGACAACCTGGTGGCGTTTATGCAACCCAGTACCATCGGTTTATACTTAGCTCCAGTCGTCGAAGGAAAAGTCATCTCTATGTAAGGCTATCCATGTATTTAAAGGCACATTGATTTTTAGAAATGCACACTTTATCCAACCTGCCAGTTACATCCTCAAATGACTCGAATAAATATGTCAAACCTGATTTCCCTTCCATAAAATCATGTCGACTCTGCTTGATTGTATTGTGATTTTCTATAGGGTATCACATTTGCAGTTTTTCAACCTGTTTCACCGTTTCCAGGATCTAGAGAGTTTTGGGTGATTATAATTATTATATCCACTATCTCTGGAGCCATAATGGTAACAGAAACTGTCGGTAATAGTCAGCCGAACTGGCACCATCCGTGGAGAGAGAAACAAAGTTAACATTTCAGGTCTGTGATCTTTCATCAGAAGGGGGAAAAGTAGAGATGTATTGGTTTTGAGCAAGAAGGAATATGTGAAGAATGAAAGAAAAGGTCTACGGTAGGGGTGGGGGGTAGGACAGGTTAAATAGCAAAAGGATTCAAGGCCAAATAAAGTGTAGGACAAAGAAAGAAACAAAAGATGTGTCTAGAGGAGGTGTAAATGGCAGAAAAGCTGTCGTCTAAATGTAAAGTAATGGAAGTAAGAGAAATGAAATGAAATTCACTTATTGTCACAAGTAGGTTTCAAATGAAGTTACTGTGAAAAGCCCCTAGTCGCTACATTCCGGCGCCTGTTCAGGGAGGCTGGTACGGGAATTGAACCTGGCACATCTCATTGGCAGCGGTCAGAACAGGCTGACACGTTGTCACCTGTGACACCCAAAAGTTGGCCAAGCCTATCCAGACCCAGGCCCTCAAGAGGATCCCCAGCAAGGGCATTACAGGGCAGAGGGCGAGACAAGCAGCAGGCCAGCACTTGCGATGAGCTATTCGGGGTAACACCTAGAAGGGATAGGCCACGAAAGAGTAGAAAGCTCGATGACACTTAAGTCGAAACGGGTGTGGTATAGAGTAGATAGTAAGAGCGAAGGGAACATGCATTGTAAATACTCACCATTGAACTCTTTTGCACTACCAGTTCGATCTGCCTCTAACCTCTGTCTCATGGTTGTGAAGGATCGGCGGGGGAGGGTTGCGAGGCGGGCACCCATAACACGTGAACATCCCACATGGTTACACGCTCACCAAGAAGAGGCAGTATTGTCAGTGCGCCATGAATGATAGCACCACCAGTGAGTGAGCCCTAACCATTCACCATCTCCCACAATCCTGCCCCCATCTCACAGCGAGTTGTCATTATCCTCCGTCCCATGGACAAAGTCCACTGATACTACCAACCCTGGGCCAATACCCTGTGGTGATGCTGGTATGACCTTTGGAGGTGGGGGGAGAGCTGTGGTTGTGGGAAAGGGTGGAAGGGCTAAAGGAGAAGGAAGGAATGAGAGGACTAAGGGACAGGGGATGTCTGAGAGATGAAGGGGAAGGTGGAATCTGTTTGGGGTAGGGGGAGTGTTGCAGTAGGTGGGGGGGGAGGGAAGAAGTGGGACAGGGCGGTGAGGCTGCTAATTGCCTTCCCTCCTATCTTGGGATGCCCCACCAGAGCTGTCCAGGCATCGGAAGGGCATCTTGAGCGCAGATCGATGACGCTCCTGGTTGCTGCTTGAGCATCGTTATAATGATCCTCTTCCTCGGTCTAGGACCTCTGCATTGGCGTCATTAGCCAGAATCAGCAGGGTAGCCCTTGTCACCCACTCTTACTGCCTGCCATGGGTGTGTTGGAAGGATTTGAAGGTTGACTGTTGGCCGCATTTTGAACACACCTTCCTTGGTTACCAAGTCCTGGGGTGGGACTTGAATCTGGAGTTTTTCGCTCAGAGGCAGGAATGCTATCTACTACACCACGACATCCATTCTCGTAAATGTTGCAAGGATCTAAACTGTTTCCAATCTTTTGGCCTATAATAGAATCCCTACAGTGCAGAAGGAGCCATTCAGCGCATTGTGTCTGCACCTAACCTCCAAAAGAGCATCCTACCTGGGCCCACTCCCCAACCCTATCCCCATGATACCCCACCCCCCTAACCTTTTGAACACTGAGGGGCAATTTAGCATGGCCAATTCACCTAACCTGCACATTTTTGGACTGTGTGAGGAAAGTGGAGCACCAAAAGGAAACCCAAGCAGACACGGGGAGAACGTGCAGACTCCTACCACTAATATTCGCAAAATTGTTTGACTTTTCATTCAATTTATTACTAACCTTAATACCCTTCATTTGCCACAGATTCTTTATCCGTCTCAGAGAGTTTTATTTCTGAATAAAATAGATTTGGCATTGCTATGTAATAGGGAAGTTTAGAAAGAGTGTGGGCATGAATTCAGATCAGGTCGATTCAAATATCTTCTTTCCATTTAACTTTTGATGGTGCTGGAAAGAAGGACAGAGTTGTGAAGCATTAAAACATGAATTTCAATGTGGTCATTAAACTGTAAATCCTTTGAGATTAATCTGCTTTACACCTTTCAAAATGTATACATTTTACGGGGTTTGTAACATCTATGGAAATGAATTTTTCTGCCTGGTAACGTACATCATAAAAATCAGATTTGGCAAAATGTGGAGAATCCTAGAACATTTTATTTGGAGCGTCCCATGAATAATTTAAAAACAAACACTAACCTTGTTTTATTTTGTGCCCCAGTGCTGTGAATTTCCATTAATGGATCGGAGCCTTTCATGCACAAAATTGCTGTAAACTCTTAAGGGTGAAGCAATTTACTCAGAGGAATGAGCAATACTTAAAACACAATAAGCAGTATTACACTGACACAATCTTTGTCCTTATGCTTTTTCTGTAATTTTATATTATCATGAAGTATGTGGTGGAACAAACAAATTACCTTCTAATTCGAGGTGACATGTAATATACTGACAGCACCAAAAAGCCAATGCTAACGCTTTTAAGATTGTGTTTTCCATCAACTCCTTCAAAGGAGATCAGTTCAATGTAAGTGTGTGGAAATCGATGGAATCAGACACAGTGCCAGTTTTTGCACCATACCCAATATTACCTTCCGCAGATTCACTTGAGAGTAAAATTGGATCGGGCGTAAAACCAAATTTTTCGGTGATCCATTCGTTTCCTCACAGGTCAGAGGGGTTCAAATTTGCCTAGGTGTCAATATTTACTATGTATCATCACAGAATAAGTTAGCCGATGTAAATTGATTCCAAGGAGATGCACGCTAATGCCCCTCTCTATTTGTGGTCGGCCTCTTAATGTCCACTATTGAATCGACATCTACCACCCTGTCATTCAATGCACTCCAAATTCTAACAACTTTATCTAAAAAAAAAAAATCCTCATTGTCACCTCTGATTCTTTTGCCAGGTACCTTCATTTGACTCTTCAACCACTGGAAACCGTTCCACTTTATTAATCTGTATAAACCTTTCATGATTTTAAATAGCTCCATCAAATTTCCTCTTCATAATCTTTATAATCTTTATTGTCACAAGTAGGCTTACATTAACACTGCAATGAAGTTACTGTGAAAAGTTACTGTGTTTGTTATTTTTACAATGAAAAGCAAATAATATAGTTTTCATATTGCTGAAAATAGAGACATGTTGCCAAAGCTTTTCATCTTTCACTCATTGGGACAAAAAGCTAGCCTGCACTTGCAAAGCCATAAACAGAATATCTATTGTCAGTTGTGATTCCACAAATGGGCAGCACTTGCTGAACAATCCTGAGTGCACTAATAGCTACACTAACAACCAATTTTTAAATGATCAGTCGCGCTTGTAACATGGCTTATTAATGCTTGGTAGAAGTATGACATGAAAATTGCTTATTGTCACAAGTAGGCTTCAAATGAAGTTACTGTGAAAAGGCCCTAGTCACCACATTCCGGCGCCTGTTTGGGAAGACTGGTGCGGGAATTGAACCGTGCTGCTGGCTTGCCTTTGTCTGCTTTCAAAGCCAGCAATTTAGCCATGTGCTAAACCAGTCCCCCCTTCCTTTGTAAATAAAAGGAATATGCTCAAGCCTTGAACCTTTTTTGAACTATCTGTAAGCTTGAGAAGCCCATGGTTCCCCTTTGTTTTCTCATGGCAATGCCTTGGCTGGAGTCAACTTTCCAACCAGCACCTGTGGTATAAATTGCTGTGATCATTAAAACTTGGAATTCTTGCATTTGTCCTGATGTATACAAGATGAAAAGCTTCAGCAGCATGTCTCTCTTTTCAGCAATATAGGTTTTATCCAGATATGCATCACTGTGCCGGTGAGATTGGTACCTCTGGAGGGCATTGCTCAGCTGAATGAACCATATGCAATAAAACAACAGCAATAAAGACTTGCATGACATTGGTTAATGAGGCCATAAATATAGCAAACAAAATCAATGGAGGGATAGAATTGAAAAGCAGACAAGTTATGTTAAAACAGTGTAGGATCTTGGTTTTACCATCCTTGCAGTGCTGTCAATAGTCTGGTCTCTGTATTATAAAAAGATATGGAGGCACTGGAAGCATGCAAAAAAGATTTGCTTAGAATGATACTAAAACTGAGAGATTGAACAAGCTAAAGCATTTCTCTCTCTGAGCAGTTTGAATGGTGACATCAAGAAGTCTTGAAGATTATGAAAGATTTTGATAGGGTAGCCCATAACTATGAGGCATACATATGAGACCGCCGCTGCTAAATCCTTTAGGAAATTCAGGGGAAGCATTTTTAACCAGCGTGTCGTTAAAATATGGAATTCGCAACCGTAAGGAGTATAAATACTCACTGAGCTAAATCGCTGGCTTTTAAAGCAGACCAAGCAGGCCAGCAGCACGGTTCGATTCCCGTACCAGCCTCCCCGGACAGGCGCCGGAATGTGGCGACTAGGGGCTTTTCACAGTAACTTCATTGAAGCCTACTCGTGCCAATAAGCGATTTTCATTTTTTCATTTTCAAATACATTTAAAGATAAGCCAGATAATCACATGCGGGATGAAGGAATAGAAGGATGTGTTGATTGGATAAGATGACAAAGAGGGATATAGACACCAGCAGGGTCCTATTGGGCTGCTTGGCCTGTTTCGCTGCTGTGCACAGTGGCTGCCATCTAATACTATGTAATATAAGACCTTTAAAGTACCCAAGGTGCTTCACAGGAACGATGATCAATTTGACACCAAGCTGCATAAGAGTCTATTTGGACAAGGTTATAAAAGATCTGGTTCAGTCCCAGTCCATGGTCTAAGAGAGGGATGGAGTCGGTGACTCGGGGCTGCAGTTATTGGCGGGAACTGAAGACAATGGCTTCCGTCCTCCATATATTTTCCTGGCGGAAATGTCATCTCTTCCAATCCTGCATGTTGGACAAGCAGCAAGACAAATCAAAGATGCGGCTGACTGAATTATACCTGGGTATCCTGAATGTCATGGAGTCATACAAAAAGAGGCCATTCAGCCCATCATGCTTCTGTTGGCCATCAAGCACCTATTGATTCAAATCCCACATTCAATGTGGTATCTAATGGACCCTACTAGCAAGAGAACTGTATGCATGAGTGGCTGTGTACAAGTGCAGCTCTCTGCTCTCCAGCGACTAACCTTTGGTTATGACATGGCAGGAAGGCACAGGTCTTCTGTCAAAACATTCAAACAATTTCATGAAAATCGCTGACTTTTTGAGCACTTTTAAAATTTGGCTTCTTGTCGGGCAGGAGTTACTTTGCATCCATTATGGGATTTTAAATGGTCCAAATTAAAGTACTACAGGTGGTCTTGCAAGAGCTGCCGTGCACTCGGAAATCAGACACACACTTAACTCTCAGGTTTCTGTTGGGAAGTTGTTGGTTACAGATCGGTATGTCTTAAAGAAGAGTCTGCAGTCTTCTTGAGGTTGACAGTAAATCTTTATGAATGGCTAGAACTATTTGCACATGTACAGTGAAGGGTACAGGCTAGGAGCTGCCTCCATGCTTAGGTACATGGTGCACGCGTTTCTTGCAATGGATGAAGATTTGGGTACATTTTCCAGTCCCGCCCAGTGCAGGACTCGTCACAGGCGGGACCGTCAATTTGACAGACCATTTAAATGTCCATTAACCTGTGGCAGGAATTTCCAGTCTCAGCAGGTGGGGGGCAGTCAGCATCAGTGGAAGATCCTTCCCATTGTGTTTGTTTCCTTGTCAACATTGGTGCCCAACGTAGGGCATCAACTGAAGACACATACAAATTGAATACTCATTGCCAGCTGAATTAATACAACTTTATTATTCAACTCAAACTTTAGCAATGTGTTTATTTAAATAGTTACATAAGTTTCAAGACACACAACTTGAACAAAAAAATTACCCACTGGAGAAAACATGGCCAGGCTCGCTGTGGACGGCGTGCGCTGTGAGCTTCCAAACTCAGGTCTGTCTTGTGAATGTTGATCCTGGAGTTATCTCCCACTGAAATCTTAAAGTTACTGCTTTTTATAAAGTTTAAGTTAAACAACCCTGTCATTCGACCTTGAGAGCACCTTGTTCTCGATGTTCCAAAACAAAGTGTTATCAGTGAAATGTCCAGTTGCAAGCTGCCATTCTGTCTGTTCCCATGATGTACTTTCTGCAGAGGAGCAGTTTTCCACACAGACAAATCTGTTGTCCTCTTTTACCATCATGCCTCACAGCACAATGTTAGCCATCTTTCCTACTCAGCATCCCTTTTTTCATTTTTTCCATTGTCGTATGGGTCCTCTTGATGTCCCCTGTGGTTGAGGAGGGGTGATCCTGCAGTGAGAAGAATGTTTAGTGGTACGCTTACCTCAGCTTTTCATTGTCAGCTGTTGACTCCTGCTACTAGGGTCCAGCATCTTTTGTGACATTGGCATGCTGTTTATGAGTTGCAGAATAAGCACAGCGGTTACAGTCTTGATCTGCAGGACCATCGACAGGTTGAAGGTAGAGGCTTCTCAAACTGGTCATCACATTCTTTCACCACTTCCACTGGAGGCATCCTGGTTGCCCTACTGGGTGGTTGGCTACTCTAAGAGTTTTTTGGGACCTGTAACGAGAATGGACAAAGTTGCTCTGCAAAGAGACATGATGTGGAGATGCCGGTGTTGGACTGGGGTGAGCACAGTAAGAAGTCCTGAAACACCAGGTTAAAGCCCAACTTTAAGACTTCTTACTGTGCAAAGAGACAGAAGACAGTTCAGAACTGAACTCCCAGTGCTTGGAAATGTTCTCTTCTGTTTGGTTAGTGTCAGTGTTTATCTTGATAAAATCTGCCACCTTGAGGAGATCCAAGGCTACGCAGGCATCCCTGCTCAGGAGGCAGAAATACTGGTTATGGCTGACATACATTATAAAATCTGGAATTAAAAGTCTAACAATGACCAGGTACCATTGCCAATTGTTGTTAAAAACCCATCTGGTTCACCAATGTCTTTTAGAGAAGAATATCTGTCATCCTTACCTGGTCTGAGCTATATGCGACTCCAGATCTGTGGCAACATAGTTGACTCTTAAGTATTCTAAGGGATGGGGCAATAAATGCTGGCCTAGCCAGTGAAGCCCACATTCCATGAATGAATAAATAAAACATTAACTTGAAGATCTATTTCCACCTTCCCTCAATGGTTCCAAGATCATATCAATGACTGAAAGTTGGATTCCTCCAGTCCTATAAAGAGGTATATCCATTGTTCAATGCCAGGCATCTTTTAGCCATGGTTCTTTGTCCAACAGTAGTGTCACGCCGGCTCCTTTATCTCATTCAAAATGTGTTAGATGGCCACTGACAGAAATATCTGCATTCCAAAATGAGAAGCCAAGGTTTTTGATCTCACCCAAGAAGCATGGCTGTGTCTCATCTGGGTTTGCAGTCTTGATCTTGTGGATCACCTTTGGGTCAGAGTTTTTATCTTGCACAGTTTACCATGGTGTTCAATCCTGCTACATTGGAACCATTGGGCTGCACTTGCATGTTTCATGTGAGGGCACTTTGCTTCACAGCATTGGGGTGGCTACTCCACTGGCCTGTTCCGTTATTTCTTTTCATGACTTGGAGGGTCCTCCTGTGTCTTTGTTGCTGAACTTTCTAGACTGAGGGTTTGCCTCCACATCATGTTTTATTCTTTCCTCTTAAGATTGTCCTGTGCTGCTCACGGAGTTCTGACTATCTGGATGGCCTTTTCCAGGTTAGATCTTCCTTCGCTTTTAGCAGGTCAGAGAGGGCTTTGCCCGTTACTCCCACCACTATTCTGTCTTTGATAAGTTGAGGCTTTCAATCTCCATATTCACAACCTTCTGTTATTCTGTCCAGATAATCGATGAACGAATTGACAGGCTCCCCTGGCAGTTGGACTCTCTTTCCCTGCTATCTGGAAGGTATTTGTCTTTCTTTCTGTACTGGTGTTACTGTTGCCAATACTTAATTCGATACTTTGACATTCTTTCCCTGCATGCTGACGTCTCTTTTCAGGGTTGGGTGATGGAGCAGATGACAGTTATTCTGCAAACTCTGAATTTATGCAACACTTGATGAACCCATTCATGTGAAATGCTGCTTCAAGATATTAATAATATGTTTAATAATTCTGATTAGAGCGCTAACTTATTGTACTTGGCGTTCCACTCATGGGTGCCATGGGCCATAACGTCCGAACAGTCTTGGTTTCCCTGGAGACATCCCTCTAATTTAAATTATCCTTCAAATAAGGGTGACACATTTGATCACTTTCTAATGAAGGCATTGACGCCGTTTCCCTGGGAGCAAGCATGTCTTTGCATCATTCAATGTCGGTGGTCATGAGATTATCTGGAGCCCAAATTGTAACATGGGTGTTGTTGATAACTTTTGGGACTCTGGGAAAGCTAGCTGACTTCTGTTGCCTCCTCATGGTGTTACTGTAAAATTATTAAGTTGTAGGTCTTGGTAAATAATACCTCTGCAACTTTCTTGGGACAATTTGACTGATGCCGCAGCTGTCCTCAGTGTTAACCTGGAAGCAGTCCAGTGCATGAAAATGAGTACTTCATTAACCAAACTGTCATTATATGCAAACATGCAGCTAATGAACACATAGAATAGGACACGACCAATGAGCAGTCAGGACACTCAGGGGTGGTATCTCACTATAAAAGGGATGAGGCACTCACACCCCACCTCTTTCCACAGACCAACATCTACAGAGTGAGGCAGTGTGTATCCTCAGCATCACACCCCAGCACGTGGCTTAGAGCAATACTGGTTCAGTTAGACTGAGTTACAACATTTAGATTAGCAGAGAGTCGAACTCATTGAGAACTGTGCTAATAGTTCAATAAAACACGTTGAACTCACTTCAAAGTCTGGAGCATCTTTTACTCAAAACTGCATCAAGTGGCAGCTTGTGTTATTCCAAATTACATAACACAACACAAACACTGTAAAATGTAATATGCTGTGCAGAGGTCTTTCTGAAAGATACAGCACAACTCTGCCAATGTTTCACTGCTAAACCCCAGTCTGCTTTGCCATATTTCGACTTTCAGTTATTTATTATCTAGGTAACTGTGTCTTCTACCTATCACCTGTTGTATAGCTCAACAACAGGGGGGTGGATAATAGCATTGCGATCTGAACGATGCAGGTAGCTCTTTCCCGCGCTGTTGGGTTTACTTTTCCAAATCCAACATTAGTGCAGCATTGAGGAAAATTTGAGATGTGCTGTAAATGTAGAATTCTCTTGTCAGGACCACAGAGAGGGGTAACTTCCCGATTCGATGAACCTGATCTTTAGAAATATCGTGTCCCGTTCCCCCCCCCCCCCCCCCCCCCCTCCCGAAAATGGGGGGGGGGGGCTGGTTGCGGGCTCAAGCTGGAATCGATTGGGGCGAGCAAGCCCAGAACAAATCTGCAAGCTGCCAGCTGCGGAGGTGGGCTAGGTGCTAAGTCTGACTCTGTACACCAGCGCTGTGTTTAAATAAAGAGCAGTAAAGCAAAAAACATCCCTCCAGACCTTACCAGTCATCTCCCTTACCCCCAACATACTCCCTATTCCTAATCCATGGCAACATATGGCAACCTATGCTACCACACAGCCTCTCCCATGGTTCCCAAATCCCTATGCCAATGCAATACCCCTATGCCCATCCTCATTGCGCCTAAATCCCCAATGCCAACTTGGTGCAAACTGTTAACCCATCACGCTTTGCCCTTAACCCTTCCATCCAAACTCACCCAGTATCCTTGGGCAGTTCCTTGCCAGTTTTGACATTTCCTGGATAACAGATTTGCATACCTCCTTAACATTTCCTTTGCAGCTCGACATCTCCTTGACAGCAGTGCAGTTCCTGGGAAGCTGGACCTCTCCTGGACTGCTGGACATCTCCTGGAAGCTGGCCAACTCTTTTACAGCTTGACACTTCCAGAACATGCTGAGGTCATGAAAGATACTACAGTACATGAGTGCAATCTCTTTTCTTTTAAATTAAAAAAACACAGAATTGCTGGAATTGCCTCACCAGGCTAGACAGCACCTGTGGAAATGACCAAACTAAAATGTTAACACTGATCCTCTCTCCATCAATATTGCCTGTGTGAAACCAGCATTTTCTGCTTTTATTTCAAATAACCTCGGATTTATTTTGAGCAACAAATTGAAGCGAATGTAAATTGTAAGTTGACAGTGTGGAGGGGGTGGAGGTGGGTACTGGATTGATGTGCAGTCGCTGACTTGGGGGCGCTGGCCTATGCCCAGTTCGAACATGTGCCCATCAATGCCCCCCCCCCAGTGATTCCTCTGCAGCCCAGCACAGCCCATCCCATCGCTCACTCCCTCTGACTGAGCACTTTTGTGAACAAGTGTTTATTGTGGGTTTCTACAGGTCTGGGCCCTAGAACCTATGGCTATTGTGTGCTGCACCCGTGCCAACTTTAAAAACAATAAATTTAGAGGACCCAATTATTTTTTCCAATTAATGGACAATTTAGCGTGGCCAATCCACCTACCCTGCACGTCTTTGGGTTGTGGGTGTGAAACCCACGCAGTCACGAGGAGAATGTTCAAACTCCACAGAGACAGTGACCCCGGGCCGGGATTCGAACTCGGGTCATCAGCGCCGTAGGCAGCAATGCTAACCTCTGTGCCACTGTGCTGCCCGCACCCATGCCAACTTAATTGGCGTCTAACCTTCTGGCCTTACTGGCCCAAATGCTGTCATTGGTTTCCTCAGTTGGTACATCAGTAGTGGAAGCTGCCTGTTGCGATTCCCATCCTGCGGCCTGGGTCCCCTTTGGCGACCGTCCTCTGGAGTGACCGGATCTGGATGGGCCTGGTGGTCTCTCGGGTGTCCCAGGAGGCATGGTGCCACTCTGCTCTGCCCGCTACCCATCGGGTGAGCCAGGGGGGAGTCTGAGGCTCTGTGGTGTTCTGGCATCTTCCCTGCTGGGATAAATATGGCAAATTTTGCAGTCCTTGGACAAATGAGGGATATTGTAGGCCTTGTCAAAAAGAAAAAGGAGGTATTTGTCAGGGCTAGAAGGCTGGGGACAGACGAAGCCTCTGTGGAATATAAGCAAAGTAGGAAGGAATTTAAGCAAGGAGTCAGGAGACCTAAAAGGGGTCACGAAAAGTCATTGGCAAATAGAGTTAAGGAAAATCCCAAGGCTTTTTACACATACATAAAAAGCAAGAGGGTAGCCAGGGAAAGGGTTGGCCCATTGAAGGACAGGGGAGGGAATCTATGTGTGGAGCCAGAGGAAATGGGCAGGTGCTAAATGAATACTTTGCATCAGTATTCACCAAAGAGAAGGAATTGGTGGATGTTGAGTCTGGCGAAGGGTGTGTAGATAGCCTGGGTCACATTGAGATTGAAAAAGATGAGGGACGGGATTCTCCGACCCCCCTGGTCCTTACCAGCGGGACCTGGCTCCACAGGCAGCCTGCAGAGTCCTCGGGGGGGGGGGGGGGCGCGGGGAATCTGGCCCCAAGGGGTGGCCCCCCACGGTGGCCTGGCCTGCGACCGGGGCCCACCAATCCGCGGGCTGGGCCGTGCCATAGGGGCACTCTTTCCCCTCCGCACCGGCTGCTGTCAACCTCCACAATGGCCGGTGCGGAGAAGAATCCCCCAGCGCATGCGCTGGGATGACTCCAGCACATGCTGGCCCTCCCGCGCATGCGCCAACACACGCCAGCCGGAAGAGGCCCTTCGGCACCGGTTGGCGTGGCACCAAGCCCTTCCATGCCGGCTGGCATGGCGCCAAACACTCCGGCGCCGGCCTACTCCCTAAAGGTGCGGAGGATTCTGCACCTTTGGGGCAGCCCGACGCCGGAGTGGTTCACGCCACTCCTCGGCTCCGGAGTGACCCGCCCCGCTGGTCCACGGAGAATCCCGCCCGAGGAGTTGGGCGTCTTGAAAAATATTAAGGTGGATAAGTCCCCAGGGCCTGATGGGATCTACCCCAGAACACTGAAGAAGGCAAGAGAGGAAATTGCTGAGGCCTTGACAAAAATCTTTGGATCCTCACTGTCTTCAGATGATGTCCAGAAGGACTGGAAAATAGCCAATGTTGTTCCTTTGTTTAGGAAGAGTAGCAAGGATAATCCAGGGAACTACAGGCCGGTGAACCTTTCGTCAGTGGTAGGGAAATTACTGGAGTGAATTCTTCGAGACAGGATCTACTCCCATTTGGAAGCAAATGGACGAATTAGTGAGAGGCAGCAAGGTTTTGTGAAGGGGAGGTCGTGTCTCACTAACTTGATAGAGTTTTTCGAGGAGGTTACAAAGATGATTGATGCAGGTAGGGCAGTGGATGCTGGCTTTATGGACTTCAGTAAGGCCTTTGATAAGGTCCCTCATGGCAGACTGGTACAAAAGGTGAAGTCACATGGGATCAGAGGTGAGCTGGCAAGATGGATACAGAACTGGCTAGGTCATAGAAGGCAGAGAGTAGCAATGGAAGGGTGCTTTTCTGATTGGTGGGCTGCGACTAGTGGTATTCCGCAGGGATCAGTGCTGGGACCTTTGCTGTTCATAGTATACATAAATGATTTGGAGGAAAATGTAACTGGTCTGATTAGTAAGTTTGCAGACGACACAAGGGTTGGTGGAATTGCGGATAGCGACGAGAACTGTCAGAGGATACAGCAGGATTTAGATTGTTTGGAGACTTGGGTGGAGAGATGGCCGGTGGATTTTAATTCAGACAAATGTGAAGTGATGCATTTTGGAAGGTCTAATACAGGTAGGGAATATACAGTGAATGGTAGAACCCGCAAGAGTATTGACAGTCAGAGAGATCTTGTTGTACAGGTCCACAGGTTACTGAAAGGGGAAACACAGGTGGAGAAGGTAGTCAAGAAGGCATATGTCATGCTTCCCTTCATTGGCCGGGGCATTGAGTATAAAAATTGGCAAGTCATGTTGCAGCTGTATAGAACCTTAGTTCGGCCACACTTGGAGTATGGTGGCTCGTCCCTGGGGTTGGGCCGCCCTCCAACCGTCCGCACCCTTGGGGGTTCCTACCTCTACCTGGTATACCACTGTTCATGTGTGGTGCGCACCAGATAGTGCCCCTGGAACCTCTTCATTATAATGCCAGCCAAGGTGAGCGTCTCTGGGATGGTGAAGGGTGTTGGAGCCAGTTGTGATGGAAAGTCAGTGTCACCCCCAGGCTGGTGCTCTCAGGTGTCACGGGCTAGCATTTGGGGGCTCGCATTTCTGTCAGGTCCTGCCTCTTCGCTCAATGTGTCCTGGGGTTGAGGCCGGGGTCAGGGGGCACCAGAAGTGCCCGCCTTGTCGCCAGGTGATACTGCAAGATATGATGCATGGTTGGAACGCAGGGGGTGCTGTTGGACAGATGGTGTGGATGTGGTGGGGTGCTGGGGTGGGGTGGAGAAGGTTGAGGTGGTGGGGTGCTGAAGTGACGAGGTGGTAGGGTGGTATGGGATTTTCGGGTGGGGGATGTTGTGAGGGTGGTGTGATGGTGTGGGGTGGTGCCACGCAACTCAGCGGGGGCTCACTTTGTTCCCCGCTGCCGAACTCAACCTCGCCAACTGCCCTCTTCCCGGGCCCACCGACCGGGTCCAGTGCCCGATGCTCTGCGACAGTGAGGGTCCGCAAGTCTGGCGGTCCCCCTCCAGTCTGCTCTCTCACTCTGTGGTTGTGTGCCGCCTTCTCCTGGGGTTGGACAGAAAATGCACAGTGTGAGGCAGTCGGATGCGGTCAGGACAGTGAGCGGGCAGCTAGTGGCCTGCGTATGAAGGGCACCCGACCATGGCGAACGGTATGGGTGATGGCATGTGGTGTAGGGTGGGATACAAGCAGACTGCCGGCACACGGGGTTCGGTCGTCCTGTGGGTGGAGGGGCGCGGGGAGGGTTGCGGTACGGGTGTGTGAGATGGGGTTTGGTGGCAAGGGCACGGTGCTGGTTACTCACCTTGGCCACCCTGATCGCCACGCAGCTATTCCCGATACTACTGGCTGTTCCTGGCGGTGGGGTCCTTGGCACTCACGGGCCTCTGCCACCTGTGCCCGGGCCCGGTGTACGGCGGTGGGTGGCAGCCTCCTTCTCACCCCGAGAAAGAGGATATCCCTCCTCTCCTCCACGGTATCCAGCAGGGTCTCGTACTCAGTATCGGCGAAATGGGGTCACGTGCTTACATGTGGCTGCAGTTTGTCAGCTTCTCAAGTGCTAATCGGAACCCTGGTGAATCATGCATTGGAATTACATTATTTCCACGTGGTGCCGGTGCTAGTCCATTAGCGGATTCTAAATTGCTCCGGGACTGGGGCCGCTTTCAGGCTCGCAGAGCACCACCAATTCAGTCACACCGTCACCATGTAGTCTCTGAAACAGAGAATTCCGCCTCTCATATTTATAAGTTTGCAAGAGAAGATGTTTAAAGCCTTGTTCAAATGTATTTCCATTCATGTGTATTTAGGGTTCAGAGGAGCAAATCTGTAAAGTCATTGCTGACTTATTTTTGACACTTCTTTATTGGTTTAATTAGTGATGTTCTGCTTGAGTATTGATGCACAACACCTGTAATTAATTACATGTAAAATTCAGCTCAACTGACCACCAATTATTGCAGATGTGCCAATTCCACATTTTGGAAATGTAACCATAATATAGACGGACTGGATTACAGTGAAATAATTAGTAGAGATTATAGTTCAAAAAATTTTCATTGATTAGATTGCAGTTGGGAATCCTTCAACATAGGTATCATCAAACATCGATGCCAAATCGGGCCCAGGCCTAGTTGCGTATTGTGATTAGCACTGCTGGGTCACAGTGCCAGGGAACCAGGGGCTGAATTCTCCGATCGGTAACGGCAAAATCGCGTACAGCCAGAGAATCCCCGTTTACTCTGGAATCGGGGGCAACGCCGCTTTGGCTATGCTCCGCCCCTCAAAAATGGCATACTCGGGGAGTAAGTCGCACGCTGTATGGACAGCCTCAGGACATTACCTGAGGTCCTCCCCCGATGCTCCGCCCCCAATGGGCCGACTTCCCGACGGCGTGAGACACGTGTGCTCATACTGTTCGGGGACCTTGAGTGGCGGCTGCGGACTGAGTCCATGGCGGGGGGCGGAGAGTTCCGCTGGTAGGGGGGGCTTCGACGGGGGCTGGGGGGAACTGGTGGGGGTGGTCCGGGGATGGCGAGTCTGGTTACAGGGGATCGGACTTTGGCAGGCTGGGTCCGCGGCAGCCAGCGCCATGGTGCACGGCGCAGCTGCCGCAAGCCGCCACCGTGCACATGTGCGGCCACGAACCCGGCCATTCTCCGGCCATATTCGCGGGTAAAGCCGGGGGGAGGGGGGGGGGCTTTACGCTGCGCGACTGTTAGACAGAAGATCGGTGCGGGGGGGGCGCCGACTTTCTGGTCGTAAAACCAAACGGATCCTGTAGACATAGCCGCAGGATCGGAGAATCCAGCCCCAGGTGTCTGTGTCCGTGTCTATGTGGGCGGGTAGAATTCTCTGGTGGGTAAGCGGGGGAATTCTGTGGTGGGGGGGAATTCTGTGGTTGGGGGGGGGGGGGTCCCTCATTCTATTTTTATCTTTCTCACATCTGGGGGCAGCAGGGTAGCATGGTGGTTAGCATAAATGCTTCACAGCTCCAGGGTCCCAGGTTCGATTCCCGGCTGGGTCACTGTCTGTGTGGAGTCTGCACGTCCTCCCCCTGTGTGCGTGGGTTTCCTCCAGTTGCTCCGGTTTCCTCCCACAGTCCAAAGATGTGCGGGTTAGGTGGATTGGCCATGCTAAATTGCCCGTAGTGTAAAGTAAGGTTAAGGGGGGGGGGGTTGTTGGGTTACGGGTATAGGGTAGATACGTGGGTTTGAGTAGGGTGATCATGGCTCGGCACAACATTGAGGGCCGAAGGGCCGGTTCTGTGCTGTACTGTTCTATGGACGCCCTTTAGTCAAGAGTCGAGGTTGCTGGGGGAACCGGTTCATTCAGGACCCGCCCTGCCAGTGTGACATCATGGGACCCACCTCCTTGAATTTTTTTGCACGAGTGCCAGCCAGCTGGCTTTTCCTGCCTGAGTTGACACTTAGTCAAAAAAAAGGAAACTTTGCTGGATATATTCTGAACAGAATGTGGGAGAAAGATACAGCATATATAATGCCATTCAAATAGGTTAGATGGTGTGTGGGGTGAAAGAGGAGGGAGAGAGTGTGGATACCACAGATAGCATATCAGAAGTTTGGAGTTAAGAAATGTTTAACTCTAATTTGATGCTTTAGCATGTAAGAAAGCCAGACTTACTATGCAGAATTATTTGGAGAGAGATTTAGAAGGAATAAATTCAGAAAATGTTGCTTACAGTTTTCTGACTATTGAAATGACAACTATGTTAATCAGATCTCAACAATACAGTTGAAATTAAAATACACTAAATCTTGCAGTCTTTTTATAGATATTCCTCCAATTAGAATTTCTGAAAAGTATAATTACAAATGTATAGTCAAATAGCCAGGATTATTACCCGAATAATTGCTATACTGATAATTAAACATTGGCCTAACCTTACAGTCAGTAGCTATCAAATGGATTGAAGAATATTGCACTGTCAAGCAATACTGCAAATCTTAATTCATTATACTAGACAGATTGGATAAGTGTTTATCAATTTTATTCAGTAATGTATGAACTGTTCAGAATTGCTTAGCACCAATGAATACTAGAGGAAACTATTAATCTCAGGCAGATTAAGGTAGCATTTGAGGTTAAGAAAAAATCCAGTAGTAATTTACTCTGGTAACACAATTTATTGACAAGTGGCGAAAAAGTTTAAAAGAATATTTTTGCATATGCATTCAGGTAATAAAAGGGAAAGAGCAGAGAATTTCAGATTTGCAACCAAAGATGTACATGTTAGGTGGATTGGCCATGCTAAAATTGCCCTTTAGTGTCCAAAGATGTGTGGGCTGGGTAGGGTTGGGGATAAGGCGGGGAAGTGGGTAGGGTGCTCTTTCAGAGGGTCAGTGCAGACTCGGTGGGCTGAATGGCTTCCTTCTGCTCAAAGAGGTTCTATGGGAGGAATTCTCCATTTTGAGGTGGAGTGTTGCAGCAGGCAGGAAAAGTGACGCAGAAGACATTGGTCCCAACAGCAGCTTTCTCCACTATATTGGCAGCAACCTAGAACAATAAAATCCATTGGATGGGTCCCACAATGCCATACAGGCATGACAGATTCTGATTGAGATGGGGACAATTGCAACGGAACTTCCCACAATGTATAACACGATTTGGGCCTTGGATTGTGATGCACGATCAATTGCACAAAGACTCAGATTGGGTATAACTGTAGCTTTATTGCAGTCAGATGTGTGGCCTCCTACTGCAGCTGGCGAAATGGCAGATCAATGGAGGACACGCATATTTATACAGCTCCTAGTGGGCGGAGCCAGCCGGCAGGGGCTACCGGCGAACCTGTAGTATAGGTCCTACCTTACATCCCCTAATACAGGTGTACACAGTGGTTCACCACAGATTGCATTCATCCTCTGACCCCAACCACTCTCCTATTGCACTTGCTGTTGCCTGCAGCCAGCCATTCAAGACTGCTGCTTAGACCGAGGTGGTGCAGTCCAAAGCGGGGTCTTCTTTGTGGTCAACCCGCAAGACGGTGTGCAGTCTCCTCCATTGAAAGTCAGCAGACTTACACCAGCTATGCTCCAGTCACTGGGGCAGTACTGTGTAGGAGCATTAGGACAGGCAACGATACAAGGAATATGGATGCTGAGGGAATGCACAAGGGTTATTGTTTGCGGGTTGTAGGCAATATGGCACGGTATGATTTATAAATTTGGTTTAGCATCTTTAATTTGTCAAAGCTTTTATTTTAGCACTGTGACCAAGCCAGTAAAAGCGGGAGGGGAAAGCATAGGACTGTTGCTGAATGGATAATTGGAGCTTTGTTCACTGGACTGACAGTAAAGGCTGACCTGTGGAATGATGCTGTCTGCCTAAATTCTGTCAACTCCATTGATGTGTCCCCCAGCGCAGTATATATTCACAGAAAGCAGATGCAATTGCTTGCCAGGATCTGGCCATTGTGAAAGTGGGGTCACCAATAATTTAAAACGGTGGTTTGCTAACATGTAAATAGCAGATGCCATTCCACATCAGAACCAACAATCGGGACAAACATAACTCGGAGGAATCTTAATTTGAGTCCATGAGGAGCGACATAATGTAAAAAAAAAAGCTGCAAGCATGCCATAGTTACACCCAGGACGTCTGCCATACTGAAATGGATATAGTGGCCCTGATGATAGGGAACTGTGTGAAATAAAGAAAGAAAACGTGCCTAATCCCTTAGAGAGGTAGCGAGTGGAAACAATTCAGCAGTCAGATGTTTTGTCGTGCTCTAGGTATAGATTCTCTTGCATTCCACATTGTAGCAGATAGTCAGCGGTGCATTAGCACGTCAATCAGTCATCTTTGTAGTTTGTGTTGGTTTATAATTTGTAAAAAGATTATTTTTAATTAGAGTAACGCTCATTCAGCTGCATCTGTTTCAAATGTTCCGTTATTCATGGCCTGCCACACAGATGGGGCATCTGATTGATCGCATACTCAATTCAACCAGAAGTTCAAACTTAACCATAAATTAATTTCAAAACCTGGGGAATTCTTAAAATTTATTGGGGGGGGTGGGGGGGGGGGCGCGGTTGATGCTCAAATCCACAAATTACTTCCATTTCTTTGTGGCACAGCGCAGTTTTTCTCTTCAAATAAAATGCGTAAAATTGTGTTCAATTTTTGAAACTGATAATCATAGAATCATAGAATTTTCAGTGCAG